>NC_035434.2:60811745-62299528 GCF_002127325.2 Helianthus annuus
CTTCCCATTTTGGTGCCAATTTCCCATCAGTAGGATTGGTGGTATTTTGGAATGCTTTTCTCAATACCATATCCCCAACTTGGAATTTCCTTATCCTGACATTTGTGTTGTAAGCACCAGCCATTCTTTGTTGGTAGCTGGCCATCCTTATCCTAGCCAGATCCCTGATTTCTTCAATAGTATCCAAGTCTTGAGCCAGGTTTGCATCATTTTCCTCAGGATCACGGGTACTTGTTCTAGCAGTTGGAACCACCATTTCTGTTGGGATCACTGATTATGCCCCAAACACCAAAGAGAAGGGTGTTTGACCAGTAGCATTCTTGGGGGTTGTCCTATCAGCCCAAAGCACATAAGGCAATTCCTCTGCCCATTTCCCCTTCTTAGATCCAAGTTTCTTCTTCAGATTGTTGATGATGATCTTGTTGGATGATTCTGCTTGACCATTGGCTTGTGGGTGGACTGGTGTTGATGTTATCATCTTAATCCCCCAACTGTCACAAAAGTTAGTAGTCCTGCTCCCAATAAATTGGGAACCATTATCACATACAATTTCAGAAGGAATGCCAAATCTAGTTATAATGTTTCTCTTAATAAAGGATATGACTTCTTTATCTCTGACTTGGGCAAAAGCTTCAGCCTCTATCCACTTGGAAAAGTAGTCAGTCATAGCAAGCATGAATACTTTTCCACCAGGTGCCTTAGGGAGCTTGCCAACTATATCCATCCCCCATCTCATAAATGGCCAAGAGGATGGTATAGGATGTAGAAATTCAGCCGGCTGATGAAGGATATTGCTGTGTCTTTGACAAGGATCACACTTCTTAGCATATTCCACAGCATCCCTTTTCATAGTTGGCCAGTAGTATCATGTCCTTAAGATCCTTGAGAACAATGCCCTGCCCCCAGTGTGGTTTCCACAATCTCCTTCATGGAAGTCTTTTAACACTTCTTGAACTTCAGGATCCTCGATACATCTTAAATATGGTCCTGCAAGAGATCGCTTATAAAGCATATTATTTAAGATTGTGAATTGAGATACCTTAATTCTGAAAGCCCTAGGATTTTCTCCCATAGGAATCTCCCCGTGTTGTAAGTATCTCATGATTGGTGAGATCCATGATCCTGAACAAGATTGAGTATTCTCACTAAGGATCATTGCAGTATCCTCTTCTATTTCCATGGCCACCTGATTTTCAATAGCAGGAGCCAGGATATGGATGATGGGGATACTTATATCCTCTGGGATCTTCAAAGATGATCCTAGATTGGCCAATGCATCAGCTTCTGTATTTTCCTCCCTTGGTACCTGTGTCAAACTGAAGGAAACAAAGGAGAGTGCCAATTCTTTGACTATCTCTAAATATTTGGTTAGTTTTTCACCTTTAACAGCATAGGATCCGTTAAAGTGATTAGTGATTAACAATGAATCCACGTATACCTCAAGATACCTGATCCTCATATGTTTAGCGATTTGTAAACCAGCGATTAAGGCTTCATATTCAGCCTCATTATTAGTGGCTTGGAACTCACAAGCTATGGAATGGGGTATTATGTCCCCCTGTGGCGATTTTAGTAGTATACCAAGCCCCGTGCCTTTAACATTTGAGGATCCGTCAGTATGTAGTATCCAAGGATCCTTAGTTTCATCCAGCTGCTGGACTTCCAATTCGGCTTCCTTTTGTAAATCACTACTGAAATCAGCCACAAAGTCTGCTAATGCTTGGGATTTGATGGCTGTTCTAGGCTCATATCTTATATCATGGGCACTAAGCTTTACTGCCCACTTAGCCATTCTTCCGGACATCTCTGGTTTCCTGAGGACATTCTTAATTGGAAAATTAGTTCTAACAACAATAACATAGGTTTCAAAATAATGTCTTAGTTTAGTAGATGCCATAATCAGTGCAAGAATAAGTTTTTCAAGGTGTGAATACCTGGATTCAGCATCAAGTAAACTCTTACTTACATAATAGACAGGATATTGTGTACCTTCATGATCCTTAACAAGGACTGCACTTACTGCTTTTGAGGATACCGCAAGGTATAAGGATAACACGTCTCCTTTTTCTGGTTTCATCAATGCTGGGGCTGAGGACATGTATTCTTTTAGGGCTTGTAAAGCATTCTCATGCTTTTCAGTCCATTCGAATTTCTTGTTCTTTCTTAGGATATCATAGAATTCTTTACACTTTTCTGAGGATTTGGATATGAATCTATTTAGAGCTGCTATCCTGCCTGTTAGCCTTTGCACATCCTTAGCGTTGGCAGGGGATTTGATATTCACCAATGCTTTGATTTGTTCCGGGCTTGCTTCAGTGCCCCTCTGGGTTACCATATATCCTAAGAAGTTACCTGCTTTAACACCAAAGTGACATTTTGAAGGATTAAGCTTCATGTTATAATTATCAAGGATATCAAATACTTCCTCCAAAGTCCCTTAGGTGATCTTCAGCTTTTTTGGATTTCACCACCATATCGTCTATGTACACTTCCATAGTTTGTCCAATTTGATCTTTGAACATCATATTCACCAGCCTTTGATATGTTGCACCTGCATTTCTTAATCCAAAAGGCATAGCAATATAACAATATAAACCGGTTGGGGTCATAAAAGCCGTATCCTCTTGGTCAGATGGTTCCATCTGAATTTGTTGGAATCCAGATGATGCATCCATAAAGGTTAACAGTTCATGACCCGCCGTTGCATCCACCATGGAGTCAATGTGGGGTAATGGGAAAGGATCCTTGGGACATGCCTTATTCAAATCAGTGAAATCGACACATACCCTCCACTTTCCATTTTTCTTTTGAACAACAACCACATTGGCCAGCCATTTTGGATACTTTACTTCTCTAATCATACCTGCTCGTAGTAATCTTTCTACCTCTTCCTGGATAATGGTATTTTATTCTGGTGCAAACTTCCTCCTTTTTTGATGGATTGGTTTAACTGACCTGTCAATGCCAAGTTTATGAGTGATAATATCCTTAGATATACCTGTCATATCTTCATGTTTCCATGCAAAGGTAGATTTTTTTCTTTTGAGGAAGGATACTATGTATTCTTTCATTTTATCAAGGATCCCTGACCCGATGTAGATTTTAGATTCAGGATCATCAGGATCCAAGAGGATTTCATCCACATCCTGCTCTCTTGCCTCCAAGACACCCCTTGGAGGATACTTTAATTGCTATTGCTCCCTTGATTTCGAGGCTGGTTTCATTGATGAGGTGTAACAATCCTTAGCCTCCTGTTGATCACTATCGATCTTGATTATTCCCCATGGGCTAGGAAGCTTCACACACTGATGGTAGGTGGACGGGACTGCCTTCATATCGTGTATCCAGGGCCTGCCAAGGATAACATTACAACAAGACAAACAGTCAGTAACACAAAATTTTTGATAATTATGTAATCCTTCCACATAAATTGGGAGTTTGATGTCCCCTAGGGTTTTCTTTGTTTCGCCACTAAATCCTACAAGCACGGAGGATCTTGGTGTGATATCTGATTCAGGGATACCCATTTTCTTCAGAACATCAAGTTGGATAATGTTTACTAAGCTTCCTCCGTCAATAAGGATCCTGCGGACAAAGTGGTTAGAAATAAAGAGAGTAATAACTAAACTATCATGATGAGGATCCTGGATGTCAACTCGATCATCCTCATCAAAGGTTATCACTTTTCCTTCCGAGACACTTGATGTTCGAATAGGTCTTTCTCCGTTATCCATTTTAGCTTCCTTTGCATGCCTTTTAGCTGCTGAGAAGGATGTACCACAGATGTCTGATCCTCCAGAAATAAAGTTGATCACTTGTGCATCTGCCGGAGGAGCTGGAGCTCTTTCAAGGATCCTTTCAGGATCCTGAGTCCTCTGTTTTTTTCTTCCCAACAACTCTTTTAGATGCCCCTTGCTTAGCAGATATCCAATTTCCTTTCTTAATGCGATGCATTCTTCGGTTAAATGCCCAAAATCCTCGTGGTATGCACACCACTTTGATTTGTCTTTAGTTCCGGCTGGTTTGTCATTTTTCTGGGCCATCTGGCCTTTTCTCCTAGATTCTGCATTGCAAGGATTAATTCATGATTATCAACGGAAAAAACAGTATTCAGAAATCGGAGGATAATCTTCATCATCCTCTTCTTGGTCAACAGCATGCACATTCTGGTTGTCAGTTCTGTTATAGGATTTGAATTTGTTGCTTTTGAAAGAGGATCCTTGCTTTTCTTGTTTTGAGGATCCTACTTGTCTCTCCTGGATCCTCTTGTCATCCTCTAGCCGGATGAACCTGAGTGCCCGAGTTCTTACTTCGTCTAGGTTCCTGCATGGTGTCATAACAAGATCATCATAGAACAATGAATCCTTAAGCAATCCCATCTTGAAGGCCTCAACAGCTGTGGCCACGTCCAAGTTAGGAATATCCAAGGATTCTTTACTAAATTTGGTTATATAATCCCTTAATGATTCATTATGACCCTGAATTATCCTGTATAAATCGCTAGTCAATCGTTCAAATTTTCTACTACAAGAAAATTGATTATTGAATAAGTTAACTAAATTAGCAAACGAAGTAATAGAGTAAGGGGGAAGACTTAGCTGCCATTTAAGAGCTGATCCAGTAAGAGTGGATCCAAATCCCTTGCACAGGCATGCTTCCTTTAACCTTTCTAGAATAGGATTGATCTCCATCCTCTCCCTGTATTGTGCTATGTGTTCCTCAGGATCCGTTGTACCATCATACAGCTTCATAGTAGGGATATGGAATCTTTTGGGTATCTCAGCATCACAAATTGGTGGTGCAAAACGAGATACCTTATGGCTTCCATCTGCAATCTTCGGGATAGGTTTGACTACCCCTGGAACACTTGATATCATATCCTTCAGTTTCTGCAGTTCTCTGGCCATAGCACGATTGATACCTGTATCCTGCATGAATCCATGGTTAGTGGTAAGAGAATTATTAAAAGTGTTACCTCCCATCGGGTTCAAGTTAGGAACATTGGATGTGAATCCATATTGCTGGGATTCTGGGATGATGGAGGGACCAGTGGAAGCAATGGTCTGCATCGGAATAAAATCTCCTTGATGGACATCTGGACTTCCTGTTTGCAAATTCTTCAAGGATCCTGGTATCTGAAGGGATCCCTGAACATGGGATGATCCTGGAACGAGGGAGGATCCTTGGACCTGGGTGATCCTGGAACGAAGGAGGATCCTTGAACCTGGGATGATCCTGGAACGAAGGAGGATCCTGAGTTCATGAAGGATCCCATATGCTGAGTATAGGATCATGCCGGTTGGAAATATGATCCTGATGCCTGAGTCACTACTGCTGGGCCGAAATGCACTCCTCTTGATCCACACATATGTTGAATGTCTGGGACCTCTGATGGCTGAGAAGTAATCATCGGAATATCAAAATTCAAAGATTTGGGCATTAGTGGGGAATGATCCTCTGCCGTTTTCTTTTGCCTTTTGAGATCTCCGATTTCCTTGAGGATCCTGTCATTAGTTTCATCCTGCTGCTGCATACGATCCTTCATCTGCAAAATCAAAGTAAATATATCACTAGTACTGGGAATAGAAGAAGTTAGAGCAGAAGATGATGGTTTAGAGGAGATAGGAGTTGGTCTCTTCTCAGCATTTTTCTGAGATCCAGCTGGTGGTGGAGGCAAAGGTGGAATGCCATTAGATGAGTTGACTGCAGACATTGCTGTGGAAGTATTCTTCAACGATGAAGCCATGCAACACTTCCGGAATGATCACCAACAGAAAAATTTTCTTATGAATGAAGCACCAATTGCCCCACGGTAGGCGCCAAACTGTTTTGGTCAAAAATCACACAAGGATAATGCAACCAAACTCTTTGTAAACGGGGAATGATGCTTGGTATGATAACACTCTCTACTAGTGTAGTAAACTATTCCCGGCTCATACTGGCCTTAGAGACAGTGTCTGTCTGGTGCTGGCTATGTCAACACGTTTACTGGGTTATCCGTTCATTGTGCTACTGTGCTTTTGTGCATCAAGTTTGTCACTATAGTTCTCTGTAAATAAATGAAGTGACAGTTAATAAGGTATGATGCATGTATTTGTATGTATCAGAATTCAAGTAGCAGCCACAATTGTAAGCAAGCACAGTAATTAAGCATTAATTAAATATCAATTAATTCGTACGGATACCTGATTTGGTGAGGGTTGTCACATGGTGGTGGCTGATGGTGCATATCTGGTAAAGAGAGATGGGTTTTAATTATGTAAAGAGAGATAGGTTTATATATATTTAATTTAATATCAATAAGTTAAAGATAAAACATATTTAAAGAAATAATAATAAATTGTATGATTTTTAATGTTTTATTGTTATTTTAATAGTAACGGTAATTTTGCAATTTCACATCCACTTAACACCAAAAACTAACCTTCATCCATGCTAGTGACTATCCTGGAACGAAATTGAAAAGTTGAGGACTATAGAGGTAATTTTAGAAAGTTAGGGACTAAAGGTGAAAAAAGATCAAACCACAGGGACTATCCGGACATTTAACTCTAATAACAATTAACAACCAACAAGATGTAAACAAGCCTAACCCAAACTCTATTATTTATCTACTATAAATAAACAACATTTCAATGCATAGAGGTGTTGTACTCTATGCATAGGGTGGTTTTCAAAAATATATATATATATATAATGTTATACTTTTAGTCCTAAAGTTAATTGATATTTTACTTTTAGTCCAAAAGTTTTCGTGTTTTCCAATTTAATCTTATAATTTTCTTTAACTTTCAACTTTGGTCCCCTAACTTTTCATATTTCACAAAATTTTCGTTTTACCTTTTGTTCTAATTTTGCGAGTTAACATGACGCAACGTTCGTGTGTGGTTCAATGTTTTTTTACGTTTTGTTTTACGCTTTGTTCTATATTTTGCAAGTTAACATGGTGCAACATGCGTGTGTGGTTCAACGTTTTTATGTCATCTATTTTTTCCCGTTTGACAGACCCGTCGCAACGTGAGGGTCTTTAATCGACTTAGTTATTATTTTCCATGTTTTACGTCTTGGTCTCATTTCTCCGCATTAACACGCCGTAACTTCAGTGTTGATGCTCATTGATGGTGGTGTGGTATTAGTGCTATTTGTCATGGCTTTACGACCCCACCACAACGCACGTGCACCGTGGATGGCGGTGGGGGGGGGGGTGAGGGTGTTAATACTAGTTTTACTTTAAGAAGGATTGGTGTGTAATTTGAGGAAAACATAAAGCTTGATTTTAGTTGATTTATAGTACCAAAAAAAGCTTGATTTTAGTTGATTTACAATATTGAAACATAAGTTAAACTTGGATTCTAATCTTTTAAAATAAGTATTATTTTTCAGTAATGATATTTCGATGCATATGAACATATTTAAAAATACATATTTAATTTCAATCTCCCTATAAGATATGGAATATGCTTATATAACCAGATTGTTTATCAATCGGGGCGAATAAAAAACCAGACAGTAGTAATAAACAATATAAAGATACAAAACTATTTCATCTTTTAATGTGATTTTGCAATGTTTACAGATTATGAAGACCGAAATAAACAGATTATGAAGCCTAAAGAGCAAATCAGATTTTGGAAGGAAAAAGAAATAAGAAAGAATGTATTAATTTTGGAAATCCAGTGTTACCACCTATATGGTTCGCTAGTTAATTATTAAATAATAGTCCTTCCAACTGCAACGCAGAGGTTGTGACATCCGGATCCGGGTGAAGGCTTGGCTCGGGATTCAACCTGGGTTCGAATCCAACGGGGGGCGAGGGTTTATCCATTCCATAGGGTTCCCGCGTATCAGGGGTGTGCTAGGCTTTCTAGCGGTGGTCGAATAGTCGACCTTTGGACATAGCTCCGAAATGGTGGATTTACACGTGGAAAACAGTTAGCCGTTTAAAAAAAATATTAAATAATAATCCGAACCAACCTTTAAATTAGTCGGCTTCAAACTTGATCCCTACGCTACCGCGAGTTGCTACCTTACACAAACAAACCAAGAGTGACTCACACACTTGAACTCAGCAAAAGTGACAATGCAACTTGAAACCGAAGCTGCAGCTTAGGGTGAAGGGAGTGGGGCGGCAAACCCATCGGCAAAGGAGAATGCTGAGCGGGAACACCGCCGCCATCCTATTTTTACCGCGCGGCAAACTTCACAATCGGTATGTGGTCACCGATCGACAAAGGGGAGAGACAAGACCTTGGGGGTGTGTGTAATTAATTTGATGCTTTATCATAAAAAAAAATAAAAAATTATACTTTTCATTATATAAATCAACATTTAATGTAGTTTTTTTTAATTAATTTGATGCTTTATTGTTTTTATTTAATACATAATTTTTAAAAACAAAAAAACAAAAAAAAAAGTTTGCCACTTTCAACTATCTAAACCATTGCCAACACTTTTCAGCAAAGTTTAAACTTTTTCTCCTCTCGTGTCTGATTCTGATTAGTCCATTTTAAAGTTTGCCACTTTCACCTGTTTAACCACTCCTTCACCCTTGTTAACAATGGCTTCACTCACAAAGACGATGATCCAGCTTCAGTACGCTACGAAGAAGCTCTCACTTCTTCCGTCTTCAACTGCCGACCTTCTCCATCTTCTCAAGGTTAGGGTTTCATATTTTTCTAATTAGTTAGTAACTCATTGCAATGATCTGAACTGATGATGCTAACTGTTGAATTTTGCTCGATAATTAGGGTTCTGAACACATGTATGATTAAGCTTCATGCAATTTTGCCAAATGTCATGATATCAACTTTCACTTTTTTCGATAACTAGGGTTCTGAAACACATGTATGATTAAGTTTCGTGAATTATGTATGGATAGACTGTTGTGCCATTAAGAAGACACATGCTTGTAAGATGGAGGTAGCGGAGATGAGGATGTTAAGGTTTATGTGGGAGCATACAACCTAGACCGGATAAAAAATTGAGGTTTTTAGGGAAAAACTAGGTGTGACTAGTTTGTCAGATAAGATAAACAAGGGCAGATTGAGATGGTTTGGGCATGTGAAGAAGAGGCAAACGACAACACTAGTTAGAGCAATGGAACTCTTAACTGTGGAGGGGAGGAGTAGGGGCAGACTCAAAATGACTTGGGATGAGCGGATTAAGCAACTTGCACCTCTATGAGGACATGGTCCAAGATAAGGGTCTATGGAGACGTAGGAATAAGGTTAAGGACTTTTGGGAGAGGGTTCATTTTTGTCTTAGCTTTGTTGTAATGACATAGATTTCCTAAACTTTAGGTGGACATTGCATGTGATTGTCTTTTTTACATCTATGTCTATATGTGGTCTTATGACTTTATATATCTGTTCCTATACTACCATGTTACTTATCCACCGCCTTTTTGTTATTTGGTAGCTCTTTTTTTCTGTATTTCTAGGCTTGGTTGCTTGTCTGCTGTTTGTTACTAGCGCCTAGGTCTTTCTGGAAGCAACCTCTCTATCCCCATGGATAGAAGTATGGTTTGCCTACATCCCATCCTCCCTAGACCCTACCAATAACTTTGCCATTTGTGGAATATACTGGGTACAGTTGTTGTTGCTGCTGTTGTAATTTTGTTCGATATCAACTTTTACTCATGTTTCTATTTCCATTCGTGTGCTATCTTTTGTTTTAATATGGTCATTGAAGTTTTCTCAGTCTTTAGCATGGTCGTAGGTGCCCGGGGGTGAAACACCCCCCCCCCTCCCCCCACAATTTTTGGTTAGAAGTGTATAATTTCCGATTTTTTGTCCGAAATTTTTAAAATTATATAGGATTGCCTCTCCAATTATTTTGCCGAAATATTTATACAATATATAAATCAATGTAAAGTTTGTTACCACTTTAAATCTTAAAGGTCGTCGGGCTGAGTTGTAATTCTTCGTCTAGGTTTCATTTATCTCGTACCATTATATATATATATTGGTCTTTTGTTTGTTAAACAATATTTAGTTTTTTTATATGTAAGAACGGATCTTTTGAATGGATGAAATTTTTTTAGTTTTATTTGGAACTATTATTATTTGACCCGACCCGCTACCCGAAACATAACGATAGGAAATTTTTTTTTGGGTCCCATGGCTTTACGCCCCCTCGAAACTTTTGGTCAAGCTTCGCCACTGGTCTTTAGCATTAATGATCAAGTCCCAATCGACAATCAAACTGAATAGATAAATAGAAGAAAAGAATTTATATTGAATAATTCTCAATCTTATTAATAAGAAAATAACTCAAAACTGATTACTCTTCTCTTAACCTTTATCACAACTTTGATCAGGTTATATAAGAGTTAGGACATTACTTGGTTACCATTAGAGTAGGACTCAACTTCCTAATTAGATAATAATATAAACCCCATATTTATCTAACCTATCTATTATAAATTAAATATAACTCATCTAATTTATCTATTATTTACTTAACCAAATAAGCGTACTAATCCATAACTCGAACTACTCGGCCCAACCCGCCTCATACGCTACGGGAAGTACGTCCAAAAAATGAAGTGATTACTCAACAAAATTTCCATTTATGCTCATATTTGGTTTTTGTAATAGCAATTGGAGGAAATTTTATCAAAGGTACAACAGTCGCCTTCGAAATCGATAAACAATGCACTGAAACCAATAATTGAGGGAATCTTTGCTAAAGAACTTGTGAGACATGCTGACATGAATGTAAACATCTCAGTTGCATGCTGCATATGTGAGATCATGAGAATCATGTCACCAAAAACCCCCTACAATGATGAACAAACAAAGGTATGAAACATATGAATGATGTTTAATTTAATAACCTTTTAAAAGTAACTGTTTTGTTGTCTTGTTTGTGGGTCACAGGATTTGTTTGAAATGGTTGTAATTACCTTTGAGAAATTATCTTTTTCAAATGGTGGATGCTATGCTAAGATGAGAAAAGTTCTAAAAACATTTAGCACTCTCAGATTGTGGGTGCTGATGTTGGACCTCAAGCTGGATGGACACGGACTAATAGTACGGTTGTTTAAACAATTTCTAACAGTTGCCAAGTAAACACTCTATTTCTTTGCACTTATGATTTAGTAGAATGTAACCAATTTTCAGGTTGTTATTATTATTATTTTGCAAAATTAGCAAAAATTTCACCTGATCACTGGTTTAGCAGGTCATTTTTGTGGACTTTTCTTTTTATTTCAAATTTATTAAATGACAAATACTTAGCATTATTAATCTATTTCTTAACATAACAATTAGAAACTAAAAAATATCCTGAAGCAATAACAACCAAACCCAGTAAATCCCACAAATAGCAGAGCTACTGGTAGGGTGGCATGATATGGGGAGAGTAAGACGTAGGCAAACATTACCTCTATCCCTAGAGATAGAGAGACCCTCAGCTCAAATCCAAAAAAAAAGATATATAAATAATAATATTCCAAAGAAAAAAAGACAAAAATGACATGCTAAACTGGTAATCTTGGTTGGATTTATGACAACACGAACCTAACACGAAATTCGCGAGTTTGGATTTAGTCTAAACAGGTTGATGTCAGTTTCAGGTTGAACTTGTTTAGCTAAACGTGTCGGGTTCATGTCAACCTTGACGGATTGACCCGTTTAACCCATTTATATCATAGGGGATGGATCATCATCATCATCATTTATATCTAGGGCTGCAAACGAACCAAACGTTCGGCGAACAGTTCATGAACCGTTTGGTGGGAAGTTTGTTTGTGTTCGTTCGTTTATTAAACAAACGAACACGAACAAGAAATTTCGTTCGTTTAGTTAAATGAACGAACATGAACAGAGGTCGTGTTCGTTCGTTTATGTTCGTGAACGTTCGGTAACGTGTCCGTTTGTGTTCGATAGTTCATTTGTGTTTTTAGTTTTTATATTTATTTAAATACTTCAAAATTCCGACAAATTAAATATCTAACAAGTGTCAGTGTATCATATATGTTGTTCATGAACGATTGTTTGTGTTCGTTTGTTTCCATTTGTGTTCATGAACATTAGTTTGTGCCCATTTGTGTTCGTCAACTTTTGTTGCCTAAAATTAACAAACAAACACAAACACAAACGAACACGAAAAAGTTCATTTCCTTAACAAACGAACACGAACATAAAATCTCGTTTGATAAGTGTTCGTGAACAGTTCGCGAACACATATATTCCTTAGCAAACGAACACGAACAAGGTCTTGTTCGTGTTCGTTCGGTTCATTTGCAGCCCTATTTATATCATAGGGGATGGATCATGAGAAAACGAAAAACCTCCCAAAAAAAACCTCTCTAAGTTTCTAGAGTTGTACCTCTCTAAGGACATGGTCCAGGATAGGAATTCGTGGAGACGTATGATTAAGGTTAAGGACTTTTAGGTAGTACTGGTGTATCTTTACTTTGTCTTGGGGGCTTCGTTTTTCCCTAAACTTTTGGAGAATTTACATAGGATGGTCTTCCTGTTTTCTATGCACATATGTTATTTTTTTTTGATGTATCTGGCTATTTTTATCATGTTAGCACTTACAGCTCTTATTCTATTATTGATAGCTCTTTATGTATACATTCTTTAGTTTTGTTTATTTGCATGCTATTTGTTTTGGAGTCGGGGGTCTCTCTGAAAGCAACCTCTCTATCCATAGGGATAGGGATAAGGTATGCCTGTCTACATCTCACCCTCCCCAGACCTTGCCAATAGCTTTACTATGTGTGGGATTTACTAGGTATGGTTGTTGGTGTTTTAAGGTGGGCGCCCCCTTAAAAAATATATGGTATTTTGTAGGAAAAAATGTCTATCCCCCCTCTCCCCCCCCAAGAAAATATATGTTTTAAGGTGCGATTTACATGTTCTTGTTTGTTGGCAAGGCATTGACGGGTTCTCATGATTACCAAAAGAATTAGTAATCCGGTAAAATGTTACTCAACTAAGTTTCTTGTTTCGTGGAAGAGTTTAATGCTTAACTCGGTTTCTTCTTCTTTTGGATTTTAAGCTCCAATTCCTCTGCTATCGTATTCGAGATGGAGAAAATTATGACCATGATCATTGATGAAAATAAGGAGCTCGCGCCTGAGCTTCTAAGGCTCATAGTTACAACCATGGAACGTGATAATCAGGTGATCATTGTGTTCTTGTTCTTGACTTTCAATTCTCACTAATTATAGATAGTTGGGGTGAGCTCGATACCGGTACCGAAAGTACCAATCTCGAAAAATCGCCAAAATTCCAGTATTTGAAGGTAAAAATCGGTAAAATACCGGTACCGTACTGAACTCTAAGGTACTGCTCCTGAAAACCGCCAAAAAGTGGGAACCGAATTGGTACCAAAAATGATTCAGTACAAGAAATTCGGTACCGGTACCAAAAATGATTCAGTACAAGAAATTCGGTACTGTACTGGTACCAAATGCTGATCCCTACACATAGTTATCAAAGGCGCTAGGCGCATAGGGCTTGCCTGGGGCTTAAGCGAAAGACACAAAACATAGTTGTTAATAGCGACCATAGCGGTCGCTATAGCGCGATTTATAGCGATGCGACGTACTGTCGCTATTTGGTTCATAGCGACGAATATCGAATTTAGCGACAGTTATTATTATTTTTTTTATTTTTTTATGTTATAGCTATAAAATAGCTAGATTTATAGGTTTTTGTTAAGTATACATGTAAAATAGCATATATACAAGGGTATTTTGATGTAATATACATATAAAAATTTTCAAAATTCTTTTTCTAGTGTAATCGCTATTTTATAAAATAGCCGTCGCTATTTGTCGCTATTCGCTACGTAGCCTAGCCATGCCTTGTCGCTATTTGTCGCTATTCGCTACGTAGCCTAGCCCCTCTGAGGCACATATATATTAAAAACACCATGAGGCGCGCCTCAGGCTCGTTTTTTGGCTGTTTCGCCTGGAGGCGCGCCTGGAGGCGCACGCCTCAAACGTTTTTTAAAACCATGGTAACTACATTTATGACCTATACTAAGTGTTCCTTTTGCAGATTACTTCGCACGTTTGTTGGAAACTAGGTGAAAAAGTTCTAATGAACTATGCTGCTCATCGCATGCCAAATCTCCCCGAAATGGGACAAGATATGAGCATAGCTCTTTATGATTATTCCAAAATTGTTGCACGCATTTGTGAGACTGCATTAGAAAATGAAGTTACGGTGCTTGTTACTCTTTCTCGTATCTTATAAAGCATTTGGTTCAATCTCTTAATCCCGGAAATACAAAATTATAACCCAATTTTTTATATATATATTTATTTATTTTTTGAACAATTTTATCCTACTCCTAAACTACACACCAAATATTATACTTGTCCAGGATTGAACAACCTGAGACCTCCCTATAAATGGTGCTCCTAGAGGCATTGCCTTTGCCACTAGGCCACTAATAACACAGAATAATGTTTGTTATTGTTACGTACAAAAAAATTACAAGATGTCCTATATATAGGAAAAGATATTACACTTAGATACCCTTAAGAATAGTAAATATAAAAATACTATCTAAAATATATTGTCTAACATCCCCCCGCAAGTTGAGGGCGGGGAACAACCTGCAACTTGGACCTTAATAGCAGGAACCTTTGTGATGGCAGAGGCTTTGTAAAAATATCTGCAATCTGATCATGTGTAGAGATAAACCGGACTGCCAATTTCCCTTGGGTAACTTGTTCACGAACAAAGTGATAATCGACTTCAACATGTTTAGTTCGGGCATGAAAAATAGGATTGGCAGAGAGATATGTTGCACCTAGATTATCACACCAAAGTGTAGGTGAGACTTTGGAGATAACACCAAGTTCATTTAAGAGAGCTTGTAGCCAAGTTATTTCTGCAACTGTGTCAGCCAGTGCTTTAATTCGGTTGAAGATCGTGAGACCGTTCTTTGTTTGCGAGCATTCCACGAGATAAGATTGGAACCTAGGTAGATGGCAAATCCCCCCGTGGACCGACGGTCATCAGGACAGCCAACCCAGTCAGCATCATAATAAGCTTGCAAGGTAGTTTGCTAGTTGACATCAGTAAATGCCTAGTAAATGCCTGAAGAGTAGAACCAGAGTTCTGGCGAATGAAAAGACCGTAGTTAGATGTACCTTGAAGATATCGTAAGATTCGTTTGACAGCTGACCAGTGATTATCTGTGGGAGAGTGCATGAACTGACACACTTTATTGACCGCAAAGGTTATGTCGGGTCGGGAAAGAGTGGCATATTGAAGAGCACCGACAGTTTGGCGATATTTGGTAGGATCAACAAGCAAAGGGCTGTCAGCAATAGCCAAGGATTGTGAGCTACTCATAGGAGATGGAACAGGTTTGCATTCAGCTAAACCTGCTTTGGTGATTAAATCATAAATATACTTTCGCTGAGAAGAATGAGATTCTTGCCAGTAGGTATAATTTCAATTCCCAAAAAATAATGCAAAGTGCCGAGGTCTTTAACTGCAAACGCAGTTCCCAACTTGCTAATGATGTCGGTAATGGCTGCTGGATTATTTCCTGTAACAATAATATCGTCCACATAAACAAGAACATACACCAAGGTTTCCGGTTGCTTGAGGATAAATAAAGATGGGTCAGTTTTAGAGCCAATAAAACTGAGATGATGTAACGTGGTAGAAAAGCGTTCAAACCATGCTCGCGGTGCCTGTTTGAGACCATATAGTGACTTGTGTAGTAAACATACATGATCAGGTCTGGATGTATCCTTGGTTTTAAAAAGCGCGCCGCAGGCGCGCCTAGGCGCAAGGCGCAACAAGGCTAAGGGCCTGGGGCTTTTTTGCTTCTCGCCTTGTGTAATTACAGGAAGCGACCAAAAAGCGCATTTTTTGATGTTTTTTGTGGGCTTTTTGGCATGAGGCGCGTGCCTCATGTACCTTAGGCATTTTACTGCATAAAAATGTTGTACCTTGGGTTTTTTGACTTGGTTAAAGGAAGCTAAAAACCTTTGGGATATGTATGGGATATATATAAAAAATTATATAAACATCTTGCGCCTCGGGTACGAAAAGCCCACCGCTTTTGCGCTTTGCGCTTCGCGCCTCAATTTTAGACCTCGTCGCTTTTGTGCGCCTCTCGCTTTTTAAAACCAAGGATGTATCAACAAAACCCTGTGGTTGGTGAAGATTGACAGTTTCTTTTAAATCACCATGGAGAAAGGCATTTTGAACGTCTAACTGTCGAAGTGGCCATTGATTTGTAACTGCAAGATACAAAAGTACCCGAATAGTAGTAGCCTTGACAACCGGGCTAAATGTTTCTTGATAATCGATACCGATTTTTGATTGAATCCCTTTGCAACAAGACGTGCTTTGTACCTAGTAACCTGCCCATTTGCATCCTTTTTAATCCTGTAAACCCACTTTGAATCAATAATATTAGTATTGGGAACTGAGGCACAAGAGACCATGCTCCATTTTTAACAAGAGCATCAAACTCTTCAGCCATGGCTTGATGCCACTTCGGAGATCTGTTGGCAACAATAAAAGAAGACGGTTCCAAAGGTTCAGAAGGATGAGTAGAAGTGTGGTAGGCTGAAGGATCATAGCGGGTTGTAGGTTTTGGATTTTGGCGAAGGTTGGATGGACGAGGGCGGGGTGGAGGAGATGGAGGTTAGGAGGTGGGTGAAGACACGGGTTCAATTGGGGTAACCGTGGGGGCAGTAGCGACTGTGGGTGTGGTTGTGGCTATGTGGGTTGGGGTGGCCGTGGGGGTTGTATCAGCCGTCAAGGTTGTTTCAGCCGTGGGGATTGAGCCAGGTATGTCAGGGAAGGTGTAGTAGTAGGGAGGGGTAGGTTTAGTGGTAGGTCGAGGGATTTTAGGTTGAAAAGGAAAATGGGTTTCATTGAAACGAACGTGACGCGCAATGTACACGCGTTCGGTGTCTAGATCCAAACACCGATATCCATGATGTAATGGGCTATAGCTGAGAAAGACACATGGAGTGGAACGAAAATGCATTTTGTGTCGATTGTATGGTCGTAGATAGGGAAAACATTGACATCCGAATACCCTTAGAAAGGAGTAATCAGGTGGTCGTTTGAAAACATGTTCAAAGGGTGATTTGTTGGAGTTACTTCGAGAGGGCAAACGATTGATTAAGAAAATCGACGTTCCGAAGGCAAAGCTCCAAAAACGTGGAGTGTTAGAATGAGCCAAAAGGACAAGGCCTGTTTCAACAACGTGACGGTTTCGACGCTCGACGATGCCATTTTGTTCACTTGTGTGTGGGCACGAACGTCGATGGATAATACCAAGTGAAGAGAAGAATGGTGCAAGGTTGCGTTGGCAGCAGGGTTAAGGCAACAGAAATTGGGATAAACTGTAGGGTTGCGGCTGGAATATGGCTGCAGAAGGGTTAACAACAACGAGGTTACAGCAGCTACAGGGATGTGGGGGATAAAGTACTGTAGGATGTTGATCGACTGCAGGGGTGTTATGAAAAAAAAAAAAAATTGCCTGACGGCAGGTAGGGTTTAGGGTTAGGTTAATTACCTAGCTGTGATACCATAATAACACAGAATAATGTTTGTTATTGTTACGTAAAAACAATTACAAGATGTCCTATATATAGGAAAAGATATTACACTTAGATACCCTTAAGAATAGTAAATATAAAAATACTATCTAAAATATATTGTCTAACAACCACTAGGGGTGTAAATGAGCCTGTCCAAGCCCGAGCTTTCCACTACGCGAGCTCGGCTCGTCATGTTTTTATGAAGCTCGAGTTGAGCTCGGTTCGAGTCTACTTATTTAAGCTCGAGCTCGACTCGACTCGAGCTATTTGAGAACAATCTCAAATGAGCTAAAAGCTTGCCTCGAGCTCGCTTTGATATCGCTTAAACGAGCCAAAGCTCGGTTCGAGATCGGCTCGTCAATGTTATTAGTTTAAATCATATGGGCCTATGTTGAAACCGACTTGGGCTTTTAGGATTTGGTTATAATCATCATTATCATTATAACATATATAAAAAAAACTAAAATTTTGTTTGGGCTCGTTTAGGCCTAAACGAGCTTTGTATTTCAGGCTCGATAGCTAAACGAGCTGTATTTTAGGCTCGAGCTAGGGTTCGGTGATGCAGGAGCATGCATATCTTTTATTTGTTTAAAATTCAAATTTCCAATTTTATCTTCTTAATTGTTTAGTATAAATAGGGCATCTAGGGTTTATTGGTTTTCAGTTTTTGATTGATTTTTAATGATAAGAACTTTGTTCTTGAACCCTTTGGTTCGTTTTATCGTCTTTGATTAATCAATCGTTCTTGAGCCATTTGAGTGCACGCGAAACTGCATCATTCGGGCTCGGGCTCATTAAGGTTCGGCTTGTTCGAGCTTTTAACCGAACCGATTCCAAGTAGCTCTCGAGCCTATGGGCCACCAATATCAAAAATTCAAAACCAAATGAAAAGGGTTTCTGTAGATGCAACATTTAAATCTGCAGTCATGATAAATCAAACTTTTTCAAAGAGATACAACCACTGAAGTTTGTTTCAAGGTCACATATGCTGATGTGGTGTTGTTGACATGTGCCAATGATTATATTTTAGTCATATAGTAAATCTCAAAATTTTGAAACAAATTAAGTTACTCAATTTTGTTTAGTTACATTTCAGTCATATAATATAAATCTTATAAATTTCAAAGAGATTTATTTAACCACTCAAATTTGTTTAGGTAAGTTACATATGCTGACGTGGGGTTGTTAACGTATGCCATAATTTCATATCTTTTCCAGGAGGCTAAAGAAACCATTCCATATACAACTCACAAGATAAAACTTAAGTGTCCAGAGACACTAAAGAGTTGTCAAGATGCAATTCGGCATACAGTTAATGAGAAACAGGTAATGCCTTCTTCTTTGTGAACGTAATGTTATTTAAAATGGGGTGGTTGGTTGGGTTGGTTCACGGGTCAAAACAATTATTTTCTAGTACATGCCATATCGGGTCGGGCTGACGTGTGAATTATACCCCTCATTGCGACGGTTTGGCAGAACAATATACATGCATTCACATTCACACTCAAATACAACAAATATACATACATTCACACACATATACAAAAAATAGAACTCGATGATATCGTAACAATTGCATGCTATTACAAACTTGGCAAACGAAGAACTTGAGGATATCGTAATGGTTACAGATCATTAAGAACTTAATGAAACATACATGTTAAGTCTTTCTTGGCGGATGAAGAAAATGAACTTGGACGAAGAAGATGAGGTAATCGGTTCTTTCTTGGTCGACAAAGAAGATGAGATTGAATTATACTTTGAAAGGCCGATGATATCTTGATTAATTGGAAAGGTGAACTTGGACGAACTAGTTTTTTTTTTTTTTTTTTTAATTATAATCAGAAAGGTTCGGTCTTACCCGGAATCGTCTAGCCATGAAATCTCAGAACCTTGGACCGACCCATGTGGCTTATAAGGTTCTTGAATATGGCTCGAGTTCGTGGGTCCGGAGGGTAGGAACCAGAAGTCACTCACCCCCACTTGTGATATTGCGCTTAAACCCATTTAAGCACATACTTGATTAACATTGCTGCAGTGTGCGGCCCTTTTTAATCATATGCCAAAAACAATGTTGTTTATATGTGGTTTCTTGAGCATACAGATTCAACATAAAATCAGGGGCGGACCTAGGTGAACCCAGGGTGGGCGGGCGCACCCCTTGAAAAAAAAATTTAGTGTATATTTTAGGCAAAAAACCTGACCGCACCCCCTGAAAATAATTTCTGGGTCCACCACTGCATAAAATACTATATTATTATCATTAGAATCTAATTTTGGAAACAATTCTATACTGATTCAGGCCCAATCTGTTGAGCATGGCGGAAATTTGGTGGGGAGCAGGATAGAAGTTTGGTGGCCTGCAGATAGAATGTAAGCATCATAGCCCTTGAATGAGATTTATGAATTTTTATGACTCGTTTAACGTGTATATCTTCTGACGTAGGTATTATCCTGGAGTTGTTACGTTTTTTGACTTCAAAAAGAAGAGGCATAAGGTGTAATGTTGACAAAAACGTTATCATTTTCTATAATACAATGTGTTGATTATCATTGTCTATATACTTTTTATGTTGACTACCATTATCTTCTTAGGTATTGTATGATGATGGTGATGTAGAACTTATAGACCTCAAGCGTCAACGATGGAAGTGGTTAGAATATGCGTCTGCACTGCCGGGTTCTGTATATATCTCCCTCTTTCTTTATACATGAATTCATAGTTATTAAAGGCACAAGGTGCACTCAGGGCGATTTGTTGGGCACGGGGCCGATTTGCGCCTAGGCGCGCCTGGGTGCTCGCTTTAATAACTATGCAGAAGATTATTGGCATACATGAACTAACCTGAAGATTAAAGGTGCGAGACGCACTCTAGCGCGCCTGGGCGCTCGCTTTAATAACTATGCATGAATTTTCTTTAACTCAACTCCATGTTATTAAACTAAATTCTATTTCGTATAGCTCGAACACACGCTACCGGACACTGTACGCGTCCACGGCTACAACGTGAAGCAGAGTGTTGCGCCGGTTCTTGAAGCCATTATCAATAAACACGGCGACATTGCAGCCAAATGTGTATTCAAAGCGGCTTCTGTTAGAGCATCCCTCCTAGAGCTTGTTTGTGACATTGTCAAGCAGTTGGAACCCAAAACCGATGGAGTTATTGACAAAATGGAAGATATTGAGAACCAAGTGTCAAGTGTAGAGAAGGCTAACATTAACGGGTCATGGCTTCAGGCTCATTTGAAAGCCATTAACAAAACTAACGATGGCAAAACGGATTTACTAACGGGTTAGAGTTAAAGAGTTTCTCCCTCACGTCTATACATGTGTTGACCTGTGACTTCAACTTATCGATGATGACCTACATCTCTATTATCACTATAACTTGATAACTTCAAATTCTTATTTACAACTTCAAATTCTTATTAAAATTGTAATAGTAATGCTTGGTTTCATGACCAAAACCACCGAGTATCATAACTTCATCATCAATCTCCGGATGGACATATGGATGATGACCTCCATACACATGTTGAATTTGTTCATATCTGTTGTAAAGGTCAGTAACATTGATAATGATTGCTCGATTTTGGTATACATGCCATGTATATGAATATGGAAGAGGCGGGTATGATCTTGAAATATTAGACTAATAATGAGCCCTAACAATCAGCTGAGACTTATGATAATTAGAATAATGTTAGCCAAGATTTATGCTTAGCTTTAGAATAGAGATTTCCATATTTACCTTTTTCATATTTACATGTAATCATCTCTATTTATACTCCTTATGTATTCTGCTAATTCACATCAATAAAACACAGAAATCTTTATGTTTAATATGGTATCAAGAGCCTGTCTCTAACCCTAATTGCTGCCTCTTTTTTTTTCTAGCCACCGCCGGACAGCAGCTGTACAGCCGTGAGTAATATCTCCGGCCATCTACTCAACAAACTCTCTTTGAACAGCAGCGACACCCATTCCAGTCTTCATTATGGCCACCCTTGCCCTCTTTACCACCCAAGAAAAGACCATTCACAACTCTCACAAGTTCGCCTTTACACTCTCACCCTCAAATTATGGCTATTAGAAAGCAATGGTCGAACCATTCCTTGTCTCCAATTCCCTGATTGGTTACATTGGTGGTTCCATACCCTGCCCATCACCCAAAGTTTCCACTGATGCGGCTGCTGCTGATAACCCGAACTACACCCGGTGGATTGCAAACGACGCCCATGTCCGCATGCGTATCATCTCAACCGTGTCTGAAGCCTCCTTCCAACATGTCCAGGGCACTACTTCTTGAGACGTTTGGCTGTCTCTGGAACGCGCCTACGCGCCTCAAACCGCCTCACATGAGTATACCTTGAAGACCGACTCTTGAAAATAGCCATGAAAGGGGATGAGAAAGTTGTTGACTATTTAACTCGTGCTCAAGAATATGCAACAGCCTTGGCTAACATCAGGGAGCCCCAGAAAGACAAAGATGTGGTGATGCTTACTATTGCGGGTCTTCCGGGAGGAGTACAATAGCTTAAAAGGTAACCGCTGGCTCGTAATCCACCTGTTCAGTTTAACGAATTATATGGTTTATTGACCGACCATGATTACATGATTACTAAAAACCAAGAACCACAACCCTCCCTAATACCACAGGCTTACAACAGCACCACAAAACAACCTCCCATCATTAACAACATCCAATCTCAACTCCAAAATCTTTAACTGCTTGCTGCTCAACTTAGCTATCAACTACAGCCTGCTCCTAACACCAACCAGCCGTCCCCAGCCTTCAGCCCACAACCCTAAGCTTACTTTGCCCCACGGTCTTACAACAACCGTGGCAATCGACGTGGTACTTATCGTGGCAACTCATGTGCAAATTTAAATCGGGGTCGTGACAATTCTGGTAACAATAGACAATTTTCTTGGGCTGCTACACAAAACACTGTTTTTGGCCATTGTAACAGGTGCGGGATCGGTCACTTACCAACTCAATGCCCCAATCAGGCTGGTCCCTCTAGGCAGCCTTCTCAGGCCAACTTTGCTGCCTTTTCGGATACCAGCTCATAATATGATGTCATTTGGAAGCCCGACACTGGAGCCAATGATCATGCCTCCCCGGATTTAGCAAGTCTTGACAACTCTGAAGCTTATCAAGGTAATGATTCTCTCCACGTTGGCGACGGTACACCCCTTCCCATCTTTCATATTGGTTCTTAAAAAATTTACACCCCGCACAAAACCTTTAATATCTCTAATATTCTTCATGTTCCTGCCCTAAAACAAAATCTCTTTTCCGTTCAAAAATTTTGCTCAGATAATGATGTTTTCTTTGAGTTTCATGCTTCTTTTTTTGTTGTGAAGGACGAGTCTACACGCACTATCCTTCTAACGGGACCAAGTGAGCAAGGCCTTTATTCCATCCGCCTTCCTACATTCAAGTCTCTTCCTAAAGTCGCCTTCACAGCAACAAAAGAGTCCTCCACCATTTGGCACCATCGTCTTGGACACCCGCAGTTTTTAGCCCAAACACTATGCCTCCCCGACCAGCTGACCCAGTCCAGCCCACACCCTTCGATTCCTCTTCTGAACTGGGTCCAGCAGAACCGACCACATCAGCCCCGAATCCACCTATTAATGCTACCCAATCTGCCCAACCTGACTCTCCCACTCGACCTCGCCCAGCCCATCTTCGTCCTAACCCAAAACGTCTGAACCGCTATAACCCATCAGCCTATTACACCACCACTTCCCCTGATCAACTCATTGAACCCACTTCCTTTACCGTCGCTAACAAGTCTCAGGAGTGGCGTCATGCCATGAACGAAGAGTTTCATGCACTTAATAAAAACAGGACGTGGTCATTAGTTCCTTATGTTGATAATTCTAATGTGGTTGATTGTAAGTGGGTGTACAGGTTAAAGAGGGATGCACAAGGCAAAGTGACTCGCTACAAAGCTCGTCTTGTAGCCAAAGGGTTTCATCAACAGGCTGGGGTTGACTATCATGAGACTTTCAGTCCAGTAGTTAAGGCTACTACCATTCGAGTTGTTTTATCTCTGGCTATCACTCACAAATGGGCCCTACGCCAATTGGACGTTCAGAATGAATTCCTGCATGGTGACCTTCAAGAAACGGTTTACATGAGACAGCCACAGGGCTTTGTTGATCCCTCCAAGCCACATCATGCTTGTCCCCTTCATAAGTCTCTATACGGACTCAAACAAGCTCCTCGGGCCTGGTTCCATAGGGTATCCACTGCTCTTCAACAGCTTGGTTTTCATGGGTCCAAAACAGATCCGTCTTTGTTCATTCTCAACTCACGAGGTACAATTATTTATGTTTTGGTCTATGCTGATGATATCATCATCACTGGGAACAACAACCAGGCCGTTGATCACATCATTCAGAGTCTAAGCTCTTCGTTCGCTGTAAAAGATTTGGGCTCTCTTCATTATTTTTTGGGCATTGAAGTCATTCGCCATGGTCTTGATCTTATCCTATCTCAAAAGAAATACATCTGGGATACTTTACAGCGTTCAGGGTTATCTGACCGCAAACCGGTCAATTCACCTATGAGTACATCTCAGGTTCTTATACCTGATGACAGTCCCTTGATGCCTGACCCGACCAAGTATCGTCAGGTTGTTGGAGCCTTGCAGTATGCTACTTTGACCCGTCCTGATATTGGCTTCTCTGTCAACAAAGTCTGCCAGTTTATGCATGCACCCACTGAGAACCATTGGACAACAGTCAAACGAATCCTGAGATACCTAAAGGGTACCACTGACTTGGGTTTACGTATTCGTCACGACTCGGGCTCTATTCTTCATGCCTTTACTGATGCTCACTGGACCAACTCGGTACAGGCATATTCTGACTCTGATTGAGCCGGGTGTCCCGTTGACCGTCGGTCCACGGGGGGATTTGCTATCTATCTTGGATCGAATCTTGTTTCCTGGATTGCCCGAAAACAACGCACTGTGTCTCGCTCATCTACTGAATCAGAATACAAAGCCCTTGCTACAAAGCCCTTGCTGATACAGTTGCAGAATTGATTTGGTTAAAGGCCCTTCTTCGTGAACTTGGTATTGCTAAAAATTACTCCCTCACTCTTTGGTGTGATAACTTAGGAGCCACCTACCTTTCGGCTAATCCAGTTTTTCATGCTCGCACAAAACATGTTGAAGTGGACTATCACTTTGTTCGTGAACAGGTGGCTCAGGGTAATCTGCATGTCAAATTCATAGCTACTAATGATCAGATCGCTGACGTCTTCACCAACCCGTTATCTTCTCAGCGGTTCCAGTTCTTACGGTCCAAGTTGCAGGTCGTTCCCCGCCCTCAACTTGCGGGGGGATATTAGACTAATAATCAGCTGAGACTTATGATAATTAGAATAATGTTAGCCAAGATTTATGCTTAGCTTTAGAATAGAGATTTCCATATTTACCTTTTCCATATTTACCTGTAATCATCTCTATTTATACTCCTTATGTATTCTACTAATTCACATCAATAAAACACAGAAATCTATATGTTTAATATGAAATCATGGTGAGCGAAATTGGTATGGCATGGATTCATAGTAATGTGTGTGTAGTGGGTATGGATTAATATCCATTGAAGTAGAAAAAAAGTTGAAATCTTTTAGTAGAAGAAGACAAGTTGCGGGTTGTCAATGGCCAAAGAAATCAAAGAAGTTGTGAATAGCATTGAAACAAGGTGTGAAAGAAGAAGGTGAAAATATGGTGGTGATCGAAGGGTATTAAATTGGACATAATAGCACAATAAGAGTTGTTTTAAGAATGATAATCTATGAATAAAATCTTGAGAATCAAATTTTCTTAAAAAATTGGGATCATTTGACCGTTTGGGAATGAATGTTTCTGTTGGTGCATCCGTCTGTCGACTTCGTCTTCGTTCGAGTCTTTGTGTAGAACTGATTATTTAGTGCACAGAAATCGAGGATATGTGAATTAGTGTTGATTCTGCTCCAAATGTTAGATGCTGATTCCGCTCCAATATGTAATGTTGATTCCGCTCGAAATGCATTTGCATGTTCAAGCGGAATCACAAAGCCTATAAATAGGTTCTCTTGAGCGGAATCAAGTAGCAGTGGTTCAGTTGTGATTTCCGACGGCGAAGCTCCGTCGAAGTGTCTCCGTGACTGTATTTGCATTATAATCAATACAAGAGACAATTAATAGTAAATTCAAGCTAAACAAAGACAGAATCAATGAATTCCGCCTCTGATTCTCTGAGCACTCTTCTGATCGACTCGTTAGGCCGTTTCACGATCTACAAGTGGTATCAGAGCTCAGGAGGAAGAGTTCTTACCGATTTAGCTTGTTTTCACTGAAAATTCTGACTTCTACTCATTCTTTCACGTTTTTTAACCAAATTTTTCAAAATTGAACGGGATTTTACGGTCCGAATTGGCTGATTTTTTGATATGTTGTGCGAAAACCCTTGATCTATAACCCTACCAAGTTTCAGATCCAAATTCCTAGCCGTTTAGGAGAAATCGAAGGTTTTTGGTCTGATATCAAGTGACATCAGCCTGATTCCGCTCGAAAATACTGATTTCGCTTGAGATATATCGGATTCCGCTCGAAAAATCGCTGATTCCGCTTGAAATACACTTTTTCCGCTCGAAATTGTCCATCTTAGTTCAAGCGAAATCGGATTCCGCTCCAAACTACACATTATTCCGCTTGAAAATCAAAACGGGTGATTCCGCTCGAATTCTATTGATTGATTTCGCTTGACCTGTCATCGTTTTGAGACCCAAGACATTTAGTCGGTCCAATAAGCCTTTAAAATGTCTTAAAGCGCAATCAGAATTATGTAAAAATTAACAGTTTGTCGGTTCATAATTGAATGTTGCATGTGATTTCTTATTATCGGCCCAATCAGAATTCAAGTTGTCGATTTGCATGTGAAGTTAGAAAGTTGTCTGGACATTTCAATTAATATTGCATGTGATTCGTTAATCGATAAAATTGAGAGGTCAAATTGAAATCAGACATTGCATGTGAGTTCATTGGCCCAAGTTTCAACATAATTAATGGCCCAATCAGCGATCCAATCATAACAAATTGCAATCAATAACCGGTTATGTGAATAAGTTGTTAAATTCAAATGTTATCGGCCCAATGATATAGTAGTACTTTAAATCACGACCCAATCAATAATTTCACATAATAGTTTTTGTCGGCACATTATCTGATGTTTTGATTCAATCAGAAGTTGATTTTGGGGGTCCAATTAGATTAAGTCATATGTTCAGCCTATTCATGTGAGTTTAAATTTGCGGCCCAATCAGATTTGTGTGAAACCTCACTGTTTTCGGCAAAAGTTTTTTAATAATCAGTTTGCATGTGTTGAAAGGCCCAATCATATATTCTTCATACTTGACGTGAACACCTATTCAGCAAAACAGTCCAAAACTGTTTTCGGCCCAATCACATAGTGGATTTAATTCTTTAGCCCAATCACTATACATTAGTCCATCGGTCCAATTAGATTTGTGTTTAGTGTATATTGGACATCAATCAATTGTGTTTGGGTGTAACACCCTAGTTATTTTATATGTAAAAACCACAATTAGATGTGTAGTTAAGACCACACATATTATATAAATGCGGGTTTATTTAAAACTTTTACAAATTATAATTTATTCTACATAACGTGATCGAAGTTCGTTGTTTAAGATTTACAACGTGGCGAAGTGCGGAAGCATGTAACTGTATCATGTTCGGTTCTTCGTTGAGCTTGATCGTCTTCCGGCTTCCACAAAGTACCTACATTTCATAAAAACATGAAATGCTTTAGTCATACGGGATTTAAAACGTATCTAAACAAGTCCGGGAAACAAAACTGATCAAAAATACATTTTGTACAGGGTCCACCGTAAATTACGGTGGACACCGTAATTTACGGTAGTCCTTGTTTTGATTTGTTTCCATCGTAAATCAGGAGTGTTTCGCCGTAAACCATTTCAGGTCCACCGTAAATTACGGTGGCACCGTAATTTACGGTGGCACCTGCATCCCACCTTTCCATTTTGCCGTAATTTGACACGAAATCTTTCGTATCTTTCAAACCGCTTATCCGTTTGACCTACCGTTTCTTCCTACATGTTTGTAATTTAATTCTCCATTAAATGGAGTTAAGATCTGACATCCGGATTAAATAAAATTGAGACTTTTAAGCCTTCGGCTTATTATCTTTTCAACAATTTTCGACCCGACTATGTGATTATCAAACAAACATGTTTGTTTGACCACCATTCATCATGAACCCTTAAATTCTAATATTGTCAATCATATTAAGTACTGAACACGGGTTTCTACACAATTATTTACCCATTTTCGTTTAAAATCTTATTTTGACCCATTAAGGGTATTTACGACCATTTTAGCACGGACGGTGCTCATTTCTCATGTACCTCATAGTTCCACCAATTTGCTATTAGCTAGTCTTCCACCACAACTATGAATGTGGTGGATTTAACGAAATGGACTATTTATTCCGAGTTTAATCCTACGGATGTGTATTTTTGCGGCAACACACAATTTAAGCATTTAACTCTTGAAAGTTTATGTCTACAACTTTCATACGCGTCTAAAGGTTACAAGATCGTAAGATAAGTTCCTAAACAACCTTTATAAGTTGTTTTCTCAATTTACCCTTCAAGGGCATTTTAGTCGACATTAGCCCCTCATTTACTACGAGGGGCTTTCACTACCCATTTGACCAAGTTTGTATGTTAACTATAATCGTATGCATACGTACCTGGCTAGGGTCAACATATAGACCCAATTTATACCTTGCTTTTATCATCACACTTAGTGTGGGCAAAATTAACTGAATCGCTAATCGCTCCTGTTAACACAAGACTTGACAATCGCATTAGTCGATATTGTCAAATAGTGTTATCACCACCATTTGACCCGTTCAGCCTATATGCCCAACGTAGCCTATTAAATCAAAAACATGGTTTTTGACTTCTAATTCATACCTCCATCCCGTCCCGGATTTCATTACCGAATCCCCTTTTTGCCATAAACATGGTTTTTATCATCTTTATATGTTCCGACTCGTATCAATCACGTCGGAAATCCATATTTTCAATATTAGCATTATTGCATCTATAATGTATAGAATGAACAAGTAATCTACACAATTATGTAAGTTTCACTTACCTTGCATCCGAGCTACGCTTTTCTTCCATGCTTGACTTGTTTGACCCGCTTTCACTCCAAGCTTCCACCTAGCTTGCGACGCGTCAAACTATCATCATCGTTTTCAAGGTGGTTAGTTTAATCATACTCTAATACGATTATTCCACCTTATGCATTTCATATCAAAATTGCTATTTATCGTATTATAGGTCAGTTTGACCTTTTTAATAGTCAAATGCCCATTAGTATACTAATTTGCATTTTCGAGTTATCAACTAGTTTTAGCACTCTTTAACTACTCGGTAGGCGCTATCTTTAGACCTCCGTTTTAACCAAAGTTCTAATCGCGTTTAACACATTTAGAACTCTCTTTAATCACTTTTTGCATAATAGTCGAAACATCACAACTAGGTGTTTTAACTACAAAATTCTAGTTTCGAGCCTTCTTTGAGGCATTTCAACGAACACCTTAAGGGCAGAATTTTACATGTTTATTTATCATGTCTCTAGCTTATCTCTTACCCCAAATTTCACATAAATCAACCATCTTACAAAGTGGTTAACTTCTATAATTTCTGAATTCACTTCAAAATCGTTGATTTACACTAGATCAACAATCTATTTCCTAGTGTTCATCATATTAACATAAAACCCACTTAGCTTATCAATGGATCATCATGAATCTCATAGTTTTTCCAACAATCTAACATGTTATTGACTAGGGTTTACTCCTAGACATCATATTACTTCAAGATTCACTCATGCATGACATAATCAAGCTCAATTTCAGTTTCTTACAAATAACCTAGAATTTTGAGATAGATCAAAACGTCACAATTTTACATACCTTGTGATCCTTTCAACTTGGTGTTCATGAATACTAGCTTGGATTTCGATTTGGGACTGATTTCCCTTTCCAATTTCTTGATTGTGCTTGTTAGGGTTTTGAGCTCAAGATGTTCTTGGCTCCTGTGGATATATCGACCAGAACACACACTTTAAGTGTGTGTTTTGGTGTTTAACTCTTGTTTTAATAAAACAACTTTCCCACTTGGCAACATTGGTCCCTCATGTTTCCTTTTGATCAAATGGAACTATAACTCACCATTAGTCACTTAATCACATGCTACTAACTAGGTTAATTATTCATTGTTACTTTAGCGGGTTCGGGAAGTCATAACCCGTTATGTTTTTAAGTCACGTTAATTCGGACTTCTTATAAACCTTATTTACTTAAAAACATTTATTAACGTTTTATTAAATATTAGGTTTATTTACTTAAATCCTAATATTTACCGGGTTACTTTCACCACTAACGGTATTTTACCCACTCTTTTGTATTAACGAGGTTTAATTACTAAACCCGTTTTCGGGGTGTTACAAGTCTACCCCCCCTTAAAGAGGTTTCGTCCTCGAAACCTTTTCTTACATAGTTCATTGAGTTCTAAACTCAATGCGTTTTGACTTGAGTAATTTCTTAAGCATTACTCATACTTTAACCAATTGTTAGTATTACCAGAAAAATTATGGTAATGTCTTTCTGGTTACAGAACCTCTACGTACCTGATACGACATAATGTGACTTGAAATAACGTAATTCCGTTATTTTTACTTGTTTAGTTAACTTAGCGATTTCCATCGCTTTTAGATATTATCGAACTCTTGGTGAATCCGTTACCTTGACCCGTTAAAAGGTCTTTAGTGAAGTCTTTCACTTTTAGCAACAATTTCTTCTGTTTTCAAAATTCATTTATTCGGTTTAGTTATACCGAATCTACCGCTTACAAGCATCCAGATTACTTAAATGACCTTTACCGCTCGCTTGGTTATAATGTGATTCCACTTCACATTGCATTTCTTGACCGTGATCGTGTCACGCATGTTTAATTTATATCAACCTTTCATTTTCAAAAAGATCACTTTTCGAATATATCGTCTTGCGCCTATCAGCGTCAAGACTTGAACCCTTTTTTATTACTATTCAAATTCCTGTCAGAATTCATATTTATAAAAATATTATTTCTTACTAAATCTGAATTTTAGTCTAACGTTTTTCTCTTAACTATGTCAATTACTCATGTCAAGGGAATTGACAACCCCTAATTTATTGTTTTTCGTTCTCGTTTTACGCGAGGGATCGTAACAAGTTCCCTCACCTTACGCTATTGACCCGTAGGTTCTTTCACCTAACCTCGTAGGCTATTTTCTTAAGCTTTCGTCTCTTTAAGACGAGGCCCTTATGATCCCTTTGCTTTAGTTCATGACCCGTCGGTCATTTTGGCCCCTCCATTTTTCCTTAATTGACTCGTTTGACTCATTTTAGGTGAATTTTCATCACCTATGAATGTCAGACTTCGTTCTTTATTTGACCCGTCCAACTTTGAAATGGTTGAACGCAATTACCAAAATTTATATTTGCGAAGATTCTTATCATCTTTTAGTCATGACTCATATTCCGAGTCTTTTGACTTTCTATCTCGCGTTCCTGTTTCTCAGTCTACGCATGTGTTTAAATCCTTACCCACCAACTGGGTGTTTTACCGAAGTCGTTATTATTGCAACCCTTACGGTATGTATTATGACTTCGTTTCGCTTTTATATTCCTACTTCGTTCTCAAACTTGGTGTTTTACAAAATCGGCCTGTTAAGAGTCTTATTTGTATTCTTCGGGTTCGAGTGTAAGTACACTACCTCCCAATGCATATCTTGATCATTTTACATGTTTATATTTTTCGGGTTCGAGTGTAAGTACACCCCTTCCCAATACATGTCTACATCACTTTACATGTTTGCATTTTCCGGGTTCGAGTGTAAGTACACCCCCTCCCAATACATGTCTACTCATCTTACATGTTTACATTCTCCGGGTTCGAGTGTAAGTATCACTCCCTCCCAATATTTGTCTAAATCGTTTTACATGCTTGATGTTTTCTGGGTTCGAATGTAAGTACACTCCCTCCCAATACTTGTCTAAATCATTTTACATGCTTGATGTTTTATGGGTTCGAGTGTAAGTACACTCCCTCCCAATACTTGTCTAAATCATTTTACATGCTTGATGTTTTCTGGGTTCGAGTGTAAGTACACTCCCTCCCAATACTTGTCTAAATCATTTTACATGCTTGATGTTTTCTGGGTTCGAGTGTAAGTACACTCCCTCCCAATACTTGTCTAAATCATTTTACATGCTTGATGTTTTCTGGGTTCGGGTGTAAGTACACTCCCTCCCAATACTTGTCTAAATCATTTTACATGCTTGTTTGTCCCTTCACCCGGGCTCATTATCCTAATGCAATACGCTCCCGTCACTTGGTTGTGCGTTTACATTATTATCAAATATTTTGCTTATCTGATTCATTTGGGTACTTTTCAATTAGTCCCATTCACCCTGCCCTTACTACATCGGATGTAAACGTGTCCGCCATAAGAAGTTCATGGTATCATATGCCGCTACTTACTTGGCCAGAGTAAGCGATTAACACATGACACGCATGACCTTTTTACAGTTTTCACATCACGCCCTATGTAAGTAATACCTCTATCTGTTTTTCTTGGAAACAATATCCCGGATAGGTTTTCTATTCAGGTCTTTCCGAGTTTTCAATCTACATATGCAACTTTCAATCTCTACATATCTGTTGCATATTACTATTTATGCAATGATTTAAAACGCGCACCTGATAATGCTTGCCCTAACGGGCTTCTCTTGCCATTAGCCTTGTTCGCGGTCGTTACGCGATTTAGTCCTTGATGGGCATGTTCCTCTTGTCATGCCTCGGACTGTTCCTCTATCACATCTTGCATTTGTTTAACCTTTGCCATCTTTAAATGTAAGTGTCCTTCAATCAAGACATTCACAAGGTTAGTAATGTCAACTTTACTAAATGCCCGTATCATAGTACAAGGCTTTTGTACTATATGTGTCAACGCACGAAATGTTGTTAACCATATCTATCATTTAATTTGGGGTAACGTGTATTTCACGATAACCCTATGTGTTGTTTACAACACTTTAATACGCTAAACGATTAACATACATACACTTACCGGATTTGCGATCAAGCCTCGAACCGAACACTATTCTTTGTCAAGAGCATAAGGTTTAAGTCCAAGCATGGTTCCTCCCCACCATACTCGAATCTCTTAAACCAAGGCTCTGATACCAACTTGTAACACTATTTTATATGTAAATACCACAATTAGATGTGTAGTTAAGACCACACATATTATATAAATGCGGGTTTATTTAAAACTTTTACAAATTATAATTTATTCTACATAACGTGATCGAAGTTCGTTGTTTAAGATTTACAACGTGGCGAAGTGCGGAAGCATGTAACTGTATCGTGTTCGGTTCTTCGTTGAGCTTGATCGTCTTCCGGCTTCCACAAAGTACCTACATTTCATAAAAACATGAAATGCTTTAGTCATACGGGATTTAAAACGTATCTAAACAAGTTCGGGAAACAAAACTGATCAAAAATACATTTTGTACAGGGTCCACCGTAAATTACGGTGGACACCGTAATTTACGGTAGTCCTTGTTTTGATTTGTTTCCATCGTAAATCAGGAGTGTTTCACCGTAAACCATTTCAGGTCCACCGTAAATTACGGTGGCACCGTAATTTACGGTGGCACCTGCATCCCACCTTTCCATTTTGCCGTAATTTGACACGAAATCTTTCGTATCTTTCAAACCGCTTATCCGTTTGACCTACCGTTTCTTCCTACATGTTTGTAATTTAATTCTCCATTAAATGGAGTTAAGATCTGACATCCGGATTAAATAAAATTGAGACTTTTAAGCCTTCGGCTTATTATCTTTTCAACAATTTTCGACCCGACTATGTGATTATCAAACAAACATGTTTGTTTGACCACCATTCATCATGAACCCTTAAATTCTAATATTGTCAATCATATTAAGTACTGAACACGGGTTTCTACACAATTATTTACCCATTTTCGTTTAAAATCTTATTTTGACCCGTTAAGGGTATTTACGACCATTTTAGCACGGACGGTGCTCATTTCTCATGTACCTCATAGTTCCACCAATTTGCTATTAGCTAGTCTTCCACCACAACTATGAATGTGGTGGATTTAACGAAATGGACTATTTATTCCGAGTTTAATCCTACGGATGTGTATTTTTGCGGCAACACACAATTTAAGCATTTAACTCTTGAAAGTTTATGTCTACAACTTTCATACGCGTCTAAAGGTTACAAGATCGTAAGATAAGTTCCTAAACAACCTTTATAAGTTGTTTGTTCAATTTACCCTTCAAGGGCATTTTAGTCGACATTAGCCCCTCATTTACTACGAGGGGCTTTCACTACCCATTTGACCAAGTTTGTATGTTAACTATAATCGTATGCATACGTACCTGGCTAGGGTCAACATATAGACCCAATTTATACCTTGCTTTTATCATCACACTTAGTGTGGGCGAAATTAACTGAATCGCTAATCGCTCCTGTTAACACAAGACTTGACAATCGCATTAGTCGATATTGTCAAATAGTGTTATCACCACCATTTGACCCGTTCGGCCTATATGCCCAACGTAGCCTATTAAATCAAAAACATGGTTTTTGACTTCTAATTCATACCTCCATCCCGTCCCGGATTTCATTACCGAATCCCCTTTTTGCCATAAACATGGTTTTTATCATCTTTATATGTTCCGACTCGTATCAATCACGTCGGAAATCCATATTTTCAATATTAGCATTATTACATCTATAATGTATAGAATGAACAAGTAATCTACACAATTATGTAAGTTTCACTTACCTTGCATCCGAGCTACGCTTTTCTTCCATGCTTGACTTGTTTGACCCGCTTTCACTCCAAGCTTCCACCTAGCTTGCGACGCGTCAAACTATCATCATCGTTTTCAAGGTGGTTAGTTTAATCATACTCTAATACGATTATTCCACCTTATGCATTTCATATCAAAATTGCTATTTATCGTATTATAGGTCAGTTTGACCTTTTTAATAGTCAAATGCCCATTAGTATACTAATTTGCATTTTCGAGTTATCAACTAGTTTTAGCACTCTTTAACTACTCGGTAGGCGCTATCTTTAGACCTCCGTTTTAACCAAAGTTCTAATCGCGTTTAACACATTTAGAACTCTCTTTAATCACTTTTTGCATAATAGTCGAAACATCACAACTAGGTGTTTTAACTACAAAATTCTAGTTTCGAGCCTTCTTTGAGGCATTTCAACGAACACCTTAAGGGCAGAATTTTACATGTTTATTTATCATGTCTCTAGCTTATCTCTTACCCCAAATTTCACATAAATCAACCATCTTACAAAGTGGTTAACTTCTATAATTTCTGAATTCACTTCAAAATCGTTGATTTACACTAGATCAACAATCTATTTCCTAGTGTTCATCATATTAACATAAAACCCACTTAGCTTATCAATAGATCATCATGAATCTCATAGTTTTTCCAACAATCTAACATGTTATTGACTAGGGTTTACTCCTAGACATCATATTACTTCAAGATTCACTCATGCATGACATAATCAAGCTCAATTTCAGTTTCTTACAAATAACCTAGGATTTTGAGATGGATCAAAACGTCACAATTTTACATACCTTGTGATCCTTTCAACTTGGTGTTCATGAATACTAGCTTGGATTTCGATTTGGGACTGATTTCCCTTTCCAATTTCTTGATTTGTGCTTGTTAGGGTTTTGAGCTCAAGATGTTCTTGGCTCCTGTGGATATATCGACCAGAACACACACTTTAAGTATGTGTTTTGGTGTTTAACTCTTGTTTTAATAAAACAACTTTCCCACTTGGCAACATTGGTCCCTCATGTTTCCTTTTGATCAAATGGAACTATAACTCACCATTAGTCACTTAATCACATGCTACTAACTAGGTTAATTATTCATTGTTACTTTAGCGGGTTCGGGAAGTCATAACCCGTTATGTTTTTAAGTCACGTTAATTCGGACTTCTTATAAACCTTATTTACTTAAAAACATTTATTAACGTTTTATTAAATATTAGGTTTATTTACTTAAATCCTAATATTTACCGGGTTACTTTCACCACTAACGGTATTTTACCCACTCTTTTGTATTAACGAGGTTTAATTACTAAACCCGTTTTCGGGGTGTTACATTGGGTCACAGTTTCATTTCAAGGAATCTTGTTTTTGTTCAAGCTTAAAGTGCAACGAATCGAGTAATAATCTGAACGGATTATCATCCGATCCTAATCAATTTTGTTTGTTTGTTTGTTTGTAGGTGATCCGAGGTATTTGTGAAGCATCGAATACACGCCCGAGCGAATTCCCACCTGATCAGTTGTCGCCTGATTTTTACCACTCAATCGGATATTCATCTGATTCATTTGTTTGATAAAGTGATTGAACTGGTTTTAATTTGTGTGAATTATCGTATCATTCGAAAATCTGTTTTCGTGAATCTTTTAATACCGAAATATGGATTCTGAGTTTTATGTTGCACAGAACAAGTTTGATAATTTTAAGGGTATCAAGGGAGAGTCTACAAAAGAATTGATCGAGAGGTATGCTAAGTTGCATATAGAAATGAGACATTTGAACATTAAGAAAATGGATGAGATGTGGGTTGACAAGTTGGCGAATGCTTTACCAAATGATGTGTGGGGAACGTATTTGTTAGCTTGGAAGAAGAGCGGTGAATATTATAGTTTCAATTTGAGCTTGTTCGTCGAGAAAATTCAAGCTTAAGAACTTGAGATCCAAAAGATTAGAAAATTGAAGTCTGATTCAAGAGAGAAGAGTAAAGCAGCAACTAATGAAGAAAAATTCAAATCTAAGGAAATTGTTCGACAGGAAGAGGAGCAGGTTAAAGATATTTCAGCTATCAAGGTTGAGAAGAAAGTTGAAGCTGTAAAGATGACCGAGAAGTGCTCAAAATGTGATAAATTTGAATCAGACAATGTCAAACTCTTGAAGGATGTGGAGAGTTTGACATTGGAAAACAAATTTTTAAAAGAAAAAGAAACAGAATTTCAAGATCAGATAAGAGTTTTTGAAAATGAAAAATCAAAAATGGAAAAAGATTTTCAAAGTCAAATCAAGATTTTAGAAAATGAGAGAGATATTTTTGGTAAAAATAATATTGAAAAACAAATTGCAATCAATTCTCATCTTCAGAAAATCGTTAGAATTGAAAAAGAAGCTAAAATTGCTAGAAATAAAATCAAAGAGTTAGAGAATAAATTGAAAGGTTTTGTGACTTCTGCATCATATGTTTGTCCAGAACCGATCAATGTTGTTCCAATAAGTGACAATGTCACAAATTTTGACAAAGTCAAAATTGAAGATTGTGATGATAAAACTGATGATGAAAATGAGAAAAATGAGAAAAGAAAAATATTTTTAGAATTAAAAGAAAATTTTAGAAATACTGTTTTGCAATCTACTGAAATAGGTGACTGCTCAAAGCAAAAGCCTTTTAAGAAGATTGTAGAACAGAAACAAAAAATTAAAAATTCAAAAAATTTTCAAAATGAAAATAAAAGCTCATCAGTTCAGTCATCCAATCATTATGCAAAATCACAAAAATCTAAAAACAAAAACTCACAAAAAGTTGGTAATATGTGGTGCAGGTTTGACCACAGTGCTCAAGCGTCAAATCAAGCTTATAGGAGAAGTCATGAATACTACAAATCAAATCAGTGTTATGATTTGAGTGTTTGGATTGATGGTGGAGATTGGTACGATAACAGGGTGTGTTACAACTGTGGTTTTCAAGGACACATTACTGTTAACTGCCAGAATCAGTGGTTTGAGATGAGGAGATGCTATAATTGCCAAATCAAAGGCCATATTGCAAGAGATTGCCCAATGAGATCAATGGAAAGATCGAGGGCTGAATCTCAGAAAAAGATAAAGAAATCAATCAAAGTCGAAGTAAAGCCCAAAGAACAGAAAGTTCAAAAACAGAAAGTGAAGCTTTCACAAGGGCAGAAAGACAGACTGAGGAAGAAGAGGAAGAAAGTAAAGGAGTATCTCAAAAAGATTTTGTCCTCGGGTACATCAGGAAAAGCAGATAAAAGTTCTGATACATCGTCTTGCTCTCCAAAGAACGACAAATCAAGCAAAACGAATTCATCAGATACAAATCTGAGGACAGAAGAGAGAAAGAAGAAAAAGAAAGTGATCGGCGATGAAGCTGACTCATCAAAGTCAGACAAGCCACACTCAGGCAATGATTCTGGTTCATTAAAACCAAAAGAGCCATGTGTTGAGGTAAAAGTCGAGAATTCTGGTTTAACAATGGATGATGCAAACTTTCCACCATTGTTGAACAAGAATTCGAAATCACCCAAGGATCGTTAGGCTTGGGAGAATATGTTCAAATAGAAAAACCTGACTTGCCGGAGTTCCCAGGTTGGTAAGCGTGGAACATGAATCGGCATCTTTCTTGAGAAATTTCACTCTGGTGATTTTTCGTCTTACATGTGGTAAATCAGGGACATTAAGTTGTACTTGATTTTCTACAAGTGGTTTTTATGGTAAAATCAGAAAACGATAAATCTTTGCATGTGTTTGAGGAGAACAAAGTGATGAAATGACCCCGAACCTACAAATGATTGGTAAACAAACTAATTTTTCCGGAAAAACCATTTTGATTAAAACAAACTTAAGTGTTTTGAGATCACAATGGGAAAATAGTTTGTTGTAAGGGGGAGTTCTGATTGTTTACGCCAGGTGGATGGAGAATTAAAGTGATTCTCATCAAGTTGTCAAGTTTGTACAGTTTGTTTCAAATTTTCCCAGAAATTCAAAATTGAAACTATTTTGATTTTAGGGGGAGTAAAAAAATTAGAAAACTTGAAAATGTCAAAAACATGAAAAATTTAAAAATGAGTTTTGCTGAAACAAGAGGAAATGATAGAAAATCAATGGACTATTACAGCATGCTAAATAAATGTAAAATCTAAAAGTGATAAACGGTCTCACTAAAGATGTGACGATAGGCTCAGCTAGACTAGTAGATTTGCGATAACGATACAAACATAAAGAAAAAGCCTAGTTCTAGTGGAAAACATGATCAAAAGCATAGTACTTAGTTTTGTCCTTCTTGATTGTGTGCCTGCTCAGTAATCGCTGAATGCCAAAAAGCATAAAAACTGGTTAAGTTTGTGAGCTTTCACAACTTTGCTGAAAATGACACTGTGATTGTGTATTTCTTTTGCAAAGATTTAAACTTGTTTTATTTCTTTATTTTGTTTAAGCATTGGACATCCTCTGCGTATACGTGAGTATCAACCTGGATGTTAGTGCCTAAACGTTCTGCGTTATTTTCTTTGGTGTTTCGTTTAAGCTTTGGATCACCTCTGCGTATACGGAAGTATCGACCTGGTGGTTAAAGCCTAAACAATTTCAACTTGTTTTTAGTTTCTTTATTTTGTTTAAACATTGGACTTTTTCTGCGTATACGGAAGTATCGACCTGATTGTTAATGTTTAAACATTCTGCATTATTTTTGCACAAATCACAGTTGATCAAAGTTTAAAGGCATTACTTGAGTCAGCGTATTGCATGATGAGGGGATATGCTGAGATCGTGGGGTCCATAAGAATTTAGTGCATAATTAATATACCTTAACGTATCGGTAAGCATGTCGAAAGTTTTTAGATTGAGTTTAGGTGGACAACAATATTGTCAATCTATGTGAATTGTTTAGAGCTTAAAATGAAATCAAGCTTAACGGTGTTAGTGATACGTCTTAAAACTGATATGATCATCTTGCACGAACTCACAAAAATATTGTCTGTAAATAGTTTCTTTACTGCATTCATATTTTGAAAAATCCAAAAAGATTTTTGATAACTGATGGTGAAAAGCTGATTTTCAAAATTCCAAAGGCTAAACAGGATGAATTTTGGGTTGGAAATATGTGCTTGAATTGAAGAAATTTGTATTTTTGAGAAAGAAGGCAGATTGATTAATCAAGATCATTAAATTGAAACTTGATATAATCAGTATGATTGAATGGCTTCAATCAGTAAGTTTTTTCTTATTGATTTAAGTAAAAACTTATGAGTTGTTGAGATGTGTGTAGGTGTTTGAGCTGAACAGGGATAAAGCCAGGATTTGGTTTAAAGGCAAAAGCTAATTTCAGACAGCATACCCAGCATGATGATAGGGAGAGTCTGACGAACAAATTCCAGACAGCGATCCCAGCATGATGAGAGGGAGAGTCTGATGAAGTTAGAGCCAAAGAGAGATCCTGGAACATCATCAAAGCAGACTGAACAAGACAGAAAGAGTCGTCATGTTGAAGACTCGTACCGAAGACTCCGTCAACATCCGAGGGGGAGTTTGTTGGTGCAACTGTCTGTCGACTTCGTCTTCGTTCGAGTCTTTGTGTAGAACTGATTGTTTAGTGCACGGAAATCGAGGATATGTGAATTAGTGTTGATTCCACTCGAAATGACACAATGTCATTTCAGCCGAAATCACACATTATCCTGATTCCGCTCCAAATGTTAGATGCTAATTCTGCTCCAATATGTAATGTTGATTCCGCTCGAAATGCATATGCATGTTCAAGCGGAATCACAAAGCCTATAAATAGGTTCTCTTCAGCGGAATTAGGTAGCAGTGGTTCAGTTGTGATTTCCGACGACGAAGCTCCGTCGAAGTGTCTCTGTGACTGTATTTGCATTATAATCAATACAAGAGACAATTAATAGTAAATTCAAGCTAAACAAAGACAGCATCAATGAATTCCGCCTCTAATTCTGTCTGAGCACTCTTCTGATCGACTCGTTAGGTCGTTTCACGATCCTACAGTTTCTTAGATTTGGGATCCTCTTCAAAAGATTGGGATTTTTTGGGTCAGTGATATTTTCCTTCCTATTATTACTAGATTAGTAACCCATGTATTACGCGGGTTGAACAATAAACTAAATATGGTGATTAATACCAACTTACGGCTAGGGCAATCAACATATTAGGCATACTATAATACTTAGACACACATGTCTTAATAAAGACCATCCACAATAATACACCAAAATTCTAACATACCCACTGTGGTGAATCCTAAAGAATTTGTCCATCGGTGAATGGAGTCACTGCCGTCATACATCACAGTCTCAAGTCCTGAATCTGGGAAAAATGTCCACTTCATTATTGGCCTAGCCACTTATCATACCCTCATGCGGGTTCATCTAGCCACTTATCATAGCAAGTTAGACACATCTACACATCCTTTATAACTTACGATCAAGTAACCTTACACCTAGCGTCCTACAAGACATCCATACACACCCGAAGGCACATACAAACCAAGAGTCTAGGCAAAACGGCATCTATGTCTATACTAGTCCACCGATGTCTGAGTAGGCGTACCAACACATACTGTCACAATACTTCACACTATACTCTTTATAGGATCGACATGTCGGTTACATACAGTAGTCAACTAAGGGCTAATGCAACACACTTAAAGACATTGCTAAAACAAAATCATACTACATAACATGACATCACATAACTGCACAAAAAGAATCTCGCCCGAAGGCATAATGCCAACGTCAAAACATCGAAACGTCTAAGTCATCAATGAGTAAACATCGTCAGAACGTGGCATCACACAAATGTCTCAAATCCCAAACATCTCAAAAGAAAAATAATCATCAAAACCACCGCCAGGGCATACCTGACACATCATCAAGAGGTCTCTCCTCGGGATCCTCCTTAACGTCATCCTGAAAGAGAGCTCTCCGGTCAGGTCCAGAGGGCTGACCCCAGGGGAAAATCACTTGGTGCTCTTTCATTAGGAATCTTAGGTGCACTGGGCATAAGAAGCGCCACCACCACTTCACGCGTTAGCTGTTCCCGGGTGACCCCCACATTTGCCTGAAGTTCCACCAGATGCGCGGACTCTCTTGTTCCTTCCACTCCTTTAGCAATGGCTGCAACAACAACAGTTTGATGACCGTGTTGTCCCCATCATGCAAAAAAAAAAAAAACAATTAATCTAGATAGATAGGGTAAGTTAAGTACACCGTCAAGCAAAGTGAAGATCATTTATATTATCTTATGGGATTGAAAATTGAAAATTGAAAATTGAAACAATAATAGACTGTACTTGCTACTCGCCTACTCCCTCTTCTTTTAAGTTTAATTAAATAAAGAAACGATCAACAATGAAACGATCAATCCAGCATGCTCGTGAACTTGTAGCAGATCTCTGAAGGAGAAAACTAATAACTTTTGAAAATTACAAAAATAACCATTGAGCAAAACCGTTTTGAAATTTGGCAACCTCACGCGTCCTTGAAGCGGCGCAGGATGCGTCTTTCAAGTATGAGATGCGTCTTTGAAGAGAAACCCAATAAAAAATAAACACGTGGCCACAGGATGCGTCCTTGGAGCAAGGCATCATGCACGAGATACGTCCGACGAGTTTCTGAAGCGTCCGACGAGGCTTAAAATTGTAAATTTGAACCAACCTGGTTTTTAAACTTTCATTTTTGTATAGGATTTGCGTATCTTTGAAATATTGCAAGAGATTGCCCAATGAGATCAATGGAAAGATCGAATGCTGAATCTCAGAAAAAGATAAAGAAATCAATCAAAGTCGAAGTAAAGCCCAAAGAACATAAAGTTCAAAAACAGAAAGTGAAGCTTTCACAAGGGCAGAAAGACAGACTGAGGAAGAAGAGGAAGAAAGTAAAGGAGTATCTCAAAAAGATTTTGTCCTCGGGTACATCAGGAAAAGCAGATAAAAGTTCTGATACATCGTCTTGCTCTCCAAAGAACGACAAATCAAGCAAAACGAATTCATCAGATACAAATCTGAGGACAGAAGAGAGAAAGAAGAAAAAGAAAGTGATCGGCGATGAATCTGACTCATCAAAGTCAGACAAGCCACACTCAGGCAATGATTCTGGTTCATTAAAACCAAAAGAGCCATGTGTTGAGGTAAAAGTCGAGAATTCTGGTTTAACAATGGATGATGCAAACTTTCCACCATTGTTGAACAAGAATTCGAAATCACCCAAGGATCGTTAGGCTTGGGTGAATCTGTTCAAATAGAAAAACCTGACTTGCTGGAGTTCCCAGGTTGGTAAGCGTGGAACATGAATCGGCATCTTTCTTGAGAAATTTCACTCTGGTGATTTTTCGTCTTACATGTGGTAAATCAGGGACATTAAGTTGTACTTGATTTTCTACAAGTGGTTTTTATGGTAAAATCAGAAAACGATAAATCTTTGCATGTGTTTGAGGAGAACAAAGTGATGAAATGACCCCGAACCTACAAATGATTGGTAAACAAACTAATTTTTCCGGAAAAACCATTTTGATTAAAACAAACTTAAGTGTTTTGAGATCACAATGGGAAAATAGTTTGTTGTAAGGGGGAGTTCTGATTGTTTACGCCAGGTGGATGGAGAATTAAAGTGATTCTCATCAAGTTGTCAAGTTTGTACAGTTTGTTTCAAATTTTCCCAGAAAATCAAAATTGAAACTATTTTGATTTTAGGGGGAGTAAAAAAAATTAGAAAATTTGAAAATGTCAAAAACATGAAAAATTTAAAAATGATTTTTGCTGAAACAAGAGGAAATGATAGAAAATCAATGGATTATTACAGCATGCTAAATAAATGTAAAATCTAAAAGTGATAAACGGTCTCACTAAAGATGTGACGATAGGCTCAGCTAGACTAGTAGATTTGCGATAACGATACAAACATAAAGAAAAAGCCTAGTTCTAGTGGAAAACATGATCAAAAGCATAGTAATTAGTTTTGTCCTTCTTGATTGTGCGCCTGCTCAGTAATCGTTGAATGCCAAAAAGCATAAAAACCGGTTAAGTTTGTGAGCTTTCACAACTTTGCTGAAAATGACACTGTGATTGTGTATTTCTTTTGCAAAGATTTAAACTTGTTTTATTTCTTTATTTTGTTTAAGCATTAGACATCCTCTGCGTATACGTGAGTATCGACCTGGATGTTAGTGCCTAAACGTTCTGCGTTATTTTCTTTGGTGTTTCGTTTTAGCTTTGGATCACCTCTGCGTATACGGAAGTATCGACCTGGTGGTTAAAGGCTAAACAATTTCAACTTGTTTTTAGTTTCTTTATTTTGTTTAAACATTGGACTTTCTCTGCGTATACAGAAGTATCGACCTGATTGTTAATGTTTAAACATTCTGCATTATTTTTGCACAAATCACAGTTGATCAAAGTTTAAAGGCATTACTTGAGTCAGCGTATTGCATGATGAGGGGATATGCTGAGATCGTGGGGTCCATAAGAATTTAGTGCATAATTAATATACCTTAACGTATCGGTAAGCATGTCGAAAGTTTTTAGATTGAGTTTAGGTAGACAACAATATTGTCAATCTATGTGAATTGTTTAGAGCTTAAAATGAAATCAAGCTTAACGGTGTAAGTGATACGTCTTAAAACTGATATGATCATCTTGCACGAACTCACAAAAATATTGTCTGTAAATAGTTTCTTTACTGCATTCATATTTTGAAAAATCCAAAAAGATTTTTGATAACTGATGGTGAAAAGCTGATTTTCAAAATTCCAAAGGCTAAACAGGATGAATTTTGGGTTGGAAATATGTGCTTGAATTGAAGAAATTTGTATTTTTGAGAAAGAAGGCAGATTGATTAATCAAGATCATTAAATTGAAACTTGATATAATCAGTATGATTGAATGGCTTCAATCAGTAAGTTTTTTCTTATTGATTTAAGTAAAAACTTATGAGTTGTTGAGATGTGTGTAGGTGTTTGAGCTGAACAGGGATAAAGCCAGGATTTGGTTTAAAGGCAAAAGCTAATTTCAGACAGCATACCCAGCATGATGATAGGGAGAGTCTGACGAACAAATTCCAGACAGCGATCCCAGCATGATGAGAGGGAGAGTCTGATGAAGTTAGAGCCAAAGAGAGATCCTGGAACATCATCAAAGCAGACTTTACAAGACAGAAAGAGTCGTCATGTTGAAGACTCGTACCGAAGACTCGTCAACATCCGAGGGGGAGTTTGTTGGTGCATCCGTCTGTCGACTTCGTCTTCGTTCGAGTCTTTGTGTAGAACTGTTTGTTTAGTGCACGGAAATCGAGGATATGTGAATTAGTGTTGATTCCACTCGAAATGAAACAATGTCATTTCAGGCGAAATCACACATTATCCTGATTCCGCTCCAAATGTTAGATGCTAATTCTGCTCCAATATGTAATGTTGATTCCGCTCGAAATGCATATGCATGTTCAAGCGGAATCACAAAGCCTATAAATAGGTTCTCTTGAGCGGAATTAGGTAGCAGTGGTTCAGTTGTGATTTCTGACAACGAAGCTCCGTCGAAGTATCTCCGTGACTGTATTTGCATTATAATCAATACAAGAGACAATTAATAGTAAATTCAAGCTAAACAAAGACAGCATCAATGAATTCCGCCTCTAATTCTGTCTGAGCACTCTTCTGATCGACTCGTTAGGTCGTTTCACGATCCTACAGTTTCTTAGATTTGGGATCCTCTTCAAAAGATTGGGATTTTTGGGTCAGTGATATTTTCCTTCCTATTATTACTAGATTAGTAACCCATGTATTACACGGGTTGAACAATAAACTAAATATGGTGATTAATACCAACTTACGACTAGGGCAATCAACATATTAGGCATACTATAATACTTAGACACACATGTCTTAATAAAGACCATCCACAATAATACACCAAAATTCTAAGAATTTGTCCATCGGTGAATGGAGTCACTACCGTCATACATCACAGTCTCAAGTCCTGAATCTGGGAAAAATGTCCACTTCATTATTGGCCTAGCCACTTATCATACCCTCATGCGGGTTCATCTAGCCACTTATCATAGCAAGTTAGACACATCTACACATCCTTTATAACTTACGATCAAGTAACCTTACACCTAGCGTCCTACAAGACATCCATACACACCCGAAGGCACATACAAACCAAGAGTCTAGGCAAAACGGCATCTATGTCTATACTAGTCCACCGATGTCTGAGTAGGCGTACCAACACATACTGTCACAATACTTCACACTATACTCTTTGTAGGATCGACATGTCGGTTACATACAGTAGTCAACTAAGGGCTAATGTAACACACTTAAAGACATTGCTAAAACAAAATCATACTACATAACATGACATCACATAACTGCACAAAAAGAATCTCGCCCGAAGGCATAATGCCAACGTCAAAACATCGAAACGTCTAAGTCATCAATGAGTAAACATCGTCAGAACGTGGCATCACACAAATGTCTCAAATCCCAAACATCTCAAAAGAAAAATAATCATCAAAACCACCGCCAGGGCATACCTGACACATCATCAAGAGGTCTCTCCTCGGGATCCTCCTTAACGTCATCCTGAAAGAGAGCTATCCGGTCAGGTCCAGAGGGCTGACCCCAGGGGAAAATCACTTGGTGCTCTTTCATTAGGAATCTTAGGTGCACTGGGCATAAGAAGCGCCACCACCACTTCACGCGTTAGCTGTTCCCGGGTGACCCCCACATTTGCCTGAAGTTCCACCAGATGCGCGGACTCTCTTGTTCCTTCCACTCCTTTAGCAATGGCTGCAACAACAACAACAGTTTGATGACCGTGTTGTCCCGATCATGCAAAAAAAAACCAATTAATCTAGATAGATAGGGTAAGTTAAGTACACCGTCAAGCAAAGTGAAGATCATTTATATTATCTTATGGGATTGAAAATTGAAAATTGAAACAATAATAGACTGTACTTGCTACTCGCCTACTCCCTCTTCTTTTAAGTTTAATTAAATAAAGAAACGATCAACAATGAAACGATCAATCCAGCATGCTCGTGAACTTGTAGCAAATCTCTGAAGGAGAAAACTAATAACTTTTGAAAATTACAAAAATAACCATTGAGCAAAACCGTTTTGAAATTTGGCAACCTCACGCGTCCTTGAAGCGGCGCAGGATGCGTCTTTCAAGTATGAGATACGTCTTTGAAGAGAAACCCAATAAAAAATAAACACGTGGCCACAGGATGCGTCCTTGGAGCAAGGCATCATGCACGAGATACGTCCGACGAGTTTCTGAAGCGTCCGACGAGGCTTAAAATTGCAAATTTGAACCAACCTGGTTTTTAAACTTTCATTTTTGTATAGGATTTGCGTATCTTTGAAATTGTCTATTATGTTTGTTGTCATGTAGTGTGGTAATGGTAGTGGCACCTTAGCGGTTTGATGTGGCTATAGACATGGTGGTGGTGATGAATATTTTAGGCTGGATCTATTTGGACACCCTCTGACACTATTTGGACACTTTTTGTGCCCTAGACGTCTCGTATAGGGCTATACGAGGCGTCTAGGCACTGAATTCAAGGGTGTCTTCAGGGATGTCAGGCACAAAGTTTAAGAAACCCTAGACGCCTCGTACAGGCCTATACAAGGCGTCTAGGCGTTGAGTTTTTTTTGGTTGAAAGAAGGGATGTTTTGGTGGGTTTTGGTGTGGTTTTTTTGATAGTTTTTGAAGGTGTGTTTTTTTAGCGAAATTTTTTTGGTTTTAAAAAAAGTTTTGTTTTTTTGTTTTTACACTATAAAAAAATCAACTATTTTAAAAATCGGCTCTTTAAATAGATTCTATCGATTAAATATTATAATGTTTTAAACATTTTACTTTTTTAAATATTATTCTTCCGATTAAAATTTTATCTCATTCAAATATTGTTTCCGTATTATATTCAGGGGATATATTGTTTCCGTATTATATTCAAAACATATATTGTTTCCATATTATATCAATTTAAGACAACAATCATTAAGTAACCGAATAACCGAAAACAAACATAAATATGACATATATAAGATAACTTTTGTACATCCATAACAAAAATATATAATATAAGTTTGTACATCCATAACAAAAATAAAAACAACAACAGGTCTATGCATCAGAATCCGAATCTGGATCTGGCTGCTGCGGTTGCTGCTGCTGATGTGGTGCTCGAGGTGGTGGGAGCGGTATCGCGGGTAACCCCTCTCTCTCGTCTATCCTGCGCCTCCCGAACCAACCAACCTACCAAATCGTTGAGCCTGTCAAGCTCGGCTCGTACCTCCGGATGTAGCGTAGCTCCTAGAGCATGACCTGGAATAACATGACGTGAAACTGAGGCGCCCCGCGAGGTGGGGGTGGCTGTGGCATCGCTGCATCGTCTAAATTCACCGGAGGGTCCGACACGAGCACTGCATCATGATCTGGCGGAGGATAGACTAGCTCGAACTGCTTTGGTAGGGGTTGCTCTGTCCATATGCCCCCATCGCGGTTTTTAAACCGCGGACCAACGACGAATCTCTTGATCAGTCCCATCCCCCAAAGCGACGGAAAACCCATCCGCGTTGGCATGACTGGCGGCTTCCCTAAATGCGGGTCCTTCTCCGGTACGAGGCCTTGTGAACGGGCAATGACGGTCACGTACGCGCCGCCATACAAAAGTCCGCGCTCCTGCCGGTGATGGGCGGAGTTGCAGTACTGGGCTAGACCGTGTGCTAGTGCGCACGACCTCCTGTACAACAAACAATAAAAGAAAAAAAGATCTGTTCTCGTACACCACTCACGGCTGTAGTTGCGCCCTGCAATAGAAGAGCGAGCATATGGTGCATATACCTGCAGATAGTGTTAGCGAAATACATAAACAGAAATTTATAAACAATACACATAATCACAATAATTGCTGTAATAAACGTACGTACCTGTACAATGGGCCATCAATAAATGAAACCCTCCCCTTCGACTTGTCGTGTTCCCAAGTATTTGGCCCCGCAATCACCTGTCAAAACCCTAAAAGAGTGGGTCTATCAACCACCACTAGCCCCGCTGTGTAAACGTCACTCTCGATCTCCTCCTGCCTGTATAAACCACAATGCACCGCAAACTGTGCTAGCGTCATCGAACGCAAAACGCTAGCAAGCCTGAAAGAAATCTCAGGCGGAGGGGGAGCATCTGGGTGTGGAAGCGACACTGGGCCCCATGAGGGTGAAATGTGAATGACGAAAGGAACTCAACCAGCAGCTCCCTGTAGCTCGGCGTGTGCGCCAACTCAAAAAGACGATGCCACAGTGAATCGACAGGTATAAACCGACGCACTCTAGCTGTCTCACTAATCGCATCTATCGCATCCCAGTCGATCACTGCATGCGATCCAATGTGCATCTTCTTAAGCTTCTGGCAATGACGGGTGGCAGGGGTGCCATCGGGAAACTCTAGATACGGGTGACCCTGCAGCGTATCCGGAGGCGGTAGCCGCCTCCGTCGCGGACTCCGCTGAACTGGCTGACCCCCGGTGGTGCCCCATCAAGATCCATCTGAATGTCATCGCCCTGAATCTGATTGTCCTCCATAATCAATCTGCAAATAAATATCGTATACGTATAATTACAATAAGGATAATAATAATAATTTAAAAAATAATAATTATTCTTCGAGTTGAATCGGACGCTCTGCACGGTTAAAAACAACATTGTTTAAGTCACATGATTAACGGAAATATATCACACAAGTGTTGTACGTTTAACAATTATTACCTTCACGCATGTACTTTTCTATCCTACAAGCACAGGGCAACCCACAACTGTATCACATTTGGCAACCACATGATGAATGAAAGCGCTCTAAGACATCTAGCTTCCTAATTGCCTCTCCACTAAACAAGTCAAGGGCTGTATGGGATACTTTTCCATGTAGGTGTTGAAACAACGGGTGTTTGTGGTGGTTCATTCTTTTTTTCGTTGCAGTCTCGAAAACTCTTCCATATTTCACCGAACTATGTCTCAACTATATCCCAGACACAACCAACTACACAGTCCAGCGAGCTCCTATCTAGGACGTATCTCTTTAAGTTGGCGTGTTGGCTCTCAACTCTGTTTGTGGTACGATTACCGAAGTTGTGCCTCTTATCAGTCCACGCAAATGTCACGCCCTGACTTTTGCGGGAGCGTGATTATGGTGTGACTTTCTTAATACCATTGCATTCAATCATAACAACAACTATATGATAAAACCATAGACGTTCATCCATTAAATAAGTTTAAAACATAATAACATTGTTTTAAAACGTAGACTTCAAACACAAGTTTTACAAACCATACGAATTGTTTTAAGAGTTCACTAGGGACTCATCAAAAGACATTAAATAAAACCAAGGTTTGGTAGACGTGTCTCGTCCAGGAAAAAGACACTCAACCCAGACCTCAAAACCATGGACGACATCTTTATTCACAACGCAGCATGAAACTTCCAACGCCCGCCAGATCCACTTACTAATTCCCTGAAATACATATGTTTTGAAAACATCAACAAAAGTTGAGCGAGTTCTTGCATTTGTTTGTGTGTATGTATAAACCTTTGAAATCACTGTAAGTATGTATGTAAGTTTATAAATCCTGGTATGAAAGCAACAAGGAAAACATATCACCAATGGGTTGCAAGGCCATTGATATGTGTGACGTGATGCAGGTAGTTCAAACCTAGCAATTTTTGCACCGGGCTTCTGGCTGTAAGACATAGTCTACCCATGGGCCAAACCCTGGTCCAACATGGGCGGGGCTCGCTACACCCAAATAGATCTATCACTCATGTCCCTCGGTCCTACAACTAGGATTGATGGCCTTAAGCGTTATGCCCACCACTCACATGATCTAAGTGTACCCTTCCTTAGCTAAACATACCAAATAATAACGTATGTAAACAATTATAACATGTATTTCACCCCTGAAGTTATAAAACTGAAAACATTTAAAGTAAAAGGGGGAACACGAAACTCACAGTCTTGCGTCTTCAACAATCGTAACTCGTACTTCTCTGGTGAACACGACTACCTACAACGTACTAATGTCTATTAGATAAACGGGCCGTGCCTTGACTTAGTGTTAACGTTCTCGAGTTACGTTTCTTTTATGCCTTTGTTATTATTCCACGTTATATAATTATTGTTAAAATAATTAATATTTAAACTTAAATTATATTTTTAATTTTTTTGGAATAATTGCTTAACAATATTGTTGTAATAATACTTCTCAAGTATTTATACTTGTATTTCCTTCCCAAGGATGGGGGTATCTTATACATGCGTATTTTGCCATATTTTGGGGTCGTATTCCGGTGTATATTTATACGTACGAGAATACGTATTCTTATTGTATTTATTAAGTATCTTCATACTTAATTTCACATTAATTATTCCGGAACATTATCATTAATAAATATCCATTACATATTTCCAAAATATATATTTTAAGGAATATTACTTAGAAAAATTATTCATAATTTTTCCTTTGGCAAAAATATTTGTAGTTCCCAAAATAATATATTTTCAAGTCTCACTTAGAAAATACTTATAAACTTATTTTCATCCAAAATAATGTATTTCAAGTTTACTCAAGAAAATATTTATTTTTCCCAAAAATAATATATCTTCTAATATTTCCAAGGAAAATATATATATATTTTTATTCACCAAAAATCATATTTTTCCTTCTTGTCAAATATGATATACTCTTGTGATAATAAAAATCATACTTTCGATTCCTTGTGTCCAAAATATTATTTACCAAAATATACTTGCGAATTAAGTTCCGGAATATTTTGTAAGTTACCTTTCTTGGTCGGTTTCGCCAATATTTTGTGTGTAACTTATATACTTATTCCTTGGGACTTTGGTAACATTTTGGATTGTAATTCTTGGTATCTTGATGTGTTATATTGTTTCAAGTCCTAAAATAATGTAACTATTACACAAAGTATACACATCATCACACATGTGTGTCTTTAATGTATAAGTATACGTTCTAAATATATCTAGCCACTTTTATTTTATAAAAACCAACCTCCAATACTTATATTTTTGTAACAAAAATTATGGCAAAGTTTGTATGGAAATCTCATGGTTAAAACACACCTGTAAATATTTGTTTAAAATATTTTTCTAAGTGTTTATATTTTTTTAGAAACTTTTGCCATAGTTTCCCCTAAAAATGGAGGTTTCCATGCTTTCAAGCATATCATTTTCTTTTGTAAAAATCACCACAATCAATTTACAATCATCAACAAACAACATTCACTTACCAATCTTGCCAAAATCATGCTTATTCCACTACTTCATGAACTTGAAAGCTTATGAAAACTTGTAGTAACTTGGTAGTGTGTTTAGTGAGTTTAGTTACCCTTAAAAGATGTGTTTACTTCTTTAAAAACTTCATTTTTAAAAAAAATTGAATGTTTACAACTTCAAAACACATTTTCTAGAAATGCTTCTTTATGTAATCTTCTTGTTACACAAGTGTTTCTACACTTGTTTAACCATTAAAAATAGTGTTTGTTTATGTAAGAACCAAGATCCACTAAAACTCATATTTTAAGCTTGGTTCTTTTGAAAAAACCATTCATAAATTTTAGATCTATATGATTATTAACTCACTTTGATCATTATTTTTCAAGAAACCAAAGCATCCTTTTCAAGTTCATGATTCAAGTGTGGATGATCTTTCATCCTACAACCTTCTTACTTTCTCATCTTGCTAAACTATGTTTCTAATCATGATTTAGCAAGATGTTATGATGATCAACATCATCTTTACAAACAATCAATGATCAACAAGCATTCATACCCTAAACAACTTAGTTTCACCAAGATTACTTCATAAATCAACCTTATGTTCAAGTTACATGCTTATGTTCTTTAGTGTTCTTGAAGTTTTGATTATGATACTACTTTAACCACTCAAAATAGAAGTAAACTAGAGTGTACAAGGATCTTACCACTAGCACAAGGCTAGGGATGAATCAAGTGTAGAAATCAAGAGGATAAAAGCAAATAGAGAAGGTCCTTCAAGTTCCAAAGCCACCACACTTCCTTGTATACCTCCTAGCACCTTTGTATGATCTTGTAATGGTTGAAGAAAGTTGGATGATGATGGTGGTGGTGGTGCCTATGTTCGGCCGAGAGGGAGAGCAAGAGAGGGAGAGAGATCGAGTGTGTGATGTGTGTGAAGAATTATGAACTCTTAACCTCTCATATCATACTTATATCCATGCTCTTCAAATACCTCATGTGTAATATGCTCTAAAAAGTAAGCACAAGATCTAATTAAATATAGAAATCAAATCTTGAAGATATGGAGGGGGTATGGCCGATTATAGGTAGGGGGAGTAGAGTAGGTTTTAACTAGTTTGATTACTTACTAGTTCAAAATCAAGTATTAGTTACGTGTTTCAGTTATTAGATATTTTTAGGAGGTGTTATGATGTTCGGGGATCTTAACTAGCTTGGAAACATTAAAACAATGCTTCTAGTGTAAATTTGGTGTTTCAGGTAGTGTCCGATTGTTCGGTTGGATACTGATTCGTTAAAGTGCTAAACTTACAATTTAGTGTTCTTTATGTACCCTTTTGTGACACTTTTAATTCCCGACACTTAGGAAAGCATTCAGGACCATTTTATCATGTTTTTACATAATATTAATATGTTAAAATGTTGATTTATGCTGAATTTTGCGGAATTCAGCACTTTGGGTGAGTTTTAGGCACTTCCCGGCACTTAAACTATCACCTAGAAAAGCAGTTTTGGGGTCCTTACTTCCCTACACTCTATATTAGTGTAGTGCTTAGTCACCGGCCCACACTGGGTCTCAAAACACTGTCTGTCTATGTACTGAACTTCATCAGCATATTCCTGATTTATCAGATAACTATACTAACTGTCTTTAATGCATCATTTGAGGCAATATAGCTTTCATGCAATATTGGTATGACATTTAACAATGTATGATGCACATGTATGTGTATGGCAGAAATCAGAAAGCAGTTAATTTGTAATTCATCACAGTCATTAAGCATTAATCAAGGTTAATTAATTGTACGGATACCTGGATTTTTGACAGTTGTCACATTCTCCCCCTGTTAAGAAAATTTCGTCCCGAAATTTTAAGCGTTACTACTAGCTGCAGGGGTATTAGGGAATAAGTGCGGGTATTTTGCTTTCCTGCGGTCCTCACGCTCCCAAGTAAACTCTAGGCCGTGACGCGCGTTCCATCTAACCTTAACAAGTTTAACACTACTCCTTCTGGTTTTGTTGACTATCCAATCCGTAACTTCGACGGGTTCTTCTGTAAAATGGAGTGTTTCGTCAATGTGAACTTCATCAGCAGGAATAACCACTGTTTCCTGTGTTTGACTCTTCTTCAGGTTAGATACATGGAATGTATCATGAACACCATTAAGTTCCGCCGGTAGGTCCAACTTGTAAGCCACAAGACCAATCCTTTCCAGGATTTTAAACGGTCTAATGAATCGTGGGTTTAACTTTCCACGCTTCCCAAAGCGTGCCACGCCTTTCCAAGGTGAAACTTTTAACAGAACCTTATCCCCCACTTCAAATTCCAAAGGTTTCCTTCTTTGGTCCGCATAGCTCTTCTGTCGATCATGAGCCGCCTTAATGCGCTCTTGGATCTGCATGTTCTTATATGTCGTCTCTTGAACCAACTCGGGACCAACTAACTGTCAACCGCCTGCATCTGACCAGCATAATGGCGATCTACACTTGCGTCCGTATAGAGCTTCAAACGGCGCAGCTTGAATGCTTGTATGGTAGCTGTTGTTATAGGAGAACTCAACCAAAGGTAGGTGAGTGTCCCAACTGCCACCCAAGTCCATTACACAAGCTCGCAACATATCTTCAAGCGTCTGAATTGTTCTCTCGCTCTGACCATCCATCTGCGGATGAAAGGCAGTGCTAAAGTTCAATTGAGAACCAAACGCTTCTTGGAAAGATTTCCAAATCCTTGACATGAATCTTCCATCTCTATCAGAAATAATCGAGATAGGCACTCCATGACGTGCAACTATTGTTGGTGCATACGTCTGTCGACTTCGTCTTGTATCGAGTCTTGTATTGTATTAGATAGATCAGGGCACGGAAAACGAGAAATGTATGTTTATAGGTATTTCGCACGAAATGACACTGAAGTCATTTCATACGAAATCAACTTACTATTTCGCACGAAATAGGGTTTCGTGTGAAAGTGTTTTCGTTTGGATGATTTCGTGCGAAATCACTATTTCGCATGAACCGGTTCATGCGAAATCACTATTTCGCATGAACTGGTTCATGCGAAATCACCAGCCTATAAATATCTGAAGTGCCATTTCATTTGTAACGAATCTGATCCTGGTAGCGAAGCTCTGCCGAAGTGTCTACAGCATTGTAATCGATCTGATATCAATCAAAAGACAGTTTAAAGTGATTTCTCGTGCAATTCAGCTGAAATAACACCGATACATCTGTTTCTGCCTTTTGTATTAGTGAAGATCTCTTCTGATCGATTCGTTTGGGTCTGAAAACGATCCTACAAGTGGTATCAGAGCTCAGGAAGAAGAGTTCTTATCATTTCAATTGCAAATTCTGATTTCTACACCTTCTTTTCAAAATTAAACAAGTTTTCGTGGTTAAAAATGACTTGATTTTGAAATATAACGTGTGAAACAGTGTTTTAACAAACCCTTGAAACAATCAGATCTTAATTTGCCTTAAAACTTGATCAAATTTGTGAAAAACTGTCTGAAAGTTTTATTTCGCACAAAAGTTTTATTTCGCACAAAAGTTTTATTTCGCACGAAAGTTGATATTATTTTGTTTGAACATTGCTGTAATTTCGCACGAAATCAGACTTGATTTTGCACGAAACCACTATTTCGTGTGAAGCAATTCATCAGTTCGGTATTTCGTACGAAATCAGCATTTGATTTCGCTCGAAATAGCTATTTCGCTTGAAAGTGTACATCAGATTGTTATTTCGCACGAAATAGCAATTTATTTCGATTGGAAAGTTGAATTCTCTTGAAAGGGGATTGATTTCGTTTGAAACTTGATTCCGTGTGAAAATTGATTTCGTGTGGAGAGGGTATTTCGTTTGAAACTGACAGTTTGTGAATTTTTGAAAACCAAATCATGGAGAACGGGTTTTATAATGCCTTCGCTAGTCCAATAACTATTACTCAAAGTACATTGCTTGAAAATGAGACGGGGACAACGCAAAAACCACCTAAGCTTATGGACATTGATGATTTTAGTGGCTGGTTCGAACGTTTTGCTAACTGGGTTGGAGCATATCACTTAGATGCATGGGAACATACTGAATTTCAATATGCTAGACCAGTCGGGAACAATGATGTGAAAATACCAATTAGAGAATTGAGTGCTGAGGAGAAAAAGAAATACAAAGATGAGAAAATGATGGTTAGTTTGTTGCAGCAAGCAATTAAAGAAGACATTTTGATCTTACTTCAACATAATGGAAGTGCATTTTCGATATGGACAGATTTAGAATCAAAGTTCATAGGAAGTACCGATATGCTCAAGAACAAAAAGTCGCTTTTGAAAAAAAAGTTTGATCTATTTCGTGGTTTGAGAACGGAGAACACCAAGCAGATTATCGAAAGATATTGCAACTTGGTGAAAAACATGAACAGATTGGGCATCAACAAAGATAAAGATGAGTTGATTGAGAAGCTGGCTGATGCGTTGCCACATGATGTTTGGGGGACGTATCTGATGATGTTGAAGAATAAAACAGATTTTAACAATATCACGCTGAGCGAGTTTATTAAACATCTTGAAGCTCAAGATATGGAACAAAGGAAAATTGCTAGAATGAAGAACTATGATGGAGAACAAGACATTGGGTTGTATTACAAAGGTGGTGTTAGTGAGAAGACCAACATTTCACCAAAGATCGAAACGACCTTCAATGCAAAAAGTTCTTCTGAAAGTTCATCTCAGGGATCAAGCAACAAAACAGGATTTACTTCATTTCCATCATTTGATCCACATTTTACAGCAACAAAGAGTGGCAAAGTACTTCAATGCAACATTGCACTAAATCTGGAAAATGATCAAAACTATTCAGAGGAAGTAGCTAAAAGCCATATATCTTTGTTGGTGACTGTACTTGAATCTTATGGTAGTTTAGTTGCAGGGAGAATCGGGAATCCAATGCTTACGAAAGAGGATTACGATCAGGTTGATGCTGAAGAAATGGAGCTAATGGATATAAAGTGGTGTTTAGCAAGCGTGTTGAGAAGGGCTGAAAAGTTTAAACAAATTACGGGAAGAGATGATTTCCGTGATGCGAATGTTTCTACTTTAGGCTTTGATAAATCTAAAGTCACTTGTTTTCGTTGCAGGGAAAAGGGGCATTTCAAGAGAGAGTGCACAAATCGCGAAGCAAGCGGAGCTCAAAATCCTTTCGGAAACAACGACTACTATCGAACGGCGATTTATCATCAAGTTGCTCAATAGCCATATCAACAACAACAGCCACAAACCGCTCATGCTAGGAAAGAAATTGAAATTTCAAAGAAAGCTTGTTTTGGTAATCAAGATGATGGAAGTTCATCAAAAGGATTCAGTTGGGATAAATACATTTCAAATGATAGTAAAGCATGTATGGTAGATCAAGAGGATGAAAAATTGCCCGAAGGTTTCAGCTGGGACAATTATTGTCCAGACAAAGAATTCCTGGCTAAAGGTTTTGTTGCTCAGGTTGTTAATGATTATACTGATGACTATTGGGCAGAAAAAATCAGAAAATATTTTAATGCTAAAGCTGAGAAAAAGAAGAAATATGAAGAAGAAGAAGAAGAGCAAATGAGACAAGCTGAAGCTGAGAAAAAGAAAAAGGTTGAAGAAGAAATTCAAGTGAGAAAAGTCAAAGAAGTTCCAGCGTTTGAAATTAAAACAGATGCTGATGCAGTCAAGATTTCTGAGAAGTGTATGAACTGTGAGTCTTTGATAAAGCAAAACAATGAATTGCTACACAACATAAAAAGGCTGAAAGAATCATATGATATCTTGAACAAAGCCATGAATCAATACAACAAAACAAGCAGTGAACAAGCCACAACAATGAAGACACTCAAAGGAGCGTATATGTGACAGCTTGACAATGTCAACTATTACACTGAAAAGTGTGCTGAGCTTGAGTTGAAACTGGAAACTCGGAGAATAGAAACCGAGAGAGTAAACAGATTGTTAAAAAGTTACTCATGTTCTACTTTTGTGGTTGACAGGATCTACCCCATAGTGGAAGGAATGAAGACGTTTGAAGAAGAGAAGGTTTCAGAAGAAAAGAAGTCTGAAACAAAAGAAGATGATGAAGTAAAGACATCTGGTAAGAAACCAAGTGTTGTTTATAACAAATGTCCACCCCCGGTCGAAAATGGATATTCTCCTCGAAATCCAAATTCAGAAAGAGTAAAAAAAGGCAACAAATTTACAGTGAGAGTCTGAGTCTTCAGATAACTTGCTAGAAAACATTGATGTCACGTTCACATCGTCTGACACTGATCATGAGTCTGAGTTAATAAAGAGTGTGGTCGATCAGGTGTTGGATAAAGATGAAACAGAGGAGTCAAAGTCGGAGTCTAAGTCCGAGTCGAAGTCTGAGTCCAACATGCCAAATCCAACAGTCAAAAAGGACAAACGGGTTTATGACAAAGAATTCTTGTTATCAAAATCTAATTTGAATGACGAACCGATCAAAGTAGCATTTACTTTGAAAGATTCTGACAAATTATATTCTGATGAGATTTTTCCAATAAGAAGTGTTAAAATCGAAATGATTAAAAAGGTTTTCAAAATCACAGAAATTAATATTTCTGAAATAAAAGATTTAAATCTTTCTGGAAAACCTAAACAATACACTTCAAGATATCAACAAAGATTAAACAAGAAAATGGGTTACAGTTATGGTTCTGGTTCTGGTTTTCAAAATAAACCAAACCATAAGGGTAATTTCAAAAAGAAAGGTCTAGGTTTCATTCCTCCTAAAAACCATAAAAACGATAAAATTTATAAACCAAAAACTGTTTTTGTTTCAGGAAAATCATCGGAAGAAGAAAAGGAGCAAGTGTTCAGGAAGCAGACGAACAAAGAATTCCTTGCAAAGAAGCAAGAGGAAATGAAAAAAGTTGCTCAAAAGAAAATAGAGACGAGAACCTGTTTTCAGTGCAAAACAGTTGGTCATATTGCCAGGAATTGTCCAAAGGCTTTCAAATCAAAACAGGGAGTCTCTGAAAAACTCAAAGAAAAAGTTGTTGAGAAAACCGAACTTTTAACCAACAAGTTTAAAATTTTTGAAAATTCAACTTTTGAGGTTGGTGAATGTTCGAAAAGTGTTTATAAAAGAAAGGAGAAACTTAACAACCAAAAGTGGGTTGTTAAGAAATCAAGAGATAATCTTGGTAATGAATCCGATTCCACAAAATAAGAGGAATCACAAGTTGAGAAAAAGAAAGAAGAATCAGTTCCGCCTTTGGATGATGCAAATTTTCCACCATTGCGGGCTGAAAATTTGAAATCTAAAATTGGCAAAGTTGAAATTTCAAATCAATTCTTTCCTGAAAAGAAAGATTTTGATGTTGAAAAGGTCTTTAACCCCAAAGTGCAAAACATTTTTGGAAAAAATGATTGATGGGGAGGTTAAGGAATTTTATGAGAAGAAATTGAATGGCAAGAAACCATGTGTTGATAACTCGGAATCTCCCAAGGACCGTCAGGCTTGGGAGAATAAATCTAACTGAAAAAACCTGACTTGCCGGAGCTCCCAAGTTGGTAATCGTGGAGCATGAATCGGCATCATTCTTAAAAATTGTTTTTGAAAAAATTTGAAAATTTTGATAAGTGTGACTTGCCGGAACTCCCAGGTTGGTAAGTGAGGAGTACGAATCGGCATCTTGAGAATTTCAACCTATAAATGGCAATTGTTGGTAAGAAAACCTACAAGTGGTTGAAAAAGAGATTTTACCTTTAAGTGGTTAGTAATTGCACCTACAAGTGGTTATCAAGGTCATTAAGTTGAACTTGATTTAACTTTCATTCAAAATGATTGGTAAACAAAGTGATGATCACATCCCCATCTTTACAAATGGTAAAATCAACAAAACTTATTTTCCGGAAAAACCATTATGATTAAAACAAACTTAAGTGTTTTGAAATCATAATGGGAAAATAGTTTGTTGTCAGGGGGAGTTTTGATTGTTTACACCAAGTGAATTGAGACTTGAAGTAATTCACATCAGTTTGTCAAGTTTGTACAGTTTGTTTTCAAATTTTCCCAGAAAATCAAAATTGAAACATATTTTGATTTTAGGGGGAGTAAAAATTTGTAGAAATTTCGAAAATTTGAAAAATCCAAAAACATGATAAAACTAGAAAAAGCCAAAAACATTGAAAAATTAAAAAAATGACTTTGATTGTGAAAAAGAGGAAATGACAGTACATCAGTGAACTATCACAACATGCTAAAGATTTGGAAAGTCAAAAAGTGATAAATGATCTCACTAATGATGTGTCAGTAAGTTTTTATTCATTTAGTAGATTGTTTTCGAGATATAAACCTAAATACGAATACTTACTTATATCGTGGGGAACATCTCTCGGATATATGGGTAACCCCCGAAATCTTGTTTGAAAGATTTTCTGTTTCTGACATACTAGGTCTTTGTGCGTGGTGATATCTGGGGTATTATACCAGGACTTCTGATTTTGCGGGAGCAATAGCCTACTCTTCGTATAATACTTTGCATAAGCTTTAATCTTAAAGCCATCCCTCAGTACAAAAAATGATGAAACATTGAAAAATGCTAATCATGTGCTGTTGAAGAAAAGATCCCCAAACGGGACACACCGAAAGTCGAGCCGTCATCTCTTTGTCTGAACGGAAGTTCTAACGTGAGCTCTCACGGTCTCGCATTACCCGTTTACAGATATCATTAGTGTACATTCACCTCTAAGACTGAATATAGAAATCTGGATACGGGAGTATATTTTGAGGTGGGATACTCGAATAAGTTTAAAATTCTAAAAACATTAATCTCGTATCTCGAAACAGTTGAACATTGTGTAAAAATTTAAGTGGATCAGTATACTGACAATCTATGTGAATCATTTAGAACTTAAAATGTCTAAAGCTTAACGGTGTTAGTGATTTGTATCATAAACTGATATGATCCTCTTACACAAACTCACAAAAAGATTATCTGTAAATATTTCTTTACTACATTTCATTAAAATCAAAAATTCAAAAATATTTTAATTGTGTTTTAACATAAATTTTTTGAAAATTCAAAAAGATTTTCGACATCTGATGTGGAAAACCTGATTTTCAAAGTTCCAAGTGCTAAACATGATGAATAGGTTTAGGAGAGTGTGCATAAAAGAATATTTTTCTACAAAGTGGTTCATCAGAGACTAAATCATTTTTTATGATTCCTGCAAGTGGTTTTTGAATTTGAAAAATTTTAAATTTGTGAAACTTATGTTTGTGACAGAGATTGTGCAGGAAAGAAGTTTGGAAAGAACCAGGTTCCGATACCTGATTAGAGGGTAAGCCAGGTCAAGATCCTAGGCCAAGAATTCCAGACTGTGATCCCAGTTTATCGATAGAGGGAGTCTGAAGACATCAAGAGGGAGGTTGAAGATGTAGATAGTCAGGTTCGAATCCTAAAGTTCACAAGATAATGATGTTGATGAACTTAAGGAATCAAGAGATCTGATCAAGAGATTGTAAGAGCTAGTTTCAGATCCTGGTAAAAGAAGAAGAAGAGAAGAAGATTGATTAAGGATGCTTTCAATGGAGAATCTTTGGAGAGCGAGAAGACTGATAAAGATTGAAGGTTTGACAACCGAAGACTCGACACTGAATACTCGTCAACATCCGAGGGGGAGTCTGTTGGTGTATACGTCTGTCGACTTCGTCTTGTATCGAGTCTTGTATTGTATTAGATAGATCAGGGCACGGAAAACGAGAAATGTATGTTTATAGGTATTTCGCACGAAATGACACTGAAGTCATTTCATACGAAATCAGCTTACTATTTCGCACGAAATAGGGTTTCGTGTGAAAGTGTTTTCGTTTGGATGATTTCGTGCGAAATCACTATTTCGCATGAACTGGTTCATGCGAAATCACCAGCCTATAAATACCTGAAGTGCCATTTCATTTGTAACGAATCTGATTCCGGTAGCGAAGCTCTGCCGAAGTGTCTACAGCATTGTAATCGATCTGATATCAATCAAAAGACAGTTTAAAGTGATTTCTCGTGCAATTCAGCTGAAATAACACCGATACATCTGTTTCTGCCTTTTGTATTAGTGAAGATCTCTTCTAATCGACTCATTTGGGTCTGAAAATGATCCTACAACTATCTCCCTTAGGTACAGCTCAGCTAGCTTACTAGTGTTATCCTTTTCTCTGATTGGCGAAAAGTGCGCAGATTTTGTCAGACGGTCTACGATTACCCAAATCCTGTCATGACCTCTGGGTGTCTTTGGCAGCTTTATTATAAAATCCATTGAGATTTGCTCGCACTTCCACATGGGTATCTCGGGTTGCTACAAAGGTCCTGAAGGCTTCTGATATTCGGCTTTTACCTTGGCACAGGTTAAGCACTTTCCAACATAAGTTGCCACATCACCTTTCAGTCTTGGCCACCAGTAGAATTCCTTCAAATCTTGGTACATCTTGTCCGATCCTGGGTGGATTGAGTACCTCGATTTATGAGCTTCATCAAAAATCACGTCTCTAAGACCACCAAAGAGGGGAATCCAAACTTCTTGTCACACCCCAACCGATGGCGGAAACATCGGAGTGAGACGAAATAGATTGCTCGAGACATCATAACACTAATAATTGTGACAAGTATTTAAATAATAATTTCATTTCCATTTCTAAAGAATCAATTACAAAGATTTGAAGCAAAATACACAAACTTGAGATACATGAATAACATTACAAAAGTATACGAAATTTAAAGTGAGTATCTAGGCATCCTACTAGGTTCCATGCATCATCAACTTTATCTCAAAACATGCTACATGTTTTAAAAAGCATAGTTTAATACAAAAGTATTGGCGAATACACAAGTTTTAGACTCGTGACATAAGTATAAAAGTATTTTCAATCCAACATGGCACTTTGGTATACAAGGTCAAACTATCATGCATAACAATATGTCAACTCTAGTGTCCACTAGTATTTAGCATCCCTCGTCACAAAAGTAACGAGACCGTTATAGAATAAAGACTCAACAAAACCCCGTCGGGTGGTGTGCTACTCCTATAACGCTATAATTGTTTAAGCCGAGTTAACAAGTAGTATGTATTCTAGCATGAACCTAAGCATAACAAAGCATGTACATGGATCGAATGAAGAAAAGCATGTTTGTGAATTGTGCACTTTAACAAGTAAAACATGTTGCACCCAAAGTGAATAAAAAGAAAATGGGTCAAGTATACTCACATTGGTTGCGTTTGCGATTTCTCGCACGAGTAAGATTGGGAATTCCAAGAGAACGAACAGGAGCGACTAACCTAGATATTTAGAATAACACGTAACGATCTAGTTAATAACTATTCGTTATATTTTATTGTTTACATATTGATTATTTGCATATTATAATTTATTTGGACATAGAGAAAAATAAATTATTAACTATTTGCGTTATTATTAAATCTTAAAATGATTAGTTATAAAAGAAAAGGAAGAAAAAAAACTAATAGTTAAATGTGGTATTAACAGATTTAAGGGTTGAATTATACAAGAGTAAAAAAATAATAATAAACTAAAAATAAAATACTTATTGGACTAAATGGGTTTTAAACGATTTACATATTCTACCAATTCATCTTCTTCATTTAATAAGAGAACAACAGTAGCAGTTCGACATTTTCATTTGTTAAAAGAGAACATTCTGTTATGCAAGCCTAAATATATAATTAGTAATTTGACAATCATAAGTTAGCTTATATTAACTCAAGTTATTTTGGAATTTCTAATTGAGCCAACAAAATCCAACGAAAATAAATACAAAGAAAGAAATAAAATAGCAAACAAAACTGAAGAAGGATCATCTTCTCTGATCACGCCATTAGTCGGAAAATCGAATTGGACTTTGTTGTTGTGAACGTATATTCCCAATATTTGAAATAGACTTTTAACTTCATAACAGTTATCTCATATTTAAACTACATTGTTAGTTTGTTTCTTGAAAGAGATAAGAGAGAGAACAAAACAAATAAAACATCATCATCATCTTCTTAGTTCATATCTTCCATATGTGCAATTCATATTCTTTTTTCACCTTAGTTATGATTTCTTATAACGAAACAAATAAATACCTAAATAAAACAACTCGACTGAAAGGATAGATTATACCGAAACGAAAAGGAATGAACCGCGGTCTCCGGTGATCTTTCCGACAACGTCTCGTAACTCGGCGAAGCTTCTACATCTCCGACGGTACGGGTGCATGAAACGACAGTTGGTGGTCTTCGGCTTGTTTCCGACGAGATCTTCGAACTCCGGTCGTCTCTGATGAAACTCCGACGACGTCTGATCTTCCTGGTGAGTATGTGGGTTATACGGAAACGAGTTGTGGGATTCTCAGACAAAACAATATGTCATGTATATAACGTTTCTCCTAAAATACGTTTCGTGATGCTAGGCTGCTAGCATGCTTTGAAGCTTCCGAAAAAAGAAAAGGATGAAAGATGTTTTTTTTTTGGATTGTAGTTCAGGTTCATGATTGGTTTAAAGATGGAAACTACAAACCCTTTGACAATTTCGCACAGCAATAGCAAAGAACATGGAAAGTTTTGAGGTGTTTGTCTGTTGTGGTTTGAATTGTGAAGAAGATGAAGGGTGTAGATAAGATGTAGAAAGAAAAAGTGAAGTAGGAGGGAACAGAAGTGTGGGTGTTGGCTGAGGATAAGTAAAATGAAGGATTTAGGGTTTTGACTACACTTACTAATATATATATATATATATATATATATATATATATATATACACTAGGTTAATTCTTGTTTTAAATGGGCTTGGGCCCAAGGCCCATAAGCCCGTTCTTACGTTTAAGTGGCCCGTAATTCCTACGAATAAAAATAAAAAAATAAAATAAAGAATGCAGAAATACGAGGCGTTACACTCTTCCCATGAAGCACAACGTTCCTTCCTCAATGGGTACCAACTGTTTCTCCATCCCATGGAGATATTCATACACAAGATTCTCCTTCTTAAGAGCTTCTCTCTATGCAGCACGAATGCGCAACGAGAGGTTTGTCTGTATAATCATCTCCAAAGCCCTAACCCTTATGGGCTTAATCTTTTCTTTTTGACTCAAGGCGTCTGCTACGACATTCGCCTTTCCTGGGTGATATTTGATTTCACAATCATAATCGTTTAACAACTCAACCCACCGTCGCTGTCTCATATTAAGCTCTTTCTGATCGAATATATGTTGTAAGCTCTTGTTGTTGGATCATCGTGTGACCCTAACGAGTCAATCCGATGAGTTCAGCATCAAAAACAAAGGCGGAATCAATGTAATTGACGTAAAACAGCTTATTCCTTTCTAATTATCTTCTTATTGATTGATTCTAAGCTTTTACAGATTCAAATGACACACGGACAGCACCTCGGCTTTCAATCAACTGTTCTAATTCCCTTTCAAATGAATCAGGCACACATGTATTTATAGGTGTGGAATTCCGCTTGAACCATCCTCACACGGAATTACCTTTCAAACGGAATTAGCTAATTCCGTGCAGAATTAGTTAATTTCGCTTGTAACTCTATTCCGTTTGAAGTCACATCAAGCACCTTTCAAGCGGAATTAACCTTTAACATGTTTTCTCGTTTTGCGTGCCCTGATCTATCTAATACATTACAAGACTCAATAAAGACGAAGTTAACAGACATCAGTGCATCAACACTTGTGATCAGTAAAGATCGTGCATCGGGTGCCATACAAATAGTGTCGCCAAATCTTCAAGGCAAACACCACAGCGCCTAATTCCAAATCATGCGTGGTGTAATTCTTTTCATGAACCTTTAACTGGCGCGATGCATAAGCGATAACCTTCTGTCGCTGCATTAGCACACAGCCCAATCCCTGACGCGAGGTGTCACAGTGCACCACGAAGTCATCGGTGCCTTCGAGTGGGAATAAAATAGGTGCATCGCAAAGCTTGCTCTTCAGCAACTGAAACGCTTCTTCTTGCTTATCTCCCCGTTCGTACTTCTTATCCTTTTGAGTAAGGGAGGTCAATGGTTGAGCGATTTTCAAAAAATCCTCAATGAATCTGTGATAATACCCAGCTAAACCTAGAAACTGACGGATCTCGGTTGGCGTCTTCGAAGTTACCCAATTCTTGATCGCCTCGATCTTGGTGGGATCCACATGGATTCCATCTTCGTTTACCACGTGACCAAGGAATTGAACCTCACGCAAACAGAACTCGCACTTTGAGAACTTTGCGTATAATTTCTCTTTCTTAAGCAGCTCTAAAATGGTTCTAAGGTGATGTTCGTGCTCTTCCTTCGTCCTTGAATAAATCAAAATACCGTCGATAAACACAATCACGAACTTATCGAGATATGGCTTGCAAACTCGGTTCATCAAATCCATAAATACTGCTGGCGCATTTGTCAAACCAAACGGCAATACTAAAAACTCGTAGTATCCATAACGAGTTCTGAAGGCAGTCTTTGGTATACTCTCTTCTTGAATTCGCAGCTGATGATTACCTGATTGAAGATCGATCTTGGAGTAATAACTTGAACCTTGAAGTTGATCGAAAAGATCTTCAATCCTCGGTAATGGGTACCGATTCTTGATAATTAACTTGTTCAGCTCGCGGTAGTCAATGCACATGCGAAAACTACCGTCCTTCTTGACAAATAGTACTGGAGCTCCCCAAGGCGAGAAGCTTGGTCTGATAAATCCCTTGTCCAAAAGCTCTAGAAGTTGCGTCGACAATTCTTGCATCTCGGAAGGCGCAAGTCGATAAGGTGCCTTGGCTACAGGTGCGGCGCCTGGAACCAAGTCAATATGAAATTCGACTTGTCGTTGGGGCGGCAATCCTGGCAAGTCTTCGGGGAAGACTTCAGGATATTCCCTCACGACTGGGATATCTTCCAGCTTTGGCTCAGCGGCTTCCCTGTCCACGACGTGCGCCAAGAAGGCAACTGATGCGTGTCAGTGTGTATATATTTTAGGTGTATATTTTAAGCCCTTTTTACACTTTTTAGCCAAGTTCTAAATTTATAAACACGATATTCACAACACTAAACACACATATGGGCAAGTGCACCCATCGTGGACGTAGTATAGTGTTGGTAAGATACCGAGGTCGTCCAAGGACACAAGAGCTTTTAGTACCATTTTATCCTCAACGTCTAATCAAATCAAAATGTTAGAAAAAGGTTTTTAAACTAAAAAAAAAATAAAACTAACTAAAATGCTGAAAAAAAATAAAAGTAAAAACAGATAGACAAGATGAATCACTTGGATCCGACTCATGTGTAGTGTAACCTTTGATTATCTTCGCACTTTTGCACTTGTTTAAGAGATTATCTTAGTTATTGTAGTAGGCCCCTCTTTTGAAGGTGACGTTACCCTCAACTCAGTAGTTTAAGTCAGCAAGGATACAATCCTAAAGGGTCGGATTATTGAAAGATAAATAATTAAGTTATTAATGCATAATGTGGTAGGCCCCTCTTTTGAAGGCGACGTTACCCTCGGCTAAGTAGTCTGAGTCAGCAGGGATACAGTCCTAAGTAGCCAGGTTAAAGTTTTAATAGTAGTTTAACTTATGAGGGGATCAAAGAGTTTGGACCCCCGCCATCCAATACCGTTGGGTATTGAAGGAGGTCCTACTAAATTTGATCCAAGTCCTTTGCAGGATCTATACACTGAACAATGGCAAGACTCTTACCAAACCGTTCCCTTAACCCCCGACCAGATAGCCAACATACCTCCATATAGACCGTGGAGATATGAATGGTGAAAATCTTTTATTTTATATAGACAGTAAAATAATGCCAAGACACCACGGACAAACGATAAGGAAGAATCACCTTCAACATAAGAAACTAGTAATTAAAGTCATTAATACAAAACCAATTAAAAAGTGCAAAAGATTAAAAATAAAAAGTATTACACTAAACACTTGTCTTCACCAAGTGATGTAAGAGACTTAGGCAAACATGGCCTTTGATTGTCAAGAATTCTTACGATCAATCTTGGATCCCGAGACGACTCACACACTCTATGATGGACAATGGATGATGGTGGTGGATGATGGTGTTGTGATGGTGGTGGGTGGTGGGTGAAGTGTGAGAGAGGTGGTGTGCCAATGGATGACTTGCAAGAGCTCCAAGCACTCCTATTTATAGGCTGAACAGAAGCCTGGGCACGGCCCCGTGTCCATCCGAGTCTCTCTCTTCATTAATTGCAATTCACAATTTCATTAAATGCGTCTGCAACAGTTGACCATGCCCCCGTGTCCGCTGAGCACGGCCCCGTGGTGGGCAGTAGAAGCTTCTATCACTTTGTCTTTTCAGCTGGCACTTGGGCACGCCCCCGTGCTCACTGAGCACGGGGCGTGTTCAGTCTTCTGTCTTCTTGTTTTGCTTTGGGAAGATGATGTCGGGGGGTCGGGCATGCCACGTTTGTTCCTTTTCTTGTATTTATGTTAGATTTAGCTGTATTTTTGCTTCTTTTGTTCATTTGAGCTCATTTAATCATGAAAATACAAAAGGAAGACAAAAGCACACTTTTTCCAACATTAGTACTAAAAAAGGGTTTGTTTTTATGACACAATTGATGTAATTTATATGTTGCATTTTGTGCACATCAAATACCCCCACACTTGAATCTTTGCTTGTCCTCAAGCAAAACTCTTTATAATGTGGCTTTTTCACTCCTAAATGGAATGGGTAGAAGAGAAGGTTTTTGGACTTGTCATAGAGTGTCGGGATTTCCAAGATTCTTTATTTAAGTTTTATTTTTATTTATTTACAATCCTATTCGTCATGATTTATTAAAAACGTTTCATAAGATAAATTACTTATTAGGGCATAACTTGCCTTTTTTAAAATTCCATTTATATACAAATTCACATACCTCACGAGGGATCACTCAACACTCGGCCGAAGGTGTATTTTTAGTGAATCACTCGAGAGCGGCATGGAACTTACTCCTACCATAGGCTTGCCAAGCAATCAATTCTCCTCCTTTTTAACTATATACTTTTGTAAATATCAAGAGGACTTTTTGGGTGAAGGGTTAGGCTTGGGCTAAAGGTGGGTGGTTGGGTTAGTGGTTAGTAAAAGGGCGAAAAGCGTAAAAAACATCGGTTTTTTTAAAGACTTTTTATTTTTCACAATTTTATTTTTATTTTGATGAACCATTTCTTTCAAACAAGGTTAATTTTGATGAACTTGTTTGTTTATTTGTTTCATCAACTATATATTTTTTTTTTGAAAAGTCATAAGAAAAACCGAGCTTTGTTACTAAAAGAAAGGGTAAAAAAATAAAAAAGGTTTAGGTGGGTAAAAAGGGTGATTGTTTTGGGTTAAGAAATGAAAAGGTTTAGTCTCAAAGGGGTTAACTACGGGGATTTTGGGTAGGTGGTAAAAAAATGAAAAATAATGGTGTAGAAAGAAAAAAAGGGTTAGTCCTAATGCCTCCATCATTTACTTACTCGGGTTTAAGTTGGTAAGGATCGGGAATGCATTGTCCTGGCAAGTTCTAGAATCGTATGAACCAAGCGGTTATTCACACAAGAAACGAAAAATGAGCATTTAATGTAAAGATATGTATTTGTATACTCAATAAAGGCTCAAAACTCACTTTTGTGGGAATGGGTTTTTATATGATCAAGTATATATAATCAAATTTTAACTAAGCTTGTCATGCCGTTTCATAATTTTCTTATGTTGGTTCTTTTTATCACGACGCTATCGGTTGTAAACTTGTAAAAATATAACCTTGTTAGAACTTGAAATTCCCAACTTAAACTTAGACAAGTAAAAAAAATGAATTTTTTTTTGAAAAAATTTGGGGTGATTAGCTGTTCCAATAGAGTTTTGTGTAAGGCTTGTTAATTAGGACTTGCAAGATTCAAAGTTTTAGCATCCCCCCCCCCCCTCACACTTAAATTACACATTGTCCTCAATGTGTCCCAAAAATAAGTTTTTAGGTTGATTGAATGTGTAAAAGAGTGTTAAAAGCAAAATTTTATGTTACTGGCACTCTGGACACGACCCCATGTTCAGGTGCCAGTGACAAAATTTAGTAAAGAGGAACAGAAGCCTGGACACGGGGGCGTGTTCAGTGGACACGGCCCGTGTCTAGTTACCTGAACTGGGCGATTGCTGCAGATTGTGCAGTACGGGGCCGTGTTGGGCGGACACGGCCCGTGCTGAACTTGCTGTAATGAAGAAATTTTCATCGGATGGCCCTGTCTTCGTGTATGGGGTGATGTTTCTCGTTTCCCTTGTTATCCTTGACCATCCCGAGTGTGTGTTATTCACTACAACACCATTCAAACATAAAAACCATCATTTCATTCAAATCATAGAGAGATACATAACGTTCCTAGAAAATTAAAAACAAAGAAGAGAAATAAAAAGTCCTAAACTAGATAGGTCAAGTGATACATAAAATTATCATAAGGAGTCCTACTTTTTCATTAAGAGCCAAAATCCCAGAATTAGTTTTCCAGTATTGAGAAGTGTAGTAGGACTCTTGGACGAGGGTTATCTTCTTAGATGTTGTTAAAGCCATTCTTCTATCTCTCTTGAGAGGAAGAAGGCGGCTTCGTTTTCCTCAACATCTTGCGGAGGAGGGGAAACACCAACTGGAACCCCTTGTAAAATGTCTCGAGGAGGCCCCGGGTGCATGGTGTACCACTCGGCTGGTATGATGATTTCAGGCACCACATTCCATGCCCTTTGGGTTATTATAGGCACCAAAGGAGGAGATGCGAGAATGTTCAACCTCTGGTGCAAGAGGTTGACCTCCCGGAGACACCCTTCCAGACCCACCGTTAGGTGATTGATACGATCGACCAATGCTTCTTCCACCCCCGTCATTTCATCAATAGCTTCTCTTAAGGCGTAAACATAGTTTACAAGAGAGTCTTCCGCCGTTGACGACCTCCTCCCCTGTTGGTTGCTCCTTGAGTGCGATGAAGACGTTCCGCTTGTTCTGCTCGCCATTCTGGGAAAACAGACCGAAAAGAGCTCAATTTTTACGAAACAGTCCCTCGGACACGGCCCCGTGTTCAATGAACACGGCCCGTGTCCAGTCGTCTGCAGGTTTTCAAAGCAAAGGATCTTGGAGTTTTAAATTATTTTCTTGGTTCATAGGTAAATTTTAAGCATAAATAATTCAACACAAAGTTGCATAACTTATTTTAAACAAGATCCCTTGAATAATAACGTTACAAACTCCACAATAAAGGTTGGAATCATGAAGCTTCCAAACTTTAATGGAGGTAGTGATTGAAAATTAAGGAAGAAGGCAATGAACAAAAGTGGAAAAGACAAGATGGCTCTTGAGAACCTTCTTTTAGAACATACCTAGGATAGTATGAGTGAAGATCTCAGGAATCTTTGTCTTTTGAAGTGGTCCAAATGAGCAGGAATCCTGTTGTATTTATAGAAAACGACAGCACGCTGGACACGGCCCCGTGTTGGCTGGGCACGGCCCCGTGTGCAGACAGAATTCTGACACATTTTTGTTCGTATTCTGATTAAATCAGAAGAGAATCTTTTGGTGGACACGGGGGCGTGTTGACCTGGGCACGGCCCCGTGTCTGGAAGCTGTCTTATGGAAGTTGCCTATTTTCAAGGAACTTATCCGGATCGGGCGGTTCCTTACTGGATGGGACAACCCCAAAGTGCCTAAGATACCTTAATTGCTCTAGACTAAGACGAGAACGCAAGGGGTTGTCGGTGAGGGTGATTCCCATGATAAATGTAGGTGGACAAGTCCAACCCTTTTCCGGGCTCTCGTTAAAGAATGTGTATGCCGAATCGCTCAGGTCTATGTATGCATCGAACGAAGTCGATGGGGAGTCCTTCACGGCACAATCAGCACAGGGACGACTATCGTCCAAGTCCTCGCTAGAGGGGAAGGTACTGTTGGGAGCAACGAGGTTGTTTTTATTTGAATCCGAACCCAACAATTCTCCTTGGTCTTCGTCTTGAGATGAATTAAGGAAATCCATCTTAAGTTCTTTTAACCAATTAAGAACTAGATTTTCTAGTTGAAATAGTTCGTCGAGGAGCATTTCTCCTAGAATATCCGGTTGAGCGCATTCGAGGGAGAGATAAGGATTATTTTTACTTTCGCCCCTCTTAAGGCTACAGGAAAACGATGGGTCTATATAGTGGGGCTTATAGTTTAGAAAATAGCATTCTAATTCTTTATGACCGCCTCCACATAATTGACACCGCGTACCATAAGAGTGCCGAAAGTAAAAAGTATCATTATCACTCATGTTTGTGTCAGAAATTACCAACCGTCGGGATCTTACGGTTCTGTTTTCAGTAACTGAATCTTGGGCACGGGGGCGTGTTGAGTGGGCACGGCCCCGTGTTCAGCTTACTGTCTGACTTAAAACAGGATTGCCAGTTCCAATGATTGGGCACGGGGCGTGTTCAGCGGGCACGACCCGTGCTGAGTTCTGCAGAAGCTGAAAAACTAAGAAAATCCTAAAAAAATAAAATTAAAATAGAAAAAATGATTAGGCCGCTGATTCCTAACTTTCTTAAAATCCTTGTGTCCCCGGCAACGGCGCCAAAAACTTGATGCGTGTCAGTGTGTATATATTTTAGGTGTATATTTTAAGCCCTTTTTACACTTTTTAGCCAAGTTTTAAATTTATAAACACGATATTCACTAACACTAAACACACATATGGGCAAGTGCACCCATCGTGGACGTAGAATAGCGTTGGTAAGATACCGAGGTCGTCCAAGGACACAAGAGCTTTTAGTACCGGTTTATCCTCAACGTCTAATCAAATCAAAATGTTAGAAAAAAGTTTTTAAACTAAAAAAAAATAAAACTAACTAAAATGCTGAAAAAAAAAATAAAAGTAAAAACAGATAGATAAGATGAATCACTTGGATCCGACTCATGTGTAGTGTAACATTTGATTATTTTCGCACTTTTGCACTTGTTTAAGAGATTATCTTAGTTATTGTAGTAGGCCCCTCTTTTGAAGGTGACGTTACCCTCAACCCAGTAGTTTGAGTCAGCAAGGATACAATCCTATAGGGTCGGATTATTGAAAGATAATTAATTAGGTTATTAATGTATAATGTGGTAGGCCCCTCTTTTGAAGGCGACGTTGCCCTCGGCTAAGTAGTCTGAGTCAGCAGGGATACAGTCCTAAGAAGCCGGGTTAAAGTTTTAATAGTAGTTTAACTTATGTGGGGATCAAAGAGTTTGGCCCCCACCATCCAATACCGTTGGGTATTGAAGGAGGTTCTACTAAATTTGATCCAGGTCCTTTGCGAGATCTATACACTGAACAATGGCAAGACTCTTACCAAACCGTTCCCTTAACCCCCGACCAGATAGCCAACATACCTCCATATAGACCGTGGAGATATGAATGGTGAAAATTTTTTATTTTATATAGACAGTAAAATAATGCCAAGACACCACGGACAAACGATATGGAAGAATCACCTTCAACATAAGAAACTAGTAATTAAAGTCATTAATACAAAACCAATTAAAAAGTGCAAAAGATTAAAAATAAAGAGTATTACACTAAACACTTGTCTTCACCAAGTGATGTAAGAGACTTAGGCAAACATGGCCTTTGATTGTCAAGAACTCTTACGATCAATCTTGGATCCCAAGACGACTCACACACTCTATGATGGACAATGGATGATGGTGGTGGATGAAGTGTGATGTTGTGATGGTGGTGTTGTGATGGTGGTGGGTGGTGGGTGAAGTGTGAGAGAGGTGGTGTGCCAAGGGATGAGTTGCAAGAGCTCCAAGCACTCCTATTTATAGGCTGAACAGAAGCCTGGGCAAGGCCCCGTGTCCACTGGGCATGGCCCCGTGTCCATCCGAGTCTCTCTCTTCATTAATTGCAATTCGCAATTTCATTAAATGCGTCTGCAACAGTTGACCACGCCCCCGTGTCCGCTGAGCACGGCCCCGTGGTGGGCAGTAGAAGCTTCTATCACTTTGTCTTTTCTGCTGGCACTTGGGCACGCCCCCGTGCTCACTGAGCACGGGGCGTGTTTAGTCTTCTGTCTTCTTGTTTTGCTTTGGGAAGATGCTGCCGGGGGGTCGGGCATGCCACGTTTGTTCCTTTTCTTGTATTTATGTTAGATTTAGCTGTATTTTTGCTTCTTTTGTTCATTTGAGTTCATTTAATCCTGAAAATACAAAAGGAAGACAAAAGCACACTTTTTCCAACATTAGTACTAAAAAAGGGTTAGTTTTATGCCACAAATGATGTAATATATATGTTGCATTTTGTGCACATCAGCAACACATCCTTTCTGCAAACATCTTCGGGCCTTCAAACAACTGATAACCCTTAGAGGCGTATCATGTTTCTCTCCATGCACTACAACCGTCTCTCCATTTGCCATCGGAATACGAATGATCTTCTCGTGGCATACGATCTCCGCTCGGTTGCTCGACAACCAATCCATTCCCACTACCACGTCAAAGCTTCCCAACTCGACTGGCAGAAGGTCAAGCGTAAGCTCATGCTCTCCAAGCTCTATTACACAGCCTCTAATTACTTCATTTGCTTCCACTGGCTTTCCATTAGCTAGCTCTATCGAGTACGGAATATCTAACTTACTAGCTACTAACCCAAGCATATTCTTAAATTCTAGAGATACAAAGCTATAATCTGCACCAGTATCAAACAGTACAGATGCAAAGTGTTGGTTGATAGGGAACGTACCCGTGACTACGTTCGGATCTTGGCGAGCTTCCCTAGCTCCAATGTTAAAAACTCTCCCCTGAGCTTGGTTGTTCTTTGGGCAATCTCTCTTAAAGTGCCCAATATCCCCACAACTAAAGCATCCTTGCTTGTTTCCAGCACCACCTTGGTTGTTGTCGTGGTTTCCATTTCCAGCTTGGTTCCCAATACCACTACGATTACCATTACCGCCATTTCCTCCCTGATTGTTTCTATTCCCAGTACCGTTTCCACCACGGTTTCCACTACCACTACCATTACCTCTCTGGCCACCATTACCACGACCATTACCAGCCTAGCACGTCTCCTTTGAATGACCATTCCTTCCACAACTTTCAAACTTCCTATACCTACATGGGCCGGCATGATGTAACAGACATACATCACACTTAGGCAAAGTGCCCATGTAACCTTTCCCCTTATTCTCTGAACTTGCAACACCAGTTTTGACCTTAGCTGGTGGGTTTTCATCCTTTTTCTTGTTACCACCACTACTTCCTTGGGTACCTTTCTTGAAGTTAGAGAACTTCCGCTTGTTCTCTCCAGATGACTTGACATGAGTCTCCTTTTTCTTTCCATCAGAGATTGAAAACTTGTTCAATCTAATCGCTTCTTTAGTCAATGCCACACTTAGATCAATGGCCTCGGTGATTGTTGGAGGCTTTGATGTCGTCACCATGCTCATGATTAGGGGTGCCAATCCCCAAATAAAACGCTTGATTCGCTTGAACTCCGGATCAACCATGTAAGGAACGACGCGAGATTGGTCATGGAATCTCTGTACGTACTCAGCAATCTTTGGACCATCCATCTTGAGGTTCCAAAACTCTGTTTCCAATTTCTGAATCTCAGCCCTTGAACAGTACTTCTTGCACATGAGTTCCTTCATTTCATCCCAAGTCATAGCATACGCAGCCTCTTCTCCCAGATTCTGAACTTGGAGGTTCCACCACGATAGAGCTCCGTCAAGAAAAAGTCTAGAAATGTAGGTGACCTGGTGCTCCGGCTCACACTTGCTCATTCTTAGCACATAATCAGTTTTATCCGCCCATCTAACAAAAGCTACAGCACCTCCGGTGCCATCGAAATTCAGAGGCTTACAGTCAAGGAACTGCTTGTAGGTACAGCCTAAGCCACATCATTCAAAGAAAGCATTAGCGAACGCACATGGAATGTCCAAATGTAATGTAATGTGTCTTTAGTGGCTTAAACATTACCATGAGGTGGGTTATTTCCTGAGGTACCTCCGTTGTGTTCAGAGCGCAAGGCCTCGTGTTGTGCTATTGCTTGTGAAATCCGTTCTTGTAGTTCAGCCTCTGTTATGGGCAACTGATTGTTTCTCCGAGGAGGCATCTTCTAAAAGAAGATTGTGTAGGTCAGGTCTTATGCATATAATAAGTATGTAGTACGTGTACGTAATAGCATTTATCAACGCAAGCAAGCACATAACATCACATTCATATCACCAATGTATAATTCAGCAATGTATATAATGAGATTACGATTGAGCTTTCATAAATCATCAACCACAAATACAGTTACATGTTCTACAAATGTATCATATCGCATCAAAAGGGACTACAGGGTCACACTACCCTTGTCCAAAATTTCTATCAATCTACAACAGTCATATACTCAAAAAGTGGTATCCAAAAGGCTTTGCAAGCTAGGCTCAATAGCGATACTCTCATCAAAAGCAGGCTACCTACATAAAACAAAAAACTGGCTATGCTGATGGTGGTGGAGGAGGAGGTGGAGGAACAAAAAGCAAGCTGCGCACATGCGCTAGCTCCTCCTCAAGATCATAAACGTGCCGCAACAGATAACTGATCTACTGCTTCATGGTGAGAAATCGAACATCAAAATCTGGATAAGGAAAGAGAGGAGCAGGTGGAGTCGCAAAAGGTGACGGACATGAACAAGGTGGAGGACGTGGAATCCTCTCAAGCTCCATAACTCTATGACACAAAATCTCCTGCTGAAGCTGCAAGGACAGGAGTAACTCATCCCTCGTGTAGCCAATAAAGTGCGAGGGATGGTAGGGATCAGAAACTGGCATAGTGTTCGGCGGAAACCATATGAGTGGCTCGCCTGGCGGTGCAGAATTAAAATGAGCAGTAGATGTATACTGAGGCATGTGAGGAAAAGTTGCTGACATGAGTGGAACATGGCCAGGCTGCTGGCTAGAGGGGCCTTCCCCTGGACGGGGTGGAGGGATGTCCTACAAGAATGTGATAGGCAGGTCGATGCGGTGTACATCGGACACAATCGGGTGAAAAGGGGCAATATTAATAGGTGCAGGTACATGAGGGGGAGTAACTGGCTCAACAAAAGGGGGTACATCATCATCATCATCTATCCATCCATTGCTGGTGAAAGCGTAACGGGGGTCTATCTGATCAGCAAAAGCAGCAGGGTCAGCGGGTGCAGGAATCGGGTCTGGTATAAGTGGTGCAACATCAGGCATGCCAAAAGGTACAGGATCATGATCAGGAAGAGGATCAGGAGCAGGTATAGGCTCAGGAGCAGGTACCAGCTCAGGATCAGCGGGTATCGGCTCGGGATCCGCGGGTAACATCTTAGGATCAGCGGGTGCATCAACAGGTTGATCGTTAGGGTCAAAGTCTAGCTCAAGGTCAAACTCAAAGTCGTGCGGAGGAGTAGGTGCGGCAGACAGGGCCGTATCAGTATCAGAATCAGTGGGGTATCGCTGCAGTCCCACTGCGTGCAAGGTGGAGGATGACACAGACTCAAAGGAGTCTGGAACAGAATGATCAGAGGGATCCTCAATAATAGGATTCTCAAAAAATGGAACAACAACGACATCCTCAGCTGGAACTCCATCACCCTGGGCAGCATCAGGGGGACCATCAATAAAAAGATCGACATCATCATCAGACAAGTCATCAAAAGGCAAATCCTCGAGAGGAAAGGCCGCAAGAGGCAAAGGGGCGAGGATCGGAACCACGACATGCTCACCATCGGGATGTCCGAGGATGAGATGGTCTTGGTCAGGAATAGGAATAAGAAAGGGATCCTCATCGAGGAGACCATCAGCATGCGGTACATCGTTGCCAAAATCGAGCAGCGCAAAAGGCTGGAAATCATCGTCGTCATCTGACATCATCTCCGGGTCACTCTCGGTGTCGGAGGTAAAGATCTCCTGTTGTGGGATAATCTCATCATCAGAGACAATGGCCATGGGGTCGACATATCAGACAACCCACTCTCAGACGAAGACATAGTGTCTGTAACAAAGCAATCACAACATATGCACATATATCAACAACCATCATTTAGCATGTAAATAATAACAATGTATTCACGTATCCATCCTAGTCTTCCCAGACTATCCCACCCAGCCTCTCAGACTGAACTACCTAGTCTCTCATACTAAACCTCCCAGTTTCTCAAACTGAACTACCCAGTCTTCTCAGACTGAACCACACAGTCTCTTAGACTGAACCATAGCATAAATTTTTGAAATGTGTTTCGTGTCTTTTGTTTGTAAAAATGTTTGTCTCCTGGATCTGGGCGTTTCGTGTATGCAATGAAAACATGTTGTAAAAACATTTTCGTGAGAGCCCTAATGATTGTAGTCTAGACTCGAGAAGGAATCCTAGTTCGCTACAATCGAAGCTCTGATACCAAGCTGTCACACCCTGACTTTTGCGGAAGCGTGATTATGGTGTGACTTTCTTAATACCATTGCATTCAATCATAACAAAAACTATATGATAAAACCATAGACGTTCATCCATTAAATAAGTTTAAAACATAATAACATTGTTTTAAAACGTAGGCTTCAAACACAAGTTTTACAAACCATATGAATTGTTTTAAGAGTTCAATAAGGACTCATCAAAAGACATTAAATAAAACCAAGGTTTGGTAGACGTGTCTCGTCCAGGAAAAAGACACTCAACCCAGACCTCAAAACCATGGATGACATCTTTATTCACAACGCAGCATGAAACTTCCAACGCCCGCCAGATCCACTTACTAATTCCCTGAAATACATGTATTTTGAAAACATACACAAAAGTTGAGCGAGTTCGTGCGTTTGTTTGTGTGTATGTAAAAACCTTTGAAATCACTGTAAGTATGTATGTTAGTTTATAAATCCCGGTATGAAGCAACAAGGAAAACAGATCACCAATGGGTTGCAAGGCCATTGATATGTGTGACGTGATGCAGGTAGCTCAAACCTAGCAAATTTTGCACCGGGCTTCCGGCTGAAAGACATAGTCTACCCATGGGCCAAACCCTGGTCCAACATGGGCGGGGCTCGCTACACCCAAATAGATCTATCACTCATGTCCCTTGGTCCTACAACTAGGATTGATGGCCTTAAGCGTTATGCCCACCACTCACATGATCTAAGTGTACCCTTCCTTAGCTAAGCATACCAAATAATAACGTATGTAAACAATTATAACATGTATTTCACCCCCGAAGTTATAAAACTGAAAACAGTTAAAGTAAAAGGGGGACCACGAAACTTACAGTCTTGCGTCTTCAACAATCGTAACTCGTACTTCTCCGGTTAATACGGCTACAAACAACGTACTAATGTCTATTAGACGAACAGGCCGTGCCTTGACTTAGTGTTAACGTTCTCGAGTTACGTTTCTTTTATGCCTTTGTTATTATTCCATGTTATATAATTATTGTTAAAATAATTAATATTTTAACTTAAATTATATTTTTAAATTTTTGGAATAATTGCTTAACAATATTGTTGTAATAATACTTCTCAAGTATTTATACTTGTATTTCCTTCCCAAGGATGTGAGTATCTTATACATGCGTATTTTGCCATATTTTGGGGTCGTATTCCGGTGTATATTTATACGTACGAGAATACGTATTCTTATTGTATTTATTAAGTATCTTCATACTTAATTTCACATTAATTATTCCGGAATATTATCTTTAATAAATAACCATTACATATTTCCAAAATATATATTTTAAGGAATATTACTTAGAAAAATTAATTTTTTCTTTGCCAAAAATATTTGTAGTTCCCAAAATAATATATTTTCAAGTCTCACTTAGAAAATACTTATAAACTTATTTTCATCCAAAATAATGTATTTCAAGTTTACTCAAGAAAATATTTATTTTTCCCAAAAATAATATATCTTCTAATATTTCCGAGGAATATATATATATATATATATATATATATATATATATATATATATATATATATTCACCAAAAATCATATTTTTCCTTCTTGTTAAAATATGATATACTCTTGTGATAATAAAAATCATACTTTCGATTCCTTGTGTCCAAAATATTATTTACCAAAATATACTTGCGAATTAAGTTCCGGAATATTTTGTAAGATACCTTTCTTGGTCGGTTTCGCTAACATTTTGTGTGTAACTTATATACTTATTCCTTGGGATTTTGGTAACATTTTGGATTGTAATTCTTGGTATCTTGATGTGTTATATTATTTCAAGTCCTAAAATAATATAACTATTACACAAAGTATACACATAATCACACACATGTGTGTCTTTAATGTATAAGTATACGTTCTAAATATATCTAGCCACTTTTATTTATAAAAACCAACCTCCAATACTTATATTTTTGTAACAAAAATTATGGCAAAGTTTGTATGGAAATCTCATGGTTAAAACACACTTGTAAATATTTGTTTAAAATATTTTTCTAAGTATTTATATTTTTTTAGAAAATTTTGCCATAGTTTCCCCTAAAAATGGAGGTTTCCATGCTTTCAAGCATATCATTTTCTTTTGTAAAAATCACCACAATCAATTTACAATCATCAACAAACAACATTCACTTACCAATCCTGCCAAAATCATGCTTATTCCACTACTTCATGAACTTGAAAGCTTATGAAAACTTGTAGTAACTTGGTAGTGTGTTTAGTGAGTTTAGTTACCCTTAAAAATGTGTTTACTTCTTTAAAAACTTCATTTTTAAAGAAGTTGGATGTTTACAACTTCAAAACACATTTTCTAGAAATGTTTCTTTATGTAATCTTCTTGTTACACAAGTGTTTCTACACTTGTTTAACCATTAAAAATAGTGTTTGTTTATGTAAGAACCAATATCCATTAAAACTCATATTTTAAGCTTGATTCTTTTGAAAAAAACCATTCATAAATTTTAGATCTATATGATTATTAACTCACTTTGATCATTATTTTTCAAGAAACCAAAGCATCCTTTTCAAGTTCATGATTCAAGTGTGGATGATCTTTCATCCTACAACCTTCTTACTTTCTCATCTTGCTAAACTATGTTTCTAATCATGATTTAGCAAGATGTTATGATGATCAACATCATCTTTACAAACAATCAATGATTAACAAGCCTTCATACCCTAAACAACTTAGTTTCACCAAGATTACTTCATAAATCAAGCTTATGTTCAAGTTACATGCTTATGTTCTTTAGTGTTCTTGAAGTTTTGATTATGATACTACTTTAACCACTCAAAATAGAAGTAAACTAGAGTGTACAAGGATCTTACCACTAGCACAAGGCTAGGGATGAATCAAGTGTAAAAATCAAGAGGATAAAAGCAAATAGAGAAGGTCCTTCAAGTTCCAAAGCCACCACACTTCCTTGTATACCTCCTAGAACCTTTGTATGATCTTGTAATGGTTGAAGAAAGTTGGATGATGATGGTGGTGGTGGTGCCTATGTTCGGCCGAGAGGGAGAGCAAGAGAGGGAGAGAGAGATCGAGTGTGTGATGTGATGTGTGTGAAGAATTATGAACTCTTAACCTCTCATATCATACTTATATCCATGCTCTTCATATACCTCATGAGTAATATGCTCTAAAAAGTAAGAACAAGATCTAATTAAATATAGAAATCAAATCTTGAAGATATGGAGGGGGTATGGCCGATTATAGAGGGGGGTAGTAGAGTAGGCTTTAACTAGTTTGATTACTTACTAGTTCAAAATCAAGTATTAGTTACGGGTTTCAGTTATTAGATATTTTTAGGAGGTGTTATAATGTTCGGGGATCATAACTAGCTTGGAAACATTAAAACAATGCTTCTAGTGTAAATTTGGTGTTTCAGGTAGTGTCCGTTTATTCGGTTGGATAGTGATTCGTTAAAGTGCTAAACTTACAATTTAGTGTTCTTTATGTACCCTTTTGTGACACTTTTAATTCCTGACACTTAGGAAAGCATTCAGGACCATTTTATCATGTTTTTACATAATATTAATGTGTTAAAATGCTGATTTATGCTGAATTTTGCGGAATTCAGCACTTTGGGTGAGTTCTAGGCACTTTCCGGCACTTAAACTATCACCTAGAAAAGCAGTTTTGGGGTCCTTACTTCCCTACACTCTATATTAGTGTAGTGCTTAGTCTCCGACCCACACTGGGTCTCAAAACACTGTCTGTCTATGTACTGAACTTCGTCAGCATATTCCTGATTTATCAGATAACTGTGCTAACTGTATTAATGCATCATTTGAGGCAATATAGCTTTCATGCAATATTGGTATGACATTTAACAATGTATGATGCACATGTTTGTGTATGGCAGAAATCAGAAAGCAGTTAATTTGTAATTCAGCATAGTCATTAAGCATTAATCAAGGTTAATTAATTGTACGGATACCTGGATTTTTTACAGTTGTCACAGCAAAGACGAACATCTCCTTATAGTCTTTTAGCCAGTTATCGTACACATAATTGAAGACCCCTAAAAAGTAAAAATAATTTAATAAAATTTACATAGGTGAGTCGTATGTTGTTAGAAAAACTTACTAGAACGTTTGCACTCCACAAGTCGCATTCGCATGTTGCGCAAGTGGTAATCGTAGATGGGTATGGATGGAGACTCAATCACTGTCCCCCAGAATGACAAAAATTTATCCCAGTCTTCTTCTGTGAAGGCAGCCTTGCAGTGCTTCATAACATTATGTTGTATGTGCCACCTGCAAAGAAGCCTGGAGGCGTCTGGAAATACTTTAGCACACGCGCCCACAAGGGCCAGGTCTCTATCCGTTACAATCACACGTGACTCCATACATTCATCCAACATTGACTTGATCCTCTCAAGCACCCACACAAAGTTATCACCCCGATCTTTACTAACAACGGCATGCGCGATACAAAACGAATGGTTGGTAGACGTCATACCAACAATCTGGATAAATGGCATATTGTATAAGTTTGTCTTGTACGTCGCATCGATCAGCATGACGTGGGGGAATGCATGACACATGTCTCTCGAGTACTGATGAAGAAAAAAAGATCTCTGTTACGATCTCTGTTCCGGATTCCTCCCGTGTCTCGTAAATAAAGTCGTTTATCAGCACGTTTTCTAATGACTGCATGGAAGTCAATCCTTGTCTTTGTTTGGCTCTAATCTTCGCCACAATGTTTTGAACGTCTTTCTGAACATGAAACCTGTCGGGGTCCTGCTTCCTTATCGTTTGAAATATTTTGCGCGGCTCCATGTTTTGAGCTGTCAGCTTCTCGATCAGTTTCTTTTCGCTTGGAGTAAACCTTCGCACAAACGCGTGGGCCGACAGGTCCTCACAAAGTTCTTGGTTATGTTTAATTTTTCCGTCTTTTATCTCCCAGGTTTCATACGGGTGGTTTCGCACAGCAGCAAGTAAAACGGGCAACCGGTTTTTTTGCTTCTGGCTTTTTAAGTGTTGCTGTAGTGTGGTGCTCACCACCACGGTCACATTCAAGCCATACCCTCCCGGTTCTTCCCCCGATTTTCTTTGATCGACGGGTGACAATAACGAAACCATCCGCGTTTGCTATTTCTTGTATCCGTTTCTTTAGTTCATCTAAAGAGTTGAAAACCTGTAACATCGACAATAACAATAACAACAACAACAACAACAACAATAATAATAATAATAATAGTGGTAGTAATAATAATAATTATAATATAAATAATAAAATAATAGTAATAATAGTAATAATAATAATAATAATAATAACAATAATAATAATAATAATAATCAAAATAATTAATCTATGTAACATAACAAAATAAAATTGATACCTGCTTTTTTAAGTACGGATTGTCCGGGATGGGGGGTTCCTCACCACCATATCTACCAATATCCACCATAACCACCATATCCTCCAACGTCCGGATTGTTTTGATGAACGTAAGGACTGTCCGGGGAAATGAATTGCTGATGACCACCGTCTCCTCCGGATCCATCGTATCCACCATATCCACTGTCTCCTTCGTATCCACCATCTCCTCCGTATCCACCGTCTCCTCCGTATCCACCGTCTCCTCCGTATCCACCGTCTCCTCCGTAAGAATATTCACACCCGTATCTATAATCCGGATACCCTTGTTACGTCGGATAACTTGGTTGACTAGCATGGTATGAGTCATCTACAGGGGCTGTTTCATCAACAGGGGGATGCGTGTTCAAATCTAAAAACGGTCTGTTTTGTTTTCCTTGTATACTAGACACAACCTCCTCTTGCTCGTTAGAATCGAGAACGCCAGACTTCTCCAAAATAGAGGACCGTATCATCATTAGTAAATAATAAACTAAAACAACAAGTAATTAAAACATTTAAGCTAATAACTGTTACCAGAACGCTTTCGGGCACCCAGTTGTCGCTAGAATACTGCCCGAAGACATAGTTGCCGTCCCAGTATGATGACATTTCAACACTTCGGGATGATAAGAACACAAATGCAAACAACAAGAGTTTCTTTCGAAGAAATAGTAGAAGAAACAGAATGAAATGAATGTTGAATGCTCGGGTGGACCAACAATGCACTGTATGTTGCACTTTATATGAAATATAGACGCCTCGTATAGCTCTAGACGCCCCATATTGCTTTAAGTCACATGTCAGACACATAGTCAAATCAGTCTCTAAGACGCCTCGTACGAGGCGTCTTAGCACCCTCGTATTGGTCCCTCGTACAGGCTTAGACTCCCCGTCTGATGTGACGTTGTACGAGGTTCAGAGGTTGGTCAGAAAAAGTAACCCTAGACGCCTCGTATAGGCCTATACGAGGCGTCTAGTAAGGTGTGGAAATAGGGAGTTGGGTGTGGGAATATGTACACCCATATTTTATTAGCCACTAAGTGTAAATGAACTGATTAGTAGAAGGTTTTTTAATTTTGAAACTTGCCGGAAACCTGCAACTTGCCGGAAAACTCGCCGGACGCATCCCATGCATGATGCCTCGCTCCAAGGATGCATCCCGTGGTCATGTGTCTATTTTTTATTGGGTTTCGCTCCAAAGACGCATCCCATGCTTGAAAGACGCATACCACGCATGACAGTGGCGGAACTAGCCCATTAAATCAGGGGTATCCCATTTTTTTTACCGTGCAATCATACAATATAAAAGAACGACAATAAACAAATAAAGTAAAACAAATATCTAACTAATTGGCCACAATTTCAATCATATTATTAATAATTTGGGCAATTGGCCGGGCCATTGTTTCAATCGGGCTCCCTTATTTACAAGTTTTGGTTGGTTAGGGGTATCCTTGATATAAAACCGAAACAAATATACTACGAATACGCACTTGAGTCGTAGCAAGCATTGGGCCCGCCCCTGACGCATGATGCGCCGCTCCAAAGACGTGTGAGGCTGCCAAATTCGAAATAGTTTTGGTTAATAGTTATTTTTGTAATTATTCCTATTAATTATAATTATGTATTTACTACTTAGGTTTTAGAAATTTATTAACTCCTTCAAATTCTTATAAAATGACTGCATACAGGTCTCAATCTTGTTAGTTAACAAATATTAAGTTGATAGATAGTACTACGGTCTACGGGTCTCAATCTTGTCAGTTAACAGTAGAATTGCTCACCCCAAACACCACATCTTTATTCATGTTCAAATATCATCCCTAACACCCCCCCCCCCCCACACACACACACACGTAACATTAAGTAACCCGAACACGACCATTTTAACCCCTTTATCTAAACGTGTCAAACACATTGATGGGTAGTAATTAAGTTGTAAATATGTTAATTGGGTTTTGGTGAGTTAAAAAAAAACTAGGTTAACGGCATAAGCAAGTTAGCGGATCGACTTATGTGTTAAACTAGTCAACCCAAACACAGTTTGTTTAACTAAACCAATCGATTTGAATTATTAAACATGTTAGATTTGACAACCCAAAATCTGATTATTTATATGTCGTGTTAGTATGGTGTCGGATATTGCCAACCGGGTCTAGGGTTCACTCATCACGTGCCAGACTTGAAAACCAACTCCCTTTTCTGGACCTATATTTTTCCACCTTGAGTTTTAACATTCGTTCATATTATTTGGTTTTCAAACTTAATCATAGTGGTTTCCACATGAAATATTTACTTTCTTCCATTAATAATCTGTTTTTGCTCTTCATTAATTTCATAATTTTTGTTAATTGTATGCTTAGTTCTCCTTTGAAAAACAAGTTCGTCTCATTTGTCAATTCCAAGTAGAGATGGTACCTTAATCGACCAAATTAAATAGAGTTTATTACATAAATGGTCCCTCAAGTAAGGCAACATTATTTTAGTCATTTTGTATAAATTTAACATACAATTAATGTCGGGTTGGTCTTAGTACCCCAAAATGTTATAAAATGGAAACCACAGAATCTTTACTTGCAACTTAAGACCCCAAAGACGTTATTTTTTTAGAATTTTCGTGTAACTTTTAGAAAATAATTTTAGTCAATTTGTCAAACAAACCGAAGGCAGCGGAAAACATGTACACGAGGTTCGGTTCTAAACCGTTTCCACCAGTGATATCATTACAATCAAAATAGGTTATATAAAATTAAAGAATCGTGACATCCAAGAAAGACACATTGGTTTAACGAACGATCTCGCTAGATGATCGTTGACCACGAAATCATATTTGTTCGTTTGAAACGATTTCAAACGAAACCTAAATCTAAAAAGAATAAAGTTCAAAACCTAACCTTATGCGTAATCAAAGAAACAAGTGACTTGTTTGTAAATTGTTGCTTCTCCTTCTTTTTGTTCTTTTGCGACAGCCGATCAAAAGTCAAAATTGAAGTTACGTATATTGTTTCTGTTTCTTGCGGACTTTTGAAAAGCCTCTACTCCTTACTTACAAAAGTCACGTGTATATATATTTGAGAGTTGTAGTTGGAGACTAATTAGTCATCCACTTGTATCAACTTTCGTATGTCCCTTTTTTAATTAATATCTATCAGCTTTTGATAGATCATATAGAGATTTTTATGGAAGTCTTTAACTTAAAGATATACAAGGATTAGGAATTGTAATTAGGGATGGTAATAGGTCGGGTTTGGGACGGGTTTAGGTAATACCAACCCCAAACCCGATTAGATAAGTTTGTCCCAAACCCGTCCCAAAACCCGTCGGGTTTCTAGCGGGTAAATACCCATCGGGTATCGGGTATACCCGCGGGTTTCGGGTAACCCATTAATTTTAAAAAGTTTACCCATGGAGTATACCCGACCCAAAACCTATCACTACTAATCAGTTACATTTAGTATTATCACTAAAGAAATATATCAAATAACTATAATGTATACGGGATAAAATACCTATGTGTATAGAAAAAAATGATGTATTATATATTTACATATTTAAAAATATAGAAGAAATTATATCGGGTATACAATCGGGTAAACGGGTTTACTTTATCGGGTAATCGGGTCAGGTAAACGGGTATATCATCAAATCCCAAACCCATCCCAAACCTGCGAAAAAAAATAAAAACTAGTCCCAAACCCGATTAACCGACCCTAAACCCGTCCCAGATGTGTCGGGTTTCGGGTTTACCCATTGAGTTTGGGTTCGATTGTCATCCCTAATTGTAATCTAATCACAACTCCTCCATAATTATCTCATAACTAAAACAATTATCTCTCCTTTTAATCATCTAAATAATTAACAATATATATATATATATATATATATACTAGGTTAGAACCCCGTGTAATACACGGGGTGAATAAATATAATTTTATATATCAAATAATAAAAAAATATACCTTTAAAAACCTCGTTTATTATACGGGTTGAATAAATATAATTTTATATATCAAATAATAAAACAATATATCTTTAAAAATCTCGTTTATTACATGGGTTGAATAAATTTAATTTTATATATTAAATAATGAAAAAATTATATTTTTAAAACCTCGTGTATTGTATGGGTTAAGTAATTTTAATTTTATATATTAAATAATGAAAAAAGTTACATTTTTAAGAACCTCATGTATTGTACTGTATTGTATGGGTTGAGCACATGTAATTTTATATACAATCAATAAAAAGTTATATCTTATTATATCTTTATAAACCCCGTGTATTATAAAATCTTTGGACTAAATTGACAAAATGGCCCAAACTTCAGGTACTAAAATGATATTTAACTCTTTATATTATATTAATTTATATTTAGTGTACGTCTTTTGTTAATTTCAAGATAAATAATTTTGAAATCTAATAAATCTTTCAAAAGACTATATTATCTCCTATACGAATTGTTTAAATTTATATTATTAATATACTATAAATTAGTAACTTTTTTATGCATAAAGTGTTGTACTATATGTTTTGGGTGTTTAAAAAAAATTACTTTTAACCCAAATCTTTGAATTTCTTGCAATTTAACTTCAAAAAATTGAACTTTTTTTTTACTTTAAAGCCAAAACTTTTCTTCTTTTACAATTTAACCTCAACTTTTTTTATAGTTTTATATGCATAGAGTGTATACTATACGTTTTGGATATATTTCAAAAAATTTTGAAATTTACTTTTAACCCAAATCTTTGAATTTTTTTCAATTTTTACTTCATAAAATTCAATTTTTTTTTACTTTAAAGCCAAAACTTTTCTTCTTTTTACAATTTAACCTCAACTTTTTTATATTTAACTTTGTTCCCTCATACTTTTCATCTTTCGTATATTTTTGTTTTACGTTTCGTACTAAATTTTGCGAGTTACCACGAAGCAATGTGTATGTGTGGTTCAACGTTTTTACGTTTTGTTCATAATTTTGCGAGGTAATACGGCGTAACGTCTATGTATAGTCCAAGATTTTACGTTTATCGTTTTTATTTTATAGGTTTGTCGCAACGCGTGAGTCATTGGTTGACTTTTTTGTTTTTTTATACGTTCTATCTTTTGGTTTCTTACAATCTTAACCTCACAAAAATGATTTTTTTTTCTTTTAACCCAAATCTTTTTATCTTTTGTAATTTAACCTCACAACTTTTTTACTTCAATTTTGTTCCCTTATACTTTTCATCGTTCCTAGATTTTCGTTTTAAGGTTCGTCGTAACGCATGAGTCCTAGATCGACTTAGTTATTTTTTTAAGTCTTCTACATTTCGGTCTATTTCTTCGCTTTAGCACGCCACAACTTCAGCGTTGATAGTCGCTGACAGTTGTGTTGAATTGGTGCTATTTGACATGCTTTTACATCTCCGCCACAACGTGGGGTGCTTAATTGTAGTTAAAAAAAACAAACACTATTTGTATTATTAATTGCTTGGTGAAACATTAAGACATTATTAATTTATTTTGCATGAACCAAATGGGCTGACATGGGCCACTACATGTAAGATATGCAATAAGCCATAATAAAATACGAAAAGCTTTATAAATAATCGAAACTTGTTAAATTTTATTTTATAATTATCTTTTAATTAATATTAATTATAAATAAGTAGGAGATAGAGATGATAAAACTAAAAAATAGATGGCTCCAATGAATGACATGTGTCCCTCCATTGGTTTCTTTTATTATATAGTATAGATATATATATATAATTTATTACAATTAACAAATTAATTATAATATTAAATCCGGTTCTCCGTAATTATTCTAAACAATTACCCGTTTCTTTTATTACGCTTATTACTTCGTGATCCGGTGAGTAACGACTAAAACACCGTTATATGTTCGTTGCCCAAAGTGTAACTCTTTGGGTCGTACCTTGACGGCAACATTGAATTTTAATCGACAATTATTTTGAGTAAAGCACAAAGATTATTTGTATAATTAACTCTTCAATTATAACCAGCTGTTATTAAATTTTTTTCTTGAATCATTCTCTTATATTAAAGACGAATACATATATATGAATGCCCAACTACCTTGCCTATATGTACGTTAATCAAACAATTTCAACATACCCGAAAGGAAAAAAGAATCAGTTTTTGTACCATATGATTTAACAAATTCATCCAAAACATCTTCAAAGTGATCTTTAAGCCTTGAGCCTTGCACAAAGGGCAAACATTCTGCCTGATCAACCATCCTTTGATGCATTCGGGGTGGTATCGATGTTTGCATCGAAGAACACCTAACGTCTCCTTATTTTCAAACTCAACTTGACATATGACACACACTTCGCCTTCTTCTTTGCTTCCACAATAATTCGACAACTTTAAATTCTTAGAGATCTCTTCCTTGGTCAGTGCAAACTTATAATGCACCGGTCTTTGAAGTGGGTCTTGGTTGAAAATGTTTGGTATAGATATTAATGGAAATAGATTGATATCCATCTGAAATAAACAAACAAAAAGTTGATGAAGATGAAGTTTTAGGTTGTTGATAGAAGAAACAAATCAAGGAAAATGTTGTGAAGATGGCGGTAATTGATGGAGATTATATTTGGAGTGTGGGAAGAATTGGATCATAAACACAAATAAACAATACATTACAAGATTCATAAACCTATATTTATACTATATATTACTTGATCATCAAGTTATCTATATCCTAATCAAACAATGACTTCTAATTGGATACATACACCAACTAAGTTTATTAAGACTTTAACCGATAGACATAAATTGAAAGAGAATAATATCAAGATTAATCTCAAGGAGTAACTGGGTTAATTTAGGATTAAACCTTGAGTTTAAAGTTTCTGTTAAGGCATTTATTGGTCGTTTGAAAATAAAACATGTATATACTTTATAAAACTTGGGGTATTTTTGTTGTCTAAGCATTCAAAATTTGTAGATTGTTAAAATACATGCATTTAATACGATTTGCTACGATAATATATAAACCTTATAAAACTTGGATAATAATTTTTGATAAAAACTTAACAATAATAGTAAGAGCCCACGGGGTGGGTACGTGATAATATCACGGAAACAACTATAACGCGTGGAACTATTATCTCCCCCACCCCGCCTCCTTGCTATAACGCGTTATAGCATCACGCAATTCCATTTTTGTTATTTTTTTCAACGCGTGAAGGTTTTGTTTTGTGAGTGTAATTGTTGTTTGGGGGAAAATTGTTGGGTGTGGTGGTGAGTGATGACCACCCCCACTAAAAAAGGTTATGAGTGATGGAAAAATGGTCGATGACATGGCGGAACTTGATTGGTACTTGTAAGTGATAAATTCTATCACTAGTGAACCCCCCCCCCCAATGTCGACAAACTAAAAAAATACCATGAATGTTTATAGCGGAACTTGATTGGTACTTGTAAGTGATAAATTCTATCACTAGTGAAACCCCCCCCCCCCAATGTCGACAAACTAAAAAAATACCATGAATGTTTATAGTTTTCCCTTAATTAGTTAATCCTTGTCTTTCAGGACAAGTTTGACGTGTAAATTTAATTATGTTATGATAATAAATTATAGTAAATATCACGTACAAAGTATGTTATTGTATAAAACGTACGAAAGAAATAGAAAAGTAAAAAAAAACCACAAAGTAAAAAAGACATGATGGTATTTTCGTAATTATTTTACACGTAATTACTCTACAAAGATCAAAATTACCCTACAAGATCAATATTATCATTTGTAGAGTAACTAGGTTAGAAACCCGTGTATTACACGGGTTGAATAAATGTAATTTTATATACTAAATTAAAACAATTATTCTATAAAAATCTCGTTTATTACACGGGTTGAACAAATGTAATTTTATATATTAAATAATAAAAAAAATGATATCTCTAAGAACCTCATGTATTGTACTGAATAAATGTAATTTTATAAACCAAATAATAAAAACCCGTGTATTGTACGAGTTGAATAAATCTAATTATATATACTAAATAATAAAAAAAGTTATATCTTTAAAAACACTGTGTATTACACGGGTTAAATAAATGTAATTTTGTAACCTTGTATATTACACGAGTTGGATAAATGTAATTTTATAAACTAAATAATAAAAAAAATTATATCTTTATAAACCACGTGTATTATACGGGTTGAATAAATCTAATTATATATACTAAATCATCATCATCATCATCATACTCAGTAAATCCCACAAATAGCAAAGCTAAGGTAGGGTCTAAGGAGAGTAAGATGTAGAGACTGCTTTCAGTAAGACCCCTGACTCGATAGCAGTTTTGCATCAAGCTTTGGACATAAGGCACATAACATTCAGCAATCGGAACAAAGACCGATTAGTGCATGTTCCCTTTTGTCTTTCTGCTATCAACGCCACCACATGATGATGATGCATGATTAACCGTCCACCGCTTTTAACGTTATTTTCACAAACTTAGTGAAATAACGTTAAAATTAGTGCAATTTCACTTTTGCCCTCCGAACGTCCACACATATATACATTATTAAAAGTTTGATTAGATTATATATGCAATTAAGTGTATAACAAAAAGGGTTATTGGATTTTATCACGCGTAACTATTAGTTATTGGCCGCTGCCACCCCCAACTATCACTTTGACGTCCGTCACCCCCAACTTAACACTTAGTATGTTCTGTTATCACGTCGTTAACTGATCACTAACTTTGATCCTGTTACTATATTTTTGAGAGTGTCATAGGGATCTTAGAAAGGTTTTAGGGATCTTAAGACACCCTCAAAAGTATAGTAACATGATCAAAACTTAGTGAACAGTTAACGGCATGGTGACAGAACACACTAAGTGTTAAGTTGGGGGTGGCGGGCGTCAAAGTGATAGTTTGGGAGGTCGCGACCAATAACCAATAGTTTGAGGTGATAAAATCCAATAACCCTAACAAAAAGTCTTTATGAATTTCATGTAGGAATCCTTTATTAAAAGTAGGTTAGATTATATATGGGCTTATACGTGTTAGTAATTGTGATTATTGAATGGTTGAATTTTGAGGGTTTTGAAATGTGAATTTGATTGTGATAGATTATATTTTAGTTTTAAAACTTCTAGAATGATTGAATCAAATAAAAGGATTATGATTTCCTAGAAAAAAAAATAACTGAGTTTTTTTTTCTGATCATTTTGAACATGAGCAAATAGAACGATAGCATCTTAATAAAAAAAATAACTAATTACAAATGTGAAACCCAATAATTTTACTTCCGTCCCATTTGAACGGAAAAGATAAGTACAAACTAAATTAAAAAAAAAATGCAATATGAAAATAAGAGATAGAATAATCGATATTTTTTTATTCATAAAATAAGAGATAAGGGTAAACTAAATAAAAAAGTGTCAATTTGATAAATAATAATATTAAGTATGAAAAGGTAGGAAATTACAAATGTAGACATCTTCAATAAATGACACGTGTCCAAAATCAGGTTTCTTTTATTATATAGTAAGATTATGATACTCTACAAAATTACCTAATAAGATCAAAATTACCCTATAAGATCAAAATTATCCTACAACGTAATTCTCTCTTATCGAAAAAATATATCATAAGATTGTTTCATTTAATACAACTTTTAGTTAATAAAACACTTTTTGCCCTTAAATTTAAAATAAATTTCCTTATAAACCTTGTAATACATAAAAATATACTATTTATAAAAAAAATAACAATTAAGAAAAGAAGTTAATAAAAGTCTATTTATGTCTTACATATTCTAATATGCTAAAAAAGTTATTCACACATGACAGAAATTCTCAAGAGTTCATCATGATGTTAAATTATAAGAAAGTTTTTGGTGATTATAGTTCCAAATCATATTGTTCTTGGTGATTATAGCTTCAAATCGTTTGTGCATAATTTTACTAGGTATTTCTTAGAAACTATCATTTCTTTGCTTTATCAGCAACAATATGGGAATTTTCTTTCTATAACACACTCATATTTCTTACCTTCTCAACAAAGTGTCGATATCATTGTTGAGTGTTGCCACACACCCAAACAATCCTTAAGGGTTACTCCGATACTACTTGTTACACTTAATATATTGTCCCTTTTGCCGTACCGGCTCATGGATTTTTTAAAACCCATCGTGAGGATTGTTTTTTTTTTCTTTTCAAATGGATCGTTATATTTTGAAGAAAAATTTGTAGTTCCTGTTGAATTCTTTATTCTTAAATTAAATTAAATATCTTTAATAAAGACGAATGTTAATGTATGTGATAAACTCATTTGTGACGTGGGGTATGATAAGATTTGGGAAGATATATGGCTATCGGAAGTACTGTTTCGTGAAAGGTTCAAAAACTTGTACAACATGGTGGTTAACAAGAAAGCCATGGTATGCACCAAAATTGGGAACCAAAGATGATCTTCACAACCAGAAACAACCAAACAACGCTAATGGCGTTATTAACTGGGTGTAACTTGAAAGATCGTAGTGGCTTTTGGGGCAGAAAAATAGATAAAGAATTGGGGTTCTCAGATAAAGTCTCTCCTCTCTGGCAAACCAGGATTTCGTTATAAATTGGTGAAGCTGGGCAACTCGGAAGATTAAGCAAAAGAGAATAGAATCCTTACCATGGTGTAAGTGTGTAATAACCTTTGTTTACAACTTGGTGCAACCACGCTAGACGTTTATTTCTGATTGGTTGTTACTTGTTGGGTTTTCATTCTGATTTAGTCCCTGTTATGTAATTGTGAACTACCTTTGTCCATAAGTGAGCTGTGAAAATAATTAGAGACTATTTAGTGGTTCAGACTGTTTGTTTCACGAGTAGATGTCTGAATGATTCAGACATTTGCCTCTGAATAGTTAAGTATTATACTGAGTCTGAATGGCTAAGACCTCTTATCTGAAGTGGTCAGACATTTGCCTCTGAACAGTTAAACATTATACTGGCTCTTAATGGTTTAGACATCTTATTGGTTTAACACTTAATGGTTCAGACCTTTTACTAGTTCAACATTTACCAATTTAGAAGTTGCCAAACAACCCCTTAGTAAATGTGTTGTGAAAATGCTTGGTTAACTAATAAAAGTGAGTTGTAAAAATACTCGATTCCATTTATTTGGGTCAGTTTCACATATTTAAGAAGCATTTATTAGATGAATTTGAAGAACGATAATCAGTCAAAAAAAGCTCATGTTTGTGTCAACCTAAGAATACGCATATCATGTTTGGTATGTGTCCAATTTCATGTTTATGTGAGGTTTTACCCACAAGTCTGCAAACATTATCTGTTAAACACACCTATATGTTTCTAAGAGCTCTATGCAAAGAAAGATAATTAGCAATCGATCAAAACATGAGTAAAAAATGTAGGTTCACACATAAAATTCCCCCTTTTTTTTATAGATTTTTACTGTATAAAGAAAATGAAATATGTTAAAAGAGTAAATTACAAGTTTTGTCCTTTATGTTTACATCAAATTTCAGGCGCTGTCCTTTTGGCCAAAAGTTTACAGGAGGTGTCCTTAACCTTTCAAAATCTTGCACGTTTTGTCCTTTAGGCCAAATCTGGTTAGAAATCTCAGTTAAAAAATGTCATGTGCAATGCACATGAGGGTAAACTGGTCATTTTCCTCTCAACCTCTTCAATTTCCCATTTATATCCCACACCAACGATCTCTCTAGTTCTCCTGATTTTTCTGTATCTAATTTACTTTTTTCTCCATAAAGCTTATTGTATAAATGCCAGTGCTTGGTGATGGCATCTGATATATCTCTATAAGGACCACTCAACAAATTCAGTGTATCGATGAGAGCAGTGAACTCATTCATGTGATAGTAATGATACGAGGTTTCAACATCACAGGGATCTGACTTGCAAATTCAGCAAAAGGTTCAATCAACAACAAAATTTGAAAACAATCAAAACAAGAAAAGAAATTACTTCATTACTAAAACTGAAAACAAAGAACTTACACCACGAGGTATCCGCATGTGCTATAATAGAACTGTCCATGTGTGTCAACCCCCAATAAATCTGCTTCTTGAATTAATATCCAGATTTTTCTTATCGACTACACACTTTGGGCAATACCAATCTCCATCTGGCAAAAGACTAGTGGCAATACCTACACACTTTGAATGATATGATGCAGATACGAAGACTGATTTACCGTACGAACTCCATATGCATCCACACGAGCAACAATCAACTCCGAAAAATCAATTTCTTCATAATCACCATCGTCGTAACCGATCTCGAACAATCACAATTCGGAATCGTATGATTTCACAACTCCCGAAAAAACCCCAAATCCTTCGAACTCTTTCCTCACGGTTTGTCCGACAAACTCCATTTCTTCCAAGAATCAACCATCATAGGTTCACAATTCTATCTATCTGGAACAGTCCCGATTCAGATCGATTCCAGAAAACCAGGATTCTTGCTTGTCCATGATGTCTGAATTATTGCCTCTTTTCCACAATGGCAGAAAACCATGATCGATTGCAAGATGAAGAAAACCCTAATTTGATGACAGAATAATTAAAGAGATGAACTTGGGTTGGTGAGGGGTTGGTGTGGGTTATAAATCGGGAATTAAAAGAGTTAAGAGGGAATGACCATTTTACCCTCATGTGTATTGCACATGACATTTTTAACTGAGATTTCTTTTACAAATATTGATAACATCTATATATAATCTAAAATTTAGTTACATGTTCTATTTTAAAATCAACATTTATGATGTTTTAAATGCAATACTTAAATTAATATTGATTAAAATAATATATTACAAAATCATAAGTCCGCCTCCATCCACCTTATTCCTTTTAATTAGGGTTCTCTCAACCTCTGAAGCTGTGGAATCGATCACACCATTTCAAGGAACTCCTTTGGATGTTCAGCCTACGGTGAACGGTTGGTGTCGGCTGCCAGAGATGGAGACTTCGGTGGTGTGGTGCGCTCGGGACTCGGGAGGCCAGAAGAGGGTTTGAAACGTAGGTAATTCTGTTCTTGCCAATTATTAGTGTTTTGTGTGTATTGGTTGAATTTGTTTGTTGATTGGTGATTAGGGTATGTTAGAAACAGATTTGTAAATTGGATTATTATTTGTTTGGAATCTGTACTATAAACTGATGATTTTAACTTGAAATAACAATAGTGGTAATTTTGAATTGGATCCTTGTGTTTTTAGTGAAGTGTATTGATTTGATTTTGGGATTCTTTTTGGTTTTATTTAGAAACAATTTTTGTTGCATAAAGACTTCACTTTTGTATGTGTTTATGTGTAATTGAATATGTATTTTGGTTGGTGATTAGGTTTTGTTAGAAACAGAGTTGTAAAGCGGATTATAATTTGTTTGAAATTGCAATAATTAGTTTAAATGCATGATGCATACTCACATCCAAAACATCCCACAATGATGACATGATAATTTGGTTTGATACTGAATTGAGTTAGGTAGTAATTTACTAAAGCAGATGGTGTGATCTTGATGTTTCTTGAAATGGGTTCTTTTGCTTTTTTTTTTTTTAAATAAAGTTTATTGATATGATTTTGGTTTTTTTTTTTTTGCAGAAAGTTTGGTTGGATAAAGGCACAGGAAAAGCTTGTGTTTTGATATCTTCCAATGGATTAGCGATAACTGGGATTGACGATCGTAGATACTGGAGTTGGATTTCTACAGAGGAATCCAGGTGAAAGTCTACATCTATATTCTAAACATCTTCACACATGTAAATTCACTATAATTCTCCGATCTGCACATGTGTACGAAGTTTGTTATGAGGAAGAGAGAGCAAAATAAAAGTAGAGAAATTAGTTAATTAGGTAAGGAAATCATTTAATCTTTTTATAAATATACCAACTTTTATTTCACTTTAAAAGAAATGAATGGTTTAGATTTGTTCTAGCAATTCTGCTTTCAACCCCGCCTTTTGGTTTAAAAAGTGTCGATCAGGGGCAAAAAGGCGTGCCCCTGTGTAGTTTTGGGTCAAAGTTTGGTCAAAGCTACGGTGCGTTGAAGGTTAATATGTAAAAGTTACTTAATCGATGAAGAAGTTATGAACTGTTTACTTGATAAATAGGTATATATATGTAAAATAGATGAGAGATATGCTACTAATATATAAGGCTTATTTGGTAGTTTTTTATGCAGATTCCGTTCAGTTGCTTATCTCCAACAAATTTGGTGGTTTGAAGTCGATGGTGAGGTCGAGTTTCCTTTTCCTTGTGGGACCTACACCCTCTACTTCCGCCTACAACTTGGGCGGTCAGGCAGGCGGTTTGGGCGGCGTGTCTGCAACTCCGACCATGTTCATGGTTGGGATATAAAACCTGTGAAATTTCAGCTTTCAACTTCAGATGGGTATGGCTCTAAACATTTTCTATGTAACGGATGCGATTGGAAACCCGGTATTACTTGGACATTATTGCTTGATAATGGAGCTGATGTTAGTTCAGAAGCCGAAAAGCAACGAGTGATCATGTGTTTAAAAGTCGCGGTTGAAAGAAGGGCACCCGAGGGTGTGCGTCTCGAGCTATTCAAACCCGACAAACCCGGACTGTTGGCCCAAGTGACACGAACGTTTAGAGAAAACGCGATGAACGTAGCACAGGCCGAGATATCTACAACAATGGGTATGGCTCTAAACATTTTCTATGTAACGGACACGATTGGAAACCCGGTATTACTTGGACATTATTGCTTGATAATGGAGCTGATGTTAATTCTATGAATTATTGTGGTTATGTTGTTTTTTTTTTGGTGTTTTGTGGTTTTAGATTGTTGCATTGCTGCTTGATAATGGAGCTGATGTTAATTCTAGGAATTATTGTGGTCAGGTAATCATTCTTCGGTTTCGAAATCGACATGGACATCCAATATTAGCTCCGAAGATATGCTAACCGAAGTTCTGTCGTATTTCACGCAACCATCAATACCGGAGAAGACGGAGCGTATCTGGTACTTATTCAGCCTTCATAGTTCATATTATCATACATTTTAAAAAAAATTTATGAAATGGTTTTTGTTTATTTTGCTAAAATTGGTTTTTTTTTTTTTTTCATTTTTTCAGGAATTACCAAACGATTTTCAAATAATATTTTAACCAATTAACTCATCCATTTTATTTAATAATATAGATTTATACATATATAGACTTCTCATATTCAGATTCCATAACATCAAAATATATGTTATCATCATTTATTATTATTATTATTTGTTATCATTAATGCAATTAGATGTGTGAGCAACTTTACACCTGATGACTTCTCATATTCAAATCCTATAACATTTTTGCATTTAAACTTTCATTAAAATGAAAACTGCTAGAGGTCATCCCAAGAGCCTACTTATCGTGTTTCTATAAATACACAGCCACATTCAAGCATCCTCCCTTTCATTATGCAACCTGTGACTGAATATCGGAAGACACCTGCCAACATGAAGAAAACCACTGCTGTTGCTAACTGTTCAGAAAGTTTGGCGACTCTTGAAGAAATATTACACCATGATCGAGAAAATAAGAAACACACGGTATCAACACTTTCTATAATTTCGATTGTTTCCCCCGGCATTATTATTATCCATACATTAAATATGTTTCTTCTAATCCATGCAGAATGCTGAGTTCAATTTTCGTGTGGTGATTAAAGGCGTACGTAATAGCGAAGAGTGGTTCAGACTTATGTGTGGAGGAGGAAAATGCATGAAAGGTGTATCGCGTGATCACGGGGAGCTGTGGTGTGAAAACCCAGTTATGTTTCCCCGAGCAAGGTTCGGTTTTTGTATTCTATAGTTATATGCGTTGGCAAACGCCTTTATACACTTTCACATCTGAAAAAAAAACTTTCAGCAGGTTCCATCTTGAACTTGATGTGCTCGATTCCACGGCAAATGCGGTCATCGTGTGCTTCGATGACACTGCACAGATTCTAACAAGCACCACTGCTCAGTCTATACTCAATGTGGAATCGGGTCTCTCGCATATCTACACCGTTTATTCCGAAAGCATCCAGGATAGCTTCACTCCAGTCATGATACAGAAATCTAACGGTAGCATCTCAGCGCTCCCAAACTGCTTACACTCACTTGTGGGCACCACCCGAACCATCCAAGTTGACACATCCACATACTACCATCATGGGGCCTTTGAGAGCTTCAACTGCAAGCGTGTGCTCCCAGACGAAACCAATTGTCAATCCGTTGGATCTACCACTCATACTCCCATGACTAGGAAGGGTAAAGGGGCGATGACAATACCAACACCGGTTAAGCTCTAAGAAACAATCAGAAAGTACATGTAAGTTTCTATATATACTTTTGACTTACCAAATTCCATGAACCACATAACTACATATCCATTTGTGTTGTGTTTAAGTAAATGTTCAAAATTGAATATTATATGATACAAACATCATGTTTATTTCTTTATGACTAACTATGAAACTGATACTTATTAAATGGAAAAAATATGAAAAAATAGATATAAATAATATAAACTAATAAATAATAATAAACAAGAGCTAACATATGTTTTCAATATATTACTTTTAATCTGATAACAGTTTTGATCCATACAGGTAAAAGTGAAAAAGATAACCCATAAAGTTTTATAACGAGCATTGTAATAATATACTGTTCCAACATTATAAAATAATATTTTATTGTAAAATTGGAAAAAAAAGACAAACCTGGGCTCTCACGAAACCGCAGAGTGCAAAGGTGGAAAATTGACCAGTATATAGACCATTTTCGTCCGAATGACCAACATTAATTTGGACTGAAGCATGATCCTTTGAAGTGATCAGCCTATTGGTGGCCGAACTGCAAAATAGAAACGATCGACACCATTGGTTTTGATATGTGCTTTTTTGATTTGAGAACGCATACGAACCCATCGCTTTAGTGTTAAAATGCGTTGTAATGGAACTTACTCGCGGCAAGTCGGCAGGTTACCTTTCTTTATGTCGATTATGATGAAATTTGTAGTGAATTTGTTTATGCTTCTTTGTTCGTTTGGATATTTAAGTTAAATCATTAGTTTATGCTTTTTTCCCCTATTTATACATGCCAAATAGCTAAATGGAATGAATTGAACTTCAACGAGCTTGAACTGCAGTTCATAAATGGGAATTTACTTGAACGGAGTTACATTCTATCAACTTTTTAGTACAAAATAATGGAATATGAACTACTAATATATACATCATCCAGGTTAAAGTTCTGCCTAAGTTTTTAGTACAAAATAATGGAATATGAACTCCTTTAAGTTTTTTTTTCCTGTAATGTATGTTTTTAGACTTGGCATACATGTTTGTTCTTAAACAGATTCCGCAAACAAAGTTTCCTGTGCTATGCACGCCTTAGATTTTGTGTGGCCGGCTTATGGTACAAGCTCTTATCACGTTTTGTATGGCTTCTCTTATATTGTCTTTTGGCTAATTATCTTTTATCCATACATAAACATTTTCCCCAAACGCACAACAAAATGAAGGACACTAACTCTTGGTCATGCCGTGCATCGCACGGGCCTACCCTCTAGTAAAAAACTAAAAATTAATAAAAGTTACACATATCTATACGTATTATTTTTATCTTTCTAATATTTAAAAGACGGAAAGGCATATTAGAAATATTGTATGTATATATTTTATTATTTTCTCTTATTTTTATATTTTATTAATTTATAAAATTAAAATGTTTAACACTTCAATTCCTCCACATATTTTATATTTTAATACATTTAAAAGTAAAATTCATCAATATTAAATAAAATAGAGTAAACTGCCATTTTGGTCCCTATGGTTTGGTCACTTTTGCCACTTTAGTCCAAAATTCAAACTTTTTGTATCTGGGTCCCTGTGGTTTCAGTTTTATTGCCATTTTGGTCCAAAAATGAAATCAGGTCATATTTTTCTTATAAAATCCTGCTATTTTGTCCTTTTCCGCAGGGGCAAAATAATCATTTCTTTTTTATAAATAAATACTATATTTTATAAGACAAATATGACCTGATTTGCCCCTGAAGAAAATGAAAAAATTATAGGATTTTATAAGACAAATATGACCTGATTTCATTTTTGGACCAAAATGGCAATAAAACTGAAACCACAGGGACCCAAATGCAAAAGATTTGAGTTTTGGACTAAAGTGGCAAAAGTGACCAAACGTCAGGGACCAAAATAACAGTTTACTCAATAAAATAATTTGAGCAGGTTCATGAGCTTCGGCCTAGCTCGAGCTCGACTCGTTTATAAATCGGCCAAAACGGCTCGTTTACAACCAAGCTTTTTGGAATGACTCACGAGCTTTTTGAATACCATGTTTATTTTTATATTTTATTAATTTACACACCTTGCCTCAAATTTCGATTTGGTCCTTCAGCAATTAGTATTGTGTCAAAGTTACCGACTTGACATTTCAAGCACTTGAACATTCTTATTCTCACTCTACGCTAACGCTGCCCTACCACCGGTGATCGGAATTTTGTTCTGCCTTCCACTGGTTTAAGCAGTCAGGACAACAACCACCACCGGCAGTCACATACGCTGCTCCGGCGACCTTCCTAGTACATAGTAAGAATCTATCTCAACAAATTCCAGAATTTGGCACCCTTTTATTTGAATATCAGCTTGATTACTTCCAAAGCCAACATTAACATGTATTGTAAACTCCATAAGAAAAAAAAAAGTCGTTAATATAATAATCTGTGGGGTTATTAAGCATTTTCAAAATAGTGCCCACAAGGTGTTTGATAAAATGTCTGAATGACAGAATGAGCAAGAGACCACCCCCTGGTCCAGTGGCTGTACTGAGAGGCCATCGTGCTTCTGTCATGGACGTTTGCTTCCATCCTACTCAGAATTTGGTATTCTCAGGGTTAGTATTTTGATCATACTATGTTCCCATGCTAACTGTCACATGAATTAAAATTGGGTTTTTTTTTTTTTTTTGTGCAGATCTTCAGATGGTGAGTTAAGAATCTGGGATAGTGTGCAACATCGAACTATTTCATCGGCATGGTGTGACTGCGAAGTCTTGGCTTTGTTTTGTATTTTATTCGGTTTTGATATGACTTCTACATGGTGGGGGGTGTTGAATGCAGGGTACATAGTGCTGCACATGGGATTATAAGTGTTTCGATTGGAGACAACAAAGTTATCAGGTTCTTGTTAGCTTATTTCATGTTCTTTAATTTCAACATTTTGGTGGTAATACTATCTAACTGTGTTCATATGCAGCCAGGGCAAAGATGGAACTGTTAGGTGTTGGGATATTGAAAAGGGGGAGTTGTCGAGGTATCTGTTCAATTCCCTATGAATTATGATCATGTGTGGGTCGGTTTTGTAATTTGATAAATGAAGTCTAACTATAATCCAACTGATATTATGCCGTTTTTCGGAGTTTCTGTGAAATAATGGAGTCTAAGATCAAAGACGTTTACTTTAACATTGAGTTTCATAAAACCTTTTTTACTTCAAATTTTTGCGTCAAAGAGGTTACAAAAAAGGAATAGCTCCTCCATTGAGTTGATAAGTGCTTCTTTATTTACATAATTTCAGTCAATAAGCTTCTCAGTTCTTAGCAATGTTATACACCATATCATAGTTATTAAAGGCTCTAGGCGCACTCGAGGCGCATAGGCCTCGCATGGGGCCTAGGTGCAAAGTGCAAAAAATGCGAGGGCCTGAGAAAAAAAGAGCGCAGAATGAAAAAAATTAAAAATATTTTATGCATAGTTATTAAAGGCGCAAGGCGCACTCAGGGCGATTTGTTGGGTCCGATGCTTTATTTGCGCCTGGGCGCTCGCTTTAATAACTATGACATGAACCATAGTTATTAAAGGTGCGAGGCGCACTTTGGGCGATTTATTGGGCCCGGGGCTTTATTTGCGCCTAGGCGCGCCTGAGCGCTCGCTTTAATAACTATGATTTTATGTATTAGAAAATTAGAAAAAGTGTATTGTACAAAATGGCTTAACGTACGCTACGTACGCGATATAAAATCGCATGTGATAATTTTGATGAAATCGCATGTTGGTTTTTTGTAACAATTTCGCATGTGATAATTTTGATAAAATCGCATGTTGGTTTTTTGTAACAATTTCGCATGTGGTAATTTTGATGAAATCGCATGTTAAAAAACCAACATGCGAAATTGTTACAAAAAACCAACATGCGATTTCAATGTGGGATGAAGATCTGACGGCTGAGATGATCGCGTACCTAATGTAGGATAAGGGCTCATGTGCGATTTCAATGTGGGATGAAGATAGCTTTTGTTTATTTTATTCTATTTTTTAAATAAAATAAACAAAAGCTATCTTATAACTTTTAATATCATCTATTTAGTACCAAAAGTTGTAAAATACTAGTGTAGAAAAGTAGTTTTCCTTAGATAAATGTAGAAATCTGGCTGGAATCGTGCCAGAATTTAGAGAATTTAGCCGGAAACTATCCAGAATCTAGGAATCTTGCCGAAATCTGCGCCTGAATCATCACCTAGAGAATTAAAGCGCAATTGCCTTGACTTAAAGCACAATTGTCTCCCTAGCTTGGAAAATGGGCCTAGGCGCAAGATGGAATGGCTTTTAACAACTATGCACCATATGATAAGATCATCATCATCATCATACTCGGTAAATCCCACCAATAGCAAAGCTAAGGTAGGGTCTGAGGAGGGTAGATGTAGACAGCCTTACCTCTACCCCGTAGGAATAGAGAGGCTGCTTCCAGTGAGACCCCCGGTTCGACTGTAGTTTCCTATCAAGCCTTGGACTTAAGACACATAACACTCAAACAATCGGGACAGAGACTGATTGGTGTTTAGTTGATACATCTCTGAAATGCAGTGTTACCAGAATTTTGTGTCAGTCTCTGTAAATTTCCATTCGTGTTTAGTTGCTAAGGTTGTTAAGAGCCCAAGCTTGACTTGAACTCACCTCGTTACTCATTAATGATTTTGGAGCTTGTTAACAAGCCCTTGAGCCTTAATTTCTAGAAAAAACCCAAACATAATTTGAAAATGTGAACAACCTGAGATTTGAACAAGCAAAACTGTAAATCTGCTATATATATGTGTGTGCGCACGAGGGAGAGCGATATTAACCAAAGTTTAAGATTAATAACTACAAGTTTAAGATTCAACATCATGAGAACCACAAGTTTAAGATTCAATGTCTAAATATAAACAGACTTTCACTTGTTCTTTAGAAGTTTTTTGGCCATTGCTATGCTTCGTTATTCTTCTTAACTTAAAGAATAATGCATTCTTTTAGTATAAGTCTTGTCTAATGATGTAAATAAAAATATTGTCATAAACCTACAGTTCCTATCCTCATGTATTTGACAAAAAATGTCTTGAAGTTTTCAGAAATAAACCCTGTAAATCTTACAAATGTGTTCCAATAAACAAGTGATATTTAGTTGTGTCAGTTAAATTATTATAAGACACCTATGTAATTGTAGAAGATAATTTCTTTTTGTCTGAACAGGATACCTTCAGCCTCAATTGATGCAAATTTCTACCACTTCTGCAAGCTTTCGCTAGTGAAGAGGCCTGCTGCTGAAACAAAAAAAGCTGAAAAACTGACACCTCATCACGTGGAAGAAGTAATAGAAGCTTTTAGTCAAGAACGTTCTCATGGCATCCAGGAGGAGGCAGAAAATTCCGGCATATTTAGAAGTACATTTTTATTTTCTTTACAATTTGTAGATGGTTTACTTACTAGAGGTGTCATGATGGGCGGGTTGGGTAACGGGCCAAAATGACTTCGGTTTGAAATGGGTCACATTCTTGGTATGGTATGAAATGGGCCCGGCGGGTTTATGTATTCTTTTTATAAAAGAATAAATATGGCTGCGTTAGTTATGATTATATATAAGTATTAGAGTAAAAGGCCATTTCCGTCCCTGAGGTTTGTTTTTCCGCATCTGGATCCAAAAGTTTGAAATCTTGCCATTGGACAAAAGTCGCAAAAGTAGTCAAACCTCAGGGACAAAAATGGCATTATGATAATTATCTAAATGTTCGACTTGTTCCCCTTTTAGCTATTTTATTTCGGTTTGTCCCATTTGAGAAAAACCACAACTCAAATCAAACTGTCCATAAGTTGTAAGCACCGTTTGTAATGTCACATCGAGGTTTATTAACTAGCATTTCATATAATTTTCTGATATCAGATGATGACTGTCAGGAAGGACGTCCATATGTTGCAACGGCTGGCGGAGAGCGTTCAGAGGTATTCACTTCACCACCAATTACTATTTCCTTCTTAAATTCCCTTTCTTATTTTATCCACATGACATTTTAATTGAAGTATCAAATAAAAGGTTGAAATATGGGATCTCAATGCTGCAGAAAGAATTGCAACTTTACCACATTCTTCCGGTTCCTCTATAAATGAATTCACCAAAGGAAAAGGTACTTGCTCACATGCTACATTATTTTATTACTAGATTAATATCCTTATTAGAGAGTGTTTGGATTCGCATTTTAGACCTAATTATCTGATCGTTGTGACTTGATGACTCAACAATTAGTTAGAGTGTTTGGATAAACAGACATGGCTTCTAATTATTTGATCATTTAGGGGTCAAGTAGGGCTGCAAACGAACCGAACATTCAGCAAACAGTTCATGAACCGTTTGGTGGAAGTTCATTTGTGTCCGTTCGTTTTAGAAATGAACGAATTTCGTTCATTTAGTTAAATGAACGGACATGAACAAAGGCCGTGTTCGTTCATTTATGTTCGTGAGCGTTCGGTAACGTGTTCGTTTATGTTCGATAACTTATGAGGGTTTTTAATTCTTATATATTATTCAAAAACTTTAGAATTCCCACTAATAAAATTTTATATATTATTCAAATACTTTAGAATTCCCACTAATAAAATATTTAGTCAATATTCGTGTATTGTGCAGTACATACCTTTTAACAATTTGGGTGGAATTATATAATGTTTGTGGTGAAAGATGCCAACTTTATTCGAAATTTAATATATGTTTGTTTGCGTTCGCTAGTGTTCATGAATTCTTGTTTGTGTTCACTTGTGTTCATGAACATTCGTTTACATTCTTTGTATTCATTTGCGTTCGCTTGCATCACTTGTGTTTGTTACCTATATTAACAAACGAACACGAAAACGTTCATTTAATTAATGAACAAACAGGAACAAAAAATCTCGTTCGGTAAGTGTTCATGAACAATTCGTGAACACGTTTATTTCCTTAACAAACGAAAACGAACAAGGCCTTGTTTGTGTTCGTGTTCGTTTGGTTCGTTTGCAGCCCTAGGGTCAAGTAATAATCAGTTTCATGAAAGCTGCGACAAAAACAATGGTTTAAGAGTGAACCAAAATTACGTAACTACCGTCTTTCTAAATGTAACTTGACAGACGTTTACTCTCATTCAACAAAAAATCTCACCTTCTTTCACAGTATTGTCCTTTTTAGTCATTTTTTAATTGATTTCTTAAATAATAAAACTCGCCAAACCTCACGTGCCTTGTAATCCGTTTCGTTATTGTTTCACAGGTATGTGCATGGCAGTTCAAGCGTTTTTTCCTTCCGGATCACAGGGATTTCTACATGTCTTAGCAGGGTTTGTCACTTTGTTCTTATTTCCATTTATCCTAGTTTTTTTACCCTTCTTTAAGCAATTTCAATTTTCTATTTTTAAATTTGAGTAAACGGCCTTTATCGTCCCTGAGGTTCGGCTAGTTTTGTGACTTTCGTCCAAAGGTTTGTTTTTCTGCATCTGGATCCAAAAGGTATGAAATCTTGCCATATTCATCCGGCTCGTTAACTCCATCCATTTTCCGTTAAGCGAGGGGTATTTTTCGTTTTTTTTTGTTTAGCAAGGGTATTTTTAATACTTGTACATTATGCTAAATGCTTGTACATAAAGTGAAAAAGACCGAGTTGCTCTTTAAGTTAACAAAAAGATGCAAATACCCCTGACTTAATGGAGAATAATGGATGGAGTTAATGAGCCGGACGAAAATGGCAAGATTTCAAAATTTTTTGGATCCAGATGCGGAAAAACAAACCTTTGGACTAAACAAAAGTCGCGAAACTGGCCAAATCTCAGGGACGAAAATGACATTTTAATCTTTAAATATTAATAAATAATCAGCGAGTAAAATATGATTTCAGAATATTTTTCAATAAATATCTTTTTTTTTTTTAATAAAGTTGAACAGCGGATTTTATGCATTTAAAAACACTTTGGGCCATGTTTGTTTTGTTTCCTTTTTAGCTTAAACTTTTATAACTTTTTCCCTTTGACCCGTTAGAGATAAAACATAAACCGAGTCGATCATTATGTATGCAGCTATGAGGATGGAACAATGGGTTGGTGGGATTTAAGGAATCCCGGGGTCCCGTTGACTTCTGTAAGGTTTCATTCAGAGCCAGGTTTGTTATGACTGACCACTGAATTTTCATTGCGAGCCTCGATTACTGTTTTTTATAACCAAATGCTCGTTTGTGTAGCCATGTTATTTGTATGCTTATACTTGCATATGGATTGCTTTGTTTTACTAGTTTTAAGCCTGTCTATGGATGAGATGTTCAGTGGGGGCGTTTCAGGAGGCGCAGATGACAAAATCTTCATGTTTACTTTGGATCATTCGTTGGTATGGAAGCCCATATTTATGTTGAAATCAACTTCTATATAACATCGTAGCCGGCATATCCCCGTGGTGTACCAAAATTTTGGATTTGGTCCCTAGCTTTTCAAAAGTACGTGGATGGTCATATGTTTGCACTTTATAACGCATTTAGTCCCCAACTTTTGTCAAAAGTACATGGATGGTCCTTGTGGTTTGCACTTTGTAACGCATTTAGTCTCTAACTTGGACCTGCTAAAACCTTAAAATTTGTTAGCTGGTGACTAAATGTGTTACAAAATGCAAACCACAGTGACCATCCATGTTCTTTTGAAAAGCCAGGGACCAAATCCAAAGTTTTGGTTAACCACAGGGGCCATCCATGTACTTTACTTACTGAAACTTGAACGGATAAAAAATCAAAGTCTCTTCTTTAATGCGTGGATTGTTTTTTTCAGATAATAAAATTTTTATAATCATATCCGAGACGCCAATTATTTGTAAAATATTAAACTTGTACATAAAGTGTTTTTGGTTGGTTCCGATCCGACCCATTTCCACCTGTATATTTGACCTGCTACCCAACACATCCATTTTGCCACCTGTATTATATATTGTTCTTTTTCTGCTAGTTTTATGGAAATATGCTTCCTTGGTCTGACAAAAACACTGAACAATTTAGTTTTGTTTGACACGTGTTAGGGTTCTTGTGTGGTAAAGAAAGAAATTAGTTTGGAGCGACCTGGCATAGCTGGCACTTCAATCCGTGCGGATGGCAAAATTTTCGGCACTGCTGGTTGGGATCACAGGTTTAAAATTTTAATCCATTCATTCATTTGAAAACGGCTGTGATTTATCAATAACTGGTCAGGCGGACAACTACTTAAAAGAAAACATCTCGAGTGTGTCAAACTCACATAAAGTGTATCCAAACACTTACAAAACTCTAAATTGCTTCGTTTTTAAAACGTCAGATCATTAATACAACCGGATGGGTCAACCAGACTGTCTCGTTTTGGTCTGTGTCTACAACTAATAATGTGAACCGTTACCAAACCTTCTTGTTTAGTTAAACACTGCTTCAAAACTTTTTAAACTGATCGGTATGATTTGTGGTTTTATTACTTGAATGAAACGACACTGTCCTGCCGAGTTTAAATTGATTAATATAATATTTGAATTATGTATTTACTGAAGTAACCAAATTTTGTTGACATAAGTAGTAACTCAATGTTTAAGGCATAGGAAAAGAATCCATTTCATTTAACTTTATTTTATTTGTAGTACTAGGTTATAACCCCGTCCGTGTATTACACGGGTCAAATAAATGAATTTTATATACTAAATAATAAAACAATATATCTTTTAAAACCTCCTTTATTGCACGGGTTGAATAAATATAATTTTATATACTAAATAATAAAAAGTTATATCTATAATAACCATATTGTACGGGTTGAATAAATATAATTTTATATACCAAATAAAAAAGTTATATCTTTAAAACCATGTGGATTACACAGGTTGAATAAATGTAATATTGTTTACCAAATAATAAAATAATACATCTTTAAAAAACCTCATTTATTACACAGGTTGAATAAATGTAATTTTATATACTAAATAATGAAAAAGTTACATCTTTAAAAATATGTGTATTACACGGGTTGAATAAATGTAATTTTCTATAATAAATAATAAAAAATATATATCCTTAAAAAACCCCGTGTATTGTACGAATTGAATAAATCTAATTTTATTTATCAAATAATAAAAAGTTATATCTTAAAAAACCTCATGTATTACACGGTAAAATCTATTTGATACCAAACTAAACAGAACGTTCAAATATATAGTTAATATCAAGAGTAAATTACGATTTTGGCCTCTATGGTTATATCACTTTTACCCTTTTAGCCAAAAAATGAATCTTTTAACATCTGAGCCTCCAACGTCTTTTTTCTAATCCTTTTTGGCCCCAAACACTAACCTCGTCCATTTACTTTTAGGGGCCAAAATGGTTAGAAAAAATGACGTTGGGGTCCAAAAGGATTAGAAAAAGAACGTTGAGGGCTCAGATGTTAAAAAATTCCTTTTTGGGCTAAATGGATAAAAATGATATATAACCACAGGGGCCAAAATCATAATTTACTCTAATATCAAATTAGATCACTAAGTTTGAATTTGAAGTAAATAGATAAATATAAAAGTAATAATAATTAAACTAAATAATATTTAGTAGAAGGATTATCTATAATTAATTAGAAGAGATTAAACTAAAATAATAATTATTCATAAGACATGACCTAATATGATGACAAGTTTCCCAAAAATGGTTTCTTTTATTATATAGTATAGATCTTTGAGTTTTATCTGATTTGTATTGTGGTAGAATCATATATGTACTCAAATGTTTAATTTGTTTGTAATAATTTGAGTTAATTACAAGGATGGTAACATATTTCGTCCCAACTGTTAGCCGCACCATAACAGTGTTGGTCCCTGATACCAAAAAGCATAAAATATAAGAATCATCAAACCGTAAAACAGTATTAGTTGCGGATCACCGGTTAACGTATTTCCAAGAGCCTTTCTAAATCTCATCAATGATCTAATCCTCAATTATTATGTGATGACAGGATCAGGATTTACAATTACAGAAATGGAAATCCTTTGGCAATTTTGAAGTATCATCGTGCCACGGTATGCCATTAGCCATTGCTTAGTAAACCACAGTTGACCCACTTACTTATAAGTAGGTTATGTTTTATCCTAAACGGGTCATAACCATCAAATGTTTTGTTCCTTTTTGCAGTGCAATGCGATTTCATTCGCGGCAGATTGCAAACAAATGGCTTCAGCATCTGAAGACACCACTGTGGCACTTTGGGAGCTTTATCCTCCCCGGCCTTCTGCTTAAATTAATTTATTTCATTATTAATTATCTCGATCAAAATAGTTTTGTTACTATAAACTCATGTGGGCTGAATCGGTTATATAAAGGAAGACGGGTTTCAAGTGCGTGATAATACCATCCAAAAAAAAGTCTTCGACAGGGCTCTCTTTTCGGGGGAACTTAAGAGGGTGGAAGTTGGGGTGGGTTGGTTTGGTAAGAGGTCGATCTGGGTTTGGCAGTAAAAAAATCTTATTTTTTTGGTTTTCAGGCTTTTTTTAGAGTTAATTACGTTTTTCATCCCTATGGTTTATTAAAAATCACTATTTCAGTCTATTAGTTTAAAAATTGCCAAAACAGTTACTATACTATCACTTTCGTAACTATTACAGTCCACCTCCGTTAACCTTATCCAATTCACCGTTAAATTTTTTATGAAAAGACTAAAATACCCCTATTACTTCAAGAATTATTCATATAATTACTATCTATACTTTAGAGACTGGGAGTGATATATTTGTTTTTTCTTATTTATAAAAGTATGTAGTTTTTTTTAACAAAGGAGTATTTTAGTTTTTTTTTACCAAAAACTTGATGATCAATTGAATGAGGTTAAGGGAGGTACTTGTAATAGCTACGAAAGTGATAGTAAGGGACTGTTTTGGCAATTTTTAAACTAATTGACTGAAATAGTGATTCTCAACAAGCCATATGGACGAAAAACCATAATTAACCCTTTTTTTTTTTTTTTTTTTATAAGAATTGGTTTGTTTCATCAATTATGATAGAAAATGTGTATTAAAACGGTTTTGAACATTGTACCAATTAAGAATACACTTTAGGTAATTTGGCACATATTTTATATCTTTTTGTTAATGATTTAGATCCTCTAGGTTGTTAATAGTTTATTAGATAAAACGGGTTTTACAAAGGTTACGTGCACATAAGGTGACCTTTAGTAGAAACTGGATTTTAAAAGAAATGGAACTTTAAAGTATTCAATTATCTAGGTATCGTATTAGGTGATATCCCATTGATTACATAAAACCGATACGATATTTGTTACTCGTATCAAATTTAATATATTAATGTATTGAGATTCTTAAGCGTTCAGAACCGTACATATGAGTAATGGATATTTCAAGTTGAGTTTTGAAATAAGTTTTAGGTCGCAGGCGATTTAAATTTTAATAAGTCATTGTATAGGAGTTTCTGAACTATAAAAAATAGGTAATAGCTTCCCTCTTGTTTGAACCGTATAATTCTAATCTGCCTTTGGCACGACCTCCTAACACCACAAGAGAAAAAAGCATCAACAATAAAAATTCTATGACGAGGGCATGAACAATAAAAAAAATTATGACGATTAAACCTCTACAACGACAAAAGGTTTGTTGGTAATATCCTAAAAATATTTAAATACAATGATGCAAAATATTTAAATAATCTATTAGTGAAAATCCTATCGGTAAATTTCATAGGCTGTTGAATTTAGATTAACCACAACTATATTTATGGAGTATCATCGTCGGTAACAACCTTTAATGGATATATCAAGTTGAGTTTTGAAATAAGTTTTAGATCGCATGTGATTTAAATGTCAATAAGTGATTTTATAGGAGTTTCTGAACTATATAAAACAAGTAATAGTTTTCTTCTTATTTGAACCATCTAATTCTAAATTTGTCTATGGCACACCCTCCTAACACTACAAGAGAAAAGAGCATAAACAATAAAAATTCTATGGCGGTTAAACTTCTACAATGACAAAAGATTTGTCGGCAATATGTCGAAAAAATATTTAAAGACAATGTTGCAAAATATGTCAATAATCTGTTGGTCACAATCCTACTGAAAACATCATCGGCTGTTAAAATTAGATTAACCACAAGCATATTTATAGAGTATCATCGTTGATAACAACCTTCAATGAGGTATTACACCGCCGACAATACCCTTCTGTTTTGTATCGTATAAAAACCTGTGAACCCAACGTATATTGAGTAATCAAGTGCTCATAAATGAGTGTGAGGTTGGGTTGAATTAACAAAATTTTTGAAGTTAAATTTGACCTCCACTTAAAGATTAATGGTGGGAGTCTTGGAGAAACATATATCTAGGTTTATAGTCGAATACAGAATTGAGAATACAGATACTCGTTTAATTATTATACATTATACAAATGAATTCAAAGTTCTCATGAATAGTGATTCATATGAAAAATAATTTGATATTTGTTATTCTTATAATTACACATCAAATTGTTATTTTTGATTTTTGTGACATCAAATTTCTTAATTGTTTGATGTAAGTAATTAAAAATATATATATTTTTCCATAATTAGATTTATTTAAATGAGCTAAATTATTCCTTAGAAGTTGAAATAGCGTAAAAATAAATAAGGGGGCTACTAAACGTATCCCCACTTGTTACTTTTTATACCCCCTTTCCATAAAAGTTTTAATGTGATTTTATAGAAAGGGGGTATAAAAAGTAATAAGAGGGGGGGGGGTATATTTAGCCTACCCCTTTCCGTATCAATTCGGTTCATCATACTTCCTGCCCTCGCTATAGTAACCGAATTAAAAACAAAAAATATAAAGTTGTGATATGTCTAAAAGGTGACCGACACGTGTTTTACATCGATTGAAAACCATAAATTCAATTACTGTTACCAGTTCCGATTACCGATGTCGGTACCGATGTTGTTTGGTTGGAATCAGCACAGTTCATGATGGTACCGTACGGTACTTACACCTGTATAGTTTACGATACAAAAATACTCTATTTTAAATAAAGATTTATACTATCATGAAAATAATTGAGCACAATTGCTTATTCATTTTTTTTAAAGTTAACAAATGCACGTTAATATAAAAAATCAAATCAAATAAAAAATTAAATGGGTTAGTGTATATAACAATACCAGTACCAGTTCGAAAAATACCAGTAACGTTACTGATATTCGATCGGAATCGGTTCAGTTAGTTAGTCACAACCCTGTACTATACCAACACTCGCTATAACTTACGTCAAAAAAACACCCTACAATCATACAATAAAAACAATTACCGTTATCGATTCTGACTATTTGAATACTGATACCGGTACTGTTGCTCTTCGATTGGAATCGGCTCGGTTCATGACGGTACCGTACGGTACGTGCACTTGTATAGTTTACAATACAAAAATATTATAGTTCTAATACAAATTTATACTATCAAAAAAAATTAAGCACAATTGCGTATTCAGATTTATTAAAAAGTTAACAATGCACGTTGTTTGAGAAAAATCAAATTGAATGGGTTAAAATTGTATATAACGGATACTGGTATGCGGTTCTAATAATACCTATAACGATACCAATCTTCGATCAGAATTAGTTCAGTTAGTCACAATATTAATACTATACCAACACTCGCTACAACTTACAATAAAAAAATCACCTTATAATTATTTATGGGGTAGGCTAAATATACCCCCCTCTTATTACTTTTTATACCCCCTTTCTATAAAATCACATTAAAACTTTTAATATTTACCCCCTATACAAATTATCATTTAAAAAATTATTCTTTTTGTTACAAAACAAATTCAAAAGTGTAAAAAAAATTACTAACGTTTTTTTAAATATTTATTTTTTTAATTTTTATTTAAATCATATTTTTAAAGTTTTCATATATTGTTTCTAAAGACACTTTCTTAAATAGTATTTTGATTATGTTTTTTTTTGAACATCTTTATAAATAAATAATAACATTTTTTCTTATAAAAATAATAAAAAATGTTTTGAACTTTCTTTTTGAAAAAAAGTCTATATTATGTTTTTTCCTCGTCTAGTTTGTATTTTAAAGGTCTTACTTTTATAATTTTTAATACTTTGGACGTGTTTACAAAATAATTAACAATTTTTATTTATCAAAAAAGTAAAAAAAAATATTTTAAAATAGCGTTTACAGCCCATCTATGTAAGTGAACAAATAAACAATAGATACTAAAATTATTTTATCAAACTATAAATTAACAATCTATATAAATTCAAATTTAATTAGTGTAAAGAATATATATTATAAACCTGTTAAAACCAGTTTAAGACTTAGATCGAAGTGAACACTTTTCTAAAGCAAAATAAATGGATAGGGTTGATTCACAAATATTTTTCTCTTCTTCATTTAAAAAATATATCAAACTGGTTGATTTCAAAAATATATATGGATTTTTTTTGTAATCAAAAGTAGGTCATTCGAAACCAAAAATCACAAAAGACTAGATTATATATTCTCGCCGTATAGTGTGAGAAAATCACACTAGTTAATATTATTATTTTCGGCATGTTAGGTTTTATTTGAAATTGAATTGAATAATGGTTGAATTCGAATAATTCAAGACCAGCCGTCTACACAAAAGACTAGATTATATATTCTCCTTCACTAAAAGAGCTTAAGAAGTGGTAAAGACTTTAGAGCTGGTAGAATCACCGAAAGCTTTTACTACCATAGCATTCAATTCTTTCAATATTCCCTTTTTAGTTGTCTTTATTTCATTTATTTATTTAATTCTTTTTTTCAGTCACATGCAACTTGAATTTTATGTGAAGTATGTTTATATTAAAATATTGATATAGAAATGGAATTTTTCATCTCAAGATTCTCTGTACTTCTCAAGCTTCACAACATTAAATTTCATTTCTATCTTTTTCCTTCCCAATCATCCCACACTCAATTTGTTTTAACTTCAACTAGTATTAACCACCCCGCGTTACAGCGGGGACGTAAAATTATGTCAAATAGCATCAATGTCATACCACCGCGAGCGACCACCAACACTGAAATTGCAGCGAAAAAATTAGATCGAAACGTAAAACATAGAAAATAATAACTAAGTCGATCTAGGACCCGCACGTTATGACGAACTTGTCAAATAGGAAAAAATAGACGACGTAAAAACATTAAACTACACGCGTACGTTGCATCATATTAACTTGCAAAACTTAGAACGGAGCGTAAAACGAAACATAAAAACTTTGAACCACACACGTACGTGGCCCCATGTTAACTCGCAAAATGTAGAACGAAGCGTAAAACAAAAAGGTTGCGAAATATGAAAAGTATAGGGGACCAAAGTTGAAAGTAAAAAAATTACGAGGTTAAACTGAAAAGATAAAAAGTTTTGGTTAAAAGTAATAACTCAAATAGTTTTGGATTAAAAATAATTTATCAAATACTTTTAGACTAAAATTATAAAATCAACTTTTTTTTTTGAAAACTCCCCAAACATGATGTACAACACCTTATGCATAAATAAGTTGATAATTTATAGTATTTAAATTAAATTTAAATTTAAATTAAACAAATTAAATAAATAGATTATTTCTTATTTTCTTTAATTTATTAAGAAGTATCTAAAATATATAATAATTAAAAAAAAGGATAAGATTTCAATAATTTAAGGTTATCAAATTTGTAATTATGTTTTATTTAAGGTTATCAAGGTTTGTTACATGTAATCCAACGTAGCATAAAATAGTGTTACATGGGTGATCTCGGTTGTTTGGTGAAACCAACACTCACGTTCTCGATTTCCATTGGTACCGCACTAACTAAATGTGATGGTGTTGCATGCACTAACCAAATCGCCACATCTCCATTTTTTCTATACTGAATACGTTTTCCTCATATCGTGTCACCTAACATCTCTCTATTATAATAAATCAAAGTGGGTTTGGCTGAGGTGTCATCACCACAAGCCACCTCCCTTCTCTCTCTCCTAGGTGTCATTTTCTGGATTTTTTTTAATTCTATGTGTAAATTTATGAGATTTTTCTTTTTTTTATTAAACCTAAAGTCAAATAGATAAATGAGGTGGCCGACAAAATATGTCTCTCTCTTCCTGCAGTATGTTGAACATACTCAGTTGAACATGAAAGAGGTAATCTGTTCCTGCAGACCAGAACCAACAAACAAAAAGTTAAACATGAAAGAGGTAATCAGATTTCAAAATTCAAATGGATTTCAAACACCGTCTCTAAATTCCCCCTTCATTCTCAAATGACAAAAACCCTAATCAGATTTCAAAATACAGATCTCTTTCTTTCATGGTTCTCTTTCATCGCCCTATTTTCCCCTGCTATGTGCCTTATGAATCAGTTGTTACATGATTCAAATTCAATATTTCCCCATTCCTTTATACATGATTCGATCGAAACTGAATCAAAGGTATCACATGAAGCTTTTTCTTGATTTCCCCTTTTGCTATTATTAGGGTTCTAGAGATGACCACTGTTGTGTCACATAAGAGGTTTGCGATGGAACAACGGTGGTGGAACCTTCGAAGATCGACTGTGACGGCGGTAGTTAGGGTTCCAGCTGTGAAATCCACTTTCCAAGGGTTAATCTATAATGTTCATCTACACTTTATTAACCACCAAAAATGAGGTTTATTTATTTAAGAACGAAGATTAAGTAAAACTTGTATTTTTAACTTGGTTTCTTGAAAAATTATTCTTGAAATTTTAGATCTACAAGACTTACATCTCATTTTAATCATCATTTTTCAAGAAAAAAACATATTCTTTCAAGTTCATGTCTTTCATGAGGATGATCTATTAATCTCTAATATTTTCATCCTCTCATCTTGCTAGATTATGTTTTTAATCATGATCTAGCAAGATCATATGATGATCTACATCATTTACATAAGTAAACAACAATCAACACATAAACAACATGATTTCTTCATGATTTAAGCTTATGTTCATGTTCCATTCTCTTGATTCTTAGTGTTCTTCAAGATTAACATTATGTATCATTCTTTAACCACTTAGATATGATGTAAAATGAAGAGATTAGTGTTCTTACTACTAGCTCAAGGCTAGGGATGATCAAGAGAAGAAAAGAGGTGGATAAAAGCAAATGGTGAAGGTCCTTGAACTTCCGAAAGCTCCTAGCTTCCTTATGCACCTTCTAACACCCTTGTATATGTGTGGAATGTATGTAAGATGAATGATGATGATGATGGTAGTGTGGGGAGTGTTTGGCCGAGAGCTATGGGGAAGGGAAGGAGAAGATGGTGTTGGTGATATGAAGATGCAAATGAAAAGCTTAGACTTGTGGTTATACTTATAATATGTCAACACAAGTTTATCTAGTGTGTAATATGTCCCAAAAGACTAGACAAGATCAATTAATTTAATCAAATGAAATCCATGGGGGTGGGGGCCTTGTTAGGCCGTGGCTAGGTGGGGGGGGGGGGGAGGGTATAGGCTAGGTTTCAACTAGTAATTAGTTAAGTTAGTTATAATTCAAGTATCTAGTTAGGGATTTAGTTATTATATATTTATATAGTGTCTTATGATGTTCGGGGACCATAACCAGCTTGGTAATGTTAAAACAATGCTTCTAGTGAAAATTTGGTGTTTCGAGTATTGTCCGGTTGTTCGGTTGGTTACCAGATCGTTAAGGTGCTAAACTATGCAGCTTAGTGTGCTTTATGTTACCTTTTATGACAGTTTTGATTCCCGACACTTAGGAAAGCATTCAAGACCATTTAACCATATTTGTGGATGATATTAGTTTGTTTAAATGCTGAATTTGCTGATTTTCTGCAGAATTCTGCAGTTTATGTGAGTTTTAGGCACTTTCCGGCACTTAAACTATCTCTAGGAAGACAGTTTTATGATCCTTACTTTCCTATACACTGCACTAGTGTAATACTTGATTTCTGGCTCATTATGTGTCTCAATACAATGTCTGTCTATTTACTGAACTTCGTTAGCATTTTTCTGATTTGTCTGATAACTGTGCTGCCGGTGCTTTGTGCATCATTCGAATCAACAAAGTTTGTATGCAGTAATGATATGTCATTTGCAATATATGATGCACATGTATGTATATGGTACTAATCAGAAAGCAATTCAAGTAATTAATTGTAATTTAGCACAGTCATTAAGCACTAATCATTATTTAATAATTGTACGGATGCATGCAAATTTGACAGTTGTCACAATTTTATCATCGAATTAATTAATTCAAAACCTTCCATAACCGCCACTCTAATTTATAGGAATACATTTTTTTAAATATCTCTATAAAACACTACAAATAACACTGCAAACACTATTCAGCGCGTATATAACACCATTCAATAATTATATAACACCATTCAATAACTATATAACACCCTTCAATAAGTATATAACACCATTTTAAAGATATCTATAAAAACACTATGGATAACACTGCAAGTACCATTCAGCATGTATATAACACCATTCAATAATATATAACACCATTTAGTAAGTATATAACACCATTCGATAAGTATATAACGCCATTTTAAAGATCTCTATTAAAATACTACGAATAACACTGAAAAATCACCATTCAGCACATATATAACACCATTCAATAAATATATAACACCATTCAATAATATATAACACTATTAAAGACACTACAAAACACCATTCAATAGTTCATAACGATGTAATAAGTACATAACACTACAAAAAAGATATAACACTACACACTATAACACACTATGAATAATATATAACACCATATTACCCTATTATAACACTGTATAACACTACAACCCCGTAATGGGGGGCGTTTGAAACAGCAACGACACGATGGAGAGTGGTCGGACCGGTGGCGGAGGTGCGACAACTTGAGTGGTTCTCGGTGGGAACCGATTGGAGTAGGTGGGTGGCTTGCGATGGTTGTTCGGTGGTGTCCAACAGGTCTGATTCGGAGATGTCGATGTTGCTGTATCAATGATGATGATGATGATTTGAGATGTAAACTGATGATGATGAAGATTCGAGATGGATTATTGATGATGATGATTGAAATTCTGGAAGAAGGAGGAGGATTCGAATTCTGGAAGAAGAAAGAGAATTCGTAATTTTAGGGAATTGATTTACAGTTTCCTATTTTCATGTGGATATAAAAGACACAATTGCCCATACAATTTTCAAATCAGTCCAAACTAATAAAAACATTTTACAATTTGGTCCCTATTGATCTCAACCATTAGATCAAAAGCTGAGATTCTTTCTTATCGTTCTCATACTTTTGGTATTTTTTTTTACAGGTACCTCAATATATATATAGGGGAAGGTTCATTGGGGAACACTAAAAAAGTGGGGAACAACCGGGAACTGACTCAAACGAACTCCGATTGGACTCATTTCAGCGGCGTTGGAACCGGCTCGTCGAACCCTAACTAAGATCTCTTAACCCTAAACCCTAAATCCTAACTCCTAAACTCTAAACCCTAAAGCTAAAAAATAAGGCTAAAACCTAAGCTAAACCGTAAAATCTAAACTATAAACCCTAAAAGTTAAGCCCTAAAGGCTAAACTTAAAGCTAAACCCTAAACCCTAAAGCTAAACCCTAAACCCTAAAACTAAACCCTAAGGCTAAACCCTAAGGCTAAACCCTAAAAGCCAAACCCTAATATATTTAGGGTTTAGGGGTTATGATTTAGGGTTTAGGGTTAAAAGATCCTAGTTAGGGTTCGACGAGCCGGTTCCAACGCCGTTGGAATGAGTCCAATCGGAGTTCGTTTGAGCCGGTTCCTCATTATTCCCCACTTTTTAGTGTTCCCCAATGAAGTTCACACACACTATATATATATATATATATATATATATATATATATATATATATATATATATATATATAGGGGAGGGTTTAAATGAGAACGCTAAATATTTGTGAGAACCGTGAGAACAAATGAAAAAACCATGAGAACTTGGTCAAAAACAATTCAAATTCAAATTTTTTTCTACACTTATCATTATTATTCGAATACAATATTAGAAATTCAATTTACACGTTTAAATTTACGTGAATTCATAAATAAAGAAAATTTACACATGTGTAAGTTTGCCATTTACACATGTGTAAATCTGCTATATTTACACATGTGTAAAAAATCTAAAAAGAATGATTTTGAAATGAGAAATGAATTATTTGATGTTATAAATTCTTGTTTTGATGTTGTATCTTAATTACAATGAGGTTTGTATAAAAAAAATTGTTTTTGATTGGTTTTTTCATTCGTTCTCACGGTTCTCGCAATATTTAGCGTTCTCAAGATAACCCTCCCCTATATATATATATATATATATATATATATATATAGGGAGGGGCTCATGCGAGAACCACCCATATTGTGAGAACCTTGAGAACCAATGTGAACACAACCTAAAATAGCTAAAACAACCTAAAAAAACCTAACCCCCCCCCCCCAAAAAAAAAACCTAAACCCCCCCCCCCCAAAAAAAAACCTAAACCCCCCCCAACCCCCCCCTCCACCACCAAAAAACCTAAACCCCCCCCCCCCCCCCCAAGATAAATGCTAAAAAAAACCTAACCCCACCCCCCCCCAGAACCTAAACCCCCCTCCCCCACCTCCCAAAAACCTAAACCCTCCCCCCCTCCCAAGCTAAAATGCTAAAAACTAAACCCCCAAAAAACCTAAAAAAATCTAAAAAAGTCAAAAAAAATCTAAAACTTATTTTTTGAATTTTTTAATATTTTTCATGTTAAAATCGCTACTTTTAGAAGCCAAAAAAAAATATAAAAAATATTAAAAAATTCAAAAAAAATTTTTTGTGTGATTTTTAGCTATTTTTAGGCATTTTTGGTGTGTTCACATTGGTTCTCGCGGTTCTCACAATAAGAGGTGGTTCTCGCATGATCTTCTCCCTATATATATATATATATATATATATATATATATATATAGGGGGAGGTTCATTTGAGAAGAAAATTTAATTGAGAAGAAAAAGAATAAAGGGTACAATTATAAAATATTATGTAGTTATTCTTTTATCTCATTTATTACAATCTTCAAGTAATTAATTACTCATCAAGACTATTATTCTCTACACTAATTTTCATTGCCTACACAAATAAAAAGTTATCCTACACATTTCGAAAATTATTCTACACATACTTAAATTTATCTTACACAACTTGTAATTTATCCTACACACCTAGTTTTTTGTCCCACACTCTAATTTAATTTCTTTTATTTTTTTAAATATATATATATTTTGAAAATAAGTTACAAATTTAATGTAGTTAGCTATTAAAAAGGAAGACTAGATATTAATGATCTATGTAAGTTTACAAATATACCCTTACATTAAAATTAAATGCAAATATTTAATGAAGTAAAATGAAACACTCTTATTGGTTGAAACTTATTCTTTTTTCTTCTTACAAAAGGTTTCTTTTCATTTGAACCTTCCACTGTATATATATATATCACCAATTTATTGATCAATTTTGCCTACGCTTGATCTTAGCTCATTTAAATTTAAGAGAGCTCAGCTCACAAGTAGATTTTTTTATAAGAGTAAACTGTAAAAATGGTCCATGACGTTTGGTCACTTTTGTCACTTTAGTCCAAAATTCAAACCTTTTGAATCTGGGTCCATGTGGTTTCAATTTGGTTGTCATTTTCATTCAAAAGCAAAATCTGGTCAGATTTTTCAGTTAACATCCAGTTTTTTTTGTCTTTTTCCTCGCTTTTAATGAACGGCAAAATGGTTAGATTTTTTTAATTTGTTATAATAAAACGTTAAAAGCCCATTTTGTCCTTCATTAAAAGAGAAGAGAAGAAAAAGACCAAAAAGCTGGATGTTAACTGAAAAATCTAACCAGATTTTGATTTTGGATGAAAATGGCAACAAAATTGAAACCATAGGGAACCAGATTCAAAAGGTTTGAGTTTTGGACTAAAGTGACAAAAGTGACCAAACCTCAACGACTATTTTTGCAGTTTACTCTTTTTATAAACATTGTATTACTTACATTTGTTTTGCTGATACGTGTTTTTATTTTTATTTTCCATTGTTAATTGTATAGACGAAAGGTTCACAAACATAAATTTGACAGTTTGTATGCGTGGCAAATAATTAAAACTCAATGGGATGTTGTATACTATGTTTTTGGGTTGTAAATTTTTAACCATCTCAGTAGTTTGATATGATATTCTTTCAAGGATTAAACTTATTAATCTACTAGCTTGTTCTTCAGTTGTATGGGCAGAATCATCACTTATAAGAAACTAACATAAAAAGTTAACAGAAGTTAGTATAAATAACAATAATCAACTTTTTAAATGAAGGAAACCAATGTATTTATTGAAGTTAAATTACATCATCTGCAAACTAACCTATAATTGTAATTTACTCTTTAACATATCAATTTAAAATTCATAAATCATTGATTGGTGGTTGTAAATTTCAAGGTTAGGCTCTTAGGCCGGCGGGTGTGGCATGCCACCTCAACATTTTTAGCGTCCTGGGGCGTCAACCGCCATACCGCCGCCGCTTAAGGGGGGGGGGGGGGGGCATACCCCTTCCGCCATGGTGCTAACGAGCCGCTATGAGGAGATCGAGAAATGTTTGGTAAATTTTTGTTTAAAGGGAGGCGCTATAGGTTAAAGGGGGGCTTTATACCACACTCTGCAAGTTAATAGTAATAGTGTTAGTATTATTTTTAGATACTAGAGTTATTATCAAGGGCATGTATTGAATAGCCTAGCCTTAGTTAGGCATGGACTGGCCACCTATGCTTAAACAAGGCAGCACTAACCAATATCCGCCGTGATAATGACTAGGTAATTAAGTCATCATACTTATTTAGTAAATTTCAATTATATATAAAAATATTTATATATTATATATATAGAAATATATATACTTTGTACTGTAAAGAGAAGACATATTTTCATAAAACAATTAAAAGGGACGAATAGAATTATCTAAATAATCATAAACAAAACATATTATAAATAAATGTTCATCTTGATTAATATTTCACAACCATTAAATACTTATAGAAATATTCTTTTATATTAAAATATCAAATGTTATTTACGCAAGCCAATACTTAAGTATGCTTGATATTAAAATAAACATTTATTATTCTACTTTTATGATTTAAAATACCATAATCTTATAGTTAAACACACTTGATTTTAAAAATAATAATCATAAGTTCTAGAATATTGGGTAAACCTATACCATTATTTTGTCAAAGTTACCACGGGTTCTAATATTTAAACCTATCTATATTTATTTATTATTCTACCTTATGATAACATAAAAGGAAAAAGGATTTTAATAAATCAAAATATCACCTATCTTTAATCAAACATTTTGATTAAAATCATCTGAATACAATTATAAGACAAAAATACACTAACTTTATTGTCTTTTCATGTATTCTTACAAATCACCCATCTCAACACATTAATTTTCTCATATCATAATTTAATATCTGACAAAACATTTTCATGTTTTCATTTTATTTTGACCCGGTCAATCTTAAGTCTTCCTTAGGTACCAATCAAGGTAAGTTTTCTTCTGACAAAGAATTTTACTAATTCCAAAAAGTTCTTCACATTCATTTTAAGAATCTATAGATCATATATCTTTTGGCTTGAACCCAATCACATTGAAAAAAAAAATATACCATTTCATCTTATTCGTTTGAACATTTCATCTTTTGAAATATCCAGATTCGCCTCCTTGAAACTCTCAAATTCGAAAACAATAAATTTATTCGGTCATCATTGAATTCTTTACAAACACTTTGTAGCGTCCGAATAGATTTGTAGCCTGTGCTAAACCCTATTCATACGCCATTCGTTTGATTTGTCATATTCTTGGTGCAATTATGTACTCAGATTACGATACACTAAATTCTATTGTCCAATAGCATTTAAGTAAACGATATTGACTCTCGGATAATCATTGACAAATCATTTTCCATACTTCCATTCACAAATAGATATTTATCAATTCAGAATCTCCCCTAATTGATCAAAGTAAGTTCATTTCGGATATTGAATCCAATTGTTTCTATAAATCATTTCTATTTTTAAAATTCATACCCCTCAAAATATCTTTTGATTCCATTCCGCGATACATTGTTTCTCTTAATTAGAAGAAGAAACATAACCCAAGAAAATATCATAGTCCAAATCTCGAGGACGAGATTTTATTAAGGTGGGGAGGATGTAACAACTCTCGCTAAAATTAATACTTAGTATGATTAATTAATCAGTTAATCAATATTAATTAAGCTAACAAGATTAATTAAGCTAAGTAAGGTTTATTAAAAATAGATATATATGGGGTCGTATAAGAACGTTTAATATTAATAATAAAATATATTATTTTTTTCCTTACTCCGTTTTTAATGAAACTTAGGTTAAAACGTAGATAAAAATATGCTCGTTCTAAAGACATATTCGTCGTTTTATAAAACGTTATATTTTAAAAGTTATGCAAGAAAAACGAGTGAAGCAGCTGAATTAATATATATAAGCAAGCTAGCTAGCACGTCAAGCAGGTAGGTAGGCACGTCAACTTATCCCACATCGACCAGAATATGAATTGAGGTGCTTGCTTGCTTGCTATAAATAAGAAGCTTAGGATTCATTTTTCTTTGCTCATTTCTTTTCTTCTTCTCTCTATACGTTGGTGTTCTAACCAATAATCACCGATACGATATTCTGTTCGGTCGATTCAGGAACCAACTAACGGATGCCAAAGTATTATACTTTGTGAATTTCGTTAAACGGAATCCAAAGTACTATACTTTGTGAGTTCGTTAAACGGATGCCAAAGTACTGTCTGGATAAGACTACACTTTGTGAAGTTCGTTAAGGTTCGAATCTCGTAACTATCGTTGAGGTTTGATTTGGGTTTTACACAAATACGTATTCCATTCTGTTAAGCTATATGTTTAACTACCGAAAATACTCCCCACCACACACACACATGCGAATCACTAATTAGTATAGCAGGGTGCTGCTACGATACATGGTATTAACTCGATCGCTATTACGATTCATTTTCCGACCGATCAATATATCCAATGGATGTTTAAGTGCCACCCACATTAGGGTTATACTTTGTCGTTCGTCGTTAAATCGATGGATGTTTAAGTATCGCACTTTGTCGTTTGTTGTGAGAATTTGATCTCGTGAGTTATCCTAATTGTTGTATTAAGTTACCTACCTAGTTCGTGTGCACTCGGTTACAAGGCTAAATCAATAGGCTAAGCTTTGCCAGTATAAATCTGCAATATATCAAGGCTTATCTGTAGACTAAACTTTGGCCGTATGAATCTGCATGTTTATAATGTGAGTCATTCTCCTTTTTAAATTGTTTTCTCACAGTTTGTGAGTAAGTATTACAATACCTCAAATTATTTTCAAAGGTTATAATTACAGGGATTAAGTCTTTGTAATCACCAAATTACAGCTGGTATGTGGGGTATTGTGCACATTACTATTTCTATCACTCTATGTGAGTGAGTATTACTCTATGTGAGTGATTATTACTCTGTGTGAGTAAACCGTCATTATTGGGGCGACGTGACCCAATAGTGGTATGACCACAGTAACAGATCCGGTCGAGTGACAAATACCCATTCTTGATAATTGGTTGATAAAAACATTGTAATCGCTCTTAATACTGTGAATTATAACAAATCTGTTTTTATAAAACCTGAATGAACTCACTCAGTATTTCCCGCTGACAAAACCTTTTTAAAACGCGTTTCAGGTAATTACAGTAGATTGGAGTAAGGATTAGATCCAGCACTGAAGGACTTCAAGAAGTGGCTTATTTCATTAATTAAATCAAATTAAGAAATATCGTTTTTATATTAAAAGCTACCTTTGTAAAACATGGGTTTATCCCATCTATTTAAAATCCGGTGTTTCTAAACTCTGATATTTTTCCTAACTCACGGTCCTGATGAAATTTCCGCTGCAATGTTTTTCAAAATAAAAATAATCACCGGTACCACTGGACTGCTCACGGCACCCGATTCCGTCCAGGGTGGGTCGGGGGTCGTGACAGAAGGTGGTATCAGAGCCACTGCTTTAAGCCTATAAGTGTTGTGATAATAATACTTAAGCTTAAATAAAAAGAGTTAGGAGATTTCTATTAAATGGTAGCACAGCTGATAGCAGTTAGACTTGAACATAAGAAAAGATGCCTTAGTATAAGCTAAGCCACTGGTTTACACAATTAGGTGTTATAATAATACCTAAGTGAAACGGAGAATTAGAAACTTAATATTATCTGATAGCACTCTGGATGGTATTTAGACTTGAACTTAAGAATTTTGACTTAAAATAAACTTTAAGGTAAATTACTTATATAAGTATAATATAATGGATACTGGTATGACGATTAGCAGGCAATAACACTTAATTGCTATTTATTCTTGCTTATTGATATTATTTGGTCTAGAATAAGATATGTTATGGGAATACAAATTTCCTTGATTCTGGATAAAAGCCCTAATAAAAGAAGCACTTTTTGAAAAGATACTATTTATGGGAAATAGAAAATTTTCTCCGGCAAAACTGGGTATAGAGTAGCAGACTCTCCAGCTTGTCCGGACATATTGAGATTACCGCTCCGGCGCGAACCGGATAAGACGGGGTAAATGATATGTCAAATCAGTGACAAGATTTCCCTAAATAGTATCATGACCAAATACCTGACTGGTTCTTGGAAATATGAATCTGTTAAATACATTGACCTGATAAATGGTATGTTTATTTCAGCATGTGAAATATGTGATTATATAGATATGTATATCTATAAGGAAATTCCAAAAAACCATAAGGATTGACAAATTGAAATAAAGCACAAGCATCCGTGTCTAGAATTCTTTATCAGGAATCTCTTTTCCAATATCAAACATTATTTTGTTTGATCATTTACCTCGTAACTCATACAATGAGAACCCTTTAAAGATGGGATATCATCGAAAGTATAAAAATTTACAATGCACAAGTAAGAAACATATAAAGTTGTGCTAATGCACAAGAAAACACATGAAACTTAAAATATACGTCCACAGACGTTGAAATATATCACACACGACTTTCCAAGGCAAGAACTTTGAAAAGTATAAATTGGGCACGATGACACCAATACTAATTCTGTCAGTAGAAAACTACTAATAAAAAAGAAGCACTTTGCCACGTGATCCTACAAACGATCTACATTTCGCTGAGGTACGTTGGAACAAGATTTCACAATCATCGGTGCACAGTCTAAACTAAAGTCATAATTATTATCACTGAAAAAGGAGTCACATACCTTTGCAAATCCCCTATTCCATTTCAGTTCATTCGACATTCCTTGATAATGGCACTTAACAACGGGTATCACACAAAATTCCAGATAAAAGTTCTTATATTCCTTTCGTAGCAATTCTGACGTCTGCCTATAATAAGTTGACTTTCGTGTTCTTTTAATGGTCATCATACCATAAAGAATTCTTTCATAATAGCAAATATTGATCCATTTCGTTTCTTGGTAAATCCATACGATACACATGCACTATTTGTTGCGCATGTGGTTCATTTGAGTTATAAGACCCTAGGAAGGCTTCATTCCAAATTATTGTTTTTTCCAACCTCAAATATCATTTCGCTATACTTGATCTTTGCATTGTAAACCGCGTTTTGCAAAATGATTACTCTTTGATATTTGATCGATAAATTTTTTTTTTTGAAAAACTCGATTTTCTTTTTGAAGGTTATACATGGTTTCTGTTGTGATCATGTCCGAACTTCCTTATTAAAACTCGTTTTATCCAAACCCAGTTAACTTGCTCTCAATACGTAATCAATTCGAAGTCCCATATGATGGATTGAAACCATCATATTCAAAATAGTCCCAACAAGCACTTCAATTCTCTTGAACCATAACATGCTTGTTTAGTCTTCGAATTCATCAAATCATTTCTTTGATCACGATCCCTTTATGATGACATTTTCACAAATTTGAAGATTGCGCTAATCTAGGATTTAATTATTTATTTATTTATATTGAATCCGCTTTATTGATTTATTTTATGAAAGCAATCTTAACACAATTGTGTGCTAAGATAATGATCCACCATTTCATGTCCTAATTCCTTAGTCCTTACAACCTAAATCGAGCCTTTCGTGATATTTCTTACCTTATCATCATTGATCGAAAAACATTATATAAACTTAATTATATATAGAAACTTACAATATAGTATTCCTACATTTAAAATTTTTGTTAAAACCATTAAGGTAAAGAATTTATATTTTTACGTATAAAATTTTGTTTGAAGTATATTCTCAATTTAAGTTTATGCATTTATTATTGGCAATTAATATTAGTTTTATTATTAGTAATAATATATTAATAGTAATAGTGTTAGTATTATTTTTAGATACTAGAGTTATTATCAAGGGCATGTATTGAATAGCCTAGCCTTAGTTAGGCATGGACTGGCCACCTATGCTTAAACAAGGCAGCACTAACCAATATCCGCCGTGATAATGACTAGGTAATTAAGTCATCATACTTATTTAGTAAATTTCAATTATATATAAAAATATTTATATATTATATATATAGAAATATATATACTTTGTACTGTAAAGAGAAGACATATTTTCATAAAACAATTAAAAGGGACGAATAGAATTATCTAAATAATCATAAACAAAACATATTATAAATAAATGTTCATCTTGATTAATATTTCACAACCATTAAATACTTATAGAAATATTCTTTTATATTAAAATATCAAATGTTATTTACGCAAGCCAATACTTAAGTATGCTTGATATTAAAATAAACATTTATTATTCTACTTTTATGATTTAAAATACCATAATCTTATAGTTAAACACACTTGATTTTAAAAATAATAATCATAAGTTCTAGAATATTGGGTAAACCTATACCATTATTTTGTCAAAGTTACCACGGGTTCTAATATTTAAACCTATCTATATTTATTTATTATTCTACCTTATGATAACATAAAAGGAAAAAGGATTTTAATAAATCAAAATATCACCTATCTTTAATCAAACATTTTGATTAAAATCATCTGAATACAATTATAAGACAAAAATACACTAACTTTATTGTCTTTTCATGTATTCTTACAAATCACCCATCTCAACACATTAATTTTCTCATATCATAATTTAATATCTGACAAAACATTTTCATGTTTTCATTTTATTTTGACCCGGTCAATCTTAAGTCTTCCTTAGGTACCAATCAAGGTAAGTTTTCTTCTGACAAAGAATTTTACTAATTCCAAAAAGTTCTTCACATTCATTTTAAGAATCTATAGATCATATATCTTTTGGCTTGAACCCAATCACATTGAAAAAAAAATATACCATTTCATCTTATTCGTTTGAACATTTCATCTTTTGAAATATCCAGATTCGCCTCCTTGAAACTCTCAAATTCGAAAACAATAAATTTATTCGGTCATCATTGAATTCTTTACAAACACTTTGTAGCGTCCGAATAGATTTGTAGCCTGTGCTAAACCCTATTCATACGCCATTCGTTTGATTTGTCATATTCTTGGTGCAATTATGTACTCAGATTACGATACACTAAATTCTATTGTCCAATAGCATTTAAGTAAACGATATTGACTCTCGGATAATCATTGACAAATCATTTTCCATACTTCCATTCACAAATAGATATTTATCAATTCAGAATCTCCCCTAATTGATCAAAGTAAGTTCATTTCGGATATTGAATCCAATTGTTTCTATAAATCATTTCTATTTTTAAAATTCATACCCCTCAAAATATCTTTTGATTCCATTCCGCGATACATTGTTTCACTTAATTAGAAGAAGAAACATAACCCAAGAAAATATCATAGTCCAAATCTCGAGGACGAGATTTTATTAAGGTGGGGAGGATGTAACAACTCTCGCTAAAATTAATACTTAGTATGATTAATTAATCAGTTAATCAATATTAATTAAGCTAACAAGATTAATTAAGCTAAGTAAGGTTTATTAAAAATAGATATATATGGGGTCGTATAAGAACGTTTAATATTAATAATAAAATATATTATTTTTTTCCTTACTCCGTTTTTAATGAAACTTAGGTTAAAACGTAGATAAAAATATGCTCGTTCTAAAGACATATTCGTCGTTTTATAAAACGTTATATTTTAAAAGTTATGCAAGAAAAACGAGTGAAGCAGCTGAATTAATATATATAAGCAAGCTAGCTAGCACGTCAAGCAGGTAGGTAGGCACGTCAACTTATCCCACATCGACCAGAATATGAATTGAGGTGCTTGCTTGCTTGCTATAAATAAGAAGCTTAGGATTCATTTTTCTTTGCTCATTTCTTTTCTTCTTTTCTCTATACGTTGGTGTTCTAACCAATAATCACCGATACGATATTCTGTTCGGTCGATTCAGGAACCAACTAACGGATGCCAAAGTATTATACTTTGTGAATTTCGTTAAACGGAATCCAAAGTACTATACTTTGTGAGTTCGTTAAACGGATGCCAAAGTACTGTCTGGATAAGACTACACTTTGTGAAGTTCGTTAAGGTTCGAATCTCGTAACTATCGTTGAGGTTTGATTTGGGTTTTACACAAATACGTATTCCATTCTGTTAAGCTATATGTTTAACTACCGAAAATACTCCCCACCACACACACACATGCGAATCACTAATTAGTATAGCAGGGTGCTGCTACGATACATGGTATTAACTCGATCGCTATTACGATTCATTTTCCGACCGATCAATATATCCAATGGATGTTTAAGTGCCACCCACATTAGGGTTATACTTTGTCGTTCGTCGTTAAATCGATGGATGTTTAAGTATCGCACTTTGTCGTTTGTTGTGAGAATTTGATCTCGTGAGTTATCGTAATTGTTGTATTAAGTTACCTACCTAGTTCGTGTGCACTCGGTTACAAGGCTAAATCAATAGGCTAAGCTTTGCCAGTATAAATCTGCAATATATCAAGGCTTATCTGTAGACTAAACTTTGGCCGTATGAATCTGCATGTTTATAATGTGAGTCATTCTCCTTTTTAAATTGTTTTCTCACAGTTTGTGAGTAAGTATTACAATACCTCAAATTATTTTCAAAGGTTATAATTACAGGGATTAAGTCTTTGTAATCACCAAATTACAGCTGGTATGTGGGGTATTGTGCACATTACTATTTCTATCACTCTATGTGAGTGAGTATTACTCTATGTGAGTGATTATTACTCTGTGTGAGTAAACCGTCATTATTGGGGCGACGTGACCCAATAGTGGTATGACCACAGTCACAGATCCGGTCGAGTGACAAATACCCATTCTTGATAATTGGTTGATAAAAACATTGTAATCGTTCTTAATACTGTGAATTATAACAAATCTGTTTTTATAAAACCTGAATGAACTCACTCAGTATTTCCCGCTGACAAAACCTTTTTAAAACGCGTTTCAGGTAATTACAGTAGATTGGAGTAAGGATTAGATCCAGCACTGAAGGACTTCAAGAAGTGGCTTATTTCATTAATTAAATCAAATTAAGAAATATCGTTTTTATATTAAAAGCTACCTTTGTAAAACATGGGTTTATCCCATCTATTTAAAATCCGGTGTTTCTAAACTCTGATATTTTTCATAACTCACGGTCCTGATGAAATTTCCGCTGCAATGTTTTTCAAAATAAAAATAATCACCGGTACCACTGGACTGCTCACGGCACCCGATTCCGTCCAGGGTGGGTCGGGGGTCGTGACATAATCATACTAATTTATTTATTATTAACATTCTTTAAAACCTATTCATTGCCTAAATGTCTATCTTGTGCCCACTAAATAGTATTTAAATATTTAGTTCTGATTGTTTTAGTTAGTTATTAGTCATCAATTTTTATGGTCTAGTTTTATGATATAGACGTGCAAACTTTAAATTTATAAAATGGGAAGTCTTTTTATATTATATTACACTAATAATAATTTATTTGTGTGGAATTTATATTTCAGAATCAAATCTAAAAAAGGAGTGTTACCTGGTGGTTGCCGGTGTAGAACACTTTACACCACCTCAAAATGCTATTTAACACCGCCACCCTACATCCCTTTTGCTAACATGCACCTTAACAATCACAAAGAAATGACTTTCCACCGTATCCTACTTCTTCTCCTCCTCCTCCTCCTCCACATGCCACAGTCTCCAGCCGCGGCCGGCGGCTCATGGTCTCTCCTCCTCCCCTCCATTGGCATCTCCGCCATGCACATGCAACTCCTCCCCACCGACCGTGTCGTTATATACGACCGTACTGACTTTGGCACCTCCAACATCTCCCTTCCGGACGGAAAATGCCGCCCCAACTCGACCGATTGCTCTGCGCATTCGGTCGAGTACAATATTGCATGCAACACCGTACGTCCACTTATGGTCCTCAGTAATGTCTGGTGTTCGTCGGGCACATTAATGCCCGACGGGAGTCTAGTCCAGACAGGAGGGTGGAGTGATGGTGATCACGTGGTTAGAATATATAAATCATGTGATAACTGTGATTGGCGGGAAATACCAACTGGATTGAGTCAACCAAGATGGTATGCCACCAATCACCTATTACCTGACGGCCGTCAAATCATTGTTGGCGGCCGTCGGTCATTTAATTATGAGTTTTACCCAAAAACATCGGCGACCGAGACTGATTTTACTTTGATGTTTCTGGTTCAAACTAATGAACCAGACGTCGAAAACAATTTATACCCGTTTGTTTTTTTGAACACAGACGGGAATATTTTCATCTACGCGAACTACCGTGGTATTTTATTTGATTATGTCCGGAGCAAAGTTGTCCGGACTTTTCCTGCGATTCCCGGTGGTGACCCGAGGAATTACCCGAGCACGGGCTCAGCCGTACTACTCCCATTGCATATTGTACAAGGGAATGTCGACTGTGTTGAAGTTCTAGTTTGTGGGGGTGCACCTAGAGATGCATTCAAAAATGCAAATAATGGGAAGTTTGATGGGGCTTTGGATACTTGTGGCCGGATTAAAATATCCGACCCGGATCCACAATGGGTCATGGAGACCATGCCTTTAGCACGTGTCATGGGTGATATGGTATTGCTACCAAACGGTGACGTTTTGATCATTAACGGTGGATCCGCCGGGGTTGCCGGATGGGATCTTGCCCGGGACCCGGTTTTAAGCCCAGTAATTTATGGGCCTGATAAACCGACTAAAAGTCGGTTTGAGGTGCAGACACCGAGCACTATAGCTAGAATGTACCACTCGACTGCAATTTTGCTAAGAGATGGTCGGGTTCTTGTTGGTGGAAGTAATGCACATGATAAATATGAATTTACAAACGTACTTTATCCTACTGAATTAAGCCTAGAAGCATTTTCACCCGCTTATTTGGATCCAAGTTTATCCGGTTTACGCCCAAATATCATCTCTCATGAGACCAAAACAACGATTCATCACGGGGAAAACTTTGTAATCCGGTTCATAGTTTCATGCCCCGTTGATCCAAATTTGGTTAAGGTTACAATGGTGGCACCATCTTTTAACACACACTCATTTTCCATGAATCAACGGTTGTTAATCCTCGATGGGGGTAACACCACCGTTGCAGTCGGAATGTCTCACTACGAAGTAAGTGTGGTGGCGCCGCCTTCCGGAAACATTGCTCCGGCAGGCAATTATATTTTGTTTGTAGTCCATCAAGAAGTTCCAAGCGAAGGCATATGGGTTAGTATACGATAATAGTTTCGGTTTCAACTTTGAATTCTTTTTCATGAAGTACATTTTTTTTACTTTCTTTTATTATATTTTTTATGTTGACCTATTTATCAATTGTGGATATATCTATATCTTATTTTAAGTTTATATAGAGGATGAAAGTTCGATCGAAATGTGGCTTTGAAGTTTTATTACATTAATAATTTGAAGGTATAGAAAGAAAGCATTTGTTGTTGGTGTCGCGCAGAATGTACGTCTAGATAAACTATACATCCAGAGCCACAGGCTCTGGGTTACACAAAGCATACGACCGGAGCCACATGCTCTAGACTATTATCACTTTACGACACTGCCAAACACAAATAATCCGCCACACACAGATGTACATGTATGAAGATGCCTTTGGTACAACAATAAGCTCCAAAACAAAAATAATGGAGACAAATCTAGCCGAAATAAATGTTTTGTATACACGGCGTTGTCTACATATGTTTTGTATACATGGCGTTGTCTACGTATCTACTATGTTAAGGGACACCACATATATTCGTAACATATAAGATAAAGTGGTTTAAACAATAACTAGTTTGTTTTTATGATAAGATGTTACACATATATAACTCATTATTTGTATTTTTCCTTTTTCCTTTCTACTTGAACATGTAACTGATATATTTTTTATGTCCCACAATCATTGTTTGTAGGGGTGCAAATGAGCCGAGCCGAGCCTGAGCCTTACCTTAATCGAGCTAGGCTCGTTACAACTTCCTCAAGCTCGAGCTCGGCTCGATTTGAGCCTTGGATTTTGGGCTCGAGCTCGGCTCGTTAGAAAAATTTAAAACTCGAGCTCGGCTCGAAAGCTCGATCTGAGTATCTATGGCGCGAGTTAAAACAAGCTAAAGCTCGACTCGAGAGCTCGTTTTTGGCTGTTATTGAGCCAAGGCTCGACTCGAGCTTGGCTCGACTATTTGAGAACTCAATGAAAAAAAAACCATCTAGATCATTCAAAAAATAATATATAGTTTAAACCCCAAGGTATACTAAGCTCGATAAGGCTCGACGATCCTAAACGAGCTACATTTACAAGGCTCGAGCTCGGGCTCGATATCTAATCCATCCTAATTTCAAGCTCGGGCCCAAGCTCGAGCTCGGTAAGGCTCGGCTTGTTCGAACTTTATCGAGCCGATCTCGAGTAGCTCACGAGCTGCTCGACTCGTTTGCACCCTTAATTATTAGTTACATAAACATATCATCATAATCCTTATTTTATTCCATTTTATCAAGCGACTTAAAAAACGTGTTTGTAATTGAAATTCATTGTTGATACGTTTATATTTCATCTTTTATTTCGATTTGCCGTTCCAATTTCAAACTAAACTGTACAACGATCATCTCAACACCAGAACATTTTGTACTAATTGTGTATCACAACATTACATACTACTATTTTGACCCATCACGCGTTGCAACGGCCTTGAAACTTAAAGTAACTTGAATGATACCATCAAATATTTGACCTTACTCGTTTCTTATAAAATTACGTCAAAACGTATACCAACTGAAACGTACATTAAAATAATCACAAAAACGTATTATGCTTAAACTGACTCAATACTGAGAAAAATTTACGTTAAATGGTAAACCAACTTGGATATATATCGAAACAGACTTAAAAATAAGCACGTAAGAAAATCGTGTTTTTTAAGTCATAGATTGGCACGGCGCGTTGCAGCGACGTCGAAACGTAAAGTAACTTGAACTTATACTGCTTAGTGAAAACGTATTATATTTGACCCAAATTGTTTTCGAACAAAATTTATATCAAAACATAGACTAATTGTAAATGTACATTAAATAAGCACGAAAAAATATTATATTTGACCTACATATATAAACATGTCATTACCAAAGTGGATAGACCGTATGATAAACTTATTAATGACATGCGATGTAAATGAAATTATGCACAGTGGTTAAACAAAATAATGCCCCCACCATGGGGCATTATTCGACGCAGTCCAGTCAGCATGGGGTGTTATTGCAAAAGTGGCGTAGTGGGAATAATGCTTGATAATGCCCCTTCCAATCATTAAAAAAAAAACAAACTATTTTCTCATTGGCCAGTCAAACCTTCCACAATCCATTTTAGGCGTGTTAATAAAAATGCCAAACCATTTTTTTTTCAAAAATAATGCCCTATGTAATAGGGGAGGGGACGTTTTTTTTCAAAAATAATGCCCTATAATGCCCCACTACGGGTGGTCTAAGACAAAAAAAAAAAAAAAAAAAAAAAAAAACCCTTATTACTACTCGTAAGTAACCGAAATGTTATCTATAAGATAACTTATTAATTATTATCTTGATTTAATCATCAAATTATAAAATTTATACATATTTAAAGCAACATTAATGTTGTTATCAATTTTCTTTCCAATATAAATAAAAGGAAAATTTAAGGGGTGTCGACTTGTACATCAAACATAAATACGAAGAAAAAAAATTAATCCTTATACTTTCCAAATATTCATAATTTTCTATACTACATTATTTTTTTTCCAAAAAAAGTTGCACCATAAAATTGAACACTTTTTTATCTTTAATTTGAACACCCTCTTATATAACAACTAAAAACCCAAAAAGTTGTTTTGTATTTCTATATCGTATAATATTTTTGTACTGGATTTTATTTACTTGATTTTTTTGTGTTATATTTTTTTTGTTGAATTTTGTGTTGACTTTCTATACTTTGTACTAGATTTTTTATGCTATTTTTTACTAGATTTTTGCGCTACATTTTTTATACCAGATTTTTTGTGTTATATTTTGAGGAAATAAAGTGGTGAAAGTTTGTGTTTTCGAAGCAAAATGCCCTTCCATGCCATCTTCAAAGGGTGCTACTTTCTACACCCCCCCTATTTACTTTTTTCACCCCCCTCCTCTCACATATTTACAGGTGGGGCCTGCGTGGGACCGACAGTTTTCTTCTCATAAGGGGGGGTATAATCAGGAAAGAGGGGGGGTGCGTATAGAATAGTGGTGGGCAAAAAGGTTGAAACACAAAAAACAAATAAATTACACATCATATATTTGTTTATGGGTTGATTTAACAAATTGTTTGATAGGTGTATACATCATTCTTTGCCATCTTTTATATCTGCACGCTAATGTTTTGTGTGATTAGAACGTATTTGTAACTATTACTCTACAAGGAGAGTTTATTTGGAATATCAAAAGCATAATTTATTTACTTTAAAAGTTATTTAAAAGCCTGACCGGCCAGCCTGGTCGGTAGGGTAACTGGCTCTGTTGTCATGGGGGGACCCAAGTAACAGGTAGGGTAGGCGGGTGTACTCTTTAAAAATTAATGTATTTTATAGACTAAAATCTCGATTCCACCTCTTAAAATTTTAGTTAAACCTTTCGTTCACACTTCTAGAAAATGATTCATGAGTCCGTCACTATCGCTTCTTCGCTTTAATGAGTTTGACCGATGAAGTCATTTTTTTGCAAAATATTTTAAAAACGTTTTTTTTAGCCAAATATAAATTAAATGAGAGAGTATTTTTCAACTTTGCTAGAAGGATGCTAATGTCATAACTCAAAATTAGGGTTGATGAAACAGGTCTTATCGTATTTAACAGGTCAGAGATGTCGCGATTAATACAAGTACATCGATACGAATCATTTAACTACTTTATACCTCATGTGTATAGCACACTCATATCTTTATGTACCAAGAAAAAGAAATAATGAAGCCTAGCCTTCTAATTTTAACTATTTAAAAAAAGTTTAACATTACATAGTGTACTTTTATTTAAACAGATCTTATCGTATCTTAAATAGGTCAAGAATTGTCAGCTCTACTCTAAATATACAAACTAAATACATGACAGACAAACTCATTTAATCTCTTATGTTTTCATAGAGTGAATTATTTTTTCCTTTACGAAAACATGTTTCCTTTATTTTTAAATATGATACATATCAACAATAGTGTATTTATGTACTTTTTAAATATTTTTTTCAAAATTAATTAAGTACTTCTTGAGTCTGGTTCACCCAGCCTGATAAGACAACCATTTCTGGTTGTCGCTTAAGAAAATCTTTCGGAGAGTGTTAGCAAATGTTCTTTCTTAGAGCATCTCCAATGCTAAGGGTATGTTTGGTTTCAGACCCGTAATTCTTTAGATCCGCAACTTTAGCATGACACATCATTTCAAATCTCTACCTTAAAAAATACAATTGAGTCGGGGGTCTCACTGGAAGCAGCCTCTCTATTCCTACGGGGTAGAGGTAAGGCTGTCTAGATCTTACCCGCCTCATACCCTACCTAGCTTTGCTATTAGTGGGATTAACTGAGTATGATGATGATGATGATGACCTTAAAAAATGCATCTTTTCTTGAATGCAAAACCAATCCAATTCAAACCTCTACCTCACATGAAAAGACAACGTTTGTATGTGTGGTCCCACACGTTGATTCGGAATGAATTTGATGGAACATACCAGACTTGTCCAACTCATCATCTCCAATGGAGCCTTGAGTGTGGTTGTAAAGTTTAGATTCCGGACATGATCTAGTTGAGAGCATAGGAGATGATCTTAGAACAAGAAAGCTAGTTTTATAAATCTCCCTCTCTCTTTTAATGGCTGGAATTCACCAAGGAAATTCCCACCCAATTTTCCTTTCCATCATTTGAACAAAAAAAGAACCACAAGAAACCTACACCACCTTTTGCATGTTATCTAACTTTTAAATACAAAAGAATTCCTACTTTTCATGCTAACTCACGAAATTCTAAAGAGAACCACCAAGTCTTTTTGTAATTTTCAAAAGCAGGCCAAAATAGGGGTGTGTGTGTAGGGGTGTTTCAAGACAACATGTGATTTAGTGCGATCAAAAGGAGAAACAATGGTCATATTTCTATTGGAGTCTAATATAGAGAGGAGGAAACCACCACTCTATACAACATCCTAGGTTACAACCCGTGTACAACACGGGCTAGACCATTTAAGTTATATAGATTATAAGTGTATAAATAATAAAATAAATACAAAGAAAGTAGATATTACTAAAGGGATCTGTATATAATGTTAACATATTAAATATGTGTCGAATTACATGTATAGCATTTACATAAACAATATTAAACGAAACTAAGCTTACAATTTAGCGCATACATAAAGCACCGGATTCTTCTTTGATTCTGAGCATCCATAGTGTCTTTGTTTTCCTGCAAAAGAAATTGCGTACCCATGTAGTAGTGATGTGTGTTAGGATTAATCATTCACACTAAGCTGTTATAGGCTAGATCATATAATTTGATATAGTGATCACTTATGGAATAAATCATATTATACGATATAATAGTCACTTACCTAGTAACTCAATAACTTTAAAGGATTTTGATATTGCTTGCAATATGCATATCGGACTTTACAGCCAAATTTTGGTTGCATGCCCATAATGCCAGTAAGTATTGTCAAATTTATGTTTTCTTAACATGTTTAAACCAACGGACTTTACAAACTTATCAAAAAAATCTATACATATACTGTTTTAATTATGCAAAAAAAAAAAAAAAACCACTTGTTTGTTTAATTATAAAAATATTAACAAGGATAGAAAAACTGACTTTTTTCATATAAACATAGTTTAGATATCTGAACTATATAGCTTTTTCTGTTGGAAATTCTGATCAAGATTAACTTGATCATATGAACTTCCATGTGCAGCGGATACATGGTTTAGAGTTGCAGACATGGTTAATGCAGAAAATTATGGATCGAAAGAAAGATTAACAGGGGTGGACAATTTGTGTAACAGAAATTGTCTTGATAGTCCGGTATTGTTCCCGGCAAACATTATTTAAACATACAGATTTTGGCGGTTACTTTTGGCGGGTAACTGCTTGATCACCCGCTTATCGTCGATCCGCATATCATCCTATCTTAACGGTTCTAATAACGAGTACATAACTTATCGGTTCTAATAATTAAATTACATAACTAAAGTTTAACAATAATAATAATAATATTTCTAACATAACCCCCTTAAACTTTGGTTATGTTATGAGCTTGCTTGATCACGCTTCGGTTTGCTTCCTCAACAGCCCATCTCGCTTGATTAAAATCGAATTTCTTTCGTTTCTTCATTTGATTCCAGTTGTCGTCCCTCACACCTGCATAAAATGCTACTTGATTTGGTGCCATTTCTTTGTGCACATCAACTGCAGCATCCTGTCGGCCGCTTCCCAGGCTGTTTGTCTTCTTGAGATCCTCTCTTGAGACTTCATCCTCTTCACTTATAATCCTTTTATCATGCACTCTCTGCTGAACCTTCTTGAATTTGTAGTAATACTCGAGGGTGTCTAGGTACATAGCATAAACTATACGAATGAAATCACCGTCTTTGTATTCAAATCCCATATCTTTAGCGATGATTGGCCATAAATTTTCTGTTGTTACTTCACGGTATCCTCCATCCTTATCAACTAATGTATACAGATCCATTAGATCTATCTTGTGATTGTCTTTGGTGTAAGGAGGGAATGGTCTATGAGTAATTCCCAAGTATTCCGTTAAAAACCATTTAACCATTTCTTCGAACTTCTTACTTAGTTCATATTTGTACTTGAAAACGTATTCGCGATCGTCTAACATACTTATCACAGCCTTACAATCATTAAATTCATGAAACTCCAATGATTTTAAGATCATTAGATTCCAATCGATCTCGGTTTCATCCGAGACATTGAGGGTTTCGAAATATGAATTCAAATAATCGTTTTTGAATTCATCATCTATCCCACACATGTTTTGCAACCTTTCTTTCTCCTTTATCCCCAACTCTTCCTCTTTTGTTAACCCCGATACTTCATTTTTGGTGTTCATCACCGGAGATGAGAACATTGGGAATATTTTGCATGAATCACCGGTTCTCCGGACGGTAAAACCTTGTAACGTTAATTGTTCTAAACTTAGAACATTCCGGTTTATGTCCGGTGAATAGAAAACACTTGGAACGCTTAGTGTTTCATTTCCCATTTTTACTTCGGCTATCCCCACTCCTCGGATGAATAAGAAATTATTCATTCCGGATCGTGTTTCTACCCCCATGATGTGTTTCACTCTTTTAAAGACATTTAGATTATTCACAAAATGGTGACAAAACGTTGGATTCACATACCAGATATCGTTCCATTGCCCGCCGTCGGTACCCGTGACTATCATTTCTTCTCGGCAATGAACTTCTTCTCTTTGCGTTCTTATACCATTATTGATTGCTTGCCGTATGAGTTGAGATTCCTCATCATTTTCTTTAGATTTACAAGTGTAAATCTGATGGCCGGGCAAGTGACAATAATAACACAGCCTTTCTCTTCGTGATCGTCGTTTTCGTTCATTCTTTTCATCTATGCAGTGTTGGCAAGGCATTACGGTGTTGGTCGGTTTCATTCCTGCATCTTGTCTTTCCGTGGCTCTGATACCACTATGTTGGAAATTCTGATCAAGATTAACTTGATCATATGAACTTCCATGTGCAGCGGATACATGGTTTAGAGTTGCAGACATGGTTAATGCAGAAAATTATGGATCGAAAGAAAGATTAACAGGGGTGGACAATTTGTGTAACAGAAATTGTCTTGATAGTCCGGTATTGTTCCCGGCAAACATTATTTAAACATACAGATTTTGGCGGTTACTTTTGGCGGGTAACTGCTTGATCACCCGCTTATCGTCGATCCGCATATCATCCTATCTTAACGGTTCTAATAACGAGTACATAACTTATCGGTTCTAATAATTAAATTACATAACTAAAGTTTAACAATAATAATAATAATATTTCTAACATTTTCATTAGATAATTACCATAAAAAAGTTTCAAATCCAGGATGCAAGGCGTTTGGGCCCAACCCGACATGTACAATTCACCTCATTCGACCCGTTCCGCCACTAATAAAACTGAGAAACATGTAATTGTAGCACTTGAATTTAATAAGCTCATTATATTTTCTTCTAACAACACTTACCTTAACACAAGCCAACAAAACCCACCAGGGAAATAGTTGTTATCTACTAAAGCGATGTGTCTACATAGCTTAACCAATCTTCTTAATAACAAAACATAATTTTTTAAAATCTTAATATAAAAGTGACTGATAAGCTTGCCTTGGTAAGCTAGTAATGATATTAGTTGACGATAAAGTGAAGTAGATTAACATTGAGTATTGTTTAGTTACGGGTCAAAATATAGATACCATAAAGAAACTGGTTAAACATGTTAATTTGGTCAAAATATAGCGAGTAGAGATGTAACGGGTCAAAATAGAGATATTTAAGCAAAGCTGGTGAATTAAAAAGAAATACAAAAAATGGGTCAGTATTAATATGGTTGTGATTGATAAGTATCTGATGACTTTTGTTGACAAAAGTTTGACAACACCCCATACAAAGCACTTTAGCAGTATTCATAAATCATAATGTGTAGAAGAATAGCAAGCAATGTATAAAAATATTTCCCAGGAAAAGAAGGAAAAAATAACTAATTGGTTAGAAGTATACACGTTGCAACCACTATACCACTACTGCATTTGTGTATATCACAATTAAAACGACTTATGAGTTATGACTAAAATTAATAAATATTAAACATTGTACTGACCCCATAAATAAATGTATAAAACCAACAAAGATGATTAGGAGAACGGATAAATAGACTTAGCTAAAGGTCAGCCCTGAAGCGTCTTTCGAAACAAACGCTTTGCACATTCATGAATCATGACTCACCCACTTAACTCTAGAATATAACCGCAAAAAATATTCGTTCCTTTCAATAACCCCGTCATCCTTCAATGATTTCTCTTCCGTCTAATCGCTCTTCACCTTAATCCACTTAAAATTGATCTGATTGTTCGACTTAACATACCCAATTTCGAGAAACACAGTCCATCCCCACCACCATCACCACCGGCGCCAAAACTTGTGATGTTCTCCGGCAAGCCTTAGAAACAACATACAATAATGGTGACTTGAAATTTGTTTGATGAAAGCGGCGGCCATGGCAAGATTATTCGACTTAACTTCATCATCATCACCACCATTGGTATATTAATCAGCTCAAACCCTAAAATTAAAGCAAGATTGTGCATTAATTAGAATCGACAACAATGATTCATGAGAAACAAACAAAAGGTAATTGCATTCAAATTACGGAGCAACGACGATTAACTATCAGTATTGGAAATTTAGGGTTTGAAAAGCTTTGAAAAAGGAAAAGGTTATCACAGGCAAGGCAATCGAAGAGAAAATAAATTATGAAATCATATTGGTGGAATAAAAAATCTGCGTATAGGAAACGTAAGGTCAATACTTTAGGCGGGAAAATGGAGTTAGGGATAGCTTCTCATATCAACACCACACCAGTGTCCAATAATCGGTTTCTTTTATTACTAGTGGGAATGCCCGCGCGTTGCGGCGGGTGTCCCGACTGATATCAATTTCAATTATGATGTCTATTACGAACCACAATCAATTCCAGGTTTGTAACATTTATTTCCATTCAACAATAGCCGCATAATACTTTCGGTGCACCAAATCTTCCGATTCAGTTAACCGCCTCCGTCGTGGCCGGTGGTGAAGGGCATTTAGGGCTTTCCTTGCTTGACCCATTTTTACATCCATGAGAATGAGTTGTAAAATCCACCATAAATTTGGCATGTGGACTTAATCAAAATATGTATTACATCAGTACATCGCATTCAATTCTTAATTGACTTGTAAAAGTCAAAGCTTCTGCAATTTTGTGATAAAGGAATACAACATGAGTTGAGTATACATCACTTTTATCTCTAATTTGGAGATTAAAGAATGCAATTGGGATGGAAGACCAAAAAATCTATAATGTAGAATTCTGTAAATGGAATCTTCATTCTATATATGTAGAAGGATTGGTTTTGTGCAACCGTGTGAGGTGTGATAGAATCACCTTCAGTTAGTCTTCTGTTTCTTTTGTTTCTCTGGTTTTGGACGCCGTACAAGCAACCTAAATGTCCATACAGCCAATAAAGTCGCCTCGATGGGGGCAAACCAATAAACAACTATATGCTCCTTTGTTTTATGAACACCAAGAGCATATGCCCACCCAACAACCTACATTTTTTATAAATAAAGTGTCAATATGCAAACTTAAAGAAAAATGCTACATACAAATATAATCTTAGATAACATCATAACGCGACTCCTAAAAGCTTTTGTTTTGACTATCTTTTGCTCACTGGTTCTATGGATTTTCAAAAACAAAAGTTTTCATAAGAGAACATCAAAATAGGTAAACAAATCAAGTAGCTTTCATGGTCAAGTAACGGGTCAAAATTGGTTTGGATCAAAACAAATAATGTCTATGCATAGGTCAATCGGGTCGTGTGGGGTTGACCGTTGACCCACAACCACTTTTCATTCTTTTCTTTTTGTAAATTTGTAAGGAGAAGATATGGTCACAAAAACTATATCAAAACAATAACCTTTTTTTTTGAAGAAAATGAATGTATGTTGTAGGCCGAGTCCAGAGCCAACTTCCGACCCGTTTGATTTCTTTTAGCTAAATTTCTCTATTTTACCCATCTGACCCGTTATCAACAAACGCATATTGACCCATATGATTTGACATGTGTTGACTTTTGAATATACTACCTCGAATTTTGTCATCTGTGTTACAGTCAACCTACGCTAAATAAGTTTTTTTTAGTAATAATTATATGCAACCAAAAAGAGAGTAAAACTGAAGATACTTACAGCAGCTGGATTCATGCATCCACCAGTTAAATCTGATCCAACTTTTGAGAGGACTTTTGATGCATACAGTTTGTGCTATTTATATCACTCAAAAGAAACAGTCAAAAAAGCCTTAGCAGGTCATCAAAAAGAACCGAACCCAACCCACTGCAACCCGTATTGGCCATCACAAAACTACCCAATTTGATTGTTAACATAGTAAAGCATTTTCAGTAGATCTTGCTTTGTTTCTCCTTCTAAAAGTGGATTTCCACATTTTAGATTTACATTTACCTTATCCTCAGGCTCCTTCTCCTCGGACTCATTTACAGCATTCTTCTTTTTCTCATCGTTTGAATCTTCCACGTTAAACGATTTATCAGAAACCACCGTTTTCTCCCTTTCGTTCACCACTTCTCCCTGTGGGGAAGCATAACAAGCATTACTAACTCGAAGAAATAAAAGTATCAAGTATAGGCGAAACTTTCAAACCATATACCTAATAATGGGCCAATTTGGCTCATCTTTTATCTACCAACGGGTCAAATGATATAAATTACTTAAAGGGAATATGGCCAAAGTCACCTGGTGGGGGTGGGCTGGGTTGACACTCAAAACACTTTTTGTCCAGATTTTATGTTCTAAGAATAATTAATGCGCTACATATGATGGCAAAAACTACACTATAAAAATAATTTAACTTTTTCATAAGTCGATTACTTTAGGTGACTTTAGCGGTTTGGCCATATTCCCTTTAAGTAATTTAGATGCCTTGACCCAAACCCGTTTTGACTCATTACCGAAGCCACCCCTTTACCCACCTCTAAATTTAATAATTATATAGAAAGTAAAAAAAAAGATACCGAGCAATTTCATTAGCCTAAGTTCCCCAGTTCCCGCGACCTGCTCCCTCGCGTTTGAATTCATTCCTATACGTAAGATAATAAAGAATTCACAAAATTAAAAAAATGATGAGCAATTTATAAGTCAATGATCCAAATATAGAAAAAAGGTCTAATGTATCAGAGATGCAATATCTGGAAGCCCAAACCCCACTTTTCGATCCAGCCTTCCCAGTCTTAACAATGCTGGGTCAAGTGTATCAGGTCTGCAAGGTAACATGAATATATTGTAAACACATAAACAAGACCAAAATGATTTATAAAAATCTAAACCAACACTGCATACCATCAGAACTTTAATTTTACCACGAGCGTCAAACCCATCCAGCCGATTCACAATTTCAAGCATGGTTCGTTGGACCTCATTATCTCCACCTACACCATCATCGAAACGTGTACCCCCGATTGCATCAACTTCATCAAAGAAAATTGAAGAACTTATCATAATAAACTTATACACACCTCTACTATTTTTATGTTGTGCAAATCATGTGTAAGATCAAACATATAGAGCCTAAGTTACATACTTATGGTAACCAAGATCACATAACTAAATAGTCGAATACTACCTCTTTCCTTTGGGCAGCCACCTCTACTATTTTTATGTTGTGCAAATCATGTGTAAGATCAAACATATAGAGCCTAAGTTACATACTTATGGTAACCAAGATCACATAACTAAATAGTCGAATACTACCTCTTTCCTTTGGGCAGCCTCTTCGCTAGTAACCAAAACCATCCCGATTCCCATATTAAATGTACGTTTCATTTCAGCATCTTCAATGTTTCCATCCTGGAAAAGGAACAACAGTTAAAAGCATGTATACTGAAGCTACAATAGTCAACTCACCATCCAAGAGAATATGTTGAAGATTGCACTTCCTATTCGAATACTTCAGCAGCCTTCTCCACATTGCAAAGTTGTGCCTTGTGATCTGCATAATTCTTCTAATATTCATGAGAGCACCTCTCCATCAAGTCTCGCCTACTCCCACTCTCACGCCATGCCCCCTAATACCAGGCTATTAGACATTGACTTTTTCAGTCAAAATATACGATATATTTTTGTTCTAAACCACATATTACGAGACTTGTTGATTAACTCAACTGAATAGCTAATTTGAAACAAATAGACACCATATTTCATATACTTGCGGCATTGTTTTTCTGCTAAATAGTTTCCAGTGGATACCATTTTCAGATAAACAAATAATGACAGATCACACACCATCTAAAAAAATTAAATTACTCCACCTCCTCCCCAAATCTTCCATTTCACACAATAATCATGGTATTAAAAAGAGCAGAAATTCATACATAAGCATATGATCTATTACCACAACCTGAAGGTATGGCAACACCCATGTTTCTTTCAAATTGGAAGTCAAAGAAGTTGTGTTCTACCTGATGCAGTCCGCCACCCATGAACACGAATAATCAATCGAACTTCTGGCTCCACCTATTCACTGAAACAATGTAATTGTTTTATTTTATAGGAATCTATATATAGCATCAACAAAACCAAAACTGGCATTAAATCAAACACCTTATGTGCAGAACTAAAATTTCTCTGTAGAACTTCAATTTATCTGAACGAATGAAAACAATTGGATGCGATCTAACAATAATTAAAATCACCTGCTCAAATCGCCTCTCCGGCCACCGCCAATCAACCAGAGACCGTCAAAACCATCAATTTTAGCAAGAAACGAAGTCGAAGTTTGGTGACCACCATCATCTGGGACCGATCTGTTTCGTGGTAGCAGAAAAAATAGGATGATCGATCGAGTGAAGGAAGAACAAACGTCTGTGACCGGTGGAATTTCTTCGTTGTTTCGAAGAGCGTGATTGAACGATTGGTTCTTGTGTGTTTCAACCATGATGACTTGAGATGAAATTGAAACACACCGATGCTTCATCTGCAACCTGGAGACTCCCACCATTATTCGCATTCACAATCTGCCTTTCTATCTTCACGTCTTAATTGCAAGATTCATTTACATGCTATATAATGGGATATTAGGGTTTATAGGTGAAATCCTAGCCTGTCCCTGGAGGCGTCTTAAAAGTCTGCTAAACTTCCTCTACTACCAGCTTGCAGTTGCTTGTACATGCTTCTTAAAAATGTGTACCCCTGGTCAAATTACATTTTTGTACATCACTTCTCCTTTTTATAATAATATAGATATGTGCTAGTAGTAAGACCCGTGTCAAACACGGGTGGTTTCTTAGAAAACCATGAATAACACATATTATTAATAGAAAGTATAGATACGTGTATAGATATTGTACCAAAACTTGTTATCTATTATAGATAATAGACAAATATAAACATACATCATCAGTTAATATATAAGATACATATGAGTATTTCCACTGTCCTATCCAAAGAAAGGAGTACCCATCCATTGACAATAAAACCTGTTTATAGACATAACTACATATTGAACATGTCTAAGAAGCAAAATTAGTAACATCGAGGAACCAAATGTACAACCACAAATAATCATCACATGAAACATTGTCTGTAAATCTTCAATCAACGCAACACAGAGTAAGAGGACTTTATCTTTGTCACGAAATGCACAACTTTTGTTAACTTCAGCAATTGAGTAGACTTGTGAAATTCAAACGAAAGTTCATCACCAAAAGCAATATTACAAGATCTCAGATAACCAGACCATCCAACAATAGCGTAGTTGAATCCAGTATTGGTTTTTTGAGATCTTGCAAGCGGTTCCTAGACTTCACATTTGAGATTTTGGATCTTGAGAGGCTTAGGATTATCAGTATGAAGATCCAACGCAGAGGATACATCTGATGGCAGATGCTAAAAAACAGAAAATTGAATAATGAATTTTATAAAATATTGATATATAACTGAAATTGTTGAAATAACGAAACAAAGTAAGGACTGCAAAAACTTACAAGCCTGTCTTCAGCGTGTGTGGTGAAGTGTAAGACAGGCTCTGAAGTGGATGAAACTAAATGAACCTTTTGAACTTTACACGGTCTATCAACAACTTGGTTATCCTCTACAATTGTCTTGCCACGAAGATTGCGCATCTTTTCAACCTAAGTAAATTAATGTAGACTATAACAACTCTGAATTCTTGAAATTTGTAACTTTCTTTATCAACACAAACTATCTTCTCAACTCAGCTTTGAAGTTTAAGACTCAATCATACAGAAGAATATCAACAGATTGAGACAATAATAAAATGGACAGTGTAAAACTAATAAACGCTTACATTAGATACAACACTTGAAGAGGCAGGAATGTCATGAACAGAAAAATCTTTAGACTGAAGTTGAGGATCATTAACATCATCAACTATTTTTACAGAATGATCTTGAGGCTACAACAAAATTTTAAAAAACCTTGTTATACTTATTATACAATAAAATATATCCGTATAGGTTTATATACAATAGATAAGAAAAGTAGGAAAATATAAACTTACAACATTTTTAACATCTGACTCATCAACCAGACGCGCAACCTTTGAATCAAATAGCCCATCATCAACAGACTATATTTATAAGAATGATCATATATAAGAAACCATATTTTAAATCATAATAATAAGTAAATATTACATGTATATATATACATTAAAAATATCCTCAAAACTCATAAACTGCTTAGGATTACCAACCGTGGCTCCAGTCTCATCATCATCTAAAGCAACTTCCCCGAAATCCAGAATTTGTTTGTGTTTAGCCAACAATATGGCATTTCAAAAGTTCTTAGCATAATATAATATATAACAACCCTCAAATTATTTCCGACACCCCTAATATATTTAAAATGTCCTTATATGTCTTAAAATACACCCCATATGCGAAAACCGAGCCCAAAATACCTTATATAATTAAATATTAAATAAAAATCAATTTTATTTGTCGCTCGAGGGCCGTGAAGAACCCTTAAGGGTCTTACGCGTGGCTAGGGTTTGAGTCGGATCAGCTAGGGCCTACCCTAGGGTTTGAGTCGGATCAGCTATGGGTTGAGTCGGGTCAGCTAGGGCCTACCCTAGCCACCCTTGCGGGCCGCGTAGCCCTTGGCTAAAAGCTTCGCGGGGCGCGGCGAAGTGTCAGACAGACACTATAAATAGATGCAATCGGCTGTTCAGTCGAAATCGTTCAATCTTTCTTTCTCTCTCGAATTTCTACATAGCTAAAGTAATTTTCGGGCATTATACCCCCTAATTAGCAAAGCCCTGCCTCGTTGTAAGTATCATAACCCCCGGTTACGTATTAGATACGATGCTCGATTGATCTAGGGTTTCGTAACGGCTGTCGAGGTTCTGCCCGACGTAGTCGTTGGAATGCTGTCTCGGGGAGGGTATTACTAATATAAATATTGGGTTATTGTACTAACGCATGTGCATTTGTGTAATTAATAGATAATCACCAGGAAATCCTTAAGGAAAACCCTAAGACAGCAATGTGAGTAATCTCCTTTTTGTAAACTATTTTTACAAAACCTTAATTATTTTAAATTATAAATAGCGGTGATTGAGTCTTTGTAATTCTTCAATTACTGCCGGTATGTTGGGGTTTTGTATACAAAATGTGGAACACGTTACCATTGGACAATGAGTTAGCCAATGTGTAATATGACCCACCAGTCAGGATTGACAGTAGGGGGGATAGTGCACGGTCTTCCTAACCGCCGGATTGATCTCACTCCGGGAGCCGCTACCCGACCAAGCTAGCTCCGCGGTGACTTCCCCATGCCGAATTCTTACCCTGGGCAACATATGCCACTCCCAAGACTCGAACCCGGTACCTCTGGGAAGAGGTGGGTGTCGGTGGCCAACTGGGCTACCCCAGTTGGTTTAAACATCGTAATCGCTCTCAATACTGTTAAAAGATAAAACTCTTCTTGATTAAACTGGAGGATTGACAGTACTGAATGAGTAATTGTGTAGATATAACTTGGGATTTTCCCATGTGTTTAATATTATTAAAGTGTGGTATTTTACTCTGATAACATAATTCCTAACTACGGTCCTGATGTAATTTCCGCTGCCAAATTGATAATCACCGATACCACTGAAACTGGCCGTGGCCGCCCGTTCCTGGGTAATTAGGGGACGGGGGTTGCGATAGAAGGTGGTATCAGAGCTAAGCCACTGATTCAGCCACAGTAGTGTTCTGCTGACACCAAGATATTATTCAGAATGTTAGGAAATTTTCTACGGAATTATGTGCATATCTGTATTTTATTATTGTGTGTTATTTGAATATTTGTTAGTTTACAGTATGAGCAACCAAGGACCTTAAGACGCTTACCGTCAGTTTTCCAGCTCACATAGGGACAAAGGAACCTCTTCACAGCCTACCGTCTCAGGGTATTCAGCTGACAATGAAGATGGGATATTCGTGTTCAAGGCCCAATCTGAAGAGCCATTCCCCCCTAACAAGAGAGGATGGTTCAGCAGAGGAGCGCATGAACGTAGGAAAAGGATGAAAAATTTACAACAGCAATGAGCTTTAGTAGCCGTTAAGAGAGAAACAGATGCTCATGCCCAGGATATGCTTAATAGGAGTCTAGCAAACTTTCATATCTTAGCAACTACAGCTGCAGACCCTAATCTAGAGCAACTTATAGCACCCCAACCAATACCCTTGTTTCCCACACAACCAGTGGAGATTGAAGCCAACCCAGAAAACCAAATCCAAATGCATGATTTTGACCCAGCAGAGATACCTAGAGTGCCAAAACCCAATCCTTTAGACCCAAACTACGACCCGTGGTTTAATGACCATAGGGATTACCAGCAACGCTACCCAACACCAGAGGAACCCATGCCAAACCTAGCAGCCTACCTAGACTTGGACCCTCTAGACCCTTATTATGGTAATGATCAATTCATTAGGGAAATTCTAGAGAACCCTTACCCTTACCAAGAACCGATGCCCCAGTTCCCACACCCAGTACCAGCACCTGCACCCCCAATGAGTGCAGAAAATGTGCAAGAACTCCGAACCTTTGGTGAGGAAATTTTAGAAGGAAGCGAGAGGATGAGACATATAGGGGAATGACTCGTCTGGAAATATGACGAGCGTAATATGGACTTTTGGATGAACCCCTATCATTAATAATAATAATAGTAATAGTATAATAATAGAATAATAATATATAATATGTGTGTATGTATGAAAAAAAAATCTAGACAATAGCTACGGATGCCTAATAGTATTGTAATTTTAAATTCCAGTTCCAGTTTGTATTAGATGCATAAAATATAAGAAAGAATAAGTCGCAATGTTCGACGATTTTGATCAATATGTGTGTTATGTGATTGTTTGCATTAAATATTATTTTGTGATATTAATATTTGGCAAATGTTTAAAATTCAGATGGACAACGAAGTGAACCAGGAAAACCAGAATAATGAAAACCAGAATAACGATAACCCGAACAACAATAACAATGGAAATCAAGTGGATAATAGTGCCATCCAACACATAGTTGCACAAGGGATTATAGACGCAATGCCATATATTATTAAAACAGTTAAGGAAGCTGATAATAAAAGTAACAATGGCAGTAAGCGACCTACTAAACCAGAACACAGCGTAAACAATGGAGCAATACTTTAAGCGTCCATTCCCAAAAGAAGAAGAACCATGTATTATGGTTGTTCTTACAAGGAATTCTGGTCCTGTAAACCAATAGAATTCTCGGGTAATGAAGGACCCATTGTAGCACTATGCTGGATAGAAAAGACTGAGGCAGTTTTAAAAATAAGCAAGTGCGGGGAAGAGGATAAGATAATGTTTGCTTCCAATCTGTTTAAAAACTCGGCGCTAGAATGGTGGAACACTATCCTCCTATCCAGGGGAAGTGACAGGGTTTATAATATGGAATGGGAGGAATTTAAAAACATGGTGGAAAGGAAATTTTGTCCTCCCAATGAAAAAGAACAGATAGCAAATAAATTCTTAAACCTTAGAATGACTGGAGTTGATAGTAAGGGTTATACTATTACATTATTTGAATATGCTAGAATAGTGCCAACCCTTGCATCACCAGAACCAGTATTAATCTCTCGTTACATCTGGGGATTAATCGGGGAGATTAGGCATGTAGTCAAGGCAGCTAGACCCCAAACCATAGAGGAAGCTGTAGAATTAGCAAACACCTTGACTGATGAATTAGTTTGTACACGAGAAGAGGACCAGGGGAGGAACCTAGCTCAAAGGCTTACCCAAGAATTTCGATCTGGAAATTCCAACCGTGGGAAAAATGTAGGTTCTACTTCTACACCTTATTGCAAGTATTGCAAAAGGAAGCATTCTGGAAGATGCTCCATATATTGCAACTTCTGCAAAATATCTGGACACAAGGAAGAAGACTGCAGGAAGAAACCTAATAACAGGGTATGCTTACCCAAGAATTTCGATCTGGAAATTCCAACCGTGGGAAAAATGTAGGTTCTACTTCTACACCTTATTGCAAGTATTGCAAAAGGAAGCATTCTGGAAGATGCTCCATATATTGCAACTTCTGCAAAATATCTGGACACAAGGAAGAAGAATGCAGGAAGAAACCTAATAACAGGATATGCTACAACTGTGGAGAACAAGGCCACATCATGCCAAACTGTCCGAAACTAGTTCCATCCATGAACAACAAGACTACTAAAAATGCTAGGGCATTTGTTCTGACTGCAGAAGAAGCTAAGATGATTCCGGACGTGATAGCCGGTACGTTTTTAGTTAATGATATTTTTGCTAAAGTATTATTTGACTCTGGTGCGAACCAAAGTTTTATTAATACTTCGTTTTGCAAACTTCTTAATCGACCATTAACTAAACTCCCACAAGAATGTCTAGTAGAGATAGCAAATGGGGAAACCATTAAGATTTCCAAAATCTTGCAGGGAGCAAGAATAGAGTTTTTAAATCAAAAGTTTATTGCAAACCTTTACCCAATGAATCTGGCAGGATTTGTGATGTGTGTAAAATGCAACATATAAATTACATCAGATGAGGCATAAAACTAACCTTTTTTTAGTACTAATGTTGGAAAAAGTGTGCTTTTGTCTTCCTTTTGTATTTTCAGGATTAAATGAGCTCAAATGAACAAAAGAAGCAAAAATACAGCTAAATCTAACATAAATCCAAGAAAAGGAATAAACGTGGCATGCCCAACCCCTCGACAGCATCTTCCCAAGCAAAAACATGATTTCAGAAGGCTAAACACGCCCCGTGCCCAGCGGACACGGGGGCGTGCTCAAGTGTCTGCAGAAAAGACAAAAGCATAGAAGCTTCTATTCCCCAACACGGGGGCGTGCCCAGCTCCACACGGCCGTGGTCAACGCTAAGATTCGCAGAATCCAAGCAAATCTTGATAGTACAGATACGCTTGTTCACACGGGGCCGTGCCCAGCGGACACGGGGGCGTGGTCAACTAATGCAGACAAACTGCAATTAATGAGGAAAGAGAAAGTGGATGGACACGTGGCCGTGCCCAATGGACACGGGGCCGTGTCCGGGCTTCTGTGCAGGCTATAAATAGAAGTGCTTGGTTCACTTCAAAAGCATCCCTTGACAAACCACCTCTCTCCCACTTCACCCACACTCCACCACCATCACAACACCCTCATCCACCACCATCATCCATCATCCATCATAGAGTGTGTGTAGTAGTCTCGGGATCTAAGATTGATAGTAAGAGTTCTTGACAATCAAAGGCCATGTTTTCCTAAGTCTCTTACATCACTTGGTGAAGACAAACATTTAGTGTAATACTTTTGTTTTTTAATCTTTTAGCACTTTTTATTTGGTTTTGTATTAATGACTTTAATAACTAGTTTCTTATGTTGAAGGTGAAACTTCCTTATCATTTGTCCGTGGTGTCTTGGCGTTATTTTACTGTCTATATAAAATAAAAGATTTACACCATTCATATCTCTACGGTCTATATAAAGATATGTTGGCTACCTGGTCGGGGGTTAAGGGAATGGTTTGGTAAGGTTCTTTCCTTGTTCAGTGTATAGATCCTGCAAGGACCTGGGTCAAGCTTACTAGGACCTCCTTCAATACCCACTGGTATTGGATGGCGGGGGTGCGAATGGCTTGATCCCCTCATATGTAAACTACTATTAATACATTAACCCGACTACTTGGGATTGTATCCCTGCTGACTCAAACCAGTTAGCCGAGGGTAACGTCACCTTCAAAAGAGGGGCCTACCACATTACGCATTAATAACTTAATTAATTATCTTTTAATATTCCAACCCTTTAGAATTGTATCCTTGCTGACTCAAACTATTGGGTTGAGGGTAACATCACATTCAAAAGAGGAGCCTATTACTATAACTAAAATAATCTCTTAAAAAGTGCAAAAGTGCGGAAAACATCAAAGCTTACACTAAAGGCAAGTCAGATCCAAGTGATTCATCTTGTCTATATGTTTTTATTTTATTTTATTTTCAGCATTTTTAGTTTTTATTTTCATGTTAAAACCTTTTTCTAAATTTTTGATTTGATTAGACGTTGAGGATAAACCGGTACTAAAAACTCTTGTGTCCTTAGACGACCTTGGTATCTTACCAACACTATACTACGCTCACGATGGGTGCACTTGCCCATATGTGTGTTTAGTGTTAGTAAAATATCGTGTTTTATAAATTTAAAACATGACAAAAGTGTTAAAAAGGGCTAAAAATATACATAAAAATATATACACACCGACGCACATCAAGTTTTTGGCGCCGTTGCCGGGGCCGTGCCTGGTCGGACGCGGGTCGTGCCCAACATTGTTACTGGCAGTTTTTATTTTCCGAGTTACAGAGGGCTGAGCACGGGGCCGTGTCGGTGCAGCACGGGGCCGTGTCGAGCTCTCCAGTAACAGGGATCCGAAAAACAATCATTGTAATTCCGACCACGGGCCGTCTTCACCTGAGCACGGAGTCGTGGTGAAACTTCTGAACAATGTTCTTTTTGTTTTTATTGCAGGACTTGGAACCCAGGCGCCACACTTGAACTTTCTACGTAGTGTATGAGCTCCAGTTCCAGTAGAGACATAAAAGAACATCTAGACAAACCCGAACGCTTTCTAAGAAAAAGACTTAAAGCTAAAAACCAAGAGAAAGTTTCGGGGGACCCACTTCCAATGGCGGATCAACGTACCCTCATGGATTACCTACGGCCCACCGTAGGTAATATTGGCGCCGCTATCAATGCGCCGAATGTCGAAGCCAACAACTTCGAACTTCGGCCGCATTTGATCCAAATGCTCCAAAACTCTGCAACCTTCCACGGGCTTGCGGACGAAGATCCCCGTTTACATATTACCAACTTTTTGGAAATATGTGATACTTTTCGAATCAACGGAGCATCAAATGACGCCATCCGCCTATGAATGTTTCCATTTTTACTAAAAGACCGAGCTAAGGTTTGGCTTAATACCCTCCCAGTTGGTTCGGTAAACACCTGGGATGAACTAGCCCAAAAGTTTCTATATAATTATTTCCCTCCTACTAAAACGGCTAAATTAATGACTGAAATTAACACATATCACAAGAGGACGGGGAATCCTTATATGAAACTTGGGAGAGGTTCAAGGAGCTACTAAGAAAGTGTCCTCATCATGGTCTTGCGGTATGGCAACAAGTATCCACTTTCTACAATGGATTGTTGCCACACACAAGACAAACACTTAATTCTAGCTCCGGGGGACTCTTAGGTAATCTCCGCCCAAATGAAATTTATAATCAAATTGAGGAAATTGCTCAAAACAATTTTCAGTGGCACACTCCCCGAGGCACTAAATCTATTGCCCCGGGCGCCCATAAGGTTGACGAAAGCACTTCTTTACAAGCCCAAATTGAGGCCCTTTCTTCGAAAATCAAAAAGTTAGAAATGGCAAAAACGGCATCGGTTATGGCTTGTGAAGGGTGTGGTGGGCCACATGAAAATTGGAGTTGTATGAAAGAAATGGATAATCAAACGGAAATGGTAAACTACATTGATAATAGACCTAGGCCGTCAGGTCCTCCGACAGGTACCTACAACCAAGGATGGCGTAACCACCCTAACCTTGGTTGGAGAGAACCTGGCAATAGTAGTAACCAACAAAATCAAAACCAAAGAACAAAATTTCAACAACCACGCAGTGAGTCACAAAATTTCTCTCAACAACCACAACGGGGACGAGAGAGGCTTGAAGACACCGTCTCACGCCTCATCTCTGACACCGATAAGAAAAACTCGTATCGATTTCAACAAATAGAATCGAATTTTAGAAACCAACAAGCTAGTATTCAAAACACTGAAAAACAATTAAATCAACTAGCTCAAAATTTCTCCAAGAGACCACAAGGCGTGTTACCTAGCAGTACCGAAACAAACCCAAAGGTGCAAGTACATCTCATCACATTGAGAAACCGTACCATAGGTCTCGAGGAAGCTCCGCTTCCCACAACTGAAAGGAGTTTACCAAGCCAAACCACAGCTTCATCAACACCCCAAAAAGAGACGACTCCTACACCAAGCCAAGAGCCACCCAAGAATCCTCCGGTGCCTTATCCTGGTCGGTTACTTCGCCGAAAGACCGATAAGCAATTTACAAAATTCATAAATCTACTAAAACAATTGCATGTCAATATTCCATTTGTAGAAGTCCTAACCCAAATGCCTAAATATTCAAAATTCATGAGGGACTTGCTTACTCACAAAAGGAAAATTGAATCATTGCAATTAGTTAATTTAAGCGAAGAATGTTCCGCCTTACTACTCAACAAACTCCCACAAAAGAAGATCGACCCCGGAAGCTTTACCATCCCTTGTTCGATTGGGGACTCACCCATACGCAATGCACTAGCCGATCTTGGGGCTAACATCAACCTCATGCCCGCATCGATGTTCGACCGACTCGGACTAGGAAAAACAAGCCCTACAAAAATGAGCATACAACTCGCCGATAGGTCCATTAAATATCCACAAGGTGTCGCTGAAAATCTATTGGTAAAATCGGAGACTTTGTCTTCCTGGCCGACTTTGTCATACTAGATATGGAGAAAGATACCGAAGTGCCACTCATCCTAGGAAGACCATTCTTGGCCACGGACCATGCCGTGGCAGACATGAATGGTGGGACACTAATGTTACACCCCGTGTTTCGAAAGTCAAACTCAAAGTCAAGATTGAAGTCAAAGGGAGACAAGATTGCTAATTGCGATCTGTCACTCCTTGCTCAATTCATGTTTTGACTTATTGGACTCGTAGTTAGTCTAGTTTATGCTTAACGTTAGTTGTATTATGTGGAGTATTTATTAATAATCGAGGTTTATACGATAATTATCGCATATTTGATCGCTTATCGCAATCACACTCACAACTTGAATTACGCAAATTGGGTATTGTATTATGTGTGTGTGCCTTATGTGTTACTTGTGCATGTTAATTATGTTTATGTTATGGTGATTAATCGAAATGCAATCTAAACTCGACTCATAATCAAATCGCAAACGCTAAACGCAAATGTTATAGGATGATTGTATGTTAGATGTAGTAGTTGGGATTAAAAGTAATTTGAATAGGAAACTCTATCACATTCGCATCACTCGCAATCGTAATCAAAACAGCAAAACTCGTCGCACCGAACACCCAAACCAAGGGACTGATCGACCAGGTGACCAGTGGATCGATCAGCTGATCGATCGAGCTGCTGCTCGATCGGCCAGCCAATCGATCAGGCTGCCACCCGATCGACCCACTCCGTTCCACTTTGGGTAACCCTATAAATACACCATGTCACCATCACACTTTCTACTTTTGGAACTCTCTGTCCGATCAGCGCTTCAACCTTGCTTTTTCTCAGATTTCTCTCAATTCCGGTAAGATCTCAACCTAAATCTTGTACATCTTTGATCTACACTCGATTCTACACCTTTCTATCTTCTGAATCTTAACTTTTAACTGTGAAATTACTAGATTTGAGGTGTTCTAGGGTGATGTCATGATGGTGTTCTTAGGAATTTCATGTTTTGGCTTCAATCCTTCAAGAACAACTTGAATGTAACCGATTTCTACATAAACAAACGGAGATCTTTCATAGATCTTTTACACTCAATGCACTCCAAAACCGATAGAATCGGAGCTTGTGCCAACTTCCTACTCATTCATGTGGTTGTGTTGGTCCAAGATCTGGATACCATCTACGAGGTTTACCGATTTCGGGTTAAACATGGAACACAGTCTCGAACAGTAATTGACCGGATTTGGGTGGTTCCTGTCTGATCAGGAGAACCAAGTATTGACAAGGTTTTTGTTTCTTAACACGTTATCAAAACATCTCGATAAAACGAAAAACTATCAAAATAACCAAGTATAAGACGAACGGAACGACCAGGACGGGTTGTCACCCGATCGATCTGCATCTTGGCCCCCACACTTAACTTTTGTTTCAAAGTCTTGAAGGATGAACATTGAATGAATGGCTGATCGATCGGATTACCATCCGATAGGACCACCACTCAACCATGTGATGATCAGACTTCAACACTTAAACAATTTTCAACATGTTCCATGCTAGCGGATTGCCACCCGATCGGACTACTACCCGATCGAATGACAAACTGCGGTGAACTTGTTCTCACTAAAGTGTCCAACCAATTGGGTTGCCATCCGATCGAACGTCCGTCCGATCGACCGACCTGAAAAATAGAGATACTTCTATGTTTTCTAAATGCTACAACAAAAACTTCAAAAGTCAAGCCATCATACACAAACACATCTTTCCTAAAGGAAGAAACAATCCACTCGAAAGGCCATCCGATCGGATGACCATGCGAGCGGACTGTCACTCGAACGAACAATTGTCTGATCGGACTGCCATCCGATCGAACTACTGTCCGACCCACTTACTTTGCATCGTTTTACGCGTCACTCATCGTTATGCTATCGTTATAATCAGGCTAACCTTACTCTCTAGCGCTCCCTTCAATCCATCAATCGTTGTGAGTATACTCGATCCCTTTTTGCTTTATGCACTTCTGGGTGTTACATACGTTACTTATTTTAAATCACATCGAACACACTATGCAATACTTTTAACGCTAACCGTTATTGCATGTTATATGTGACTTAATGAATGCTTGTTTGTTATGTTTACACATGGATGCTGTCTACCTGCCTTAGCAACAATAGTACTATAGTTTGGACTCAGCACCTGTTCACTCAGGGGTTGTTAAGGACAATTAGTTACATGGCTCACAGTGGTGAGTGTGTATCGCGAACTGCCTTGGGCAATCAACCCGTAGTCATTGGTATTGATAGTTTCATGTCGATAACTAACATGCCTTATTTCACTATGTGTACGTGCTGGTTATGCGTAATCAATTTCGAACTCTATTATATCTATTAAACTTGTATGCTCACCTTTACACTATGTGTATTGACTTTTACTTTAACGTATGTGACAGGTGCTTAGGATGCTTATTTGCTTTCTTTGCTTTGAAATCGAGGCTAGGAAAGACCTAGGTAACACTAAACATCTGTCTGTAATAAAAATCTGAGTTGTCGGAACAGAACAATTTGACTAGATCTTTTCTGTAGTAATTGTATTATCATCTATGACATGGTATGGGACGTGTTGCTTTAAATATCTGGTAAATATAGTTGTTATGGAAACTTTTGGACAATCTGTTTCACTCAGTGCCACCCTCAATGATTCCGCCATTGGTTGGGGTGTGATAGATTGGTATCAGAGCCATAACTATAGGGAATTAGGCAAGACTCAACCTAGTCCGGGTCAATGTCTTATAAACGACCTAGTCTATAGTTAGGTACCAACAGACCGACTTGTGCGTATCCAGTGTGGGTATGGTACGAGCTTACTTGCTACTCCTCGCTATTCTCACGCACGCTACACTATCACTGCACACTATTATTTCAAAATAAACTGGTAATTAGGTCGAGATTAGGTGTGAAAGCCGCAAACTCTCGACTAAATAGCCTGTTTGACCCGCATTTTTTATCTACAAACACGAGAATTTGCGTTGAATCAGGAGTGAAATCCATACTTTAACGCAGGCTTCTCTACGAAGTGTAGTGTTTCGTTTATTTGGAGGTCATCCAGAGATACAATTAAATAATGCTCAGCCAGGCACTTTCGGATGTTCGAAACATGGAAAGTCGGGTGGACGTTACTAAGTTCCTCCGGTAGTTCGAGTTTGTAGGCAACTTTTCCGATCCTTTCCAGAATCTTAAAAGGTCCAACAAATCGAGGCGCTAATTTCCTTTTCTTACCGAATCTGACCACACCCTTCCAAGGTGATACCTTTAGGAGTACGTAGTCACCAACGTTAAATTCAAGGGGATTGCATCGTCTATCGGGGTAACTTTTCTGACGACTCCGAGCTTTCAGCAGATTGTCTCGTATTTGGAGGATTTTGTCCGTCGTTTCTTATAGTAATTTCAGGACCAGTTAATTGCAAGTGACCGATCTCGTGCCATACAATAGGCGATCGACATCTTCTTCCATATAAAGCCTCAAACGGTGCCATTTGAATGCTGGAATGATAACTGTTATTATATGAGAATTCGACTAACGGCAGGTAAGTGTCCCAATTACCACCGAAATCTATGACACACGAACGAAACATGTCTTCAAGGGTACGAATCATTCTTTCCGTCTGACCGTCGGTTTGAGGATGGAATGCGGTACTCAGATTAAGCGTAGTACCGAGAGCTGCTTGAAACGTTTCCCACAGTCACGAGGTAAACCGAGCATCACGGTCAGAGATGATGTCGCGAGGCGTCCCATGATTACAAATGATCTCATCGGTGTAGATTCGGGCTAATCGTTCTACCTTGTAGTCTTCTCGTATTGGTAGGAAGTGAGCAGATTTGGTCAGACGGTCAACGACAACCCAAATGCTATCATGACCTGCGTTTGTTCGGGGGAGTTTGGTTATGAAGTCCATAGCTATGCTTTCCCACTTCCACATAGGGATCGGGGGTTGTTCGAGCAAGCCAGAGGGTCTTTGATGTTCGGCCTTAACCTTCGAGCAAGTTAGGCACTTTCCAACGTAGAGAGCGATATCCCTCTTCATACCCGGCCACCAGTACTTATAGCGTAGGTCCTGGTACATTTTATCGGCACCGGGATGAACAGATACCGAGATTTGTGGGCTTCATCCATCAAAATCTGTCGCAAATCGTTCCGCTTAGGGATCCAAATTCGGTCCAGATAGTGGAATATCCCATTCGACTTATTAACAAGGTGGACTCCATCATGGTGTATCATTTCCTTTTTCAAAGTGTGCTTGTTAAAACAAGCATGCTGGGCTTCGCGAATGAGGGTCTCGAGATGATGCTGGGCTGGAATATTGGGAATGCTATGCAGATAACTCCGCCTGCTTAGTGCATCAGCAACAACATTTGCTTTGCCTGGGTGATAACGAATCTCACAGTCGTAATCGTTGAGAAGTTCTACCCATCGGCGTTGACGCATATTAAGTTTTGACATCATAGTAGGCATGGACTTTCTTCGTGAAAACCATGCTGAAGTTGTGTGCTTCGATAAGATGATTCGATTCACGCTCTTTAACGCTGATATATTGTGTGTTTACGGTGAAACTCCTTCGAAAGATCTCAAGCTCATGTCATGTGTCCAAGCTAGCAAGTATCTCCGCAAGGAATACATAACTTTCTTGGCTAACCTTGTAGTAGCAGAGAAGGAAAAGAAAAGGAAGACCGAAGTGAAAGATGTTCCTGTGGTCCGTGAATTTCCTCAGGTGTTCCTTGATGATCTTCCTGGACTCCCGCCAAGTCGTGACATCGACTTTCGTATCGACCTCATTCCTGCAGCCAACCCTGTTGCTAAAGCTCCATATCGACTCGCTCCGTCCGAAATGCGTGAACTCTCGAGTCAGCTCCAGGAATTACTTGATAAAGGCTTTATTCGCCCGAGCACCTCTCCATGGGACGCACCAGTCCTTTTCGTCAAAAAGAAGGATGGGTCGTTTCGGATGTGCATCGACTATCGGGAATTGAATAAGTTGACAATCAAGAATCGCTATCCCCTGCCTTGAATAGATGATTTGTTTGATCAGCTACAAGGTTCTACATGTTTCTCGAAGATCGATCTACGTTCAGGCTATCACCAACTACGCATTCAAGAGGAGGATATACCCAAAACTGCTTTCCGAACTAGTTACGGCCACTATGAGTTCGTTGTTATGCCTTTTGGTTTAACAAACGCACCCGCGGTTTTTATGGATCTGATGAATCAGGTGTGTAAACCATTTCTCGACCGCTTTGTCATCGTGTTCATCGATGATATCCTGATCTATTCCAAGTCGAAAGCCGAACACGCGCAACATCTACGTTTGGTTCTCGAGCTACTACAGGGGAATCGACTCTATGCTAAGTTCTCTAAGTGTGAATTTTGGCTAGAGGAGGTTCAATTCCTCGGTCACATTGTCAATAGTCAAGGTATTCATGTCGATCCCGTGAAGATTGAAGCAGTTAAGAGTTGGGTTACGCTGAAGAACCCGTCCGAAGTCCGTTCTTTTCTCGAACTAGTGGGCTATTATCGTCGATTTATCCAAGGATTCTCAAAAATCGTGGTGCCGCTTACCGCCCTCACGCACAATACAGATCCTTTGTTTGGGGAACCGAACAGGAGTCTGCTTTCTAAACCCTCAAGTATATGCTTTGCAATGCAACTGTCCTCGCTTTACCCGACGGAAACGACGACTTTATAGTCTATTGCAATGCCTCGAACCTTGGTCTTGGTTGTGTTCTTATGCGATGAGACAAGGTTATCTCTTACGCATCTCGCCAGCTCAAGATCCACGAGAAGAACTATATAACCCATGACCTCGAGCTAGGCGCAGTTGTTTTTGCGTTAAAGATCCGGCGACACTACCTGTATGGTACCAAGTGTACGATCTTCACTGATCATAGGAGCCTACAACATATCTTTGACTAGAAGGAACTTAATATGCGTCAACGCCGATGCATAGAACTTCTCAATGATTACGACTGTGAGATTCGTTATCATCCAGGCAAAGCAAATGTTGTTGCCGACACACTAAGCAGGCGGAGTTATCTGCATAGCATTCCCAATATTCCGGCCCAACATCATCTCGAGACCCTCATTCGCGAAGCCTAGCATGCTTGTTTTAACGAGTGCACTTTGAAGAAGGAAAAGATACACCATGATGGAGCCCACTTTGTTAATAAGTCGAATGGGATATTCCACTATCTGGACCGAATTTGGATCCCTAAGCGGAACGATTTGCGACAGATTTTGATGGAGGAAGCCCACAAATCTCGGTATTCTGTTTATCCCGGTGCCGATAAAATGTACCAGGACCTATGCTATAAGTACTGGTGGCCGGGTATGAAGAGGGATATCGCTCTCTACGTTGGAAAGTGCCTAACTTGCTCGAAGGTTAAGGCCGAACATCAAAGACCATCTGGCTTGCTCGAACAACCCACAATCCTTATGTGGAAGTGGGAAAGCATAGCTATGGACTTCATAACCAAACTCCCCCGAACAAACGCAGGTCACGATAGCATTTGGGTTGTCGTTGACCGTTTGACCAAATATGCTCACTTCCTACCAATACGAGAAGACTACAAGGTAGAACGATTAGCCCGAATCTACACCGATGAGATCATTTGTAATCATGGGACGCCTCGTGACATTATCTCTGACTGTGATGCTCAGTTTACCTCGCGACAGTGGGAAACGTTTCAACCAGCTCTCGGTACTATGCTTAATCTGAGTACCGCATTCCATCCTCAAACTGACGGTCAGACGGAAAGAACGATTCGTACCCTTGAAGACATGCTCCGTTTGTGTGTCATAGATTTCAGTGGTAATTAGGACACTTACCTGCCGTTAGTCGAATTCTCGTATAATAACAGTTATCATTCCTGCATTCAAATGGCACCGTTTGAGGCTTTATATGGAAGAAGATGTCTATCGCCTATTGTATGGCACGAGATCGGTCACTCGCAATTAACCGGTCCTGAGCTACTGCAAGAAACGACGGACAAAATCCTCCAGATACTAGACAATCTGCTGAAAGCTCGGATTCGTCAGAAAAGTTACGCTGATAGACGACGCAAGCCCCTTGAATTTAACGTTGGCGACTACGTACTCCTAAATGTATCACCTTGGAAGGGTGTGGTCACATTCGGTTAGAAAGGGAAACTAGCGCCTCGATTTGTTGGACCTTTTAAGATTCTGGAAAGGATCGGAAAAGTTGCCTACAAACTCGAACTACCGGAGGAACTTAGTAACGTCCATCCGACTTTCCATATTTCGAACCTCCGAAAGTTCCTAGCTGAGCATGATTTAATTGTATCTCTGGATGACCTCCAAATAAACGAAACACTACACTTTGTGGAGAAGCCTGTAGAGATCATGGAGAAGCCTGTAGAGAACCCCGTGTTTCGAAAGTCAAAGTCAAAGTCAAAGTCAAGATTAAAGTCAACGGGAGACAAGATTGCTAATTGGGATCTGTCACTCCTTGCTCAATTCCTGTTTTGACTTCTTGGACTCGTAGTTTGTCTAGTTTATGCTTAACGTTAGTTGTATTATGTGGAGTATATTAATAATCAAGGTTTATACGATAATTATCGCATATTTGATCGCTTATCGCAATCGCACTAGCAACTCGAATTACGCAAATTGGGTACTGTATTACGTGTGTGTGCCTTATGTGTTACTTGTGCATGTTAATTATGTTTATGTTATGGTGATTAATCGAAATGTAAGCTAAACTCGACTCGCAATCAAATCGCAAACGCTAAACACAAATGTTTTAGGATGATTGTATGTTAGATATAGTAGTTGGGATTAAAAGCAATTTGAATAGGAAACTCTACCACATTCGCATCACTCGCAATCGCAATCGAAACAGCAAAACTCATCGCACCGAACACCCAAACCAAGGGACTGATCGACCAGGTGACCAGTTGAATGATCAGCTGATCGATCGAGCTGCTGCTCGATCGGCCAGCCAATCGATCAGGCTGCCACCCGATCGACCCACTCCTTTCCACTTTGGGTAACCCTATAAATACCCCATGTCACCATCACGCTTTCTACTTTTGGAACTCTCTGTCCGATCAACGCTTCAACCTTGCTTTTTCTCAGATTTCTCTCAATTCCGGTAACATCTCGACCTAAATCTTGTACATCTTTGATCTACACACGATTCTACACCTTTCTATCTTTTGAATCTTAACTTTTAACCGTGAATCACTAGATTTGAGGTGTTCTAGGGTGATGTCATCATGGTGATCTTAGGAACTTCATGTTTTGGCTTCAATCCTTCAAGAACAACTCTAATCTAACCGAGTTCCACATAAACAAAAGGAGATCTTTCATAGATCTAAACATATTCACAATGAAAAGGATTTAGTGAAGGTTTTCCAACTTTCTTTCAACTCTTTTACACTCAATGCACTCCAAAACCGATAGAATCGGAGCTTGTACCAACTTCCTACTCATTCATGTGGTTGTGTTGGTCCAAGATCTGGATACTATCTACGAGGTTTACCGATTTCGGGTTAAACATGGAACACAGTCTCGAACAGTAACCGACCGGATTTGGGTGGTTCCTATCCGATCAGGAGAACCAAGTATTGACAAGGTTTCTGTTGCTTAACACGTTATCAAAACACCTCGATAAAACAACAAACAATCAAAATAACCAAGTATAAGACGAACGGAACGACCAGGACGGAATGCCGTCCGATCGGACTACTGTCCGATCGAACTATCACCCGGACGGGTTGTCACCCGATCGATCTACATCTTGGCCCCCACACTTAACTTTTGTTTCAAAATCTTGAAGGATGAACATTGAATGAATGGATGATCGATCGGATTACCATCTGATCGGACCACCACTCAACCATGTGATGATCAGACTTCAACACTTAAACAATTTTCAACATGTTCAACGCCAGCGGATTGCTACCCGATCGGACTACTAGCCGATCGAATGACAAACTGCGATGAACTTGTTCTCACTGAAGTGTCAAACCAATTGGGTTGCCGTCCGATCGAACGTCCGTCCGATCGACCGACCTGAAAAATAGAGATACTTCTATGTTTTCTAAATGCTACAACAAAAACTTCAAAAGTCAAGCCATCATACACAAACACATCTTTCCTAAAGGAAGAAACAATCCACTCGAAAGACCACCCGAGCAGACTGTCACTCGAACGAACAGCTGTCCGATTGGACTATCATCCGATCGAACTACTGTCCGACCCACTTACTTTGCATCATTTTGCGCGTCACTCATCGTTATGCTATCGTTATAATCAGGCTAACCTTACTCTCTAGCGCTCCCTTCAATCCATCAATCGCTGTGAGTATACTCGATCCCTTTTTGCTTTATGCACTTTTGGGTGTTACATACGTTACTTATTCTAAATCACATCGAACACACTATGCAATATTTTTAACGCTAACCATTACCGCATGTTATACGTGACTTAATGAATGCTTGTTTGTTATGTTTATGCATGGATAGTATCTACCTGCCTTAGCAACGATAGTATTATAGTTTGGACTCAGGACCTGTTCACTCAGGGGTTGTTAAGGACAATTAGTTACATGGCTCACAGTGGTGAGTGTGTATCGCGAACTGCCTTGGGCAGTCAACCCGCAGTCATTGGTATCGATAGTTTCATGTCAATAACTAACATACCTCATTTCACTATGTGTACGTGCTGGTTTTGCGTAATCAATTTCGAATTCTATTATATCTATTAAACTTGTATGCTCACCTTTACACTATGTGTATTGACTTTTACTTTAACGTATGTGACAGGTGCTTAGGATGCTTATTTGCTGTGAAATCAAGGCTAGGAATGACCTAGGTCAACAATAAACATTTGTCTGTAATAAAAATCTGAGTTATCGGAATAGAACAATTTGACTAGATCTTTTCTGTAATAATTGTATTATCGTTTATGACATGGTATGGGACGTATTGCTTTAAATATCTGGTAAATATAGTTGTTATGGAAACTTCTGGATAATCTGTTTCGCTCAGTGCCGCGCCCCTTTGATTCCGCCATCGGTTGGGGTGTGACAACTAACATTGAGGGTTGGGGACAAGGAGATGAAGTTCAGGGTTGGAAAAAGAGTAGAAGATGACGACCCGGTCAACTACATGAAAGTCATAGACTCAAGTTTGGATGATGCTCTCCGACGGTGCAACATGGGATGCAATCCATCCCCCTTGAGTAACATATGACTGGCTTTGGGTAAGGCTGGCAAATCGTGTCTTAACAGGTTTAACAGGTTTCTGACGGCGCGCACAACATTAGTTTCAAACATGATTACGAATCGTTTAACTACTTTCTACCTCATTTTTATAAAACAGTTTTATGTTTTATGTACAAAGATCAATAAATGATAGATCTTAACATTGTAATTTTGATTATTTTAAAAAGTAAAAAGTCAAAGGGTATATTTTTCAGTCAAACAGGTCTAATCGTGTCTTATCAGCTACCTAATTGCCAGACCTAGCTTTGGGTCTAGCCAAGGACCCTTATAAACGTGGCGCACCACGGAGGCATTACACGAAACTATCCTTAGTTTAATTTAGATTAACTTTTATGTTTTCTAGTTTATTTTTAATTTTCAGAAATAAAACACACTCGGGATGGTGAAGGATACTAAGGGAAGCTTGAACCAACACCCCATGCACAAAAACAGAGCCTCCCGACAATTTTTCTTCATTACAGCAAGTTCAGCACGGGCCGTGCCCAGCCAACACGCCCCGTGCTCAAGGATCTGCAGAAAAACGCCCAGTTCAGGTAACTGGACACGGGGCGTGTTCGCTGAACACGCCCCTGTGCCCAGCCTTCTGTTACTTTCTGTTACTGGCAATCTGAACACGGGGCCGTGCCCGGACACCACGGCCCGTGTCCAGATGCCCAGTAACATAAATTTTTGTTTTTAACATACCTTTTTACACGTTCAATCAACCTAAAAACTTATTTTTGGGACGCATTGAGGACAATGTGTAATTTAAGTGGGGGGGGGATGCTAAAACCTTGAATTTTGCAAGTCCTAATTACAAGCCTTACATAAAACTCTATTGGAACCGCTAAACACCCCAAATTTTTTCAAAAACTTTTCATTTTTTTACTTGTCTTGGTTTAAATTGGGAATAACAAGTTCTAAAAAGGTTATATTTTTACGAATTTACAACCGATAGCGTCGTGATAAAAAGAACCAACATAAGAAAATTATGAAACGACATGACAAATCTAGTTAAAATTTGATTATATATACTTGATCACATTAAAAACCCATTCCCACAAAAAGTGAGTTTTGAGCCTTTACTAGAGCATATAAATACACATCTTTAAACTAAGTGCTCATTTTTCGTTTCTTGTGTGAATAGCCGCTTGGTTTCTTACGACTCTAGAACTTGCCATGACAATACATTCCCGGTCCTTACCAACTTAAACCCAAGTAAGTAAATGATGGAGGCATTAGGACTAACCCTTTTTCTTTCAACACCATTATTTTTCTTTTTTTTACCACCTACCCAAAATCCCCCTAGTTAACCCCTTTGAGCCTAAACCTTTTCATTTCTAAACCCACAAAACAAACACCCTTTACCCACCAAAACCCCTTTTTTATTTTAAACCCTTTATTTTAGTAAAAAGCTCGGTCTTCATATGACATTCCTTAATAAAAAAAATGATGAAGTCTAGCAATAAACAAACAAGTTCCTCAAAAGAAACTTTGTTTGAAAAATGCTTCCTTCAAATAAAAAGTCACAAAAATAAAAAGTTTAACGAAAATCGACGCTTTTTACGCCTTTCGTCCTTTTCTACTAACCACTAACCCAAAACCACCTACCTTTAACCCAAGCCTAACCCTTCCCCAAGTACTCTTGATATTTACAAAGGTTTATATTTAAAAAGGAGGAGGATTGATTGCTTGATAAACATATGGTAGAAGTAAGTTCCATACCGGTCTCGAGTGTCACACCCCCAAAATACCACATGCGGAAACCCCGCTAGGCGTGTGACGTACCAGGATCTAGCCACCAATCATATTGAACTAAGATCAAGTTATAAAACAAAGTTTCCATTCAAAAAGATAAAACATTCATAACATATCCAAGTTTAACATGTTCAATGGAAGCAAATGGTTAAACACTGTTTAATCGTTTCAAAAACCAATATACGTGAAATCATTAAATAAGTCTTGCAAATCCAAGCAGTACGGCCCATGACCACTCCAGCCATCCAGACAGCAAGTTCCTTTTTCCATAGTACTTTACGACCTGCGAGCATGCAACAAGTGTATCAGACAACGCTGGTGAGTTTATAGTTTTACGAAAACGTTAGTTACTAAGTGTTTAGTTTAGTTCATTGATTTCAATGTTGATAATACCTCGAATACAATACGGCTCCAGATTTATTTTGCTCGTTCCCCAATGCTCCTATCAAAGCATTGGGCATGACTGAGTCATTAGTTCACACCCGTCCTCTCAGGAACGGGGCGAGGATGCCAAACCTAGATAGCACTACCAACTAATACTCTGTTACCTCTCAGGTAACAAACAAGATGGGACTTAAAGATGATAAGATGAGTATATTATCCAACATTCCAGATTTTACCCACAAGACGTATTCCTCTCAGGAATACCCAATTGATTTACCCAAAAACCTATCCCTCTCAGGGATAACCAATGACTGTCCCACCCACCGGGACGCATGCTCAAGAAGAATGAACTCACCTTTGATTTGCTCGGTATGTTTAATTACCCGTCCAGTTAGTCAACTAACCCTACTGTTGTTACCAATAACAATCAATTTTAGGATTTATCAATTAACTCACGTATTTCAAGGATTACATTTATCACAAGTATCACTGTACATTACATCACATATACTAGGTTCACACATGTGTTCACATCCCATGTATAACATACAATAGCACACAACAGTTACCTGAGCTATCTACCAAAGCCCAAACCCAATCTGTTTCCCTTCGGCGAAGAACCCTTCCGACGAAAGTTCCCTCCGACGAAGAACCCTATGGCGAAAGACTATACTTCGTCGAGCATGCATGTGACGAAAGACCCTAGTGTTTCGTCGAAGTCTGGTCAACGAAGGACCATGTTCTTCGTCGAGATGTCTTTCGTCGCTGCACATAGCAGTCACTTAAAGTTTTTCCCTTAATCTCAGCCGCCGCATACACTAACACTTTGACAATTTCTTAATCAGATCAAATGACACTTTTACACCATGAACATGTTTCCTAATTATGAACAATCATCTATCATTCTAACCCATCCAAGACATAACAGTTCTCTTTCATTAACATGCAAATCAAAATTAATAACCTATCATGTAGATTATCATGCCAATCAAACAAATTAAACAAATCATCAATTGTAAATTCTAAGGTTCCTAATCATTACGTTCAACATAGATTAATGCCACAGTCAATCACATGCTCTAGATTCACTATCTTACAAGTGAAACCCTAGTTTATATCAAGTCATGACATCAAGATCTTGCAACTAATAGTGTTAGACACTAACCGTGAATACCGGAGTGATTAGATCGTTCGAGATGAAAGGCTTCGATATGCTAAGGTTGTCGTCGCACAGAGAGCAGGGAGGGAGGACCTAGGGTTTTGCCGTATGAAGTTTTGGCAGATCACATATGATAAAATATATTAAAACCTTGCTGGGCCTCAACTAGATCTGGGCCGCGAACCCAGTTTGACGAAAAACCATCTTCGACGAAGGATATATTTCGTCGAACATTGATGATGAAAAGTGTAGTTCGTCATGAACTATTGATGACAAAGAACAGTCGACGAAGAACCCCTTTTTCGTCGAAGGAATCTTGTAGCGAAAAGCTATATTAATAAACTTCAAATAATTTATATTAAGACTACGCATTTATCAACCAATCATTACATATAACACATAAATCATTCAGATAACTACACATGACGCCATGTAAATCAAATTGTAAAGTCAATGATGTGTATAGGAAAGACCTTGGAATCTCGGGTTGTCACATCATCCCCAACTTGAAAGAAATTTCGTCCTGAAAATTAACAAGTGATCCAAAACAGCAAGATGTTAACTCTGGATGACTGTGGATTTTCCCCGGGTACCACATCATCCCCAACTTGAAAGGGAATTTCGCCCCGAAATTCACCATTTGCATCAAATTTAGATTGATCAGTTGGGAATAAGTGAGGGTACTTGAGCTTCATCTGATCCTCGTGTTCCCACGTGAACTCCGGTCAACGTCTTGAGTTCCAACGAACTCTCACAATTGGAATCCAACTATGCTTACGAACCTTGACCTCCCGGTCCATAATTTCGATGGGTTCCTCAACAAACTGCAATTTATCGTCGATCTTCAGCTCCTGAAATGGTACCATAAGTGTTTCATCAGACAAACACTTCTTTAATTGCGATACATGGAAGACATCATGAACATTACCCAACTCAGCAGGTAACTCTAGCTTGTACGCCACCTTACCAATTCATTCCAGAATTTTGAATGGTCCGACGTAACACGGGTTAAGCTTGTCGCGCTTCCCAAAGCGCACCACACCCTTCCAGGGTGAGACTTTCAACATGACTCGGTCGCCTACAGTGAACTCCAAGTGTTTCCTACGCTTGTCAGCATAGCTTTTCTGACGGTCACGCGCTGCCGCCATGCGATTTCTGATCTGAACAATTTTCTCTGAAGTTTCAAGTACAAGTACAAGTTCTAGACCTGTGATATGGCTGTCACCCACCTCAGCCCAACAAAGAGGTGAACGACATTTCCGGCTGTACAATGCTTCAAACGGAGCTGCCTGGATACTAGTGTGGTAAATGTTGTTGTAGGAGAACTCGATCAGCGGCAAGTGTTTCTCCTAGCCTTTACCAAAATCGATGACACATGCTCGCGGCATGTCTTCAAGTGTTTGGATGGTTCGTTTGCTTTGACCACCCGTCTGTGGGTGATAATCATTGCTCATGTCGAGACGTGAGCCGAATGATTTATGCATAGATTGCCACAAATCAGATATGAAACGCGGATCACGATCAGAGATAATAGAGGTTAGCAACCCGTGCCTAGAAACCACTTCCTTCAGATACACAGCAGCAAGTTGAGAGAACTTATCAGTTTCCTTGATCGCAAGGAAGTGTGCAGATTTCGTGAGGCGGTCAACGATCACCCAAATGGTATCATTTCCACTTTGTGTTCTTTACATGCCAGTGACGAAATCCATGGCAATCTGCTCCCATTTTCACATGGGTATTTCTGGTTATTGAAGTAGGCCTGAGGGTTTCTGATACTCCACTTTGACTTTCGCACAAGTCAGACATTTACTCACATACGTCGCGATGTTAGCTTTCATCTTCGGCCACCAATACATGACTTTGAGGTCTTGGTACATCTTATCCGAGCCCGGGTGAACAGAGTATCGAGACTTGTGCGCTTCATCCATCACGATCTCTCTAAGATCCCCATACATAGGAACCAATATTCAGCTTTATAGTTTTTCCATGCTCCGCAAATACTCAGCTTTATAGTTTTCTTCCTTTAACGCTTCTGTCTGAGCCGAACGGATCTGATCAGGAAGATTTGAGTGAATGGTGAGCTGTAATGCTCGTACGCATTTGGGTTTCGTTTCCTTCTGACTAAGGGCGTCAGCTACAACATTAGCTTTACCTGGGTGATACCTGATGGCACAATCGTAGTCGTTCAATAGTTCTACCCAGTGACGCTGTCGCATATTCAATTCCTTCTGGTCGAAAATATGCTGGAGGCTCCTGTGATCGGTGTAGATAGTGCATTTGGTACCGTACAGATAATGCCTCTAAATCTTCAACGGAAAAACCACAGCTCCCAGCTCCAAGTCGTGAGTTGTGTAATTCTTCTCATGCACCTTCAGTTGTCGAGAAGCATAGGCTATCACCTTCTCGCATTGCATCAACACGCAACCGAGACCCTGAATAGAAGCATCACAATATATCACGAAATCCTCGGTACCTTTAGGTAAAGACAAGATTGGTGCACTGCCGAGTTTCTGTTTCAAAAGTTGGAAAGCATCCTCCTGTTTTGTTCCCCAAGAATACACAACACCTTTCATGTTAACGCGGTAAGAGGTTGAGCGATCTTCGAGAAGTCTTTAATAAATCTTCGATAGTACCCAGCAAGACCAAGAAATTGTCGCACCTCCGAAGGATTCTTTAGTGTCGCCCAATTTCTAATAGCATCAATCTTAGCAGGATCCACGTGTATCCCTAATTCATTAACAATGTGGCCAAGGAAGTGCACTTCTCGTATCCAGAAGTCACACTTAGAAAACTTCGCGTTGAGTTGCTCCTTCCCCAGGAGTTCCAAAATAAGACGTAAGTGCCGCTCGTGGTCCCCCTTGCTCTTAGAGTAGATCAAGATGTCATCAATAAACACAATAACGAAGTCGTCAAGATACGGCTTGCACACACGATTCATAAGGTCCATGAAGACTGCTGGTGCATTCGTCAACCCGAAGGGCATAACTAAAAACTCATAATGTCCATATTGCGTCCGAAATGCTGTTTTTGGAACATCCTCTTCTCGGACTCTCACCTGATGATAGCCCGATCTATGGTCGATCTTCGAGTAGAAACTTGACCCTTGCAACTGGTCAAACAAGTCGTCGATACGCGGTAGAGGGTAGCGGTTCTTGACTGTCACCTTGTTGAGATCCCGATAATCTATACACATACGAAAGGACCCGTCTTTCTTCTTCACAAACAAAACTGGGGCTCCCCAAGGCGAAGAACTGGGTCGGATAAAACCTCTATCCAACAGTTCTTGAAGTTGATTTGACAGTTCTTGCAACTCACCTGGTGCAAGACGATGGGGAGCATGGGCAATCGGAGCTGCTCCTGGCATAAGGTCAATCTGGAATTCCACCTGGCGATGTGGAGGTAAACCAGGTAACTCTTCTGGAAACACGTCAGAAAACTCACGAACAACTGGAAGGTCCTCGGTCTTCCTTTCTTCAGGCTGTGAATCGATAACAAGAGCTAGAATAGCAGGGTAGCCCTTCCGTAGACATTTCTGGGCTTTCATGGCTGAGATGATGCCGACCATTGCACCACTACGATGACCTTGAACCAATAAATATTCTCCAATGGGGAGAGGGATACGCACGATTTTCTCTTTACATAGAATTTCCGCTTGATGCTTAGACAACCAATCCATGCCAACGACCACATCAAAACTTCCAAGAGTAACGGGGAGTAGGTCAATATCGAACACTTGACCCATAAGATCAAGTTTATAACCAAAAAGGACATGTGAAGCTTCAATCGATTTACCATCAGCTAATTCTACTACATGCTTATTTACAAGAGGTGTGGGAGTCAACCCTAACTGACGACTGAACCCCAAAGACACATAACTCCAATCGGCACCAGGGTCGAATAAAACAGAAGCAAAAAAGGTCGTTCACATAAAACGTACCAGTCACGACGTTACCATCATTGCAAGCTTCCCCAACACCAATAGTAAACACTCTCCCACGCGCACCGTTCCCGTTGTTGTTCCCGTTGTTGTTCCCAGTGTTGTTATTGTTGTTATTACTAGCATTTTGATTGAGTTGAGGACAATCCCGTCTGAAATGACCCTCTTCACCACACTGAAAGCACCCCTTACGATTTCCCTAATTCTGTTAAGGCTACTGCCTCTCCTGTTGCTGTGGCTGCTATTGCTGCAGGGGTTGCTGCTGCTGCTGCTGCCGCCTTGGAAGTGAGACCCTGCAGTCTCAAGCCATATGCCCCACCTTGTTGCACCTATGACATACTCGGGTGCATGGTCCGCGATGGTGGAAGTTGCACTTGTTACACTTAGGCTGCTTCCCTGCGTATGAGCCCTGGTTTGAGTTGTTGCTTTGATTCTGATTAACTGAGGATGTCTAGCTAAAACTGCGATGGCTGCTGGTGTCTGGCTTCTTCTGAGACTGATTCGGATTGGACACCTTGTCCACATCATTCCATTTGCTCTTACTATCAGTGGCAAAGGTAGTAGCTGTAGCAGTAGTCACAGTAGTAGAAACGCGCCGTGGTAGCGAGCCACGCTCCACCTCCTGATCTGTGATCTTGTGGGCTAAGCGGATGATCTGAGCTAAGTTGTTGAGGTTTGCAGCAGTGACCAAACTCTTTACTGCTGGTGCTAGACCCTTGATATACAACTCAATCCTTTGAGGTGGGGGTCGAGATAAGTTAGGGCACAAATTTGCTAGCTCATGAGATCGTTTCGTGTAAGCCTCGATCTCAGACCCCTCCATCTTCAGATTGTAGTATTCGTTCTCGAGTTTCTAAATCTCATCACGAGGACAGTATTCTTCACGTTTCAGCTCCTTAAAATCGTCCCAAGTAGTGGCATTCGCCATCTCAATGCCCAGCATCTGGACTTGGGCATTTCACCAGGTCAAGGCACCATCCTCGAATGTGCCTGTAGCATACTTCACTCTGTCCCCAGCAGGACAGTTACACATTGCAAACACCGATTTCGCCTTTTTAAGCCAATGCAGTAGCCCCACAGCCCCTTTAGACCTACTGAACATCTGTGGCCTACAATCCATGAACGTCTTAAATGTATAAGCAGGCGGATTGTTTTGATTCGGATTAGTTTGCTGACCTAAAGACAAAAGAAAACACAGCACACGGGTGAGAGATGTGTACGCGAGACAAGAATAAAGGGTAATTGGCACATATCGTACCAGCTTGATAGGCTGCTAAAGCCTCAGCCACACGTGTGTTAATCAGGTTTGTCAGCTCGTCCTGAGTCATCATAATCTGACCACGCCCATGGCCTCATCCACTCATGATTCTATATAAGAATAGGGAAAAGGTTAGGAGTTGAGATAAGGTAGGAGTCAAACCTCACGATGACTTCTATAGACGACAAAGTTTACGTCAGACAACAGAGCGGAACCCCTTTACACTCGTTAGACCTTATTGGGACTCACGTGCACCCCACATTACTATTATGTGTGCACCCATAATAGGAATGCGATTTGCATGTTTATCTCAGCTCCTCCCAACTCATGCTAAAAGGTTCCTCAAATTCTCGTAACAAGACAGAACACCGCAAACATGAACCACGAAAATCTAACGGGATATCGAACTGTGACTCTATCAATCCCATAACTCAGGTAAATACACATGAATTCAGTCTGAAATGCTAAGTGTGTGCAATCGCATGCAACATTGTACATAAGTGTACACTAAATATACTATGCAATAAGTAAACGAGAGACAAACCTTGCAATCTGGAGCTGAGTGTCATGGTCGATTTCGAAGCTGTTCGGTTATAGTCTGGTTTTATAAAAACGCTTTTAAAACCTAGTTCTCTATAACTAGTGGCTCTGATACCAAACTGTCACACCCCCAAAATACCACATGCGAAAACCCTGCTAGGCGTGTAACGTACCAGAATCTAGCCACGAATCATATTGAACTAAGATCAAGTTATAAAACAAAGTTTCCATTCAAAAAGATAAAACATTCATAGCCTATCCAAGCTTAACATGTTCAGCGGAAGCAAATGGTTAAACACTGTTTAATCGTTTCAAAAACCAACATACGTGAAATCATTAAATAAGTCTTGAAATCCAAGCAGTACGACCCATGACCACTCCAGCCATCCAGACAGCAAGTTCCTTTTTCCATAGTACCTAACGACCTGCGAGCATGCAACAAGTGTATCAGACAACGCTCGTGAGTTCATAGTTTTACGAAAACGTTAGTTACCAAGTGTTTAGTTCAGTTCATTGATTTCAATGTTGATAATACCTCGAATACAAGACGGCTCCAGATTTATTTTGCCCGTTCCCCAATGCACCTATCAAAGCATTGGGCATGACTTAGTCATTAGTTCACACCCGTCCTCTCAGGTACGGGGTGAGGGTGCCAAACCTAGATAGCGCTACCAACTAATACTCCTTTACCTCTCAGGTAACAAACAAGATGGGACTTAAAGGTGATAGGATGAGTATATTATCCAAAATTCCAGATTTTACCCACAAGACGTATTCCTCTCAGGAATACCCAATTGATTTACCCAAAAACCTATCCCTCTCAGGGATACCCAATGACTGTCCCACCAACCGGGACGTATGCTCAAGAAGAATGAACTCACCTTTGATTTGCTCGATATGTTTAATTACCCATCCAGTTAGTCAACCAACCCTTTTGTGGTTACCAATAACTATCAGTTTTAGGATTTATCAATTAACTCACGTATTTCTAGGATTACATTTATCACAAGTATCACTATACATTACATCACATATACTCGGTTCACACATGTGTTCACATCCAATGTATAACATACAATACCACATAACAGTTAACTGAGCTATCTACCAAAGCCTAAACCCAATTTATTTCCCTTTGGCGAAGAACCCTTCCGACGAAAGTTCCCTCCGACGAAGAACCCTACGGCGAAAGACTATACTTCGTTGAGCATGCATGTGACGAAAGACCCTAGTGTTTCGTCGAAGTCTGGTCGACGAAGGACCATGTTCTTCGTCAAGATGTCTTTCGTCGCTGCATATAACAGTCAGTTGCAGTTTTTCCCTTAATCTCAGCCGCCTCATACGCTAATACTTTGACAGTTTCTTAATCAGATCAAATGACACTTTTACACCACGAACATGTTTCCTAATTATGAACAATCATCTATCATTCTAACCCATCCAAGACATAACAGTTCTCTTTCATTAATATGCAAATGAAAATTAATAATCTATCATGTGGATTATCATGCCAATCAAACAAATTAAACAAATCATCAATTGTAAATTCTAAGGTTCCTAATCATTACGTTCAACATAGATTAATGCCAGAGTCAATCACATGCTCTAGATTCACTGTCTTACAAGTGAAACCCTAGTTTATATCAAGTCATGACATCAAGATCTTGCAACTAATAGTGTTAGACACTAACCGTGAATACCGGAGTGATTAGATCGTTCGAGATGAAGGGCTTCGATATCCTAAGGTTGCCGTCGCACAGAGAGTAGGGAGGGAGGACCTAGGGTTTTGCCGTATGAAGTTTTGGCAGATCACATATGATAAAATAAATTAAAACCTTGTTGGGCCTCAACTGGATCTGGGCCGCGAACCCAGTTTGACGAAAAACCTTCTTTGACGAAGGACATATTTTGTCGAACATTGATGACGAAAAGTGTAGTTCGTCATGAGCTACTGATGATGAAGAACAGTCGATGAAGAACCCCTTTTCGTCGAAGGAATCTTGTGGTGAAAAGCTATATTAATAAACTTCAAATAATTTATATTAAGACTACGCATTTATCAACCGATCATTATATATAACACATAAATCATTCAGATAACTACACACGACGCCATGTAAATCAAATTGTAAAGTCAGTGATGTGTATAGGAAAGACCTTGGAATCTCGGGTTGTCACATTGAGTGTTTCACAAAAATACATCTTCGGCCGAGTGTTGAGTGATCTCCCTGAGGTATGCGAACTTGTATACAAATGGAATTTTAAAGAGGCATGTTATGCCCAAATAAGTAATTTATCTTATGTAATGTTCTAAATAAATCATAACGAATAGGATTGTAAATAATATAAAAATAAAGCCTAATAAAGATCTTGGAATCCCGGCACTCAAGACAAGCCCAAAACTTCTCTTCTACCCATTCCATTTGGGAGTGTAAGCCACATTATAAACAGTTTTGCTTGAGGACAAGAAAAGATTCAAGTGTGGGGGTATTTGATGTGTGTAAAATGCAACATATAAATTACATCAAATGAGGCATAAAACTAACCTTTTTTTAGTACTAATGTTGGAAAAGTGTGATTTTGTCTTCCTTTTCTATTTTCAGGATTAAATGAGCTCAAATGAACAAAAGAAGCAAAATACAGCTAAATCTAACATAAATACAAGAAAAGGAATAAACGTGGCATGCCCGACCCCTCGACAGCATCTTCCCAAGCAAAAACAAGATTTCAGAAGGCTGAACACACCCCGTGCCCAGCGGACACGGGGGCGTGCTCAAGTGTCTGCAGAAAAGACAAAAGCGTAGAAGCTTCTATTCCCCAACACGGGGGCGTGCCCAGCTCCACACGGCCGTGGTCAACGCTAAGATTCGCAGAAGCAAATCTTGATAGTACAGATACGCTTCTGCACACGAGGCCGTGCCCAGCGGACACGTGGGCGTGGTTAACTAATGCAGACAAAATGCAATTAATGAAGAAAGAAAAAGTGGATGGACACAGGGCCGTATCCGGGCTTCTGTGCAGGCTATAAATAAAAGTGCTTGGTTCACTTCAAAAGCATCCCTTGACAAACCACCTCTCTCCCACTTCACCCACACTCCACCACCATCACAACACCCTCATCCACCACCATCATCCATCATCCATCATAGCGTGTAGTAGCACCCCCACCATTCAATACTTTTGCTTTTTAATCTTTTCGCACTTTTTATTTGATTTTGTATTAATGACTTTAATAACTAGTTTCTTCTGTTGAAGGTGAAACTTCCTTATCATTTGTCTATGGTGTCTTGGCATTATTTTACTGTCTATATAAAATAAAAGATTTACACCATTCATATCTCTACGTTCTATATAGAGATATGTTGGCTACCTGGTCGAGGGGTTAAGGGAATGGTTTGGTAAGGTTCTTGCCTTGTTCAGTGTATAGATCCTGTAAGGACCTGGGTCAAGCTTACTAGGACCTCCTTCAATACCCACTGGTATTGGATGGCGGGGGTGCGAATGGCTTGATCCCCTCATATGTAAACTACTATTAATACATTTACCCGGCTACTTGGGATTGTATCCCTGCTGACTCAAACCACTTAGCTGAGGGTAACGTCACCTTCAAAAGAGGAGCCTACCACATTACGCATTAATAACTTAATTAATTATCTTTCAATAATCCAACCCTTTAGGATTGTATCCTTGTTGACTCAAACTACTGGGTTGAGGGTGCCGTCACCTTCAAAAGAGGGGCCTACTACTACAACTAAGATACTCTCTTAAAAAGTGCAAAAGTGCAGAAAACATCAAAGGTTACACTAAAGGCAAGTCGGATCCAAGTGATTCATCTTGTTTTTCAGCATTTTTAGTTTTTATTTTCATGTTAAAACCTTTTTCTAAATTTTTTATTTGATTAGACGTTGAGGATAAACCGGTACTAAAAGCTCTTGTGTCCTTGGACGACCTCGGTATCTTACCAACACTATACTACGCTCACGATGGGTGCACTTACCCATATGGGTGTTTAGTGTTAGTAAAATATCGTGTTTTATAAATTTAAAACTTGACTAAAGTGTTAAAAAGGGCTAAAAATATACATAAAAATATATACACACCGACACACATCAAGTTTTTAGCGCTGTTGCCGGGGACACAAGAATTTTAAGAAAGTTAGGAATCAACGGCCTAATCGTTTTTCTTATTTTTCTATTTTTTTTAGGATTTTTCTTAAATTTTCAGCTTCTGCAGACTGCAGCACGGGGCCGTTCCTGGTCGGACACGGGCCCTGCCCAGCGTTACTGGCTGTTTTTATTTTTCGAGTTACAGAGGGCCGAGCACGGGGTCGTGTCGGTGCAGCACAGGGCCGTGTCGAGCTCTCCAGTAACAGGGATCCGGAAAACAATCACTGTAACTCCGACCACAGGCCTTGTTCACCTGAGCACGGGGTCGTGGTAAAACTTCTGACCAACGTTCTTGTTGTTTTTATTGTAGGAATTGGAACCCAGGTCCCACACCTAAACTTTCTACGTAGTGTATGAGCTCCAGTTCCAGTAGAGACATAAAAGAACATCTACACGAACCCAAACGTTTTCTAAGAAAAAGACTTAAAGCTAAAAACCAAGAGAAAGTTTCAGGGGACCCACTTCCAATGGCGGATCAACGTACCCTCTTGGATTACCTACGGCCCACCGTAGGTAATCTTGGCGTCGCTATCAATGCGCCGAATGTCGATGCCAACAACTTCGAACTTCGGCCGCATTTGATCCAAATGCTCCAAAACTTCGCAACCTTCCACGGGCTTGCGGAAGAAGATCCCCATTTACATATTACCAACTTTTTGGAAATATGTGATACTTTTCGGATCAATGGAGCATCAAATGACGCCATCCGCCTACGAATGTTTCCATTTTCACTAAAAGACCGAGCTAAGGCTTGGCTTAATACCCTCCCAGTTGGTTCGGTAAACACCTGGGATGAACTTGCCCAAAAGTTTCTATATAAGTATTTCCCTCCTGCTAAAACGGCTAAATTAATGACTGAAATTAACACATATTCACAAGAGGACAGGGAATCCTTATATGAAACTTGGGAGACGTTCAAGGAGCTACTAAGAAAGTGTCCTCATCATGGTCTTGCGGTATGGCAACAAGTATCCACTTTCTACAATGGATTGTTGCCACACACAAGACAAACACTTAACTCTAGCTCTGGGGGGCTCCTAGGTAATCACCGCAAAAATGAAATTTATAATCAAATTGAGGAACTTGCTCAAAACAATTTTCAGTGGCACACTCCCCGAGGCATTATATCTATTGCCCCGGGCGCCCATAAGGTTGACGAAAGCACTTCTTTACAAGCCCAAATCGAGGCCCTTTCTTTAAAAATCAAAAAGTTAGAAATGGCAAAAACGGCCTCGGTTATGGCTTGTGAAAGGTGTGGTGGGCCACATGAAAATTGGAGTTGTATAAAAGAAATGGATAATCAAACGGAAATGGTAAACTACATTGATAATAGACCTAGGCTGTCAGGTCCTCCGACAGGTAACTACAACCAAGGATGGCGTAACCACCCTAACCTTGGTTGGAGAGAACCTGGCAATAGTAGTTACCAACAAAATCAAAACCAAAGAATAAACTTTCAACAACCACGCAATGAGTCACAAAATTTCTCTCAACAACAGAAAGGGGGACGAGAGAGGCTTGAAGACACCGTCTCACGCCTCATCTCTGACACCGATAAGAAAAACTCGGATCGATTTCAACAAATAGAATTAAATTTTAGAAACTAACAAGCAAGTATTCAAAACATTGAAAAACAATTAAATCAACTAGCTCAAAATTTCTCCGAGAGACCACAAGGCGCGTTACCTAGCACTACCGAAACAAACCCAAAGGCGCAAGTACATCTCATCACATTGAGAAACCGTACCGTAGGTCCCGAGGAAGCTCCGCTTCCCACAACTGAAAGGAGTTCACCAAGCCAAACCACAACTTCATCAACACCCCAAAAAGAGACGACTCATACACCAAGCCAAGAGCCACCCAAGAATCCTCTGGTGCCTTATCCTGGTCGGTTACTTCGCCAAAAGACCGATAAGCAATTCATAAAATTCGTAAATCTACTAAAACAATTGCATGTCAATATTCCATTTGTAGAAGTCCTAACCCAAATTCAAAATTCGTAAGATCGTTGTCGGACCCGAAACGAGTCAATCAGAGGCGTTCTACTCAGAATGAAAGGCTGAAACAGACATAATGAGTTGAATTCAGCTAGATCTTCACTTAAACTGTCTTTTGTATTGATTCTGAAATGATTACAGATCAGTAGACACTTCGACAGAGCTTCGCCGTCGGAAAACACCTCAGTAATTTCGTACCAACTGACACGAGATCACACATATTTATAGTTAACCTAATTCCGTATGAAACACACTTCATGCGGAAATACATTCAAGTGAAATTACAACTCACACGATATTAAGTAATTCCGTGCGGAATTACTTGTTGACTTTTCATGCGGAATTAAGACCTTCGCGCGGAATTAACTTTTTGTCATATCCTCTCGATCTTCGTGCCATGAGCAATGCAAGACTCGATACAAGACGAAGTCGACAGACGTATGCACCAACAGACTCCCCCTCGGATGTTGATGAGTCTACTGTGTCGAGTCTTCGCAACTTCATTCCTTATCAGTCTGTTCCAGGATCTAGCTCTGGCTCTTTCTTCTTACATCCCATGATCTTGATCTGGCTCTTTTCTATCTCTAATTCTCTTGATTCCTTAAGTTCATCAGCATCATCAGCTTCAGAATCGTAACCTGGCTCACCAAATCAACACCTGGCTCTAAACAATCTTCAGGCTCCCCTTTTGCAAGCAAACTCCCCCTCGAGTTATGCTCGTAATTAGGATCGTCACCTGGCATCCATTTTGATCTTCAGGTATCGGAACCTGGCTTTCTCTAACCACAGAGTTCTCAGGTATCGGAACCTGACTCTTCTCAAATTTCAAACCTGCAATGTTTCTACCACACACATAAGTTTTTGTGATATAAAATTTTCATTTACAGACACCTCTTGCAGATTTCTTTCTGATGAACCACCTGAATTTACAAAAAGATTTTACATTTTCCAAACTTCTGATAACCACTTGCAGGAAAAATCATTCAAATCTTTAAATACCGACTCCCCCTCACGAAATGTCATCATATTTAGCACTAGGAATTTTGAAAATCAGCTTTCCAACACCAGTTGTCGAAATTTTTTTGAATTTTTCAAAAATTATGCTAAAACACACTGAAAATATTTTTGAAATTTTTGATAAATAAATGCAGTAAAGAAATATTTACGGACAATATTTTTGTGAGTTTGTGTAAGAGGATCATATCAGTTTATGAGACAAATCACAAACACCGTTAAGCTTCATTTCATTTTAAGTTCTAAATAATTCACTTAGATTGTTAGTATATTGGTCCACTTAAATTTTCATACAAAGTTCAACTGTTTCGAGATACGCAATTAGTGTCTTAATGGACTTAAACTTATTCGCGTGTCCCACTACTTGAATATACTCTCGTATCCAGATCCCAATATTCAGTCTTATAGATGAGTATACCTAGATGATATCTGTAAAAGGTTAAATGCGAAACCGTGAGAGCTCATGTTAGAACTTCCGTTCAGCAAAGAGATGACGGCTCGACTTTAGGTGTGTTCCCTTTAGAGAATCTTTTCTTCAACAGTACATGATTAGCATTTTTCAATGTTTCATCATTTTTTGTACTGAGGGTGGCGCTATATTTCAAGCAAGCAGAAAGTATTATACGGGGACTAGGCTATTGCTTTCGCAAAATCAGAAGTCCCGGGATAATACCCCAGATATCACTGAGCATAAAGACCTAGTATCTCGGAAAGAGGGACCTTTCAAACAAGATTTCGGGGGTTAGCCATATATCCAAGAAATGTTCCCCACGAGATAAGCAAGTTTGAAATTTATGTTTATATCTCGAAAACAATTTCCTAAATGTGTAAAAACCTATTGGCACATCCACAGTGAGATCGTTTGTCACATTTAACATTCCATTTCTTTAGCATGCTGTGGTAGTCCACTGATGTACTATCATTTCCTCTTTTTCACAACAAAACTCGTTTTTGATTTTATCATATTTTTGGCTTTTTCAAATTTTTTAATGTTTTTGGATTTTCTGAAATTTTCTTACTCCCCGTAAAATTCAAAAACATCTAAAGAAAATTTAAAATAAACTGAACAAGTAAAGTGACAACTGATTACGAATTGCTTCAAATCGCCATCCTCTTGGCATAAACAATCAGAACTCCCCCTTTCAATAAACTATTTTCCCATTTAGATTTCAAAACACTTAAGTTTGTTTTAATCAAAATGGTTTTTCCAGAAAATTAGTTTAGTTGATTTTACCACTTGCAGGTTAGGGGATAAGATCATCACTTTGTTCATTTTTAACCACTTGTATGAGAATTACATCAAGTTCAACCTAATGACCTTGATGAAGCACTTGTAAATCAAAACAGTCAAACCTCTGTACCACTTGTAAGACGAAATCACTTTTCGTGGATTTCTCAAGAAAGATGCCGATTCCTACTCCACACTTACCAACCTGGGAGTTCCGGCAAGTACACAACCTGTAAAAATTTATCAGCTTTAAAATTCATTCTCAAAATCAATTTTTTTATCAAGAAAGATGCCGATTCCTGCTCCACGATTACAAACTTGGGAGCTCCGGCAAGTTAGATTTTCACTCAAAAATATGTCCACCCAAGCCTGACCAGCCTTGAGTGTTTTTAGCTCTTGTTCAGTAGGGTTATAAGTTGCCTTCTTTGTTGCATAAAAATCCTTAACCCCTTGAACTTTTCTCTCAACCATTTTTCCAAAAATCTTTTTCACATTGCCATTAAATGCTTTCTCGACATCAAATTCTTTCTTCTCTGAATAGAATTGATTCGAGATCTCAATTTTACCAACTTTTGATTTAAAATTCTCAGCCTTCAATGGTGGAAAATTCACATCATCCACTATAGGCACTGAGTTTTCCTTTTTAACCTCAACTTATGGCTCCTCTGACTTTATGGAATCAGATTCATCGCCAGATTTCTCAGAAAACTTCTTAACAACCCACATTTGGTTGTCTTTTGCTTTCTTTTTGTAAAAAATTTTCTTTGAACACTCACCAACTTCATATGTTGAATTTTAAAAATTTTGAATTTTTCAGTTGATGGTTCATTCTTCTCAACAACTTTTCCTTTGAGTTTTTCAGAAACTCCTTGTTTTGTCTTTGTATCTAATGGACAATTCCATGCAATGTGACCAACTTCATTGCATTTAAAACAGGTTCGAGTATCCTTTCTATGAAAAACTCCAGTCCCTTTCCTCTCAGCTAGAAACTCCTGGTTTGATTGTCTCCAGAAAGGTTTCTTCTGTTCTTCCTCAGCACTTCCTCCTGAAACAAATTTTGTGTTTGTTGTAGAAATTTTATCATTTTTATAATTTTCAGGTGGAATAAAACCAAGACCTATCTTTTTGAAATTACCATTATGGTTTGGTTTCTTTTGAAAAGCAGAACCAGAATTGTAACCTTTTTTCTTGTTTAAACGTTGTTGAACTCTTGAAGTGTATTTTTTAGGTTTTTCAGTAAGATTTAAATCTTTTATTTCAGAAATATTAATTTCTGTCATTTTGAAAACCTTTTTGATATTTTCAAATCGAACACTTCTTGTTGGTGCATACATTTGTCGACTTCGTCTTGTAACGAGTCTTGCATTGCTGATGGCACAAAGATCAAGAAATCAAGACATGGAGCTAATTTCGCATGAAGAGTATCTTGTAATTCCGTGCAGAATTATTTCTTAATTCCGTATGTAAAGTAATTCTGTGTGTCTGTAATATCGTTTGAGTTAGGTTCGTGCGGAATTAGCCCGCCTATATATAGTTTTCAGTTTATGTCATTCCATACGAAATTACATAGTGTTTTTCCGAGGGCGAAGCTCTGTCGAAGTGTCGTCTTGCTCAATCAATACAAACGACAGTTTAAGTGAAGATTTAGCTGATTTCATGCATTATGTCTGTTTCCGCCTTTCATAGTGTATAGAACGCCTCTGATTGACTCAATTCGGGTCCGACAATGATCCTACATGTGGTATCAGAGCACAGGAGGAGGAGTTCTGCAGATTTCAGTTTGATTTCATCTCATTTTCTTACTTCTACACCTTCTTTTCTGATTTGAACAACTTTTCACGGTCAAAAAGTTCTGAATTTCACACATCTTAATCGGAATCATGTTTTAACAAAGCCTTGAGAAAATTGAACCTAAATTCATTCAAAATCTGATAAAACAAGTAATTCCGTTTCAAAAATGCTGACATCATCATTAATTCTGTTTGAAATTGTTCATTAATTTCGTACGGAATAACATAATTGGATAATTTCGTTTGAAAAGTTTACTAATGTCGCACGAAATTAGTAATTTCGCTCCAAAGATCTTAATTTCGTTTGAACTGATATCTAGTTTCGCATGAAATTAGGTATTTTCGCTTGAAGTATATAATTTCGTTTGAACCAGTTTAATTCCGTTTGAAAGTTGTGTGCAGGTAATTTCGTTTGAAGGACTTGTTTTCGCTTGAAAATGTCTGACGAAGAATTTTACAACGCGTTTGCTTCATCCCCGACTACTCCGGCTGCCATTGCTCAAAGCATGAACATGGAGAACGAAACCGGAACTTTACAAAAGCCCCCGAAGCTTATGGGCATTTAGGAGTATTATGGATGGAAAGATCGATTCGAAAACTGGGTACAAGCCAATCATTTGAGGTCTTGGGAATGCATTGAGAAGAAGTATGTTCGACCTCGTACAAATTTGGGTGTTACAAAAGCAATTTCTGAATTGAATGACAAAGAGAGAGACATTTATAAAGCAGAAAAGATGATGATCAGTCTTCTACAGCAAGCTGTGAAAGAAGACATTTTTATCTTGCTTCAACATGATAACACTGCAAGATCGATCTGGGATGCACTTAAAACTAAGTTTGAGGGTAGCGAGAAAATGATCAAGAGCAAGAAAACACTGCTAAAGAAAGAATTTGATTTGTTTTCAAGCTCGGTAGGAGAAACATCTAAGAAGTTAATTGAAAGATATTGCCACTTAGTACGTTCTATGTCTCTGTTGGGAATTGAGAAAAGCCAAGATGAGTGGGTAGACGCTTTACCTCAGAAAGAGTGGGGTACATTCTTGATGATCTTGAAGAATACTGGGGAATACGATGGATTGACTATCTCTCAGTTCATTGAAAAGATTGAAAGTCAAGATCTTGAACAGCAAAAGATTGCAAGGATGAACAATCCGAGTAATCAACAAGATGTGAAGATGTATTACAAAGGCAGCATGCAAGATGTTGAAATGAGTCCAAAAATCCAAACTGCTTTCAGTGCTGGGAACTCATCTGATCAAAGTTCAAATAGCAGCAGTGGAATCTCTTCATATCCAAGTGTGAATCCAAAGAATTCAACATCAAGCTTTCATTCTCAAAGCTCAAAAAGTGGAAATGGTTGTGTGATACAGTGCAACATTGCATTGAATCTCCCAAATGGTCAAAGTTTGTATGAAGAAGTTGCAAGAGATCACATGACATTACTTGCCACAGTTTCGGAGACTTATGAGGGTTTGGTCGCTGGAAGGATCGGAAATCCTATGCTAACAAAAGAGGATTATGATCAGATAGATGCTGAAGAGATGGAGCTCATGGACATCAAATGGTGCTTGGCTAGTGTCTTGAGAAGAGCTGAAAAGTTCAAAATGATTACAGGGAGAAATGACTTTCTGGATGCACATGTTTCTACTTGGGGTTTTGATAAATCTAAAGTAACTTGTTTTCGATGTAGGGAGAAAGGTCATTTCAAAAGAGAATGCAAAAATCAAGAAGCTAGTGGAGCAAAGAATTTGTTTGGTCAAGATGATTACTATCGGAAAGCCATATACCAACAAGTTGCTCATCAACCACAACAAAAACAAAAAGAGTCACAAACTGCTCATGCTAGAATGATCGAAGATGCAAACAAGAACGCTTATTATGGTATCGTTGATCAAGATGATGAAAAAGTAGCAGAAGGTTTCAGCTGGAACAAATATATTCCACCTGATTCAAAAGTTGTTGCTCTAACAGCAAAAGTTATCCAAGAATCTGATATGTTTTTAGAATGGATGAAAGTGTTTGATGATAATGAGAAGAATCAAGATAAAGAGTCTGTTTCATCTGATGAAAGTTCAGAAAGAACAACAGTTTTTGATCAAACACCATCTGATTCTAGTTCTTCAGAAAGAACGATAGAATTTGATCAATCACAAACTGATGATTGTAGTGATGATGAAGAAGAAGAACAAATTAATATTGAAAAAACTCAACTATCTCCTGAAAGTTTTCAATTTTATTTTGCAGATCGCTTAGAGAGGTTGAAGAAGAAACGAGCAGCAAAAGAGTTGAAAAAAGAGAAAGTTGAAGAAGTTAAAGTTGATGAAAAACTGGGTAAAGAAGAAAAGGTGGTTGAAGTTGAAAAAGTTGTTGAAGTCGAGAAAATCGTTGAAGTAGAAAAGATTGTGGAAGTAATCAAGCCTTGCTTAAAGTGTTCAGAAGAACCTTGCAAGCAATGTGTAGAAAAAGATGAGAAATTGAGTGAGAAAGACAAGATGATAGAAAAGTTACTGTTTGATCTTAACTACGTGAAAGAATCATATGATGTATTGAACAGAACGGTAACCAGTTTGCAAAAGACTAATTCTGAAAGAGAAGATGCTTTGACAATGCTGAATGCTGTGATGATGTCGAAACAGAAAGCTATCAATTTCTATATCGAAGAAAGTGCAAAGTGGAAGCAAGAGTTGGAAACCGAAAAGATTGAAAATGAAAGAATTAGAAGACTGTTGCAAAGTTATTCTAGTTTTGATTATCTTATTGATCGAATTTATCCAACTGTTGCAGGTATGGAAGCTTTTCAAGATGACAAACCAAAGAAGAAGGATACTGGTAAGAAACAGAGTATTAGTTATAACAAGTGCCCGCCTCTGATCTGGGAAGGTTATTCTCCCAGAAAAACCAAATGGGAAGCAAGTTCAAAAGGCAGTCAATATTAAACTGAAGTCTGATATAACTGATGAGTTACCAGAAAACATTGACATCACTTTTACATCGTCTGACACTGATCATGAGTCCGAGTTGATAAAAAAGGTGGTCGATCAGGTGTTGGATAAAGATGATAGTCTGAGTCTGGAAATTCAAGTTCGTCAGTCAACAGTCCAAAGACGTCGGTTAAACGGGCTTCCAGTAAAGAGTTTTTGTTATCAAAATCGAATTTGGATGATGAAACATTCGAAGTTGCATATACTTTGAATAATTCTGACAAATTATATTCTGACAAAGAATTTCCAATAAGAAGTGTTCGAATTGAAATGATCAAAAAGGTTTTCAAAATGACAGAAATTAATATTTCTGAAATAAAAGATTTAAATCTTACTGAAAAATCTAAAAAATACACTTTAAGAGTTCAAAAATGTTTAAACAAGAAAAAGGGTTACAGTTCTGGTTCTGGTTTTCAAAAGAAACCAAACCATAACGGTAATTTCAAAAAGAAAGGTCTAGGTTTTATTCCACCTGAAAATTATAAAAATGATAAAATTTCTAAAACAAAAACAAAATTTGTTTCAGGAGGAAGTGCTGAGGAAGAACAGAAGAAACCTTTCTAGAGATAATCAAACCAGGAGTTTCTTGCTGAGAAGAAGAGAATAGGAACTGGAGTTTTTCACAGGAAGTATATTCGAACCTGTTTTGAATGCAATGAAGCTGATCACATTGCATCAAATTGTCAGTTGGATACAAAGACAAAACAGGAAGTTTCTGAAAAACTTAAAGGAAAAGTTGTCGATGTTGAACCACCAACTGAAAAATTCAAAATTTTTGAAAATTCGACTTATGAAGTTGGTGAGTGTTCAAAGAAAAATTTTTACAAAAAGAAAGCCAAAGACAACCAAATGTGGGTTGTTAAAAAGGTTGATGTTAAATCTTGCAATGATTCTGGTTCCACAAAGCCAGAAGAGCCACAAGTTGAGTTTAAAAAGGAAAATTCAGTGCCTTCAGTGAATGATGTTAATCTTCATCATTGAAGGATGAAAATGTTAAACAAAAGATTGGTAAGGTTGAGATCTCAAATCAATTCTATTCTGAAAAGAAATAATTTGATGTTGAGAAAGCGTTTAATGGAAATGTGAAAAAGATTTTTGGAAAAATGGTTGAAGGTAAAGTTCAAGGGGTTAAAGATTTTTATGCGACAAAGAAGGCAACTTATAACCCTACTGAACAAGAGTTGAAATCACCCAAGGTTGGTAAAACTTGGGTGGAAATTCTATTTCCTTGAAAAATCTGACTTGCCGGAGATCCCAAGTTTATAATCGTGGATCAGGAATCGGCATCATTCTTGGTAACATTGATTTTGTGAATGAATCTTAATATGATAAAATTTTACAGATTGTGACTTGCCGGAGCTTCCAGGTTGGTAAGTGTGAAGCAGGAATCGGCATCTTTAATTGGTAAAATGAATTTGTGTAGATGTTTTATTCCTACAAGTGGTAAGAGGTTGAATTTTACAAAGTGATTAGTCAAGGTCATTAATTTGAACTTGATGTAATCCTCATACAAGTGGATGAAAAACAATGTGATGAATTGATCCCCATCTCCTAAAAATGGTAAAATCAACAAAACTTATTTTCCGGAAAAACCATTTTGATTAAAACAAACTTAAGTGTTTTGAAATCTAAATGGGAAAATAGTTTGTTGTAAGGGGGAGTTCTGATTATTTATGCCGAGTGGATGGTGAATTGAAGCGATTCACATCTTGTTATCATTTTGCTTGTACCGTTTATTTTCAAGTTTTCTTTAAATGTGTTTGCATTTTAGGGGGAGTAAAAATTTCAGAAAATCCAAAAACAGTAGAAAAATTGAAAAAGACAAAAACATGATAAAATCAAAAACGAGTTTTGTTGTGAAAAAGAGGAAATGATAGTACATCAGTGGACTATCACAACATGCTAAAGAAATGGAAAGTTAAAAATGTGATAAACAATCTCACTGCGGATGTGCTAGTAGGTTTTTATACATTTAGTAGATTGTTTTCGAGATATAAACCTAAAATTTCAAACTTGCTTATATCATGGGGAACATTTCTTGGATATATGGGTAACCCCCGAAATCTTGTTTGAAAGGTCCCTCTTTCTGAGATACTAGGTCTTTATACTCAGTGATATCTGGGGTATTATCCCGGGACTTCTGATTTTGCGGAAGCAATGGCCTAGTCCCCGTATAATACTTTGCATCATGTGCTGTTGAAGAAAAGATCTTCTAAAGGGGACACACCAAAAGTCGAGTCGTCATCTCTCTGCTGAACGGAAGTTCTGACCTGAACTCTCATGGTTTCGCATTTAACCCTTTTACAGATATCATCTAGGTATACTCACCTGTAAGACTGAATATTGGGATCTAGATACGGGAGTATATTCAAGTAGTGGGACACGCGAATAAGTTTAAGTTCTTAAGACATTAATTACGTATCTCGAAACAGTTGAACTTTGTATGAAAATTTAAGTGGACCAATATACTGACAATCTAGGTGAATTGTTTAGAACTTAAAATGAAATGAAGCTTAACGGTGTTGGTGATTTGTCTCATAAATTGATATGATCCTCTTACACAAACTCACAAAAATATTACTTGTAAATCTTTCTTTACTATATTTGTTGGACCGTCGTGTGACCCTAAATAGTCAGTATGAGTAGTTCATCATCAAGTACAAAGGCGGAATCAATGTAAAAGATGTCAACACAGCTTGTTCCTTTCTAATTATCTATTTACTGATTAATCCTGAGCTTTTACACGTTTAAATGACAAACGGACAGCACCTCGACTCAGAACATATGACCAGGTTCCGCTCCAAATGAACATACACAACATCTATATATAATGTTCTGATTTCGCTTGAAGTTGACATGTCAGTTTCAAGCGGAATCAATAACATCTGATTTCGCTTGAACTGAACAATGTCACTTTCAAGCGGAATCACCCACTTTAACATATAAAACCCTAATTTCAACCCTGTTGTGTGTTCGTTTATCCTATCTAGACATAAGACTCGATAAAGACGAAGTTAACAGACACTAGATGCACCAACAGACTCCCACTTGGAAGTTGACGAGGTCTTCGGCGTCGAGTCTTCAGTCTTTGTCTCTTTCCAATTTGTTTTGATATTGTAAAAACTTCCTTTAAATCTTCAATCTTTAATCTACAATTAGGCCTGTAAACGAACCGAACGAACACGAACATAGGCATGTTCGTGTTCGTTCATTTAACTTTAACCGAACATGAACACGAACACGAACATATAATCGAACACATTTTTTTGTTCGTGTTCGTTCATTAAGAAATCAGGCATGTTCGTGTTCATTTAAAGCCTAAACGAACATAAACGAACATAAAAAAATTAACTGAACATATTTAAATAAACATAAATTAACATGATTGAAGAAACAAGTCTAATATATTACATTTCATCTGAAAACACGTCTAAATAAGGGTTCATAGATTTACTAATTAGTTTTATATTTATATAAGTAGTTAGAAAACCTAATATTTATATAAATATAACTATTTATGTATTTATTTAAATTTAAATGAACGTTCACGAACATAAAAGAATGTTCATGAACATAAATGAACGAACACAAGGTGTGTTCATGTTCCTTCATTTAATTAAACGAACAATTTTTTTTTGTTCGTGTTCGTTCATTTATTAAATAAACGAACATAAACGAACTTCCCGCCGAACAAGTTCATGAACGTTCGGTTCATTTACAGCCTATCTACAATCTCCCCTTTGATTGTTGATCCAGAATTCTGACTCCCCGTTTCACAGACTCCCCCTCTCAGTATGCTAGGACTCGAATTTCTGGTTCAAACTTTAACATTTTGATGCCATGGGGATGTTAAATCCTATTTCCCGTTTCTCAAACATAAAACATTACAATCTATACAAACTTAAAAAATTTTCAACTGTTCATCAGTTTTAGAAATCCACTTAAGTATTCAGATCCAAATTAATGACCCTGATTACTCAATTTTATCTACCAAGTCCAACTTAATGACCTTGGTTGATCGGTGACAAAACAAACTAATTTTAGTTCAAATATATTCAAACGTTTTCTGAAAATTACAAGTATCAAGTTAATGAACTTGTTTTTGACTTTTCAACAATCAGATCTTAACAAGATAAGCTCTTCTCATCCTCCAGTCCAGAAACTTCCTACATCCGCTTCAACTTTGAGAATCTGACGATCAACTCTCTACTTTGGTTTGTCGGAAAATAAAGCTGAAATGAAAAATCTTTTTGGATTTTCAATAAAGTTTCAAAACTAGAAATGAAATACAGAAATAGAATACAATGAAAGTAAACTATATACAAACATATTTTTGGTGAGCGTGTTAGGGAATCATATCAGCTATCAGACAAGTCACTAGTACTGTTAAGCTTTAATTTCATACTCAGAATTAAATAATTCACTTAGATTGTCGATATGCTGATCCACTTAAATTCTCACACAATTTTCAATCTGTTCAGGATACGAATTAGGTGACTTAAGAACTTAAACTTATTCATGTGTCCCACCTCTTGAATATACTCCCGTATCCAGATCCCAATATTCAGTCTTACAGGTGAGTATACCACAGATGATATCTGTAAGGGGTTAGATGCGAAACCGTGAGAGCTCAGGTCAGAACTTCCGTTCAGCAGAGAGACGACGGTTCGACTTTAGGTGTGTCCCCTTTAGAGGATCTTTTGTTTCAACATCACATGATTAGCATTTTTCAATGTTTCATCATTTTTATGCTGAGGGTGGTGCTATATTTCAAGCAATGTAGAAAGTATTATTCGGGGACTAGGCCATTGCTTCCGCAAAATCAGAAGTCCCAGAATAATACCCCGGATATCACTGAGTATAAAGACCTAGTATTTCAGAAAGAGGGACCTTTCAAACGAGATTTCAGGGGTTACCTATATATCCAAGTAGTGTTCCTCATGAGATAAGCAAGTTTGAATTTTTATGTTTATATCCCAAACAGACCTACTAAATGTGTAAAAACCTATCGGCACATCATCAGCGAGACTGTTTAACGCTTTAATACTTTACAAATCTTTAGCATACCATAACTGTCAAACCGATGTACTATCATTTTCCCTTTTTACACAAGCTCTTTTTCAGTTTTCTATTGTTTTTGGATTTTGAAATTTTTACTGTTTTTGTATTTTCTAATTTATATCTACTCCCCCTAAATACCAAAACAAGTAAAAAATCGACAAACCATTGCAGATTGTTTCTCATCGTCATCTACAACAGTACCTTCATCAACACCAATAATTCCATCCGACACCGAGAAAAACATCATACCGTTCAGTTTTAAAAGATATTTAAAACGTGTTTTATCAAAAGCTTTGGTATGTAAATCAGCTTTCTGATTGTCAGTGTGGATTTTCTCAATTCGTATCAACTTCCTCTCGAAGCAATCTCGAATGAAGTGATGACGAATTTCTATGTGTTTAGTTTTAGCGTGATGTACTGGATTTTTCGTTATATTAATAGCTGCATCATTATCAACAAAGAGAGGTGTGTTAAGAAATTGCAAACCGTAGTCGCGCATCTGTTGCTTGATACACAAGATCTGAGAGCAGCAACTGCTAGCAGATACATACCTCGCTTCACATGTGGATAGAGCCACAGAGGTTTGCTTCTTACACTGCCAGGTGACTAGACGAGGTCCAAAGAACTGACATCCCGCTGTTGTTGATTTTGCATTGACTTTGCAGCATCCGAAATCCAAATCTGAATACCCTTCGAGCGTAAAGTCGCCATCATGTGGATACCACAACCCCAATGATGGAGTTCCCTTCAGGTAGCGTAATATCCTCTTCACAATAATCATGTGCGAAGCTCTCGGGTTAGATTGAAATCTTGCTGCGAGGCACGTTGGGTACATGATATCGGGTCTTGAAGCAGTTAAGTACATCAACGAACCGATCATGGAACGATAAAGTGTCTCATCTACCCTGTCTCCGGTGAGATCTGGGTTTATCCCATGATTCGTTGCTAACGGGGTTGACGCTGGAGTAGAACCTGACATCCCAAATTTCTCTAGAATATATGAACGTACTTCGTCTGGTGAATGAAAATTCCCTCAGGTAGTTGATCAACTTGAAGACCCAAAAAGAATTTTATCTCCCCCCATTGATGACATTTCGAATTTTTGCTTCATAATTTATTCAAAGTTTTTGCAGAAATTCTCATTTGTAGACCCAAATATGATGTCGTCCATGTATATCTGAACTATCAGAAGATGTCCTTCTACCTCTTTGGTGAAGAGAGTGGCATCCACTTTTCCACGGATGAAGCTGTTGGCTAGTAGGTGTTGAGACAATGTCTCGTACCAAGCTCTCGGGGCCTGGTGTAAACCATACAGCGCTTTGTTCAGCAAGTAAACCTTGTTTTTATGGATTGGATCGGTGAAGCCCGGTGGTTGTCCGACATATACCTCCTCTTTTACCTTCCCGTAGAGAAACGCCGATTTCACATCTAGCTTATATACTTTGAAGTTTTTCCAAGATGCAAATGTCAGGAAGATTCTGATTGCTTCTAGTCGAGCCATAGGAGCATAAACTTCTGTAAAATCAATACCCTCCTGTTGACTAAAGCCCCGGACTACGAGACGAGCTTTGTTTCACACAACAACTCCTCGATCATCTCTCTTGCATTTAAACACCCATTTTGTGTTAATTTTCCTGTGACCATCAGGCAAGTCTACTAACTTCCATATTCCCAACTTTTCAAACTGACTCAACTCTTCTTGCATAGCATTGACCCAAGAATCTTCAGTTAGCGCCTCTTTGTATGTTCGCAGTTCAATCTGCGAAATAAAACAAATTAATGAAAACTCAGTTTGTAAAGGTGCTACTGTAGAATAAAAACAAGTAAGGCCTTGGTCAATTTGACGTCTAGTGCGAACACCTGATTGTAGTTCTCCAATTATCAGCTCCTCTGGATGGTATGAAAGAGTTCTTGGCATCACTTCGCCTGGAACATCTACTTCACCTTCCAGATTAGTAACATTCTGATTTGCACCATGTTCACTGACTGGGTTTGTTTGAATTTGTCACACCCCTTTCTGCGGCGGAAACACGATGTGTGATCATGAAAGGTTCTCATTGCATACGAAAGGTAAACATACTACATGCTCGTAAAAATAACTTCAAATACCAAACATTTCATAATTTGAAAACATAATTTAGCGTTTACATCGCGAGGTAGCATAAAACATTGTCTTAAAAAGTTTACATCTTTATTTAAAGATAAACATAAGCGACATCCACAAGCATGAGTAAGGCCGCGCGCACATCCACTTCTAGTTACCTGAAATACATGTGAGTTTTGGAAAAACGTCAACATAATGTTGGTGTGAATTCATGCAGTTTATGTATTGAACGTTAGTATACTTTGTATGAAAAACATGGTTTGTATCTTGTGAAAATAAAGTATTCATGTATAAATCAAGTGTTCATGTATGTATCAAGTTGTTAATGGGTTGCAAGGCCATTAACATGTGACACGACATAGGAAGCAACCAAACCTTAGGCATTTTTCTAGTTGGCATATTATGAGACACAAAAGCACTACTTGGTACTCGTTCTCACCAAGAGTGTGGCTGCCCGACACCCGTTAGATCTAACCTTTTGTTCTGCGGTCTAGGTATATTGTTGACTAATGGTGCTTATGGTACCCTATTCGTGACACGATTTCTCGTATCATGTATCATTTCTCGTATCATCATACCATTTATAATCATTGTAACATGTATTTCACCCCCGAGGTTATAAAACTGAAAACAATTAAAAGAAAAGGGGGAGCATGAACTCACAACTTTGCGTTCCTTGCGTCGTAATCTTCACCGGATTTGCTTAAAGTGCATCGTGACCTAAACGTGTTTTATTATCGTTAGTCACTAGTCTTGTATCGTACAAGCACAAGTCACTATCTTCTGTTTATGTATTGTTGTGTTAAAAATATTTTATATTTTTAACTATGTATTTTACTTATATTATTTTCTCAAAAATTAATATAAGTATTTTGTATTTTGCACTTTGCACCCGAATTATGTATCTTTTCTTAAAACTTCAGTTTATGTTCATAACTTATCCAAGTTATTTATTCTGTCAACTAATATATTCTCACCAATATATTTTCTTGCATTTGCCTAAGTATGTTGTATGTGTATTTTTGTGTTTTTACTTCTCATGAGTATTTAGTGTATTTTTCAAGTCCTAATACACTAGCACGTATAATACATACTACATACACTTAGCACAAAATTTGGTGATAATTTAATATATATGTATATATATATATATATATATATATATATATATATATATATTTCTCAAAAATATACATATTTAATGTCAATTTTTAACCTTGACGAACTCGTCGTTTCTTAACTCAAAAATTAGGGAAACCTTGGTAAATACCTTGGTATACATTTTTAGGGAATAAGTTCCTCAAAACTTATATATTTTTCTAAGTGTCAAAATTTATAAAAATTTTGACAGAGTTTCCACTAAAAATGGAGGTTTCCCATGTTTTCAAAACATGTGTTTATTTTCTTTTAAAAATCAACATCAATCAATTTCAACAACAATCATCAACAACATACACTAATTTCTCTATTTCATGAACTTGAAAATTTATAACAATGTGTAGTAACTTACTAGGGTATTTAGTAAGTCTTGTTACCCCTTTAAAGTGTGATTGCTTCTTTAAAAACTTCATTTTTAAAGAATATGATTCTTTACAATTTATGTTCATGTTTTCTAAAAATACTACTTCTTGTATTTTTCTTGTTACACATGTGTATCTTTACTTTATTAACCACCAAAATAAGGTTTATCTGTTTAAGAACCAAGATTAAGTAAAACTTGTATTTTTAACTTGGTTCTTTTGAAAAACCACTCATGGATATTTAGATCTACATGTTTATCATCTTACTTTGATCTTTAAAAAAAAAAATATTTCTAGTTCACATTAAGCTTCATATGTTCACCATCAAGTTTAACCATGGATCCTTCAAGACCCATGCTTAAACTTGGTAGACCCTAGCTTTAACATACTTGATCTAATCATAAAAGCAAGATACCACATCAACAACTTCATTACACACACTAAAAATTCATGTAATCACTTATTTTCTTCATAAATATATTAGATCTTCTCATTTTTAACATTAGAAGTTAAGTTGTTTAGATGGTGAAACTTGTACATAACATAAACATGACATATTTTAGTGATCAAGAATCTTACTACTAGCTCTAATGGCTAGGGAAGTGGCACAAGAATGAAGAAGATGAACAAGAAAGAAATCAAGTGGTTAAAAGCTCCAAAGTGAGGTCCTTCCACTTCTAACACCTTACACCTTCTTAGATAAGCTTCTTACACCTCCTAGTGACCTTGGATCATGAGATTGTAGCTTAGAAATGGTGGTGGTAGTGTGGTGATGGTGAGCCGAGACCAAGGAAGAAGATGAAGTTGTTTTGTGATAATGGATAAAGTATACTTACTTGTGGTTTTTATAAAGGATTTTCCAACACATGATCACCTTTAGAGATTCTTGCACATAATTAGGGGACAAGAGTAAGTAAAATAATCAAAAGGCATGTGGGGCCCATTTGGGGCCGTTTATGGTGAAAGGGGGGGGGTTAAAATGTAAATTTTTTGGAGGTTGAGGGTTTATAATGCAAACTAGAAGGTTTAAGTTAGTATAAGTTTGTTTAGGTGTTTTTATGATTTTTAAGGTGTTCTAGCATCAATACTAGTTTAATATCATAAAAACATTACTTCTAGTCAAATTTTGATGTCCCAGTTGTTGTTCGGTTGTTCGGTTCGTTACAGTTTGTTAAAGTGCTGAATTGCGCAGTTTCACTAGGTAAAAAGCACTTTTTATGGCAGTTTTAATTCCTGACACTTTGTAAATTATTTTGGACAATAAAACATAAATTCTACCTGATATTAATGTGTTTAAAATCTGATTATAGCTGAATTATGCAGATTTCTGCATTTAAAGTGCGTTTCGGGTGCTTTTTAGTGCATATCTTAGCTTTCGGAGTGTCTATATGTTAACCCTTGTATGTACTCTTGAGTTTTAACGTATTCTTGTCGTTGGACCTACACCTAGGTCCCAATTCTAGTGTCTGACTGCTTTCTGTAGAGTTGTTGGCATATTGTGTTTCACCGGTGAGTTTACTAGTATTTCTGACGCAACGCTCTTGTTTCTGCATAAAGCAATTCTTGTAGTATAAAACGTGCATGAATTCACTTGTGTAGTATGTAATCAAATAATGTTGACATTAAAGCACATAAATGCAGTCATTAAATAATAATTAAAGTGTACGGAAATTACCGGTTTGGTGCCAGTTGTCACAGACTTGAAATCTGAATTTGCTCTCCTTCAGAATCTGAATCACCACGATCAAATATCGGCATATTCTCAGATTCTTGATTATCAGTCTCAACCGTCTGATTATCATGAGCAACATCCGGAGATTATTATATATCATCATGTTCACCAGCATTGCTTGGACCTGCTTCATTGTCATTTGAAGTTTGTCGCGGTCGCCTAGAATACTCAGCTGGGAACCTTTCCTGTGATGACTCATACTCCCTCAGAATATCCAACTCATCAAAGAAATCTTCTTCTTCTTCTGGTTCTTCCATCATGTCAAACGAATCCCATAAAGTGTCATAATGATAACGCCATGAATCTCCAGGATTCTGCGGCGGCATTGTATTACCTTGACATTCAACATTGTGAGCTTCAATAATCCGTTTCAGACTTGGAACAAAGACACGTCGTAATGGACTTGCATAACCAATGAATATTCCCTCAATACTCTTCGGACCAAACTTTCCAAAAGGCTCTAGAACAGTACATGGTGACCCAAACGGTTCAAGATACTTCAGATTTGGTTTGCGGTTATTGATCAACTCAAAGCATGTTTTGTTGAATTTCTTGAAAGTGAGAACTCTGTTGAGCGTATAGCATGCGGCTGCAACGGCTTCTGCCCAAAAATTTATCGGTAGCTTTGAATCAGCAAGCATCGTTCTAGCCGTTTCGATTAGTGTCCTGTTTTTACGTTCAGCAACTCCATTCTGCTGTGGAGTATACGGAGCACTAAACTCATGCAATATACCTCTTTCATCACAAAATTCTTCCATCTTGCTATTCTTGAATTCAGTACCATTATCACTTCTGATTCTTTTGATACGCCTTTGGTACAGATTTTTAATTTTTCTGAACAACGCCATCAAGCTATCAAACGTTTCATCTTTTGAATTCAAGAATGATACCCACGAAAATCTGGAATAATCGTCAGTAACCACAAGACAGTAGAGATCTCCTGTAATACTTTTGACATTCACAGGACCAAAAAGATCCATGTGAAGTCTCTCCAGAGGTCTTGAAACTGAATTGACTTGCTTTTTAGGGTGTGACTTTTTCTTCTGCTTGCCTTTGATGCAGCTAATGAACTCCCCTTCCAGATGAAAACCTTTCACATGAACACCAGTAACCAAATCATTATGCACCAGGTGATTCATTTTTCGTAGGTGAATGTGGCCCATCTTTCGATGCCACAATTGCGATTCTTTCTCTGTTTCTCTAGACACAAAGCAATGAGCCTGACCCGTGGTTGTAGTAGCTACGCTCATATCCAACACGTATAGATCATTGACTCTTGGTGCCCTCATGATAATCCATTCTTCAGGAACAACAAATCCTGGTTTTAAGATCAAACATTCTTTGTCTGTGAAGTGAGTGGTATACATCCTGTCACAAATATATGAGATACTCAGCAGATTATTCTCCAGCTCAGCAATGTAATTGACTCTTTCAAACGTAACAATTCCATTGGATAACGTTCCTTCACCAACAATTCTACCACCTTGTTTGCCTGCGAACCCTACAAAACCTCCATTGAAATTTCTAACATCATACAGCAATGCTGTCTTCCCTGTCATGTGCCGAGAAGCTCCACTATCCATAATCCATCGCGAAACGGATCTTGGAAGCTCCTGCACATACCACAAACACTTAGTTAGATTTGGAGGCTACCCAAGCCTCTTTTGACTCAGGTAGTTCAATTTTGATGTGAGATTTTGTAGTGTAAAGTGGCGGAAAATTTTTGTCATTCATTTTTAGGCTTTCTTCAGACCCAACCTCAACCTTCTTATATAAGAAAAACTCATCTTTTTGAGGTTGACCAGATGGTTGGTCTTTCTTTTGAACATCTTTCTTTTCAGAATTTTGCATTTCTTTCTCAAGTTTCATATAGTAATCCAAAGGAACACTCATCTTTACCGGTGTGGTAGAAGATGGCTGTTTTTCAGTCTCAGAAACCTTTGGTTTTGGAGAAATTGTTTTCTTTTCAACAACTTTTGGCTTCCATGTTTGTTGAGGTGATGCAACCCGCTTATAAAATTTGTCATTTTTAGTTACCACATTTTTAGCAGGTTCAGTTTTTACTTTGATGTTTTCATTTTTCAAAATCTTTTTCTCAACAATCAATGGAGCTTTTCCTTTCCCATCAACTTTCCTTTTCAGAATCTCAACAACTTCAGTCTTAGGCTTCAAATTGGTACACTTTCGTGCAATATGTCCAATTTGATTGCATTTAAAGCATGTTCGGGTGTCAACTACCCGACTTGTGCCTTCAGACTGAGACTGTGAGACTTTCTTCTCAAAGAACTCTTTGTTTGATTTCGAAAAAATCTCAGATTCTTCATCAGAAAGTGAACTTGAACTGTTCACAAACACTTTCTTCTCAGCAAACTTCTTGTTTTGAACATTTTTCCTTTGATAATTCTTACCACCCTGATAGCCACCCGACCATTTGTTTCTATTGTTGTTATAAAAACGTTGTGGAACAACAGGTTTCTTGTAGTAAGCTTTATCTTTTTCAAAATTCATTTGTCTTTTTGCTTGGTTTAAGCTTTTCACTTCAGACAGATCAATTTCAATCAATTTAAACACATTTGTCAATTTAGCAACATTTACATTCTCCAGGGGAAAATCAGAATCCGAATACAACTTATCCGATCCCAACATATTGTACATGACAAAATTAGGTTCTTCATTTAAGTTGCCTTTGGACTTTGATTTAGGAATGTATTTGTCCAAGAAGCATTCATCTTCCTCAGTAGTGTCACTTTCAGATTTTAGAACATTATCAATCACACTTTTCACAACTTCAGTTTGGACACTATCCTCATCGGAAGATGAAGTGAACGTGACATCAATCGTGTCTGGAAGTTTCACTTCATTATCATCTTCAATATTAACCAACCCTGATTGTTTTTTCGAATAATTGTTTAGAACTGGTGGTGGAACTTGATGATAACCCACCCCGGTTCCATCCGAAAAGACATCTTCACCTGCTTTGTTTTCCCCGATGGGTTTGGGAACAATGTGTTGCAAAACAAAGCTTGCGGAGTTGTAACTTTTTAGTTTCAACTAGATGCATTCATTTTCAATTTGAGCTTCTTGAAACTGAAGCTTCAACTTAGCAATTTCATCCAGTTGCTGGTTGATTAACTCTTCTTTTACCCGAAGGACTCCCGACAGATGAACATTTTCCTTAGTTGTCTTACCATTTCTTTCATCAGCATCTTTAACCGTTCGTTTTAGCTTCTCAAATTTTTCTGAAATCTGACGATTTTCAAAAACTAACTGCTCATTTTCTTTCCTAACTTATTCTTTGTCAATTTTATCATTTTCAATTTTGTCAGTTAATTCTTTTAATCTGTCGTTCGAAGCTTTCAACAATTTATCACGGTTAAGGATCTGATCTTCCACACTTCTGACTCTACCAGTCAGATCTTCAACTTTCTTACCATTGAGATAAGTGATTGTACTACAAACTTTGCACTCTTTCATGCAATTTTTGCAGTCACTGTCACCTTTGACTTTCTTACCTGACTCACTCGTTGACACATTTGAACTGACCTGGCTTTTAGACTCAGATTAAGACTTAGAGTCTACCTCAAGTTCCTTAGCAGCCAGCACCTTGTCAGCCATCTTTCCCAAATTTCCAGCTGTCAATTCTTGTGACGTATTAATGATCCCTTCATCTATCTTCTTTGGCTTTTCTTCTTTTTCTTTCTCTTTTTCTTCTTCACCTCCCCACCATAATCTTTGCCAACCCTCTTCTTCTTCAACAATTTGTTGAATCATGGTATCAAGATTGAGGGTCTTTGAATCAATAGCAATGTTTCCCATGGGATCAAGATAACATTCTCTGTCTGCATCCCATCTCTTTGCCCTTTTAGCTTCAGTGAATATACCAGATATTCTGATCATCCTGGTTTGAGCTTTCATCTTTCTGTTGACATACTTCTCTTGTTCATTTCTGTTGTCTTTAAAAGGAACAGGCTCAACAGACTTTGCCATAAATGCATATCCAACTGCATCCTCCTCTGGTAACAACTCGCTCCAGTCAAAACCTTCATCGTCATGAATCACAGCAAGAGCTCTGGATTTTTCTTTATTATCTTCAAGCTGTTTCATTCTGGGCGGTTCTGATTTATTCTGATGATAAATCGCTCTCTTGTAATAATCTTCTTTGAACGGATTTTCAGAATCATCAGCATAAGCATTTCAGCACTCTCTTTTAAAATGACCTTTTTGTTTACACTTGAAACAAGTAACTTTTGACTTGTCAAAGCCTAACTTGGTAGATGGTCCACCAACAGACTTTCTTCCTGTAATCTCCATGAAACGTTGTGCCCTTCTCACTGCACTGACCATACACCATCTTATGTCGATCAATTCCATCTCCTCAGGGTCTATTTGATCGTAGTCTTCCTTTGTTAGATTGGTGTTGCCTATCATGTCTACCACAAGGCTCTCATACGACTCTAGCACAGAAGCTAAGAACACCATCTGTTGCTTTGCAGATTCCTCGCTGAAGTTTTGAGCGTTCTTTAAATCCACGGCGATATTGCATTGAAATAAGTTCTTTGCAGCTGATTGACTTGAAGTTGACGAAGAACCACTGTGAAATCCACTGCTTGAACTCTCTTTGCTAGATGTGTTGGAAGTTTCAACAGAGAAAGCTGTCTTGGGAGACGTATTCTAGGGAATCATGCTTTTTGGATAATACAAATCCAAATTCTGCTGATATGAAGAAGGATTGACTTTGTGTGATTTCTTTATCTCAAGCTCATGACTCTCCAGACTTTCAATCAACAAATCAACCATTAGATCCTCAGACTTGATCGTATTCTTCAACATCAATGCAAAGTATTTCCAATCCATCTCATCTGGAAACGAGTCAAACAATTTGTCGACTAATTCTTCTTGAGAATATACAATCCCATGTCTTGCCAGCTCCAACTTCAAGTGCCCGAACCTCTCAATCATTTTGAAACAGATTCATTTTTTAAACAACTGAATAAATCAAACTCTTTTCTCAACAGTTTTTTTTTTGTTTTTTACTATTTCAGCACTTCCTAAGCATTTCACTTCTAACTTTTTCCAAAGATCTGTAGCATTTTTGTACTCGATCAATGATATTATATCTTCGCTGACAGACTGAAACAGCAATGCGATGCAGTTTTGCTCAGCAACAAAATTCTCTATATCTTCAGTTTGTGTCAGATTTTCACCACGTTGTCCTCCATCACTGTATCAATTCTTTAGATTTTTCCAGCTGGGATACGCAAATGCCTTTAACCATTCTTCAAATTTCTTGGACCACCGACTGTACTCTTCGATTGCCATCAACTTTGGAGGTTTGTTATATGTACCGTATGCACTCTCCACGCTTAATGTGTCAGACAAAGTTTTCTTCGTACTCGGAGTGTTCTCATTGGTGTTGCTAGAAGTATCGTCTCCAGAGTTTCCAGCAAAGGCATACATATCACTAAAAGGATTCATGAATTCGTCCATCTTTCATGTACCTGAAAACAGTCAACAAACACTTAGAAAATTTTTGAAATTTTGAAAACAGCAACTTCAAGCGGAATCTGTTGAAGCGAAATAGCTTCAAGCGGAATACTTCTCAAGCGAAATCAGGTTAGAAGCGAAATCACTTATTTCGCTTGAACTTACAAGCGGAATCTAATTTCAAGCGGAATCAGATAATATCTTTCAAGCGGAAACAGATTTTGAAGCGAAATCAGACAATAACTTTCAAGCGGAATCTGATTTCAAGCTGATTTCGCTTGAAATTACACAAGCTAGTTCAAGCGGAATAACGTTTTTCAAACGAAATAAGGTATTTCGCTTGAAATGACCTAAGCTTTTCAAGCGGAATTAACAAACACGTTCAAGCGGAATTAGAACTTTGGTCTATTTTTGTCACTTTTAAGCAGAATTTTGGTCTAATTCTCTTAAGGCTTTGTTAAAACACAATTTCGCTTATGTTGTGAAAAATTCAGGCCGTTTTATCCGTTAAAACTTGTTCAATTGATAAAAGAAGGTGTAGAAGTAAGAAAATCCGATGAAATCAAGCTGAATTGGTATGAACTCCTCGTCCTGAGCTCTGATACCACTTGTTGGACCGTCATGTGACCCTAAATAGTCAGTATGAGTAGTTCATCATCAAGTACAAAGGCGGAATTAATGTAAAAGATGTCAACACAACTTGTTCCTTTCTAATTATCTCTTTACTAATTAATCTTGAGCTTTTACACGTTCAAAGGACAAACAGACAGCACCTCAACTCAGAACATATGACCAGATTCCGCTCCAAATGAACATACACAACATCTATATATAATGTTCTGATTTCGCTTGAAGTTGACATGTCAGTTTCAAACGGAATTAATAATATCCGATTTCGCTTGAACTGAACAATGTCACTTTCAAGCGGAATCACCCACTTTAACATATAAAACCCTAATTTCAACCCTGTTGTGTGTTCGCTTATCCTATCTAGACATAAGACTCGATAAAGACGAAGTTAACAGACACTAGATGCACCACGGCCCGTGTTCAGATTGCCCAGTAACATAAATTTTTGTTTTTAACACACCTTTTTACACATTCAATCAACCTAAAAACTTATTTTCGGGACACATTGAGGACAATGTGTAATTTAAGTGTGGGGGGGGGGTGCTAAAACCTTGAATTTTGCAAGTCCTAATTACAAGCCTTACACAAAACTCTATTGGAACTGCTAAACACCCCAAATTTTTTCAAAAACTTTTCATTTTTTTTACTTGTCTTGGTTTAAATTGGGAATAACAAGTTCTAAAAAGGTTATATTTTTACGAATTTACAACCGATAGCGTCGTGATAAAAAGAACCAACATAAGAAAATTCTGAAACGGCATGGCAAATCTAGTTAAAATTTGATTATATATACTTGATTACATTAAAAACCCATTCCCACAAAAGTGAGTTTTGAGCCTTTAATTGTGCATATAAATACACATCTTTAAACTAAGTGCTCATTTTTCATTTCTTGTGTGAATAGCCGCTTGGTTTCTTGCGCCTCTAGAACTTGCCATGACAATACATTCCCGGTCCTTACCAACTTAAACCCAAGTAAGTAAATGATGGAGGCATTAGGACTAACCATTTTTCTTTCAACACCATTATTTTTTTTTTTACCACCTACCCAAAATCCCCCTAGTTAACCCTTTTGAGCCTAAACCTTTTCATTTCTAAACCCACAAAACAAATACCCTTTACCCACCAAAACCCCTTTTTATTTTAAACCCTTTATTTTAGTAAAAAGCTCGGACTTCATGTGACATTCCTTACCAAAAAAAATGATGAAGTCTAGCAAGGGAATGGTTTGGTAAGGTTCTTGCCTTGTTCAGTGTACAGATCCTGCAAGGATCTGGGTCAAGCTTACTAGGACCACCTTCAATACCCACTGGTATTGAATGGCGGGGGTGCGAATGCCTTGATCCCCTCATATGTAAACTACTATTAATACATTAACCCGGCTACTTGGGATTGTATCCCTGCTGACTCAAACCACTTAGCTGATGGTAACGTCACCTTCAAAAGAGGGGCCTACCACATTACGCATTTATAACTTAATTAATTATCTTTCAATAATCCAACCCTTTAGGATTGTATCCTTGCTGACTCAAACTACTTGGTTGAGGGTAACGTCACCTTCAAAAGAGGGGCCTACTACTATAACTAAGATAATCTCTTAAAAAGTGAAAAAGTGCGGAAAACATCAAAGATTACACTAAAGGCAAGTCGGATCCAAGTGATTCATCTTGTCTATCTGTTTTTTTATTTTCAGCATTTTTAGTTTTTATTTTCATGTTAAAACCTTTTTCTAAATTTTTGATTTGATTAGACGTTGAGGATAAACCGGTACTAAAAGCTCTTGTGTCCTTAGACGACCTAGGTATCTTACCAACGCTATACTACGCTCACGATGGGTGCACTTGCCCATATTTGTGTTTAGTGTTAGTAAAATATCGTGTTTTATAAATTTAAAACTTGATTAAAGTGTTAGAAAGGGCTAAAATATACATAAAAATATATACACACCGACACACATCAATTTGATATTGTATTAGGAATGGATTGGTTAATAGCCAATCAAGCCAGTATTTTATGTGATCAAAAGTCAATTCAAGTAAATTCACCAAAGGGTGAAAAGATCACAATTAATGGAGATAAGCCGTCTAGATCCACAAAATTTATCTCTGTAATGAAAATAGCTAGTTATATAAGAAAAGGATCATTAGTGTATTTGATTTCTATAATCATTAACACTAAAGGGAAAGAACTGAAAGATATTCCAATAGTATCCCAGTTTCCAGTTGTGTTTCCAGAAGAACTACCAGGACTACCGCCAGACAGAGAAGTCGAATTCAGAATTCATCTGCTACCATTAATAGCACCAATTGTCAAAGCACCCTATCGTTTGGCACCTGCAGAAATGCAAGAATTAAAGAAACAATTGGACGAACTGTTGGAGAAAGGATTCATACAGCCAAGCTCATCACCATGGGGAACACCGATCTTATTCGTTAAGAAGAAAGACAGGTCAATGCGAATGTGCATCGATTACCGTGAGTTGAACAAAGTCACGATTAAGAATCAGTACTCATTACCGAGAATCGATGATTTGTTTGATCAATTGCAGGGAGCTCGATTTTTCTCTAAAATCGATTTACGCTCAGGATATCATCAATTAAAGGTACAGGAAGAGGACATTCCTAAGACTGCTTTTAGAAAAAGGTATGGCCATTATGAATTTACTGTCATGCCATTTGGTTTAACCAATGCCCCAGCTGCATTTATGGACATGATGAACCGAATATGTAAACCATATTTGGATAAATTCATAATTGTCTTTATAGATGAAATTCTCATTTACTCTAAGAGTAAGGAGGAACTTGCAAAGCATTTACACGCACTTCTAAGTTTATTGAGAAAAGAAAAGCTTTATGCAAAGTTTTCGAAATGTGAATTTTGGTTAGAACAGGTACAGTTTCTTGGACATTTAGTTAATCATGAAGGAATTCATGTGGATCCCACCAAGATCGAGGCAATCTGTCACACCCCCAAAATCCACCTGCGGAGTATCACCGCTTGGAGGCGTGACATGACCAGGATCCTAACCACCAATCATATTGAACATATAAAGTAGTTAAGTATAGCGGAAGCATTTAAGTAACCCAAACAATAGTATGTATGATTTAACATAAGTGTTGAAACATCATTCACGATCCTTTGCCCACAACGACCTGCTCCTCCCTGTGCAAGCTCCATAATGTACCTAAGGTCCTGCAAGGCATGCAGCAGCGAGTCAACAACTAGTTGAGCGAGTTCACAGAAAGTAAGTTCAGTAATAGCATAGTATAGCAAGCATTGCGTTCGTTTATCTAATCATGCATCGTATTAGTTCGTTCATTGCTCATGTATAGTATCGGTTCGTATCGCGGGCCCTTTCGGCATGTATGCGAAGATTAGGGAAAGTTCTCAAGTATTCTAGACTATGTATATTTGTATCGCGGCCACCCTGGCATGTGTGCGAAGTTTTAGTATCTATAGTTCGCGGCCTTTCCAAGGCATGTGTGCGAAGATCAGTCATAATATCGCGGCCAACCCCTGGCGTGTATGCGAAGATCAGTTCAATTGGTATACTAGTCTAGCCGTATCTTATCATTCACCACCCTCACCCTGAGGACTCATATCATTATGTTCTGTTAACTAAGTATGTACGTATAGTTTATTCAATCCCATTCCCACCCTGGGAACCCCATGCCTTGGCTGTGTGAACTCACCTTGGGTTGCTCGGCAGATACACAAAGAGAGAGAGTTCTTGAACTAACAGTGGTCAACCACGTCCTAACAGGGTTACCACATAAGTCAGGTTCGTATATAGCACGTATCTTGAGTCACGTATAATCATGGCAAACACGTATGCACATAAGCAGATAAGAACATAGCATTAACATTCGTGTGTGATCCAATGTCTAAGCCCAAACTATACCCGGCCCAAACTATAAGAGTCCAACATAAAGATCTCGGCCCAGTTAATCTAAGCGGTCCAATAGCGGATATGAAACCAGTCCAATAACATGCAGTCATAAGTTCAATTATTTGGCTCAACTGATTGGGCTCGTGACAGTGAAAGCCCAACACAGTATATGTGCAAAGGTAGTCTCGAGTCGCAACGGGGATCTCGAGCCGCAACAGAGATTACGAGTCGCAACTGAGGGTTTCGAGTTGGCAAGGTCCGGTTACGAGTCGTAACGGGACTCGCAACCCCGGTCTCGGCTTGTCATGGCCTGGTTACGAGTCGCAACGGGACTCGCAACCATGATTGCGGCTGATGTCGTTGTGGTCTCGAGTCGAGACTATGGTTTCGAGTCGCAATCCCATATGTAACAGTTTCCATAATTCTTAGTAACAAACCCTCCGTAATATCAGCAAACAATTAGGCAGTTCCAATAGCAAATCAATTCAGCCATTATCATCAGTTTCGTATTATCATCAACATGTTCATACCATTATGACTATCAAGAACAATCATCAAAAATAATTAACAGTTACAACCGTAGCACCCTAGTGATCATATAGCAATCATGCCGACATCATCATGAACTCATTCAGTAACAATAATTTATATGCTAGCAAGAACCACTATGCGATATAATATTCTGTTCACAAAATCACTAACAACAATCATGTTTAATCTAATCGTACGAAGCATCAGGTTTGCATGCAAGCCTATTTAACAAGAACTATATATATATATCTTCACTTTACCTTACTAATAGATCAAAACATCACACAAGATCAACATATAGCATATTCAAACATCAAGCATACAATGAAGTTAAACAAACACTGACCGATCAAAAGTAGAGGAGGATGATCGGATTGTTCGGCTGCCTTTGGTTCGGTTCCGGTTGCGAGAGGAAGAGAGGAATTGTGTGTGTGTTCTAGGTTGCCAAGATTGTAAAACTAAACCCTAATGAGGTGTGTATGCATATATACGTATATGCGTAATAGGGGAGTGGGCCGCAACCCCCACTTGGGCTGCCATCTAATCGGATACGAGTGACACGGCCCAAAGGCTTGTGCGCTCAAGGAATGGTTGTGCAGTTTGGCCCGATCAGTATACGAACACATAAAACACTAAGCACATAACAACATTCAATAAATCACATAACATATCATGTATTCGTTCAAGTAGCATAGTTCACGTGAGCATATAACGTTACACAAGATAAGTCTAGAGTACGGGTTGTCACATTATCCCCAACTAATTGGAAATTTCGTCCCGAAATTTGGTATGCACTCACTGAGGAAGCTAGGTAAGTTCAATCGTTCCCTGGTTTTTCCTGGGGTGTCACATCCTCCCCCCGTTGATCTGGAATTTCGTCCCGAAATTCCGAAGTAGTAGCTTCAGCCTCAGTAGTGGTTGTATTTGTTTCGAATAACTGGGGTACTTTTCTGTCATCCTGTCTTCGCGTTCCCAGGTGTACTCTGGGCCACGTTGGAGTTCCAACGAACTCGAACAAGAGGGATTCTCTTGTGTTTGAGGACCTTCACATCCTGGTCCGTGATTTCAACTGGTTTCCCGACGAACTGCAACCGCTCGTCGATAGTTCGATACCTGAAAGACATTGTGAACTGCCCCGAGTTCAGCTGGTAGGTTCAATCTATAGGCTATCCTGCCTGTACGTTCTATGATCCCGAATGGTCCCCGACCTGATATTCCAATGGCTTTCTACGCTTGTCCGCGTAGGCTTTCTGACGGTCGCGTGCTGCCGCCATGCGTTGTCGTATCTGTGCAATCTTTTTCCGTGGCATCCATTACAATCTCTGGACCCGTAATCTGACTATCCCCCACCTCTGCCCAACAAAGAGGTGACCGGCATCTACGCTCGTACAATGCCTCGAATGGAGCGGTTTGTATGCTGCTGTGCTCATGTTTAATCGTGAGTTGGATGGTTTGTGCATTGCTTGCCAAAGTTCTGGCGTGAATCGTGCATCGTGGTCCGAAATGATGGACGTGGGCACCCCGTGCCTCGAACAATCTTCTTTAAGATAGATGTCTGCGAGAGTGGAGAACTTGTCCGTTTCCTTAATCGGTAGGAAGTGTGCAGACTTGGTGAGTCGATCCACGATCACCCATATGGTATCGTTCCCATGCTGGGATCGAGGTAGGCCTGTAACGAAATCCATGGAAATTTCTTCCCATTTCCACTGAGGTATCTTAAGCTGCTGAAGTAAGCCCGTTGGTTTCCGATATTCAACCTTGACTCCCACACAGGTCAAGCATTTTCCAACGTACGTAGCGATGTGGGCCTTCATACTAGGCCACCAATAAGTAGTGCTGATGTCGTAGTACGTTCTATCCGACCCTGGATGTACTGAGTGGTAAGACTTGTGAGCTTCATCCATCACAAGTTCGCATAGACCGTCGTTAAGTGAGACCCAAATATGCCCCGTTACAGAGTAGGCGCCGTCTGCCTTCTGTCCTAATCGTTGTTGTGTGCCGCGTAAGGCTCCAGCCTTGACGTTTTCGGGCTTCTGTGCTTCTATCTGAGCAGTTCGTATCTGTGCTGGAAGGCTAGATTGGATCGTAGCAGTAGCGCTCGCACGCGCTAAGGTAGAGTGTCCTTCCGACTGAGGGCGTCCGCCACAACATTGGCCTTGCCTGGATGGTACTTGATGGCGCATTCGTAGTCGCTATGTAGTTCAACCCATCATCGTTGACGCATGTTCAAATCCTTCTGCCTAAGGATATGCTCGAGACTCCTGTGATCGGTGTAAATCGTGCACCTGGTACCGTACAGGTAGTGTCGCCATATCTTAAGCGCGAAAAACAACAGCTCCCAGCTCTAAATCGTGCGTCGTGTAGTTGCGTTCATGAATCTTAAGTTGACGTGAAGCGAAAGCGATAACCTTGTCGCGCTGAAAAGCAGTCTCCTGGGGCTCTCCCAGCAATAGGTGACACCCTTCTGTGTCAGTAGCGTAAGTGGCTGAGCAATCTTCGAGAAATCCCTGGTAAACCGTCTGTAGTACGTGGTGCAGGCCAGTTTCTGGTTGAGTCTACCTTGGATGGATCGACACGGATCCCATCCTTGTTCACTACGTGGCCTAAGAAGTGGACTTCACGAATACTATGACGAACTTGTCTAAGTAGGGTTTGCACACCCTGTTCATAAGGTCCTTAAATACGGCAGGAGCGTTCAAATAATATCAAGCCATCCATCATATCAAACATAAAGTATAGTAATTAAAATAGTCCATAAAACCCAGTACGATTCATGTTCAAACCAAACTTTGTTTGAGTAACAGAGACATAATATAGGAAATCCCAAAACGAGTTATAAGTTCAAACAGCGTCTCCTTGTCCTAGCATGAAAGCTCGTCCCCTTGCCTCGTTGCCATTGTTGTTGTTGTTGTTTCCATTGCCCTGGTTATTGTTGTTGTTCTGATTCTGGTTCAACTGTGGGCAATCGCGCTTGTAATGACCTTCTGCCCCACACTGGAAACATCCCCGATTTCCACGCTGTGGCTGCTGCTGCTGTGGGTTCTGAGGAACTGGTGGTGGAAGTTGCTGATTCTGGTTTGCAGGTCGTGAGCTCCTGCAATCTTTGGCTTCGTGCCCTATCTTGAAACATCTCTGGCAACGTTCCTTGCGACACCTTCCACTGTGGTGCTTGTTACACTTGTTACATAGTGGGTGTACTCCCCTGTATCCACCCTGCTCCTGACTGCCAGATGATTGCTGACTCGGGTTCTGGTAGTCGTTCGTTCTGCGCTGCTGTGCTTGAGACTGATCGGAATCCCCATCCCATTTCCGTTTGTTGTCGTTGGGTGTAGCAGAAGTAGCAGCTGGGGTGACTGTAGCAGTAGCGTTGACACGCTTTGGTAGTTTATTCTGATCCACTGCCTGGTCGGTAATGCGATGAGCGAGGCGTTGGATTTCCTGGATGTTTTCGAGATTAGCCGAAGTCACGTGGCTCTGAATTTCTGGCGCCAATCCCTTGAGATACAACTCAATGCGCTTGTATGGAGGGTCCACCATAGTTGGACACAGAACGGCCAACTCATTCGACCGTTTGGTATACGCTTCGATCTCAGAGCCCACCATCCTTAGATTATACAGCTCGTCTTCCAGCTTGTGAATATCTTCACGCGTGCAATACTCACGCTTGATGAGTTCCTTAAAGTCGTTCCAGGGTGTGGCGTTAGCAGCTGCCAACCCTAAGATTTGAACTTGGGCGTTCCACCAAGTTAGTGCTATTCCCTCCAAGGTGCCGGTGGCAAACTTGACCTTGCGAGCCTCAGGGCACTCGCACATTTCGAATACGGATTCTAGCTTCTCAAACCAGTGGAGGAGTCCCACTGCCCCCTCTGTGCCGCTGAAGGAATTTGGACGACAGTCCATGAAATTCTTAAAGGTGCAAACTTGCTGCGCTGGTTGACCTATTGTGTACGAATAGGACAAAGTTTAAATACAAAGGCTAGCTTAGGAATGTAGGATCTAAAGATCCTAGCGTAAGTTATGTCTACAGGGTATACTACCTGCTTGAGCAGCCGCAAGTGCCGCAGCAACTTGAGCTTGAACGAGAGCCTCTAGCTGGGCTTGAGTCATGTTAATCCTTCCAGACATGATCTTCATAGTAAGAGTAACGTAAATAAGAGTGGTTCGCGATTAGGGCGATGACAGAAAAGTGTAAGCACGTAGGTGTTCTCATGTAATCAAAGCATGTGTATCTAAGCGTAATGCGAGCAAAGTTCTAGGCAGTTCTAGCAAACAGGCAATAAACATAAACCTTATTACCTAGGATGTCGAGTCTTGCACGTGGAGCGAAGCGTCGTTGTGGATCGTTGAGAGCACTGTTCTGGTTATAGTCCGGTTTTAATAAAAACGTTTTCCCATATTAAAACCAAGTTCTCTATAACCAATGGCTCTGATACCAATCTGTCACACCCCCAAAATCCACCTGCGGAGTATCACCGCTTGGAGGCGTGACATGACCAGGATCCTAACCACCAATCATATTGAACATATAAAGTAGTTAAGTATAGCGGAAGCATTTAAGTAACCCAAACAATAGTATGTATGATTTAACATAAGTGTTGAAACATCATTCACGATCCTTTGCCCACAACGACCTGCTCCTCCCTGTGCAAGCTCCATAATGTACCTAAGGTCCTGCAAGGCATGCAGCAGCGAGTCAACAACTAGTTGAGCGAGTTCACAGAAAGTAAGTTCAGTAATAGCATAGTATAGCAAGCATTGCGTTCGTTTATCTAATCATGCATCGTATTAGTTCGTTCATTGCTCATGTATAGTATCGGTTCGTATCGCGGGCCCTTTCGGCATGTATGCGAAGATTAGGGAAAGTTCTCAAGTATTCTAGACTATGTATATTTGTATCGCGGCCACCCTGGCATGTGTGCGAAGTTTTAGTATCTATAGTTCGCGGCCTTTCCAAGGCATGTGTGCGAAGATCAGTCATAATATCGCGGCCAACCCCTGGCGTGTATGCGAAGATCAGTTCAATTGGTATACTAGTCTAGCCGTATCTTATCATTCACCACCCTCACCCTGAGGACTCATATCATTATGTTCTGTTAACTAAGTATGTACGTATAGTTTATTCAATCCCATTCCCACCCTGGGAACCCCATGCCTTGGCTGTGTGAACTCACCTTGGGTTGCTCGGCAGATACACAAAGAGAGAGAGTTCTTGAACTAACAGTGGTCAACCACGTCCTAACAGGGTTACCACATAAGTCAGGTTCGTATATAGCACGTATCTTGAGTCACGTATAATCATGGCAAACACGTATGCACATAAGCAGATAAGAACATAGCATTAACATTCGTGTGTGATCCAATGTCTAAGCCCAAACTATACCCGGCCCAAACTATAAGAGTCCAACATAAAGATCTCGGCCCAGTTAATCTAAGCGGTCCAATAGCGGATATGAAACCAGTCCAATAACATGCAGTCATAAGTTCAATTATTTGGCTCAACTGATTGGGCTCGTGACAGTGAAAGCCCAACACAGTATATGTGCAAAGGTAGTCTCGAGTCGCAACGGGGATCTCGAGCCGCAACAGAGATTACGAGTCGCAACTGAGGGTTTCGAGTTGGCAAGGTCCGGTTACGAGTCGTAACGGGACTCGCAACCCCGGTCTCGGCTTGTCATGGCCTGGTTACGAGTCGCAACGGGACTCGCAACCATGATTGCGGCTGATGTCGTTGTGGTCTCGAGTCGAGACTATGGTTTCGAGTCGCAATCCCATATGTAACAGTTTCCATAATTCTTAGTAACAAACCCTCCGTAATATCAGCAAACAATTAGGCAGTTCCAATAGCAAATCAATTCAGCCATTATCATCAGTTTCGTATTATCATCAACATGTTCATACCATTATGACTATCAAGAACAATCATCAAAAATAATTAACAGTTACAACCGTAGCACCCTAGTGATCATATAGCAATCATGCCGACATCATCATGAACTCATTCAGTAACAATAATTTATATGCTAGCAAGAACCACTATGCGATATAATATTCTGTTCACAAAATCACTAACAACAATCATGTTTAATCTAATCGTACGAAGCATCAGGTTTGCATGCAAGCCTATTTAACAAGAACTATATATATATATCTTCACTTTACCTTACTAATAGATCAAAACATCACACAAGATCAACATATAGCATATTCAAACATCAAGCATACAATGAAGTTAAACAAACACTGACCGATCAAAAGTAGAGGAGGATGATCGGATTGTTCGGCTGCCTTTGGTTCGGTTCCGGTTGCGAGAGGAAGAGAGGAATTGTGTGTGTGTTCTAGGTTGCCAAGATTGTAAAACTAAACCCTAATGAGGTGTGTATGCATATATACGTATATGCGTAATAGGGGAGTGGGCCGCAACCCCCACTTGGGCTGCCATCTAATCGGATACGAGTGACACGGCCCAAAGGCTTGTGCGCTCAAGGAATGGTTGTGCAGTTTGGCCCGATCAGTATACGAACACATAAAACACTAAGCACATAACAACATTCAATAAATCACATAACATATCATGTATTCGTTCAAGTAGCATAGTTCACGTGAGCATATAACGTTACACAAGATAAGTCTAGAGTACGGGTTGTCACACAATTACCAAATGGAAAACCCCTGAATCACCAACCGAGGTTAGAAGTTTCCTAGGATTGGCCGGTTATTATAGAAGGTTTATTCGAGATTTTTCTAGAACAGCCATTCCCTTAACCAAGCTAACCTGTAAATCTGTTAAGTTTGAATGGGGACCAAAACAAGAAGAAGCCTTTAGAATTCTTAAGCAAAGATTGACCAATGCACCCATATTAGCATTACCAGAAGGAACTGAAGACTTTATAGTTGAAGAAACACTAGATAAATGGTCGGAACCGAAATATCTAGGGGGTTTGAATCCGCATAAAAGGGTTAGCTCTCTCTCGATCGATAAAGTTGCTGCCGAACTTCTTCTCCGGTGATTCTGGAAAAAAGAGCACCGTTAGCCTCGCCAAGGGGAGAAGAGGGTTCTCTCCTTGACCCAACTCCGGTGTGAGAATAAGTATTGGTTATGGAGAAGAGAAAGTATTTGAGAACTGAGTGTGATCTGAGTTTATACCTGAACAGTTCTCGTATTTATAACCGGGAGTTTGGGAGGGAAAACCTGTTATCGAAAAGATGACGGAAGATGCTAACGCCGTAGCGGTTATATTTTCTTCCGTTAAATTCTTTGATCCCACTTCAAGTTGCCTTGATCCGATGTGAATGCACACGGATCGTGGTTTGATCTAAGGCTGGGGGATTGCCACGTGGAAAGTGATTAAGTGGAGATCATTCTCCAATTACATGCTTTCGTTGTGGTTTCAGGGATGCCTGTGGTAATGACACGTGTCCAGACGGTTGTAACCGTCTGGGTGGTGTACGATCATATTCTTTCTAGAAGATTATTGCTGTAATCTAGTGTGACACCTTACTGTGTGGACACAGATGTGTAAATCCCAAGTCTGGGCAAAATAATATCCAAGTTTGGGTATTTGGGCGGAAGTATTGATCTTCAGGATTTCAATCCTTTGCTAATGGAAGAAGGCGCAAGGATTTTATGCTTTCCTTTGGGCGCGCGACTATAAATTGTTGATTACTTTCTCTCTTTTGTAAGACCAATGCGCGGTCGCGCAAGGTTAAAAGGTTGAAAGGCCAGTTTGTGGTATGGTCTCGAATCCTTTTTATGAGGTTTTCGAGACCTTACCCCTTCAAGTCCCCCCAGTCTAGTGTTGTACTTATGCAAATAAGTGGAGCACTGGACTTAAGAGAGAGAAATGTTTTTGGGCGCGAAAAAATAAGAAATCTTCTGTGAGAAGATTGAATAGATTTTTTTATGGAAAATCTTTTGACTTTTAACGAGGCTGGTGTAGTAAATTGGTTTGACAACCTGTCATTGTCAGTTGTTTTTTACTGTCCGTGGCTTATACGCGCGCGTGTAAACGTGTAACAACTCTCACAAAAAAATTAATATTTAGTATGATAATTATGCAATAAGGAAACCCTAATTAAGTTTAGTATGATTAATTAATCAGTTAATCAATATTAATTAAGCTAACAAGATTAATTAAGCTAAGTAAGGTCTATTAAAAATAGATATATATGAGGTCGTATAAGAACGTTTAAAATTAATAATAAAATATATTATTTTTTTCCTTACTCCGTTTTTAATGAAACTTAGGTTAAAACGTAGATAAAAATATGCTCATTCTAAAGACATATTCGTCGTTTTATAAAACGTTATATTTTAAAAGTTATACAAGAAAAACGAGTTAAGCAGCTGAAATAAAATAACTAAGCTAGCTAGCTAGCACGTCAAGCTAGCTAGCAAGCACGTCACTTGAATCCCACATCGAACAGAAAAGGAATTGAGCTGCCTGCTTGCTTGCTATAAATAAGAAGCTTAGGATTCATTTTTCTTTGCTCATTTCTCTTCTTCTTCTCTCTATACGTTGGTGTTCTAACCAATAATCACTCAATCGCTATTACGATTCATTTTCCGAGTGATCAATATATCCAAGGAATGCCTAAGTGCCGCCCACATTGGGTTATGCTTTGTCGTTTGTCGGTAATCCGATAAATGAGTTGAAGCATTGTACTTTGTCGTTGTCGATAATTCGATAATGAGTTGAAGTACTATACTTTGTCGTTTGTCATTTTGATAAATGAGTTGAAGTATTACACTTGGTCATTCATTGTGAGAATTTAATCTCGGGAAATTATCGTAACTGCTGTATTGATCATTAACCCGGTTTTTGTGAAATTCGTTAAGGTTCGAATCTCATGACTACCGTTAAGGTTTGATTTGGGTTTTACACCAATACGTATTCTATTCTGTTAAACCACCAAAAACACTCCCAACTACACCCTTACAATCAAACAAACTATTAAATCATCAGAAGATCCAGAATAATAAATGCCTAATTATCGAAAGAAGTAGAATCAAGAAGTTTGTTAATTCAATCCTGCATGCTGAATTGTGAGTCATTCTCTTTTTATCAACTGTTTTACAGTACTCCAAATCATTTTCCAAAAGTTATAATTACAGTGATTAAGTTTATGTAATCACCAAATTACAGCCGGTATGTGGGGTATTGTGCACAGTATTGTTATTATTGTTTCCTTCACATTAGGTGGGCGAGCCTAATTGTGACATACGTCACTCATTGGGACAGCCAATGGTGATATGACCACAGTCACAGAGCTGGTCTGTGACAAATACCTATTCTTGAAATGTTGGTTGATAATAAACATATGTAAAAACTCTTAATACTGTAAATTATAACAAATGTGTCGTTTTCAGTAAAATGAATGAACTCACTCAGTATTTCCCGCTGACAAAACCTTTTTAAAACGCGTTTCAGGTAATTACAGTAGATTGGAGTAAGGATTGGATCCGGCACTAAAAGACTTCAAGAAGTGGCTTATTTTATTAATTAAATCAACTTAAGAAATATTGTTTTCATTAAAAGCTACCTTTGTAAAACATGGAATTTATTCCATCTATTTCAATAAAAATCCGGTGTTTCTAAACTCTGATATTTTCCTAACTCACGGTCCTGATGAAATTTCCGCTGCAATGTTTTTAAAATAATCACCGGTACCACTGGACTGCTCACGGCACCGATTCCGGCTAGATGGGGTCGGGGGTCGTGACAGAAAGTGGTATCAGAGCTAAGCCACTACTTTAAGCCTATAAAGTGTTGTGATAACAATACTTAAGCTTAAATAAAAGAGTTAGGAGATTGCTATTAACTTAACTGGTAGCACATCTGATAGCATTTAGACTTGCACATAAGAAAAGATGCCTTAGTATAAGCTAAGCCACTTGTTTACGCAAATAGGTATTATAATACCTAAGCTTAAAAGGAAATTTAGAAACTTAATATTAGCTGATAACACTCTGAATGATATTTAGACCCGAACATAAGAATTTTGTCCTAATATAAATTTCAAGATAAAATTTCTTATATAAGTATAAATAAGTATAATTGGTATTTCGTAAGAATAATGACTAGCAGGCAATAACATTTAATTGCTATTTATTCTTGTTTATTGATATTATGTGGTCTAGAATAAGATATGTTATGGGAATACAAATTTTCTTGATTCTGGATAAAAGTCCTAATAAAAAAAGACACTTTTAAAAATTTTGAAAAGATACTATTTATGGGAAATAGAAAATTTTCTCCGGCAAAACTGGGTATAGAGTAGCAGACTCTCCAGCTTGTCCGGATATACTGAGATTACCTCTCCGGCGCGAACCGGGTAAGATGGGGTATATAAAATGTCAAACAAGTGACAAGATTTCCCTAAATAAGTATCATGGCCTAATATCAGACTTGTTTTTGAAAATAAAGAATCTGTTACATACATTAACCTTATAAAGGATATGTATATTACAGCATGGGAAATATATGATTATATAGATATGTGTATCTATAAGAAATTTCAAAAGCCATAACAATTGATAATTAAGAATAAAGCACAAGTATATGTGTCAATAATAAGAATCTCTATATCGATATCAAACATTATTTTGTTTAATCATCTACCTCGTAACTCGAGCAACAATAATAAATGGAAACCCATTAAGTTGGGACACCATAAAAAATATAAAAATTACCAATACGTTACCATAAATTATTAACGCCATAAATTATGAACGCAAGTAAAGTTGTGCTAATACACAAGAAAACACATGAACCTTAAATTATACGTCCACAAAGGTCAAAGTATATCACATACAAAGACCTTTGGAAAATATAAATTAGGCACGATGACACCAATACTAACTCTGTTAGTAGAAAACTACTAATCCAAAAAGAAGCACTTTACCATATGATCCTACAACCGACATAAATCTCGCTGAGGTACGTTGTAACAAGATTTCACAATTATCGGTGCACAGTATAATCAGAGTCATAATTATCATCACTACAAAAGGAGTCATATACCTTTGCAAATTCCCTATTTTATTTTATTCAACATTCCCTGGTAATGTCACTTAACACGAAATTCCAGCTAAAGTTTTTATATTTCTTTTCGTTGAAATTCTGACTTTTACATATAAAAAGTTGACTTTCGCATTTCTACTTCCTCTAATAATCGTCATATCATGAAGATTTCTTTCATAATAGCAAATATTGATCCATTTCGTTTCTTGGTAAATCCACACGATACACATGCACTATTTGTTGCATGTGGTTCATTTGAGTTATAAGACCCTAGGAAGGCATCCTTTCAATTTGTTTTATCAAAAGTTCAAATATCGTTCCGCTATACTTGATCTTTGCATTGTAAACCGCGTTTTTACAAAGCAATGACTCTTTTCAATGAATTTATTGAAAAACTCGATTTTCTTTTGAAAGGGATATATGGTTTCTTTGTGATCATGTTTGAACTTTCTTATTAAAACTCGTTTTATCCAAACCCAGTTAACTTGCTTGCAATACGTACTCAATTCAAAGTCCCATATGATGGATTGAAACCATCATATTCAAAATAGTCCTAACAAGCACTTCAATTCTCTTAAACCATAACATGCTTGTTTAGTCTTCGAATTCATCAAATCATCTCTTTGATCACGAGCACTTTGTAACAACATTTTTACAAAAAAATTGAAGATTGCGCTAATCTAGGATTTAATTATTTAGTTATCTATATTGAATCCGCTTTGTTAATTTATTTTATAAAAGCAATCTTAACACAACTATGTGCTAAAATAATGATCCACCATTTCATGTCCTAAATTCCGTAGTCCTTACAACCAATCGAGCCTTTCGTGATATTTCTTACCTTATCATCATTAATCGAAAAACATTGTATAAACTTAATTGATTATATATAGAAACTTACAATATAGTATTTCTGTAATTAAAATTTTGTTAAAACCATTAAGGTAAAGAAATTATATTTTTACGTATAAAATTTTGTTTAAAGTATATTCTCATTTAAGTTTATGCATTTATTATTGACAATTAATATCAATTTTATTATTAGTAATATTATTGGTATTATTATTTTCAGATACTAGGATTATTGTCAAGGACAGGTATTGAATAGTCTAGCCTTAGTTAGGCATGGACTGGCCACCTATGCTTAAACAAGGCAGCACTAACCAATATCCGCCGTGATAATGACTAGTTAATTAAGTCATCATACTTATTTAGTAAATTTTAATTATATATAAAAAATATTTTACTTTGTACTAAAAAGAGAAGACATATTTTTATACCAGAATTAGAGGGACGAATAAAATTATACAAATAATTATGTATCACATATTTTGTGATAACTATGTACTATAACACTCTAGCAAGAAAATAACCATATAAGAATAATATAGTAGTCAGCGACTACATTGGGTTAGAAGAACATTGTAATACATAAAGAATAGTCACCACAACATTTGTAACTACATTTTACAACGCTATATGGTTTCAAAATAAAAATAAGTAATCACATAGAATTGACCCAGTGTTATATAAAATATTTTACAAATACTTTTACCCCTTTTATTCACAACTTTCATTTAAAAGTTATAAATAATAGTGATTCTTTTACAAAATCATAATACTAAAATATTTTGTAAACGTAATAACTTCACTACAGTATTTTGTAATCTATATTACATAATAAATATAAGTTATTTTACATAGTATAATAAATACTAAAATAATATTTATTTGAAAGTAATAACCATTTACATATAATAAAAATGCGAAACAAATAATATATATTACATTGACTTTACAAATATAATATAATGATTAGTCATGTCAAAACAACTTATTATTTTTTTTTATTATATTTTCATCTCTAGGACATAGCATATAGTCACTAATATTGTACTATCACATTATTTCACCATTTAAAACAATTTGGAACTCTAATACACTAACTCTATTGTCCTTTGGTGTATCTTTGCAATTAACTCATCTCAACACATAGAATTTCTCATATCATAACTTACTGGTTGACAAATCATTTTTCATGCTTTTGAACCCGTCAATTCTAAGTCTTCCTTAGGTACCAATCAAGGTAAGTTTTCTTCTGACAAAGAATTTTACTAATTCCAAAAAGTTCTTCACATTCATTTTAAGAATCTATAGATCATATATCTTTTGGCTTAAACCCAATCACCTTGAAAAACTATACCATTTCATCTCATTCGTTTAAACATTTCATCTTTTGAAATATCCAAATTCGCTTCCTTGAAACTCTCGATTTCGAACAACGGTGAATTTGTTCGATCATCATTGAATTCTTACAAACACTTTGTAGCATCCGAATAGAGCTGTAGCCTGTGTTAAATCCTATTCATAAGTCATTCGTTTGATTTGTCATATTCTTGGTACAATTATATACTCAGATTACGATACACTAAATTCTATTACCATTTAAGTAAACGATATTGATTTTTTTGAATAATCATTAACAAATTATTTTCCATATTTCCATTCACAAATAGATATTTATCAATTCAGAATCTCCCTCAAATTGATCAAAGTAAGTTCATTTCGGATATTAAATCCAATTGTTTCTATAAATCATTTTTATTTTTAAAAATGCTCATACCCCTCAAAATATCTTTTAATTCCATTCCACGCTACATTATTCCTCTTAATTAAAAGAAGAAACATAACCCCAAGAAAATATCATAGTTCAAATCTCGAGGACGAGATTTTTATTAAGGTGGGGAGGATGTAACAACTCTCACAAAAAAAATTAATATTTAGTATGATAATTATGCAATAAGGAAACCCTAATTAAGTTTAGTATGAATAATTAATCAGTTAATCAATATTAATTAAGCTAACAAGATTAATTAAGCTAAGTAAGGTCTATTAAAAATAGATATATATGAGGTCGTATAAGAACGTTTAAAATTAATAATAAAATATATTATTTTTTTTCCTTACTCCGTTTTTAATGAAACTTAGGTTAAAACGTAGATAAAAATATGCTCATTCTAAAGACATATTCGTCGTTTTATAAAACGTTATATTTTAAAAGTTATACAAGAAAAACGAGTTAAGCAGCTGAAATAAAATAACTAAGCTAGCTGACCCAGTGTTATATAAAATATTTTACAAATACTTTTACCCCTTTTATTCACAACTTTCATTTAAAAGTTATAAATAATAGTGATTCTTTTACAAAATCATAATACTAAAATATTTTGTAAACGTAATAACTTCACTACAGTATTTTGTAATCTATATTACATAATAAATATAAGTTATTTTACATAGTATAATAAATACTAAAATAATATTTATTTGAAAGTAATAACCATTTACATATAATAAAAATGCGAAACAAATAATATATATTACATTGACTTTACAAATATAATATAATGATTAGTCATGTCAAAACAACTTATTATTTTTTTTTTATTATATTTTCATCTCTAGGACATAGCATATAGTCACTAATATTGTACTATCACATTATTTCACCATTTAAAACAATTTGGAACTCTAATACACTAACTCTATTGTCCTTTGGTGTATCTTTGCAATTAACTCATCTCAACACATAGAATTTCTCATATCATAACTTACTGGTTGACAAATCATTTTTCATGCTTTTGAACCCGTCAATTCTAAGTCTTCCTTAGGTACCAATCAAGGTAAGTTTTCTTCTGACAAAGAATTTTACTAATTCCAAAAAGTTCTTCACATTCATTTTAAGAATCTATAGATCATATATCTTTTGGCTTGAACCCAATCACCTTGAAAAACTATACCATTTCATCTCATTCGTTTAAACATTTCATCTTTTGAAATATCCAAATTCGCTTCCTTGAAACTCTCGATTTCGAACAACGGTGAATTTGTTCGATCATCATTGAATTCTTACAAACACTTTGTAGCATCCGAATAGAGCTGTAGCCTGTGTTAAATCCTATTCATAAGTCATTCGTTTGATTTGTCATATTCTTGGTACAATTATATACTCAGATTACGATACACTAAATTCTATTACCATTTAAGTAAACGATATTGATTTTTTTGAATAATCATTAACAAATTATTTTCCATATTTGCATTCACAAATAGATATTTATCAATTCAGAATCTCCCTCAAATTGATCAAAGTAAGTTCATTTCGGATATTAAATCCAATTGTTTCTATAAATCATTTTTATTTTTAAAAATGCTCATACCCCTCAAAATATCTTTTAATTCCATTCCACGCTACATTATTCCTCTTAATTAAAAGAAGAAACATAACCCCAAGAAAATATCATAGTTCAAATCTCGAGGACGAGATTTTTATTAAGGTGGGGAGGATGTAACAACTCTCACAAAAAAATTAATATTTAGTATGATAATTATGCAATAAGGAAACCCTAATTAAGTTTAGTATGATTAATTATTCAGTTAATCAATATTAATTAAGCTAACAAGATTAATTAAGCTAAGTAAGGTCTATTAAAAATAGATATATATGAGGTCGTATAAGAACGTTTAAAATTAATAATAAAATATATTATTTTTTTTCCTTACTCCGTTTTTAATGAAACTTAGGTTAAAACGTAGATAAAAATATGCTCATTCTAAAGACATATTCGTCGTTTTATAAAACGTTATATTTTAAAAGTTATACAAGAAAAACGAGTTAAGCAGCTGAAATAAAATAACTAAGCTAGCTAGCTAGCACGTCAAGCTAGCTAGCAAGCACGTCACTTGAATCCCACATCGACCAGAAAAGGAATTGAGCTGCCTGCTTGCTTGCTATAAATAAGAAGCTTAGGATTCATTTTTCTTTGCTCATTTCTCTTCTTCTTCTCTCTATACGTTGGTGTTCTAACCAATAATCACTCAATCGCTATTACGATTCATTTTCCGAGTGATCAATATATCCAAGGAATGCCTAAGTGCCGCCCACATTGGGTTATGCTTTGTCGTTTGTCGGTAATCCGATAAATGAGTTGAAGCATTGTACTTTGTCGTTGTCGATAATTCGATAATGAGTTGAAGTACTATACTTTGTCGTTTGTCATTTTGATAAATGAGTTGAAGTATTACACTTGGTCATTCATTGTGAGAATTTGATCTCGGGAAATTATCGTAACTGCTGTATTGATCATTAACCCGGTTTTTGTGAAATTCGTTAAGGTTCGAATCTCATGACTACCGTTAAGGTTTGATTTGGGTTTTACACCAATACGTATTCTATTCTGTTAAACCACCAAAAACACTCCCAACTACACCCTTACAATCAAACAAACTATTAAATCATCAGAAGATCCAGAATAATAAATGCCTAATTATCGAAAGAAGTAGAATCAAGAAGTTTGTTAATTCAATCCTGCATGCTGAATTGTGAGTCATTCTCTTTTTATCAACTGTTTTACAGTACTCCAAATCATTTTCCAAAAGTTATAATTACAGTGATTAAGTTTATGTAATCACCAAATTACAGCCGGTATATGGGGTATTGTGCACAGTATTGTTATTATTGTTTCCTTCACATTAGGTGGGCGAGCCTAATTGTGACATACGTCACTCATTGGGACAGCCAATGGTGATATGACCACAGTCACAGAGCTGGTCTGTGACAAATACCTATTCTTGAAATGTTGGTTGATAATAAACATATGTAAAAACTCTTAATACTGTAAATTATAACAAATGTGTCGTTTTCAGTAAAATGAATGAACTCACTCAGTATTTCCCGCTGACAAAACCTTTTTAAAACGCGTTTCAGGTAATTACAGTAGATTGGAGTAAGGATTGGATCCGGCACTAAAAGACTTCAAGAAGTGGCTTATTTTATTAATTAAATCAACTTAAGAAATATTGTTTTCATTAAAAGCTACCTTTGTAAAACATGGAATTTATTCCATCTATTTCAATAAAAATCCGGTGTTTCTAAACTCTGATATTTTCCTAACTCACGGTCCTGATGAAATTTCCGCTGCAATGTTTTTAAAATAATCACCGGTACCACTGGACTGCTCACGGCACCGATTCCGGCTAGATGGGGTCGGGGGTCGTGACAAAACGCGTCTTTTTTTGCTGTTTGGGGAACTGTGATACCCGGAACAGTCGTTGTGACGGTTACCGATGCTATTTATTGCGATAAGTATATATAACGTTTGGGTAACCTCTCTTGTGTAATTATTGTTTTGTTGAAAAATTTTCCCCCTTCTTTGTTTAAAAGAAAACCCACTGTTCCCCTTCTTATGTCAACCGGAGAACATCAAGAAGGTCTTGCTGAAGAGATGTCGACTGAACTTCCACCGTTGAAGTGGTCTAGAGCGTCTTTTGATGGTTTAGTTTAGAATTTCAAGTTTCCAGAAAGCTGGGGTGCTCTGTACCCTGAAGAGGGGCAGACGGCGGCAGATGCTCCGGCTGGGTATATTACCCTCTTTTGGGATTTTTTCTGTGATGGTAATTTTCGCTTGCCTGTCACTAGATTTTTTCTTGAAATCTTTGAGTTTTACAACCTGCATATCTCCCAACTTCACCCTATTGGTATGGTTAGGGTTCGACATTTTGAATTCGTGTGTCGGACGATGTATGTTGAACCAACCGTCCCCCAATTTAGGGTTTTTCATCAGATGCATTGTACCCAGGGGTTCTATTCGTTCGTTCAGAGGGTTTCTGCTAAGAAAATTTTACTGCATCCCCGAAAATCTTTCCATGATTGGAAGCAAAAATTTTTCTTTATCAAGGCTGGAGTGATTCCGATGAAGATGGTTCTAAGGGGGAAGGATGATGTTCCGATTGAAACCCTTCAGACCCCCGTTAGTGAGAACTGGTATCAAGATTTGAAAGATGTGCCTAATATTGTGTTGCCGGAGAAAGCTCTTGTTGGAGCCGGCATGAGTTTAAACTGGAAGATGGAGCGTGACGACAAACCTGTATATATGGAGGATGGTCATAGTAAGTTTGGGATTCTTCCCCTCTTTTTTTTTTTTTGACCCTCTGCTTTCTGCGAATGTAGTTGTTTCTCTGTATGTCGTTGCCTTCAAGAGGGAAGGCGGTCGAATGGGTACAATCAAGAAAAAACCAGAAGAAGAGCTTTGGTACCACCGCATTGTGGGAAATTTTGTTCTTCCACGGGATGCGGATTTATCTGTTCACCCGGCTGCTGGTGCGGGTAAGTTACATTTGTTTCTGTTTCCTGTTCTTGCGCGTTGTGGGTAAATTCTTTATTCTGCGCCTTTGCAGGTGAGTTGTTGAATTTGGGCACAGGCCCTGAAAAGAAAAGGCGCGCGACAACTTCTGCTTCTTCGTCGAAGAGGGGTGAATCTATTAAAGTTCAACCGTTGAAGATGAAGAATGTTGGAGAGAAGAAAGGTACGCGCCGTTCTCCTGACTCCAGGTGTGATTATGTGGTGGTTTCTGATTCTTTGGAGGTTCTTGCTCCTGTAGTGACTGTTCGAGAACCGAAACCTGAGCCAAGGGACTCTGCTGACGTTCCCCCTTCCAATCCAAATGAGCCTATCGATTTGGATTCTAGTCCCGAGCATTTGGTGCATAGGAAGACTGGTAAAAGGAAGCAAGCTGACACTGACGTGGAGGGCCAACCTCCTAAAAAAGTTCAGAGGAAGAAAATTACCCGAAGAGGGAATCTTGATGCCTTTGTTACGGAATCTGTTCCTGGTAAGTGGCATCTTTCCTTGTTTTTTTTTATGCGGACTAGATCCTTGTGGATTTTTACTTTTCCAGAAGTTCCTGTTGCTCCAATTCCCACAAACTTGCCCTCTGTGGTGAATAAAGAACTTCCCTCTACCCCTCCACACATTTCTGTTGCTGATCAGCTGGAACCTACAGAGGTTGATGGTGTGGAGAAGACCGTTGAAGCTGAGGAGCCTGTTGAAGCTGACCCAAGTGTGATGGGTGATGCTGATAATCCCCCAACCCCTGAGGTTGTTGTTCAAGACCTGGGGGAAAGGGGCCACTGAAAAAACTTCTACTCCTTCCCCTAAACCTTCGGACACTACGCCGGAGCATGTTGAGAAGGTGACAGTTGAAGAGCAAGAATCGTCTGCTGGTATTAGTAAACAATCTCCCATCCGCCCAGAGGAAACCTTGGGAGATTATTACTATCGGACCTATACGGAGAAGGATGCTGCTGACCCTCATGCCCCCGTTTGGAATTTGAAGAAAGGTGATACTTTCGCGGATTGGCATGTGTGCCAAGATTGGTTGCAGGGGATACTTCCACCTGGGGAGGTCAAGTTTCAGGAAGATCGGTCTTATGAGCAGACCTACCAGTCTTATTTTGCTGAAACTGCTTCTCATGTCTCTACCACCCATCGTATTGTTCGTGAGTGGTACAGCATGCATAAGGAGCAGAAATCTTTTATGGCGGCTCAGAAGAAATTCGCCAAAGATGAGAGACGTCTGGCTCAGTTAATGGCTAAATTAGAAGCTGATCAAGACAAGTTTGAAACTGAGCGTAAGACTGAGGAATGGTCCGTTGCTGGTTGGAGAAGAAAAGCGGAGGCTGAAGCTGCTCTCCTTTCCGAGGAGCGTAAAAATTGGAGAAAAATTTGCGAAAAGGATAATGATGAGAAGGCAAACCTTCGTAATATCATTAATAACCTCAAGGCTGAAGTTGAAAATCTAAAGAACCAAGATGCGGAGGTAGAAAGATTGAAGAAAGAAAAAGCGGATATGGAAGCTGCGCTGGTGGAGGCGCGTTCTCATAGGGAACGAAGTGAGCAACGGGAGGTATAAGTTTTAACCACTCTTGCCGTTAGAGATAAAGAATTAGAGGAACTTACTGCTTTGGTTTCTGACCAGGAACAACTGAAGAAGGATCTGGAACTTGCGCATTCCGAAAATACTGAAACCTCCCGCCGTTTGACTGAGGTTGAAGAGAAACTGGAAAATTCAGAAACGGCGCGGGTCACAGCGGAAAGCGAGCTTGACCCTTTAAAGAATGATATGGCCTGGTTGAAGGATCGCGGGATTGCTTGTGTAAGTTCCTTTTCCCTTTTTTGTTGCGAAATCATATATGTGCTTCTTATTTGATGCTTATTTTTGCTTGATTTCATAGGTTGCTGAATCTGTGTTAAACTCTGAAGAACTGGATAAAACTGTTGCTAATTTGATGGTTGCTGCACAGCGAGATGGGTACGCGCAAGGTTACGCGGAATGCTCCCAACATGTGAGTAGCGCGCTGAAGGTTAACTGGGATGGTAGCAAGTCTGCTACCTTTGGCGTAGATACTGCCGCTGCACTTGCTTCCCTGAAGACAGAGTTTAATAATTTGCAACTTCCAGTTATGGAGTTGATAAACGTGGCGCTGCAATCGGATGATCACGTGGCGCAACTTAAAGAAATCTTTCCGGATGAGGGTGAAGATTTAGAGTAGGATGTAATTGTTTTGAACAATTTGTTTTTTGTGGGATGTAGATCCTTGTTTTGTCAATGCGCTGTTGCGCAAGAATTCGAAACACTGCTGTGTTTGAATCTTTTTAGGGCGTATTTGTACGCTGAAGATAGTATGTTTCTATTTGTTTTGTTAATGACTTTACAATATTTTGCATGAGTACAATTGCTTTTACTTGAGTAAGGCGAATGAAGTTGGTATGAAGCTCATGTGTGAGTTTATGGTCGTTTGTGACGTGATCACTGACCGCGCATGGAGCTTGTTTTATACTACCATAATGTTTTTGCGCTTACTAAAAAGAAATTGCATGCACTTTGTAAACACAAAAATAATAGAAACTTTGTAATTTTATTCACGGATAAAGCTCAGAGGCGTTACAAAGTTTTTTTTTTTTTTAATAATTAAATGGAACTTAACTCCCTGATAGTTCCGCTGTATTTGATAAGTCATGTCTTTTTTGCGGAAAACCTATAGAGTCCTTTAAGTTTTGGCCCGTTTGCTTAAGCTTTCTTCCCCCCGGGTAATCTGCTTAATTTCCTTGCGCATATTCTGGAGTAAATGCGTAAGTTCTCCATTTTTGAGGGCTTTCTCTATTTCCGTGCGCAGAGATATGCAGTTATTCGTGGTGTGCCCATTGTATTTATGATATTCGCAGTATTGCGCCGGGTCTTGACCACGTTTACTCTTCATCAGAATTGGGGGTTTGAACGGGTAGTCCTCAATACTTAGAACCTCCGCCGGGGTCTTTGTTAGGGGAGTCCACTGCCTCTCCCTATTTTCGTGCTTGTTTTCTCTTTGTGCAGAGAGCTTGTTGATTGTTGTGCGGGCATCTTCAGAGGAACGACTTCCTGATGACTCGTGCCATGATTTTTTGAACCTTCTCTCGTCGGTTGCGCTTAAGTCTGCGGGCCTGTTGTGTGGTGGTGGTGGCCTGTTTGTAGTAAGGTTTTTCTCAGTCTGCGCATAAACCTTGGCCGCCGCCATTATCTTTTCCCAACTCTTGGGAAGGCCCTCTGTTCCAGATAATACCTTGACCATGTCGTCACATCTAACCGCGTACTTAAACTGAGCACGGATTAGTTGTTCGTGAACACCGCCAATCTCCAACACTTCTTTATTGTATCTGGTGATAAAATCCTCCAGATTCTCGTCATCGCGGCGCCAGATGTTCATGACGTCGGATGTATCACGCATGGAACGCCTTTGTTGGCTGAAATGTGTTAAAAACTTTTTACGCGGATCTTTCCACGACTCGATCTGTCCCGTTGGTAGGTTATCAAACCAGATTCGTGCTGGGCCGGTTAATGTTTGTACAAACAAATGACACCATAGCGGAAGAGTCCAACCGCCAACCAACCCTGCGCTGGTGAATACTCTCAGATGATCATCGGGGTCAGTTAACCCATTGAATTTCCCAACGTTAGATGGTAATTTTGCCCTCTCCAATGGAGCCAGAGCTATCTCCAGTATGAACTTCGAGTTTTCCGCTGCTTCTGCAGGGCGGTAAACTAAGTCATAATTATGCTCTGCCTCAGGGTTATAAACCGCTCGAGGCCTGCCTTTGTTATAGTTTGGCTGCAGTCTGTTGAATACGCTAGTGTTTGCACTCAAACGATATGTTTGATCGGATTCATCAGTGTGAGTGTCCCATTGGGAACCCAACCTATCATGAACCGATTGCCTTCGACGAGGGTGTGGTTCACCCCGGTGTTGTCTCTGGTAACTGCCTATATCATCATAAGTTGATTCTTCTCGCTGGGAAGCATGAGCTCTAGATCCCGGCCTTCGTGATTGGGTCACGGGAGTAGTTTGAGCACACAACTGTGTGTATACTGCGTTCAATGCCCCTTGGGACCGGACATACCATGATATCGGAGTTTCTCCTGGTGGTAAAATTGATTGAGCGGGATTTGCTGGTAACATTCCTGGAGTAACAAGATCATTTGCTTGATTGGATTGAACCTCATTATCGTCTGAGGCCTCTTCTATAATCCCTTCTACTGGTAAATTGTTTCCGACGTTTGGTCGAGGACCAGGTTGCCGGTGAGATGACGAATTTTCTGCCATGTGCAAAAACAGAAAAAATGGAATGAACTGAATCGAAACGAGGTAGAAACTAGAAAAACTGAGAAAACGGTGGGCGCCAATGAAGAAACACTAGATAAATGGTCGGAACCGAAATATCTAGGGGGTTTAAATCCGCATAAAAGGGTTAGCTCTCTCTCGATTGATTCAGTTGTTGCCGAACTTCTTCTCCGGTGATTCTGCAAAAAAGAGCACCGTTAGCCTCGCCAAGGGGAGAAGAGGGTTCTCTCCTTGACCCGACTCCGGTGTGAGAATAAGTATTGGTTATGGAGAAGAGAAAGTATTTGAGAAGTGAGTGTGATCTGAGTTTATACCTGAACAGTTCTCGTATTTATAACCGGGAGTTTGGGAGGGAAAACCTGTTATCGAAAAGATGACGGAAGATGCTAACGCCGTAGCGGTTATATTTTCTTCCGTTAAATTCTTTGATCACACGTCAAGTTGCCTTGATCCGATGTGAATGCACACGGATCGTGGTTTGATCTAAGGCTGGGGGATTGCCACGTGGAAAGTGATTAAGTGGAGATCATTCTCCAATTACATGCTTTCGTTGTGGTTTCAGGGATGCCTGTGGTAATGACACGTGTCCAGGTGGTTGTAACCGTCTGGGTGGTGTACGATCATATTCTTTCTAGAAGATTATTGCTGTAATCTAGTGTGACACCTTACTGTGTGGACACAGATGTGTAAATCCCAAGTCTGGGCAAAATAATATCCAAGTTTGGGTATTTGGGCGGAAGTATTGATCTTCATGATTTCAATCCTTTGCTAATGGAAGAAGGCGCAAGGATTTTATGCTTTCCTTTGGGCGCGCGACTATAAATTGTTGATTACTTTCTCCCTTTTGTAAGACCAATGCGCGGCCGCGCAAGGTTAAAAGGTTGAAAGGCCAGTTTGTGGTATGGTCTCGAATCCTTTTTATGAGGTTTTCGAGACCTTACCCCTTCAATAGTCTATTGTGACGCTTCTAAGTTAGGTTATGGATGTGTATTGATGCAACGACAAAAGGTTATAGCTTATGCCTCTAGACAACTTAAGAATCATGAAGAAAATTATTCAATCCATGATTTGGAATTAGGAGTCATAATTTTTGCCCTTAAGATTTGGAGACATTACCTTTATGGAAGTAAGTTTACCATTTTCACAGACCATAAGAGTTTAAGATATGTTTTCGGGCAAAAGGAGTTGAATATGAGGCAAAGACGCTGGATGGAAATTCTTAGTGATTATGATTGCAATATCCAGTACCATGCAGGAAAGGCTAATGTAGTAGTTGATGCTTTAATTCGAAAATACCATGAAAAGCCAAAAAGAGTGCGTTCTCTTAAGTTAAATCTGCAGGTAGATTTAAATGAACAGATTAAAGAAGCACAAGAATCAGTAATCAGGGATGATACTGAAAAGTTGAAAGGAATGATTAAGGAATTAGAACAAGGAACAGATGGAATTTGGAGATTCCATAAGAAAAGAATGTGGATACCCAAATTAGGAAACCTACGCCACCGTATATTAGAAGAAGCCCATAAGTCTAAGTATACGATGCATCCTGGAAGTGATAAGATGTATCAAGACTTAACGAATAATTTATTGGTGGATATGAATGAAGAAGGATATAGCAGCTTATGTTTCTAAATGTTTAACTTGTTCGCAAGTTAAAGCTGAAAATTCGAAACCCTCAGGTTTGTTGCAACAGTTAGAGATGCCAATTTGGAAATGGGAATTGATAACAATGGATTTTGTTACTAAATTACCCAAAACAAGAAAAGGTAGTGATACAATCTGGGTGATTGTAGATAGGCTAACTAAGTCATCTCATTTCCTACCAATGAAGGAAACTTTCAGTATGGAACAGTTAGCTAAGTTGTATGTAAATGAAATACTTTCGTTACATGGGATTCCTTTATCAATTGTGTCTGATAGAGATAGCCGTTTTACCTCTCATTTTTGGATAAGTTTCCAAAAATCCATGGGAACCAAGTTGAATATAAGCACCACTTATCATCCTCAAACGGACGGACAAAGTGAAAGTACAATTCAGACAATGGAAGATATGCTTAGAGCTTGTGTAATTGATTTCGGAGGTAATTGGGAAGATCACTTACCATTAATAGAATTTTCATACAATAACAGCTATCATACTAGTATCAATACTGAACCATTCGAAGCACTTTATGGACGAAAGTGCCGAACACCAGTCTGTTGGGCGGAAATTGGAGAAAAACAACTATCCGGACCTGAGATAGTGCAAGAAATAACCAACAAGATTATCCAAGTCAAGGAACGACTGAAAGCAGCACGTGACCGACAAAAGAGTTATGTTGATAATAGACGAAAGCCGTTGGAATTTCAGGTAGGAGATAAAGTATTATTGAAAGTCTCGCCTTGGAAAGGAGTGGTAAGATTCATAAAAAGGGGAAAGCTAAGCCCCATATATGTTGGACCTTTTGAGATCATTAAAAGAATAGGACCTGTTGATGCGTGTGAAGTGTTATATATCTTAGGTGTATATTTTAAGCCATTTTTACACTTTTTAGCCAAGTTTTAAATTTATAAAACACGATATTTACTAACACTAAACACACATATGGGCAAGTGCACCCATCATGGACGTAGTATAGTGTTGGTAAGATACCGAGGTAGTCCAAGGACACAAGAGCTTTTAGTACCGGTTTATCCTCAACGTCTAATCTAATCAAAAAGTTAGAAGAAGGTTTTTAAACTAAGAAAATAAAACTAACTAAAATGCTGAAAAATAAAATAAAAAACAGATAGACAAGATGAATCACTTGGATCCGACTCGTGTGTAGTGTAACCTTTGATTATTTTCGCACTTTTGCACTTGCTTAAGAGATTATCTTAGTTATTGTAGTAGGCCCCTCTTTTGAAGGCGACGTTACCCTAAACCTAGTAGTTTGAGTCAGCAAGGATACAATCCTAAAGGGTCGGATTATTGAAAGATAATTAATTAAGTTATTAATGCATAATGTGGTAGGCCCCTCTTTTGAATGCGACGTTACCCTCGACCAAATAGTCTGAGTCAGCAGGGATACAGTCCTAAGTAGCCGGGTTAAAGTTTTAATAGTAGTTTAACTTATGAGGGGGTCAAAGAGTTTGGACCCCCGCCATCCAATACCTTTGGGTATTGAAGGAGGTCCTACTAAATTTGACCCAGGTCCTTTGCAGGATCTATACACTGAACAATGGCAAGACTCTTACCAAACCGTTCCCTTAACCCCCGACCAGGTAGCCAACATACCTCCATATAGACCGTGGAGATATGAATGGTGAAAATCTTTTATTTTATATAGACGGTAAAATAATGCCAAGACACCACGGACAAACGATAAGGAAGAATCACCTTCAACATAAGAAACTAGTAATTAAAGTCATTAATACAAAACTAATTAAAAAGTGAAAAAGATTAAAAATAAAAAGTATTACACTAAACACTTGTCTTCACCAAGTGATGTAAGAGACTTAGGCAAACATGGCCTTTGATTGTCAAGAACTCTTACGATCAATCTTGGATCCCGAGACGACTCATACACTCTACGATGGACAATGGATGATGGTGGTGGATGATGGTGTTATGGTGGTGTTATGGTGGTGGTGGGTGGTGGGTGAAGTGTGAGAGAGGTGGTGTGTGATGTGTTATAAAACACACACTTTTATCCTGTGTATTTTGTATAATTTAGTAAATAATTACAGTCATTTTTATTAGTTTTATTTTATGTTTTATTATTTTATATTGTTACAGGTCCCGGTGCGAAAAATGAATCATAAACGAGCTTAAACGGATAAATGAATGAAGAACCGGGAGTTAAAAGATCAAGGGACCAAAATGCAAACAGCTGAAAGTCGTTTTAAAAATAGTTGATTAAACTCGAGGGACTAATATGCAAATAAGGGAAATTAAATTAATTCTAGAAAGCATAAATGAGAAAATATGGAATATGAAGTTTTGACCGAGTTCTTTTTCACAGTTGACCAAAAAGAATTATGTTGACCGACTTTTAAAGTTTTGACAATATATTTGTTTTGTTGAGCCCAATAGCGATACATCATAGTGGGCCGCAAGACAATTAATTTTAGGAGGGTTACGGCTGAACTTGAGGGAGATTATAATTTGACGGCAGCAAGCATATTGGAGACGCACAGAAGATTAGACAAGGGCAGACGGCAACTAAGAGAAAAAAGAGAGAAGATTGGTTCGAGTTTCAAGTCACCGTTCAAGATTCGAGTTTGGGTTTACAAACGAGTTAGTTTTACAGTTTTTAATTAGACTTTGTGTTTTTTTTAGACTTGTGAACATGATGTTTTTGATATCTCAGACTTGTTTTTTGTTTATGACTATGATTCTTGGCTAGTTATTTTTCTACCCGGGTTTGTGATGATTATTCGTGTCAATTGGTAATTTCTCGGTTTTGGTAATTTTGTGATAGATAAATATTAAAGTAAGAGACCTAAATATTTTTGACTAGATGTGTGTGTATACTTTACTTTAATTTATTATCATTCAACCGTTCCTCATGTGTCTTTGTGAATGTCTTTCATGTATAGATGCATGTTAGGTTACCTACTTTGTGTTTGTAACTAGTTTATGGTTTATGGTGCACGTATTCCATAGGAACGTTGTTTGATAATTTAGAGGAGTTTAGTGTTCTACCTATTCTTGAGACCGGGAGGAGATAGATAGTTGGGATTGTCTTTGGTGCTAGGTATTTAGGTGCAGTGAGACCGGGAGGAGATCTGTCTAAGTGGCCTAGTATTATTTGTTTTCCTAAATCTTGTCAAGTGTTTTTAGGTTACCCCGTACACTCTAGGGTGTATTGTGATTAGTGAGACCGGGAGGAGATCTAATTTTTGGGTACTTTAGTATTGTTGGAGAGACCGGGAGGTGATCCAACCCATACCAGTGAGCTTTATTTGACCTTTAGGACCTTAGGAGAAGTTGATGAGACCGGGAGGAGATTCAACTTATCTTTAGTCTTAGAGTATCGTATTATTAGAAGCTGGTTCCATCATAGTTACCATTGCCGAGAGAAAACCGATAATCACGAATAGAATTCCAAACCTGGGTAGCACTTTCTCATCCTTGATTTCACCTTAGTAGCCTTCAGCCTGCGTCTAGGTAGTCTATTTCGTTTTAGTTAATTCATTTAGTTTAATTAGTTAAAACCTCAAAATCCAAAACAATTAAAACCAGTTAAGTATTAGTTGAGTCAGAGTCTAGTTAGCGTCGCTAGTGTCTCGTGGGTTCGATACTCGGACTTCATTAGGCTTTACTACGTACGATAGGTACACTTGCCTGTCAGTGGTCTAGCATTTAGAGAGTCTTAGTTTATAAATTTAAAACTAGGGTGTCTAGATTAGGTTAGTTTATATAGACCGCATTTTGCACATCAGTGTGCCAAGGGATGAGTTGCAAGAGCTCCAAACACTCCTATTTATAGGCTGAACAGAAGCTTGGGCATGGCCTCGTGTCCATCCGAATCTCTCTCTTCATTAATTGCAATTCGCAATTCCAATAAATGCGTCTGCAGGAAGCTGACCACGCCCCCGTGTCCGCTGGGCACGACCCCGTGGTGGGCAACAGAAGTTTATATAGACCGCATTTTGCACATCAAGTTTTTGGCGCCGTTGCCGGGGACACTTAGGCGATTGCGTTATTAGCTTTGACTGATTTTTTTTTAATTGGTCTTATTTGTAGTTTGAGTCTTAGGGTTTGTGTCTAGTAGTAGTGTGTTGAGTCTTTATTTTTGTAAATATTTTTTTTTATTATTTAGTTTTTTTTCCTTCCTCTCTCTACTTTGTGTTGTTTTGCTACTCTCTTCATGGCAGGTTATCATAGCGAGTACCCTCCTCATGTTTGGGCGTTCGTGGAATCATGTCAAATATTCGCTCAGATACCCCCACACTTGAATCTTTGCTTGTCCTCAAGCAAAACTCTTTATAATGTGGCTTTTTTCACTTCCCAAATGGAATGGGTAGAAGAGAAGGTTTTTGGGCTTGTCATAGAGTGTCGGGATTTCCAAGATTCTTTATTTAGGTTTTATTTTTATTTCTTTACAATCCTATTCGTCATGATTTATTAAAAACGTTTCATAAGATAAATTACTTATTAAGGCATAACATACCTTTTTAAAATTCCACTTATATACAAGTTCACATACCTCACGGGGGATCACTCAACACTCGGCCGAAGGTGTATTTTTAGTGAATCACTCGAGAGCGGCATGGAACTTACTCCTACCATAAGCTTGCCAAGCAATCAATCCTCCTCCTTTTTAACTATATACCTTTGTAAATATTAAGAGGACATTTGGGTGAAGGGTTAGGCTTGGGCTAAAGGTGGGTGGTTGGGTTAGTGGTTAGTAAAAGGGCGAAAAGCGTAACAAACGTCGGTTTTTGAAAGACTTTTTATTTTTCACATTTTTATTTTATTTTGATGAACCATTTGTGTCAAACAAAGTTATTTTTGATGAACTTGTTTGTTTATTTGGTTTCATCAATATATATATATATATATATTCAAGTCATAAGAAAACCGAACGTTGTTACTAAAAGAAAAGGGTAAAATAAAAAGGTTTAGGTGGGTAAAAAGGGTGATTGTTTTGGGTTAAGAAATGAAAAGGTTTAGGCTCAAAGGGGTTAACTAGGGGGATTTTGGGTAGGTGGTAAAAAAATGAAAAATAATGGTGTAGAAAGAAAAAAGGGTTAGTCCTAATGCCTCCATCATTTACTTACTCGGGTTTAAGTTGGTAAGGACCGGGAATGTATTGTCGTGGCAAGTTCAAGAGTCGTATGAACCAAGAGGCTATTCACACAAGAAACGAAAAATGAGTATTTAGAGTAAAGATATGTATTTGTATGCTCGATAAAGGCTCAAAACTCACTTTTGTGGGAAAGGGTTTTTATGTGATCAAGTATATATAATCAAATTTTAACTAAGCTTGTCATGTCGTTTCATAATTTTCTTATGTTGGTTCTTTTTATCATGACGCTATCGGTTGTAAACTTGTAAAAATATAACCTTGTTAGAACTTGAATTCCCAACTTAAACTTAGACAAGTAAAAAGAAAAATGAAATTTTTTGAAAAAAAATTTGGGGTGATTAGCGGTTCCAATAGAGTTTTGTGTAAGGCTTGTTATTAGGACTTGCAAGATTCAAGGTTTTAGCATCCCCCCCCCCCACACTTAAATTACACATTGTCCTCAATGTGTCCCAAAAATAAGTTTTTAGGTTGATTGAATGTGTAAAACGGCAAAATTTTATGTTACTGGCATCCTGGACACGGCCCCGTAGTGACCGGGCATGGCCCCGTGTTCAGGTGCCAGTGACAAAAATTAAAGAAAAGAAACAGAAGCCTGGACACGGGGGCGTGTTCAGCGAACACGGCCCGTGTCCAGTTACCTGAACTGGGCAATTTTCTGCAGAGTGTGCAGCACGGGGCCATGTTGGGCGGACACGGCCCGTGCTGAACTTACTGTAATGAAGAAATTGTTGTCGGATGGCCCTGTTTTCGTGCATGGGGCGATGTTTCTCATTTCCCTTGTTATCCTTCACCATCCCGAGTGTGTTTTATTCATTACAACATCATCCAAACCTTAAAACCATCATTTCATTAAGAACCAGAGAGAGATACATAGTCCTAGGAAATTAAAAACAAAGAAGAAATAAAAAGTTAAAAGTCCTAAATTAGATAGGTCTAGTGATACATAAAATTATCATAAGGAGTCCTATTTTCTCATTAAGAACCAAAATCCCGGGAATAGATTCTCGGTATTGTAGTAGGACTCTTGGGAGGAAGAAGGTGGCCTCTTTTTCCTCAACATCTTGCGAAGGAGGGGAAACACCAACCGGGACTCCTTGCAATATGTCTTGAGGAGGCCCCGGGTGCATGGCATACCACTCGGCTGGTATGATGACTTCAGGCACCACGTTCCATGCCCTTTGGGTTATTATAGGCACTAAAGGAGGAGATGCGAGAATGTTCAACCTCTGGTGCAAGAGGTTGACCTCCCGGAGACACCTTTCCAGTCCCACCGTTAGATGGTTGATACGGTCGACCAATGCTTCTTCCACTCCCGTCATTTCATCAATAGCCTCTCTTAGGGCGTAAACATAGTTTACAAGAGAGTCTTCTGCCGTTGATGACCTCCTCCCCTGTCGGTTTTTCCTTGAGTGCGATGAAGACGTTCCGCTTGTTCTGCTCGCCATTCTGGGAAAACAGACCGAAAAGAGCTCAATTTTTACGAAACAGTCCCTCGGACACGGCCCCGTGTTCAATGAACACGGCCCCGTGTCTAGGCGTCTGTAAGTTTTTAAACCAAGGAATCTTAGAGTTTTAAATTATTTTCTTGGTTCATAGGTTAATTTTAAGCACAAATAATTCAAAACAAAGTTTGCACAACTTATTTTAGAAAAGATTCCTTGAATAAGAACTTTACAAACACCACAATAAAGGTTAGAATCATGAAGCTCCCAAACTTTAATGGATGTGTTGATTGAAAATTGAGGTAGAAGGCAATGGACAAAAGTGGAAAAGACAAGATGGTTCTTGAGAACCTTCTTTTAGAACATACCTAGGATAGTATGAGTGAAGATCTCAGGAATCTCTGTCTTTTGAAGTGGTCCAAATGAGCAGGAATCATGCTACATTTATAGAAAATGATAGCACGCTGGGCACGGCCCCGTGTCGGCTGGACACGGCCCCGTGTGCAGACAGAATCCTGACACATTTTTGTCCGTATTCTGATAAAATCAGAAGAGAATCTTTGGGTGGACACGGGGGCGTATTGACCTGGGCACGACCCCGTGTCTGGGAGCTGTCTTATGGAGTTTGCTTATTTTCAAGGAACTTATCCGGATCGGGTGGTTCCTTACTGGATGGAACAACCCCAAAGTGCCTAAGATACCTTAGTTGCTCTAGATTAAGACGAGAACGCAAGAGGTTGTCGGTGAGGGTGATTCCTATACTAAATGTAGGTGGACAAGTCCAACCCTTTTCTGGGCTCTCGTTAAAGAAGGTGTATGCCGAATCGCTTAGGTCTATGTATGCATCAAACGAAGTCAATGGGGAGTCCTTCACGGCACAATCGGCACAGGGACGACTATCGTCTAAGTCTTCGCTATAGTTGAAGGTATTATCGGGAGCAACAAGGTTGTTTTTATTTGAATACGATCCCAACACTTCTTCTTGGTCATCGTCTTGAGATGAATTAAGGAAATCCATCTTAAGTTCTTCTAACCAATTAAGAATCAGATCTTCTAGTTAAAATAGTTCATCAAGAAGCATTTCTCCTAAAATATCTGGTTGGGCGCCTTCGAGGAAGAGATAAGGATTATTTTTACTTTCGCCCCTCTTAAGGCTACAGGCAAACGATGGGTCTATATAGTGGGGCTTATAATTTAGAAAATAGCATTCTAATTCTTTATGACCGCCTCCACATAGTTGACACCACGTACCATAAGACTGCCGAAAGTAAAAAAGATCATTATCACTCATTTTTGTGTCAGAAATTACCAACCGTCGGGATCTTACGGTTCTGTTTTCAGTAACTGAATCTTGGGCACGGGGGCGTGTTGAGTGGGCACGGCCCCGTGTTCAGCTTACCGTCTGACTTAAAACAAGATTGCCAGTTCCAAAGATTGGGCACGGGGCGTGTTCAGCGGGCACGGCCCGTGCTGAGTTCTGCAGAAGCTGAAAAATTAAGAAAATCCTAAAAAATAAAAGGAAAACAGAAAAAAAAAATGATTAGGCCGTTGATTCCTAACTTTCTTAAAATCCTTGTGTCCCCGGCAACGGCGCCAAAAACTTGATGCGTGTGAAGTGTTATATATATTAGGTGTATATTTTAAGCCCTTGTTACACTTTTTAGCCAAGTTTTAAATTTAGAAAACACGATATTTACTAACACTAAACACATATATGGGCAAGTGCACCCATTGTGGACGTAGTATAGTGTTGGTAAGATATCGAGGTCGTCCAAGGATACAAGAGCTTTTAGTACCGGTTTATCCTCAACGTCTAATCTAATCAAAAAGTTAGAAAAAGGTTTTTAAAATAAGAAAATAAAACTAACTAAAATGCTGAAAAATAAAATAAAAACAGATAGACAAGATGAATCACTTGGATCCGACTCGTGTGTAGTGTAACCTTTGATTATTTTCGCACTTTTGCACTTGTTTAAGAGATTATCTTAGTTATTGTAGGAGGCCCCTCTTTTGAAGGCGACGTTACCCTCAACCCAGTAGTTTGAGTCAGCAAGGATACAATCCTAAAGGGTCGGATTATTGAAAGATAACTAATTAAGTTATTAATGCATAATGTGGTAGGCCCCTCTTTTGAAGGCGATGTTACCCTCGACTAATTAGTCTGAGTCAGCAGGGATACAGTCCTAAGTAGCCGGGTTAAAGTTTTAATAGTAGTTTAACTTATGAGGGGGTCAAAGAGTTTGGACCCCCGCTATCCAATACCTTTGGGTATTGAAGGAGGTCCTACTAAATTTGACCCATGTCCTTTGCAGGATCTATACACTGAACAATGGCAAGACTCTTACCAAACTGTTCCCTTAACCCCCGACCAGGTAGCCAACATACCTCCATATAGACCGTGGAGATATGAATGGTGAAAATCTTTTATTTTATATAGACAGTAAAATAATGCCAAGACACCACGGACAAACGATAAGGAAGAATCACCTTCAACATAAGAAACTAGTAATTAAAGTCATTAATACAAAACCAATTAAAAAGTGCAAAAGATTAAAAATAAAAAGTATTACACTAAACACTTGTCTTCACCAAGTGATGTAAGAGACTTAGGCAAACATGGCCTTTGATTGTCAAGAACTCTTACGATCAATCTTGGATCCCGAGACGACTCACACACTCTACGATGGACAATGGATGATGGTGGTGGATAATGATGTTATGGTGGTGGTGGGTGGTGGGTGAAGTGTGAGAGAGGTGATGTGCCAAGGGATGAGTTGCAAGAGCTCCAAACACTCCTATTTATAGGCTGAACAGAAGCTTGGGCATGGCCCCGTGTCCATCCGAATCTCTCTCTCTCTTCATTAATTGCAATTCGCAATTCCAATAAATGCGTCTGCAGGAAGCTGACCACGCCCCCGTGTCCGCTGGGCACGGCCCCGTGGTGGGCAACAGAAGCTTCTATGAGTTTGTTTTTTCTGCTGACTCTTGGGCACGGCCCCGTGCTCCCTGAGCATGGGGCGTGTTCAGGCTTCTGTCTTCTTTGTTTTGCTTGGGAAGATGCTGTCAGGAGGTCGGGCATACCACTTTTGTTCCTTTTCTTGTATTTATGTTAGGTTTTGTTGTCCTTTTGCTTCTTTTGTTCATTTGAGCTCATTTAATCTTAAAAATACAAAAGGAAGACAAAAGCACACTTTTTCCAACATTAGTACTAAAAAGGGTTAGTTTTATGCCACAATTGATGTAATTTATATGTTGCATTTTGTGCACACCACCTGTAGCCTATCAGCTACAACTACCAGAGGAAATGGCAGGAATATATGATGTATTTCATGTATGTAATCTCAAGAAATTCTTAACCGAGGAATCACTGGTGGTACCTCTTAAGGATATAGAGGTAAATGAGCAGTTAAAATTTGTAGAAAGGCCTCTACAGATTGAAGGCAAGAAAGTCAAGAATCTTAAACACAAAAGATTAGTTCTGGTCAAAGTGAAATAGAATTCCAAAAGAGGACCAGAGTACACTTGGGAGCTTGAATCAGAAATGCAAAGGAAATATCCGCACTTATTCTAGTAGATCTCGAGAACGAGCTCTAAAACAAGGTGGGGAGGATATAACAACCCTCAAATTATTTCCGACACCCCTAATATATTTAAAATGTCCCTATATGTCTTAAAATACACCCCATATGCGAAAATCGAGCCCAAAATACCTTATATAATTAAATGTTAATAAAAATCAATTTTATTTGTCGCTCGCGGGCCGCGAAGAACCCTTAAGGGTCTTACGCGGGGCGCGACAGCTAGCCACCAGAGCTCTCCCGGTGCCGCCACGTGTCGGGTGTTGTGTCGAAGCTAGGGTTTGAGTCGGATCAGCTAGGGCCTACCCTAGCCACCCTCGCGAGCCGCGTAGCCCTTGGCTAAAAGCTTCGCATGGCGCGACGAAGTGTCAGACTGACACTATAAATAGATGCAATCGGTTGTTCAATCGAAATCGTTCAATCTTTCTTTCTCTCTTGAATTTCTACATAGCTAAAGTAATTTTCGGGCATTATACCCCTTAATTAGCGAAGCCCTACCTCGTTTTAAGTATCATAACCCCCGGTTACGTATTAGATACGCTGCTCGATTGATCTAGGGTTCTGTAACGGCTGTCGAGGTTCTCCCCGACGTAGTCGTTGGAATGTCGTCTCGGGGAGGGTATTACTAATGTAAATATTGGGTTATTATACTAACGCGTGTGCATTTGTGTAATTAATAGATAATCACCAGGAAATCCTTAAGGAAAACCCTAAGACAACGATGTGAGTAATCTCCTTTTTGTAAACTATTTTTACAAAACCTTAATTATTTTAAATTATAAATAGCAGCTGTTGGTGCATATGTCTGTTGACTTCGTCTTGTATCGAGTCATGTAATAGAATAGATAGACCAGGACACGTAGTACGAGAAAAACAGGAAACAGGCCTGAACCAGCAGGTTCACACGAAGTGGCAAGTTCGTACGAACTGACCAGTTCGTGCGAACTGGACAATGCTGGTTCGTGCGACCTGGCTTGCCTATATATATATGAGGTCTTGGTTCTTTCATTTGTAACTTCTGATTCCGGTAGTGAAGCTCTGCCGAAGTGTCGCCAAGCCTGTAAAACGTTGTGAAATCAATACAAACGACAGTTAATCTACTTCTAAGTGTATATTAAGCTGCAATGAAGATCAAATCAATGAATTCCACCTCTGATTTGGTCTAGAACTCTTCTGATCGACTCGTTTTGATCGATTCACCGATCCTACAAGTGGTATCAGAGCTCAGGAGGAATAGTTCTTACCATTTCAGCTTGATTTCTTCAAAAATAACTTCTTTCTACTCATTTTCTACATTTTTTTCTTCAAAATTTCAACGAATTTACGGTTGAAATGACCTGATTTTCACATATAACACGTAAAACACTGTTTTAATCAATCCTTGAAAAAATCAGAACCTAATTCAACCTAAAACTTGATAAAATTGACCAAAATGCGTGAAAAACCATTCAGATCGTTTGACAAATCATCATATCGCACGACCTGATCATCCAAGTTGCACGAGGTGTTCAGTTCGCTTGAAATTTTGTCAGATCGCACATGTTGATTCCTTCAGTTCGCACGAATTGAATCAGGTTGTGTGAAATTGTACCAAATCGTTTGAATTTGTACCAGATCGCACGGTTTGTGACATCAAGTCGCACGGTTTGAGTTAGATCCAGTTCTTACAAGTTGAAAGCATTCCAGGTCATTTCAAATCGGGTTCCAGTTCGTGTGAAACATCTCCAGGTCGCTTGAAAGTATCTAGTTTGTGAAATTGTTGGTATCGAAACATGGAATCTGAATTTTACAACGCATTTGCTACCCCGATCACTATGGCTCATAATCTGAACTTAGAGAATGAAATGGGCACCATGCAAAAACCACCTAAGCTCATGAGTATTGAGGAGTATAATGGTTGGGAGGAACGTTTTGAAAATTTGGTTCAAGCGAATCACTTAGATGCGTGGGAATGTGTTGAAGAACGATATGTTAGACCGATTGATGAATACGGAGAGATTGTTGCTATTAAAGATTTAGATGACAAAGAGAGAAAGAAATACAAAGTGAAAAAATGATGATCAATATTTGCAACAAGCCATTAAGGAAGACATCTTGATTTTATTGCAACACAACGGAAGTGCACACTCAATGTGGAAAGCACTAAAAACGAAGTTTGTTGGAAGTTTAGACATGATCAAGAACAAAAAATCGCTTTTGAAGAAAGAATTTGATCTATTTCGTGGATTGAAAACTGAAAACACCAAAACGATTATAGAAAGATATTGTAATTTGGTGGTTAACATGAAGCGATTGGATATCAAGAAAGATAGAGAGGAATGGGTTGAAAAGTTGGCCGATGCATTACCACAAGATGTTTAGGGCACATATCTTATGATATTGAAGAATAATGGTGAATTTGCGAATCTATCGCTGAGCAAGTTTATTGAAAAACTAAAGTTCAAGAGATGGAACAACGGAAGATGGAGAAAATGAAGAATTCGAATGGTGAACAGGACATTGGTTTGTACTACAAAGGAAGTACGAGTGATAAGACCAACACTGCACCAAAGATCGAAACTGCATTTAACGCAAACAATTCTTTTGGAGGGTCATCTCAAGGGTCAAACAACAATACTGGATTTTCTTCATATCCATCATTTGATCCAAATTTTTCAGCAACCAGTTCTAAACCGCAAAGCTCATACAACAATAATGGCCAAGTATTACAATGCAACATTGCATTAAATCTTCAGAATGGTCAGAATTTCTTGGAAGAGGTTGCCAAAGGTCATATGTCTTTATTGGTGACTGTATTAGAGTCTTATGAAAGTTTGGTAGCCGGAAGGATTGGTAATCCAATGTTGACCAAAGAGGATTATGATCAGATTGATCCTGAAGAAATGGAACTAATGGATATAAAGTGGTGTATGGCTAGTGTGTTGAGAAGAGCTGAGAAGTTTAAACAGATCACTGGAAGAGATGATTTCCGTGATGCTGGAACTTCACCTTTAGGTTTTGATAAATCTAAAGTTACTTGTTTTCGTTGCAGGGAAAATGGGCACTTTAAGCGAGAATGCACAAATCGAGAAGCAAGTGGAGCTCAAAATCCATTCGGCAACAATGATTATCATCGAAAAGCGATTTATCATCAAATTGCTCCACATCAACAACATTCTCCACAAACTTCACATGCTAGGAAGGATCTGATCGAAGAGTCATCAAAGAAAGCTTATCTAGTTCATCAAGAAGATGAAAGAATTCCAGAAGGTTTTAATTGGGATCATTATGATCCTAAAAGAACTTCAGATTCTAAAGCATTTGTTGCTCAAATTTTTGAAGATTCAACTGTTGAAGATGAAATAGCATATGTTTATTACGAATCTCAGCAATTCAGTCCTAAAAAGAACGAAGAAGAACCAGTTGCAACAGAAAAGGCTTTAGCAAAAGCACCAATCTTTGATCACTCATCAGATGAAGAGAGTGATGATGATAGTGAAGAAATTCGAAAACTTGAATATTATAAAAGAGAATTTTCATCTGATAGGTATAATTTGTATTCTGCAGGTAAACTGGAAGAGACCAAAGAAAGACAAGCTGCGAAAAAGAAGAATCATAAGGCAGCAACTGTTAAAGAAAAGGTCAAACCTGAGGAAAATGTTCGAGAAGTAAAGAAGCAGGTTAAAGAAATTCCAGCAATCAAGGTTGAGAAGGAAGCAGATACTGAAAAGATGCCTAAGAAGTGTGAAAATTGTGATACTTTGAAAAGGCACAACAACAAATTGATTCATAACATGAACCGACTAAAAGAATCTTATGATGTTTTAAACAAAGCTATGAACCAATATACCAAGTCAAGCAATGAACAAGAGATAGCTATGAAGACACTCAATGGAGCGTTCATGACGAAGCAAAAAATCATTAATCAGTACATTGAGAAATGTGCTGAACTTGAACAAAAATTGGAAACCCATAGGATAGAAACTGAGAGGGTAAACAGGTTATTAAAAAGTTATTCATGTGCTTCTTATGTGATTGACAGTATTTACCCTACAGTAGAAGGCATGGAAGCGTTTGAAGAGAAGAAAACTGAAGTAAAGAATACTGGTAAGAAACATAGTACCAATTATACCAAGTGTCCACCTCTGCTTGAAGAAGGATATTCTCCACGAAATCCTAATTCAGAAAGAGTAAAAAAGGCAGCCAATTTAAAGTGGGAATCTGAACCTTCAGGTGGATTGCCAGATAACATCGACGTCACTTTCACAACATCTGATACTGATCATGAGTCCGAGTTAATTAAGAAAGTGGTCGATCAGATGTTGGATAAGGATGAGGAGTCAGAGTCAAAGTCTGAGTCTGAGTCTGAGACTTCGAGTTCATCAGTCAACAGTTAGAAATCATCAGTCAAAAAGGTTTACAATAAAGATTTTCTGATGTCACAAAATAAAAAATGACGAAACATTCAAAGTAGCATATACTTTGAATGACTCCGACAAATTATATTATGATGAAGAATTTCCAATAAGAGGTGTTAAAACTGAAATGATTAATAAAGTTTTCAAATTAACAGAAATTAATAATTCTGAAATAAAAGATGTAAATCTTACTGAAAAACCTAAAAAATACACTTCAAGAGTTCAACAAAGATTAAACAAGAAAAAGGGTTACAGTTCTGGTTCTGGTTATCAAAAGAAACCAAACCATAACAGTAATTTCAAAAAGAAAGGATTATGTTTTATTCCACCTGAAAATCATAAAAATGAGAAAATTTATAAACCAAAAACTAAATTTGTTTCAGGAACATCATCTGAAGAAGAAAAAGAGAATTTGTTCAGAAAGCAGACGAACAAAGAATTCCTTGCTAAGAAGCAAGAGGGAATGAAGAATGATGTTGCTCAGAAGAAGGAAATGATAACCTATTATCAATGTAAAAAAATTGGGCACATTGCATGGAACTGTCCAAAGGCAACCCAAACAAAGCAGGGAGTCTCTGAAAAATTGAAAGAAAAGCTGGTTGATAATGAACCACCAATCGAACAATTTACAGTGTTCAAAAATTCAAAATTAGAGGTTGGTGAGAGTTCAAAATGTTTCTACAAAAGAAGAGTGAATCTGAACAACCACAAGTGGATTGTTATGAAATCAGAAGCACTCTCTGGCGATGAATCTGACTCGTCAAAGTCAGAGGAGCCATAAGTTGAGCTAAAAAGTGATAATTCTGTTCCAACAATGGATGATGCAAATTTTTCACCATTGTCAAACGGAAACTTAAAGCAAAAAATTGGCAAAATTGAGATTTCAAATCAATTCTTTTCTGAAAAGAAAGAATTTGATGTTGAAAAAGCCTTTAACCCTAAAGTTCTAAATATTTTTGGAAAAATGGTTGACGGGGAAGGTCAAAGGGGTAAAGGAATTCTATGAAAAGAATAAGAAAGGAAAGAAACCGAGTGATGATGACTCGGAATCACCCAAGGACCGTCAGGCTTGGGTGAATCTCTTTAACTAAAAATCCTGACTTGCCGGAGCTCCCAAGTTGGTAATTGTGGAGCATGAATCGGCATCATTCTTGAAAAATGTTTTTTGTGAAAAACCTACAAGTGATAAGTTTTTACAAGTGGTTGAAAGAACAGTGTGATGAAACCCCATGTTTGTGAAATGACAAACAAAACTAATTTTCCGGAAAAACCATTTTGATTAAAACAAACTTAAGTGTTTTGAAATCATAATGGGAGAATAGTTTGTTGTCAAGGGGAGTTCTGATTGTTTAAGCCAACAAAATGGAGAATTGAAGCAATTCACATCAGTTTGTCATTTTATTTGTACAGTTTATTGAAAGTAAAAGCAATATTTTCAAATTTTCTCGGAAAATCAAAAATTGAAACATATTTTTGATTTTAGGGGGAGTAAAAAATTTAGAAATTTTGAAAATTTGAAAAATCCAAAAACATGATAAAATCTAAAAAAAATTCAAAAACATCGAAAAATCAAAAATGAGTTTTGTTGTGAAAAAAAAGGAAATGATAGTACATCAGTGGACTATCACAGCATGCTAAAGATTTGGAAAGTCAAATGTGATAAACGGTCTCACTGATCATATGCCAGTAGGTTTTTACACGCTTAGTAGATTGTTTTCGAGATATAAACCTAATTATTAATACTTACTTATCTCGTGGGGAACATCTCTCGGATATATAGGTAACCCCTGAATCTTGTTTGAAGGGCTTTCTATTTCTGACATACTAGGTCTTTGTGCGTGATGATATCTGGGGTATTATACCGGAACTTTTGATATTGCGGGAGCAATAGCCTAGTCCTCGTATAATACTCTGCACTGCTTTAATCATAAAGCCCACTCTCAGCATAAAAATGATGAAACATTGAAAAATGCTAATCATGTGCTATTGAATAAAAGATTCCCAAACGGGACACACCTAAAGTCGAGCCATCTTCTCTTTGTCTGAACGGAAGTTCTAACCTGCGCTCTCATGGTCTCGCATTACCCGTTTACAGATATCATTAGTGTACATTCACTAGTAAGACTGAATATAGAAGTCTCGATACGTGAGTATATTCTGAGGTGGGACACGCGAATAAGTTAAGTGCTTAAAACACTAATTCTCGTATCTCGAAACAATTGAACTTTGTGTGAAAATTTAAATGGATCAGTATACTGACAATCTAAGTGAATCGTTTAGAACTTAAAGTGTTTAAAGCTCAACGGTGTTAGTGATTTGTCTCAAAAACTGATATGATCCTCTTACACAAACTCACAAAAATATTGTTTGTAAATATTTCTTTATTGCTTTTTAACACACTGAATATTTTAAAAAAATCCAAAAAGAATGTGTTTTAGCATAAAATTTTGAAAAATCAAAAAGATTTTATTTCATATTATTTTCGACAACTGATGTTGGAAAGCTGATTTTCAAAATTCCGAGTGCTATACATGATGGACAACAGGGTTGGGAGTGTTTGTTTGAAATGAGAAATGTTTTTGAAATGATTAAATGGTTCATTAGTTTGAAACCAAATTTGAATGTTTCGAATACAAGTGGTAAGCAGAGATTAAAATTGTTATAAATGAAAAACCTTATGTTTGGGTAGAGTATGTGCAGGTAAAAAGCTTTGCAAAAGCTAGGTTTCGACTCCTGAGGATTTTCCGCATAAGCTTATGCAGATTAGAGCCAGGTTTCTGATTTTGTTGCTATGGAGAGCCAGGAGACATTCCTAAACCTGTGAAAGATGCAGATTGTGAATTCCAGACTTCGATCCCGACTTATCGAAAGGGGGAGTCTGAAGACATAAGAGCCAGATTCAGATTCTGGAACAAAGCTCGAGATAGAAGCTGCTGATGCTGATAAACTTAAGGAATCAAGAGACCTGATCAAGAGAGAGGATAAAGTCAGATTGAGATTATGATAGAAGAAGAGAGAGATTGAAGGATGCCTACAGAGAAAGATACTTTGGAGAGAGCGTGAAGACTGATCAATACTGAAGACTCAATACACCGAAGACTAGTCAACATCCAAGGGGGAGTTTGTTGGTGCGTATGTCTTTTGACTTCGTCTTGTATCGAGTCATGTAATAGAATAGATAGACCAGGACACGTAGTACGAGAAAAACAGGAAACAGGCCTGAACCAGCAGGTTCACACGAAGTGGCTAGTTCGTGCAAACTGGACAATGCTGGTTCGTGCGACCTGGCTTGCCTATATATATGAGGTCTTGGTTCTTTCATTTGTAACTTCTGATTCCGGTAGAGAAGCTCTGCCGAAGTGTCGCCAAGCCTGTAAAATGTTGTGAAATCAATACAAACGACAGTTAATCTACTTCTAAGTGTATATCAAGCTGCAATGAAGATCAAATCAATGAATTCCACCTCTGATTTGGTCTAGAACTCTTCTGATCGACTCGTTTTGATCGATTCACCGATCCTACAGCAGTGATTGAGTCTTTGTAATTCTTCAATTATTGCTGGTATGTTGGGGTTTTGTATACAAAATGTGGAACATGTTACCACTGGACAACGAGTTAGCCAATGTGTAATATGACCCACCATTCAGGATTGACAGTACTGAATGAGTAATTGTGTAGATATAAACATCGTAATCGCTCTCAATACTGTTAAAAGATAAAACTCTTCTTGATTAAACTAGGATTCACTCACCAGTATTTCCCACTGACAAAATGTTTTTAAACGCGTTTCAGGTAACAAAATGTGAAAGCCAAGTAGAAGCCAGTTGGACAGCACTGAAGGCTTGGAAAAGTGGCTATAAAAGTTACCTAAAAAAAGAAATGTGTTATTAAATAAAATAGGGTCTATCCCTATGAAGATGTGTATACTAAAAACTTGGGATTTTCCCATGTGTTTAATATTATTAAAGTGTGGTATTTTACTCTGATAACATATTTCCTAACTACGGTCCTGTTGTAATTTCCGCTGCCAAATTGATAATCACCGATACCACTGAAACTGGTCGCGGCCGCCCGTTCCTGGGTAATTAGGGGACGGGGGTTGCGACATAATAAAACTTACTTATCACCGTCATGTTATCAAACAATGTATTTTATCATCAAATTTTTATACCGCAACCAATAAGTCAAACCCATCATCTCCATAAACCGAATCATCCAAAACAACAACATCAACTTTCTTGTAAGAAACCTCAGTTCTAGTTTCGGGATGGAAAATTGAAAGTTCAAACGTTTTAGATGTAATCATGGTGAAAACCAACCAAGATTCAACTGCTATCGGAACTTCTTTAATCACTTTTAACCATCCATCAGTAAAATCGCATCCATTAGTCCACCCTTTCAGCATCACATTCCAAAACCTTTCGCCAACATAGATAGTTGCCATCCCATACTCGTAATTTTTACCACAGAATTCTTTCCAAAATTTGTCAGCAATTAGCTATAGAAGAAGCAAAAAATAATTAGTGCAGACTTACAAATTTGATATGAACTAATGATCAACAGAAGTTACAACGGGTTAGTCAACAAAAGTTAAAATGAGGATTTGTCAACAGGGTTAGTCAACAGGAGTTACAATACTTACACACAACCTAACTATTGTTGGCTATCAACTGTTACATACCTCTGTTGCTATCCAACAGAAGTTTCGTAACAACTGTTATCCATTATGCCCAACAGAGGTTGCAACGTGGACAGATGTTAAATATCAGATGTTAGTCAACCGACGTTAAAAGAGTACTCAACAAAAGTTAAAAAGGTTAGTCAACGGACGTTAAGATTATAAGGAAACACACGTTAAAAGGATAAAGAAACATGTTTGACCAAAATCACACGTTTTAGCTATAAATCTTGTTTAAAAATCATTATGTTTCTAAAAACGCAATGACTATAATTTAAATTATTAGGTTTACCTATTAAGGTAACCCAATGTCCATTCTTGACTTCGTTTAACTCTCATCGAACCTTAAGTTCTCAATGAGAAGTTGACCTATTACTCATACCTGGCTCGGGTCAAAGTATTGACTCGTTTTAATACCTCATCAAATAAGTTGCTAGTTAATAGCAACGCATATTCCATACGCTACTCACCCCTATGATCATAATACTCGACAAAAAATCATTAGTCAATATCGTCAAATGCTGATAACATCACCATTCGACCCGTTTGGCCTATATGACCAAACATTTTGTATTTATTATTTAATGGTATTTATTTACCATTTCACTCATTTGACCCATTATGGATTTTCACCATATGGTCATGTTTCTTAAATCCGTTTCTTATGCATTTAACCTGTCATGGCTTACGCCATAGGGTGTCGTTTAAACTTCAACTTTTTATTCGTCTACACGTGACTAAATTACTGTTTTACCCTTATTATTCATTTTGGCTTACCCTATAAGGTAACCATTCAAAACTCATTATATGTTTGTCATTTCATGACCAATTTATCGTTTCACCCCTTTTTACCATTAAGCATGGTTTTCATCATTTTCACTTGTTCCGACCCGTATCATTTCGCGTCGGAACCCCATATTTCAAATATTACCTTATCGTATTTATAACCTATAAAACAAATAAGTATTCTATGAAAAGGGTGTAAGCTTTACTTACCTTGCATCCAAATTATGTTTTTCCTTCATACTTGATTCGTTTGACCCGCTTTCTTCCCAAGCTTCCACCTACCTTATCAAGCGTCAAACTATCATTATAATTCGTAAGATGGTTAGATTTGTCATTATCAATCACGACTATTCCACCTTACGGGTTTTATGTCGAAATTATTATTCGATCTTATCATTGGTCAGTTTAACATTTAAAAAGTCAGTTGACTTATTAACATATATGAATGCACAATTTGGTTCATCGAACTCACTTAGGCATTTCATCCAAATACTTAATGAAATCAAATTTTACATACTAACTAGTAGATAACATGATTTCAAGCATCTATAACATGATTTTAACATCAATTTCTTTATATCATACAAAAACCCATCTCATGGCAAGTATCATCTTATACTCGAATTTATAGATTATTCAAACACCTTCTTATCATTATCATGCATGATGATTTTAAACATATTTATATCATCAATTTCATCATATTACTAAAACCCACTTATCTAAGTGTGGTAAATCATCTAAAAACTCAAATCATAGCAACATATGTATAATTTTCACTTAGGATTTTGTTCCTAAGTAAGTATACATCACTAATTCGGCCATAACCTCTACGATTCGTACATAAATCGCTACATGTGATGTTCATCAAATTTCACAACTTGATCAAACATCAAAATTCTACATGCCTTACGATCCCCTAGCTTGGGTGATCGTTAATTCATGTTCATTTGCGAGTTTGAGCTCCAATTAGCCCTTTAATTTGATGATATTATATGAACTAGGGTTTTGGCTCCCTTGAGCCTTCTCCTGATAGATCCAGAACACACACACTTAGTGTGTGTTGTGTTTTGTTTTTCATTTAATAAATCAACTTTCAAATTATCCCACTTTGGCCCCTCATGTTTGGTTAGTTATTAAGTAGGCCACAACCTACTTATTTCCAACAATATTTCCACTTATTAACTAGGTTTAACATTCCTAGATAACTTAGTGGGTTCGGGGATGTTATAAACCGTTTTATTTTAAGTCCCATTAACTCGGGCCTCTAGAAAACTTTATTTTCTCAAAAGCATTCGTTCACCTTTTATTTAATATTAGGTTTATTTATTTAAATCCTAATATTTACCGGGTTAATTTTTACCACTAACGGTATTTTTACCCACTCTTTAATATTAACGTGGTTTAATTATCAAACCCGTTTTCGGGGTGTTACACCTTCCCATTGTAAGTGTTGTGTAAATCAACACCCCAAAGTAAATTTTGGCAGAGTTTTGTTACTTAGAAGATTTTTCTCTCAAATCAGTGTTTTTTGTGCGGAAGAGAGTTTGGAGCGAATGAGCTCTTTTCATGTGAATGACCTTATATACGGGCACTATTCTTGGTCTGTGCGGAGGACTTATGTAGGATCGTTTTCAGACCCGAACGAGTCGATCAGAAGAGTTTATCCTAGTTTGAATGGCGGAAACAGACAAACTAAGTTCAATTCAGCAAGTATTCACTTTAAACTGTCAAAATTTGATTGATAGAATGACGTTTACATCCTGATGACACTTCGGCAGCACTTCGTTGCAAACCGGAAGAACAAGTTGTCTGATTTCGCTCCAACTAAACTATATATAGGCAATGGGATTTCGCTTGAACACGTCTCAAATGAAATCACCATGCTTGTTTCGAGCGGAATCAGAACAAATAACTTGGAGCGGAATTACATGCTTGTGATTTCGCTTGAAATGACTTCATCCCATTTCAAGCGGAATCTCTACTATGAACTACTATCTCATTTTTCGTGCCCTAATCTAACTAGAACAGTACAAGACTCGATACAAGACGAAGACGACAGACGGATGCACCAACAAACTCCCACTCGGATGTTGACGGAGTCTTCAGTGTCGAGTCTTCAAATCTTTAAACTTTATCAGCCTTTGGGCTTTTCTCTGAAGTATCTGACGCTGTAAGCATCCTTCAATCTCTATCTTCTTGTCTTCATCACCAGCAAGCTTCTTTCCTCGAATGTTGATCTCTTCTCTTTATTAGCACCAACACTCCCCCTCAAGTGTTGAATCATTGATCATAGAGACTCTAGGAATCAGAATCCTGGCTTCTTTAAATCACAAGCTTCTCAGGATTGATTAACCTAGCTCTTCAGAATTCATTCCAAGATCGTGATATGTCCCCCATCCAGCTAAGGATCGTCACCTGGCTCAGATTCATACCTGCACAATCTCTACCTCAAACATAAGTTTTCTAATATCAAACTTTAACATACTCAAACACCAATTGTAAACATCACAAAATGATCTAACATTAATAGTATCTGATGAACCACTTGTAGGAATATAGTTGTTATCATTTGCAGAATCATTTTCTTTACAAAACTTTATATGACCACTTGTAAGATATGTTTCAAAACATACTCTCCCAAACCAACTGCCTTCATGTTTAGCACTTGAATTTTGAAAATCAGCTCTTCAACACCAGTTGTCGAAAATCTTTTTGGATTTTTCAAAATTTATGCTAAAACACACTAAAATCTTTTTGGAACTTTTAGAGTATAAGAAATGCAGTAAAGAAATATTTACAGACAATATTTTTGTGAGTTTGTGTAAGAAGATCATATCAGTTTCTGAGACATATCACCAACACCGTTAAGCTTCATTTCATTTTAAGTTCTAAACAATTCACCTAGATTGTCAGTATATTGGTGCACTTAAATTTTCACACAAAGTTCAACTGCTTCGAGATACGATATTAATGTCTTAAGAACTTAAACTTATCCGTGTGTCCAATTACTTGAATATACTCCCGTATCCAGATCCCAATATTCAGTCTTACAGGTGAGTATACCACAAATGATATCTGTAAAGGGGTTAGATGCGAGACCGTGAGAGCTCAGGTCAGAACTTCCGTTCAGTAGAGAGATGACGGCTCGACTTTTGGTGTGTCCTCTTTAGAGGATCTTTTCTTCAACAACACATGATTAGCATTTTTCAATGTTTCATCATTTTTATGCTGAGGGTGATGCTATGTTTCAAGCATTTGCAGAAAGTATTATACGGGGACTAGGTCAGAATTTCCATTCAGCAGAAGTCCCGGGATAATACCCCAGATATCACTGAGCATAAATACCTAGTATCTCAGAAAGAGTGACCATTCAAACAAGATTTCGGGGGTTACCCATATATCCAAGTTTTGTTACCCACTATATAAGCAAGCTTGAATTTAGGTTTATATCTCGTCACAATCTGCTAAATGTGTAAAAACCTACTGGCACATCCGCAATGAGATTGTTTATCACATTTTTACTTTCCATTTCTTTAGCATGTCGTGATAGACCACTGATGTACTATCATTTCCTCTTTTCACAACAAAACTCATTTTTGATTTAATCATGTTTTTGACTTTTTCAAATTTTCTAATGTTTTTGGATTTTCTGAAATTTTACTCCCCCTAAAATGCAAACATATTTAAAGAAATTTGAAAAACAAACTGTTCAGAAATTGACAACTGTTGTATCAAGCTTCAAATCGCCATCCACTTGGCATAAACAATCAGAACTCCCCCTCACAACAAACTATTTTCCCATTTAGATTTCAAAACACTTAAGTTTGTTATAATCAAAATGGTTTTTCCAGAAAATTAGTTTAGTTGAGTTTACCACTTGTAGGAATGGGGATGTGGTTCATCATATTGTCTTCAATTACTTGTATGAGGATTACATCAAGTTCAACTTAATGACCTTGATTAATCACCTTTTTAAGAACCAACCTCTGTACCACTTGTACGTAAAAACACAAACAAATATAAAGAATGATGCCGATTCATGATCCACGATTACCAACTTGGGATCTCCGGCAAGTCAGTTTTTTAGTCAAAGAAAATATCCACCCAAGCCTGACCAGCCTTGAGTGTCACCGAGTCATCATCACTTGGTTTCTTACCTTTCCTTTTCTTTTCATAGAACTCTTTAACCCCTTTGACTTTTCGGTCAACCACTTTTCCAAAAAGATGTTTTACCTTGGGGTTAAAGGCCTTTCCAGCATCAAAAACCTGCTTATCAGAATAAAATTGGTTAGAAATTTCAACTTTTCCAATTTTCTTCTTAAAATTTTCAGCCAGAAGTGGTGGAAAATTCTCATCATCCACTGTTGAAACTGATTTTTCACCATTAACCTCAACAAACTGTGGCTCATCTGATTTTGTGGAATCGGATTCATCGCCAGAATATAGCTCGTCTGATTTTGACCTATCAGATTCATCGCTAGAACTACCAGCCGACTTTTTAACCACCCATTTTTGTTTGTCAGTTTTAGCTCTCTTCTTGTAAAACTTGTGTGAACATTCACCAATTTTAAATGTAGAATTTTTGAATAATTTGGTTCTGTCAATCGGTGGTTCAAACTCAACACCTTTGTTCTTCAGTTTACGAGAAACTCCCTATTTTGATTGTATCGCCTTAGAACAGTCTCTGGCAATGTGTCCAACACAGTTGCATTGGACACAGGTTCTCGTATCTTTCTTCTGACCAGCAAACTTTATTTCTTCTTGCTTCTTTGCAAGGAACTCTTTGTTTGATTTTCTCCAAAATTCTTTCTTTTCTTCTTCGTCTGCTGATGTACCTTAAACAAATGTCATCTTTGATTTAAAATCTCTAACGTACTTTTCATTTTTCTGTTTTTCTGTTGGAGTAAAACCTAATCCTTTCTTTTTGAAATTACCGTTATGGTTTAGTTTCTTTTGAACACCAGAACCATAACTATAACCCTTTTTCTTGTTTAAGCGTTGTTGAACTCTTGAGGTGTATTTTTTAGGTTTTTCGTTAAGATTTAAATCTTTTATTTCAGAAATATTAACTTCTGTTAATTTGAAAACCTTTTTTATCAGTTCAATTTTGACACCTCTTATTGGAAATTCCTCATCAGAATATAATTTGTCCGAATCATTCAAAGTATATACAACTTTAAACGTTTCATCATTCAAATTATATTTTGATAATAGAAATTCTCTGTCATATACTATTTTGCAATGTTTTTCATTTTGACCCGGAGTGCTGGACTCAGACTTTGACTCTGAACTAGACTCCGACTTTGACTCCTCAGTTTCATCGTTATCTAACACATGATCCACCACTTTCTTCATCAATTGAGATTGTTGATCAGTGTTAGACGATGTAAACGTGACATCAATATTTTCTGGCAAATTGACTGACGACTCCGACTCCCACTGTAAGTTTGTAGCCTTTTTTACTCTTTCAGAATTTCGATTTCTTGGCAAATATCCATTTTCCAGCGGGGTGGACACTTGTTGTAACTGACACCTTGTTTCTTACCAAAATTCTTCTTGTCAGTCTTTTTCTTAGTGTCACTCTTCTTCTCAGTCTTCTTCTCTGGAGTCTTTTCATCAGTTATCTTTTGCTCTGCAGTTATCTCATCTTCTTCAAATGCCTTCATGCCTTCAACAGTTGGATAGATCCTGTCAATGACATAAGAAGTACATGAGTAACTTTTCAACAAACGATTTACTCTTTCTGTTTCAATTCTTTGAAGTTCTAGTTTTTGTTCCAGGGCAGCACACTTCTCGATTTAGTTGTTCACCACTTTCTGTTTGATCATGAACGCTCCTTAAAGTGTGTTGGTTCACTTCATCTGTCGACTTCGTCTTGGATCGAGTCAAACATTGCATTGTATAGATTAGGGCTCAATATACGAGAAAATATAAGATTGTATAGGTTTTAGGTCAAGGTTTCGCTTAAAGGGTCATTTGTTAGCAGGTTTCGCTTGAATGTCAAAGTGATAGGTTTCGCTTATGTGATCATATCACTTGAAGCGAAACCTCATCACTATATAAACCCCTGAAGCGAATCCATTTGTAACTTTTGCGATTTCCATACCGAGGTGCTGCCGGTGTGATGTTTGAGCTATAAACGTTGATAAATCAATAAAACAGTGGATTAAAGTGAAGTGCAAGCTATTTCTACCTAAGTTTCTTGTTATTCCGCACCTGAAACATAGGAGAACACCTCTGAACGACTCATTCGGGTCAAATCTCGATCCTACAAGTGGTATCAGAGCTTGGGAGGAGGTTTTCTACAGAAATTAGTTGGATCTCATCTTGTTTTCTTGCTTCTACATCTTCTATTATCAATTCAGAGAGATTTAACGGTCAGATTTGGATCAAAATTGCACAGATTGTGAGTTACTGGTTATTGACAAACCCTGGAAGGTTTCATGCCAAAATTCGAATTAAAAATGGACCAAATGAGCTTCAGACCAGGTTTCGCTTCAAAAGACACTCAGTAGTTTCGCTTCAAACTGCATAATAGTCTCGCTTATCCGGTCGAGTATCAGGGGTTCCGCTTCAAATTGTGGCACAGTTTCGCTTGTCTATCACTATATGTGAGATTCTGCTTCATTGTTTCGCTTCAAGAGACAGTTTTGGTATTTCGCTTATTGGTTTCGCTTCAAGGATTATATTTGGTGTTTCGCTTACTGGTTTCGCTTCAGTGATCATTTCTGGTTTCGCTTATTAAGGCCTTTCAGCAATTTCGCTTGTGTGAACAATTTGTATCGCTTATTTGTCATTTTTCTTGAAAAACGTGCCAATTCTTCATGGATACAGAATTCTACAACGCGTTTGCAACACCGTCTGCTCCAGCTGCGATTGCTCAAGCTATGAACTTAGAGAACGAGACGGGAACCACCCAAAAGCCCCTGAAATTGATGAGTATCGAAGAATATTACGGGTGTAAAGATCGGTTCGAGAACTGGGTTCAGGCAAACCATCTTAGATCATGGGAATGTATATTGAAGAAGTATGTGTTGCCTAGAACGGAGTTGCAGGTTTTGAAAGAGTTATCCGAGTTCACTGATCAAGAACGGACTATGTACAAAGCCAAGAAGATGATGATCAGTCTGCTGCAACAAGCAATCAAAGAGGATATATTCATTTTGTTACAACATGACAAAACTGCAAAGTCGATTTGGGATGCTCTTAAAGTAAAATTCGAGGGAAGCGAGAACATGATAAAGAGCAAGAAGGCACTGCTTAAGAAAGAGTTTGATCTATTCAGCAGCCTACCAGGAGAGGATACAAAGAAGCTGATTGAGAGATATTGTCACCTTGTTCGATCCATGTCTATGTTGAACATTACAAAAGATCGTGAGGAGTGGGTGGACAAGCTAGCTGACGCTTTACCACAGAAAGAGTGGGGAACTTATCTGATGATTCTGAAAAACACGGGTGTTTATGATGGGTTAACGATTTCTCAGTTCATAGAAAAGATCGAGAGTCAGGATCTGGAACAGCAGAAGATTGCTAGGATGAACAGTCCGAGTGGTCAGCAGGATGTAAAGATGTATTATAAAGGAAGTATTCCAGTTCCTGAAGCTGAGAGAAGTCCGAAAATCCAAACTGCTTTCAGTGCTGGTGATTCAACGGAAAAAGCTGATCAGATGTCAACAAAAAGCAGCAGCGGATTCTCATCATATCCAAGTGTCAATCCTAAAGAATCAAACACAAGCTTTCAGTCTCAGGGTACAAAGACTGGAAATGGATACGTGATTCAATGCAATATAGCTCTAAATCTTCCAGAAGGTCAAAGCTTCTCAGAAGACACTGCAAAAGACCACATGGCTCTACTTGGTTCTGTATTGTTATCATATGAGGGTCTTGTAGTTGGTCGGATCGGAAATCCCATGCTTACCAAAGAAGATTACGATCAAATAAACACCGAAGAAATGGAACTGATGGATATCAAATGGTGTCTTGCTAGTGTTCTTCGACGTGCTGAAAAGTTCAAAACAATTACCGGGAGAAATGACTTTCTTGATGCTCATGTATCTACTTTAGGTTTTGATAAATCTAAAGTTACTTGTTTTCGTTGCAGAGAGAAAGGCCATTTCAAACGGGAGTGCAAGAATAGAGAAGCTAGCGGTGCTCAGAATCCGTTCGAAAAAGATGACTACTACCGGAAAGCCATTTATAAGCAGGTTGGTCAATCTCAAGACTCACAGACGGCTCATGGTAGAAAGCTTGAGGATTCTAAAAGAGCATGCTTAGTTCACTTCAACTGGAGCAACTACATATCTCCTGATAGCAAAGCCTGTATTGTTGATCAAGATGATGATAGATTACCTGAAGGCTTCAGTTGGGATATGTTTGTTGATGAGAAAGGAGAGTTCAAAGCATTCATTGCCAAGATTGTCAGAGAGCCAGACATGTTTGCTACATGGATGAAATCTATTGGAGTGAATGTGACGAGTGAAGATGAAAAATCTGTTATGTCTAATGAAAATTCAGATGAGAGTTCAGATGAGAGTGTTCAGAATGTTGCTAGTTCTGAAAAAGAAGTTGTATTTGATCAAACACCATCTGATTCTGGTTCATCGGAAACTGATTCTGAAAAATCTGTACAATTTGATCAGTCACCAGTTGATAGTAGCAGCGATGATGAAGAAGAAAAACATATAAATGTTGCAAAATCTCATCTTTCTCCTGAAAGTTTTCATTTCTATTTTGCAGATCGCATGGAAAAATTGAAGGCAAAAAGAGCTGCAAAGGAACATATGGAAATGAAGACTGAAAATGATGTTGAGGTGAATGATAAGATTGAGCTGGTGAGTGAAGAAAAGATGTCTGAAGCTGAGAAGGTGGAAGAAGAAGAAAAAATGATAGAAGTGGTGAAAACAATCGAGGTTGAGAAGATTGTTGAAGTTGTAAAGCCATGCGAGAAGTGTTTGGAAACTTGCAAGGAATGTGCAGCAAAAGATGAAACAATTGCTGAGTACGAGAAGAAGAAGGAGCAGTTACTGTTCAATCTCAATTATCTAAAAGAATCATATGATGTCTTGAACAAAACAGTAACTGGTCTCCAAAAGACAAACTCAGAAAGAGAACAAGCACTGACGATGATGAATGCAGTCATGATGTCGAAGCAAAAAGCTATAAATTTCTACATCGAAGAAAGTGCGAAATGGAAGCAAAAGTTAGAGACAGAAAAGATCGAGAATGAGAGAATTAGACGTCTGTTACAAAGTTATTCTAGTTCTGATTATCTCATTGATCGTATTTACCCAACTGTTGCAGGTATGGAAGCATTTCAAGATGAGAAGCCGAACAAGAAGAAAGATTGTGGTAAGAAACCGACTGTTAGCTATAACAAATGTCCGCCTCCGATTTGGGAAGGGTACTCTCCTAGAAAACCAAACGAGGAGCAATTGGAAAAAGCAGTCAATATAAAGCTTAAAACCGACACAACTGACGTTTTACCAGATAACATTGATGTCACGTTTACCTCGTCCGATACTGATCATGAATCTGAATTAATCAAAAAGGTGGTCGATCAGGTGTTGGATACTGATGAGGAATCTGAGTCAAAATCTGAGTCTGGAAAGTCAAAGTCATCAGTCAACAGGGAAAATTCGTCGGTCAAACGGTCTTATAGTAAAGAATTTTTGTTAATTAAATCAAATTTGAATGATGAAACATTTGAAGTGGTTTATACTTTGAATGGTTCTGACAAATTATATTACAATAAAGAGTTCCCAATAATGAGTATTAAAACAGAACTGATTAATAAAACTATCAAACTAATAGAAATTAATATTCCTGAATTGAAAGTTTTGAAAAGTTTTGAAAAATCTAAAAAATATACTTCAAGAGTTCAACAACGATTAAACAAGAAAAAAGGTTACAATTCTGGTTCTGGTTTTCAAAAGAAAACTAACCAAAATCGTAGCTATAAAAAGAAAGGTCTTGGTTTTATTCCACAAGAAAATTATAAAAATGATACAAATTCTAAAACAAAAACAGAATTTGTGTCAGGTGGAAGCTCAGATGAGGAACTGAAGAAACCATTCTGGAGACAGTCAAACCAAGAGTTTCTTACTGAGAAGAGAAAGAATGGAGCTGAAGTGGTGTATCAAAGAGAGACTAGAACCTGTTACAAATGCAATGAAGCTGGTCACATTGCATGGAATTGTTCGAAAAACGCCAAAACAAAACAGGGAGTTTCTCAGAAACTAAAAGAAAAAGTTGTTGATGTTGAACCACCAACTTAAAAACTTAAAGTTTTTGAAAATTCAACTTATGAAGTTGGTGAGTGTTCGAAGAAGAATAGGTATGAAAAGAAAGGAAAAGACAACCAAATGTGGGTTGTTAAGAAAGTTGATGTAAATGTCGGCGATGAATCTGGTTTCACAAAGCTAGAAGAGCCACAGGTTGAGGAGAAAATTTCGGTGAATGATGATGAATTTCCATCACTGAAATTTGAAGAAGTTAAAAAGAAAATTGGAAAGGTTGAGATCTCAAAACAATTTTACACAGAGAAAAATGAATTTGATGTCGAGAAAACTTTTAATGGAAGTGTAAAGAAAATTTTTGGTAAAATGTTGAATGGGAAAGCAAAGGGGGTTAAAGATTTTTATGCTACCAAAAAGGCAACATACAACCCCACTGCGCAAGAATTGAAAGCCATCAAGTCTGAGAAAACTTGGATGGAAGTCTGTTTCCCATGATAGTCAAAGGACTATGCCGGAGATCCCAAGTTTATATCGTGGATCAGGAATCGGCATTATTCTAGTGGTTGAAAAGTTTGTTTGAAAGATTTTGAATAGTGTTTGAATTTTACAGGTGAAAGGACTACGCCGGAGCTTCCAGGTTGGTAATTGAGAAGCAGGAATCGGCATCTTTCTGACTAATCTTACAAGTGGTAAAGAGGTTTCTTGTAGATGTATCATTCCTACAGGAAAACCTACAACTGTTTAGTTGGAGTTTCTTACAAGTGGTATTTGTTGACTATATTTTCAAGTGGTTATCTTTTACAAGTGGATCAAGAGGATTCTTAATTGAAAATGGTAAATCAGGGACATTAAGTTGTACTTGATTTACTAACTCATGATAACACAAAGAACAAAATGTTGAACCATATCCCCATGTTTAACAAGTGATAAACTTACAAGTGGTAAAAACAAATTCATTTTCCGGAAAAATCATTTTGATTAAAACAAACTTAAGTGTTTGAGATCTAAATGAGAAAATGGTTTGTTGAAAGAGGGAGTTCTGATTGTTTATGCCAAGTGAATTGAGATTTGATGCGATTCGATGTCAGTTGTCAAGTTTCTGTACAGTTTATGTTCTTTTCATGTTTCAAGTAGGTCAAGAGTCTAGTTATTTTCAAGTTTCCTTTGAAAAGTGTTTGCATTTTAGGGGGAGTAAGAAAATTTCAGAAAATCCAAAAACATTAGAAAATTTGAAAAATCCAAAAACATTTAAAATTCAAAAATGAGTTTCGTTGAGAAAAGAGGAAATAATAATACATCAGTAGGCTGTCACAACATGCTAAAGAAATGTAAAGATAAAATGTGATAAACAATCTCACTGCGGATATGCCAGTAGATTTTCACACATTTAATAGATTGTGACGAGATATAAACTAAATTTCAAACTTGCTTGTTCTGTGGGTTTACACAAATTTGGATATATAGGTAACCCCTGAAATCTTGTTTGAAAGGTCCCTTATTCTGAGATACTAGGTCTTTATGCTCAGTGATATCTGGGGTATTATCTCGGAACTTCTGCTGTATGGAAGTACTGACCTAGTCCCTGGATAATGCTTTCCGCAAAAAGCTTGAAACATAGCTTCGCCCTGAGCATGCTGATGAAACAATAAAATTGATAGTCGCTGCTGTTGAAATCAAAAGATCCTCTAAAGGGACACATCGAAAAGTTGAAGCCGTCATCTCTCTGTGTATACGGAAGTATCGACCTGAGCTCTCACGGCCCTCGCATTTAACCCCTATACAGATATCAGCTGTGGTATATTCACCTGTAAGACTGAATATTGGGATCTGGATACGGGAGTATATTCAAGAAGTGAGACACACGAATAAGTCAGTTTCTAAGACATTAACATTGTATCTCGGATCAATTGAACTTTGTGTGAGAAATTCAGTGGACCGATATACTGACAATCTAGGTGAATTGTTTTGAACTAAAAATGTAATCAAGCTTAACGGTGTTGATGGCATGTTTTATAAACTGATATGATCCTCTTCCATGAACTCACAAAAATATTGTCTGTAAATATTTCTTTACTGCATTACATGTTTCGTTATGACAAAATACAAAAAGATTTTGTGTGTGTTTTAGCATAAACTTTTGAAAAAGTCAAAAAGATTTTCAACAACTGATGTTGGAAAGCTGATTTTCAAAATTCTGGGTGCTAAACATGATGACATTATTGTGAGGGGGAGAGTGTTAAATTGTTTAAATATGTTTTCAATCAACAAGTGGTTCATCATATGTGAATGATCTGAGGGAGAGTGATTGATGATACTCATGAGAGGGAATTACTGTTGGTGCATTCAAGATGTTAAATTTCGAAATCTTATTGCTGTGTGTAGAATGTGCAGGTATAGTCAGGTTTGATCTTGGATTTGAAGATAGAGTGCCAGGTTTCAATTTCTGAAGATCTCTGTTTGAGCCAGGCTGATCGATCCTGAGAACCTGTGAAGTCCAGACAACTATCCTGAAGAGTTTGCTGAAGAACAAAGAAATGCCAGCAAATCGAGAGGGGGAGTCTGAAGATACCTGAGTAAAATGAGAGACATATCTCAATCCTGAAATTGATTAACTTAAGGAATCAAGAGATCTGATCAAGAGAATTGAAGATAGAGAAAGAAAAAGCCCAGTGACTGATCAAGACTGAAGACGTGAAGATATAGAGTTGTCGTGACTCGATGGACGACTCCGTCAACATCTGAGGGGGAGTCTGTTGGTTCACTTCATCTGTCGACTTCGTCTTGGATCGAGTCAAACATTGCATTGTATAGATTAGGGCTCAATATATGAGAAAATATAAGATTGTATAGGTTTTAGGTCAAGGTTTCGCTTAAAGGGTCATTTGTTAGCAGGTTTCGCTTGAATGTCAAAGTGATAGGTTTCGCTTATGTGATCATATCACTTGAAGCGAAACCTCATCACTATATAAACCCCTGAAGCGAATCCATTTGTAACTTTTGCGATTTCCATACCGAGGTGCTGCCGGTGTGATGTTTGAGCTGTAAACGTTGATAAATCAATAAAACAGTGGATTAAAGTGAAGTGCAAGCTATTTCTACCTAAGTTTCTTGTTATTCTGCACCTGAAACATAGGAGAACACCTCTGAACGACTCATTCGGGTCAAATCTCGATCCTACAAAGTGTCTTCATTGTTGTCGCCTGCTCTTCACTTGTGTCATTGTACATATTCATAGCTTTGTTCAGCACGTCATAAGATTCTTTCAATCTGTTCATGTTGTGAATCAACGAACTGTTTTGTTTCTTCATTTCTTCATAATTTTCACACATCACTGGACACTTTTTCGCAACAGCTTCTTCATCAATCTTAAACTTTGGAACTTCTTTCACTTTTTGCCTTACTACCGGTACTGATTCATCGTCATTGCTCACCGGTGTCTTTACCTTTTTCTTTTTCTTCTTGGCTTTCTCATCTTCACTATCACTTTCAGCCATCATCTTTAAGTGATCTCTCATTTGTTTAGCATAATACTCATTTACATCATCATCACTTTCTTCTTCAATTCGAGCAACAAATGCTGTGTGAACTTGATCTTGATCAGGAATATAATCATCCCAAGTGAAATTCTCCTAGCTAAAACCTTCGGATAAATTTTCGTCATCTTGATCAATCACACATGCTTTGCCATCAGCTGGTATATATTTATCCCAGTTGAATCCAATTGATGTATTCTTCTCATCTTGATTCACCATACAAGCTCTCTTTGACGAATCTTCAATCACATTTCTTCCATGTGCAGTTTGTGCCTGATGTTGTTGTTGTTGAGTTGGTTGTTGAGCAACTTGATGGTAGATGGCCTTCCTGTAGTAATCATTGTTGTTGTTGAAAGGATTATGAGCTCCACTTGCTTCGCGATTGGTGCACTCCCTCTTGAAGTGTCCTTTCTCCCTGCAACGAAAACAAGTGACTTTAGACTTATCACAACCTAAAGTAGAAATATTAGCTTCTTGTAGATCATTTCTTCCTGTAATCTGTTTGAATTTCTCAGCTCTCCTCAACACACTGGCCAAACACCATTTTATATCCATTAATTCCATCTCCTCAACATCTATTTGATCGTAATCTTCTTTTGTAAGCATTGGATTCCCAATCTTACCTGCCACAAAACTACTATATGATTCTAACACCATTCCCAACAAAGACATGTGATTCTTAGCAACTTCCTCTGAATAATTTTGATCATTCTCAAGATTTAATACTATGTTGCACTGAAGTTTTCTTCCATTCTTTGTTGCAGAAATGTTTGGATCGAATGATGGAAATGATGAGAAACTTGTACTGCCCCTTGATCCTTTAGATGAGCTTCCTGATAAACCTTTAGCATTGAATGCAGTTTCAACTTTTGGTGACATATTGGTTGTTTTATCGTTCAACCCTGCCTTGTAGTACAAACTTATATCTTGTTCACCATCGAAGTCTTTCATCCTGGAGATCTTTCTCTGTTCCATCTCCTGAGCCTCAATCTTTTCAATGAATTTGCTAAGTGTCGGACTGCTGAACCCTTTCTTGTTCCTTAGCATCATGAGATATGTTCCCCAAGTCTCGTGTGGCAACGCATCAGCAAGTTTTTCAATCAATTCTTCATTATCTTTTTCGATGCTTAACCTCCTCATGTTGGCTAAAAGATTACAATATCTTTCAATAATCTTCTTTGTACTCTCATTTTTCAACCCTCGAAACAAATCAAATTCTTTCTTTAAAAGTGATTTCTTGTTCTTGACCATTTCCTGACTACCAACAAACTTTGATCTCAACGCTTTCCAAATCGAATAAGAACTCCCGTTATGTTGTAATAAGACCATGATGTCTTCTTTCACAGCTTGTTGTAGCAGATTTAGCATCATCTTCTCATCTTTGTATTTCTTTCTGTTTTCAGCACTCAGATCTTTAATGGCAATCACTTCTTCATCATCATTTGTCGGTCTCACATACTTTGTCTCCACACATTCCCAAGCATCCAGATAGTTAGCTTGTACCCAGTTCTCAAAACGACCTTCCCAACCCTTATACTCCTCAATGTTCATAAGCTTGGGAGGTTTTTGCATAGTTCCCGTTTTGTTTTCTAGCATCGTGTTCTGTGCAAGAGTGATCGGGGTAACCGGAGTAGCGAATGCGTTATAAAATTCTTCGTCCATTTTTCAGATTTTAAGAAATTATCACAACTGTCTTTCAAGCGAAATATCAAGTTTTAGACACAATTGTTTTTCAAACGGAATCACTGATTCAAGCGGAATCAGTTAACCCTTTTTCAAGCAGGACCTTGATTTAAGCGGAATCAAAACAAACTTCAAGCGGAATTAAATTTGAAGCTTCAAGCGAAATTAACTCAAAACTTTTCAAGCGAAATCTCTACTTTCAAGCGGAACCAGAAAAGATTTCAAGCGGAATGTCGATTTAGAGGGGAATCAGAACCCAATCTCAAGCGAAATCAGGCTGACGTCATCATACTATCGAGTGATTTCAAGCGGAATATCTAAAATATCAAGTTTTAGACTGAATTTTAACTTGAAACTTGTAAGGCTTTGTTAAAACATGTTTCCAAGCACACTATGAAAATTTGAGCCGATTTTAACCATGAAAAATGTTCAATTTGAAAAGAAGGTGTAGAAAAACAGAAATCGCAGCTGAATTGGTATGAACTCTTCCTCCTGAGCTCTGACACCACTTGTAGGATCGTTTTCAGACCCGCACGAGTCGATCAGAAGAGTTTATCTTAGTTTGAATGGTGGAAACAGACAAACTAAGTTCAATTCAGCAAGTATTCACTTTAAACTGTCAAAATTTGATTGATAGAATGACGTTTACAGCCTGATGACATTTCGGCAGCACTTCATTGCAAACCGGAAGAACAAGTTGTCTGATTTCGCTCCAACTAAACTATATATAGGCAATGGGATTTCGCTTGAACACGTCTCAAGCGAAATCACCATGCTTGTTTCGAGCGGAATCAGAACAAAAAACTTGGAGCGGAATTACATGCTTGTGATTTCGCTTGAAATGACTTCATCCCATTTCAAGCGGAATCTCTACTATGAACTACTATCTCGTTTTTCGTGCCCTAATCTAACTAGAATAGTTCAAGACTCGATACAAGACAAAGATGACAGACGGATGCACCAACAACTTACCTTCGTGTGGATCAAGGTGTTTTCATACGGATAAGCTCTTCTGTGCGAAGGAGGTTCTTTCGTGCGGATGAGACTCATTCGCATGAAATCCCATTTTTTTTAAATTTCTCAAATTTCAAACATTTTGCCAGTTTTAACAACCCACTAAGTTAACCAAGTCCAAGTTAATGACCCTGGTTACCTAATTTGCTAACAACGTCCAAGTTAATGACCTTGGTTAAACACTTTATGAACAAACTAATGTTTTTCTGTCAATGTTAAATTCAAATTAATGAACTTATATACTTTTCAAAACATTTTCCATTTCAAATTGACTCCCAGCCCGTTGTTCTTCAGATTCTGTTCAGAAGCTTTGGATTTTGAAAGATCGGCATTCCATTATCGGTAGTCGAAAATAAGATGAAATAAAATCTTTTTTGAATTTTGCAAACTTTATGCTAAAACACACTGAAAATATTTTTGGTTTTTGAAATGAAATAACTATGTACAAACATATTTTTCTGAGTTTGTGTAAGAGGATCATATCAGTTTTTGAGTTTGTGTAAGCGGATCATATCAGTTTGTGTTTTTTACAACTCTTGAAAAAATCAGTCCATTTTAACCGTAGGAGATGTAAAAATTAAAGAAAAAGAGTAGAAAGAAGTCTTCTAATGTCCAAATCTTGTGAAATGTTTCAGATATCAGCCATCCTGCTCGGATACCACTTGTTTGGTCCCGGTTTGTCTTGACGTTATGCTCAGGTGATATCTATAACCTAGTCACAATGCGCGGAATTCATTACGATTAGGTGACAAGTACATGACTGGTTCATTTTCAATGTTTTCATTCATATAATGTCAATGTACATCCAAGAATTCAACTGCACAAGGCCTCGCCGTTAGTTCTATAAAGTTATAAATGACTTAGTTCTCACCGGGCTATTTATAGACATGACATGCCCTTTGAGACGGACCTACTCTTCCGTACAGATGAGACACATCCGTTTGGAGCAGCTCATCTGTGCGGGTGTACTCATCCGTACGGATGTAACCTATTACAACCAAACACAAAATCTAACAGTTTAATCCTATTACAAACTGACACGACTCGATGACGTAGGCAGCAGACATTATGTATTAACATCTTTTTCTTTTTCACTAGCTTTCTTCTTCTTTGTACTAATTTTTATTTATTTTTTGAGCTCTTCTTATCGAAGTTTCCTTGTTAGGTGCGCACTTTTAGTAGATAAGTCACTTATTCCATTTCTTGCATCTTTAAGGTACTAGAAGTTGTGCTACCAAGTGTCTTAGAAGTAGTTGGCTTGTCATTTTTTTGGTATTTATTGAAGAGAACTCGATCTTGTGGTTTCTTTAACAAGCCTTTATGTGGCCCCCATAAACCATCAGGCACATTATCCTTCTTTTCCGTATCGTTATGTGGGAACAACGGCAAACGAGGTGATACGCTAATATGACGTACTAGTTGGGTTGGGATTTCTTTTAACTAGTTTTTACTTCAAACACTTGGATACCATTCCCATTCTAAAGCATATAACAAGGTTATATTAATGGAGCTTTCAAAAGAATTTCCCATGTTATAAAGAGTGAAGGTGTTGTGGCACCTGCTGAAAATCCACAGTCATCTTGATCTAACATCTTGCTACTTTGGACTACTTATCAAATTTCGGGACGAAATTTCTTTCAAGTTGGGGATGATGTGACAACTCCAGATTTCAAGGCCTTTCCTTTACGCATTACTTGTTTCACAATTCATTTTATATTGTATCTTGTGCATGTAATTGGAATGATTAAAGTATTGTTACATTTGAGTGTTGCATGAAAAACTTAAGTATTGTGTAATGTTTATAATTATGTTTAACCCAGATTGAGAAACACTCGACGAAGGGTAGTCCTTCGTCACACTCACCCCTCGACGAAGAGTAGTCCTTCATCACAACCAACCTTCGACAAAGGTTGATTCTTCGTCACACTCACAACATGGCGAAGAATGTTCTTCGCCAAGGGATACTTCGCCAAAAAGGGGCCTTCGGCCCAGACTATTCAAGGCCCAGAGTAGCCAGACTGTTATTTTATAATTTGTGCGTATAACTTATCATAACTCGTAACCGCAAATCCCACAAACCCTAAGGCTCTCTCTCTCTCCCTCTCTTCCCTGCGTGACGGCATCTAGGTCTCGAAGCCCTTCATCTCAAACAAACTAATCACTTCGGTATCACGGTTAGTGTCTAACATTGTTATTCGATGAAATCCAGATGTTGTGATTCTGATGTTGTGATTTTATGTAAAATTAGGGTTCATTAATAATATTGTAAATCTAGAATTTGCATGATGAGGGTTCGATGATTTGAATACGTTCATATTCATGATATGGTTGTTGGTTAAAGGAAACTGATAGTCCGATTTACATGTGAATGAGAATGTTAGTGGTTGGATTGGAATCCTGATTATATATGATTAGACTTATGTTAATCCATGATATTGTATTCCAATGTTAATGTTGTGGGGATATTAGTTTTGATGTTGAGCAGCAATTAGGGTTTGTCGAACTTGTAAAGAAACTGTTGATTGATCCAATAATCATGCCAATAAAGCATTAACTGTTGTTATGAAGCTAAGGGAATTGAAACCGATGTGGAGGGTGGCGACGAAGACCTCCCCACGAAGAATCTAGTCCGACGAAGAACCAGGACCTTCGTCGACTGATTCTTGACGAACCTTCATGGTTCTTCGCCGTATCCATCCACGACGAAGATTAGTCCTCTGTAGACTGGTGTTTAACGAACTACTTAGATTCTTCGTCGTTATCATTCTCGGCAAAGAATAGACCTTCGCCAAAAGGATTCTTCGTCGTGAAGGCAAATGGTCAGAATAGTGAAACAGTTATGATGTTTATGATGTTAGACACTTGTGTTTGTAAAATTGTATTTGTTGCATGATAATAATGTTAACTAGAAATGAGGGTCTTGACTTGACTTGTATGGGTAACCAATTCATCTGTTAAATGTTATCATGAGACTTGCACATGGGATGTGGACATATATGAGGACTGAGTACTTGATACGTGATATATGGTGATCTTGTGATAGATGCAAACTGTGTAAAATACGTGACTTGATTGATTGTGAAACTGATTTTGATTGGTAACCACGGTAGGGTTTAGGTTGACCAACTTGGACGGGTAACTTAACATACCGAGCAAATCTAAGGTGAGTTCATTTCTCTTGAGCATGCGTCCCGGTGGGTGGGACAATCAAATGGGTATTCCTGAGAGGAATAAGTCTTTTGGGTAAAAACTGTGATGTTAGATAATACACTCATTTCCTATCACCTTAAGTCCCATCTTATACCAAATGAGTTACCTAAGAGGTAACGGGGTGTTAGTTGATAGCGCTATTAGGCTTGGCAACCTCACACCATACCTGAGAGGATGGGCGTGAACTAATGACCTTAATCATGACCAATGCTTAGATAGGGGGCATTGGGGACGGGCAAAACAATCTAGAAGCCATCTTGTACGGTACTCGAGTTATTATAAGCATTATCACTAAACTGAACTAAACACTTGGCAATTAACGTTTTCGTAAAACTATGAACTCACCAGCATTGTCTGATACACTTGTTGCATGCTCGCAGGTCGTTAGATGTTATGGACAAGGATCTTGCTATCTGGGATTGCTGGAGTGGTCATGGGTCGTGTTGCTTGGATACGCATGATGGGCTTACTGTTTTTACATACTTTTGGTTTTAAAACATTTAAACAATGATTTACTATTTGCTTCCGCTGAACCTGTTAAACCTGTGACATGTTTTGGAATATTTAATTCAATAAATGGGAGTTTATTTTAAATAGTTCAATGTGATTGGTGGCTAGATCCTTGTACGTCACACGCCTAGCGGGGTTTCCGCATGTGGTGTTTTTGGGTGTGTGACAGGTGTGAGCATTAAATTGAGCATCCATAGTAGCTTAAAGTTACGGATTTAGTGAGGTATAGAGGGTTTTCTAAGTAGTGTTATAGCAACATGTAGCAATAAAGAAATTCAGATTGCTGTTGGTGCATATGTTTGAGCCTTAGTTGGGATTTGATTTAAAATTCGGTATGCGTTTGGATTTGGGTGAGGGTTGCCAGCATGGTTTGCATAACTTTGTCTTGTTGGGCCATACACTCATTTTGATGAAGATAAAGTAAAACAAGCATTTGCATCTTGTATGTATTCTTCAACATGCCTAACATGTTGACCAAGTGTCTTATCTTGGGCAGCTTCCGTTCATTTGTGTTTTGTCCACCACATATTTGAGATATGGTCATCTTGGTCAAGCCATTCCATTGGTCTTTATGATAATGACTATATAAACTCTCCAATGATTGCAGTGATCTCATGAACCTTTCCAAAAGAACTTGATTCTTGAATTCCTTACCAGTTGTAATGAGCTCGCTAATCAAGTTGCTAGGACATAGTATATCAATTGATGTATAAGTACATTGCATATTGTTGTACAAACACCTCACTCATGTTTTCTTGCACTCTAGAGTGCCTTCAAGAATCTTACAAAAATTGTTCTAATGTTCTTTTGCAACTTTGCAATAGAACACTTCTAAGTATATGTCATTGAGTAAGCCATTTCCAGCATCCTAAAATCCTTCTTATCATTGTCCATCCTTCTTTAATCTTCATATGTGTACTTAGATTGTTATTTGACAACAAAGTCTCTAACTTTAGGATTATAAGGACTAGTCACCGAGATATAGAGTTCATTCATTACACAGTGCTATGATGTAGAATCATAAATGATGACTTAGTGAGGAAGTACATCATCCTATGCTTCCACATGGAAGACTTAGTTCCGACAAGTATGATGCGTTGTTTGTGAAGCCATTGTCTTGGGTTTCCATCTTTGTAGAGTGAATTAGCATAAACTTATGTCAAGTTCTTCATTTTCAAGAACAAACAATATCTATAGAAAAGTTTGAATGAAAATTGATTGTTAGATCACCTGATTTAGGAGCAAGGCTCTTATACTAATTGTTATATTGGGTTTTGGTTAGACGAATACTCTAGTTGATTGATTAATCAAAAACTTAGATTTAAATTACTAAAGAAGAGCAATAATCAATCAACAAGAACATTGTGAATGTTGTTTGAAGAACATTAAAACTTAAAAACGCAAGTATAGTTAGAATCGACTCAATTTAGTTGATTACCGAATGATGTTACTACAATTAGGGTTTTTGAAATCGAACTGAATTTATAGGATTTGTAAAGCTATAAACTTCTATGATTCTCTAAATATAATTATAAAAGTACAATAGATTTAACTAATTTTTGATGACCAACTCATTAAATCATAAGTGTGCCGTATAATATATATATATATATATATATATATATATATATATATATATATATGTATATATATATAGAGAGAGAGAGAGACGTACAAATATTAGGTTAGAAACTCATGTATTACACGTGTTAAATAAATAAACTTGTTAAAACCATTATTTATTTGTAAATTTTCTATGAAGTAAAAAAATATTATAGATTTAATAATTATAAATAACAAAGAGTTAATTACATAGTTAGTCCCTTTGGTTTGCACAAAGTAACATATTTAGGTATTAATAGTTTAGAATCACATTCTAGTGTATTAACTTTTCATTTTGTAACGTTTGGAGGTATTAACATTATTTGTAGGTTTAAAATCACATTCTATTAGTACCTAAGTATGTTATTTTGTACAAACCACAAGGACTAACTATGTTAATACCCTAGAAGTTAATACCTTCAAACGTTACAAAATGAAAAGTTAATACCCTAGAAGATGATTTTAAATTATTAGTACCTAGTTATGTTATTTTGTGTAAACCACAGGGACTAACTATGTAATTAACTCAATAACAAATAATAACAATTTACGAATTATAAAACATAATTGAAATCTTATGGGTGACTAAATTTTGATGAATTATTAAGATAAGAATTGTATTTTTGATATCTATTGTTTAATTTAATTATTTGAAATTATTATTATTTAATAGAAAATATGCATATTTAATAGGAGGGAGAGAGGCGGAGAAACATTTTTAGACTACACCATAAGTCGTGATGTGTCCCCAAAGAGTTTTATATATATACGATGTGAATTTGGGTTATTCGAATCAATTTAGATCGAGAACCTAGTCGACTTCGAATTAGAATTTGAATTGAACTAAAGACCGAGTCGAAAAAACCACACATACAGTAAAGCGAAATTCAAATTTCAAAACATAACTTTGTGACACTCTTTTCTTTCGTTCGATTAGAAAAGAGCTAAACTATTTTGTTGAATTCCACATTAGATTAAACATTGAAAATACCCAAATTCGTTGGCCATATCTGGGTACAGCTATTTCTCTGCATGGTGTATGATAAGGAGGCCAAAGCGCATAATCGTTTAAACATATTTAAACAAACTATGTCTAACACGTGACCTAAGATTTTTATTTTAACTAGGTTTAAAGAAGTTTGCCGCGTTACGGCGAATTTCTTTTGTTATTTAGTATGTGTTTACATGTGTTTGAAATTACTACGAGCACGTTACGAACGAACTGCTAACAAGAATAAAAAGAAAATGTAGAAAAAAACACTAAAAAATAACCGAAAGAAAATCAACAAAAAAAGTTGTATGGTAACGATGTTGTTCGTATGAAACCCGTGGTCAGAGATGAGCAAGTGGTTCTGGGTACCGGTACCAAATTTACCGAACCGAAAGATCTTAAGTACCAATTCGGTACCGACTTTTGGCGTTCCTGGTACCGGTTTACTACCGTTTTTTACCTTCATATACTGGTACCGTAACAGGTATTTTCGGTATCAGTACCGATTCTGTATCGGCTGGCACTGAGCTCATCCCTACCCCTGAAACTAAAAAAAGAAAAAATTAAAAGTTGAAGAAAATCAACAAAAAAAAGTTGTTCGATACCGCTGTTGTTCGTACGGTACCCGTGATCACGGATGAGCAAATGGTACCGGGTAGCAGCACTGAATTTCCCGAACCAAAAGGTTTCCAATATCAATTCGGCACCAACTTTTGGTGTTTTCTGTATTAGTGTTGGTTTTTACCTTCAGGTACCGATACCGAACAGGATCGTACCGATGTTTTCGATACCAGTACTGGCTCGATACCGATTGACACCTAGCTTATCCCAACCCGTGATATTAAGAAAATGATTAAAGTTAAAAAGTAAAAAAAAATAACTATTATTATAATATTAAAATAATGAAAGTATAAAAAAACTATATATTATTATAATATTATAATTACTATTCTATTCATTAGCTTCTTACTATTCATTTATTATATATGTGTTTTACATGTTATTGTAATTGTAATGTAATGTAATGTAATGTAATTTGTTTTGTATAAATATCATACCAAGGAGAATTTACTTACACCGTTAATAGTGGCGAAGCTTGAAATTTCTGATCGAGGGGTCGAAAATGTATATACCAAAAAACATGGGCGGACCCAATCGAGGGGGTCGAAAACGTATGTACCCAAAAACAAGGGCGGACCCAATGTTTTAGCAGCCGTAGCACGATTATGATTGAATAAGGATACCCCTAACCAACCCAAACTTGTAAAATAAGGGAGCTCGATTGAAACAGTGCCCAGGCCAATTGCCCAAATTATTAATAATATGATTGAAATTGTGGCCCAATTAGTTAGGTATTTGTTTTACTTTATTTATTTATTTATTATCGTTCTTTTATATTGTATGATTGCACGGTAAAAAAATTGGGATACCCTTGATTTAATGGGCTAGTTCCGCCGCTGCCCAAAAAGTTCTATAAAACCGGGTGGTCGAAAACGTATATACCCAAAAATTTATATACGAAAACTACATACTATCCACTACTGAACAAAAAGTTTGAATGGTCGGTCGTCCCCACTATGTTGCGCCCCTCATCGTTAAATCAAAATCAACTAGGTAATTGTAAATGATAAATAAATAAAATCATAACCAGTGTCTCTACCTCACTTAACATCTCTTTAAGAACCAAAAAGACTCATTCTACCATCAAACTAAATAAAAAAAAATGGTTATTTCTAAACATCTAATTTCATTGTTTCCTAAATACTTTTTGTTTGATTTCACCTTATTTGCCCCTAAAACCATCATCCCATGTTCATGATCAATTGGTCAATAAATTCTTTAGGCTATTCTATCCATGTGCACTAGATGTATCACGGGTCATGTCACAAGATTTCCAAATCAGATAGATGTTCACGGGTAGCCCAAATGCCCTATCTTTGACTTGTCAACCAAGTTGAACCCAAATGCCCTCACTTGGAATTTGCTGATGAACCACAAACATAAGGTAATAGTTCGCCGGAGCAATGTAGCACGACGGTGGCGCCCTCACTGACACTTGGTACGTTGCCTTCCCGATAGGCACGGTGATGTTCCCGCCTTCAAGGATCAACAACCTTTGATTCATGGAAAACGAGTGTGTGTTAAAAGAAGGTGCCACCATTGTCACCGATACTGATTTTGGGTCCATGTGGCCCAAAACCATGAACCGGATGATCACCTGGTCCCCATACCCAAACCGGGTTTGAGAACCGGGTAATATCTTTGGTCGTAAGTTAGATAATCTTGGATCCAGATATGATGGTGAAAACGCCTCAAACCTTAGTTCGGTAGGATAAAGTACGTTTGTGAAATTGTAATATATGTGGGGGTTACTTCCACCAACGAGCACCCGACCATCACGAATCAAAATCGCAGTAGAATGATACATCCGAGGTATGGTGCTTGGGGTTTCAATCTTGAACCGGTGCCCTAACGGGTTATCGGGCTTGTACACCACCGGGTAACGAACCGGGTTCCTCCCGTACTCCCATCCTGCGGAACCCTTGGATCCGCCATTAATGATCAAAACGTCACCAGTCGGTAACAACAACATGTCACCCATCACACGAGCCAAAGGCATACTCTCCATGACCCATTTTGGACTTGGGTCGGATATCTTTATCCGACCACAAGTTTTCAAGGCTCCATCAAAAACCCCATTTTGAGCATTTACAAACGCCCCTTTCGGAGCGCCACCACAAACCAACACCTCTACAACTGTCACATTCCGTTGTACAATACGCAACGGAAGTAGTACAGCCGACCCAGTACTCGGGTAATTCCTCGGCTCCCCACCCGGTATTTGCGGGTAATTCTTGACCACCCTGTTCAGCGAATAATCGAACAAAATTGCTCGATTATTCGCGAAAATAAACAAGTTTCCATCCGTATTAAGAAACACAAATGGGTATAAATTATTCTCAAGTTTCGGATCATTCGTCTGAACTAAAAATGGCAAATTATAAGCCTTCTCCGACTTCGAAACCTTCGGGTAAAACTCGTAATTATACTGTCTGCGGCCGCCAATAATAATCTGGCGGCCACTAGGCAGTAAATGATTAGTAGCATACCATCTCCTATTAATCAAACCCGCTTTCAACTCCTTCCAATCACATTTATCACACGATTTATAAACCCTAACCACATGATCACCATCGTTAAACCCTCCGGTTTGAACGATGGTGCCATCCGCAACCAAAGATCCCGAAGAACACCACACGTCCGTTTGAACCATGAGTGGACGAAACGTGTTGGAAACCACGTCGTATTCGATAGAGTGGGCCGTGCAGTCCTTCTTCAGTATGACATCGTTTTGATCTTCGCGGCATTTGCCGTTGGCTAGCGAGAGATTAGAGGCGCCGAAGTCAGTACGGTCGTATATGAGGACACGGTCGTTTGGTAATAGTTGCATGTGCATGGCCGTAATGCCTATGTTGGGTTGGAGGAGGGTCCATTTGCCGGAGGGTTTGGTGGTAGTTGTGGTGGTGATTGCGGTGGCAGTTGCGGTGGAGATGAGGAGGTAGATGAGGAGAGTTGTTAGGGTTGAAGGCATGACGGTGGTGGTTGTGGTGGTGTGTGGTGGTGATAGTCAAGATTTATAGAGAGTTAGTTTGGTGGGGATATATAGAAATCTGCGGTAGATCAAACACACTTCGGTTGACTTAGTTACAAAGTCTCGCAAAACTAGTGACATAAAATAATATGTTTGTTTATGTGTTTTGTTTTGGGATTTTTTTTAATGTTTATATACTTGTAATTTGTGACTTGAATAGTCAGATATATAAATATTTAGGGTTCGCATCTTCTATGCATTTAAAGAACATGTCAATGATATGTATATGAAGAACATGTCAATTATAATGAAGTACAAGTTTTATGAACTTTTACTCTTTAGAACTCCCGTAGTGAGGTTTTTGGGTTTTTTTCTCTAAAAAACACCCCACAAAGCCAATTACCACCACCCCTCCCGGGTGTTTTTTTTCAAAAAAAAAAAAATGCAAATGGCGTCCTTTTTTCCACGCCCATGTTCAGGATCTTTGGCCAATCATAGGTTTTCTTCTTTTTGGGTGGCCAATGCCCTTTTTTGATAGTTTTCTTTTATTTAATTTTTTACACATCTTTTAACATAATGCCCCACAATGCCCACATACTCACCACACTCATTTTAGAAAAACGTTCAATAATGCTCCATTGTTGACTGAAATAACATGTGTCATACAATACCCATGGATAGAAGCATTATTCATGTGTAACACTACACATTTTCTTATTTAATAAAATGTGTCTCTTAGTTACATAAATGTTATTGGTTAAAGGTTTTGCAAAATAATGATTATGATGATGGCATGTATAGTTAGTTTATTGATACATCTTTTTCAAACTGCTAAACTAATTTTGATGTATAAAGTGTAAAAATAATGCTTTGAGATACACTTCAGCACTAGAAATATTTATGTACTTTAGACCTTAACCACCATATTTATGGATCCTAGTAATGTATAGTACTCCGGTGTTCATAAAACGTTAAACCGAAGCATATCGTCTTGTTTGATAGTTTGAGATTTGTACGATGCTTATATGGGTTAGAAAACTAGTGTCTAATTGTTTAGAACATAGAACCATTCGTGTAAACTTTTTTTTTTTTTTTTTTTTGAACGGCCGACATAAATTTTATTCATTAACTAGCAAGATGCTAGACACCAAATGTACAATATCATATTACACCAATTAGGCCGAAGCCAAACCAACACTAATTAAACGCCGAAAATCTGCTCCAAACTTCCCACGACAGGCTCGTCTCCCTGGATCTATTTTTAACCCAAAGATAGCCAAGCGACTTAACTTCTTCCAAGACTTTAACGACATTAGGTTGAATGCTGTTAAAGATTACCTCATTACGTGTCTTCCAAATACACCAGATAACTATCTGAACAATTGCTTGTATTGCCTTCTTTTTTTTTCCGTGATCCCGGACTGAAGTCATGAAGATCTAACAAATCCTTGAGTTCGAATGCCACAATTGGAGGAATATTGCACCATAAAGCGACATTCTGCCATACTGTTTGACTGAACTGACAAGCAACAAAAAGGTGTTCACTTGATTCCACATAATCTCCGCAAAAAACACATGTCGCATTTGCGATATCGATTTGTCTCCTACTCAAGGCTTCTCAGGTTGGGAGTCGATCCTTTTCTGCTCTCCACGCCACCAAGCCCACCTTTTTCGGTATCCAACTATTCCACGAGAAAACCCTGCTTGGTAGAACTCTATCGGCAGTGCTTAGAAATCTTTTTATGCTTGAAACTGAAAATAAACCTGAATTATCCAGGTTCCATATCTGTTTGTCTACTCCAAATGAAACAACAATAGCGCTTAGCAGGCCCATCAGGTTATGCAGTTCGTCACTTTCCAGCCCATCTGATATGGGCCTAACCCAATCCCAATTAAACACTGGACTAGGACTAGAAAGACTTACACGGTCAGCCACCTTACACAACTTGTTAATTTCAAGGTTAAATAGGCTAGGGAACCTCAGATTTAATGTTGATTCACCCACCCAATTATCAAGCCAAAAGGAAGTATTTGAGCCATCGGCTATTACTGCTTTGATAGCCAGCCTTAGATCTATTCCTCGTCTGATTAAAGTGTCATTGATGCCCACTATTTGTTTCCATGGACCGGTAATAGAAACTTTAGCGGGGATTGCCGACCAGGATCTATTATTATGGTGAAACGCCCAAATAACATCCAATCTTTCAACTATTGAAATCACTTACTTAATTTAGATCTAAAAACTAACATTAAGATCATAGTCATCGTTAAAAGCAATAGAAAATATATCAACAACTTTTAAAATATTTGATGTAGATATGATATTAGTTTTATAATTTTCATTAAAAATATACGAATGGAATGTGATTATTTTGTAACGATGACAAAGAAAAAATTGTGGCATGTGAAGCACCAGGAGGGTCTAATATTATGTTTTGGGATTGTTAACATATATACTATTAATTTGAAATATTTGTGTGCATATTTGATTGTAAGTTGTGCTTAAATGGTTGTACATTAATCAAATATAGGTTGTAAGTTGTGTTTAAGTGGTTGTACCTTAATCAAGTAATAATGGTTTTATTACCTTACCAAATTCAATCTGTTTTGTATGCATGTATGGTTGTAAATAGTGCTTAAATAGTTGTACCCTAATCAAATAATGGTTTCATTATCTTACCATATTCAATCGGTTTGATCCATTCAAAGTTGTGTTGTTTCATTTGTAAATTATTATTATTTATAATAATCTAATTAATTTAGCCAAAATCTTGTATAAATATAATTTGCAATATATTGATGCAATGGTTGTTGTAATGTATGCATTATGGTTTGTATAGTGGTAATGATATATATTATATATATAGATTACCATGAACCTGCCAAACGAGAAAAGATTGACGCGGGTTCATCGTAACGCGCGAGTCCTAGATCAACTTAGTTATTTTATTCTATTTTTACGTTTCGGTTTAAATTCTTCGCATTAACACCGCAACTTTAGTGTTGATGGTCGCTAACAGTAGTGTGACATTAGTGCTCGCCCCCGCCGCAATACGGGAATGCTTAATACTAGTTTGTCATATTTCTCATACTTTTCAGCGTAAATTTAATTTAATTAACAAAAATACAAAACAATGAATTTATTTATTTAACTGTTTAAAATATTGTTTTCTCTTTCAACTTCTTCTATATCATACTTTGTCTTTTTATAGTTCATAGATCAAGTTTTGATTAATTTATTTATTCCAAATCATAACAAAACTTTGATTCTCAACATAAAAGTTTTAACATTTATTTTATTAGAAGACAGTTTATATCTATAAGAACTAATCTATTAATTATATCTATAAGAATTAATCAATTAACATAAATAGTTGTAGATCCTATTGATTTGTATTTAGTATTTCTAGTTCTACAACAATTTCTTTAAATTTTACTTATATATCACAATAACTTAGTATTAGGACTGTAAATTTTACTTCTATGTTACAATAACTTAGTAGTAGGACTGTAAAAGAGTTGAGCAGGGATCAGCTCGAACTTTGTCGTCTATATCCAGTTGTTTTATCAACTAACAGTGGTTCAATGTAACAATGTAGCTATCCAGCACAGTTACATCATTTAATGAGTTGTCAGGGGTCGCTTTCATAATAACGTCACCAGTAGTTCTCTCTTCCTATTTATAGTTTGTGGATTCGCTCCTTGAATCGACTCCTTGACCGATGAATGCGATGAACACGTATCTTGTGCGGAATCCAAGTACGTGTATGGATCAGACACAAAGAAGTAATTATAAGTTGTGTTCTATTGCTGATATAACAGTTTACAACCACGAAAACAAACGTGCAGAGATTTGCCTCTCAAATGCTCAAAGTTACAAATGAGCAACACCCAACACACACACACACACACACACACACACACACACACACATATATATATATATATATACCTAGTGCCTTCGTACGAAGCTGCCTACGAGTGTCTCCCTTCGTATGAAGTGAGGCTTTTCGTTGATGTTAAGTTAAAATAAGCATAGTTTATAGTATTAAGTGTCGATTGTTAGTTCGTTACATACGTTAAGCTGTATGAGTTAGGTTACTTATAGAATATTGATGTTTGTGTTTAGCAGGGCATAAAACAGGGAATAATGAAGGTTTAAGGAGCTGACAAGTCAACATATGGAGCTGAGCTGGAAAAAGTCAACATGGTCATCCCCGCGATACGCGGCACATGAGCTGGTTAGCTCCGCGACACGCCTGAGGAAAATAAACGAAGTCGGTCCAGAGATTCTTCCCCGCGATACGCGGGTGGATACATGATTTCTGCCGCGACTCGCGGCCCGAGGTGCCGAAAAGAACAACTATTTAAAGGTTACGATTTGATTGTTAGGGTTTCACCTCCTGTTTTCTCGAACAAGCAGCCATCGACCAGAGCTTGGGACGAACGAAGAGCATCATCTTTCTATCATACACCATCTTTCAAATCCATTCTTCATGTTCTGCAATTCCCGAATCATTGTTGAAGCTATGATGAAAACAATGAGCAGCTAATTTTTTTTATAACTTCTACTCGGATGAACTTTTACATTGTTTTGCATTAACTCTTGTTTGCGGATTCGTATAACTGGTACAGCTTGACCACTTGTGTTGAATTCATGGTAAATGTTTCTTGTGTTTGAATTACTTGTCGTTTATTAAGCGTATTGGCAACTTACTTGCGTTGTTAGCGGGTTAGTAAATTGGTGGGTAGTTGATACAATTAAACGGGTTATTAGGTTGCATAGTGAATCTTAAAAACTATCACTGATAACTAATCAGATTCATTAATTCCGAGGCCATGTCTATGTGGTGTTTCGAATCAGTAAACAGGTTTTGATGTTAAACGGGTAATTGGGATTCCAGGTAGAGGTTATTCTTTCTCTTATTGATTACAACTTTATTAATTAGCTTTCTAGTTTTTATAATCAAACTCACAAAATCCCCAATCTAGTTAATTTAGTTCTTAGTTAAAAACGCGACACTGACCACAAATTCCCCGTGGATACGATACCCTACTTACGCTATCTACGTAGCTTATTTAGGTTTTTGATTGACCCTTACGACAGTCATCAAAATGGCGCCGTTGCCGGGGAATTCGTGCGCTTAGTGTTAGTTTAGTAGTAGTTGTTTCTTTTATTGTTTTTGAAAAAATACAAAAACCCCAAAAATATTTCTTTTTGTTTATTTTTGTCTTGTTCGGTATTACGCTTCGTTTTCTTGTTTCCTTGTGTGCAGGTGATCTTTTTGCATGCATACTAGGTTTTCAGGAAGATCTTCCCCGCTCTTGTTTGATCCCGAAATTGAAAAGACCGCACGCCAAAATCTGCTTCTTCGTTCAGCCTTAAAGGGAAAAGCAGTTCAAACCACCATGAATCCTTCAGAAAACCAATCCACCCCACAACAGCAAATACCACAACAAACATCAACTACTGAATTGCCACCAATGCCACCGCCTCCATTTACATCTGAACCACAACAACAGACCACACCCATCGCACCATCATCAAGCACAACCACCCAACCAACCTCTGCTCCAACTGGAGAATTTCATTTTATTGGTGGACCACTCTATTCTCTAGAAAGCCGATTACCACCACAGCCCGATCCTTTACGGACTGTGAATCAACCAAATCTTGTGCCACACCCGAACCGGTCGGGTGCTATGTTTGAGCAAGTGGATAATAGGGCGAGAACAGAGACATGGGATGATGGATACGGAGACGAGGAGTGGGGGATAAACGATGGGTATATGGGGTATCCAGGTGGGTACCAAAATCAGGCAGTTAATCGCAATCAACCGATGTATCAGCAACAGAGGCAGCCACGGGGAGTAGATGCTTATCAGACCCCGCCACAGGTTCATAGGGCACCGGTTGCACCTCGCCAAAGACAAAGAGATCCTCGTTTCCTGGATCCGAATATTCGAGGGGTTGAGAGTCACTTCAGACCACACATTGCTGAGCATGCATCACCGATAGTGATGCCAGTAGCACCGGGTAATGTGGAACGTTCGTTTGAAACAAAACCACATATTCTGAACATGCTACCTACCTTTCACGGGAAAGGTACTGAGGAGCCATATGCACACATAGCAGATTTTGAGGCAGTTTGTGGCATGATTGCTGGACACGGGTTCACGCCAGATCAGGTTAAGTTGGTATTATTTCAGTTTTCATTAAAGGATGCTGCGAGGGATTGGTTTACATCGTTGCCATATGCTAGCATTTATACATGGCAAGAGCTGCAGCAACAATTTTTGGATGAGTACTATACCCCGCAAAGAACTAAAACGGGGAGATTAGAAATTAGAGAGTTCCAACAATTACCGGGTGAGCTTCTTTACGAGTCTTGGAAACGGTTCAATCAATTGATCCATAATTGTCCTCACCACGGTATTCAAAGATGGGAGTTGATTACCGCATTCCACGATGGGATTTCAAATGAGGATAGACGGGATATTAAGGCTATCACTGGGGGTACATTTTTGAAAAATCATGTGGATGTAGATTGGGATTACTTGGATATTGTTGCAGCAGATTCGAAGAGGCAAGCACAGTCGGATAGGAATAAAAAGTATCCAATTGTGGCACCATCAAGTGCAGGAGCCTCTAATGCAAGGGTTGCTCAGCTAGAGAGAGAAAAGGAGGCATTGGAACGCCAGTTAGCGAAGTTTCGAGGTTTGGGCGAACGGGATGCATTGCATGCGGCGCAAACCTTTCCAGTTTGTGATTCATGTGGGGATTTGGGACATACGTTGGATGCATGCCCGGGTCAGTTTGTAGCGGCTGAGGAGGACGTGAACATGGTTTATGGAGAGCAAAGGAATTATGATATGAACTCAAACACATATCATCCAGGTTTGCGTAATCATCCTAACTTTCGGTACAGTAATACTAATCAATTGAATCCTCATTTTCAGGTACCAAATCAAGGAAGCCAGCCGTATCAGAACCGGCAATCAAATTATAATCAGAATTACACTCAAGGAAATAACAACAAGGGCAACCAAAGAAGTTATCAGCAACAGCAGGAGCAGGGCAAGGCAAATACTTCAAACGAGGAGATTTCCAATCGGGAGATTATGGAAATGTTGAAGCAAATGAAAAAAGACCAAGAAGTGCAAGCTAAATCTCATCAAGCATTGGAAAAGCAAGTCGCCCAACTGGCGACCGAGATGGCACGAGGGAGAAAAGATTCGAGTCGATTGCCTAGTGATACCACGAAGAATCCACAGCATCAAGGGAGTTCGTCTAACGCCAGAATTAATCAGGTAAGTATTCTTCGTTCTGGGAAAGTTTATGATAATCAGGTTGGGACTCCTCCACAGTTGGTTGAGGGTGTCGTGGAGGAGGTTGATGAGGAAAACGAGTCCGATGCGGAGCCGGGACCTATTAGCCCTAAAAAGAATAAAAAAGAAAATCTTGAAAATAATAGGGTGATAGATACTGAACCGGGTGACAAAAAGGAGAAGGGTATGGAGGGTAATACCATACCATTTCCTAAGGCATTAATTAATCCCGAAACAAAAGTTATTAATAAACGGGGCCCACAACAGGATGAGATGTTGGAAGTTTTTAAACAGGTGAAAATTAATCTTCCGTTACTAGACGCAATCAAGCAGGTTCCGGCATATGCAAAATATTTGAAAGAGCTTTGCACCCAAAAACGGCACAATAAATTTCCGAAAAAGATAGCTTTGACCGAAAAAGTTATTGCCGTTTTGTCGGGTGATCTTCCACCAAAGCTCCGAGATCCAGGTGCTCCTCTAATCCCCATTCAAGTGGGTGAATTTAAGATGAGTCGAGCCTTGCTGGATTTGGGAGCAAGTGTTAGCATCTTACCGGGAAGTTTATACAATCAATACGACTTCGGACCATTGAAACAAGCCGACACCACCGTGGTGTTGGCCGACTTGACGTTAAAACTACCCCGGGGGATCTTGCGTGATGTCATTGTCAAAGTTGATGAGTTTTATTACCCGGTTGACTTTTTGGTTTTAGATTATATGCAAATTGAAAATACTAAACAACCTAATGTCATACTTGGTAGACCATTTTTAGCAACCGCTAATGCACTAATCGATTGTAGAAATGGTACGGTTGATATCACATTTGGAAATCGTAAGGTACGATTAAATGCTTTTTCCCGTGCATCTGATTCTCTAGTCAATGATGAATGCTTCATGGCGGACATTATTGACGGGTGTTATCCTCACGAAAGTGGGGAATGCACTATAGAGACGTGTTTTGTTTGTGACAGGGAATTGGCAGAAACAAAGTTGGAATTGGAATATGCGGAAGAAGAGTTGGAGGTTATGGCGGCTAGAGAATTGAAGCCGACTTGGACACATCAAGTCGAGAATTTACCGGATCATATTGATACTCAATTGAAGCCGTCACTTGAATCACCTCCACAAGTCGAGTTGAAGACATTGCCAAAGCATTTGAAGTATGCTTTTGTTGGCGACAACAACACCCTACCAGTAATTATTGCTTCCAATTTATCACTTGAACAGGAAAAAGCTTTGATGGAGGTGTTGATAGCTAACCGAGCTGCAATTGGGTGGACAATTGCTGATCTCAAGGGGATTAGTCCATCCATTGTTATGCATAAGATCATCACCGAAGAGGGAGCAAAACCGGCTCGAGATGCTCAACGAAGACTGAACCCGAACATGCGGGAAATTGTGAAAAAGGAAGTCTTAAAGTGGTTGGATGCGGGGATTATCTATCCCATATCAGATAGTACTTGGGTGAGTCCGACACAGACGGTTCCTAAAAAGGCGGGCATCCAGATTGTTATAGGTGAAGACGGTAAGGAAGTGGCCACCCGAACGGTAACCGGGTGGAGAATTTGCATAGATTATAGAAAGTTGAATGCTGCAACTTCAAAGGACCACTTCCCACTGCCTTTTATTGATCAGATTGTGGAAAAGCTCGCAGGTCAGAAATTTTACTGTTTTCTTGATGGTTATTCAGGTTATAATCAGATTGCTATTCATCCTGATGATCAACAAAAGACTACGTTTACCTGTCCTTACGGTACTTTTGCATTTAGGCGAATGCCGTTTGGACTGTGTAATGCCCCGGCCACCTTCCAAAGGTGTATGATGAGTATCTTTTCAGATATGGTCGGGGAGTCTTTGGAGATTTTTATGGATGATTTTTCAATCTTTGGCACATCTTTTGAGGCCTGTTTGGAACAATTGTCACGAGTGCTAAAAAGATGTGTTGAAACAAACCTGGTATTAAGTTGGGAAAAGAGCCATTTTATGGTTCAGGAAGGCATCGTGTTGGGACACGTTGTCTCGAGTAAGGGGATTGAAGTGGACCACGCAAAAATTCAAGTAATTTCTACCTTACCACCACCCACAAGTGTCAAAGGCGTTCGTTCCTTTCTTGGACACGCCGGTTTTTACAGACGGTTCATTAAAAACTTTTCAGTTATCACTAAACCGTTGTGTAATCTTTTGTTAAAAGATGTCCCATTTGTTTTTGACAAGCATTGTAAAAGATCTTTTGAGACACTAAAACAAAAGTTAGTTGAAGCACCCATCCTATAATCCCCTGATTGGTCACTTCCTTTTGAAATAATGTGCGATGCTAGTGATTATGCAGTAGGTGCAGTTTTGGGACAGAGAGTTGACAAGAAACCAGTGGCAATCTACTATGCGAGCAAGACTCTCGCGGATGCTCAGTTGAATTACACCACTACGGAAAAGGAGCTTCTTGTTGTTGTCTATGCGTTAGACAAATTTAGACCTTATATTTGTGGAAGTAAAGTGATTGTGTTTTCTAATCATTCTGCAATCAGGTATCTTATGGAGAAAAAGGATGCAAAGCCAAGGCTTATCAGGTGGATCCTTTTATTGCAAGAATTTGATCTGGAGATACGAGATAAGAAGGGAAGCGAGAACGTGGTGGCAGATCACCTGTCACGAGTGGTGAACGAGATTGAAGGACCTGAACATGATATTCTGGAAACCTTTCCGGATGAGCATTTACTTACTATTGATACTCAACCATGGTTTGCTAACTTTGCTAATTATGCTCATTCAGGTATCATTCCGGATCATTGGTCGAGATCTAGGAAGGCACACTTTCTTTCACAAGCAAAGCAGTATATATGGGATGAACCAGATCTCTTTAAAGTGGGAGCTGATCAGATTATCCGGAAGTGTGTTGAGGATGAAGAAATTCCATTGGTTTTATCATTGGTGCATGAGTCCGCGTGCGGTGGACATTTCAGTGGACAGAAAACGACACGCAAAGTGTTATCATGTGGGCTATATTGGCCTACGGTGTTTAGGGATTCATTTGTATACGCTAAGAATTGTTTGCGGTATCAACAAATGGGTAGCATTTCGAAACGGGATGAAATGCCCATGCAGCCAATCCTTGTTGTCGATATCTTCGACGTATGGGGAATTGACTTTATGGGCCCATTCCCGAATTCGTTCGGAAATCTCTACATCTTGGTGGCAGTGGATTATGTGTCTAAATGGGTTGAGGCCATTGCCTCCAAGACCAATGACCATAAGGCTGTTTGCAAGTTCGTTCAATCGAACATTTTTTCGAGATTTGGAGTCCCTCGTGTGATCATAAGTGATGGGGGATCTCATTTCAAAAACTTTAACTTTGGCAAACTCCTTAAGAGATATGGTGTTGATCATCGAATTGCCACTCCGTATCATCCTCAAACGAGTGGGCAAGTCGAAGTTTCTAATCGACAAATTAAAGAAATCTTACAAAAAACCGTGCGAGCCGACCGCAAGGATTGGTCCAATAAACTGGATGATGCTTTGTGGGCGTATCGTACGGCGTACAAAACACCGATCGGAACAACACCGTATCGACTGGTCTATGGAAAAGGATGTCACTTACCAGTAGAAATTGCACATCGTGCATTTTGGGCGGTTAAACAGGTTAACATCGATTATGATACTGCAGGTAAGGAGAGATAGTTGACATTGGGAGAACTGGAAGAGATAAGGAATGAAGCTTACGACTGTGCGGCTGCATACAAGGATAAGATGAAGAAAGTGCACGACGCGAAGATTAGGCCGAAAGTGTTTGAAGTTGGCCAGCTTGTTTGGTTATACAATTCTAGGTTGAAACTGTTCCCTGGAAAGCTGAAGAGTAAGTGGACAGGGCCTTATCGTGTGACAAAGGTCGGAAAACACGGTGATGTTGAGATTGAGGACTTTTATGATCATATCCGCCAGATGGTGAATGGGCACAGACTAAAACCGTACTTCAATGCTCGAGAAATCAACAGTCCTGAGAAAAACGTGGAGGTGCTATACGAGAGCACCGTCCGCGAATATGTTGAGTAATCGCACAGGTACGATCTGGCTGAAGATCTAAAACTTAGCGCTCTTAGGAGGCAGCCTAAGGTTCATTTGTAATTATTTTTTGCTTTCGTAGTTACTTAGATTGTTTTCTGTGAGTTTTCGAGTATAACCGTGCCGTTATTCAAGTGTGGGGAAGCTCGGGAGGTTTGGTCAAGCTTTAGTGCAGTTGAGGGCAACGCACATTCGTTTGGGGGGTAGGGCAAGGTGATTTTCAAAGCGATCACATAAAATTTTTTGTTGAAAAATCAATTTTTTGAGCGTTTCCGCAAAATTTTCGGTTGTTTTCGGGTTGTTTCCGGAGTATTTCAGGGATATGAGATGATTCGGAGAAAGAGAACTATCAGAAGAGGAGCCCCAGGTATGTTTTTATTGCTAAATTATCATAAAAACTCGGTTGGGGGGTGAAGGAGGTGAAAACAAGTGAAAAACCAAAAATTTTCTAAGGCATGGAGACTAAAAATTTAAGCAAACTCCTGGAAAATTGGTTCACAGGCGTGTCGCGGACGGTTCTATCGTCATTTCCGCGTATCGCCTAGCATGCAGGTCAAAAAGTCAATTTTTTTTACAAAAAGCATAACGTGTCGCGGGGGGGTTCCTCTTGTGCTTCCGCGTATCGCGGCCCAAACCAAACGAATAAAACCCTTGTGTTCAGTTCTTAAACCTAAAACTCATCATCCACTTCCTTCTTTCCTCTCCGGTGAAACACCTACTATATCCTTCTCACCTCTGATTACCACTATCCTTCTCCGGCGACCCTGCCCACCACCATTACATCACCGTCTCTTTCAGATCGACCACCGGTGACTCACCCCTCACCCATCTCCGTCGATACCCATACCCAACTTCTTCTCCACCTCCGATTCATTGGCAACCTCCACCGACCACTGTGACTCTTCTCACCGTGAATTAATTAGGACCCTGTCATCGGTTATCAATTGAGAGCCCAGGTATGGAATCTTAAAGTTTTACATGTTATGCATAATTTTTGTTTGTTTGTTCTGAGAGATTGGAAAATTGTCATTGGATTTATTATTGGGTTGAAATTGGATGTGAGAGAGTTATGCTTGAGTAGCTGAGATAGTAAACATGTTGAATTAGGCTGAGTTTAGGTCCAAGTAATGTTAAATGTGGGGCGGCTGTGATGTTGTTGAAATTGCTAGGAAGTTCGTTTTGGAGTTGATAGATACAGTGAGTTGGTTTGATTATGAATTTGTGATCAAAGGAAGTAGGATTTGTTTTGCGGGTAGTGTCGAGCTGAGCGGAGTTAGGAGATAGAGATTTAGGAGATAGAGATTTTAAGTCGAGTGCTTGATAGTTATGCAGTTATTACCATTTAGTCGTTGGGTTAAAACTAAAAGTTGTGTTTGGTTTAGTGAGGTAAGTATAGATAGCAAGTATGTAAGGATGTTGAGGGTGGTTGAAAAGAAAGTATGCGGATAAATGGTACATGTACAGTATTGAGAAGTAAAGGGTATCGAAAGAAGTTGATATAGTTGGCATTCTAGTGGGATTGGTTATTAGTAATTAAGAGGTGCGAGTAGTAAGGAAGATGATTAGCGGATGAGTTGAGCGGAAAGTAAGGTCGGTTGGTAGTCGGGGCTCGGTTTGTATATCGTATAATATATTAAAAAAAAATTCTGAAAATTATGAAAAGCTTTCTACTTTGTTTCGAATGCCGATTCTGATTTTTAAGAGCTAAAATTGAGTTAGAAAATGAATTTTTAATTGTCGGTCGGTCCGTTCGTATTCAATCTCCATTCGAACGGGTTGACCGACTTAAACGATTTTTCAACAAAATTCGGCATCCGATTGAGACTTGTAACCGCGAATGAAATGCTATACGGTTACAAGTTCGACAACATGGTACTAATTGTATAAACTTGCTTTCTTTTTGACAGGATGTCGGATGAGGGATCTAGTCGCACCGGGTCAAGGAAAAGGAAGAGAATACGGGGACCGATTAGATACAGTGGACCGGAAAATCCTCCTATGCTGGAAACACCAATTCTTCCGGTAGATCAAAGGGTGTTACAGAATCATACGCTTTTGGATTTTGAACTGGGCACAAACGAATTATTGCGAAGGGATAAGTTTTGTACAATGCAGTTGTATAGGCATAGAACATTCAACTGGGAGATGTTAGAAGCCATGGGGGAAAGGCAAAGAATGGAGGAATTCTTGGGCCCGAGATGGTTAGACGCATTGCGATGCAATGATCCGCAGTATGCTGAGCTGACAACGGAGTTTCATTCCACGTTTAAATACGACATGGATCGATATTTTGAGCCGTACACGTTGTCGTTCAGCTTAGGTAGACAGCATTATGTATGGGATGTGGCACGGTTTGCACGTGCGGTTGGATTTTATGCTGAGGGAGAATTATTTCAGAGTGCATTACGTGAGCCGTGCAAGAAGAGGAAGGAGTATCGGACAGAGTATGTGCTGGAGTCTGAGTTGGCATTGTTTTGGAACACTATTGCTGATAGTGTTTGGTCAGGGGAGGCAATAGAATCGTCGATACGAGATCCATTTCTGAGATATGTTCATCGGATTTTGGCGTGCACGCTACTGGCAAGAAAGAGTGGGCAGGATAAAGTGAACACTATGGATCTTTTCTGTTTGTATTGTTTGGTATTGAAAAAAGAGGCGAATCAGGGTACGATTTTGCTATCACAGTTTGCGAAAGGACGAAGGCAAGGTGCAGAGTTGGAGTTGGGAACTTATGTCACTAGGATTGCGATGGTAACCGATGTGTTTGCACGATACCCCGAGGTGCATTTGACGGAGGGGCCGGCTACTGAGCCGTTTGATGTAGAGAATTTGAAGTTGACAGGGGTTGTTGAGTTGGATGATCCGATTAGATGGAAGCCGATGAAGATGTCACCGCAAGTATTACCACCGGGGGGAACACCTGTGTCTGAGGCCATGCAGGCTGGGCATCCCATGAGGCGTCAAGTTATCCTCCCTCGACTTGAGAGGCCGAGACCACAGCATCCATTGAGGCCTCCGCGGCCTAATCCGTTGACATTGGAGGCGGTTTATGATAGTGTGATGGATATGTTTAGGATGCAGTCACACATGATGAGGTATATGTTGGAGCAGCAGCAGGTTCCTATCCCAGATTGGTTTCCGCCACATCAGCCGGTGCAGAGGGATGGTGATGACGAGTAGATGGTTCTAGCAGTATCAGCGCCGGTGATTTTGGTTATCTTTTGTATTTTTTTCCCTTTTATTTTGTTTTTAACTGATGATGGTCTGTACTTAACTTGATATTTGACATATTTGGGGAAAATTTTAAGGGTTAACCGGTTGGGCTGATATATATATAGATATTATGCTATGATTATGTTTGGTGATGTTTCTAGAATTATTAATGGGTCGTATTTGGCTGGGAACTATGGTTGGAGTACTAGTGCGTTTTGGAAGGCATGGAACTAGACAGATGCAGAGCGGCAAGGAAATCAGGGGAGTCTGTTCCATTTCATGTTGTTGTATTTTTATTTCTATTTTTATTTTCAGTTTGTTTGAGTCGTAGTTTCCTTCTTCATTGAGGACAATGAAGGAAATAAGTGTGGGGAGGGGGAAACTAGTGTCTAGTTTAGGTTGTCGTGTTAGTTAGTTCAGTCGGAAAAAAAATTGAAAAAATCAAAAATCAATAAAAATAAAAAAAATATTAGAAAATGTCCTGTAAAGGTTTTCGCACAAAAATGGCAAATGATAGGTGTAATTAAGTCAGTGGCTTTTCGATTATTATATATATGAGATAATACACAATCGGTCACGCGTCTGACTTAAGATATGTGGGTAGGCCCAGCCGGTTGAAAGGTTCCTTAGGCTTGATAAAAAATAACTTAAAATAGGAGTCTTGTGGGTTCCCGCCTTAGGAGCTAGGGTAAAACTGAAACTGTGGAAAGTATAAGAGGTACGTCATAAATAAAAAACTTATAAGTTTCTCCGATTAAACTGGCACACCTGTTTCTTTTTGTGAAAACAAATCCGAAACAGTGTGGCGCCCAAAAAAATTCCATCCAGTCATCTGAGCACATGTAAAAAGAAAAAAAAATGTGAAGTTTATGGCATTAACCATGGGGATGGTGACTCGTGTGGCGTATGTCCGCTAAACTGATCGTATACAAAAGCATGTAAGCTCGCAATATCATCCATTCTTCCATCATAAAGTTTAATCGGACTAACATAAGAGTTTTTTATATAAGACGGTAGATTTAATATCTTTTAATCTCATAAGCTTGAAATGGGAATAGGTGGAATCGTAGTCTTTTGAGTGTGGGATCCATAGACAACTATATATTACTTGATCTTAATAGATCGAAAATAAGGGCTTCGAAATCGGCGGTTGGGTTTAAATGGACAGTATATTCACAATCTTGGTTAACGTGTGGTTAGATTTGTCTAATAAAATAATGAATATATTGAAAGCCATTTGTTTTGATTGTGATTCCATTGCGAATAATTTTCTCGGGGATGAAAAAAGATAAGTGTGGGGATGTGATGTTAAGTTAAAATAAGCATAGTTTATAGTATTAAGTGTCGATTGTTAGTTCGTTACATACGTTAAGCTGTATGAGTTAGGTTACTTATAGAATATTGATGTTTGTGTTTAGCAGGGCATAAAACAGGGAATAATGAAGGCTTAAGGAGCTGACAAGTCAACATATGGAGCTGAGCTGGAAAAAGTCAACAGGGTCATCCCCGCGATACGCGGCACATGAGCTGGTTAGCTCCGCGACACGCCTGAGGAAAATAAACGAAGTCCGTCTAGATATTCTTCCCCTCGATACGCGGGTGGATACATGATTTCTGCCGCGACTCGCGGCCCGAGGTGCCGAAAAGAACAACTATTTAAAGGTTACGATTTGATTGTTAGGGTTTCACCTCCTGTTTTCTCGAACAAGCAGCCATCGACCAGAGCTTGGGACGAACGAAGAGCATCATCTTTCCATCATACACCATCTTTCAAATCCATTCTTCATGTTCTGCAATTCCCGAATCATTGCTGAAGCTATGATGAAAACAATGAGCAGCTAATTTTTTTATAACTTCTACTCGGATGAACTTTTACATTGTTTTGCATTAACTCTTGTTTGCGGATTCGTATAACTGGTACAGCTTGACCACTCGTGTTGAATTCATGGTAAATGTTTCTTGTGTTTGAATTACTTGTCATTTATTAAGCGTATTGGCAACTTACTTGCGTTGTTAGCGGGTTAGTAAATTGGTGGGTAGTTGATACAATTAAACGGGTTATTAGGTTGCATAGTGAATCTTAAAAACTATCCCTGATAACTAATCAGATTCATTAATTCTGAGGCCATGTCTATGTGGTGTTTCGAATCAGTAAATAGGTTTTGATGTTAAACGGGTAATTGGGATTCCGGGTAGAGGTTATTCTTTCTCTTATTGATTACAACTTTATTAATTAGCTTTCTAGTTTTTATAATCAAACTCACAAAATCCCCAATCTAGTTAATTTAGTTCTTAGTTAAAAACGCGACACTGACCACAAATTCCCCGTGGATACGATACCCTACTTACGCTATCTACGTAGCTTATTTAGGTTTTTCATTGACCCTTACGACAGTCATCATTCGTACGAAGCGACCTAAATATCCCTTCGTACGAAGCTGCCCTTCGTACGAAGCTGCTTTAGCACACATGTACTTTATGTTTTGCTCTATTCAGCACCAGTCTTGTCTCATCTGATTAAGCTACGATACGTGATTGACGGAAGTGAGAGACATTATGCACTCACAAACTCCCCCTGGATATTACTGCAGTCAATCTTGTAGCTTTCTGTTTCTCTCTGAGTCTTCATGAAGCTTTGACGACTTCAGTACCACGGACTCTCCTTATTACTCTAACAGACTCCCCGTGGATCTGCTTACAGCTTCAGCTACTCCCCCTTTCGGTTAACTCTATCTCCAGGCTCCCCCTTTCGTTAAGCTTTTGTGCTTTTCAGGATCGACACCTGGCTCTTCGATTACAAGCTCCCCCTTGCTTTGAGCTCGTCTTTAGACTCCCCCTTAGTCTCAACTATCGGTATCGTAATCTGGTTCAATCATCTGAAAATCTAACAATTTCAAAACAATTGTAAGATATTTGACAATTTAAGTTCAAGATCGAAAACCTAGCTCTAAACACAAATTTTTAATAGTTAAAGCTATTTAGGTTCTCCAGGATTGACGACCTGCCCCTTAAACACAGATATTCAAAATCAGTAACCTGGCTCTAAGTATGGATGTAACAGTATGTAATTATCCAGGATTTCCTGACTCTTCTCCCCTATCAAATAACACTATATATTTGACAATTAAGCATCCAAAATCTCACAGATAATCATCCAAGTCCAAATTAATGATCTTTGAGATTTCACAAACTGTTTTTGATTTTTTATTTAAAACTTCAAGTTTCAAATTAATGAACTTGTTTATTTCAGAAAAATGTTCAGCATACTTTAGATTTTGAAACCTAGCCTTCATACATAGGTTGTAGAAAACAAAGTAGAAAAAAAAATCTTTTTGTGTTTTTCAAAGTTTATGCTAACACACTCCGAAAATCTTTTTGTGATTTTTCTGAAATGAAATATAGCAAAGAAATATTTATAGACAATATTTTTGTTTGGGTTCGTGTCAGAGGATCATATCAGTTTATGACAAATCACTAACACCGTTGAGCTATAACACTTTAAGTTCTAAACGATTCACTTATATTGTCAGTATATTGATCCACTTAAATTTTCACACATACTTCACTTGTTACGAGATACGAGATTCAATGTTTTAAGAACTTTAACTTATTTGCGTGTCCCACCTCAGAATATACTCATGTATCAAAATTCCCTAGATTCAGTCTTACAGGTGAGTATACCATATTGATATCTGTATTCTGGGTTAGTGCGAGACCTTGAGAGCTCAGGTATGAACTACCGTTCAGTCAAAGAGATGAAGGCTCGACTTTAGGTGTGTCCCACTTAGGGATCTTCTTTACAACTGCACTTGTTATATATCTTTCGATATTTTCTCAATTTTTATACAGAGGAAAGCTTTTAAAAGCACATAAAGTATTATACGAGGTCTAGGCCATTGCTGACGCAAAATCAGAAGACCAAGTATAATACCCCAGATATCAACAAGCATAAAGACCTAGTATCTCAGAATCAGGCAACCACTCAAACGAGATTTCAGAGGTTATCCATATATCCAAGAGATGTTCCCCACGAGATAAGAAATTTATTGATATTTAGGTTTATATCTCGAAATCAATTTACTAAGTGTGTAAAAACCTACTGGCATATCATCAGTGAGACCGTTTATCACATTTGACTTTCCATTTCTTTAGCGTACTGTGATTGTCTACTAATGTACTATTATTTCCTTTTTTATACAAAAACTCATTTTAAATTTTCTCATTTTTTGGCTTTTTCAAATTTTCAATTGTTTTTTGTATTTTCTGAAAATATTTACTCCCCCTAAAATCCAAAACATTTAGAAAAATTTGATAACAGATGCAGATAACTTTATCTCGCCATCCATTTTCTGCTTAACCATACTCTGTTTTTCATAAAGCACCCCCATGATTTACAACACATTGATTTTTAACAATATTAAAACCATTTAATCACTTGTGAAATAATCATGTTTGTTCAACCATGAGGGTTTCGACGTATTCAGTCACACCCCGATATTTACAGCTCAGCCCTGTGGGCCCGGTGGGGAGTATCGTGACGTAAGATTGGTATCGGTATAGTCAAGGAATAGCACAACGGAAGTCTTGGAATATAAAATATTATTACAAACATAAATGTCTAAAATATATCAAAGTATTTAGTACATACAAGTTTGTAATAATCAACAAGCGGATCATTAAAACAAAAGGAGTTTATCAGACTAATGGCTTATGCAAAGGAGTTGCAAATTCCTCGTCTAACAATTCCGAGCAACTTCCAGCCTATTTACGTATTTGTACCTGAAGGGGTATGGTCCCAGATCTCACGTCAGCATCGACCGCGAGTGACCATTACCCTTATCAAAACCCCCACTAGCTAACAACCTACCTGTGTCTGTGCGGGAACGCGCTGACACAGTGGTTGAATCCAATCTGCCCAATAAAGGAGGAGGACTTACCTGGAATATGAGGACGGTATAGTGATGCGGCTGGCACCACATCCGGTGTATGAAAACGGAAGTATTCACAGCGATGCGGCCTAGCACCACATCCAGTGAACACTTCTATCAATACGTGGCGTCGTACCCCCGGCCGACATGTCTGACACACCTGCAAAGGTGCAGCATGCCGTCAGTCTATCCATCCACCTCCTCCTTCACTCCTCGGCTATAAATACCAACCCCAAACCAGGTTTGAGGTATCTCTTCACAACTCTCTCACTACTACTACTATCATACTTTGCTTCCCAAGCAGACTACTGATTCTCACGCCGGAGAGTGGTAACAAGGAGCACCCCCCACCCCATCCTCCTTGTTACGACTCACGGTTTGTTTCCTTGTGCAGGAGATCAACTGGCAGGCGATCCAGTCAGCGATCCTCGAGAGGAAGGGGTTAACCCTTCTTGGCGAGACCAGTGTGTTAACCCTGCCCGGTTAACCATTGTTTCATCATTGGCGCCCACCGCTACTCTTAAGCACTTTTTTGTACCATCCCTCTCCCTCTCAAAAGATCATGTCAGATCGCATACATAACACTACCGGCGATAATCTAAACCCCACCAACCCAGGGAATGCGGGGACCGCTCCCCCAGACCTATATCCTGGCCACATTGGCACATCAACGCAAAGGGGTCTATCCCTAACGTTCGGACACGACCTATCACAGTACGCATCTGTGATCCCTCCGGACATGGACCCTCACACCTGGTATGACCAGCAGGCAGCCCTGCTGGCCGCAACATATAACTGAGCTTGCGCTGAAGCGCAAATACAAGCCGGGCCTACCCCGACACCACACACACCTGCGGGTCGTATTTTACAATATGACGGCAGGGCACCCTCACGTCCAGCCTCCAGAAGCAGGCGTGAAGACCGCGGATCCTCTTATTGTGAGGTCCGCACAATAAATGAGGACGATTCCTCAACTGGGTCTCGCACCAGAGGCCCAATACAAAGCCGCCTGGGCCCCCAAGGCGATAACAGGCGGCAATCCACAGTCCACCGCGGTTCCGGCATCCAAAGCCGGCTGGGACCGCTACCCCAGTATGAAGGTTATGTTCGTACCGACCCGGACGACCATACATATTGCGGGGATTCGCATGACACCAGCAGCAGACCGGGGGGACGCAACTATTCTCCTCCCACTCACCCCCGCAATACATACCTCCGCGCTGCAAAGCGCCCCGAGAACCAACCCTACAGACCCAGGGTCGCGGCCGAAAACTCCAAATTCGCCCGAAGAATTGCACACGCCCATGTCACCACCACAAAATTCCCATTCAACATTGGGAAATACAGCGGTTCTTCCGACCCGGACGATCACATGAATACTTTCATGGGCGCAGGGTGCAACGGCAAGTGGGACGAGCCCACCTGGTGTCATTTTTTCCCCCAGACCCTGACAGGTCTGGCCAGGGCTTGGTTCAATTCTTTGCCAGTAGGATCACTGGCCTCATTTGAGGAACTACATGCAAAGTTCCTCGCACATTTCAGCCAGCAGCGACGTCACGTACGCGATACGACGGACATCATGAATATCTATCGATGGGACGACGAATCTCTCGAAGCATTCGTCGTCCGATACAATAAAGAGTGCCTGTAGATAGGCGACGTCGCCGACCAAATGGCACGTAACCACTTCATCAAAGCCGTTACAGATGAACAGATGGTTATGACTATCTCCGGCAAAGACGGCCTGCCGAAAAAATGGGAGGATGTCATGACCACGGTCAAGACATACGCCCAGACTCAACGGTCACTTAAACCGCACCTCACAAAGGCGCCGCCCCAAGCTGGAGGTCAAACCTCCCGCTACGAAGCCAAGCGCAACAATAAGCGCAACCGGGACGCAGGAAATCACGGCAACGATTCCAAACCATACTTCCCGCGTACCAACCAGTTTGAAGCAAGGGCAACAATTAACGCCCAAAGGGATAACCGGGCGTCAAAGAAAGAGTCTCGAGACCGCAACTGGACCGAGATCACCAAGTCGCCGAGCGAAGTCCTCCTTACGGACACGCAGACCCTGCGACCGGCCCAACCAATGAAGTCCAAGAAAAATCAAGATCTCACTCTTTACTGTGAGTATCATAAGGACTCGGGCCACACGACAAATAACTGCATCAGTCTCCGGCTGGAGATTGAGCGAGCCCTAAAGGAGGGGAAGCTGCAACACTTGTTGCCAGGTGGGCACAAAGCCACCAAACGCATCACCCCCATGGCGAGGGCACCTCCTTCGGGAATAGAACCATGTATGTGGCCTCGACCCATATGATCCATGGAGGCAAAGGAAGGCCGCGTAAGGCGGCGAGAAGACCGGACAATGACTAGAAAGACGAGAAAGTCGTCTTCCCAAAGGTCCGAGCGGTCCGCGCGACAGGCGCGCCGTCGTTATCACCGGCCAACTAGCTCATTACTGCACCGAGCGATTATTCATCGACCTGGGCAGTACTTCTGATATCATATACGAGCAATGCTTCAACCAGTTCGATCAGGAAGACAAAGATCGGTTGCAAGCACTGGATTACCCGTTGGCCGGATTCGCAGGGGAAACTGTCTTTCCCCTGGGCCAAATTACGTTTCCTGTGCGCCTTACCAACGAAAGGCACACACGAACAGAAGAGGTAAACTTCATGGTTTTACCTCATACTTCCAAATATGACGTGCTCCTGGGGAGAGAATCCCAAGGTGATTTCAACATGATTACGTCCGTACCCCATTCTGCAATCGGTTTCCCAACCGAAACAGGGGTCGCGATAATCTATGCACGTCGCGAAGTGATGACGTCAGACGAACTGCGTCCGACCAAGATAGCAAGGCCAACCCCCAACAACCAGCCAGAAAAATGGGCCCTCAACGCAAAGTACCCAGAACAAAAGGTCATGTTGGGCCACGCCTTGTCCCCTAACACCAGAGCGCACCTGAAGCAGCTGCTCTTCAGGAACCAAGATATCTTTGCGTGGACACCCGCAGATATGACCGGGGTCCCACGCGACATCGCGCAACATTTCTTGAATACCTTACCAGGTATCAAGCCGGTGTTCCAAGGCCAACGCCACCTTGGATCCGCTAAAAACCAAGCGATGCGTGAGCAGGTCGAAGAACTGCTCTCCGCAGGCATCCTGCGGGAAGTCAAGTACCAGACTTAGTTGTCCAACCCGGTCATGGAGAAAAACCATCCGGGGGCTGGCGCATGTGTGTCGATTACAAAGACCTCAACAAAGCCTGCCCCAAGGATTGTTATGCACTTCCGGAAATCGACGAAAAGGTCGATAACCTCGCACAATTTCGATGGAAGTGCTTCCTCGATTGTTACAAACGCTACCACCAGGTACAGATGGCAATCGAGGATGAAGACAAAACGGCATTCCGCACCCCTGCAGGAAATTACTGCTACACAAAAATGTCGTTTGGGTTGCGCAACGCGGGCGCAACCTATCAAAAACTGATGAACGACACTTTCCGCGAGCAAATCAGCAAAAGTGTTGAAATCTACATGGACGACCTGGTCGTCATGAGCATGGAAGAGGATACCATGCTCACTGATATCGAAAGAACATTCCAAACTCTGCGAAGCGTCAATATGAAGCTCAATCCAGGGAAATGCTCGTTTGGAATGGAAGAAGGTAAATTCCTTGGATTCATCGTAACCAAAGATGGATTCAAGGTAAACCCGGAAAAAGTTCAAGCGATCGACCGCATGCCATCGCCTTCAACAATGAAAGAGATGCAACGACTAGCCGGCAGGCTAGCCGCACTAAATAGATTCTTAGCCAATCATGCAGCTAAATCTTATCCTTCCGTCAAGACCCTACGGAACTGTCTAAAGAAAGAACAATTCCAACGGACCGCAGAGGCTGAAGATGCCTTCCGGGAAATGAAGGAATGTTTGATACAACTCCCAACCCTAACCGCACCACGCAAAGACGAACCACCTATATTATACCTATCCGCTGCAGACAATGCGGTGGGTGCGGTACTAATAGTGGAGCGAGAGGGAGTTCAAACACCCATTTACTACATCAACAAAATGCTCAACGACCCAGAAACAAGATATTCAATAATGGAAAAGTTGGTACTAGCACTAGTACACGCATCAAGACGGTTGCGACGCTACTTCGCAAATCACGTCATCACGGTGTTAACCAACTACAGGATCGGCCCGATGCTATCCAAACCTGACATCTCTGGGAGGTTAGCAAAATGGGCAATCGAGCTGGGCGCACTCTCGCTAAACTACAGGCCGCGCCCCGCAATCAAAGGCCAAGTCCTGGCAGATTTCGTCGCCGAAGTACCGGCAAATCGCATCCAAGAATGCGAACAAGAATAAAACCCTGCACCACCGCCACCTTCTTCAGAAATATGGGCACCTTTTACCGATGGTGCGTCCAACGAAGAAGGAGCGGGCGCAGGTCTGCGACTCGTCACCCCGACGGCCAGGAGCTTACCTATGCAATCCGCCTTGATTTCAAAAGCACAAATAACGAGGCAGAATATGAATCTCTATTGGCAGGGCTACGTCTAGCAGTTAAGCTCGGCGTACAACATCTGGAAGCACACGTCGACTCCTTGTTAGTCGCAGGTCAGGTGCGCGGTGACTATACCGCAAAAGGGGATATCATGATCCTCTACCTCGAGCAAGCCTTGCAACTAAAATCAAAATTCACTTCCTTCAACATCCGTCATATCAATAGAAGTGAAAACAAATCCGCGGACGCACTGTCAAAACTCGCGTCCACCAGCTTCCAACACTTGGCAAAGGAGATACGCATTGAAATTCTGCAGAATCCCTCAGTACCTCTGCGCCAAGTCAATATCATCCAATACGGTACAACATCCTGGATGACGCCAATCATTGCATACCTGCAATCAGGTGTGACTTTCGAAAGCAAGTCTGAGGCACGCAAGTTACAATACAAAGCGTGCCATTATCAAATGGGAGACGGTATCCTATGCCGCAAGTCATACCTGGGCCCACTCCTGCGCTGCGTCGATCCCAAGATGCCACATACCTCATCAGAGAGATACACGAGGGAATGTGCGGCATACACGCAGGACCACGCATGGTAGTGGCCAAAATCATGAATGCTGGGTATTACTGGTCCGACATGCACCTGGATGCCGTCAAAGAATTATGCAAGTGTATTAATTGCCAACGGCATGCCCCCAAAACCTTGCGCCCCAAGAACAACTTGATCCCGGTCACCACCGCATGGCCCTTTCAGAAATGGGCAATTGACGTGGTCGGACCATTCCCAGACGCACCAGGTGCAGTCAAATTTATCATAGTAGCCGTCGATTATTTCACAAAATGGATAGAGGCAAAACCACTTGCCTCAACCACTGCTATGATAACAAGGAAATTCGTTTGGGAACACATCATCTGCCGTTTCGGTCTACCAATGTGCATCGTTACCGATAACGGCACCAACTTTGCTGCTGACGAATTTCAAAAATGGCTAGAGGAACTACATATTGAACACATATTCTCCTTCGTGGCACACCCGCAAGGGAATGGCCAAGTTGAGAGTATCAATAAAGGTTTAGTCGAAGGCATCAAAGCAAGATTGGGAACAGCCAGGCGTGGCTGGGTCGATGAACTTCCAAGCATCTTATGGGCTCACCGAACAAGCCCAGAAACAAGCAACGGGGAGACACCCTTCAGCCTGGTCTATGGCTCAGAAGCGGTAATCCCCGCGGAAGTAGGGCTTCCTTTTCCCCGAATGTTGGCTATCAACAGAATAGCCAACGATGAAGCACGCAGACTTGACTTGGACCTCCTAGAAGAAAGGCGCGAAAACGTTGCCATCAATGAGGCCAAGTACAAAACCAAGCTTGAAAAATACTACAATTCACGCGTGCGGGTTTGTACATTTAACCCGGGAGACTACGTCCTGCTCGATAACGAAGCATCTAACGCTGAGCGCCCAGGAAAACTTGCCCCCAAGTGGGAAGGACCCTACCTCATCAAAGAGGTTTTGGGCAAAGGCGCGTATAAATTACAAACGTTAGAAGGCGAAACTATCGCACGTACATGGAATGCACAACAGCTTAGACGCTGCTACATGTAAGCCATGTTTTTTACATTTTTCATGTAACCTATCGGGCCGCAGACCATTTGCAAATAAATAAACAAGTGATTCAATACAATATTGTTTGTTACTACTATTACAAATGCGTGTTCCACTTTGCGGTATCCGCAAAAACAGATTGGCAAGATCTTCATTCGCGATACCCACACAAAGTGCTAACCACACACAAATATTGTAATAGGCCAGCAAAGGGCAGAATATTAAGTGTCTATCCGGCTGGATAGACAAGTGTTTACAAAACTTACACAATTCCTGAACCCTCATAAGGCAAACAATGGAATTGACTCATACTCATACGACAAAGGTATCGAGTATACTCGACCCCATTCACAATGGGTAGAGTTCCGGACACAAGTTTTTACAACACTTAATTCCTAAAACCCAACAAGGTAAGCAATGGAATTGACGCATACTCATACGACAACAGTATGGAGTATACTCAACCCCATTCACAATGGGTAGAGTCCCGCATACACACGTTCAAACATGCAAGAAGTAAAAACACTTGTACAAATTGAGCGACAAACTTTATATTCAAAAAATTCAGGCACCCACGCGGTGCACAATGGATTTACATAAAGTTCCAACATATACAAAGAGGAAAAAAGGGCACGCAGGCCAACCTAAGTCCTATTTTGTATCACTGGTACCCGCGCCATCTTGGCCACCACCAGCAGTATTTTCCTCTTCCGCGTCGGCATATAGCATCCGCAACCGGTCTACATAATCCGCGGCTTCCAAGCATTCATCAAGCTTCTCCACACAAGAGAGAGACGTGTGATAAAAGGATGCAACGGCCGCCTCAAGAAGCGCTTCGGTGTCCACGTCACGAAACCCGGACCGTTCTTCAGTATAGCCTCCTTTAGACATGACGTTTATATGACCAATACAGCGGCTATAACCAGCTTTAAAACCAGCATCATGAGCACGCTGCTTGATCAAGTCTATGCCAGTTGCGGTCTCAGGCGCATCCATGATAGCTTGAACAATCTGCAACAAAAGAACGATAAGATTCACATGCTAATCCGAGTAAATACAAAGGCATGGGATACTTACATGTGCAATACCGTGACTCCGCATCCACTCACGGTCAGCCTCAAGCTGGTTAAATGAAGAGGTCAAGGCATCTCTAGCCTCGACAGCCTCATTCGCCCGCTCTTCCGCTACAGTCACGCGGGCAGTAATATCTGCGAGCTTAGCCTCGCGAGTCTGCACCTCAACCTTTCAAAAGCAAGAAGCAGTTTGCACAAAGTTAGTAAACATTCTCGAAAGGCAGAAAGAAAGATAAAACAGGAAAAACAAATCATACCTGAAGGCTGCCAACAACCTGATTCAAACGGGTGCGCTCAGCATTCGCCTCTTCAAGAGCCTTAGAAGCACGGCTCCACGTCTCTTTGGCCTCTTCAAGGGCCTTTGCAGCTCGAGCCCCCGCTTCTTTGGCCTCTTCAAGCCCCTATACAGCTCGGGCCTCCGCCTGTTGGGCTTTAACCGCAATCACCTCAGCTGCAGCCTTCTCCTTGCCCAAAACAGCATTCGCTGCCTTGGCATTCGTCAGCTCCTGACGAACACGAAACAGTGTTTCATTCATCTTGGCCCAAGATTCTTTCCATGACTTACGCTCACTAGAAAGAGTTTCTTTCCAACTCTTGCACTCCTCAGAAAGTAACTTGGCAAGAGTACGAACCTGTTTGAGCTCAGCGGTCGCAGCCCACTCCTCAGTTTGCTTCTCCTTTTCAAAAAAGCAGCCTTATCTTTTTCAAGCTGCTCCGCACCTGCGCGAGCAGCTCTAACCAACTTCTCCGCCTCAGCCCGCATCCGAGCAGCTTCTTCCTCCCTCCGACTCAACAACTTATAGTCCTCCATAATTGCGTTCGCCACTATGGAACTTCCCACAAGCATGGTGGAAAGTTGGTTGATGCGAAGTTCAGGGGATGTGGCACGAGCGCGATCAACTTCAAACGGGGTGCCCAGGCCACCCAGAATCTCCTTGCAAGCGGAAGGATCGTTGGAAATATCATCCCCCTGCATAACAGTCCAGGGGGTCGGTGATAAACTGTACTTCGACCCTGTGTGTAAGTGCGGTAATAATACTCCAATTCAGACTCCCCAGGCTGAATAGGAGGCCCATCATAACCCGCACCACCCCGGAAGAAGAACTAGTAACCTTCTCACTAGCAGGAGATTTCTGCGGCTCAGCATCCGATTTCTGCTTCCCATCATCAGAAAACCGTAGATCCAAATTATCACCATCATTTGGAGAGATCAGATTGTTGGAGGAGTCAACGGTATCGAAAATCTGGGTCGCGACCTTCTCCACAGTCCTCTCCGCCTGCACGGTTGGATCAGGAACCACCTTAACAAAAGGTGCCGCAGGTTCCTTCGGTACCCCCGCATCCGCAGCTGCGGTATGCGAGGGAGACAAGGGAGCATCAAAGAAAGAAAAATCTTTACTTTGCGGTTCTACAATACAAAGAAAGCACCAACTATCAGAAAACAAGTTGAGCATACAAAAACACTTGCAAAAGTTATACACTTACCAGTAGTGACCGCAGTTTTCTTTTGTGTCGGACCAGTCCTTTTTTACTGTAGCTTCCGACGTTTCATTTCACCAGCACCAGCAGCTGTCTGCTCCGGTTTTCTCTTCTCACCAGCAACGGTAGAACCCGCAGCAGTCCCACCTACAGCCGCACCACCACCTGGAACACCCAAACCCTTAAGGGTGTCAGATACTACCACGTAATCGGTATATCTACGGTAACAAGAACGATAGGTACCTGCGGCCTGTGACACCAAAGAAGGGGCGGCAGAACCCTCAGTCTTCTCCTTACCGCGACCCCGCGTGGTTTTCTTCACTTGCTTCTTCTCCACATGCTTCTTGGTGACAGGTTTTTCAAACTTCCCAAGATCCCCGAGGGTACCTGTATTTAAGCAATCAAGCAAACAGATTACAAAGGAGGAACTTTGAAAACAAGAACAACTTGGAAAATACCTTCGCCTTCTGGCACGGGTGCATTCATCGCATCACGTGTGGGGACGCGGAAATTGCCAACAATCTCCAAATTAAAACCTTCCCGTAACCCACACGGAATCAGCTCAACTTTGCCCTCAAAATCGGGCTCAAACATCCTCCACAGGCCGACCGCATCCTCTGATAAAACACATACACATTACTAAAAGGATAATGAAGCAAGGAAGACAATCAAGAGTAACAGGCTTACCACCACTCTTTTCCCGCAGAATGGGCCTTGCCATCCTATCCGGCCTGGTGAGCATCATCCGCAACACCCACAACTGATTGTTGTCCAATTTCTTAAATTCAATAGGCCGCAGCCTAGAGAACCAATCCATAGTCTTCGCGGTGGCAACAGGAATATCTTCCCCAGTACAACCCACATTAACGTCCCGAAAAGTCATGTTGGCATACACCGCACAGGCTTTAATGTAAAAGAATTTCCTCTTCCACTGGGTCACACCCTTGGGAGGTGTCATCAACTTCAAACTCACATGTCGTTGATTAAAAGAAAAAAATCCGGTGTACACCGTCAACTGGTAAAACCGCCGGAAATTCTCAACGGTGACGTCCAAACCATGAGCACGGAAAGTGTACTCGAAGTTCCTGATCCAGAACATCCCAAATGGACTCAGTTGGGAAATGTGAAGGTGATAGTATTCTAACACCTCGGCAACAAACACCGTCACCGGCAATCGGAGGTTGCCATCGTTAAAAAAATCGGCCCACAGGGTGATATATCCGGCCGGAGCATCGGCACCGGTGTCCCCCTCTTGTGGGTAGGTGGCATCCCAATCCGACACCATATGTATGGTGGTCATTAGGGTCTTAAAACCACCCTTCGACCACTTCAGTACCGGTAACCCACCACCGGGAGCACCACTGTCATCATCTTCATCTTCATCAGCCGCTGCTACCGGTTGTTCAGGGTTTTCACCCTCCACATTGTGTGGATTTGATGGTTCAGCCATAAGAAATGTAGAAGAAAAGGAAATGAGTACTAAAAACTCAAACCACCTCACCTGAATTTCAGAAAATCTTATCGGAGAAGACAGAGGAAACTTTTTCTCTCACCGGAATTTTTGAAATTTTGAACAAGTGAGGGGAAACCACGAACGGTTTTCCCTTATATACTGATCGCAATTAATGCAACATGGAAACTGAATCATCACGTTAAAAAAGAGCGAATTATGCGGCACCACGTGTCAAGTGACGCTTTCGCTGACTGTTACCACGCGCGCGTGGCCGCACACGCGCCTGACATAGGAGACGTTTACACTCCTGCTACAGTGCATTTAATGACCTCGGGCAGTGCAAATGTCCTTTCATTTCAGCACATGCCAGAAAATCTCACCAACTTCCACCAACTCACACGTGCGCTCAGCCACGTATACAACAAAAAGCGACAACATTATCCAAACACAAGTGGCATGCGGTTTCTCTGGTATACCGCACCATAACCCATACCGCATGTCGTTTTTTTTACATACCCCATAAAATAGCCAAAAAATTATATCTTTCCATGGTTAAGGGGGTATAAACATGTCCGCACATACCCACGAGCACACGTGGAATATGCGGAGATGACACACACGAGCCCGTACAGGTGTGTCGGATACTCAGAACCAGCGTTGTTCTTTGGACTGAACCGCATCTCAGAAACAGGTAAACCGCATTGCCTTCATTCTCTTCAAGCTTCAAATCCCTCCTGTCCGGTTCACAACCACAGAGGGTGCATAAACAACTTCTTCAACAAAAAGAAGGAGGGGAATGTACGTGCACGCACATCAGCAACCCTGACTCCTGATCCTTCAAGAGCCACATCCGAGCAACACACCCGTTTCAAGCGAGTATGGGGTGACAAGACCGCACACACTCATGAGTCGCTGCGGACACACCCATAGCTCCGCAAATGGTTGCTACGGAAGAGCCACAACTAAGTCATCACATAGATGAACGAAGCCACTTCAAGGAAAACTCCTCGGTATTGGAGCGTGAAGGAAAGTGGCTAAGGAAGAGATGCGGACGAGATCCCCAATGCTCATACGAGATCTCATCGAACAACAAGCGGCCGAACAGCGGCAACAAGTCTGCTTATGACTTTGTTACCCTACTTGTAAGACGGATAGAATAAAGAATGGTGGGCATTACCATGCCTATGACCATGTTTATTTGACCATTATCCAGATTCACATTGTTCGACCAAACATGGCCAACAATGACGCAAGTATCCAACATGGTTCACCCAACCATGGCCAACAATGTCAAGCAACGAGGTAACCGCAAAGGACGTACGGTTACTAGAGAGCTAATTGGAAGAACATGAACACCCCACAAAAGGGATCATCATTAGATGTCCAATTGTTGCAGAAGAACACTCTCTTCTTCATTCACCACCTCATAGGTTGGTTCGAAGTTTGTGCACATCTTCAACCACCATCTCAGAGATTGGTTCGAAGTTTGTGCACACTCCCAGCAAGGTCTCAAGGTTGGTTCGATACACCAACAGGTGGCACCCAATCTAAGGCTGAGAATTTCGCATCAGACGAAACATTCTCACTGGTACAGAAGAGGCATCAAATGACCCTTCCAGATCCCCAGCTTGATTTACAAAGAGCAAAGACCATCTACATGGCCTAGGCTCTTCTCCAGACTCCAAACTACCTTCTAGACACCATAGTCCAGTACTCCTCCCACATGCAACTTGCATATGGCAGCAACACTAGACTGGGGGGACTTGAAGGGGTATGGTCCCAGATCTCGCGTCAGCATCGACCGCGAGTGACCATTACCCTTAGCAAAACCCCCACTAGCTAACAACCTACCTGTGTCCGTGCGGGAACGCGCCGACACAGTGGTTGAATCCAATCTGCCCAATAAAGGAGGAGGACTTACCTGGAATATGAGGACGGTATAGTGATGCGGCTGGCACCACATCCGGTGTATGAAAACGGAAGTATTCACAGCGATGCGGCCTAGCACCACATCCAGTGAACACTTCAATCAATACAGGGAAGCTGGATAACAGAAACAGTCACCACAGACGACGATGCGGCCTGGCACCGCATCTCGCATATTTCTTGATCAAAGAGTGAGACACGGGAACATCTATAGTTATCGCGAACAGCGATGCGGCCTGCACCGCATCCTGTCTAATCATCAAGTGGGACTGACACCACAGAGCAAGTAGCACCAATGGCAGCCGCCTGTCAGGTCTACATAAGCGACAGACTGACGTGGCGTCGTACCCCCGGCCGACATGTCTGACACACCTGCAAAGGTGCAGCATGCCGTCAGTCTATCCATCCACCTCATCCTTCACTCCTCGGCTATAAATACCAACCCCAAACCAGGTTTGAGGTATCTCTTCACAACTCTCTCACTACTACTACTATCATACTTTGCTTCCCAAGCAGACTACTGATTCTCACGCCGGAGAGTGGTAACAAGGAGCACCCCCTACCCCATCCTCCTTGTTACGAGTCACGGTTTGTTTCCTTGTGCAGGAGATCAACCGGCAGGCGATCCAGTTAGCGATCCTCGAGAGGAAGGGATTAACCCTTCTTGGCGAGACCAGTGTGTTAACCCTGCCCGGTTAACCATTGTTTCATCAGTACCTGTCACTTAGACTTTTGAAAATACGTCAGTTTTCACTGGTAAATACAATCAACCGACACATTTGAAAATGTTTATGAAAATTGGTTTAAGTGCACAAGGCATGAAGATCTTTTATACTTGGGACAAACTATATCTCATGTTATGACTTTTACATAACTTGCTCTACATACGGGGCCCGGTACTTTGCCGGTTCATGATTAACCGACACACCACTTATTCCCTTATTGGGAGACCCATATTGGGTATAAAATTATTTAATAAACCATATTGCATCTGTCAAGTGTATGCCTACACCCCGTGCTTAGGTCGTGGCCATTTGCAATTAATGAGTCAAGGATATCTAGGACACGGTCGCATTAACCCCCAATGTTTCAGTCAAGCAATACGAATTAAAACGGGTTATTTAAATTTCCTGACTTATTAGTCTTCGAATCCCATACCTGACCATGCGGTAATTATATTACCGTATCCCAAGCCTATATAAGGGAAAATAGGTTAAGAGTATTTACCTGAGCTAGCTCCTGTCTTAAATTGCAAGATTTATAATAACTCAGTCGTATTCAATTAAGTAAGCGTTGGTACAATTTACCGAAAGGCTCTAGTTTGGAATGATGGTATAAATAACCAACTAGAATGCTAACGGGTTTTATTTAAGTCATAGACTTAAACCGGCTAGTTGGATATATTAAAGACGGTACGATGCCCTAGATTAAGCGATGACCGGAATAAAATGTAATTTAGATCCAACAAGTATGAAGGCTTATATAATATGGGTAAACTAAATACACTCTGGATTTTGAAGTAAAAATGATAAGGTTTGACCCGTTTCGGCTAATTTATGCAAACTAGTTACATAAACCGTACCGAACGCGTATAAGCATAAACGGTAACCGGATGAGTCATATACAAATCCCATAAGTTACTATGCTTAAAATATGTTATGATATCATTAGGATATCAGCAAATATGCCTAAAAAGATTTTAAAACCAAATTAAGTCCCGTAAGGGCATTTTGGTTATTTTAAGATTTATAAAAGAGGTTTAATAGTAAACTGAGGTTCTGGTCTATAATAATCAGTATAAAAATTTATTTTATAACGTTATAACAGTAGGATATCATACAGATGTGTGGTTTACCATTTACGGCCAAACTATGCACCGTATGGGCATTTTGGTCATTTCACATATGCTTTTAAGGACAAAATTGGAAGTCTGAGTTCAAGACTTATACTTACTGTTAAAGTACTAAAATTTATTTATAAAATCAGTAGGTAACAAGTCTTAGGTGTTAAATATGGTTTTAAACCATACTATGCGCCTAATTTGCGTACAAGTCGATAATTGACGATATTTGAGATGTTTATGAAAATCTGAGATTTTGATCAGCCTTTAATGTTTAAAATATTTTATTTAACATATCACATCAGTAGGAAAAAGTTTGGCATGATATTCATATGTTAATCTTATTTTATTAACAAAAAGGGTATTATCGTCATTTATCGAATTATACGAGAACTCAATGCTATGGTCAGTTTATAATCTGACCAAAAATTCCAAAAATCCCTAAAAAAAATATCGAAACATTAGGTAATGAGTTTGGTGCCAAAATTTGGGTTTAAACATGATTTATGCTAAAAATGTAATTTAATTAACAAAAAGTTTCATTTTATGATATCTTGCATAACTTTAGTTTGAGACCAGAAATTGATGTCAAATTTAGTTGAAATACTTATATCAGTAATAAAGCTTTTTGTCCTCTCACATTTTTAAAAATCTCGTTTTTATAACATAAGGGCATAATAGTCAAAATTAAGCATAATAACGGAAACAAGCAAATAACTCAGATTTCTAGTATGATCATGTAATATAACCTTATAGGATTATGCTACATTAAATTACGATCATAATGGAACCTAAAATCAGTAGCAAACTAATTTAGTTTGGTTCACAATCGAAAGTCAACGCAGAAGTCAAACTTCGCGACTTTCGGTTGCGAACCAACCCTAGAACTGGAATTGACGAGCCGAACATGTTTACACATGTTCTAATAATTATTACCATGTTGTTTAAGTGATAAAACGTACTTTAGAACATTTCTAAACTTATATCGCAATTATTTCGAAAACTGACCCGTTGACGTTTTAAAACAATATTACGTTGACTCGTCAATTGACCAAGAAAACGTGATTCTTAGGAGGTGCCCTTTTGAGGGTTTAACATCTACCTAATTATGATCACGTAGCCATGTTCATTGCGAACAATGGCTTGACCGTTTACGGTCTAGCTAAAAGTCAAAGCGTTTATCGTAAACACTTGACTTTTCGGCTTTTTAAGCCAAATAAAATAAACTAGTCACGAAAGGACACTTACGTATGGTCCTTAGGACTGAAATAACTCAGAGACGGTTCCAAAATATTCAGGATCCTCCAAATTGAGAGAGATAGCAAGAATGAGAAGGAAGTGTGATTTTGAAATGAAATCAACATCCCCTTTTATAGAGTTTAGAGGATGCTTGGATGATCAACAAGTGTCCTAAGAAGTTCTAGGATTAAAACAAGTGTAAAACCAGCTAATAAATCAGTATAACAATCCATAGTTTGCTAAAAATGTTTGTGTCTAGTGTGGGCATCAAGAATTAACAAAACCATCAAAATAAAAGCTGTTTTGCTGCTGTTTAGGGGCTGGCAGCCCACGACAGCAGGTCCAGTGGGCTTCACGGCCTGCTACTTGCCCAGCCCAGCCACCCCAATTTTGGCAGATGTGCTGCTTTAGCCCCTGTCATCTTTTATGCGCTTTTATACTTTTAAAGTTTGCATTTTTGGCACAAGACTTGGTATATTTAATATGTTATGCTAATATAAGTTACAAAAGTGTTAGTGGCCCAACTCCGGCATACCCGGGAGGACGACCAAACATCATGAAGTTCCCGGTTCGTTCAAAAGGCCTCTCAAAGGCGTAGTTTCGCTAGTTGTCGCTTTTAGTCCTTTTGGCGTACAAATTTATGCGTGGCATCGTTCTATGGCATCTAAGCCTTAAACAGCTCATATTAGGCACAACAGGGGTATGACTGAGCTTAACGGAGTTTCCGGTGCCTTTAAAAGGTCACCCTAAAGTGTAGTTTCGCTCGTTGACGCTTTAAACCCCTTAATTGCGGACTTGCGCGCATTATCGCGAAACGACATAAAGGTCTTACATGGCCAGTATTAGACACTTCCCGAAGGTGTGACCGAATATTATGATGCTCCAGTTTGCTTAAATGATCATTCTAAGGTGTAGTTATAGACGTTGACGCTTTTGGTCCCTCTAACGCGAAAACTTACGCGTATCATCGTTTAATAGCATCAAAGCCCTGTGCAATCCATATTAAGCATTCTCAAAAGTATGATTGCACTTTATAATACGTCAGGTTCCTTAAAAGGTCATTCAAAGGTATAATTAAACATACTGACGCTTTTAACCCCTTTAACTTGCAAAGTTGCGCGTAACGTCACTTATTGGCATAAAAGCCTTAAATGGCCAATATTAGGTATTCCCGAGAGTATGATCAATATCATGAAGCTCTCGATTTGTAAAAAGGTCACTCAGAGGTAAGAATTTACATGTTGACGCTTTTGACCCTTCGACACGCAAACTTTCAATAATTATGCAAACGGCTTCTCTCGACTAACGAGTGGCTTAATTATAATTATGAATACCTTATATTGTTATTCAGATGATTAGTTTAAGCATGTTAACACTTTTAGTCCTTTCGCATTCAAAGTTTTCGATTTTTCGCAAAAATTAGTCCTTTATAGTCTACGTTTGACTTTATTAGGGTTTAGTACACGTGTCAACGTATCATTGGACGTGATTTTATGAGGTGTTACATATTCAATCAACATTTTTTCAAATTTTTGAATTTTAATAAATTTAAAAACAAACATATTTTTTCCATTTTTTCAGTTTTTTTACAAAGTAAAAACATATTTTTGGTTTTTCAATTTTTCTATTTTTTAGGGTTTTTGATTTGTGGTTTATTTATGTACAAAAACAAACAAACTCTCTATTTTTCCATTCGTAGGGATCTGTCTCCTCCTGTGTCGGGTTGCTGCTCTGCTCATCCTGACTTCTGGAACACCTGCACATTTACTCAACTCAATTATTTGAATAAAGCAACCCAAGCCTGTTTTGACTCAGGTAGTTGAACATGAAGCTTTTTCGACAAAATTGGAAAATTTGTTTCATTTTTCTCAAAAATATTTTCCTTATTTTTCTCATCAACATAAGCCTTTTGTTGCTTGACCACCCAGATTTGTCCTTTTGAAACAGTTCTTTGATAAAATCTCGAATCATTTTGACTATTTCTTCTTAATAAATCAATTTTTGGTTTCCAAAATTTGTTTAGTCTCAAATCTGGGTGTCTTCGGCTTCCAATTTTGTTGTGAATCACCCTTTTACGCTTTCGGCTTCCAAGTTTGTTTTGACTCAAACTTGGTTGGCATTTGTTTCACAACATCCGATTTCTTTTTCTTTTTCTCAACATCAACAAGCTTTAGATTTGGACATTTGCGACCAACAGGTCCAATTTGGTCACATTTAAAACATGTTTTCTTCGAAACATCTTTAGCTTGTTGTTGTTGCTTTTTCTGAGCATAGAACTCTTCATTAGACTGTCGTCTTAATTGGAGTTCTTTCTCTTCTTCGGAACTTGTGCCGTGAACAAAGTTCGTCTTATTCTGAAAATTTTTCTTTATAAACCTTTTCTGATTTTGTTTTCTTTTATAACCCAACCCAGCCTTCATGTTTTTCTTTTTGTAACTAGGTTTGTTATAAAAAGTTCTCTTGCTCTTACCAACGAATTTTTCAATTTCTACCAATTTGAAAACTTTGTCAATCTTGTCCTGAATCACATTTTGAATTGGAAATTCAATATCTGAGAATAATTTGTCTGATTCAATCATGGTATATGCCAATCCTTTTGAATCATCATTCACATCTTTCTCAGATTTTGAATTTTTCAAATAACTTTCATGAAAACTTTCCTCATTTTCATCCTGTGATTTGGACTTACCATCGTTGGTAGACTCATCTATCAAAACGCTTTCAACAGCCTTACCTACCACCTCTGAATCAGCAAGATCATCAGATTTGGTGTAGGTCACATCGATATTGTCAAGTAATTGGTCAACCACGTTTATTGCTTTTTGCACCTTTTTGTCTTCATAGAATGTATAATTATCCTCCAACTGTGGTGGAAGCTGATGGTATTCTGACCCAATTCCTTTTTAGTTCTTTTCAGACTCTTTACCATCTGGTGTGATGTTGAAAATACGTTCCAAAATGTATGAAGAAGCATGATAACTTTGAAGTTTATTAACCAATTTTTCTTTTTTAGCCAGTTCTTGTTTAAGTTTAGCAACATCATCAATATATTGATTTAGAACCAGTTGGTTTCCTTCATATCTGGCTTCGACAAGTTTAGTTGTAATGGACCCGCCTTGTCGGGTGGCGTCTCGAGCACCACTTCGGTTTGTGATTAAACAGGCTACTGTATGGAAACAATTGAGACTGTATGAAGAAATTGAGAATGAATTTGTGAATAAGTTTGTGTGATTTAGAAAGGTGAAATGGGTTAAATTTATATAGTGTTTTTGAAAAATAAAGAAAATGATTTTTTTTTTAATTTAAGGTTTGTTACTGTTTATGGTAACTTACCCTCGATATCCCCATCGTTCACCGCGTGCTTAGAACCACAAAGGCATGCCCAAAAATATCAACCACGAGAGGGGGGGGTTACCATCGTAGTCACGCATGGTTTGACAAATCACATGACCACTATGTTTGGTCTTAGGGAATTAGGGCAACGAGTGACAAAGAGGAGATTAAAATCAAATATATAAAACTCACAATGTATAGCAAGGCCGAAGTCTTGAGAAAAAACTATACTCATTGAAATGATTTAACTTATTTTCAAATTATTGGATTATATATTAGTATTAAAATACTTGATTTAAATGCAAGTATACAACATTTGTATAGTTTCAGATAATCAGTTCAGATCAGCTAATATCATCCACATCATTCTCGTAACAATTTGGTTTCCGGTCCAATTGTATCATTTTTTAAGTTTTTCAATTTCATTGATTGTTTATGTCCTTAGATCTGTCATCATCATTTGTCACCACGAAACAGATTCAAATCAGGTATCGACCTCGACTTTTAAACTCATTGTCATTTAGCTTGCAAAGAAGTGTAGCAAATCGAGTATATCAGAAACTCCAACCTATCATCACCTTTATAATTTATTATTCTATATTACCATCCTTCATATTGTTCTTTTGCTTGTGTTAAAGTTTATTTCAGCTTTCAAAGTTCATGTCTTTTTTTCTTAAAATTAAACTTCATTAAAAACCACCAACCCATGAAACGGGGAGACCAACAAGGAGAAAAAGCTACGTAATTATAAAGTTACACCACTCGGTCCACAAAATGGACCTAGATTTCAATCTACTACTAACCCATAAATATCCTACCGACTTAATTTCGCTACAAATGTCTTCTATGTGAGCTTGACAATTGGAAAATTTAACTTCATTCCTAGTCCTCCATATGCTCTAGCAACTACTCATAACAATTCCATGAAAGATCTCTTTTGCTAGACCGCGCAAACCAATATGATCATGAATGTCCAAAAGCTCTCTAACCGTATTGACTCAAAACAGAACAACTTTACACCATCTAGAGACGTAATTCCAAACTCTGTTCGCCACAATGCAAGATGTGAAAAGATGATTGCTCGTTTCGTTGTCGTGACAGCACATAGGACATAATATATCATCAATCTCTATACCTAGTGGGGATTTTATCCAACTCGGTTGCCCAAGCATGAACGTTACATTTAATTAGGGCCTATTTGCACCATTTTATCATGTAATTACCACTGTGGTCCACCCTTTTTAATCATTCTTTTCACTACCCCCACCGAGTAATCTACTGTTTCGATCCACGTCCACTTGTCACTCCAATCTTCAAGCTTGAACGAGTCCAGGTCTCTAATGATCCAATTTAATTCCGAAACCTCCAAGAAAGTTTTGGGTCCGGTTCTCCAATTCCTGTTTATCCTACACGTTCCATCTCCATTCCTGAAAAACTTGTTTTCCACACTACACTTTTTGTCAGACTCAAGTTTAAAAATGTTAGGGTAGATATCTTTTAAAGGTTCATTATAAAGCCAAGGGTCCAACCAAACGAAGTGTTGCAACCATTACCAACAATACTTTAAAAAAATGCGTAAAGGGATACCGTCCACCATAGTTCAGGCCACCGATTTGACGATGTTGTTCCACACTCCACTTGAATTCCTTTTTTACTGGGAGAAAGTCCCAATTACTCCTACTCTTATGAAGCGCATCCACCACCTTCCTCCATAGTTCATTTTTTTTTCAGTCTTGAATCTCCAACCCCATTTGAATAGGAGGACAATATTAACATGCTTTAACTTGCTTAACCCCAACCCCCCCTCCTCATCTTTATCTATCGCCACACGATCCCAGGCAACCCAGTGTTTCTTCTTGGTATCACCCGTTCCTTCCCGTAGAAAATTTTTAATCAATGTTTCCAAGTCTTTGATTACTTTAGCTGGGGCTTTGTATAAAGAGAAGCAGTAGTTAGGCAAGCTTTCAAGAACCTACTTGATCAATGTGATACGACCTCTAATAGATAGCAAATTAACTTTCCATCTCGCTAGCCTAGCTTCAAAAATATCATACACTGGCTTCCATTTATTTATCCGATTTACGTTTGCCCCAACCATCAATCCAAGATATTTGAACTAGACACTTTCCGCTTTACACCCAACCATTGCGGTCTTGTTTTCCACTTCACCCAAATCGACACCTATACCATAAGGGTTTGACTTGGACATATTGATCTTCATCCGTGAACACATATAAAACACATGAAGAATTCTGACCACATTTAAATGTTAATATCCAACCCATTTCTCAAAAGAATGGCATCATCATCCGCATACAAAAGATGTGAAATCATTGGGCCACCATTAGGTAATTGAATGCCTTGCATCGATCCCCTTGCATTAGCTTTAGCAAACATACAAGACAAAGCTTCCATAACTATAAGAAACAAGAATGGAGAAATATGATCACCTTATCTCATATCTTTACCGCATTGAAACTCGTAGGTGGGAGATCCATTGACTAAGACCGAAGACCACGCCAAAGACAAAATTCCTAAGATCCATTTGCACCACAAGCCTAGGAAACCCATTTGATTCATGATATTTATCATGAAATTTCAATTAACATTATCATAAGCTTTCTCAAAATCAATCTTTAAAATGAAAGGTTTTTTTTTCTTTTTTGATCCATAAAATGATCTCGTTCACAACCAACGAGCCATCAAGAATGAATTTACCTTTAAGAAAAGCCGATTGGAATCCAAAATGATCGTGTCTAACACCTTTTTAAGACGGTTAGCTAGGATCTTAGAGATGACCTTGCTAATAGTCCCAATAAGGTTTATAGGGCAGTAATTATTAAGCTTCACCGAGTCTTTGACTTTAAGGATCAACGGTATGAACGACGACCCGCTACAAGTTCTCCATAACCTCATAAAAGTCATTTTCAAATAAGTGCAAAAAATGTTTAATGAAATTTATATTAAGACCATCGGGACCCAGAGCTTTATCACTACCAAACTCGAAGACCGCTTCTTTAATCTCACTTTTGGAGAAGCTTTCAATAAGCGACACTTGAGATCATCCAGTTTACTTTTCTGTAAATCCTTTCCTAAAAAATCTCATTATCTCTTTTTTGATCACCTCCCGTTCCGTCACTCATTTCCCACCCCATGTCCGATTCTTGCAGATTATTTTTGCATTTATTGTTCTAGTTTTAAAATCCATTGTCATGTAAAAAAGAAAAAGAAATCAATTAAAAAAGCAGAATGATTTGGTCCTAATTGTGCAATAATGTTTTGATAACAAGAAAAAAATAAAGCGAAAAACAAAACGAAATTGATGAATAATCTGTTCTTTTCTTTGCAAGAGATAAATGAAAACCAGATCTCTTTATGTAGGGATATTAGAATATAAAAGATTATGATAAATATAATCGATAATGACAAAATATTAATACCTATCATAATATTTAAATTGAAGATAAAATAATAACTAATAAACAAGCTTAAAGATTAGTGGTAAATCACATAATAACAAGTATAATAAATAATAAACACACTAAATAAGGTTAAATGATGATTTTTGTTTTTTACTTTTAGTTTTTTTATCTTTCAAACGTTTTTACTTCATATTAATTTGGTTTTCAATGGTGCGCAATTTTTTTTAATCGACTAATGTTACTTCTTTACACTAAGGGTCTGTTTGGTATAGCGTAATGGAATAGACGGGTGAATGGAATGTACAAGGTAATGGAATGAACGATGTAATGGAATGGATCATTACCATTCCATGTCTTTTTTGGTTACCATGTGAGAATGAAATGAATCATTACTTTGTGTTGTTTGGAAGGAAAGAATAGGCGAATGAATAAAATCGGTGATGAGTGACGGTAGTCGGTGGTGGTGGGTGGTGATAGGTGGCAATAGTAGCGATGGTCGGAGGTGGTGGCGGCAGTGGGTGGCGGCGGTGGGTGGTGGCGGGGGCAGAGGTAGGTGGTGGCGACGACAATGGTGGTGGGTGACGGGGACGGTGGTGGGTGACGGCGACAGTGGTGGTCGGTGGTGGAGGTGGGTGGCGGCTGACGGCGGAGGCGGGGTGGGTGGCAGCTGTGGCGCGGTGGTGTCGGGGGTGGTGGGTGGTGGCGAGTGACGGCGGGGGGCGGAGGTGTGGATGGTAGGTGATGGTTGGTAGCGGCGGAGGTGGGTGACGACTGGGGTGGAGATGGGTGGTGGCGGGAGACTGCTGGGGTGGAGGTGGTGGTGGTGGTGGTGGTGGTGGTGGTGGCGGCGGCGGTAGTCACGGCGGCAGCTATGGCAGTAGTGGTGTCGCCCGTGAGTGAGTTATTAAAACCATTAATAATAATAATAATAATAATAATAATAATAATAATAATAATAATAATAATAATAATAATAATAATAATAAAATATATATATTTCCATTCCTTGAAGGAATGAAAAAAAAAACACCACCTTACCAAGGAATGGAAATTATTATATTTGGAAGGTTTACATTTCTTGTGGAATGCTTTATTCCATTACCACTTGACAACCAAACATGTTTCTTTTCATTCCAATAGAATGATCCATTCCATTCCGCCTTCTATTCTTTCGTACCAAATGCTACCTAATAATCCTAAGTTATTTCCCTTTGTCTAGGTTTGAATATGAGATATCTCATCTAAAAAACATGTGTATCTATCAAGTGGGCTAGCCTCATATTAACGCGTCGCATGATCAATAAAATTAATTATCATGTAAAAATGTTTGAAATAATGCATATTAAAACGTATTTTGTTAAAATAAATCAATAAACAAGATTAAAGAATAAAAATATATCAATGTCGAACACACATAAAAACAAAAAGATATACATAAAATATCGATGGTGTCTTATTGGCCCATTGAATATGGGCTGGCGGCTACGGCTCACGGCCTCACGGGTCAAGCATAAGATCAAGAAATATATAAAGGTAAATCACGGACCATAATATTGGATGTTGGACCGCATTTCAGACTATTGTTTCGATTGTAGTAATTATTTTTAGGGTTTATAAGCGTCATATACATACACAAAAATAAATTAATGATAACAAAAATAAGTTATTCATTTTGGTGCTTTAACATAGAAGCAAATAAAAAAAAATTATAATTGTTGTGAAACTAACCTAATAGCAAAACAATATTGTAGAGATGAAGAGAGAAAAGATTGATATTTCATTAATAGGTATAATCTTTACAATAATATAAAATGAATATATAAATATATAATGGTAAGTCTTGGAAAACAAGTTAACCTACATTAGGAGTTGATAACCATATAATATATAATATTTATAAACTCCCCCTTAGTTATCAACTTTATACGCTTTGTGATGCCGCCTCATTAAAACCCTTGCCATGAAACCTAGTGGGATAAAACCTAAGCTAAGGGAAAAAGAGTGCAACGCGTCTTTTCTTATTCAGATACCTCTGGATCAGGAATGTTGTCTCATTAAAAACCTTACTAAGAAAACTTAATGGGACAAAACTTAGTCAAGGGAAAAAGAGTGCAACTTGAATAATTCTCTCGCTCATTTTAACATGTATCCTTTAAGTGACTTGTGTATGAGTAATGCGTTAACTATGGAAGCCTTGGCTCTCCAAACTTGTGCCACTACCTCACTTGTATAATTTGGTACAAAAACAACTCCCATAAAGTGACAATGCTACATCATGTCCTTGAACACTTTCCATGCTCAAGATGTACGCATCTAGTTTGCTCACTTGGTTGTTTTAGTTAGATGGTTAAAAATTAGTCTTACATTCATGACAAACTGAACTCATCAACTAAGTTGATGAGTCTGTGATTTGGTGAATCATACAATGAGGTTTAATGGATGGAAATCATCCTACCTCCATGCTTGACTTACATAATAATACATGATGGACGAAATTATAACTTATACTACGTAATATATTAATATATACCTAATAACCGAATTCTTGATACTAACCGGATTATGGTTAGATGTCAAGGACTTAGGTTAGATTATCTTCGTTTATAGACTCCTCGTTTGTGATTCTAATGGGCAAGTTAGGACCCATGAAAACTTAGTGTATAAACGAGTATCTAGACAAGATATACTTTCGTGTAAGTATACTTTCCATATTAATTCTGAATCCAAGCTCTCTACGAACTCCATATACTCATACGCCTTCATTTCCCAAATGTAGGGTAACTTTGGTGATCTACCCTCAATGACTCATCAACTCACGTTTACTTTGGAAGCTTAGCAAACCGTGAGTGTACATGACCCCCCCCCCCCTTTATTTTTCGAAACTTTTAGGTGCAATATTTATGACTTATTAAACTCACACAATCACATGCAAACACGTTTGACACAAACAAACAATCCATTATACATGCTTAGTATGTGATGGTTAGAAATTCATACATGCTAGAATCCGTACTTGCATTATACTTTGTGACTAACTTCGTACAATCCTCCCTTACCATGTATAGCGCTATAGGAGTAACACACCGCCCGTATTCTTGAGGTAATGTTAAGTCATACAATAACGGTCTTGTCGTTACGACGATAAGATTACGCTTGTGGGAATCTTTGGGTTGACAATTTTGAGATGCATGCTAGTGATGTAATGATATGTCTTAGTTTACGATTATGCCATGTGGATTCGTTTAAACCGTTACTCACGTTTACTTTGGAAGCTTAGCAAACCGTGAGTGTACATGACCCCCCCCCCCCTTTATTTTTCGAAACTTTTAGGTGCAATACTTATGACTTATTAAACTCACACAATCACATGCAAACACGTTTGACACAAACAAACAATCCATTATACATGCTTAATATGTGATGGTTAGAAATTCATACATGCTTGTAGGTCCCCTTGAGCCGTATGGATCTTCACAGAATTGTCTATCCGATCAAGAGTGCGGAATCCTCTTGATCAGAATATAGTAGAAAACGTTTAGGAACAGAAATCAGCAATTCACTTTCAAACCGGGTTTCTATTGATTATCAAACCAAAGTATTACAATCAATCAAACCCTAACCAACATTCAAATTCGTCCAAGTCTAGCTCTCACGAATTCTAATGCCTCTCAAACTCTGTTTTGGCTGATTAACCTAAACCCTAAAGCCTAACCTTGTTTATATAACACAAGGTTTACAAGTTGGACTAGGGTTTCCTACATGGGCAAGGCCCAAATCGTCCCCCTAGACCCAATATGGGTTTTGTTTATCCCAAACTCTATAATTCACTAATACAAAGCTAAACCCGCTAACTGTTTATCGTTTAACTAATTACAAGATATCCAAAGACCAAATCTAAGCTGTTGTCACAAATATGCACCAACAAACTCCCCCTTGACAATAGCTTCATAAAAACTTTGTCTTCAGTCTTCTTGCAATCTTCATGTAGTCTTGCATTGTCTTTGGTCTTTGGATAGCTTCAGCTTCAATAGCATCTGTCAGCAACAGACTCCCCCTAAGCTGATGCATCCAATCACCAAATCTTCAACACGTTAGCACTTAAGTAAACTCTAGTTCAGCATTTGAATAGCAATCTTCAAACTCTTCAATTTGGTCTGCAATGTAGAAAGGAGGTTCTACCATGCATCCAATCAAACTCTCATCTTCTCAACAACTTCTCAGCAACATACTGCTTCAATCTGTATACTATAAAACAAACATCTCGAGAAACCATAAGAATTTTTCAACAAGATTAAATAATTTATTATTTTTCAAGAGATAGTTAAACTGTATCACAGATTAAGCATTTTCAACTTATCACCAACATGCAAAACTTTTTGTTCAACACACAAGAACCTGTCTGATTTAAAATTTTGAACTCACTTTCTAACACCGTCTCCCCCTATCAGTAACAATTCCTCCAAGAATAACAGTTTTCCGTACATTAAGAAATTTAAACAGAAAAAAGACACTATTTTTGGATTTTTATATTTTCTGAAAGCAAGTAAATAACAAAAGCAATAAACACTCTATTTTTGTGAGAATCACTGGTAAGAAGATCATATCAGCACAATCAAACTATTTTCACACTATTAGATAATTCTTTATTTAATTTTTAGTGAAAAGCAGTTCAAGACGATTACCAGTATGTTTGTCCACTTAAACAAAATGCATGAACATTTCAAGTACCATTACCGTATGATACATTAAGGTAATTTTATTATACTGAAATACGAGCGTGTCCCACTTCAGGATATACCCCCGCGATCAAGGTATGTACAAAGATTCATCGTAGTAGGTGAGTATACTGAATTCATCCGTTTTGTTTTACAACGATAGATAATTGGTACGATTTATGCATTTTGCATTTTTGAATGACTCTCTATGAGAGCTTCTTCATTTATGGGATTTGGCATTTTTTGCTCTTTTAAGATATCCTGGTTGTGCCTAGGTCAGCATGTATCTGGATGTAGCAGAAGGACAACCCTGATATCCCGAGATGAAATAACAATATAAAGACCCAAAACCTCAGATTTTGGCAATCTATCAACGCAAGAATTAAGGTCATTAAACCATGCACCACTGATTTGTTCCCCACTTAAATTCAGTTCATTTAGGTTTATATCACATTGGTAAGTTGATTATTTCATGCTTTTTGCCTACTGGTACATCATACGATGAAGCTGCTATCACACTTAAGCAATTTTGGTTTAATTTCAGTGTGACAGTCTAACTTGCTGATGTACTATCATTTCTTCTTTTTCACACAGTGATAACTCATTTTTTATTTTCTATTTTTTTATGTTTTTTATTTTTCAATGTTTTTGTATTTTTTTGGTTTTCTATTTTTTTATTTTTTATTTTTAAGAAAACAGTAAACTATTTACAAAATTCTTATGAAAAACCAGTTATTCAGGATTCCTCATCTCGTTGAGTTCGACTAAATGTTCAAAGCGAGCCCTGTCAACAGCTTTAGTATAAAGATCTGCCAGGTTATCTTGTGTGTCGACTCAGCACTTTGAACTTCAATTTAAATCAATTAATATATATATATATCAACAATCTCACATCCCCCGTCATGTGCCTAGAGCAGCCACTATCAACATAAGTTGATAATCCTCCTTAGCAGCTCCTGCACACACCAACTACGAAATTAGTTAGATTGGGGGACCCAAGCCTTAATGGTCTTGGGTCGGCCAAATTCACCGACCACTGGAACATCCATCCAATATCCATTACTCCTAACTGGAGTCTTGGATCTCAGACCTGTTAATCGAATTTGATTTTGATTTCCATAAGGTCTCTGGTCCTGAGGTTTCCTATATGTATTTGGACTATCAGACCTTTGAAAATTTTGATTTTGACACCTTGAATTTTGATTCCAAGAAGCGTGACCGTTATAATTTCTAAAGCCATTGTTGTAAAAAGTTCGACCACCATTATTCTGGTATCGATTTTGATATTGACCTTGACTTCTGAAATTATTTGAATTTCCATTAAAATTGTTCATTCTAGGTGAACTGCTTCTTGGTCTCTCATATCTGCCTGGTGGAGATCTAGGCTGAAATCTTGGTTGATTTCTTTGAAAACGAGGAACTTGTGGAGTTCCTTTTTCAGCCTTATCTACACCAACAACAACATTTTCTGGTTGCTTAGGAGCAGATTTCTTTGGAGAATTTGAGACTTTCTCCTCACTATCACCTTTCTTCTCTGGTGATTTCCCTCTCTGTTTGTCACTAATTTGTGCTTCACTCTTTTTGTTAGGACAGCAACTAGCTACATGTCCTTTGATGTGACACCTGAAGCACGATCTCCTTTTCAAAGACTTCTTAGCTGGAGTCTCTGAGGTAGATCCCTTATCAGATGGTGATGCCTTGGAAGAATTTTGTTCAGTTTGCTTGGATTCAGATATTTCTTTATTTTTATTTTTAGTAAACTCTACATTTGATTCATTTTCAATAACAGTGGTTTCGTTTTTCATATCACTCCCTTGAACAAAATTAATCTTTTTAACAAAAGTTTGATTTTTACTCTTAGGAGGTGATTTTTTTCTTTTCAAATGTTCCCTGTTATTGTTCTTCTTAGCATCATCACTCTCAGACCCCTCACCTTGACTTGATGTGGATGCGAAACTACTTGGTGCAGTTGACATAAAGTCTGTTAGCTCATCTTCATCAGGGAGGAAAGAATAGTCATGACTAAGAGGAGGTGGGACTTCATTAAAGCCCTGGAAGCCCACATTGGTCTTGTCATTACTCTTCTTTAACCCACCCATCATGTGTTTCATAACAAAAGTAGAGTCTCTGAATTGACCTAATTTCTTTTCAAGTTCAACAATTTTGAGTTGTGCATCTGACAACTCTTTGCATTTTTCAGAAATCTCTTTTGTTTTCTCACTCATCATGTCATGAGCTAAATCTATTACTTGAAGTTTTTCGTTTAGTTTGCATGTTAATGCTTCAATTTCACTTTCATAACCCTTTATCTTCTTCAAGTATAACGATTCGTTTCTTTTAGCAAAAAAGTTTGACTCTTTTATGCTAGACATCTCGCTTACCAGACTTTGGTTTTGTGTTAACAACCTGTCAACCTCACCCTGTAATTCACGACATCTTAAACACACCGAATTAGATTGTACCTCTTCCTCATGAACTTCTGTAGTTTCATCAGCAACAACCTTTTCAGCTTCACTCTCTTTCTCTACTTCAGCATCCACTTTTGCTTCAGCATTCTCCACTTGAGCTTCAGCATCATTCATAGTAGTTTCAGCCTCATCAACTTGCACTATCTCTGCCAAGAATGCCTGAGTGGCACTCTCATTTCCCTGATATCTCTTTTGTAATGCATCCCACATATCCTTTGAATTAGTGTACTTGTTAAAGATATGCTTGATGCCATCAGGTAAGGACATCTTAATAGCGGCTAAGGCTCTCTTTTCAGCCTCATACATCTTTTTATCATCCTCTTGCATGTTCACATAGTCTGTTCTACGTGGTCTGCCCTCAAAATCGTGTGTTGGGTTTGTGTACCCATCTACAATACAGATCCACATGTGTGCATCCTTAGATTCAATCAAGAATTGGAAGCTTTCCTTCCATGTAAGATAATTCTCCACCTTCATCATCTTAGGTGCATTCAAATTTGTCATGTTCGACATTTTAACGCAACAGACTGATAAACCCGTACAAAATATCTCCGAAAACAGTGGTTACCAAATTACACCTTTAGAATCGTCTCGAAAAGACGAATCCAATGATATATAATATCAAAAATCGAATTCGGGATTTTTTTTTTTTGGTCCTAAAAATCAACCGAGTTCAACGGTGCAAACAGTTTCGGCAGATGAGCTACGGATCACTTTCTATTTTCAAAAACGTTAAATCCTCTATACGTATCTAAATAAATACTCCACCTTTTAATTTTGCTGGCAAACCAAGTTAATTTCGCTGTGTCACGCTAATTATGCTGGCAAACCAAGTTAAATATGCTGATAGAGTAGTTATAATTATGCTGGTAGAGTAGATATAATTATGCTGACTTTTTAAATTCGCTGGAACAAATTCTCTGATTAATTCCTCTGGTCACTTAAATTCGCTGGGTAATTCCTCTGATCACTTAAATTCGCTGGGTAATTATGCTGACTTAATTTCGCTGGTTAATTGTGCTAGCTGATCAAATTCGCTGGTAAATAATTTCGCTAGCACGACGTCTAGTTACTTCGCCGATCACCGTAATAATGTCGCTGAGGACAATTAAAACGGTCACCAAAGTCGCCTTTGGATTTTAATTTCGCCGGTCACCGATGTTAAATTTGCTGGATCAGATAATTCCTCTGATTTGTCAGCGGAATTGTTAATTATGCTGGCAAATTTTGGAAACTCAATATGTTTGAAATTTCTGAAGATTTTCCAGATTCTACCAACACTTTCCTGCAGAATCGAAACACCAAAATCAGCAAAAATTTTCAAAATTTACGAAGAACACGAAGAACAATCTTCGAATCTTCAAGACTTTCTTACCAAAATCCTTCAAAAATCAACCAAACCTGCAACCAAAAACACTTTAAACAGTAAAATTAAATATGCAAATAGATCAAACAACCTTAAAATTTTCGAAAATTATATCAAACCCAAACAAAATTTCGAAACCCTAGTTTTCAGGTTTCAAAATTTTCAAAATTTTCGAAATTTCTCAATCTTCCACCCGAATCTGCAGTCTGCAATTCTGAACCGAGCTTCTTCAAGAGCCTAACGCTCTGATACCAATTGTAGGTCCCCTTGAGTCGTATGGATCTTCACAGAATTGTCTATCCGATCAAGAGTGCGGAATCCTCTTGATCAGAATATAGCAGAAAACGTGTAGGAACAGAAATCAGCAATTTACTTTCAAACCGGGTTTCTATTGATTATCGAACCAAAGTATTACAATCAATCAAACCCTAACCAACACTCAAATTCGTCCAAGTCTAGCTCTCACGAATTCTAATGCCTCTCAAACTCTATTTTGGCTGATTAACCTAAACCCTAAAGCCTAACCTTGTTTATATAACACAAGGTTTACAAGTTGGACTAGGGTTTCCTACATGGGCAAGGCCCAAATCGTCCCCCTAGAACCAATATGGGTTTTGTTTAGCCCAAACTCTATAATTCACTAATACAAAGCTAAACCCGCTAACTGTTTATCGTTTAACTAATCACAAGATATCCAAGGACCAAATCTAAGCTGTTGTCACAAATATGCACCAACAATGCTAGAATCCTTACTTGCATTATACTTTGTCACTAACTTCGTACAAGCCTCCCTTACCATGTATAGCGCTATAGGAGTAACACACCGCCCGTATTCTTGAGATCATGTTAAGTCATACAATAACAGTCTTGTCGTTACGACGATAAGATTACGCTTGTGGGAATCTTTGGGTTGACAATTTTGAGATGCATGCTAGTGATGTAATGATATGTCTTAGTTTACGATTATGCCATGTGGATTCGTTTAAACCGTTTTATACTTATGCTAGTAATTCAAACTTGTGTGTTTGCCAATACTTTATGTGTTGACATGTACTTTAATATGCATTGCAGGATCTTGATGATGATACGTTGAAAGAAATCTAGTAGGATGACTAAAAACGCACTTTAAATTTTGTTTATTTATTGTACTTTGTTTCTTGTTCAAGATGTTGTAATTTGCTTCCAAACGTTGTATTTCCAATTTAAAAATGAAATGAAATTTTACTTATTAAATACTTGTCACAGATAGTCGTTATGAAGTTTCTTGCAATCTCATTTTCGTCACACTCTGATGTTTCCGCCATTGGTTGGTGTGTGACATGTCCATCTTCCTTGAAAGTTGATTAACGCTTTTATAGCCAATGATTTGTCGTTGATCCCTTAATGTGTAATCCTTTATGTTGAGAAATGTTGTATAATATTATAACGAGACTTTAGGTACCTCCTTTCAAAAAATATCATATGTCCACGACTATGTTTGTTACTTTCGTGCATCTACAAGACTAACCAAACTTGTTTTGATGGGTTAGTAAAATATAATCAAATATTGTTTGTACTTGAAATATTTCTTTGAACTCATTCCAATGGTTTCTTTGCTTGACAAAGGCTATATCATGACAATAAGCTCAAGTGAAAGATAGTATAACCATACATAGCTAGCAAAACATATTAATGCACACATGCATTTAACATTTGATTAAGGTTTTCCCCGATATCGATAACTTCGGCATAAACCTCATGTGCTATCACATAATTTGAACAAGACAAGTCAATTGTTTTCCGCTTAAACAATTCTAGTATTTCCGTCATTTTTTTTGCAAATAACCAATCCAAACGACTAGGAACTTCATTACGAAAACTACTTTCCTTACGACCATATAAATCAATTGCCTTTTCTAGTTCAATAGCCCTCTCCAACATATCATAGGTGCTATTCCATCTAGTGCTAACATCTAAAGACAACAAACCTTTTGTCTCTACTTTTAAAGAACTAACACATGTTTTAAATGTGTCAAGCCTAGATGGTGATGCTCTTATGTGTCTAACGGCATTACGTATACGTTCAATGGTCTGATTTTGTACTTTCAAGCCATCTTGAACTATTAGGTTAATGATATGGGCCACACATCTAACGTGCAAATATTTACCTTTATCTAGCAAGTTTGGTAGCTTAGATTTCAATATCTCAACTGCAACATCGTTTGATGATGCATTATCCATGGTAATCGCCATAACCCGTTGTATCCCCCATTCATCAAAACACTCCTGAAGGGACACCTGAATATCTTCACCCTTATGACTAAGTATTGGCTTAAAGTTTATAATTCTTTTATGATATTGCCAGTTTTCATCAATGAAGTGGGCAGTTAAACACATATAATTAATACGTTGGATGGATGTCCACGTATCCGTAATAAAAGATACTTGTTGCTTATTTTTAACAAAAAAATCTCTAAGTTTCTTTTTCTCATCTAGATATAAGTCAAGTATATCACGGGCTACTGTGAAACGTGAAGGGACCTTAAAAGTTGGGCACAAAGCTTCCATAAACTCCCTAAACCCTTCCCGTTCAACAAAAGAAAAAGGAAGCTCATCGACAATGATCATTTTAATAAGTAGCTTTCTAACCTTAACAGGATCGAACTTCCATGTTTTTAACGTACCTTTCCCGTCTTCATCTTTTTTAATCACCAAATTAGGTTGATCCCTTGCCTGATTTTCCGGATTTTTGGTACAGTTTCTAACATGCTTATTTAAGGATGAGGTTCAGTTCGGTCCAGATTCAGCTTTCAACTCCACGGAACAGTAGTTGCATCTACCCTTTCTTTTACCATGCTCATCATAGAATTTCTCCATATGCTTCCAACAATACCCTCTAAGCTTCCTTTTTCTTGTAGTCACTTTTTGTTTGCAGGCTTTTGTTTCATTAACATTTTCTTCATTCTCGTCATTTGAAACATTATGTGCATCCATTCTATATACATCACAACACACAAATTTATACATAATCTTCTACTGAGTCTTTCTAGATAAATAATTAATAGAAAAACAAAGTAAAAAAAGTTGAGGGCCATACATGCTTTTATAATGGTGGGCATGGCGATATATACATTTGTGTTGGCCTACATGGTCATAATGGTTTTTTTCTCTCCTTGTTTAGTTATATAGGATAGTATGAGAATGTAATAAAAAAGCCTCTTATTGTGTGGCCCATTCATATGATATTTTATAAAACTAATGTTTATTTATTAATACAAAAAAAAATATATCATAATACACAAAAACTAGTTATATTTAGTAATTAAAAACATGAATTTACAAAAAGATTAACAAAACTAATATGATGAGAATACGATGGTGCTTCAATGTAAACTTGTTGTGCAAGAGCTAATGCATGGCATCTTCACTTTGCAACACGTTCTATATACTTTAATTTTCATACATTCAGTGAATATAAACACAATTTGTTTATAATAAAAAACACATACATAAAAAACCTAAATTACATCTTTCAAAATCTCAATAGAAACATCATGATTATCTAGTTTTATACATTAAACACATAACTAAACAGATACATACATTAAAGCGTATTTATTAAAAGATTGTTTATCAACAGAACATTATACAAATGAATATTATACAGAGGATTGAAGTTCAATAAAGAGTATACAGAAATCAAACCTGAACCGATGAAGAAAGTAGATAACAGATTGAATATAGAAGGCCAATGGTTAATCTTGGAGGAGCAGATGTGAATTACGTAATGAAAGTTGGATGATTTAAATAGATTAGGAGATGGTATTGGAATGGAAGTTGGTTAATCCCCTAAATTTTCTTAAAGATATTTATGGAAGAATTGTATTCTATTATCAAAATCCAATACATAAATTAAATAATAGCATTCAAATGATCCAAAATCTAATTAATAAATTAAATAAATAGCATATCATAATATGAAATCCTAGTTGATATGGAAGAATTTTCTTTTAAAATGGAAAAAAATCCAAAGCATATGAATATGAATGATGGTATGAAAATTGGTTCTTTGTGGTTCTTATCCAATACCCATGGGTCGGAACCGGAACCGACCCGGAACCATTTTGTTAAGTAATATGAAACCCACAAACCGACCCTTCTAGAGCAAAAGGTTCGGGTCCATTGTGGTTCTGGTTCGGGTTCAAGGTTTCGTGGTTCCAGAACCATTTTTTGCTCACACCTAATTATATAAAATTTTAAACTTTTAAAATTAATATGAAAAATACATAACAAAAATTAAGATTAGCATCATTAAAAGTTAGGATAAGATTAAGATTAAACTTTATAACTTAGATAGCAAAAAAAATAAGGAATCCCAATAAATAATCTAAATTTTAAGTATAATTAATTATGAAGTAATCAACAAAAATTAATAGTACTTGACTTACATCTAACTTTGGATCTTTAGCAGCCCAGTCTTGTGAGCTTTCACTTCCATATTGAACTTCAGCCTAAACTAAACGATACATATAATAAAAGAAACCTCAGCTAAAAGTGTAATATTTAATTTGATTCATATGGTGATCATACTAGCTTTCTTTTGGTATACCATTGTCAACTTGAAATCCAAATACCTAAAACAAATAATCATGAAGTATAATGGGCCTTTTATGTATCGGTGACTTACGTTTTCATCGATTGCCCTCTAGCCAAAGACGTCTGGAGGAAACTCTCTCTGGTGCAAATGGGATCTCACGGGGTAGGTTTCGGTGGAGCAGCTCTTTACGGAATGCCATCACTCGCTCTTGGCGAATCACTTCAGTATCATGATGGGGGTTATGTACACAGCCGTTTGGTGCATTTGGTTAGAAAGGAACAACAGGCATTTTTAAAGAGACGTCCAAATCAGCGATGCGGGTTGTCGAAGACATAATCTCCAGCTCTTTCAACTGGCTTTCTAACAGATCCAAGGAGTGGAATGGCTGCTGGGAGGATTGGATCAGCAGTCCTTTGACTTGTCCTTGGACTTGTTGATAGCGCTAATAAAAAAAAAAGTAACCTATTATATAAATCATAAGTTTATAAATGAATAAAATATAAATGAAACTACCTATTACATTATGAACTAAAAATCTAATTAACTTTGAGTAGAAATGAATATAACCTCCTAGTTTAGAACACGGATCTTTAGATGATAGATCACAAACAAATGGTTTTAGTGTTGCAATTGATATAAAGTTGAAGAGAGGTCTTTTTTAACTAATAGAAATAAGACTAAAACAAATGGTTCATGGCTGTGAGATGATAGGAACATGGGCATTTCTGCATACCATAGATAAAAACTTTAAAATAAATCAACGAATGAATAAAAACTTTAAAATAATCTAACTATAACTCCATAACATAAATTGACATGATCTTAAGCATTTATGCATCATCCTTTTCCTTTGTAGCATAGCGAAACTGTGCACATAATTATTTATAGTAGTTTATTTGTAATTAGATTAATCTGTATGATTTTAGGACACAATGAACCTCGTACCTTTTTAGCACATTCTTCAAGTCAAGTTGTATTAAGTTGATTTTGCACAAATATCACCCCATTGAAATCGGCAACATGAATTTCAAGAGAAACTACACCACCAAAAACCTGATTCTCAAAAGTTAGAGACAACAAAAGTCTAGACTTAAAATCAGAAAGTCGACCCTAACAAATTTGTGATCAGTATATGTTTTCTCAACATCTATTCAGTTTTTTTAACAATAAAATAAACTAATAGTTTAGAAATTTAAAGCATATTGATTGACACTTAAGGAGTCAAATATAACAACTAATAAAGCAGATGGCGCGCCCCAGGCATTTTATGGTTAGAGACTTAGTAATTCAACCGGTCTGCCATAAAATTGTTACATAACGGTAACAATAAATGGATTTGAGCTATAGGAATCACTACTTGATCTAAACGTGGAGCACATACCTATTTTTCAGTGATTATGAGTAAATTGTAAACCCTAACTCTAACTAAAAAGTAACCTAACCTTTATTACGTCACAAAAAGGAGAGAGCAAGCAAAACCCTATCTTTGCATACATGAATTCTTAGGATTAAATTAAATAGAGAGTAATAAGATAAAAAGAAGAACATAATGGGAAGCATAAACTTACTTTGATTGCAGAGAATGTGACAAGAGGATTGGATTGCACATATGGAAACACCAGTTTGTTGGTGCGACGGTAGAGAAGATTGGTGGTGGAGGTGGAGAAGATTAGGGTTTTGGATAAAATGATAGATGAGTAAACTTTTGTTTTGAATGAGATGTAGGTAAGGAGCCCTCATTGAGTGACACATGTCCCAATGATGGTTTCTTTTATTATAGTAGATAGATTTTAAAGATTATTAACATCTTAAACAATAAAAGGTCATTTAATGACTACGTCTTAAACCCGCGCTTTACGGAGTACTTTCCGTTGGTATAAGTTTGGTTTGTTACAATACCATCATGATACATGTACTTGGTACAGCAATTAAAAGAGATAAAACGAATAGTGCTATCAATATCCATTTTATGTATTTATAGTTTGTAAACAAATACTTGGTTTTATAGCTATAATATAAAACTTGAATGTTAATATTTATGAGTAGGATATAAATTTTTGAGTTTTTTTTTTTTCTAAAGTGGTGTTGGTGGAGAAAGTATTTACCAAAATAGTGTTGGTTCAAAATTATTTACCAAAATAGTGTTTTAGTTGTCAAATTCAAAGAAAATCTTACTCTTTAGTTTCTCACTCCTAATCTTAGTAGTTAACTTAAATTTTATTAAATAATTATTGATTTAACCATTGTTTTTAATAAGCAAATTGTAAACCTCAAATGTTGTTCGGATCTAACCTCAGGATATAAACTAGTGTGTAATTAAAAGTGTTTTATTTATATATAATCGATGAGAAACAGTAAACAAAAATTAATAAAATATGTAATAATAAATATATACATGTACCTTTTATAAAACTATAAAATTTGTATTTACTGATTCCAAATTCCGATTTCAACTCCTATAAACAATCCGTTATAGTTTTTTTTGTTATTTGAATTCGGCTCGATCGAATTTCAAGGTTATTGTCCGATTTGAACAATAAACAACCCAATTTGACTTTAAAAAGGGATTGTAATGTCTTGAATGCGAAAAATATATAAATGAAAAAGTATGATGAGTTGGTTAATACAGTAACAAAGATCTATAATGGGTTGATTATCCAAATCAAATCCGAATATAGTTTTTTAATCAAAATCGGACCTACGAACCTATAAATTTCGAACCAACTCAATTATTCGAAGTCAAAATATACAAGTTTTATATTTTTATAAAAATACACGTACAATTTTATTTATGACACATATATTATTTATTGTCTATTTATTTATTGTTTATCATCGTTTATTGATAAATACATATTAATTTGTGAGCTCACAATCATGTACGTAACAGTGATTTTTTGGAACGAGGATGGCAAAAATAATTGAGGTTAGCAATATTTTTATATTAAAAAAATAGAGTAAATTACAAGTTTTGTCCTTTATCTTTGTACCAAATTTAAGGCGTTGTCCTTTGCCTTTAAAATTGATAAGTTTTGTACTTAATGTTTTCAAATGCTACACGTTATGTCCTTTAACCCTAACTCAATCAAAATTTTTTGTTAAATCATATCACAAAAGGGTAGTTTAGTCCTTTTACCCCTATATTTAAAGAATATTTGAAAATTAATATAATATGTTTGGAATGGGATCAAATACAAACACTTATGTTTGTAAGAACCGTAAGAACCAACACATAATTGACAAGTGTCCCTCAATAAAAAATTAGTTTAGGGGTAATTTAGACCTTTTGACCATAACTAACTAAAAATAATTATTAAAACATCCCTAAATCCATGCAAGTTTAATTCAAATCAAAGTTTAATTTTTTTAACATATCCATGATCTAGTAACTCTTCATGATCGAACCAACCTGTAGGAACCACCACAAAAAATATAATCAGCACAACACTATATAATTAGCATAACATCTTTAATCGTTCTCCATTATCAGCACATCGTCCTCAATCGTTCTCCATTATCAACAAAAACGACATTATCACAACATCCTCAATCGTTCTCCATTATCAGCACATCAGATGTGCTGACTATATCTACTTTTGGTGTTTGTTTGTAATATATTGTAATTAACACATAATCAGCACAATTATAAAACAACTTTGGGTAACTTTTTTTAAAAATCACTTTTATAAATAAAAAAAGGTATAGCAATATGGTACTCATATTAAAGTTAAAAAACTACTTGATTTTATGGTATATTTTTTAAAAAAAAAATAAGGGTAAATTACTTTTTGAGTCCCTGTGTTTTATGGGTTTTAACTAGTTGAGTCCAAAAGCAAAAAGTTTAACGACCTGAGTCACCATAAGCATTTTCTTTTACCATTTGAGTCCAATTTTATAACACCATCCACCTAATCTGTTAACTACAAGGGCAATTTAGTCATTTAGACACAAAATACAAGTCTCTATGCACAAGGTATTTTTTTCATTTTTTTATGTATATTTACTCACAAAAATCAAAAAATCTGCAGTCTCTCTCTCTCTCTCATCCACCCTCTCTCTCATCCTCTTCCATCCATTTTCTTCACAGACGGTTTTCATCTCTTCCTTCCCCATCCTTTTCATTCCCCCAAACCTTCATCCATTCCATTTCATTCCCAAATCATATTCAATCCATTCTCTACCATCAATAGCAACACACATAATCAAAACAAATCGATCTATTTCCCCCAATTTGTTAGGGTTTTTCGAACCAACTGATACATCCGTGTCACATCCTCATTGTCTACGATAAACATCATCCAATTAACTGTTTTTGCTTCTTGTTGGTGTAATCGATGGTGATTTGAGCACGTATTGGAGGTGAGGTTGTGGAAGATTTGAGCAGGTTGGTGACGGAGGTGGTTGTGGTTATGGTAGTGACGGTGGTGATGTGATGGTGGTATTGAACTTCCATCAAGATTATCACACATATAATAAAAAAACTAAGAAAATAAAAAATTGATATCTCACCTGTGAACTATGATCTTCCAAGAGTTTAACATCGAAAACCCATCGATCATGCTGCGATTGGAACCTTTTTTCAAGGGATTTTCGTTCTTTAACAAGAGATTCAAGTTATCTTTGTTGATCTTCAATCATATCAACGATAAACATCATCCAATTAACTGTTTTTGCTTCCTGTTGGTGTAATCGATGGTGATTTGAGTAGGTATGGGAGGTTCGGCGGCTATGTGGATGAAAACGGCGCAAAGTAACAGTCTTGTTGACACCCGGTAAGAATCGAAGAGATGGGGGTTTGTTAAAGGAAGATGAGGGCTTGTGGTTGAGGTTTAATGGGTGTGTGATTGATGAAGAAGAAGCTTCCATTGATTTGTAGAATGAAGGTTTCTAAGGGGAAAATCTAGACAGAGTGTGTGTAGGCAAAGAATGGGGATGATTAAAAGGATACAGGGGAGGGGATGGGGTTTTATGTGGAAGGTATTTTGGTCATTTAACAATATTTAACCAAAAAATTCTAACGGTGTTAGAAATTTGGACTCAAATGGTTAAGAAAAGTGGTTATAGGGATTCGGGGCGTTAAACATTTTGATTTTGGACTTAAGTGGTTAAAACCACTAAAACACTGGGACTCGAAAATTAATTTACCTAAAAAATAATGAAGTATATATAAGTTATTTTAGTTTAAAAAACCTTGGTGGAATTTGTATTTAATTGAAAATGGTCAAATGACTAGCAATTTTACGAAATTACCCCTAGTTTGTTAGTACTAATTTTTAGTTATAAGTGTTTTATTTATAATCAACCCCAACCCTTGATTTAAACTATTAATAGTTCAGATCTGTTCTTACGGTTCTTACAGTTAGCACTGTTTGTACAGGATCTCAACTCTAATATGTTTATCACAAAAACACTTTAAAAACATTAACACAAAATTAAAAAAAAAATCATGTACATATCTTCTTCTTCATCATCTAGCACCTGCAACTCTTCAACACATCCTCTTATCTTCTTTAGCCCAAATTCGTCATTGTCAACAACACATCCTTTAAAAAGAATGAAACCCTTGAACACCGTTCATCGGAACCATACGTTTGTAGGTTCTTTTGGATCCAAGTAGACCCACAACACCGGTGCCGCCTAGTAAACCCGCGACATCGTTTGTCGGAAGAGATCTGTTGCCGCCAAGTAGACCCGCTCTCTATGGTTTCTTCCTCAAAACATTTCAAAACACTCCCAATTTTCTAGAAAATCAAGAAGCTTTCATCGGTAAAATTACCTACATTTATCTGAATTTTGAATATTATTTGTTGGGGGAAATCATTGCACTGTTCATTGATCGTTAATCATCATCTTCTTCTTCTAGCTTTGTTTAGTGGGTCAATCAATTTTCTTGGGTCTTGTTCTACTTGTTTAGTGGGTTTTGTTCTAAATTGGGGGTTTTGCTTTTGTGGAGACTCGGGAGTTTAGAGAGAGAGAATGAGTGTAAAGTATTTTTCATATTTGTGTAAAATGCTCCCTGCATTAATATTATTTACAAAATAGTTCTTATAGAGTGAAACCCTCATGTGCAAAGCACATGACCTAATTTAATATTAAAATTTAACTAGGTTAGGACTAAAGGACGTAACGTGCAAGCTTTTGTAACATAAAGTACAAAACCCATCAATTTTAAAGGCAAAGGACACCGCCTGCAATTTAGTGTAAACATAAAGGACAAAACTTGTAATTTACTCAAAAAATTATTTAAACAGATAATTATTTAATAAGTTGAAGTAAATTGATAAGATTAGAAGTGAGAAACTATAGAGTGAGATTTTCTTTAGATTTGACAACTAAAACACTACTTTGGTAAATATTTTTGAACCAATACTATTTTGGTAAATATTTTCTCTATCAACACTACTATGGGAAAAAACTCTAATTTCTTTTCTTTGATGTTCAATGTGGTTTTGTAAATACAACAATAAGAATACGATAGAAAGTTAATAATATTAAAGGTAGTGATTCAGTAGTACTTGGACAGTTATTTATAGCAATTTATGAAATGTGGAAGTTAGTAAATATTCACTCAGTAAGAAATGGCGTGGATGAAGGTATAAAGTACTATGTGCAGTAAATAGCAGTATAAACTATAAAGCATTAGAATCTGCATTAGAAGATTATAAAAAAAATGAATGGTACTTTAGTGAGGGAGAGAAAGTTTGACAATTAAAAGGTGAAAGGGGTAACATATTGGAGTGGTAAACTATTCATCTAGCCAATCATCTCATGTCATATCAACTCCCTTCTTCACTTTTCATTTTGCACTCAATTATTAGGAGTGCTTCCCATGTGGGAGTCCTTTTTTTATATTTTTTATTTCTAGAAATTATGTTAAGGCCTCATCTTGTTTTTTTGTCCAAAATTGGCGCTCCGCCTTTCCTCCTTTTTTTCTTTCGACTCACTTGCTCTCACAATCTCACTCATACTCGTACTTTACATTAGTCACTTTCAACGAGCCAATATTTATTTTCATGTTGAGGGCGGTCATAGGGAGATTCCTCTTCTTGTGACGAGGCTGACGATGTTTATATTGCAAAGATTAAGCAGTAGTGATGAAAGATTTCTAGCCGGAAGTTGATTAGGAGGATCATTATAAAGGTTCTTATCAATCCAACCCGACTATATTTGCTTCTTTATTGTAGGGTTGTTTATGAGCCTAGCCGAGGCAAGCTCAGCTTAGTTATTAACCGAGCTGGCTCGGCTCATATTTGAAACCAAGCTAAAAATCAACCATTGGGCTCGGCTCGGCTTGGTTTGGCTGAATTTAAAAAAGAAAAACTAATACATAGCTCTTAAAATTCAGTGGTCTAAAATATCATTTAGTTATTCAAAACAACATATCCAAAATAAGTTCAACCTGATACATTACAAGCCAAAATCAAATCCAACAACACAAATAAGTTCTAAATTTCAGCGAAATACAATATTAGTTCATTAGCATGGTAATCAACCTTCAAATATGCCATAGAATCAAGTTACACTCCCAAATACATGTAAATAAAAACAACAACCATACCCAGTATAATCCCACCTATAGCGAGGGAGGGTAGGATGTAGGCACGCCTTACCTCTATCACAGGGGATAGAGAGGTTGCTTCTAGTGAGACCCTCGGCTCCAAAAACCATAACCAAGACATAAGCTTCTAAAAAACATATATAAGCACGCCACTACTAAAAAAGGTAGAAATAAAAATAATAATAAACACATAAATAAGTAAGTTTGTTAGTAAAACTACGACACCAGGAATAGGTGAAAACCTATATATATACACACACATATATATATAAACTATATCACACCTCATAAATAAGTAAGTTTGTTAGTAAAACTACGACACCAAGAATAGGTGGAAACCTATATATATATATATATATATATATATATATATATATATATATATATATATATATATATATATATATATATATATATATATATATATATATAAATATATCACACCTCATAAAACTGAAAAATTAAACTCATAAAACAGGAACCTAAAAACCAGGGCAAACTCCTAAAAATCCTTAACCTTAATCCTACGTCTCCACAAAGTTCTGTCCTCGACCATGTCCTCAAAGAGGTGCAAATCTAGCAAATCTTGCCTAATCCGCTCATCCCAAGTCATTTCGGTCTGCCTCTACTCCTGCTTCTATCTACAGTGAGTGTTTCAGCTATTCTATTCGGGTATGTCATCTGTCTCCTCCTGACATGCCCAAACCATCTCAATCTCCCCTCCGTTATCTTGTCTGAAATACTAAAAACTTCTAATCTTTCCCTAAAAACCTTATTTCCTATCTTGTCCAAGCTAGTGTGCCCACACATCCATCTTAGCATCCTCATCTTTGCTACCTCTAGCTTTCGTGAATGAATTTTCTTGATGGACCAACAATCTGATCCGTATAACATAGAGGGTCTAATTGCAACCCTATAAAATTTCCCTTTTAATTTATCAGGGAACCTCTTGTCGCACAACACCCTTGTGGCTGTTCTCCACCTACACCATCCAGCCTGGATCCGGTGAGCTACGTCACTGTCTATCTCTCCATTGCTCTGAACAAACGATCCTAGAAACTTGAACTTAGTTGCCTGTGGAACCACCTGGCCCTCAATGGTGATCTGTGTGTCGTGCTCATCGCCTGCTCCACTAAAATCAAAGTAAAGGTATTCAGTCTTAGAGCGACTTATCCTCAAACCTTTGCATTCTAAGGCTACACGCCATTCTTCTAACCTCGCATTCAAGCTCTGTTTACTTTCTTCAATCAACACAATATCGTCCACAAAAAGCAAGCACCACGGAACTGACTCCTGAATCGACTTTGACAACTCATCTAAGACAATCGCAAATAGAAAAGGGCTCAACGCTGACCCTTGGTGGAGTCCTACTTCCACAGGAAAGAAATTAGTATCCCCTATCGGTGCACGAACACTAGTGTTAGTCTTAACATATATATCCATAATTAAGTCTGCATACTTACTAGGTACCTCTCTATCCTCTAAATTGTCCTGTGAGATTAAATATATTATTGTTATAATATTTAATCTTGTAGCCATTATAATCATTTATATTATATAGATCAAAATATATTAATAACCTGTTAATAATTAGTTGGTAATTGTTGATGGACCATATTACCCTTATTAACTAATTAGGTTTCCTCTTGGGTGTATACATAAGGAGGTTATTAGAGAGTTTAAGGGTTAGACAGTTACACAATTTACACAACCCTAATAACATCAATAATCGGCTCTCTCTCCCAACCGAATCCTTCCCTTGTTTCGGTTTCATCACCATCATAATCTTACACCCTAAGGAGGAACCAGATCATCCTGACAAGTATGTCAAACTCAATGGCTGCATCTCCTACTGGATTCTCTGCTAGCCTGTCTGCTGTAACAAGTATGTTATTCATGTTTTCCATTATGTTTAAACAGAACTAATCAACATGTGGTATCAGAGCATATGTTGATAAATCAGTTCTATTTTCGTATCCAATATTCTGGGATTAAAATCTGGAAAACAGAAATCTTAAAGCCTTAACAAATCACGGTTGTTTTCGGTTCTTATTATGCCGAAATCACTGTTTTGAGAAATGGGTGGTTAATCATGTCACTCAAAATCACAATGGGTAAATTAATGTCCGAAACCTGTTAACAGAACTCTTAAAATTCAGGTTTCGGATCCTAGAATTATGTTTTATTTTAGGGTTCATCACTTGTTCTAAGAAAAACTCGAAAATTCCTTAAGTTTTGGAATATGATTTGGATTAGTGTATGTTTTTACTGTTTTTTATCTGAATTATATCTATTAAAATTTTCGAAAACTGTTAAAGATAATCATATTATAATTTCGAAATCTTTGATAAGTTTAGATCAACAATAAAATAGGAAACATTATCCCACAATCCCTAAAATTTCGAGCTTTCAGTTATTTTCACAACAACAGCTGTTAACAGGAGTTTCGAGACCATAAAGTTGCGACTCGAGACCATAAGGTTACAACTTGAGACCACAAGGATGCGACTCGAGACCATAAGGCTACAACTCGAGACCATAAGGTTACAACTCGAGACCATAAGGTTGCGACTCGAGACCATAAGGCTACAACTTGAGACCATAAGGTTACACCTCGAGACCATAAGGTTGCGACTCGAGACCATAAGGCTACAACTCAAGACCAAGGTTGCTACTCGAGACCTCATAACTGACTCGAGATCTCATAACTCAGTCGAGACCTGACTCGAGACCTCACTCAAAACCTCATTATTTTAGGCTGTTTAATGTGAACTAAAATTTAGCTAGGGGCTCCGCCCTGAACCCCGTGCGGGGGCATACTGTCCCCCTGCACCCCCCAGCGAACTCACCGTGGAGTTCGATCCACGCTAACAGTGTGACAACCCTCACTAAACCAGGTATCCGTACGACTTAATTAATAATTAATTACTGCTTAATTACTGTGCTTACTTGAACTTGTGGATAAACTACTACTTGATTACTGATACATGTACATACTTGCATCGTACTTTATTTACTGTCACTACATTATTTACATGCTGAACCTTAGTGACAAACATGATGCACAAAAGCACAGTAGCACTATGAACGGATAACCTATCAAAACATGCTGATAAAGCCAGCATCAGGCAGACACTGCCTCTAAGGCCTATATGAGCCAGAAATAGTTACTACACTAGTGGTGAGTGTAGGGATACAAGGGTTGTAGAACTGCGTCTCTAGGAATAAGTTACAATGACAGGATGTGCCTAAAACGTACTCTAAGTACAAAACTCAGCACTTTAACCAAAAATTCAGCACGTGGTTAGCTAATAAAGTGCCAAAACATGAGGAAAATATTACTAGACACTTTCAAAGTGTCGGGAATAAGTTGTGTCACTAAAATTAATATTAACGACACTTTAAAGCTTTGTTAAACGCTTTAACGGATTACTATCCAACCGAACAACCGGACTTTACCCGGGACATGAAAATTTTGCCATTAACATTGTTTATCTTTTTCTGAGCCAGTTAGGGTCCCTGAATACCTGAACACCCACTGTAATGCACAACACACTAGTAACCGGGTTAATCCCTAAACTAACTAAACTAACCTAACTACATGCTAACTAAATGGTTGATTTGGAACCGGATTACCCCCCCCCCCTAACCAAACCGTCCCCAAGAGGGGGACACCCTTGTCCTTCTTGTGATTATTTTATTATACTTGTTCCATATCTACTAGACACACAAACCCTTGGATAATGTTCATAACCTTTACCTATAAGATCACCACTAAACCCCTCATTCATTTACTTAACATTTCACCACTCAAAACACTCTCCCTCTCTCTAAATAACTCACGGCCGAACACCCCTATCCAACCCATCAATTTTTCGAGTTTTGTTTAAGCCATTCCAAGATCATTCAAGTGTGAAGGATCACCTACGAGGAGGCTTGGTGCATTCGGAACTCGAAGGACCTCATCTCATTGCTTTTATCCACTCATTTTGCGTCTAGATTCTTCCCTAGCCTCGAGCTAGTAGTAAGTTACTATAATCACACTCTCGAACTATTTTAAGGTGGTTAAAATGATATGTAACGGTTAAAACTCGTGAACATGCAAGATGATACATAAAAGTCTACTAAAAATACTAAAAGTGATGGTTAAAAGCTAGATTGTTGTGTAAATCTTGTAGTATTTGATTTGTGTAGTTATTTAGGCCCGATCTATGTTGTGGTAGCTCGGATCATCGTTTAACCCGGATTGGTCATGATCATAGATCATGACATAGAGTTGTCTTAGTGTAACAAGGGTTAAGTGATGAAACTCTACCACACGAGAAACTTGAACTTGTGTAAAAACGATTTTACTTACAAAATAGTGTTTAAAACTAGTAGATCTACGGATCTACAAGCGGTATTTTCAAAAGACCGAGTGTCAAAGAAATCTTATTTTCTAAAACTGGATCTTACACTAACAAGAATGAATTTCTAAAACACACAAGTGTGTAAACACATGTGTAACACTAAAGTTTCGACAAAGAACTAGTTATGTCAAATTTTACAAGAAGTTGTAAATATGGAATTTCTTTAAAAGCGAGGCTTTTACGAAACCGGAATGATTTATATAAAGATCCACTAAAAGTAATGGGATTTACTTCATATTTTTGGATAAACTACAAGTTCATGTAATTTTTGCGATTTACATGTTTATTGGCTAGTTTGTTGCTTTGAACATTGTTTTGGTTGAATGAAAATATTGTTGAATTGAATCATAAAAGAAAATGATACGCTTGAAAGCGTGGCCACCTCCAGTTACAGGGGAAAACTCTGGCGAAATTTTTCTAAAAACCTAACACTTGGAAATATTTTCTCTACAAGTGTTAGAGATACATTTTGACTTGTTTTCCTATATAAGTTTCGCCACGACTTTATTTACAAAATATCGGAGGTGGGGTTTTCACAAAATAAAACGTGATAAATATATATTTGGAAGATATATTTTCTTCATAACGTCACTTGTTATGTGTTTATGATTATTTTGTGAAATATACAAATATTATTTTTAGGGTAAAAATAATATTACCGTGTTAACAATTCCAAAATGATACAAACGCCTTCGCGATAATTATTTAAGTTACACCGGTAATTATTATTACCATTCGATCTATAAAACGTAACTTACACATTTAAGGAAATATTTATGAACGCGTATTTTTGTCAAGGTATTATTTTGGGAAAATTATATGTATTAAAATATAATATTTTTGGGAAGAATATTTATATTTTGGAATAAGAAGTAAAATATATATTAAGTGAGACTTAATAATATATTTCGAAGTATACGAACGCACATGTATTAAATCCCCCATCCTTGGGAAGGAAAATAATCACCAAGTATATACAGAAAGTAAACACGAAATAGTTGTCTAACTATTTCCCAAAAACTTAAACCATAAAGCTAAGGCACGGCCGTCCGTCTAATAGAGTTAGTACGTGTAGGTCGTCGCACCGCTGCTTGATCAGGAGATATACTTGGTAGAGACGCACCACGGTGAGTTCATGTCCCCCTTTTCTCTTAACTGTTTTCAGTTTTTAAACTGCGGGGGTGAAATACATGTTACTTTGATTACAAATACTTTATACATGGTATGGTTAGCGTAAGGAGGTTTACTACTTAGATCATGTGAGTGGGAGGCGGAAACTTGAGGCCATTAATCCTCAAGGTAGGACCGAGGGACAGTAGCGGTAGATCTATCTGGGTGTAGCGAGCCCAACCCCTGAGCCCGCCTAATGGACCAGGTGGTGACTTTGTGCCCAACGCATAAATCCGCTAGGTTTGAGTCTTCCTACTTGCACTTCACACATATCAATGGCCTTGCAAACCATTGGCGATCTCTTTTTCCTTATTTGCTACATACCAGGATTTTATACTTACCAAGGGTTTTATTACTCACTTACACATGAACTCGCTCAACATTATTGTTGATTTTTTTTTTCAACTTACATGTATTTCAGGGAATTAAAGGATCTGGCACGGTATGGCATGTTTTCCGGCTGCACTAGTTACGAGGTCATCCAAGTTTAAGGGATGTGACTTTTTCCTGCACGAGTCACAGTTCTTAAACTGTGTTTATGTCATGTTGATGTTTGTGTCTGTTGAACACTGTTTATGTTGTTAGGATGTGTTTCCGTTGAGACATTGTTATGGTATTTTACTTTTCAAACCTAATTTAATGGATGATCTTGCATGGTTTTTAAATTCATATCGCTTGTTATGGTTAAGCTATGGTATTAAGAAGTCACACCAAATTAACCACGCTTCCGCAAAGCTAGGGTGTGACAGCTTGGTATCAGAGCTCTGATCATAGCAAACTAGGATTCCTTCTCGAGTCTAGACTATGATCACTAGGGCTCTCACGAAAACATTTTTACTGCATGCCACTTAAGTCCAGATCCAAAACGTTTTTACAAACAAATGTTGAGCACATTTCCTTTATTATTTATAGGCTCGGTCTTGGAGGCCGAGGCTCGGTCTTGGAGACCGAGGTAGTTGGCTAGTGGGACTAGGAAGAGCAGTCTGAGAGGCTGGGAGAATTGGCTAGTGGGACTAGGAAGAGCAGTTTGAGAGGCTGGGAGAATTGGCTAGTGGGACTAGGAAGAGCAGTCTAAGAGGAGAATTGGCTAGTGGGACTAGGAAGAGCAGTCTGAGAGGCTGGGAGGCTAGTGGGACTAGGAGGACTGGTTGATTGATAATTGGACTAATATGTTTATATGATTATATGATTGATTGTTATACGTATGTGTGTTTGTGTTACAAACGTCATGCCTTCATCATGTACTAGAAAGATGGACACTGCGAATCCCATGGCCATAGTATCAGACGACATAGTTTCATCGGAGCACGAGGTGTACATTTCCGATACTACCGGCACAGACGATGACGACTTTCAGCCCTTTTGCACTGCCTGATGTCGTAGCAGAGCCTGCTGATGGCCATCTTATTGAGAATTTGCCACTCGCGGTGATCCCTGCTCCTGTGCCTCTTGCCACTTATCCCATTGTAGATATGCCCCCCCGACGTTGTCTCCAACGATGATGTCGAACTATTAGAGGAAGACCCACTTGAGGGCGAGGCCCTATTGCTGCTGGTAATAGCCTACTGCTTGCGGACGCTCCTGCAGAGGAAGCTCATGCCCACTCCCCTGTCCCAGACTCATTTGAGTTTCTGACGCCCGCATCTTCGCATATACAGGGAGTGCAGCACCACTCACACGACGCCGACCCTGATATGGCGTCATCAGCTGCACTAGTTCCCGCACACAGCTTTGAGTTTGATCACGATATTGAGGATGATCTTGTTTTTCCACCTGGTTTTGATCCAGACCATGATATTGAGTTCATACATTTAGACCAGCCCTTGGGGGATCCTGTAACCCCTGTGTTTGTTGATCGGGCTGATTTTTGGGATGGAGTTTGTTGATCCGGAGCCAGCCGTGGCCCCTGAGCCAGGCCTTGCTCTTTACCCCGCATTGGAGCATGACCCTGTTCATGCCGATGCACCTGTTGTTGCTCCTTGATTGATCATCTGCTTGGACGAGAGAAAATTTGGGGTAACTGTGCAACACAATTTATTATTACGGGGGCCCACGTAATAACGACTTGTAGTGCACAAAAATCCTGGTGGACTCTGCGGGTCAAGCTAATGAAAACCAATGTAGCAGGAAATAACTAAAACACGAATGACCAAGGCGATGTAGCCTCAAGTTCATTCTATTACAAGCAACGAGCCAAATTGGCAAACCTATGTGAAGGATCAGAATTTATTTCCTCACTTATACATTGAATATATTTTCGTGTGAAATTGGGTGATTACATGATGGCTTATGGTGCTATGTATCTCCTAGACAATTAAGATGATGTCTAACCCGCTTCATGCCACTTCGGCAAAAGAGAATGCCACCCAGGCATGACACAAACACCAGTACGTTGCCAAGGATAGAAGCCGAGCTGCAAAAACGCAACTCACAGGCAATTGCACGACATGAAGCTCTCCGCTTTTAGCACAGCAATGGCACTACTGGAAATAACCCACCAACTGACTGCACCTATGAGCAGCACCTGAACTACAAGCCTTTGAACTTCGACGGAACAGGAGGCGCCGTTACATTTGTTCGTTGGTCCGAAAAGATTGACTTCATTCTAAGAATGATTAACTGTTCACCCCAACAGAGTGTTACCTTTACCTCGGGGTCATTTCTAGATGGCACACTCTCATGGTGGGACCATCAGGTTCAGGCCTTGGCACAGAATGCTGCTTATGCACTGAGTTGGGACGAGCTCAAGGAAATGATTGAGAAGAAATGTGGTTCTAGGAATGGAATCCAAAAGTTTGAGGTGGAGTTCTGGAATTTGAAGATGGACAAACCAAGGATTCCTGAATACGTCCAGCGATCTCACGGCTTGTCTAGGGTCGTCCCCTACTAAGTCATTGATGTTGTATGATACAGTTGTGTACTTGTAAGCTTTACATTTTGGTCTCGATTTGTGGCAGTGTAATCGCAGTGATCTATTGTTTATGTTCTATGACATGAGATGTTATGTGGCTGATCTATTTATAGCATGAGATGTTATGTGCTGATGTTGATGAATACATACGTGCACTTGACTTGCTATGACCTAACCTACGTAAAACATGTTTTAGAAGATGCCGCCAAGACGCGAAATGCGCATGCCCACCTCTGAGGCAGAACTTCAAGAGATAATTGCTGCAGCTATAGCACAGCACGAGGCCCTACGCTTCGAACCTAGCAGAGGCACCTCAGAAAATAACGGTTGTTCCTACTGGCACTTCCTCAACTACAAGCCTCCGAAGTTCGACGGCACTGGGGGTGCCATAACTTTTGTGAAATGGATTGAAAGTATGGAATCCATCTTTCGAATGAGTGGTTGTATGCCAGAACAACAAGTCCCATACATTTCTGAGTTGTTGCAAGATGGAGCCCGATTATGGTGGAATCTTCAGGTTCGAATAATGGGCCTAACTACACCATACGCGTTAACTTGGGATGAGTTGAAAGGAATAATACGTAAGAAGTATTGCACCCAAACAGAAACACAGAGGTTGGAAGGTGAATTCCAGAGCCTGATAATGGAAGGTCCGAAAATGTTGGAATACATGCAAAGACTTCATGATTTGGCACGAGTCGTTCGGTACTTGGTGGAACCAGAATTGAGGAAATTAGGACATTTCATTTGGGAACTGGCACCTCAAGTCCTGAGCTTAATGACAGCATCTACGCCACCAACAACTATGGCTGCAAGTAAGATGGGCTTGGCACTTGTTACGGAAGCCATTAGACTAGAAAAACTTGCAAACCCTGACAAGGAGACTCAGGTAGAGTCGTCCGGAAAAAACAAAAGGAAGCTCACCAAAGATACCCGAACGAATGATGATGAACAAAGATCTATTCTAGGTTGTTTTGATTGCGGAGACAAAGGGCATTTCAAGAAAGATTGCCCTAACAACAATCAGGCCAATGATAAGATTTACTTAGAAATTAAACCAAGACGTGCTGGGTGCAAGTATCACCATGAATGTGGATGTCAGAAGCCTAGGTGCGGGAGGAAAGGACACAACAAGGATGGTTGTGGGATGAAGAGTCCCAGACAAGGAGAAAACAGTAACAACGCTCAAGGTGGAAATGGGAAAGGAAAAGGCCGAGTGCCTGGATGCTTCCATTGTGGGGACGTTGGACATCTTAAGAGGGAATGCCCGAAGTTGAAACAAGACCGTGAAATAACATCCAGCATCGGAGTTTGTGAAGCATGCCAGGATCCAGGCATGATTACTGGTACGTTCTCTATCAACCAAAAACTTTTGCATCTATCTTGTTTGATACTGGTGCCGATTATAACTTCGCGTCATTAGAATTTAAGAATATTCTTGGTTTGACGCCTAGTAAGTTAGACGTCCCATATTCGATCGAATTAACAAATGGGAAACTAGTTGAGACCAGTGAAGTGGTCCAAGGATGTGTGATGGAATTTGGAGAGCGTGAGTTTGCTCTGGATCTACTACCAGTCCAGTTGGGAAGCTTCGACGTGGTGGTAGGAATGGATTGGTTATCAGGAAACAAGGTTGAGATAGTTTGTCACGAAGAGGTTGTTCGTATCCCAACCGAAGATGGTGAAACAATTGTGGTTCATGGAGAGGAGCGAGATACGCCGTTGAGAATTATCAGCTGCCTCAAAGCACGAAAGTGTTTGCAGAAGGGATGTGCTGCCTTCCTGGCACACATCGTGGATAAGAAGGCTACAGAACCAAAGATCGAAGACATCCCTGTCATGAGGGAATATCCAGAAGTCTTCCCAGAGGACTTTCCTGGATTGCCACCTCAGAGGCAAGTAGAGTTTCGCATCGACTTAGTTCCAGGCGTCGCGCCTGTGGCTAAGGAACCTTATAGACTTACACCGTCTGGGATGCAAGAACTGTCGACACAACTTCAAAGAGTTGTTAGACAAGGGATTTATCCGACCAAGCTTCTCGCCTTGGGGAGCTCCAGTTTTGTTTGTCAAGAAGAAGGACGGTAGTTTTCGAATGTGTGCCGACTACCGGGAATTGAATAAGCTGACGATCAAGAATAGATACCCTCTGCCGAGAATCAATGATCTATTCGACCAACTGCAAGGTTCAAGCTTTTACTCTAAGATCGATCTTCGATCTGGATACCATCAGTTAAGGATACAAGAGGAGAGTATCCCGAAGACAGCCTTTAGAACTCGTTATGGACACTCCGAGTTCCTAGTTATGTCGTTTGGGTTGACAAACGCACCTGCAGTCTTTATGGATTTGATGAATAGAGTTTGCAAGCCCTACTTGGACAAGTTCGTGATTGTGTTCATCGACGACATTTTGATTTGTTCAAGGACGAAGGCTGAGCACGAACAGCACCTAAGAGCCATTTTGGAATTGCTGAAGAAAGAACAATTGTACGCCAAGATCTCTAAGTGCGAGTTTTAGCTACGCGAAGTCCAATTCCTTGGACATGTGGTAAATGGAGATGGGATTCATGTGGATCCAACCAAGATCGAAGCGATCAAGAATTGGGAGACGCCAAAGACGCCAACCGAGATTCGACAATTCTTGGGTTTGGCTGGCTACTACCGAAGGTTCATTGAGGACTTTTCAAAAAAAAAATCGCTCAACCATTGACGCTCCTCACCCAAAAAGATAAGAAGTTTGATTGGAGAATCAAACAGGAAGAAGCATTCCAGATATTGAAAGATAAGCTTTGCAATGCGCCAATCTTAGCACTACCGGAAGGTACAGATGATTTTGTGGTATACTGTGACACCTCGTGTCAAGGATTGGGTTGCGTGCTGATGCAACGCCAAAAGGTTATTGCTTACGCATCACGTCAGAAGAAGAACTATACCACACATGACCTGGAACTTGGCGCAGTGATTTTTGCATTAAAGATCTGGAGACACTACCTATATGGTACGAAGTGTACGATCTTCACAGATCACAAGAGCCTGCAACACATATTCAACCAGAAGGAGTTGAATATGAGGCAAAGACGATGGGTTGAGTTGTTGAATGACTACGACTGCGAGATAAAGTATCATCCAGGGAAGGCGAGTGTGGTCGCCGATGCCCTAAGTCGAAAAGAAAGAATCAAGCCCATAAGGGTTAGGGCTTTAGAAATGATTATCCAAACCGATCTTTGCTTGCGCATTCGTACCGCGCAAAAGGAAGCTCTTAAGGAAAGTAACCTGGAAGAAGAATATCTCCATGGGATGGAGAAACAATTGGTGCCAAACGAGGAAGGAACGTTATGTTTTGAGAAAAGGATTTGGGTACCTCTGTTTGGTGGTTTAAGGAAAGTTATTTTCGATGAAGCTCACAAATCGCGGTACTCTATCCATCCAGGAGCGGATAAGATGTACCAAGACCTTAAGGATTACTATTGGTGGCCTAGGATGAAGGGCGATGTTGCTGTTTTCGTGAGCAAGTGTTTAACATGTGCTAAGGTTAAAGCCGAACACCAGAAGCCTTCAGGACTTCTGCAACAACCTGAGATTTCCAAAGTGGAAATGGGAACAAATCTCCATGGATTTTATTACGAAGTTGCCAAGAACGCCAAGAGGTCACGACACAATTTGGGTAGTAGTGGACCGGTTAACGAAGTCCGCGCACTTCTTACCTATCAGAGAGAAGGATAATACGAGCAAGTTGGCTGAAATTTACATGAGAGAAATCGTTACACGCCATGGAGTACCTCTCTCAATCATCTCTGATAGAGACGGAAGGTTCGTATCAAGGATTTGGCAATCCTTCCAAGAAGCTTTTGGCTCGCAATTGAAGTTGAGCACCGCATTTCACCCACAGACCGACGGGCAAAGCGAACGGACGATACAAACTTTGGAAGACATGCTGAGAGCGTGTGTTATGGATTTGGGCGGTAGCTGGGATAAGCATTTGCCTTTGGTCGAATTTTCATATAACAACAGCTACCACACCAGTATTGGTGCCGCGCCATTTGAAGCTTTATATGGACGCAAATGCAGATCACCGCTTTGTTGGTCTGACGCAGGTGATAGACAATTGGTTGGTCCTAATGTGGTACAGGAAACCACAGATAAGATCGCACAGATCCGAGATCGCATCAATGCGGCTCGTGATCGTCAGAAAGCCTACGCGGATCGAAAAAGGAAGCCTCTGGAATTTGAGGTATGAGATATGGTTTTGTTGAAAGAATCACCCTGGAAGGGTGTGGCACGCTTTGGGAAGCGTGGAAAGTTGAATCCGCGGTATATTGGTCCGTTCAGAATTTTGGAAAGAATTGGGTTAGTAGCATACAAGTTGGATCTACCTGCCGAACTGAATGGCGTTCATGATACATTTCATGTATCAAATTTAAGGAAAAGTCCAACGCAAGATACCGTTGTCATTCCTACCGACGAGATTCATGTTGACGACACGCTCCATTTCGTTGAAGAACCTGTTGAGGTTGCGGATTGGAAAGTGAACAAAACCCGCCGGAGCAGTGTCAAACTCGTCAAAGTCAGATGGAATGCCAGACATGGTCCTGAATACACCTGGGAGCGTGAGGACCGGATGAAAGAAAAATACCCCCACTTATTTCCCAAGAACCCTGCTTCTAGAAGCAGAACTTAAAATTTCGGGACGAAATTTTTCTAACGGGGGGAGAATGTGACAACCCTCACTAAACCAGGTATCCGTACGACTTAATTAATAATTAATTACTGCTTAATTACTGTGCTTACTTGAACTTGTGGATAAACTGCTACTTGATTACTGATACATGTACATACTTGCATCGTACTTTATTTACTGTCACTACATTATTTACATGCTGAACCTTAGTGACAAACATGATGCACAAAAGCACAGTAGCACTATGAACGGATAACCTATCAAAACATGCTGATAAAGCCAGCATCAGGCAGACACTGCCTCTAAGGCCTGTATGAGCCAGAAATAGTTACTACACTAGTGGTGAGTGTAGGGATACAAGGGTTGTAGAACTGCGTCTCTAGGAATAAGTTACAATGACAGGATGTGCCTAAAACGTACTCTAAGTACAAAACTCAGCACTTTAACCAAAAATTCAGCATGTGGTTAGCTAATAAAGTGCCAAAACATGAGGAAAATATTACTAGACACTTTCAAAGTGTCGGGAATAAGTTGTGTCACTAAAATTAATATTAACGACACTTTAAAGCTTTGTTAAACGCTTTAACGGATTACTATCCAACCGAACAACCGGACTTTACCCGGGACATGAAAATTTTGCCATTAACATTGTTTATCTTTTTCTGAGCCAGTTAGGGTCCCTGAATACCCGAACACCCACTGTAATGCACAACACACTAGTAACCGGGTTAATCCCTAAACTAACTAAACTAACCTAACTACATGCTAACTAAATGGTTGATTTGGAACCGGATTACCCCCCCCCCCCCTAACCAAACCGTCCCCAAGAGGGGGACACCCTTGTCCTTCTTGTGATTATTTTATTATACTTGTTCCATATCTACTAGACACACAAACCCTTGGATAATGTTCATAACCTTTACCTATAAGATCACCACTAAACCCCTCATTCATTTACTTAACATTTCACCACTCAAAACACTCTCCCTCTCTCTAAATAACTCACGGCCGAACACCCCTATCCAACCCATCAATTTTTCGAGTTTTGTTTAAGCCATTCCAAGATCATTCAAGTGTGAAGGATCACCTACGAGGAGGCTTGGTGCATTCGGAACTCGAAGGACCTCATCTCATTGCTTTTATCCACTCATTTTGCGTCTAGATTCTTCCCTAGCCTCGAGCTAGTAGTAAGTTACTATAATCACACTCTCGAACTATTTTAAGGTGGTTAAAATGATATGTAACGGTTAAAACTCGTGAACATGCAAGATGATACATAAAAGTCTACTAAAAAATACTAAAAGTGATGGTTAAAAGCTAGATTGTTGTGTAAATCTTGTAGTATTTGATTTGTGTAGTTATTTAGGCCCGATCTATGTTGTGGTAGCTCGGATCATCGTTTAACCCGGATTGGTCATGATCATGGATCATGACATAGAGTTGTCTTAGTGTAACAAGGGTTAAGTGATGAAACTCTACCACACGAGAAACTTGAACTTGTGTAAAAACGATTTTACTTACAAAATAGTGTTTAAAACTAGTAGATCTACGGATCTACAAGCGGTATTTTCAAAAGACCGAGTGTCAAAGAAATCTTATTTTCTAAAACCGGATCTTACACTAACAAGAATGAATTTCTAAAACACACAAGTGTGTAAACACATGTGTAACACTAAAGTTTCAACAAAGAACTAGTTTTGTCAAATTTTACAAGAAGTTGTAAAGATGGAATTTCTTTAAAAGCGAGGCTTTTACGAAACCGGAATGATTTATATAAAGATCCACTAAAAGTAATGGGATTTACTTCATATTTTTGGATAAACTACAAGTTCATGTAATTTTTGCGATTTACATGTTTATTGGCTAGTTTGTTGCTTTGAACATTGTTTTGGTTGAATGAAAATATTGTTGAATTGAATCATAAAAGAAAATGATACGCTTGAAAGCGTGGCCACCTCTAGTTATAGGGGAAAACTCTGGCGAAATTTTTCTAAAAACCTAACACTTGGAAATATTTTCTCTACAGGTGTTAGAGATACATTTTGACTTGTTTTCCTATATAAGTTTCGCCACGACTTTATTTACAAAATATCGGAGGTGGGGTTTTCACAAAATAAAACGTGATAAATATATATTTGGAAGATATATTTTCTTCATAACGTCACTTGTTATGTGTTTATGATTATTTTGTGAAATATACAAATATTATTTTTAGGGTAAAAATAATATTACCGTGTTAACAATTCCAAAATGATACAAACGCCTTCGCGATAATTATTTAAGTTACACCGGTAATTATTATTACCATTCGATCTATAAAACGTAACTTACACATTTAAGGAAATATTTATGAACGCGTATTTTTGTCAAGGTATTATTTTGGGAAAATTATATGTATTAAAATATAATATTTTTGGGAAGAATATTTATATTTTGGAATAAGAAGTAAAATATATATTAAGTGAGACTTAATAATATATTCCAAAGTATACGAACACACATGTATTAAATCCCCCATCCTTGGGAAGGAAAATAATCACCAAGTATATACAGAAAGTAAACACGAAATAGTTGTCTAACTATTTCCCAAAAACTTAAACCATAAAGCTAAGGCACGGCCGTCCGTCTAATAGAGTTAGTACGTGTAGGTCGTCGCACCGCTGCTTGATCAGGAGATATACTTGGTAGAGACGCACCACGGTGAGTTCATGTCCCCCTTTTCTCTTAACTGTTTTCAGTTTTTAAACTGCGGGGGTGAAATACATGTTACTTTGATTACAAATACTTTATACATGGTATGGTTAGCGTAAGGAGGTTTACTACTTAGATCATGTGAGTGGGAGGCGGAAACTTGAGGCCATTAATCCTCAAGGTAGGACCGAGGGACAGTAGCGGTAGATCTATCTGGGTGTAGCGAGCCCAACCCCTGAGCCCGCCTAATGGACCAGGTGGTGACTTTGTGCCCAACGCATAAATCCGCTAGGTTTGAGTCTTCCTACTTGCACTTCACACATATCAATGGCCTTGCAAACCATTGGTGATCTCTTTTTCCTTATTTGCTACATACCAGGATTTTATACTTACCAAGGGTTTTATTACTCACTTACACATGAACTCGCTCAACATTATTGTTGATTTTTTTTTCAACTTACATGTATTTCAGGGAATTAAAGGATCTGGCACGGTATGGCATGTTTTCCGGCTGCACTAGTTACGAGGTCATCCAAGTTTAAGGGATGTGACTTTTTCCTGCACGAGTCACAGTTCTTAAACTGTGTTTATGTCATGTTGATGTTTGTGTCTGTTGAACACTGTTTATGTTGTTAGGATGTGTTTCCGTTGAGACATTGTTATGGTATTTTACTTTTCAAACCTAATTTAATGGATGATCTTGCATGGTTTTTAAATTCATATCGCTTGTTATGGTTAAGCTATGGTATTAAGAAGTCACACCAAATTAACCACGCTTCCGCAAAGCTAGGGTGTGACAGCTTGGTATCAGAGCTCTGATCATAGCAAACTAGGATTCCTTCTCGAGTCTAGACTATGATCACTAGGGCTCTCACGAAAACATTTTTACTGCATGCCACTTAAGTCCAGATCCAAAACGTTTTTACAAACAAATGTTGAGCACATTTCCTTTATTATTTATAGGCTCGGTCTTGGAGGCCAAGGCTCGGTCTTGGAGACCGAGGTAGTTGGCTAGTGGGACTAGGAAGAGCAGTCTGAGAGGCTGGGAGAATTGGCTAGTGGGACTAGGAAGAGCAGTTTGAGAGGCTGGGAGAATTGGCTAGTGGGACTAGGAAGAGCAGTCTAAGAGGAGAATTGGCTAGTGGGACTAGGAAGAGCAGTCTGAGAGGCTGGGAGGCTAGTGGGACTAGGAGGACTGGTTGATTGATAATTGGACTAATATGTTTATATGATTATATGATTGATTGTTATACGTATGTGTGTTTGTGTTACAAACGTCATGCCTTCATCATGTACTAGAAAGATGGACACTGCGAATCCCATGGCCATAGTATCAGACGACATAGTTTCATCGGAGCACGAGGTGTACATTTCCGATACTACCGGCACAGAAGATGACGACTTTCAGCCCTTTTGCACTGCCTGATGTCGTAGCAGAGCCTGCTGATGGCCATCTTATTGAGAATTTGCCACTCGCGGTGATCCCTGCTCCTGTGCCTCTTGCCACTTATCCCATTGTAGATATGCCCCCCCGACGTTGTCTCCAACGATGATGTCGAACTATTAGAGGAAGACCCACTTGAGGGCGAGGCCCTATTGCTGCTGGTAATAGCCTACTGCTTGCGGACGCTCCTGCAGAGGAAGCTCATGCCCACTCCCCTGTCCCAGACTCATTTGAGTTTCTGACGCCCGCATCTTCGCATATACAGGGAGTGCAGCACCACTCACACGACGCCGACCCTGATATGGCGTCATCAGCTGCACTAGTTCCCGCACACAGCTTTGAGTTTGATCACGATATTGAGGATGATCTTGTTTTTCCACCTGGTTTTGATCCAGACCATGATATTGAGTTCATACATTTAGACCAGCCCTTGGGGGATCCTGTAACCCCTGTGTTTGTTGATCGGGCTGATTTTTGGGATGGAGTTTGTTGATCCGGAGCCAGCCGTGGCCCCTGAGCCAGGCCTTGCTCTTTACCCCGCATTGGAGCATGACCCTGTTCATGCCGATGCACCTGTTGTTGCTCCTTGATTGATCATCTGCTTGGACGAGAGAAAATTTGGGGTAACTGTGCAACACAATTTATTATTACGGGGGCCCACGTAATAACGACTTGTAGTGCACAAAAATCCTGGTGGACTCTGCGGGTCAAGCTAATGAAAACCAATGTAGCAGGAAATAACTAAAACACGAATGACCAAGGCGATGTAGCCTCAAGTTCATTCTATTACAAGCAACGAGCCAAATTGGCAAACCTATGTGAAGGATCAGAATTTATTTCCTCACTTATACATTGAATATATTTTCGTGTGAAATTGGGTGATTACATGATGGCTTATGGTGCTATGTATCTCCTAGACAATTAAGATGATGTCTAACCCGCTTCATGCCACTTCGGCAAAAGAGAATGCCACCCAGGCATGACACAAACACCAGTACGTTGCCAAGGATAGAAGCCGAGCTGCAAAAACGCAACTCACAGGCAATTGCACGACATGAAGCTCTCCGCTTTTAGCACACCAATGGCACTACTGGAAATAACCCACCAACTGACTGCACCTATGAGCAGCACCTGAACTACAAGCCTTTGAACTTCGACGGAACAGGAGGCGCCGTTACATTTGTTCGTTGGTCCGAAAAGATTGACTTCATTCTAAGAATGATTAACTGTTCACCCCAACAGAGTGTTACCTTTACCTCGGGGTCATTTCTAGATGGCACACTCTCATGGTGGGACCATCAGGTTCAGGCCTTGGCACAGAATGCTGCTTATGCACTGAGTTGGGACGAGCTCAAGGAAATGATTGAGAAGAAATGTGGTTCTAGGAATGGAATCCAAAAGTTTGAGGTGGAGTTCTGGAATTTGAAGATGGACAAACCAAGGATTCCTGAATACGTCCAGCGATCTCACGGCTTGTCTAGGGTCGTCCCCTACTAAGTCATTGATGTTGTATGATACAGTTGTGTACTTGTAAGCTTTACATTTTGGTCTCGATTTGTGGCAGTGTAATCGCAGTGATCTATTGTTTATGTTCTATGACATGAGATGTTATGTGGCTGATCTATTTATAGCATGAGATGTTATGTGCTGATGTTGATGAATACATACGTGCACTTGACTTGCTATGACCTAACCTACGTAAAACATGTTTTAGAAGATGCCGCCAAGACGCGAAATGCGCATGCCCACCTCTGAGGCAGAACTTCAAGAGATAATTGCTGCAGCTATAGCACAGCACGAGGCCCTACGCTTCGAACCTAGCAGAGGCACCTCAGAAAATAACGGTTGTTCCTACTGGCACTTCCTCAACTACAAGCCTCCGAAGTTCGACGGCACTGGGGGTGCCATAACTTTTGTGAAATGGATTGAAAGTATGGAATCCATCTTTCGAATGAGTGGTTGTATGCCAGAACAACAAGTCCCATACATTTCTGAGTTGTTGCAAGATGGAGCCCGATTATGGTGGAATCTTCAGGTTCGAATAATGGGCCTAACTACACCATACGCGTTAACTTGGGATGAGTTGAAAGGAATAATACGTAAGAAGTATTGCACCCAAACAGAAACACAGAGGTTGGAAGGTGAATTCCAGAGCCTGATAATGGAAGGTCCGAAAATGTTGGAATACATGCAAAGACTTCATGATTTGGCACGAGTCGTTCGGTACTTGGTGAAACCAGAATTGAGGAAATTAGGACATTTCATTTGGGAACTGGCACCTCAAGTCCTGAGCTTAATGACAGCATCTACGCCACCAACAACTATGGCTGCAAGTAAGATGGGCTTGGCACTTGTTACGGAAGCCATTAGACTAGAAAAACTTGCAAACCCTGACAAGGAGACTCAGGTAGAGTCGTCCGGAAAAAACAAAAGGAAGCTCACCAAAGATACCCGAACGAATGATGATGAACAAAGATCTATTCTAGGTTGTTTTGATTGCGGAGACAAAGGGCATTTCAAGAAAGATTGCCCTAACAACAATCAGGCCAATGATAAGATTTACTTAGAAATTAAACCAAGACGTGCTGGGTGCAAGTATCACCATGAATGTGGATGTCAGAAGCCTAGGTGCGGGAGGAAAGGACACAACAAGGATGGTTGTGGGATGAAGAGTCCCAGACAAGGAGAAAACAGTAACAACGCTCAAGGTGGAAATGGGAAAGGAAAAGGCCGAGTGCCTGGATGCTTCCATTGTGGGGACGTTGGACATCTTAAGAGGGAATGCCCGAAGTTGAAACAAGACCGTGAAATAACATCCAGCATCGGAGTTTGTGAAGCATGCCAGGATCCAGGCATGATTACTGGTACGTTCTCTATCAACCAAAAACTTTTGCATCTATCTTGTTTGATACTGGTGCCGATTATAACTTCGCGTCATTAGAATTTAAGAATATTCTTGGTTTGACGCCTAGTAAGTTAGACGTCCCATATTCGATCGAATTAACAAATGGGAAACTAGTTGAGACCAGTGAAGTGGTCCAAGGATGTGTGATGGAATTTGGAGAGCGTGAGTTTGCTCTGGATCTACTACCAGTCCAGTTGGGAAGCTTCGACGTGGTGGTAGGAATGGATTGGTTATCAGGAAACAAGGCTGAGATAGTTTGTCACGAAGAGGTTGTTCGTATCCCAACCGAAGATGGTGAAACAATTGTGGTTCATGGAGAGGAGCGAGATACGCCGTTGAGAATTATCAGCTGCCTCAAAGCACGAAAGTGTTTGCAGAAGGGATGTGCTGCCTTCCTGGCACACATCGTGGATAAGAAGGCTACAGAACCAAAGATCGAAGACATCCCTGTCATGAGGGAATATCCAGAAGTCTTCCCAGAGGACTTTCCTGGATTGCCACCTCAGAGGCAAGTAGAGTTTCGCATCGACTTAGTTCCAGGCGTCGCGCCTGTGGCTAAGGAACCTTATAGACTTACACCGTCTGGGATGCAAGAACTGTCGACACAACTTCAAAGAGTTGTTAGACAAGGGATTTATCCGACCAAGCTTCTCGCCTTGGGGAGCTCCAGTTTTGTTTGTCAAGAAGAAGGACGGTAGTTTTCGAATGTGTGCCGACTACCGGGAATTGAATAAGCTGACGATCAAGAATAGATACCCTCTGCCGAGAATCAATGATCTATTCGACCAACTGCAAGGTTCAAGCTTTTACTCTAAGATCGATCTTCGATCTGGATACCATCAGTTAAGGATACAAGAGGAGAGTATCCCGAAGACAGCCTTCAGAACTCGTTATGGACACTCCGAGTTCCTAGTTATGTCGTTTGGGTTGACAAACGCACCTGCAGTCTTTATGGATTTGATGAATAGAGTTTGCAAGCCCTACTTGGACAAGTTCGTGATTGTGTTCATCGACGACATTTTGATTTGTTCAAGGACGAAGGCTGAGCACGAACAGCACCTAAGAGCCATTTTGGAATTGCTGAAGAAAGAACAATTGTACGCCAAGATCTCTAAGTGCGAGTTTTAGCTACGCGAAGTCCAATTCCTTGGACATGTGGTAAATGGAGATGGGATTCATGTGGATCCAACCAAGATCGAAGCGATCAAGAATTGGGAGACGCCAAAGACGCCAACCGAGATTCGACAATTCTTGGGTTTGGCTGGCTACTACCGAAGGTTCATTGAGGACTTTTCAAAAAAAAATCGCTCAACCATTGACGCTCCTCACCCAAAAAGATAAGAAGTTTGATTGGAGAATCAAACAGGAAGAAGCATTCCAGATATTGAAAGATAAGCTTTGCAATGCGCCAATCTTAGCACTACCGGAAGGTACAGATGATTTTGTGGTATACTGTGACACCTCGTGTCAAGGATTGGGTTGCGTGCTGATGCAACGCCAAAAGGTTATTGCTTACGCATCACGTCAGAAGAAGAACTATACCACACATGACCTGGAACTTGGCGCAGTGATTTTTGCATTAAAGATCTGGAGACACTACCTATATGGTACGAAGTGTACGATCTTCACAGATCACAAGAGCCTGCAACACATATTCAACCAGAAGGAGTTGAATATGAGGCAAAGACGATGGGTTGAGTTGTTGAATGACTACGACTGCGAGATAAAGTATCATCCAGGGAAGGCGAGTGTGGTCGCCGATGCCCTAAGTCGAAAAGAAAGAATCAAGCCCATAAGGGTTAGGGCTTTAGAAATGATTATCCAAACCGATCTTTGCTTGCGCATTCGTACCGCGCAAAAGGAAGCTCTTAAGGAAAGTAACCTGGAAGAAGAATATCTCCATGGGATGGAGAAACAATTGGTGCCAAACGAGGAAGGAACGTTATGTTTTGAGAAAAGGATTTGGGTACCTCTGTTTGGTGGTTTAAGGAAAGTTATTTTCGATGAAGCTCACAAATCGCGGTACTCTATCCATCCAGGAGCGGATAAGATGTACCAAGACCTTAAGGATTACTATTGGTGGCCTAGGATGAAGGGCGATGTTGCTGTTTTCGTGAGCAAGTGTTTAACATGTGCTAAGGTTAAAGCCGAACACCAGAAGCCTTCAGGACTTCTGCAACAACCTGAGATTTCCAAAGTGGAAATGGGAACAAATCTCCATGGATTTTATTACGAAGTTGCCAAGAACGCCAAGAGGTCACGACACAATTTGGGTAGTAGTGGACCGGTTAACGAAGTCCGCGCACTTCTTACCTATCAGAGAGAAGGATAATACGAGCAAGTTGGCTGAAATTTACATGAGAGAAATCGTTACACGCCATGGAGTACCTCTCTCAATCATCTCTGATAGAGACGGAAGGTTCGTATCAAGGATTTGGCAATCCTTCCAAGAAGCTTTTGGCTCGCAATTGAAGTTGAGCACCGCATTTCACCCACAGACCGACGGGCAAAGCGAACGGACGATACAAACTTTGGAAGACATGCTGAGAGCGTGTGTTATGGATTTGGGCGGTAGCTGGGATAAGCATTTGCCTTTGGTCGAATTTTCATATAACAACAGCTACCACACCAGTATTGGTGCCGCGCCATTTGAAGCTTTATATGGACGCAAATGCAGATCACCGCTTTGTTGGTCTGACGCAGGTGATAGACAATTGGTTGGTCCTAATGTGGTACAGGAAACCACAGATAAGATCGCACAGATCCGAGATCGCATCAATGCGGCTCGTGATCGTCAGAAAGCCTACGCGGATCGAAAAAGGAAGCCTCTGGAATTTGAGGTATGAGATATGGTTTTGTTGAAAGAATCACCCTGGAAGGGTGTGGCACGCTTTGGGAAGCGTGGAAAGTTGAATCCGCGGTATATTGGTCCGTTCAGAATTTTGGAAAGAATTGGGTTAGTAGCATACAAGTTGGATCTACCTGCCGAACTGAATGGCGTTCATGATACATTTCATGTATCAAATTTAAGGAAAAGTCCAACGCAAGATACCGTTGTCATTCCTACCGACGAGATTCATGTTGACGACACGCTCCATTTCGTTGAAGAACCTGTTGAGGTTGCAGATTGGAAAGTGAACAAAACCCGCCGGAGCAGTGTCAAACTCGTCAAAGTCAGATGGAATGCCAGACATGGTCCTGAATACACCTGGGAGCGTGAGGACCGGATGAAAGAAAAATACCCCCACTTATTTCCCAAGAACCCTGCTTCTAGAAGCAGAACTTAAAATTTCGGGACGAAATTTTTCTAACGGGGGGAGAATGTGACAACCCTCACTAAACCAGGTATCCGTACGACTTAATTAATAATTAATTACTGCTTAATTACTGTGCTTACTTGAACTTGTGGATAAACTGCTACTTGATTACTGATACATGTACATACTTGCATCGTACTTTATTTACTGTCACTACATTATTTACATGCTGAACCTTAGTGACAAACATGATGCACAAAAGCACAGTAGCACTATGAACGGATAACCTATCAAAACATGCTGATAAAGCCAGCATCAGGCAGACACTGCCTCTAAGGCCTGTATGAGCCAGAAATAGTTACTACACTAGTGGTGAGTGTAGGGATACAAGGGTTGTAGAACTGCGTCTCTAGGAATAAGTTACAATGACAGGATGTGCCTAAAACGTACTCTAAGTACAAAACTCAGCACTTTAACCAAAAATTCAGCATGTGGTTAGCTAATAAAGTGCCAAAACATGAGGAAAATATTACTAGACACTTTCAAAGTGTCGGGAATAAGTTGTGTCACTAAAATTAATATTAACGACACTTTAAAGCTTTGTTAAACGCTTTAACGGATTACTATCCAACCGAACAACCGGACTTTACCCGGGACATGAAAATTTTGCCATTAACATTGTTTATCTTTTTCTGAGCCAGTTAGGGTCCCTGAATACCCGAACACCCACTGTAATGCACAACACACTAGTAACCGGGTTAATCCCTAAACTAACTAAACTAACCTAACTACATGCTAACTAAATGGTTGATTTGGAACCGGATTACCCCCCCCCCCCTAACCAAACCGTCCCCAAGAGGGGGACACCCTTGTCCTTCTTGTGATTATTTTATTATACTTGTTCCATATCTACTAGACACACAAACCCTTGGATAATGTTCATAACCTTTACCTATAAGATCACCACTAAACCCCTCATTCATTTACTTAACATTTCACCACTCAAAACACTCTCCCTCTCTCTAAATAACTCACGGCCGAACACCCCTATCCAACCCATCAATTTTTCGAGTTTTGTTTAAGCCATTCCAAGATCATTCAAGTGTGAAGGATCACCTACGAGGAGGCTTGGTGCATTCGGAACTCGAAGGACCTCATCTCATTGCTTTTATCCACTCATTTTGCGTCTAGATTCTTCCCTAGCCTCGAGCTAGTAGTAAGTTACTATAATCACACTCTCGAACTATTTTAAGGTGGTTAAAATGATATGTAACGGTTAAAACTCGTGAACATGCAAGATGATACATAAAAGTCTACTAAAAAATACTAAAAGTGATGGTTAAAAGCTAGATTGTTGTGTAAATCTTGTAGTATTTGATTTGTGTAGTTATTTAGGCCCGATCTATGTTGTGGTAGCTCGGATCATCGTTTAACCCGGATTGGTCATGATCATGGATCATGACATAGAGTTGTCTTAGTGTAACAAGGGTTAAGTGATGAAACTCTACCACACGAGAAACTTGAACTTGTGTAAAAACGATTTTACTTACAAAATAGTGTTTAAAACTAGTAGATCTACGGATCTACAAGCGGTATTTTCAAAAGACCGAGTGTCAAAGAAATCTTATTTTCTAAAACCGGATCTTACACTAACAAGAATGAATTTCTAAAACACACAAGTGTGTAAACACATGTGTAACACTAAAGTTTCAACAAAGAACTAGTTTTGTCAAATTTTACAAGAAGTTGTAAAGATGGAATTTCTTTAAAAGCGAGGCTTTTACGAAACCGGAATGATTTATATAAAGATCCACTAAAAGTAATGGGATTTACTTCATATTTTTGGATAAACTACAAGTTCATGTAATTTTTGCGATTTACATGTTTATTGGCTAGTTTGTTGCTTTGAACATTGTTTTGGTTGAATGAAAATATTGTTGAATTGAATCATAAAAGAAAATGATACGCTTGAAAGCGTGGCCACCTCTAGTTATAGGGGAAAACTCTGGCGAAATTTTTCTAAAAACCTAACACTTGGAAATATTTTCTCTACAGGTGTTAGAGATACATTTTGACTTGTTTTCCTATATAAGTTTCGCCACGACTTTATTTACAAAATATCGGAGGTGGGGTTTTCACAAAATAAAACGTGATAAATATATATTTGGAAGATATATTTTCTTCATAACGTCACTTGTTATGTGTTTATGATTATTTTGTGAAATATACAAATATTATTTTTAGGGTAAAAATAATATTACCGTGTTAACAATTCCAAAATGATACAAACGCCTTCGCGATAATTATTTAAGTTACACCGGTAATTATTATTACCATTCGATCTATAAAACGTAACTTACACATTTAAGGAAATATTTATGAACGCGTATTTTTGTCAAGGTATTATTTTGGGAAAATTATATGTATTAAAATATAATATTTTTGGGAAGAATATTTATATTTTGGAATAAGAAGTAAAATATATATTAAGTGAGACTTAATAATATATTCCAAAGTATACGAACACACATGTATTAAATCCCCCATCCTTGGGAAGGAAAATAATCACCAAGTATATACAGAAAGTAAACACGAAATAGTTGTCTAACTATTTCCCAAAAACTTAAACCATAAAGCTAAGGCACGGCCGTCCGTCTAATAGAGTTAGTACGTGTAGGTCGTCGCACCGCTGCTTGATCAGGAGATATACTTGGTAGAGACGCACCACGGTGAGTTCATGTCCCCCTTTTCTCTTAACTGTTTTCAGTTTTTAAATTGCGGGGGTGAAATACATGTTACTTTGATTACAAATACTTTATACATGGTATGGTTAGCGTAAGGAGGTTTACTACTTAGATCATGTGAGTGGGTAGGCGGAAACTTGAGGCCATTAATCCTCAAGGTAGGACCGAGGGACAGTAGCGGTAGATCTATCTGGGTGTAGCGAGCCCAACCCCTGAGCCCGCCTAATGGACCAGGTGGTGACTTTGTGCCCAACGCATAAATCCGCTAGGTTTGAGTCTTCCTACTTACACTTCACACATATCAATGGCCTTGCAAACCATTGGTGATCTCTTTTTCCTTATTTGCTACATACCAGGATTTTATACTTACCAAGGGTTTTATTACTCACTTACACATGAACTCGCTCAACATTATTGTTGATTTTTTTTTCAACTTACATGTATTTCAGGGAATTAAAGGATCTGGCACGGTATGGCACGTTTTCCCGCTGCACTAGTTACGAGGTCATCCAAGTTTAAGGGATGTGACTTTTTCCTGCACGAGTCACAGTTCTTAAACTGTGTTTATGTCATGTTGATGTTTGTGTCTGTTGAACATTGTTTATGTTGTTAGGATGTGTTTCCGTTGAGACATTGTTATGGTATTTTACTTTTCAAACCTAATTTAATGGATGATCTTGCATGGTTTTTAAATTCATATCGCTTGTTATGGTTAAGCTATGGTATTAAGAAGTCACACCAAATTAACCATGCTTCCGCAAAGCCAGGGTGTGACAAACAGGTGGTTTGCTATTAAATACTTGGTTTTGTAAACACTTAATTACCTAATCAGAATCATATTACTTTTTACAAAACCAAAATAGCTTAACTTGAATGAGCTTCTGATGTATCATTTCTGGCCAAAGCTGATTTAATACATCTATTTATTGTTCAAGTATTATAAAAGCTATGTTGAGTATGCATTACAAACGTGAAATGTCTTAATTTCTGGCCAAAGCTGATTTAATTCATTTATGTCTAGCATACTTAACAAGTGCATAACTAAAGTGATTGTCTCATTTCTGGCCAAAGATGATTTGTCACGATCACTTTGTACACATACTTAAATGATTACACTTCTGGCCAAAGCTGATTTGTCTTCGTTTAAGTAGAATTTTAACTAAGTCTATTATTTTGATGTTAGTAATAGACAATATCACAGCTTCATAATTAAAATGGTCATTATTTTTTGCCTGCCTTAGTATAACATGCCCTTAGATCACATTAGGACTTCTTTCTTAGTATCATAACTTGCTCATCTTATTTCCACTATCAGCACCCAATTGTGGGATTCCACCTTTGACTGGTGATAACTTTGCTGAATGGAAGGATGCCCTCATGCTTACACTTGGATTGCTAGACTTCGATTATGCTCTAAGAGAGAATAAGCCAGCGGACCTTACTCCTCAAAGTACTGTTGATGAGCAGATAGTACATGAAAAATGGACTAGGTGTAACCGCATGTCTCTCATGTTCATGAAACAATCCATACACAATGCAATTAGAGAAGCTATTCCTGATTCTGAGGATGCTAAAACCTACCTGCCTTCTGTGGAGGCACAATTCAAAGGGACATCAAAAGCACACGCTAGCACTCTTATCCTCAAGCCGGTGACGACTAAGTATGATGGGAGGAGCGGCATTCGCGAGCACATCACGATGATGCATGACATGGCCAATAAGCTGAAGGGGCTAGAGATGGAAATCAGTGATGGTTTTCTTGTTCACTTCATCATCACTTCGCTTCCTTCGTCCTATGAAGCATTCAAGATCAATCACAACACTCAGAAGGATAAAGGGACGATGAGTGAGCTGGTCGCTATGTGCGTACAGGAGGAAGATGTTATGAAGATGGATCGCACTACTGATGTTGCTAACTTCACCACCTCCAACTCTAAGAAGAGGAAGAACAATTATCATAGAAAGGATGCTTCTAAAGTTCAAAAGCCAAATCCTAATACAAGTGCACCTTCCAGCTCTAAGAGCTCCTTAGGCAAACCCTACTGCATGTTCTGTAAGAAAACAGGACATAAGCAAAAGGAATGCCCTGACTTCAAGGAGTGGCTGGCCAAGAAAGGTAACGATTTTTTCATGATACTTGAGTCCTTTAATTTAAATGTTCCTGCTAATTCTTGGTGGTTTGATTCTGGTTCTATGGTTCATGTAACTAACTCTACTCAGGGATTCCTTTCAATCCGGAAGTTGGAAAGAAACCAAAGAACACTTAAAGTTGGGGATGATCGAGAATTAGAAGTGAAGGCCATAGGAACATTACAATTATTTTTGAAAACTGGTTTATGCATTAAACTTTATGATACCTTATATGTTCCTGAGGTAACTCGGAATCTTGTATTAGGACCAAAGTTAGACATGGACAGTTTTGTTGTTTCCCATGGTCATCGCAAACTTTCTATTCTCTATGATTCTGTTCTTTATGGTACTGGTATTCTGGATGGTGGTCTCTATAGATTAGAACTAGATGATAATTTTTCCAAATCTTTGTTGTCATATAATATTAATGAATCACTGACAAAGATGGAAAAGAAACGAGACTTAGAGACTTCATCCATGTTGTGGCATCAACGTTTAGGCCACATCTCAAGAGAACGATTAAATCGTCTCGTAAAAGATGAAGTCTTACCTCCTTTCGATTTCACTGATTTTGGAACATGTGTTAAATATCTCAAAGGCAAAATGACATAAGCGAATAAGAAAGGTGCCACTAGGAGCTCTAATCTATTAGAACTCATTCATACTAACATTAGTGGTCCCTACCAAATCGCTGGCATAACAGGACATACTTCATTTATCACTTTCATTGATGATTATTCTCGTTACATGTACTTGTATCTTATTAAGGAAAAGTCTGAATCTCTTACAACTTTTAAAGATTATAAAGCTGAAGTTGAAAAGCAATTAGATCGTCAGATTAAAGTTGTGAGATCAGATAGAGGCGGTGAATATTATGGAAAACGTACTGATGTGGGCCAAGCTCCTGGTCCATTTTATGAGTTTTGTAAGGGCCAGGGGATTGTGAATCAATACACCATGCCTGGTACACCTCAGCAGAACGGTGTCGCTGAACGAAGAAATCGTACTCTTATGAACATGGTGCGCAGTATGTTAGCCAACACTAATTTACCATTATTCCTCTGGACTGAAGCGTTAAAAGCAGTTGTTCATATACTCAATAGAGTTCCTTCTAAGTCTATCCCTAAAACTCCTTATGAACTTTGGACAGGAAGGAAACCGAGTCTTAAATGTATGAAAGTATGGGGCTGCATTGCTGAAGCAAAACTCTATAATCCTTTCCTAAGGAAACTTAACCCTAAAACAGTTACCTGTTTCTTTATCGGGTATCCTGATCATTCGAAGGTGTAACACCCTTGCTTGTTTAATACAATATTTTATATAAGTTTCGTATAAATACATGTTTATACGATTACACGTACGTATGACAATACGAGTTTACTAAAAGTTTTACAATTTAAAACTAGAACAACTTAATGTAATTGAATTCGTCGTTTAAAAGATACGACGTAACGCCGTGCGGAAGCTTGTATTTTATCGTGTTCGGTTCCTCATCGAGCTTGATCTTCATCCGGGCACTCTTGACATTCACCTATGATCAAAACCAACTTAAAAGTTAGTTTTGATAGTTAAATAACAAGTTTAAACAAGTTATATGGGTGAAACAAACAAAATTAAACATTTTAGGATTCAAGGGGGGCTAGACGCCCCACCTAGCCCCCTTTTTGACAGCAAGTTCTTATTATGTTGCTGCATATTCCCAGCATAACCCGGTTTCACGGAAACGAGCATAACTCTCTCGTTTTTAATCAGTTTTACCCGATTCTTTTTCCTACGCGTCCGTAATTTAATTCTCCGTCTTATGAAGTTGAAATCCAACATCCGGCATAACAAAATTTCAGACCTTTAAGTCTTCTACTTAATACCTTTTTACAAAGTTTTGACCCGTTCATGTTTTTATCAAACAAACATGTTGTTTGATTCTAAATTTCTCATCATTTCCATGTTGCTTATCATATGAGATTCAAATCATGGTTTATATACATTCTTAATTCCGTTTTTACTTAGATGATTAATTGACCCGTTAAGGGCATTTAAGCACTTTTACACATAATTCACACCCATTTATTCCTAGCATCTTATTTCCACGTTATTCATCAAATGATCTTCCATCACAACTATATTTGTGATGGGTTTAATGTGGCGATTTATATAATCCGAGTTTTACCCCTCGGATTATCATTTTACGTGATTGACCCGTTCATAGGCATTTGACCCCCAAGGTTTATGCCTACGACTCTTACATGTGTCTAAGAGTTACATAATGATAATACTAGTATCTAAACGATTTCTAAGGGTCGTTTGCCCGATTTACCTATCAAGGGCATTTTCGTCAACTTATTTCCCCCTTTTACGACATAGATCCCTTTGCTAAGGTATTTGACCAACATTGCATTTTTAACTATAAATCTATATATATGCGTACCTGGCTCGAGTCAACATATAGACCCGTTTTATACCTCGCGTTAATTAACCAATATTCTATGGCGTCGCAATTATCCAATTGGCTATTCGCTCCTGATAACATACGACTTGACAACCTCATTAATCGATATCGTCAAATGGTGTTATCATCACCATTTGACCCGTTTGGACTATAAGACCAAACATTTACATAAATTAGAATAAAAGCAAGGTTTTAAATTTGCAAATTCACCCATTTGCCCCATTTACCATAAACCATGGTTTTTATCATTTATACTCGTTCCGACTTGTATCAATCATGTCAGAACCCTCATTTCGTCGCATTTATAGTTTATAAAACACACACGTGTCCTACAAAAAGGGTGTAAGTTTTACTTACCTCGTGTCCGAGCTACGCTTTCCTTTTCCTTCTACTTGATTTATTTGGCCGCTTCTTTCTCAAGCCTCAACCTAGCTCGTTTAAGCGTCAAACTATTGTCAATCATTTACAAGGCGGTTAGATTAGTCATTAACAATCAGACTATTCCACCTCACTTATTTTCTATGTCGAAGCTACTGTTCGACTTAATGCTTAGTTAACTTAGTTTATCAAAGTTAACTACTTTAAATCACAAGGTTTACAACATTAAGTCTAAATCAACATAATATTTAGAACCTTTATCACTTCATATTACAAGTAATTGCCATATCATTCAAATACGCGTTTTCACTCTAATTTCAACACTTTAGTTCTCATTTAGGCATTTTCACAAACACCTAATGTGCAGAATTTTAAGTAATTCATTAACAAGCTCATAACTTGTCATAATACCCGAATTTTCATCAATCAAACTATTTAACACAAATATTTGCCTTTACAATTCTGAAATAACTTCACATATGTCAAATTACAATAGCACAACCCCAAATTTCCTAGTGTTTATCAAGTTCTACATAACCCACTAGTCACCTACAATGGTGACCATGGATTTCACTAGAATTTAGCATAATTTCAACATGTACTTGTCTAGGGTTTACTCCTAGACATTTTAATGTTCCTAATTCATCTACAATTCATACATGCATCATCAGATTTCAAGTTCTCTAACTTCATGAGAATTTCAAGTAGAGAATTTTTGTCAGATTTTACATACCTTATGATCTCCTTGCAATGGGGATCATTAATCTATGCTCGATTTTTGTTTTGGACTTGGTTTGATCCTTCAATTTGTGAGATTAGTGAATGTTAGGGTTTTGAGAGTGGGGGTCGCCCTTCTCCTGCCTGTGATCGAACCAGACCCTCAAATGGGGTGTTTGGTTTTTATTTTGTTTAAACTTAATAATATAAGTTTCAATTTTAACAACATAGGCCCCTCCACTTTTATTTAGTTTATAACTTAATATTTTGTTCTTTCATTTAATTACAAGACTTGTACTAGGTTATTTATTTCCTAGTTACTTTATCTTGTTCACAACCCGTTTTATTTTAAGTCCCGTTAAATCTCGGGCCTTTTATATACTTTGCTTTCTCAAAGTATTTCTCATCCTTTTTTAGAATCTTTTATTCACTTTATATTTAATATTAGGATTATTTATTTAAATCCTAATGTTTATCGGGTTACTTTTACCGCTAACGGTATTTTACCCGTCTTTTAGTATTAACGGGGTTTGATTACCAAACCCGTTTTCGAGGTGTTACAAGTCTACCCCCCTTAAAGAGGTTTCGTCCTCGAAACCTTTTCTTACATAATTCATTGAGTTTAAACTTAATGTATTTGATCCGAGAAATCTTTTAAACATTACTTATACTTTTAACCAATTGTTAGTATTACCAGATAAGTATGGTAACATCTTTTTGTTCACTAATTGTCTACGTATCTCATACGACATAGTGCAACTTGAAATAACGTAATCTCGTTATTTCCACTAGTTTAGTCGACTTAGCGATATCCACAGTTTTCATATACTATCGAATTCTTTATGAATCCGTTACTTTGACCCGTTTAATGGTCTTAATAAAATCTTTCACTTTTAGCAACAAATTCTTTTGTTTTCAAATTTATTTATTCGGTTCAGTTATACCGAATCTACTGCTTACAGGCAAGCCAAATTTCTTGATTTGAATTGCTGACCTTAACCGGTCTCACTCACTAGACTTATTAGTCCAGTTACTTTTTACCGCTTGCTTGGTTATAATGTGATTCTACCTCACATTGCATTTCTTGACCGTGATCGTGTCACATCATGTTTAATTCATATCAACCTTTCATTTCGAAAACATCACTTCTTTTTTTTTTTTTTTGAATATTTCATCTTGCGCCTATTAGTGTCAAGACTTGTATCTTTCATGCTTACTATTTATATGTCTATCAGTATTCATATTTGTAAAAATGTTATTTCTTACCAAAACCGAAGTTTTTGTTTAGCGTCTTCTCTTTAACCTTTGTCAATTATCCATACCGGGATATTGACAGTCCAAAATTTATTCTTTTTCAGTCTTTGTTTTATGCGAGGATCCTCCATTTATTTCCTCGCTTTGTCTAATTAACCCGTAGGTTTTATCACTTAGTCTATGGGCTATTTTATTAGACCTTCACCTCTTTAAGGCGAGGTCCTTATAATCTATTTCTTTCTAGTCATGACTCGTGGGTCGTTTTAGTCTCGAAGACCTTTCCATTGTTTATAATCCCCAAAGGTTAGGTTGATCCCGTAGATCATTTCTTACTCATGTCATTCTTAAAATACATGTTTGGTGTCAAGGCATCCTGTTTTTGTTTAAAATCATTTAATTTTGCTTTTGAACTTTAGTTGACCTTGACCGTAGTCTAAGGTTTCATTTGTTTACTTTCGGACTATCTTTCCGACTTTACGACTTCTAACGTCATTTACACGTCGGTTTGTCCTATGCTTACCGTTACCCGGTCTATACTTATACTCCTTTAAAACCCATTACCCGGGTCCTTCTATCTTATTGTTTTTAGCTTTCCGGTTCACCGGTTTGCGTTTTCCTATTATATTAAGCGTTATTCCTTAATTGACTCGTTTGACTCGTTTTGGGTGAATTTTCATTGCTTATGAATGTCAAACTTCATTCTTTAATTGACCCATCCAACTTTGAAATGGTTGAACGTAATTACCAAAATTTATGTTTGCGAAAATTCTTGTCATCTTTTAGTCATGACTCATATTCCGAGTCTTTTGACTTTCTATTTCGCGTTCCCGTCTCTCGGTTTACGCATTCACCCACAATCCTAACCGTCCATTGGGTATCTTTACCGTATTCATTATCAAGTAACCATTCTTATATGGTTTTAGACATCATTTTAATTTATTTGGTCGTCTTAGCGAAATCCATCGCTTTTATTCAATTAAGTCTTTTATTCATTATTTAATTCGTTTGACTTGTCCACGTGAATTTCATCACTTATGTCAGTCAACCTTTATCCCCATGCCTTAGCATTATCATTAGTTGGTTTGTATTTTCATTTACTTCGATCTTTGTCCCTTCTCTCGGGCTCATCATTTTAACGTAATACGCTTCCGTCGTCCGACTTGTGTTTACATTTACTATCAAACATCTTATTTATTTGATTCATTTGGGTACCATTTAAGTTAGTCCCATTCACCCCGCCCTTACTACATCGGACATAAATTTGTCCACTACTAGAAGCTCATGGTATCATATGCCACTACTTACTTGGCCAGAGTAAGCGATCAGCACATGATACACACGACCCTTTTATAGCTTTCACATCACACCCTATGTAAGTAATGCCTCTATTTATTTCATATCTCTAATTTCATTTAGTAAAACTTTATTTAATTGCAAAACAACAATCATTAGTTTTACTAGTTTTACATTTGAACAGATAAAATGTTTTTCTTTTCTATCGAACTATTATATAATCAGATTTGTTAATGTGATCGCTACTTTTCTCAATAGTATTATATTGAGAGTTTTCCACTTGGATAATTACTAATCCTATTATTTCTTTGTTATTCATCATCGTGAATAACACATATTTCTATTAAACTTCTCTTAGAAACATCATCCCGAATAGATATCCTATTCAAGTTTTATCAGATATATGCAACCGTTATCCCCTACGTGTTTGTTGCATATTACTACTTATGCGATTAAATTTAAAAGTGTGCACCTGGTAATGCTTGCCCTAACGGGCTTCTCTTGCCGTGAACTTTGTCCGCGATCATCACGCGATTTAGGTCCTTAATGAGTGTGCTCAACTTGTCGTACCTCAGACCGTTCCACCGTCATATCCACAATTCATTCAACTCTCGTCATCTTCAGATGCGAGTGTCCTTCAACTAAACATTTACAAAAGTTAGTAACTTCGACATTAATGGATGCCCGTAGTATAATACAAGGCTTTTCTACTATACGCATCAACGCGTGTAATTTCGTTGACTATATCTACTCTATATCGTTTTTATTGGTGTAACGTATATTACACGACAACCATATGTGTTGTTTACAACACTTTAGCATGCTAAATCATTAACATACATGTACTTACCGGATTTGCGATCAACCTCAAACCGAACACACTTTATTCTTTAACCATGAACTCTGATTACCAACTTGTAACACCCTTGCTTGTTTAATACAATATTTTATATAAGTTTCGTATGAATACATGTTTATACGATTACACGTACGTATGACAATACGAGTTTACTAAAAGTTTTACAATTTAAAACTAGAACAACTTAATGTAATTGAATTCATCGTTTAAAAGATACGACGTAACGTCGTGCGAAAGCTTGTATTTTATCGTGTTCGGTTCCTCATCGAGCTTGATCTTCATCCGGGCGGGCACTCTTGACATTCGCCTATGATCAAAACCAACTTAAAAGTTAGTTTTGATAGTTAAATAACAAGTTTAAACAAGTTATATGGGTCAAACAAACAAAATTAAACATTTTTAGGATTCAGGGGGGGCTAGACGCCCCACCTAGGGGCTAGACTCCCCACCTAGCCCCCTTTTTGACAGCAAGTTCTTATTATGTTGCTGCATATTCCCAGCATAACCCGGTTTCACGGAAACGAGCATAACTCTCTCGCTTTTAATCCGTTTTACCCGATTCTTTTTCCTACGCGTCCGTAATTTAATTCTCCATCTTATGAAGTTGAAATCCAACATCCGGCATAACAAAATTTCAGACCTTTAAGTCTTCTACTTAATACCTTTTTACAAAGTTTTGACCCGTTCATGTTTTCATCAAACAAGCATGTTGTTTGATTCAAAATTTCTCATCATTTCCATGTTGCTTATCATATGAGATTCAAAACCACGGTTTATATACATTCTTAATTCCGTTTTTACTTAGATGATTAATTGACCCGTTAAGGGCATTTAAGCACTTTTACACATAATTCACACCCATTTATTCCTAGCATCTTATTTCCACGTTATTCATCAAATGATCTTCCATCACAACTATATTTGTGATGGGTATAATGTGGCGATTTATATAATCCGAGTTTTACCCCTCGGATTATCATTTTATGTGATTGACCCGATCATAGACATTTGACCCCCAAGGTTTATGCCTACGACTCTTACATGTGTCTAAAAGTTACATAATGATAATACTAGTATCTAAACGATCTCTAAGGGTCGTTTGCCCGATTTACCTATCAAGGGCATTTTCGTCAACTTATTTCCCCCTTTTACGACATAGATCCCTTTGCTAAGGTATTTGACCAACATTGCATTTTTAACTATAAATCTATATATATGCGTACCTGGCTCGAGTCAACATATAGACCCGTTTTATACCTCGCGTTAATTAACCAATATTCTATGGCGTCGCAATTATCCAATTGGCTATTCGCTCCTGATAACATACGACTTGACAACCTCATTAGTCGATATCGTCAAATGGTGTTATCATCACCATTTGACCCGTTTGGACTATAAGACCAAACATTTACATAAATTAGAATAAAAGCATGGTTTTAAATTTCCAAATTCACTCATTTGCCCCATTTACCATAAACCATGGTTTTTATCATTTATACTCGTTCCGACTTGTATCAATCGTGTCAGAACCCTCATTTCGGATATTACCTCATTCGCATTTATAATTTATAAAACACACACGTGTCCTACAAAAAGGGTGTAAGTTTTACTTACCTCGTGTCCGAGCTACGCTTTCCTTTTCCTTCTACTTGATTTATTTGGCCGCTTCTTTCTCAAGCCTCTACCTAGCTCGTTTAAGCATCAAAATATTGTCAATCATTTACAAGGCGGTTAGATTAGTCATTAACAATCACGACTATTCCACCTCACGTATTTTCTATGTCGAAGCTACTGTTCGACTTCATGCTTAGTTAACTTAGTTTATCAAAGTTAACTACTTTAAATCACAAGGTTTACAACATTAAGTCTAAATCAACATAATTTTTAGAACCTTTATCACTTCATATTACACGTAATTGCCATATCATTCAAATACGCGTTTTCACTCTAATTTCAACACTTTAGTTCTCATTTAGGCATTTTAACAAACACCTAATGTGCAGAATTTTAAGTAATTCATTAACAAGCTCATAACTTGTCATAATACCCGAATTTTCATCAATCAAACTATTTAACACAAATATTTGCCTTTACAATTCTGAAATAACTTCACATATGTCAAATTACACTAGCACAACCCCAAATTTCCTAGTGTTTATCAAGTTCTACATAACCCACTAGTCACCTACAATGGTGACCATGGATTTCACTAGAATTTAGCATAATTTCAACATGTACTGGTCTAGCGTTTACTCCTAGACATTTTAATGTTCCTAATTCATCTACAATTCATACATGCATCATCAGATTTCATGTTCTCTAACTTCATGAGAATTTCAAGTAGAGAACTTCAAGTAGAGAATTTTTGTCAAATTTTACATACCTTATGATCTCCTTGCAATGGGGATCATTAATCTATGCTCGATTTTCATTTTGGACTTGGTTTGATCCTTCAATTTGTGAGATTAGTGAATGTTAGGGTTTTGAGAGTGGGGGTCGCCCTTCTCCTGCCTGTGATCGAACCAGACCCTCAAATGGGGTGTTTGGTTTTTATTTTGTTTAAACTTAATAATATAAGTTTCAATTTTAACAACATAGGCCCCTCCACTTTTATTTAGTTTATAACTTGATATTTTGTTCTTTCATTTAATTACAAGACTTGTACTAGGTTATTTATTTCCTAGTTACTTTATCTTGTTCACAACCCATTTTATTTTAAGTCCCGTTAAATCTCGGGCCTTTTATATACTTTGCTTTCTCAAAGTATTTCTCATCCTTTTTTACAATCTTTTATTCACTTTATATTTAATATTAGGATTATTTATTTAAATCCTAATGTTTACCGGGTTACTTTTACCGCTAACGGTATTTTACCCGTCTTTTAGTATTAACGGGGTTTGATTACCAAACCCGTTTTCGGGGTGTTACAGAAGGGTTATTGTTTCTATTGTCCTTTCCATGTCACCCGTATTGTTAAAACCAAGCGTGCTGCGTTCCTGGAGGATTTCAAAGTCAGTGGGAGCAGTACCAACCCTTACGAAGAATTGCAAGAAGTACAAGACGCGGGGGGGAGAGACTCGTTGCTTACCATTACTCCATTTACTCCTCTTGTACCCAATGCAACAATTGCACCTGAAGCTACTGCACAAATTCCATCTCCACAATCAGAACCCATTATACCTCATTATGAAGGCACATCAAACGCTTAACACCAAGACAACGCTGAACCCGATAATCAACTCAGGAGGTCATCTAGGCAAAGAAGGCCTACTAATTGGGATGATTATGTTACCTACCTGACTGAAATGGATGCTGGAAAGCTCAATGATCCGACCTCTTATAATGAATCCATTAGCAGTGATCAGTCTTCTGAATGGAACAAAGCGATGATTGATGAACTTGAGTCTATGAAGAAAAATGAGATTTGGGATTTGGTCGAATTACCCAATGGTGTCAAACCTGTAGGGTGTAAATGGGTGTTCAAAACAAAACTGGATCCGAATGGGAACGTTTAACGCTATAAAGCGAGATTGGTTGCAAAGGGCTACACTCAGAAAGAGGGAATTGATTATCAAGAGACGTTTTCACCTGTCTCTTGTAAAGATTCATTAAGGATCGTTATGGCCGTAGTAGCTCATTTGATTTGGAGCTGCATTAGATGGACGTCAAAACTGCTTTCCTTAACGGAGACTTAGACGAGGATGTTTACATGAAACAGCCTGAAGGATTTAAACCTGAAGGTCAGGAGCATCTAGTCTGTAAGTTGAAGAAATCCATTTATGGGTTAAAAGAAGCATCATGTCAATTGTACCTCAAGTTTGATGAAGTCATGAAGAGACAAGGTTTTATGAAGAATCAAGTGGATCAATGCACCTACCTCAAGATGAGTGGGAGTAACTTTACTATACTTGTCCTTTACGTAGATGATATTCTATTGGCAAGTAATAGTTTAGACATGTTGCATGACTCGAAGCGGTTACTCTCGAATAACTTTGACATGAAGGATCTCGGAGATGCTTCTTACGTCATTGGCATCGAAATTCACCGAGATAGACATAAAGGGATCTTAGGATTGTCTCAAAAGACTTACATAGATCGTGTCCTTACACGTTACAACATGCAACAGTGCAAACCCTCAGTCGCTCCAGTAGTTAAGGGAGATGTTTTCGGTTCATTCCAGTGTCCGACAACAGAGGTTGAAAAGGAGCAAATGAGCCAGATACCTTATGCGTCAGTAGTCGGGAGCCTGATGTATGCTCAAGTCTGTACTCGCCCAGATATCGCTTATATTGCTGGAATGCTAGGTCGTTATCAGACTAATCCTGGCCTAGATAACTAGAAAGCAGCTAAGAAGGTCCTTAGATATCTGCAAGGGACGAAAGACTATAAACTGACTTATAGAAGAAGTGATCATTTAGAAGTGGTAGGTTATTCTGATTCTGACTTTGCCAAATGCAAAGATGACAAGAAATCCACTTCGGGCTACATCTTTATGTTAGCAGGCTGACCTTTCTAATGGAATAGTCATAAATAACAGTTAACCAAAACTTCCACAATGATGGCAGAATACATTGTTGTTTACAACGCAACTTGTCATGGAATGTTGCTTAGAAATCTGATCACTGTACTCAAAATCGTTAATTCCATTTCTAGACCATTGAAGCTTTACTATGATAATTCAGCTGCCGTTAGTTTCTCGAACAGTAACAGTTCGACTGGAGCTGGTTTATATCTCGATACAAAGTATTTGTTCGTACGTCAACGAGTTGAGGAAAATAATCTTTGTATTGAGTATATTAGTACTAAAGATATGTTTGCAGATCTGATGACTAAAGGTCTCCCACCTAAAGTTTTCGAAGAACATGTATCGAATATGGGACTTACTAAAGACCTTATTTGATGGCATATTGTACTAGCTTATGTTTTAATTAATGCAATTTCCTCAGTTTGATTTTGTATGTCTCTAACATATGTTCTGCCGGTGTAATGACATATAGACAAATATAAATACAAATCAGACGCTAAAGGGCTTATGCGTATTTTGATCACAACTATTAGGTTTTAAATTGAGGCTATAATATGACTAATGGGGGTCCTGAGTCGAATGATGATTCAACGGCTGTATTTCTCTGCTATAGTTCTTGGTTTAAGGCTAAAATGAGTGTTAACTCCTGGCCAGGCTCATCTAATACTCATGATAAATGATTACTCGGCTAAGTGAGAAAATGTGAGATTAAATATATTATTGTTATTGTTATAAAATAACGGTCTATTAGCAACCAATATACACGATAACCATGAGAACATAGATCATTTAGAGAAAGAAATATGGAGAATGGGATAATTCTTATTGATATTGAGTATATCATGTCAAATAACATAGGACCTCTATATATAGGCCATATTATTAATACAAGAGTAAGTAAAGAGACGGGAGTTAAGAACGTGGAGAGTCACCATAAATAATTTGTTTATAACACTCCCCCTTGACTATCCACGTGATAAGTGAAAATAATATATAAACTTTTAATATGCTTGGTTGTCAACTTGATACGCTTGGAGATGTTGCCTCGTTAAAAACCTTGCTAGGAAAACCCAGTGTGACAAAACCTCAGCTAAGGGAAAAAGAGTGCATCGCGTATTTTCTCATCCTGATACTTTTGGATCAAGTATGTTGCCTCATTAAAAACCTTACTAATAAAACCCATTGGGATAAAACTTAGCTAAGGGAAAAAGAGTGCAACTTGTATAATGCTCCCCCTCATTTTTACATGTATCCTATAAGTGACTCAGGTCCGGCTTCTTTGAAAGTTGCTCAAAACTTCGTAATCCATTGATGTGCAGCTTGGTATGTTGCTTGATCCACTAATGTAAAATCCTTCAATGGCATTGATGTATGATCTTCATGTGAAATTTTAATTGCCTTCACTTGCAAGTAGATACCATAAGATCCATGAATTTGTTTTGTTACATTCCCTGCATTTACAAAACTAACCAAACTTGTTGATGGGTTAGTAAAATATGAATCCATATCTTTTGTACCTTAAGGGTATAAAAATATACATTTTACTCGTTACATTATCTCCTCGCTATACACGAGTTATAGCTTGTCAAATGAATATCATGACATGTGTCCGTGTATACATACTAGCAAGATATACAATTTTTATTTAACTATGGTACTTCTGGACCAATGATCTTTGCTTCTTTGATAGGAGATGATAAGAGTCATTTTCTATACCAACTACTTGGATATCATAAAATGTACGTATACCATAAGTTTTGTACGTATCAAAATGTCCACCATCTTCTAGATGTATTATGATTGATGGATAATAATAAAAAATGGTTGTTCTACATATCAAGCCATATATTTGCAATACCATCTTTAATTTGAAAATTCTTCCTTTAATAGTTGAGCTCAGTTTTATCTTTTCAGGAGATTCAATGATATCATCAATATATATTAGAATACTCATAAACCTCATATTGTTCCTTTAATGAAAACAAATGGATTCATTACAATTTATGTATTTCTCTCTTTGCTGAGCTCATTAGTAAGTCGATTATACCACATTTGAATCGACTATTTTAGTCTATACTATCTTTTTAACTTTATAAATATACATTCCCGTACTCCTTTCCACTTTGACCAACAATGTATGTGCATACACTCTTTAGGAGTGTTGACACACAAACCTCCTCATTGAGTTTTATATTATATGCAAGGATGTCTTAAACATTTGCTTCATTTGTAAAATCCATATTGTACCATGTTTGTACACTGTGTACATTGAGATGCCATAATAACCAGGTACACATTTTCTATGTATGTTTATTGGAGTATTGGTGCACAATAATTACATCCATAAGGTGCTTCAATTAACCTCTTAAGCACTCAAATGCTTTACGATACTCATGGGGAGTTCCAGTTATATTCAATTCAATAACATATACAACATATATACGTATTCAGATCCGAATTTATATAATAATCATAATATTCTCGAGAACTTATTTTATATGACTTAGTATCAAGTGATACATAACTTTCATAAAACACATGTCGATTCTCCAGACTAATAAGATATTGGAAAGTCAAAACATCCACCACGGGAGAGTACGTCTCCTCATAATCAGTCATAAGTCTTTGCAAAAATTCTTGTGCCACCAATTTGACTTATATCACTTAATTTGATTTTTCACATGATTCGCGTAAAAGACACATTTGTATCCAACATAATTTACAACTTCAGTTGTATGGACTGTTGGTCCAGAAACTTTCCATGTCATTAGAGAACTAAACTCTGCCTTATTTGCGTCTTTCTATTTTGGCCAATCATTTCTTAATATTCATTCATAGGCAGATCTTAACTCTTGATCCTCATCATTTAATCATTCTAAGCGCTACATTATATACAAAAGTATAACGACGTCGATTTTTATTTCGATTACATACATATCTTAGACATGATACAACTTAACGAGATCTCTTTATTTTCAGGTACCTGAGGTTCTTCTTGAACCATCATGTCTATTGTCTCTTCAGGAGATCTTATTACTGTAACCTCGACTTGACCATCTTAATTACGTGCTCCAGTTTTAGAGGAATTTTATTATTGGAATCAACTAGTCTACCACGCTTTAGGCGTGCAATAGACTCATTACAAAAATATGTGGTTGTCCTCTTGGGACACAAATATAACTGGAGCATAAGTAGTTGATTATGTGACTTGCTTAGTCACTCTATTTAGGCCAGTGAACTTGTCTTGTAATTTGTTCTTTAATATTGGTAAATGAATTATACTTTAAACTTCTAGTTCATAGTTTATAGTCTCAGGATCAAGATGGCATGATAATTCATTTCACTTTTCACTTTCCAACTGCTTGTTATCTCCCCCTAATGTTGGGAACATTCGTTCACTAAAGTGAAAACCAATGAGCCATAAACAAATTTCTCACTAATGGCTTTAAGTATTCAATCATAGACGATTATTTATACCCAACATATTCTCAAAGTTTTTAGAAATCCCATCTTTGTGCGGTGTGGTGGATGAGTTTCAATATATGTCGCACAACCAAAATCTTTGATGAGACATCTTTGGTTCCTGACTAAAAACCAATTGTATGGGGAGAACTATAGCTTATTGGCTTGATGTGAATTGATGGTACTGTATATAAAATTACATGTACCTGAATGAACTTTTGCTCCTCTCGTGATCATTGGCTTTGTAACCAATAGTAGACGTTTAGTGATCATCTCAACAATAACACTTATTCCAATGATCGTTAATAACTTGGGAATCAAATTCACTATTATCAAATAAATATACCAATATGGATTAATGTGATTGCTATCACATTAGCTAAGCCACAATCACACAAGCTTCAGGTTGCGGATTTGATAACCATTTAGACGATGCATCGATTTAGAAAAAAAAACTAAATGGTATCATGTTGGGATATGCATATCCTTTAATCGCTTCCAGAATATTTAGGTATACACACCCTCGTTTATTTTTTGCAAATATATAATTTCCCTTGAGAGCAAACATTACATGCTAATTATTATCTTGAAGAATCTTCTAGTTCTTCATTATGTTTCACATCATCCTTGACTTGGTGTGGTCTAACCAGTCATGCCAATTAAGTAAATAATCATGATACATAAACTTCTAGTTTACGGTCGTATATGTAGTAGTTGCATTATGCAAGAGAACAACGTGTTATCATTGCAAACTATTGTGTTATATAACTTTTATCCTTTTTCACATTTTGTTCTCGTATAATCACTACCATAATTTACCACTTATAGTGGTCAATTCATTATGACCATTATTACAATTCTGAACTTGGCTATCATATCATTCTGATATGGTCAGTCTCATTATTAACTTGGCTATCATAACACTTCTGATGACCGATCTCATTATTATTATGATCGTCATTACAAATTTCTCAAATATGTCCATGATCACGGTATTTTCAATGATCGTTATATAATCACATTCAATTCAGGAAATGAAGTAGAACCGGAACAAGTCTTATAGCTTTTCATTCTTCATCGGAGGTTTTATGGATCATACATGTTTTAATTGCACTCGTGTTTGTTTAATACACAACATAGAATATGAGAGAACCCTACCTTATTATTTCAAACATTCATGTTATACATGTTTCATATATTTATTCTTGTATAATCACTTCCTTAGTGAGTCACTTCTTGTGGTTGATTTCAATATTAACATGGTTGATCTCACTATCAATATAGGATCATTACAGTTTTCCCATTTACCATGATCACGGCCTTTATAACGATCATTGTATAATCACCACATAATTAAATGGTTGATCTCATTTTTCACATGAGCATAATAACAAACTTTCATGGTGGCATCATTTTAATTTCCTTTGGGTCATGATCGTGACCTTTACACTGATCATTATCATATTCACTTTAACCAATGGGATAGAATCCGAAAACATTCATGAATTCTCATTCTTTTTTCAGTCACATGGGTATGAAATCATTTTAACGTTTTCATAGCTCTAATAATGATATTGTTACTTCATGAGCATATAAATAATCTTCTCTTCACATAACATTAATTGAGAAGTAATTACATGTCCGAGTCATATAAGATTCATCGATCTAACATCTTATGACATTTTATAACTTCATAATGAGATTCGAGAAGTGTGACACTTCTTATGTCATAAATAAGCATATTATACTCTTTCATGTGTATGATAACGGAACAAATTATATATAATTGCAATCATGATAATTTTCCAATAAAACCATTGAACATCATTCTCTGTTTTTCAGCATCAATTAAGTAAATTTCAAAACATCATTGTTCCATTAAAGAAAATTGATGAAAGGCACCATGAAATCATGCACAATTGATTTCTAATAAAATCATAGAATACAGTTGTATACGCATGCATATAAATTCATAGTAAAATCTTAATTAATTCTTTATAAGTCACGTTGATACATCAAATCTCATATCTATAGCTATCATAAAGTTTTGACTATTAATCAAAAAAAAATACACCATATTTTTTAGTTAAACCAAATGATTCGAACTTAAGAATTAAAAGAGTATGAGTATTACAAGTCACAGATATTAAAATGTTGATTTACTTGTAACCCACTAAATTTACAATCTTTAAACGTAAAGTGTGTATCTAGAAAATAGTCTAGCGTGTTTGCACGTGTAGATATGAAAAACAACTAATCAGCTTTCTCTTAGGTGTTCTATTCAATACAATCGATCAATAATAACATATAGAATAGAAGATGCACATAAATTCAAAGTTATAAATGCATGACGTTATCTAAAACGAGTTATTATAAAACTTTATGCAATAAGATTTTTCATCACTTACAAGAAGATACATATAATTTATAGATCAACCTATCATAGTATAACTAATCACATATATATCTCATATAAAATATTTTTCACTCTAACTTGTAACATAAAAAATATCACAACCATCATAAACGTTGCTACTATTTTCATTCAAGGATGTTCTATTTCAATTGCTATAGCAAATTTGTAATTAATTAATTATCAAGAACAATTTACTTGGAACTTCAAAGTATGATTTTTATCAATAAAAAGGTTTAAATAAATACTATGTCAAAGTAACTTTAGTAATTTATACTATAATATAGATTAATATCCAAATTATGTTATATGACAAGATATCAATTTTATCATTCGATGCTTATAATTTCTTGATAAAAAGAATGTTATAACTTTTCCCAAATATATATACCTAGTTAATTTAAATTTCGTACTTTTCAATAGTCGATATATCAACGCGTATCAATAGCTTTTATAATTTATAACTATAATATAGAAATAAACACATGTATACGAACTTGTAGCCATATAATTATAATATTGTGATAGGATAAATCAAACAAAAAGTGATAAAACTAAATTGGGAATCGTCTCCTTCCTTAATTTGACGACGACACGATAATGTTGGAAAACGCAAAACTTGAGGATTAAGTTATGAAGTTTTACAATCTGAATATGGTTTGATATTTTATAAGTAGGTTTCATGGTTTTTCAAAACATGAATATTTTATAAATATGTTTTTTATTATCTTATTTTCTGTTACGAATCTGATAAAGTTCTAGTCACCGGAATAAGTTGAAACCCAAATCACAAGTTTGATGATATTGTTTCATATGCGTATGTGTATAAATTATAAAATAATAGAGAGAATGGATACGTTACCGGCTTGTGAACCCAAAGTTGATCAGGAGTGATTTATGGTATCAAATCACCATAACCGGCTGGACAACGACGGTACATTGGTGGCGTCGGGGATGTTCGAGATGGCTTTGTGGCAGCGTAACTTATTGGAATGAGCTAGATCCGGCCGCTCCTTATTACTCGTATGTTTTTGTTGCTGAGTCGACCATTAACCATACATAATTTGAGAGAGCACTTCATGCTAATAACGTGTTATAAAATAACGATCTGTTAGCAACCAATATACACGATAAACATGAGAACATAGATCATGTAGAAAAAGAAATATGGAGAATGGGATAATTCTTATTGATATTGAGTATATCATGTCAAATACATGGGACCTCTATATATATGCCATATTATTAATACAAGAGTAAATAAAGAGACGGGAGTTAAGAACGTGGAGAGTCACCATAAATAATTTGTTCATAACAGTTATAATATTTAATCTTGTAGCCATTATAATCATTTATATTATATAGATCAAAATATATTAATAACCTATTAATAATAAGTTGGTAATTGTTGATGGACCATATTACCCTTATTAACTAATTAGGTTTCCTCTTGGGTGTATATATAAGGAGGTTATTAGAGAGTTTAAGGGTTAGACAGTTACACAATTTACACAACCCTAATAACATCAATAATCGGCTCTCTCTCCCAACCAAATCCTTCCCTTGTTTCGGTTTCATCACCATCATAATCTTACACCCTAAGGAGGACCCAGATCATCCTGACAAGTATGTCAAACTCAATGGCTGCATCTCTGACTGGATTCTCTGCTAGCCTGTCTGCTGTAACAGATATGTTATTCATGTTTTCCATTATGTTTAAACAGAACTGATCAACATGTCCCATATCAATCTACGTGGTACACTCTCATACACCTTTTCTAAATCAATGAACACCATATAATAATCATTTTTTTTGTATTATATTATAATGTATAAAAAAAATTAAATGTACTACAACTAAAACAAGCGTGTGACTATAATAAGCGAACTTTGTTCTTGTTTTCTTTTTCTTTGCTTCTTTTCTAATTTCATGAGAGAATCAACATTGGATTTCAACTATTTTCTTATATATTTTTTTGAACGGTATATCAACTGGATTTCCAGCTTACTCCAAAGGGGCAGCATATGATGTTTAAACCCTTCACCTCAAGTTCGAATCCCTCCCAGAGGTGTTCTCCCATATTTACATAATTTGCACTTGGTAGGAATCAAACCTGAGACCTCCCCAGAAGGAAACCACTTAGTGTAATACCCCCTGACCAACTGGGCTATACCATACTTAAAAAGTTTAAAGTTAAAAAAGGAAATGATTTATTTTACTCTTTCTTCTCACAAAAAAAAAAAAGTATGTAATGCCAAAAATCTCTCCTGTATGTATATTATTCCTTTTTTAGTATGTTTCCTACTACGATTGTGAGTTATTATCAAAAACCATCATCCAACATAACATACTCATAAAGAGTGTTAAGTGGTTCGATACGTAATACTTTAATCTCATCAACTGAACAATACGGAAATTATTGTACATATTATTATGTTGGAAACAATGTGGGAAGCTAGCTAGCCATGCTAGGAAGGAAGGAACTACAAATATTTATGTTAATTTAGGGGGTTCTGATTTCATTGCTGGTTATGTTAATTCAGGGGGTATTATTTATGTGGGTTTCAGTTGTTGATGATCATACTTTCCCTCCGACTGTGGTTAAAAATTCTCCGTTGTAGGTTTGTCGTCAAACTACAGATCCTGATATGGAAAGTATGGTTCCCTCTTAAATCAGTTACATTTCTCGGTTCACAGATTGTAGACGGACAGGATTACTATGGTTGGTGGATTTAAATCCTATAATCTGTCTGATTCACATGACAAGTGAAGAATTCAAACAAGTAAACCTCCAAGATTATCTATAATTGGAATTGTACAACAGAGTCTTCATGGACAACTTGTTGTTTATGAGCCCAACACACAACACATAGATGAACTTGAGATTGATGGAAAAAAGTTGTCATTTTCTGGAAACACTACTTATACTTGATCAGCCAAATCTTATTTCTAGATCCATTAACTTCATATTGGGTATTGCGTTTTAGGAATTGAATGCAAGTTATTCTAGGTTTAATCTTAAGTATTGATGTAACCACAGGGGTCTTTCTTTTGCTTAGATTGTCTACCTTGTTCTAAAAAGAAAATCTCCATGAGTTTGGGTTTGTAAGATTGGAATGAAAAGAAAAAATATGTGTGTTAATTGCTAAGCTAATGTATGTCGGGTGTGGATGTTTGAATCTTAGAAATCGGACAGCGATTTGTTTGGTGCAGCAGAACAGTCATCTACATATTTTAATTTTGGTTTTTAGTTGTAACTAACTAGATCCTTTATTATATTGTGATTATCATGACTACATTTTGGATTTAAGAGAAAACCATATCACCTAGAATGATTACATGCCAGGTGAATGTAACCCAACTGACATTTATGTCATTTAAGTACAAAACCAATATTGGAAGGAAATATTTTGATTTAGCAACAAGAATATTACGTCGCCCATGTAGTTAAACCGAGCCGAGCTTGCTTGGTTTGCAAACGAGTGAGTTCGAGCGAACTCCGAACTGACATTTATAAAATATTTTACAAGGCCTAGGCTTGATTTGCTACTCTCTATGTTTCTGTTCCCTCCTTCAATGGTAATCCACATTGGAATTGAATGGGGTCGATCAGCATTATGCCAAATTGAATGAAATCTTGTGCTCCAATTTGAGTTGCAAATCATCATAAATCAAGTACCTCAAACGATTTCTGTTGCCGACTCCAATTTCTATTGTTTTGGTCCTTGATATTCATCAATGTTTCGTTTGGATTGATTTGTACAGATCCTTAAATTCGCCGATGTTAATGTTTGATTTTTCTTCCGTCTTCAAGATCCAACCGATCATGGTTTTGCACCTCCTTCTCTGTTTGAGGTAATGATCTCACGTGTAGATTTGCAAAATTAAAAAAATATATATATAATATATTTCAATCCGATTTTGATCGGATAGGAAGTATTTGATTAATTGGAATTATTATGATTACCTAATCAAACTAGAATGAAGTTTAAGATTGATCAACATCAAGTGTAGATTGATTTCTCTAATTTGTTATATATATTTCTTCCATCTGAAATTGGGTATTAAATATTAATGCTTTACATTTTGTATGTTACAGCTTGGAAGTTATTGTGAACAACTATGGGATTGGAGTTAATTAAGCCACAAATGTGGTGTTTCAATTTTTTTTAATTTTTGAATTAAACAATGTTTTATGTGTTAGGGCTTATAGAATAAATCACATAGGGATAGTTTTTAACATGATTGATGAGGTCAATTGTTGAATATAACATACAGCTGACACAATTTTAGAGAGTAAATTTGGAGTTTTAACAAATCTAATTAATCCATATGAATAGAATCTCTACTTATTTTGTTGATAATGATGGTGCACATGAATTTTTTGGAATTAGATTTTCATTTTTACATTAGTTTCATGTTTGGACAATATGCAGTACACTTACTTTTTTAGTGGTCAATCTGGCTTTTCTTTTCAACGTTAGATTTTTTTTATTGAAAGACTTTAGATCCTTCTGATTTTTTAAGGAAAAATTGTATATTTGTCTGGTGGTGTTTGAACACTCGAAACACAAAGAAGTTAAATTGTTAATCCTGTAGGCCTGAAAAAGTGGTCCATGTTTAAGTAGAATTTAATTAGCAAGCCACACCTTCAAGCCAAGCTCAATCTCATAATAGTAGGCTCGAACCGTGCCGAGCTCGAGCCTACAAGCCCATGCTTGGCTCCGCTCATTTACACCACTAGGGCCTAAGAGAGGCTGAAAATGATTCAAGGTAAAAGCAAGAGACCAATGTAATGACTCAAATCACTTTACGTCTATACTTCAGTTGGGATCTATGCAAATAGAGCCACAAAGGACGACAACACATATAACTTTATGCATGGCAACGTCGTAAGCCTTTTGTTAACTGCTGAATTAACGTTGATTTTGTATCGACTCAACCCAACCGGCGTCCTCAGATGCTTTTCCAGCCCAAGCCGGCTTCATGTATCAACTCAGCCAGGCTAGCCGATGCTTTTCCAACACTACTCAGCCAGCCTAGCTAGCCGGCAGCCATGCCGTGTACATTATAGACAGCTTAGACCAAGTTTAACAAAGGAACAGACTGTGTTCAATTCCTCTCCTTCCAACCCACAACTTAAAAGTCGAGAGTCCAGAGTTGTCAAAAGGCGATCCAAACCACTAGCAACATGGACCATTAAAATTTTGCTCACTCTAAATTTAAGTAAAAGTGCACGAACAAATACATGAACCCTAGATGAATTCAGACGATGAATGTTAAAACTGATAACCAAAAAGGTACACGGACAAACTCGTTTAATGATATCAACACACACACATCAAAATTTAGAGAAACACCACATTATCACATTAATATCCACATATTACCAAATCTTACAACTTATCAGTTGTATAGAATTTACATCCTACAATAGAAGGGTTCTGGTTCAAGTTTACTCCCAAACATTACAAACAGAATCTAGCATAAGTAATAAACGAACAGACAAAGGCAACACAAACCTTCATCTGTGATAAGCACTCAAACAACCTAAGCACGCTCTCCACGGATACGCCTTGCGAGCTGGATGTCCTTGGGCATGATTGTGACCCTCTTGGCATGAATGGCACACAGGTTGGTGTCCTCAAAGAGACCAACGAGATATGCCTCAGCTGCCTCCTGAAGAGCTAGCACAGCATGGCTCTGGAACCTCAGATCAGTCTACAACAAAACAATCTTAAAGTCAGTACACACGCATGTACATTCACACAAGCATAACTACTTGAAATCAGCAGCCAAGCAAGCCTAGATGATCTCACATACATGTCCATAAGACTATCCACATCAAGGATGTTTGTAGGTAATTCTTGGCCTATGTGGAGGGCATTTGTGAGAGGGATGGATTAGTGGGTGTTGTAGAGGATGACATGGAGGGTGTTCATTCTCAAGGATTCTTAGGGAAGAATGGTGAAGAATGGGGGAATGGTGGGTCCTTTCTTTTTTTTATTTAGCTTAAATTTAATAAAATAATTATAATAAAGTTGTTTGTGGGAAGGATATATATGTTATTGTTGTGGGTAAAAAGTGTTTGTGGGAAGAACAAGTAAAAAAGCTAATGTGGCATGCTGATTAGGCTGTTTGTAGAAAGGATAGCCTTTCACTGATGGGATAGTCTAAATACGCAGGTTTGAATCAATAGCTTAACAATTTCACACACACAAACATATCTATAAATACGCAGCATATACACACATAATAACAATTTGAAATCAGTAGCCGAACAAGCCTTAGTGATTTCACACATATACACCTATACATACATACACATTATATGAACTTGAAATCAGTATCCAAACAAGCCTTATAGCTATTTCATTGACACACGTATACATACACACACATATATATGCACATATACACAGACATACATACACGTAACCTACAAGCAACACTACAGTTTGAAAATCAGTAACCGAACAAGCCTGAGCTATTTCACACACACACGTATATGCACATATAAAAACACAATAAATTAACCAAATACCTTGAAGTCCTGAGCAATTTCACGAACAAGCCTCTGGAACGGCAATTTGCGGATCAGCAGCTCGGTACTCTTCTGGTACTTACGGATCTCACTGCAATCCAAAACGAACATCAGCATTAAAACACATCGACAACATTCCCATTCTTTATCTAACACGGCATAATTCGTAACAATTTCACAAATTCGATAACAAAAATTAGGTCAACTCACCGGAGTGCGACAGTTCCAGGACGATAACGATGAGGCTTCTTCACTCCTCCGGTTGTTGGAGCAGATTTCCTAGCAGCCTAAACAAATCGTCACAAAAAAGACAATCATAAACGACGAACAGTTTTGTAACAAAATCAAAACGAAAACTGTACAAAACGTCGAAAGAATCAAATACCTTGGTAGCAAGTTGCTTCCTTGGAGCCTTTCCACCGGTGGACTTGCGAGCGGTCTGCTTCGTACGAGCCATTGCGAATCAAAGTAACAAATCTGAATAAATTTCAAAAGAAAAACACAGTCAGAACAAAACTAGCCAAAATTGAACTGTTGATGAACGATTAAAGAAGAATATGCATAATAATCTTACTGAAAAGGTGAGAATTGATGGATTTGGAAACTAGGGTTTCAGATTGCGAAAAGGCTGATCAGGTAAATAATGCGTGGTTATATATATACGTGGAAGTTGAGTTCCCAACGGCTTTTGAATGTGAAACAGTGGATCCGTATGCTTTATTCTGATTGGTGGAGATTAAGATGAAGGGTTTTGATTAGTTGGAAGGAGGTGACTCGGATCGGGGGTTTTGTGTTTGTTTTGACTCGGTGGTTTGTGTTTCTTTTGGGTGTGTAATCTGTTATGGCCGAGTGAACTCGGTAGCCCCGACTCGTTTTTAGAACTTTTGACGAAGCCCCAAAAAATGTGTTTCTTTGTTTGGAGTTAAAACACTTCTATAAAATACTTAAAACTATAATTAGTTGTTTTATTTTAATACTAAGACTAATGGGTATGGGGGCCGGCTGAGGCCCGGCTAGGACCGGCGCCGGTCCCCCACACCACCCCCCTCATGTCCGGCCCGGCTCAAGCGGCTCCCTACAGCCGGGTTAGCCCATCCTCTCTTCTCTCTCCTAACACACATACATCTATACATACATACATATATATATAAAGGGGTTCATCCCCCACCCCCTAGGTTCATCCCCTTCAAGCCGAGCCTACGTGGCGGCTCATCCCCTCCAAGCTCATCCTCTCCATTAGGGCTGTTCAAAAAGCTCGCGGCTCGGAGCTCGCTCGAAGCTCGCTCGGATTTAGCTCGGAAAAAGCTCGCTCGATTTGGCTCGGTTTAAAAGTGAGTCGAGCCGGCTCGGCTCGGTTAGAAAGTGAGCCTAGCTCGGCTCGGCTCGTAACGAGCCGAGCTGGCTCGGTTCGGCTCGCTTTGTAGCTCGGCTCGGTTTAGCTCGAATTATTTTACTTATAATAAGTTTTAATTTAATATACATAATAATATATTACAAAAAACAGATTATTATTTACATGTATATAGGTTTGTAATTTGATATTTATGGCATATTTGAAGATTGATTACCATACTAATGAACTAATATTGTATTTTATTGAAATTAAAACTTATTTTGCGTTGTTAAACTTGATTTTGGTTTGAATTGTATTAGGTTGAACTTATTTTGAATATATATTCTTTTAAATTATTGAATAATATTTCAGGCTATTAAATTTTAAGAGGTATATATTAGTTTTTTTTATAAAATCGAGCCAAACCAAGCCGAGCAGAGCTAGCTCGGTTTAAAACCAAGCCGAGCCCGAGCTTAGATTTTCAGCTCGGTTTCAAATCCGAGCCGAGCCGAGCCAGCTCGGTTTATAATCAAGCCGAGCCCGAGCTTGGCCTGGCTCGGTTCGGCTCGGCTCATGAACAGCCCTACTCTCCATACCCTTTAGTCTAAGACTACAAGGTATGGTGATGGACCATCCTTGGAGGATGATCCGCTACGTAGGCGCCACGTCATATTCCTCCCAAAGATGGTCCATCCTCCAAAACTAGAGGGCATGGTAGGATGGTCCTAGTTATAGTCCTCCACCACTTTTTATGCTTTTTTTATTTATTTTAGTATTCTATTTTTTTTAACATTTAACAAATATACTAACAAAATATTTTCATTAATATTAAACCCACATTACATAAACATAAAAAAAAACATAAACTTAGAAAAAAAAACCAAAGACTTAATAAAAATAAACATAGAGTTAAATAATTTGATGTTTTTTCATGATGTCGTGTTGTAATTCTTTCAACATTGAACGTTTCGGCTCGGGTTCGTCCTCGACATTCATCGATATTATTTCCCATTCCTTGAGCCGAATTTTTTCATCGGAAATTCGGATTTTCTCATTCGCCAATCGGACCTTCTCGCGTAACTTTTCTTCCGATACACGACTTTTTTCTTCGACGGCCCGCTCCTTCGCCTTTGACTTTTGGGCCGAGACGTCGTTGTACATTTTTAAGTGCTCCATAAACTCAACCATGTTCGGGTCCACCTTTTCCTTTTCTTTTCCCTTGGCCCGCTCCTTCTTTGTTTTGTCTCGGCCCGTTGGACGCTCCGGTTCACGTACGTTGTACTCGTCTTCGTCAAAGTCGGCGTCATCATTTAAGTTTATGTGACACCTCGCGTCCGATCCACCGGCGCTAAAACTACCCGTTTCCGATGTTTTTTGGCGTTTCGCCATCGCCATCTCGTTGGGAATAGGCCTATATTTTGGTTCGTCTTTTACAACCATCCACGCGCGAACGTGAGGAAAGTTGGTATTACCATTCTTGTCCTTATACTTTTCCAACGCCATTTTGAACACATCCTCGTCGTTCCACCCGCTACGACGGTCACTTGTATATAATTTATTATATTCCTCGCAAAACCTATTGATGAACGAGTTAATTTTCCGCCACTTTGAGGAGACTGAGTCGACATCTCGATACGGGCCTTGGTCCATAAAGACGAGAAACTTGGCCAATACCTTGGACCAAAACCCCTCACCCGATTGGTTATTACCTATAAAAAAACAAACAAATAAAGTAAAAAACCTACTGTTAAAAAAAAATAAAACCTACTAATAAAGTAAAAAACCTACCGTGTAGCAAAAAAAAAATAAAACTTAAACTAAAAAACCTACTGTTAACAAAAAAAAAATTAAAACTTTAAAACTAATAAACATAAAAACCAACTGTTAACAAAAAAAAAAATAAAACTTAAAAAAAAAACAAACTGTCAGGTAAGAAAAAAAAAATTTAAACTTTAAAAAATTTAAACTTTAAAAAATGTAAACTTTAAAAAATTTAAACTTTAAAAAAATACGAACCTTTTGTCGGGTTGTCAGAAGTGCCAATGAAAGCCTTGGCTAAGGCTTCTTCTTCGATTGGTGTCCACTTAGTCGCCTTCGGTTTCGACGGTTGATCACCCACCACTTGCTTGCCTTTGTTTCGTTTTCCTTTCCCTTTAGGCGGTTGGGTTTCGGGAACAATCTCCACATCGTCTTCGGGTTCGGATTGGGTCGAGATCGGTTGAACGGGTGGTGTGGGGATCGGTTGAGGTTGAACGGGTGGAAAGTTCCAAGCACCCCGCATCATCATTTGTTGAAGGGCTTGATTTTGGGAGATTTGAGCGAATTGGTTTGGCGAGTGTTGGAATGAAGCAAACACGTTCGATGAATATTGCGAGAATTGCTTCGGTTCTAGCGTCGGATAATATCCCGGAACCGAGAAAACATTAGGTTGGGTCGGATTGTTGGGATTATTCGGGTTGTTGGGAGTGTTCGGGTTGTCCGGGTTGTTGAACGGATCCATGAAAAAGTGTAAAAAGGTTTATAGTGGAAGAAGGTTTATAAAATAGTGGAAGAAGGTTTATAAAAATTATGTGAGAGAGAGATGAAATTTTGGGGTTAATTTGGTGACTGAAAGTGAAAATGGAAGGTAAATATATATATTTAAAAATTCTGACCGTTTGGAATTATTCAAAATTTGGAATTTTTTTTTTAATTAACGTTCAAATTCTTTAATGATGGGCCCCACTTTTTGGACCGTCTCAAACGGCGAAGAAGAGACGGAGAGGCCGGGACGCGGGGGGGGGGGGGGCACGGTGTAGCGTCCGTCGCCGGACCTCGACGGTGTGGGGACGTCCCCCATAACGTGTAGCCTAAGTTAACCCGTGTGGTACACGGGGTTAACATGAAAAACTGAAATAGAAATTTATAAAAAATAAATGCGTATCGTAATTGAAAATTCTTTATTTATAATTACATATCATATTTACTATCACAACTAAGAAATCTATAGATACAAATTACAATTACAAATCTCTAAAAACTCCTTTATATACAACATTTAGTGTCGTATTCGTAGGTTTACCATCTTTATCAACAATATGAGTTTGAGTCTATCTCTGCTTTTAACTCTAGACAAAGCGACGTAAATCTGATAATGAGATAAGACTGGTTATCAGAGAAAAACCTTGACTTTTATTTATCGTCACGGTGAAGCATACAACAATAGGAAACTGTCTTCTTTTAAACTTAAATGGAATCTTCTTGTCTGATGGTGTTAAAGCAATTATAGGAATGAAAGTATGCTTGTCTATATTACTTCCAGATATTACTTCAGCTTCTATAACACGCGATCCTAGCATTAAGACTTTTAGTCGAGTTCCATTACATAATCCATTTATTTGATCAATGTTTCGTAATAACATGACAGGAACTCCCACTTTTAGTACTAATCGGTGATGTGGCAAACCTGAAATTTTAAGTCCGTTTAGTACATCCAGTGAATACAAGCTTTGATCAAAACCCTCCTGTAGATTCTCAGACTCGCAAATACTGTCGGAACTCAGGTATTCCTTTTCGTCTCCGGGAATTACAGATAGCAATCGATCATTAATTCTGTCTACAACTTCATTAGTCGGTGCAAGAATAGCTCTTTCTTGGGAAAATGTTGCAACAATGAATTTTTGAATAACTGAAGGATAAACGAAGTCGATAAAATCAGAAACAGGATCATTTGAATCCATAATAAGAAGATCAACAGGTATTTCTATAGTTGCCTCGCCATCGTTGGAGCCACCTATGTTCCCTTCACCTAAGTCCAACAACCATTGTACAAAGACCTTTGTTTGTTCAACATCATGTAATTCACCCCCAACAGTTAGCCGCATGTTTTTGGTTAACCTAATTACTTTACAATTATTCCAAATGTTAGAAGAACTTAAAGAAGCATTAACAATATCTTGTCTACTACCACTTGGAATTACCAGAAGAATTTGTTGGAAATCTCCACAAACACAATCGTTTTACCTCCAAAAGGTTGTTGACAATTGCTAGAATCATCAGATGACAATATGTTTTTCAAACTCTTATCAAAAGCTTCAAAACCATACATGTGCACCATAGGTGCTTCATCCCATATTATCAAGGATGCTTTCTTTAATAAATTCATCGCTATCTGGCTTTACATGACAAACTGAATCCTCATTTAGGCTTATTGGAATTAGAAACCGAGAATGTGTCGTCCTACATCCGGTAAGCAACAAAGAAGCAATCCCACTATAAGCAACATTCAAAACAATCTTTCCTTTTGATCGAAGCGACGTGGATAATGTTTTCCAAATAAAAGTTTTACCCGTCCTCCGTATCCGTAGACAAAAAAAACACCACCTTTGTCTTCTTTAACCACTTTTATTATATCATTGAAAACACACCTTTGCTCATCAGTTAATGAAGACAAAAGGTTGTCAAACTCCTTCTTCTGTTTGTTCCTATCATAATCCAACTCATAAAGAATTAATCAATTATCCAAAGAATCAGCAAAGTTAAAGTCAGGATAAGGCATTGTACTCCAATTTCTTAAGGTGGACTTATTCCAAACAAACTTAGTCAGAAATTCAACATATGTAAGTGTTCGTGCAAGCTCGTTATGTTTGTTGCACTCCATCCAAGACAAAAACATTGAAGAAGCCACTGATAGATTGTTAAGAACATTTTCGATATAATCATCCGCACCATATACAACATTTTGTTGGTTTGGAATATGGAAAGGTAGTCGAATAACAGATGGGTACCTGTAATGAATATCATATCGAAATATACGCCATGAAGCCTCACATGCAGACACATATCTACAATCATAATATTTTTTAGTCTCATCAGCCGGTGGTTCATCATCATCTTATCCATTACCATCATCAACAACAACTGTAACCTTATTTGGACATTTGTTGATATATTTGAATATATATTTAATAGATCCGACCTGATTGCACCACTCAACATTAATATGGGCCTGATATTTTCTAAAAAGGGTTTTGTTGTACGGCACAACGCTTCTATTATCTAGCTTGACACCAGACTTTTCGACAAAAGCTCCATTATCTCGCCTTCTGTATATAGGGAATCCACTTGAATCAATAGACGTGTGATCACGAAATTGTTTTGGAAATTTTTTTGAACACCTTTTATTAACCATGTATGGACAGTTGATGTTATGGCTACCACATGGTCCATGTATCATATAATCACCGACAAGTGTGTACAATTCCATGTCTTCATTTTTGCCTGGAATTTCAGCAGAAATTAGTGGATCAATGTGTTCAACTATTGGAAATGTGACAACCCGAGTTTTCAAGGTCTTTCCTCTACACGTTAATTGTATGGTTATTGTGTTTGTCTAACTTATTTGCTTTGTAATTGTGCACGATTGTTATATGTTTGAAATATTGTTGTATGATTTGATTAACTTATGAAAATCTACTAAGTGTTGGCCAAGATTTTATATACTTAACACATTTGGTCTCCACCCTTGTGACCACGAAACCTAGGAGTTCACCAACCTGACTCGACGAAACCTTGGGGTTTCATCATCATACATCTCGACGAAACTTTGGGGTTTCGCCATAGCCATCATGACGAAACAGGGGGTCTCGTTGGCCCAGTTACCCCAGAGCCCAGTAAGGGCCCAACACATTTGCACTTTTAAACAAATCGGAATAGGGTTGAGCGATGGCACATAACTGATCGATCAACAAACCCTAAGCTCTCTCCTTCGTGCGACGGCAGCCCCCTTTCTTCACTCGAAGTCCACCCATCTCGTTCAAACTAATCGTTTCGGCCTTCCGGTTAGTGTTTTGTATCACTGATTAGATGATCTTTGATGTTTGCTTTCGGTATGGTCTTGATAAGTGGGAACATACATGCTGAAACTTTGCCAAGTAGTGACTTGTCCTTTAAGTCTTTAATCAACGAATCTAATTTTACTCTAAACAATCGGCAAAGGATATCAGGTTTGTCTTCAGGATTGATGGTGTTGTCTTTAAGAAACCTCTTCACCTTTAGGATTACATGTGACTGTTATAAAAATATCTGGATATCCATGTGACAACTGTCAAATTTGCATGCATCCGTACGTTTAATTAATATTGATTTATGCTTAGTGACTGTGCTTAATTACAACTGTTGATTAAACTGCTTTCTGATTCCTATTACATACACACACATGCATCACATTCATACTGTCACTCCATTTATTACACACAACCTTTAGTGACAAACTTGATGTACAAAGCACAGTTAGCACAGCGAGCGGATAACTCAGATACATGCTGACAATACCAGCACATAGACAGACACTATATTGAGGCCCAATATGAGCCGGAGACAAGGTACTACACTAGTATGGAGTGTAGGGAAGTAAGGACCATAAAAATGCGTCACTGGGTGATAGTTTAGGTGCCGGAAAGTGCCTAAAACCCATTTAAAATGCAAAATTCTGCATTAACCAACAAAATTCAGCATTTTAATATGCCAGTATTGTGCAAAAATATGGCAAAATGGTCCTGTATGTTTTCCTAAGTGTCGGGAATTAAAAGTGTCACAAAAGGCTACTTAAAAATCATTAATCGGAATAACTTGACACTTTAACGAACCGGTATCTAACCTTCACCGTTTGCTTTTATCCACTTGTTTTCTCCTCTTGATCATCCCTAGCCTTGAGCTAGTGGTAAGAGTCTTGATCCATCCATTTTAATTCTATTTTAGGTGGTTAAAAGATGTTACATAATGATAATCTTGAAGAACATGAAGAATCATAAGAAAGAAACTTGAACATAAGCATGAATAATGAAGTAACTAAGAGGTTTATGAGTTGTTATACTTGTTGATTGTTGATTGTTTGTAGAAATGATGTAGATCATCATATGACCTTGCTAGATCATGATTAAAAACATAATCTAGCAAGGCGAGAGGATGAAAGTGTTAAAGATGCATAGATCATCCTTACAAAAGTTATGAACTTGAATGAATATATAGTTTTCTTGAAAAAAATAATGATTAAGGTGAGTAATAATAATACTCATAGATCTAAAGATTTATGGAGGATTTCTAAAGAAACCAAGCTAAAAATATAAGTTTTGCTAAAACTTGGTTCTTACATAAACAAATCTTATTATTAGTGGTTAAACAAGTGTAGAAACACTTGTGTAACAAGAAGAATACATAAAGAAATATTTTTGAAAAATATGATTACAAGTTGAACATCTAAATCATTCAAGAATGACGTTTTTATATAAACAACCACACTTTAAAGGGTAACTAAACTTACTAAACCCCGCACTAAGTTACTACGCGTTTTTACGAAAACTCAAGTTCATATTACTATGTAAAGTGCATTGTTTTTACACTTGGTAAGTGTGATATTGTTTAGTGAATTGTTGTTGATTGTTGAATGATTTTTTTTGAAAAGAAAATGATATGCTAAATAGCATGGACACCTCCATTTACAAAGGAAACTATGGCGAAATTTTCTAAAAATTCCAACACTTAGAAAATATTTTTCTAGACAAGTGTTTACTAGTATATTTTAAACTATGCTTTTCAAATATAAACCTCGCCATAATTTTTGTTACAAAATAAAAAGTGTCGGAGGTTGGTTTTCGTAAATGAAAGTGGATAAATATATACTTAGAATATATATACTAAAACACTTGTGTGAATATTTGTATACATCGTGGAATAGTTATATTATTCTAGGGTAAAATAATATAACTTAACATATACCATGAAATTATAACCTCAAAATAATACCAAAAATCCCACGGAATAAATATTTAAGTTACACACTTGATATTGTGAAATCGTACGCTAAAACGTAACCCTACAAAATATTCCGGAATATACCATTACAATATATTTTTGGTAAATATTATTTTGGAAACGAAGGGAATGAAAATATGGTTTTTGTAAATACTACCAAGTCACAACATATTTTCAACAAGAGAAAGTATATTATTTTGGAAAGTGAAAACATGATTTTCGTACATATTACCAAGTATGCCATATTTTCGACAAAGAGAAAATATATTATTTTTGGGGAGTTAAAAATATATTTTCTTGGAATACATTATTTTTGACAAATAAGTTATATATATTTTCTAAGTGAGACTTGAAAATATATTGTTTTAGAAATATATTGGGAATATATTGGTATATTTTTAATTGGAATAATACACCGGAATACGACGCCAATGCATGGCTAAATACACACATACAAAGATACGAATACACATGTATGAGATACCCCCCCATCCTTGGGAAGGAAATACGAAGTTAAAATACTTGAGAAGTACTAATGCAAAAATATTGTTTAACAATTATTCCAAAATGAAGTATAATTTAGAGTTAAAATAATTATTTTAACTAATAATTATAACTTGGAATAATATTGGGAACACAAGAAACGTAACTCAAAAACCTTCATACTAAGCAAAGGCACGACCCGTTCGTCTAATAGATGTTAGTACACTGTAGGTAGTCGTGTTTGCTGAGGAGACTTGGGTTACACATACTGAAGACGCAATACAGTGAGTTCATATCCCCCCTTTTTTAACTGTTTTCAGTTTTATACTTCGGGGGTGAAATACATGTTACAATTATTACAAACGTTTTATACATGGTATGATTAGCTAAGGAATGCACTGCTAGATCACGTGAATGGGTAGGCTATTGTCTTAAGACCATTAATCCTTGTATAAGGACCGAGGGGCATGAGTGATAGATCTATTGGGTGTTGCGAGCCCCACCCATGGGCCGGCGAGTTGGCTGCATGTGGTGACTATGTCGTTCCGCCGGAAGGGCCGGTACGAAATACACATACAAGTTTGAGTACTGCTTCCTAGGCCATGTCACTTATTAATGTATTAGCTACACATTAATTGGTCTGTTTTTTTTCCTTATTGCTACATACCAGGGACATACATTTATACAGACATACTTTAAAGGCTTATTCATACACACACACATGAACTCGCTCAACTTTGTTGATGTTTTTCAAACTACATGTATTTCAGGAAATTAAGTATGGATCTGGCGGGCGTTGGAGTTTCAAGTCATGTTAAGCATAAAGATGTCATCCATGGTCTTTGGGTTTGGTCAATGTGTCTTACTCCTGGACGAGACACGTCTTCCAAACTTTGATTACAATTAATATCTTTCGATGAGTCCTTTGTGAACTCATAAACATTTTGGTATGATTGTAAAACTTAAATTTGAAGTCTACGTTTTAAACAATGTTGTTATGTTTTAAACTTATTCAATGAATGACAAACCAATGGTTTTATCATATAGCTGTTTGTTATGATTGAATGCAATGATATTAGGAAAGTCACACCATAATCACGCTTCCGCAAAAGTCAGGGTGTGACAATCCAAACCACTTACAGATAGACATTGCATCCAATTTTGCATCATGCAACGGGAACCACCACTAAATGAAGAAGGTAAGATGTACTTTTTTCCTTTCTTAGATAGGTTTGTATTACCACGGTTACGCAATTTTTTTAAATTCTCATAAGTTTTAGATGTTAGAGACTTTTGTTGAAAATGTATGTAATCTAGTCTTTCAGCTTCAATCACGGTGTAGGCATCCACTAAGAATTGTTGAAAAAGCCATCTAGAATTATTCACTTTTGAGAAAAACACCAACCCTATCTTGGATCTTGTAAGCAAAGAACTTGCGCATGCTACAAGTTTTTTGTTTATTTGTTGTGGAAGCAATAAGACCCCTATGAAGGATGTCAACTCTATAACAATCTTCACTGTAAGGAAACAACAAAGGATATTGAAGAGCAAGATAAGAAGGATGTAGCTCACTAATATGTTTTAGATTACCTTCTTTGGTTTCTACAACAATATCTTGGTTTTCAGTTGAATGACCAATAACACCAACAATTAAAGCAACTACTTCTGAAGCGGTTGGTAAATTGTATGTCCTCCCATCTTTTTCTCTCTTTCCATTGAGACGTAATCTTAAATTCAAATAAGGATTTTCTTTGAAAGAATCTATTACCATATGGTAATTTTTCACCAAAACATTCTCCGAATCTAACATTTTCTTTAGATATTCAATAATTTGAAGGTCAACTTGATCGGTGGATGATGAAGAAGCTTTGTTAGTATCACTATACAAGTAAGAAAATATAAACTGATTGTTAGTGTTTTAGTTTTATAATAGTATAACAATGTTATTAATAACATATAAGCATACAATTAAATACATACCCAAGAACCGCTTGTCTATTAGAAAATTCATTATTAGTATCATATATATATAATTGACAGAAATTTGGTTTAGATCCATCTTCTGGTAAAAGACTTCCAATATAATGGCAATTTTGACCACCAAGTCTAAATACAAAAGGACCTTCTTCTCGCATTTAATGTGTCAGAGCGTCCCAAACAAAACAGTTGAAGTTGAGGAAAGGCCTTCACTCGCGCATCCATTTTCCTTTATTAACAGAATGATCAACCTTTCCACCCATGGATGTAAATGAAAACATCGAGTTATAACGTCTAATGTTCTTCAAAAAATACTTGCTTTTAGAATCCAACCTGTTATAAAGATTCTTATAGTGTTGTGGGGGCTCCTTAAATGGAGGAAGCTCTACTTTACCATTTCCACAACATACTGAATAACTTGTGTTAACACGATCTTTTGATTTCCCTCTAGCAACCTCATCTTTCCATAATATTGCATAACATATCTTACATATAACATTCTGATCACCGTGATAAAGGTAATCTATTTAAAAAAGAGTTAAATGCCCGGATAGTCCCTGTGGTTTGGCATTTTTCACCTTTAGTCCCTAACTTTCTAAAATTACCTCTATAGTCCTCAACTTTTCAATTTTCGTTCTCGTATAGTCCCTGGCGCGGATGGGAGTTAGTTTTTGGTGTTAAGTGAGTGTAAAATTACCTAAACACCCTTTATATTAAAAACTGATAAAAAAACATTTACCCAACTTCAAGTTCTCAGTTTAATGGTGTGAGTCATGGTCAACAGTTAACATCTAACACAAGCACTCGCTTAACATTCTGGACGTATTGTCCATTTTGTAGCGTTAAGTACTTACAGAGAATTTATTCAGAGACCTTTGCGGTGCCAGCAATGCACAAAACTCTTTATTGCGTATAAAATAGGGCCACAAGCACATAACATAAATCTTGGATACAAGGCGCAGAGTGTAAATCCTGGATCCAAGCCTGTTTCTCAACATAAAGAGGCTGCAAAAGTTGAAAATGCCAAAGGAAACATTAAAAAGTATGGAAAGGTTCCTTCTAATTTGGAACGCAAGAAAACTGAAGTTACTAGAATGAAACAAGGACTCACGAAACCAAAGGTTAGTGGTGTAGGGAAGCCAATGGAAACATGAACAAGGCAAACAACACCCAACTGATGAAATTATTAGAAAAACCCCAATTTGACAAATTCAACACATCCTTAAAATACCAACTTGCTAATATAGAACAAGATGATGAAATTGAAGGCCCAAAATAGATAAAAAGATTCAAATCCATATACAATACGATGAATCAATTGCAAGATTTGAAACCCAAATCCCAAAACCTCAAAGAAACAAAAAGCAAAACAGACACTAGTCATACAAGTTGTTCGATGTCTGTGTAGTTGTTAGATCTTGACACTAGTCACACAAGTTGTTTTGATTGGATTTGTGGCAAGATTTTCAAAGCTCTAGTCTGACTAATCTCACCATTTGTTTGTTTGCCCCCAGAAGGGTGATGGTGGCAGTGATGGATGAGGTTGAAGATGATGGTGAAGATGGGTGGTTGCAGGTGGTGTTGGGATGAAGAAAAGGTGGGTGGTGATTTAGGTGGGGCCCACTTAAGTTTAAATTTATCTTTAGAGTAAATTGCCATTTTAGTCCCTAAGTTTTGTCCAAATTTGCCTTTTTAGTCCAAATAGTTTTTTTTTTGCCTCTGGGTCCCTGACTTTTCCTTTTTGTTGCCATTTTGATCACATACACTAACTCCATCCAAAAACTCAATCTTTAACCAGGGGTATTTTGGGGATTTTCATTTTAAATGTTTTCAATTGCCATTTTGATCCAATTCCAATAAATCAAAAAAATTCCAAAAAATCAAAAAAATTCCAAAAAATTCTAAAAAATAATAAAAATTCTAAAAAAACATAAAAATTCTAAAAAATCCGTTTCTGCGCTAACCGTTTCGAACCCGAACCGTTTCGAGCTGAACTGTTTCGACATGAACCGTTTCGAGCTGAACTGTTTCGACGTGAACCGTTTCGACCCGTACCGTTTCGAGCTGAACCGTTTCGACGCGAACCGTTTCGACCCGTACCGTTTCGAAGCCGAACCGTTTCAACCCGTACTGTTTCGAAGCCGAACCGTTTCAAGCCGTACCGTTACGAACCGAACCGTGCCTTATCGAACCGAACCGTTTCAAGCTGAACCGTTTCGACGGTTCAGGTCGAAACGGTTCGGTTCGAAAGGGTTCGGTTCGAAAGGGTTCGCATCGAAACGGTATGGTTCAAAACGGTTCGCGTCGATAAGGCACGGTTCGCATCGAAACGGTACGGTTCGAAACGGTTCGCGTCGAAACGATTCAGCTCGAAACGGTTCGGGTCGAAACGGTACGGGTCGAAACGGTTCGCGTCGAAATGGTTTAGCTCGAAACGGTTCGGTTCGAAACGGTTCAGCTAGAAACGGTACGGGTCGAAACGGTTCGCGTCGAAACGGTTTAGCTCGAAACGGTTCGGTTCGAAACGGTTCAGCTAGAAACGGTTCGGTTCGAAACGGTTCAGCTCAAAACGGTTCGCGTCGAAACGGTTCAGCTCGAAACGGTACGGGTTGAAACGGTTCGCGTCGAAACGGTTCGGCTCGAAACGGTTCAGGTCGAAACGGTACGGTACGGGTCGAAATGGTTCGCGTCAAAACGGTTCAGCTTGAAACGGTTCGGGTCGAAACGGTACGGGTCGAAACGGTTCGCGTCGAAACGGTTCAGCTCGAAACGGTTCGGGTCGAAACGGTTCAGCTCGAAACAGTTCGCGTCGAAACGGTTCAGCTCGAAACGGTTCGGGTTCGAAACGGTTCGCGCCGAAACAGATTTTTTGGATTTTTTAGAATTTTTATGATTTTTTAGAATTTGTATTATTTTTTGGAATTTTTTTGATTTTTTGGAATGTTTTTTTGATTTTTTGGAATTGGATCAAAATGGCAATTGAAAACATTTAAAATGAAAATCCCCAAAATACCCCTGGTTAAAGATGGAGTTAGTGTATGTGATCAAAATGGCAAACAAAAGGGAAAAGTCAGGGACCTAGTGGCAAAAAAAAAAAAAAACTATTTGGACTAAAATGGTAAATTTGGACAAAACTCAGGAACTAAAATGGCAATTTGCTCTTATCTTTATCTGTGTTATTTATCAGTTTTTAATATAAAGGGTATTTAGGTAATTTCACACCCTTTTAACACCAAAAACTAACTCCCATCCGCGTCAGGGACTATCCAGGAACAAAAATTGAAAAGTTGAGGACTATAGAGGTAATTTTAGAAAGTTAGGGACTAAAGATGAAAAAAGGCCAAACCACAGGGACTATCCAGGCATTTAACTCTTTAAAAATATATAGAAAAAGTGAATATTAATAAGTATAATTTGATAACATAAAAAATGAAGTAAATACGAAAACAATATAGATAATGCTATAAGGCTTAAACCTTTTAATACGCCACAAATTCATTTATTATAACTTCCGGTTGACGAAGTTCAGGAAAGCACAAATCCTTATATTTTCTAGTATCCAAATAATTTTTTCTATATAGTCTACGTTGTGAAGCCATGGAATGGTCCATGTCCTTATTTAAAACTGCAAAAAAATTTAGTTTGCATCAAAACTTATGCTTATAAATAATACAACTTATTAATAGGTACTTGTTAATAGTAATAATTTACCATCACGAGTTTGATGAGATGACAAACATGTAGGATTGGTAGTGCTCGAAGTAGACCGGGTAGACATTCTTCTTGTATTTGATGACAGTCGAGTATTGTTTTTGCTGTAATTAGGTGTCTCTGCAAATAAGAAACAAAACTAGCATTATGAAGTCAAATAAATTAGGAACTCAATTTAAAAGTAGGGTTTTTCAGTTATAAAGTATACCCCTCATAATGTCCATTGGACCTATAATTCTTTGATTGGTAGAAACAACTTGTGTAGGTGTTTTAAGGCTTGGATAACATCTATTTTGGATGATATTTTCTTTAAATTTAGAAACATGTCTAGTATTTGATGACGGTGTAGTATGATTATTAGTGTAGTTAGACATATCTGCAAAAAAAAAAAAAAAAATCTAATTATATATTGATTATGTATATGGAAGGTTATAGGGATAGGGTTTTGAATTATAAAAGTATACCTTTTGTAATGTCCGACAATGGACTTCTAACCACTGCATTAGTGGCAACAACTTGTGAAGGTGTTTCAAGACATGAATAAGATGTATCTTTTTGTGTTATTTTCTTTGCATTCAGAAACATGTCTTGAGCTAATTGATGATTGAATGTTTCCGTTACCAACTGCAAAGAAAAATAAAAAAAGTTAATCATTTATTTACGTCTATAATGTACGAGTTAATAAAATAGTAGTTAAAACACAATTATTACGATTTGACTTTCCAGTGAGTCTAAGAGATGAATTAATAGTTGAAACATCAACGAGTTGTGCGATAGAAAAATTCTTGGATCTTTTGTTATCTAAATAAATTTTCCTCAACTGACGCATTTGTTTACTATGTGCACTTGCCATGTCCGTATTTTAAACTGTAACAAAATAAATAAAGTAAAAAATAGTAAAGTAAATCAATAAAATTGTTAAGTAATTAATTTTAGTAGATACATAAAGATATTAAAAAAATGAATTATAAAAGTGTACCTCTTCTTATGTCAGCCAATGGACTTGGAAATGTTTCATTAGTACAAATAATAGGTGAAGGTGCATGATTCGTGATATTTACTTTGTAATTCGAACCATTTCTAGAATCTTTTGTTGATTGTAAAATACTCTGTTGAACTGCAAAAAAGTAATAAATGCAGGGGTTGCTGAAACATGATATTGTAAAAGAGTAGTATAAATATCATACTCATAATTATTGTTTTCAGCTATTTGAAAAAAAATGCAGGGGTTGCTGAAACATGAACACTTTGTGAAAAAGAAGTCTCATTGGATCTCTTGCTATCCAAATAGATTTTCCTTATATTTTGCCTCTCTTTAGAAACGCTAGCGGCCATTGCTTTATTAATAAATGCATAAACTATTGACTAATATGGTATATGTATTGTTATACAATAGTACAATTTACATTCTTACATTTACTATTTCAGGCATTGTAACAAATGTAAAGGTTTGTGCAATATGGACTGGTTCCACAAGCGGAGTATCACCGCAGAAGGCGTGACTGACCAGGATCAAGCCACCAATCATATTGAACAATGTAACTAAATAAATAAAACCAACCACAATATAATTGGTGTCCAAAAGAAATCAAACAAGTTTAAGTAATCAGCGGAAGCATAGTAAAGTTTAAATAACCAAACATAGTTTAAAGTTCATAAAGTTTGACATGCAAGCTCCAGCTAAATCTTTAACGACCTGCAAGGCATGTAACAACGAGTCAACAACAAAGTTGAGCGAGTTCACAGTTGAGTGTTCGTTTTAAAGTTGTTCTAAAAACCATGAGTCCGTTTGTAAACCATAAGTTAACAAGTTTCCTTGTTTCCCAAACCATATCCATAACCAGTGGGGGCTTCCCCATGTGAACCACTAGACCCGTTTACCATATCGACCACTGACTAAAGTAAGTTGGTGCCCTGACGTCAATGTCTATCATCATTGACTAGTGCCCAGATCCATTAGTTCACGCCCGTCCTCTGCGGCACAGTGTGAGGCTTGTCAAACCTAAATAGCGCTATCTAACTAATGACCCGCTCGCCATTGGCCCGACGATTAAGTCGATATAAAAGGAGGGACTTCATGATAGAGAGTTTTGGTCTAGTATCCGTGTTGTCACCATTCAGTAAAGAGGGTGTGTACGTAATCCCCAAACCAGGAGATTACGCAGGTTCCGATTATATTCTTATCACGTGTTGTCACCCTTCAATAAAGAGGGTGTGTACGTGTCCCAAACCAGGAGATCACGCAGTTTCAGTATAAATCCTTTACCCATTCCCAATCCTTGGGAATCCCATGCCTTGTGGAAACTGTGAACTCACCTTAATTTGCTCGGCAGATAGTTTACTTGTCAATATACTCTATTCAATCACGTCCTATCATAGGTATTACGTCTAATCAGATTCACATACCATTAATCACGTATTCAAGTAGCACATAGGTCACGTTTCATATAACCACACATACTTGATCAAATTTCATGGACAGTATCACATATTTGGATTTTAACTCTTCCACTAACTAGATGTTTGTATTGTCACATTTTCGAATCACAATTCCTAACAATACACACATTACATGATATGTTCATGACTCGCTCTAAGTTACGCCCCCTAATAACCAAGATAACACCAAACTAGACACCAAGTTTACTAAAGTTACCGGCCCAAAACAATTGTCATGCCATTCTAGCACTACCCGGCCCATTGTTATTAACCTAACATTAAACTAAATAATCCAACCCACTCCCCTTAACTTATGTGCGGCAGGCCTGATCCAAACAGCCCACCAACACAGCCCGAGACTTAACACAAGACCCAAATCTCAATTATATTCATGCTCATATAAGGATTTATTATACCTATGATGTTTTGCTAACACTAGTGCAGATCTAATTACTCATATAAGCCCAAATATCCTTATGTACTAGTTGTTATAAACCTGCTATTGATTCTCGGCCCAAAGATATTTAACACCAAAGTTTTCCAAATTGGATAATAATTCATCAATAAACACATAATATTAATATACACTTCAAGAATAATCATAATAACTTTTACACACAATCCTTGCTATTTAATCAGGTTAACCATCATATCCCCACAATTGATTTAAAGTATCCTGATGAAGCCTTACAACAAAGCCGACAACCCACATGTATACAATCATGAAATTAAGAAAATAGTGGCTGCCAATATTAATGCTTTCACATGCTAATATTATGCCCAACACTTTCATTAATTACCTACACATGCTCTGACACAAATTTGACCATAACATAACATATTATTCATCAATTATAACAACACCAGTTATCAAGATCATGAGTTAAGGTATACCTATGCATAACAAAGATATTAATTTAGAGCATAAGTAGATTTACACTAACCAAACGAGTTAAGGTATTGATATTTCCGGATCCGAAGTAAACCTCACGAGGAAGGTAGCTACTGCCGATCGCAAGGTTTAGAGAGGAGGGTTTGTATATGCGTGGTATTATATTATCTTGTTACATTAATTTTGAGTGCAATGCAAGCCATACAAAAGGCCGGCCCCCAATCTAAAACCTATTTGGGCTCAATTCTCAATCCGGCCCACTCATTAATTCGGTGTGTGTGTGGATAAAATCCACTAACCCCATGTGTTAAGCAATGTGCTAAGCAACAGGATTCCAAGAAATCAATTCTAAGTCAAGTAATGCACAAAGAAGCAACAGGATCCAAGTAATCGGCCCACTTGTGTGGATTTGGGCCTAGAATGACATGTAACTAAGATAAATGTAACCCAAGTTACTCGTGGCCCGCAACGCAAAGTTTAAGGTTAACACACAACATTTAACATGTCTAAATCAAGAATTGCACAATGAAGGAAAACAATGAGAGTTCTAGAATCGCCAAGGTAAACTACACTAACCTGTAAAGTTCGAATTGTCACATTATCCCCAACTTGAAAGAAATTTCGTCCCGAACTTTAGCACATGGTCACTGAAGAAGCTAGTTATGTTGCGTGTTTTCCTGGTTTTCCTGGGGTGTCACACACGTTCCGTCATATTAACTCGAAAATTTTAGAACTATACGTAAAACGAAAATTGCGAAAGATGAAAAGTATAAGTGACAAAAGTTGCGAAGTTAAATTGCAAATAATGAAAAGTTTTGGGTTAAAGTTAAAAAACAAATTATGATGGAGGGATCATCATATGCAATACCTGATAAACCTCTAGATTTGCTTCAAGCTTTGATATGATGGAGGGATCATCAGTGAAGTTGCAAACAATGAAAGACTTGTAGTTGTTTATGATATTAAAGTTGGAAATGTCAATTTTAAATGCATACTTTTTTCCAACCAAATCATGAATTTCATCAAGAATCATGCTGAGATTATCATCCTGTAATATAATTAAACTAAAAGTATAAATATGTGTGTAAAACAGAAATTCATGAAAATGAATTACTGTGAATTTTAGAAAACTTTACACCTGGATCCTATCAAGCAAATCTTTGGCGCTTTTTCAACATTTTTTTAGCCTCGCGATCCAACACAATTAGGGAAACAACACTAGTATTATCTTGCAACCTTAATGGAATTTTGTACCTCGAATATATAAAAAGAAGAAATATTGTAAGTTTAAAAGTAACGAAAAGATAAATAGTTTACATAATGCGCATATAATTATATGGAATAACTCAAAATATTTTAAGAAAGTAATTTAATAAGCATTACTAACCTCGAAACAATTACAATTACTTTTTTGTTGCAACTTGCACTAGGGCATTGAATAATCTTTTTTTGTTCCACCATTTTAGATCCGTCAACTCCGTCAACCGGGTCAGTTATAACATAAGCAGTTGTAACCTTATTGTTACAAGCTTTACACGCATTGTAGTACCACTCGAAACCAGGCAAAAAACTGATGAGAGTACCTGTGACAATTGCCGACATCTCCTAAGATATGAGTTGATGTATTGTTGTTAAGTTGTGAATAAATTATTTTAAAAAATTTAAAAATAAATATTATAAATAAATTTACCATAGCTGTTTTGTTAACTTCTTCTATGTTGTTGAAAGGTGTCTTGCTTAAGAACTCATCTTGCAGACTGATAACAGATTGTGATGACACCAAACGGCGGCTTGAAACGGAGTTGTCAGATTCTTTCTCGAGTAAATTGTTTAGAAACAAATATATTATTAATTATATAGAACATAAAAGTATTTAATAATAGATTTAGTAAATAACTATGTCAAAAAACATATCAAACCTGTGTTTGAAAGCAATGATTTCCTCAATGTCATCGTTAATGAATAGTATACTTCCATGGAAAGTTGATGAAACATATGCCTTCCCTAAAAGATATATAAATAGAAAAAATAACAAACAATAAGTAAAAGTGTAATTAATTGATACTTAATATAAACTCATTATTCTAAAAATAATGAAAACATTAAAAATACACATTATACCGCCTGAAAAGGTGAATTTCCCAATTTGCAATATCAAAACAGTAGTAACACCCTCGGGTTTTTTTGACACGAACTTCTGCATCTTCTCCGCATATGATTCCCACAGTTGGGCATAAATATTATGGCCCCTACAAAATTTAAATACACAAAATGTTGAAAAACGTATTGTATGCAAATAGAATAAGACAATTAGATATTTAAAAAATTGTGGAAGTTGAAAAGATCTTCCTAAGCATCACGAACTTGAAGGTTCATTTTCTTTTTTAATTGCCCACTTTTCGTTTTGTGATCATACATATCAAAATACGTATACAACTAACCAATTATATCTATAAAGAAGACATAAAAAATGTTAGGCTTAAAAAGAGAAAAGTATAATTTTTTTAGCAACGTATAGAATAAAAATTATTATGACTACTTACCAACGATGAAATTAGTTGGGAGAGCATTGTTAAGAAGGAGAACAATTCAGTAAATGAGAAGCCATGAGGAGATCCAACAGCATCATTACATTTCATCATGTTGGTATCATAATCCAAAAAGAGTCTATGTTTATGATTTGTCAACCGATATTGTGAGAGATTGTCACCAACTTCAAATTTCTTAGGGTGTAAGGAGTGGTTAAACACTTTGGAGTGGTAAACAAAAAAACCGACCAATTAGAGCGCGCCATGTCAATCAGTCAAAAATGTTTAAACTTTGCTGAAAAGTGTTGGCAATGGTTTAAACATTTGGTGAAGTGGTAAACTTTTTAAATAAAAAAAAAGTAAAAAAATGTGATTGGTTGAGATTGGAATGGACCCCACCCCACACTCCCTCTCTCTTTCCTTTCTCCTTTCCCGCATCGGTAAAGCCTCACCGATTTTAAACCCATTTCGTCAAACACTTCATGTGGCAAAAGGTTGGCATTGGTTTGCCACACTTTACCGAATCGGTAAAGTGGGTTTACCGAAAGCCACACCGAACACCCTTAATGAGGACACATTCTCTCTCCATGAGGAATTTCCCATGTTTGCTTAGATAGTTACCCATAACAGTGGCTTAAATCTTTGTACCCTAGAATAAAAGAAATAAATGGTGAGAATAGTTGCAAAAAAATATACTATAAATTAAAATAGGTAATGAGATAGTGTAAAGTACCTCTTCATCCATAAGTATTACGTCAACTGAATGTGTAATATCTTTTACTTTGAAAGAAGGTAGCTTCCAAAGCTTAATTATATGGACCTTAATTGTGACATCAAGCTTTGAATTTGAAGCATTAACTTGGTTGAGCAAAGTGATTTCAGCATTCTCCAATGATATATTACACACTAGTTTATAGACCCGTGTTTTACACGGATTGAATATATATACATTATAAATTTCTAATTACATTATGACTGAAATTACATTTTACATATAATCATGAAAACAATAAATTATAGTCATACTTTATCGAAACAGGTCAACCGAGTAACATGTTTTATTATTAAAGAAGCAAAAAAGTGAAATGACAATTGGGTCAAAAGTATTCGAATACTTAAAATGTTTTTAATCGTTTTATTCAAAAAAATCTTATATCACTGATCTGATAATATCTTTTCAGTACTCATAAACGATACTTTAAATTTTACAAAATGTGAAAGGAAGGGTAATTGCACGGCACTGCTGACTGCGGAAGGGATCTCCCTTCCCAAGCTAATGACTCGGCAACGATGTCTGGTAGTGACTACCCAGCCGAGTTCGAGGGGAGCGAAGAGCCTGCAAGCAGGATTCGAACCTGCACCACTTTGGACTCCCGAACCGGTTTTAGATGGGTGCCAGTGGCCACTGGGCTGACACCCCGTGGTTCAAAATGTGTATATTATTGTAAATCGGGTTCTTACCACCTCTGCCAGTATTTCAATTGTCTTCATTGTAATTAGCCAAAAACCAACCACACCCTTTCTCTGAAAAGTTATTCAAAATCATAAGATTGGTTTATGCACATATAAAAAAATGTGGGAATGAAAATATATATAATGTAACCATGTTAGCTTCCTATGAATTCCAATATGCATGGTCACTTGCATATTCGTCCTTTAATGCATCAATTTCAACAATAGTAAGGTTCATAGGGTTCTTTAATTCAAGTATTACCATGTTCAAATTAATTACAAGATCTCACACAAACACACATATAACAATAATAATATTGATCATTATTGTTGTTGAAATCAACTCCACTATAACTAAGTCTAAATGGCATCAAAGTGTAAGTAAACTGCATCAAACTGCCAATCATTAACATTCGGGTCAAAAGATTACATAAAAAATGAACAGTTAAAAGGTGGTACCGGCGACAGAGGGCGAGCAAAACCACCCTCCATACTTCGAGCAACAAATTAGCCTAATTATACGAACATCAAAATCCATGGTTTCCACTTTACTTGATTGGCATTATCTAATTGTATACTAAACAATTAACAATGTATATGTATATTAACAAACAAAATCTATATCAGTTCATGCTATATATGCACTAAGCAAATTATCTGTAACAATGATGATACAGGGATGAGAAACCACATATTTCTAGAAGCAAAGAAACAATAATATTACCTCACCGTAAATCCAACTTAGTTATCAAGGCGTGAATCTTCATATCCTTTATGAGAACATGATTATGATGTCTTAGCATGAAAATAGTCATGGATTTAATAATGAATTTCAGAAAGAATGAAAAAGAAAAACAATTTAAAAGAATATTATACAAGATTCCAACATGTAGCAATACTGTTTCGGAACAAAAATGCAGGGTTCATCTTCACCTTAACATACTAAAAATTTATTTGTAAATAAACCCTTAACATATTAAAAATTATTGGTATAACCTCAATTTCATTAAGAACACGAAACCAACAGACTTTTGAATCTTTTGTTTTGATTTTTTTCCCTTTTTTTATGGAGGTTGATTTCATGTAAATGGAATCTAGAAAACGGTAGAGGGAATAAAAACCATAAATCTATTCAACTAATTAAAGAGCCATTCTTGATCGGCTGATAAACAAACTAAAGCATAAACAATTACGCAATATAAGAATAAAACGGAAAAAAACAACAACTAATATTATCATCCAATCCCTAACAACCGTGATCGGTGATTCGAATCAATAGGTAAAAGAAAACATAAACCCTAAGATTCTGTCAGAATAATCAATTGTAGATACATATGATAAAGAATACATATTTAGGGACATGAGGATCACGGGAGAGCATTCGCATGATAGAGCTTTCTCGAAGTAGTTGGATGGACGCCTTAATCGTCTTTGTGAAGTTTGATGAGAATAGATGCAGGAGCGTATGAGAATTGAAAGGTTTTGTATTTGCTTGGAATGTTTGAGCAGCAGGAGAAATTGCCATCTGGCATTTAGAGCCGCTTGGAGTGTTTGAGCATGCCACCTGGCATTTAGAGGAATTCTTTATTAAGTTTAGATTAATAAGAATGGTTAGGGGCCGTTAAATCTATAATTAAAACCAACACCGAAAGATATACATATAGAAAAAGAAAAGGTGAAACCGTAAACATAAGAAAACCTTAATTAGTATCTTGATTCATCTTGCATTAACAAATGGATTGATTGTTTCATCTGCATTTATAAAAACATCACATTAATTAAAAATACTCATGTGTTACACATGATCACATCCTTTTATTGGAAGGCACCTTTTGAAAGGCATCCTTTGATTTTAAACCCAACACTTAGTTGGGCGCTTTATAAATTTATTACTGAAAATATTTTCAGCAAAAAATGCAAACCGTTTCACCTCCGATTTGTCACCGGTTCGACTCCCGTACGCACCCTTTCCTCTTTCATTTTCAACCTTCTTTTTCTTTTATTACGTATTATATTATGACACATTAATCAATTAATTATAATTATAAGTGCCGCCGAGCTTCAATCGCCACTCTCATCACATATTTCCGCATGAAACCATATGTTATGAACAACTTCTGAATAGCCACTTTCGAAGAAAGATTGAACCTGGTAAACAGCAATTGGAACCTTCCATCTCTGTTATTGCTACTGATTGAATAAATACAAGAACTCGATTATGATTCAAATTTCGGCCATTGACAAAAGGATAGTTAGTTTTCAATTGTGATTCAAATTTTGCGCTAATCAGGCAATCAAAGATTAAGTTTCAATTTTTAAATTCAGTTTTGAGCATCTTTTATTTCAATATAGAGGTTTGAACAGAAGGTTTAAGTTACTATATATTGTATAAAGTAAAGTTATATATATTACCCTCATTAACTAAAATCAACCGATGTAAAAGAAACGCACGCACGAGCGAATCAATTCAAATCTTGAAGGAAAAAGATTTGACAAAGAAGAAAAAGAGAGACTATTTTTTTAACGAAGAGCATTATTTCCGATTAATTAATGTTTATCTTATCAACTCTTAAATATTAAAACTCATTTGCTCTCACAATCAACGCATACGCAACCGAAACGGTGCCCTCCTTCAAACCCTAATCTTAAATATTTCGTTTAATCAGAAATCATCAAAAGAAAACTAATCAGAAATCATCAAAAGAAATATTTTAGAACCCCGATCATTCGGAATCAATATTTTATTGGAGTTATTATCACATGATTACAAACAAAGGACAATCATGTCATTAGCATTCAATGAATTAGCTATAAACTAAAACGTTCATTGCAAGTTAACCTAGCAGAATTTTTTTTTTTTTGAAAGCTTCACTTCATTAAAAAACAAAACACGGAAAATCTCCAAGGAGGAGATAACCGAATCAAACAAAATTACATAACCTCAAAATTGAAGGTATACCAACCCTTCCAGTCAATCCCCATACCTTTACCTCTACTTTTATACCACAAAAAACTCAACCCTTTGACTTCGGATACAATTTGACTCACATTCGTACTAGCATTGGAGAACACTTTTTCATTACGGGCCTTCCAAATCCGCCAACAAGCCAAGATGAATATACCATATAGAATATCCTTCTTAGCCTTCGAAATACCCACTTGATTAACTACCCTTGGAACATCTTTGATAGAGAACAAATACATCGGAGGAATGTTACACCAACTAGCAATCCCACTCCAAACTCCATTCGCGACTCTACAAGCCGTAAACATATGATCCACCGATTCCTCATAATCGTCACATAACCCGCTTAAAATGTCATAAGTAAATATATTCCTCCTACGAAGAGCGCATTTGGTCGGAATCCTCTCTAATGTAGCCCGCCACATAAAAATATTACACTTGTTCGGAATCCATTTGCACCAAACATACGGATTAATCACCTCATCGGATCCCCCACTTTTCAACCAAGATTTCACATCTTTAACCGAATACTCCTTCAAGTCGCCCGCATCCCAAACCCATTGATCTTCATTATTGGATAAACGAGCACTTATAATCTTCCTATGACACTCCACACACTCGGACATCTCCTGTTCTGTAGCCGGATAGCGTTTCCAATCCCAAGTAATCCGCTCGGCATCATTCCTTTCCCCTAGTTTATCCGCAACTACACACCATCGGTTTTTCTCTAGCCGAAAAAGATTCGGGAACATCTTCATAAGAGGCAATCGGTCAATCCAAGGGTCAATCCAAAACCTTGTCTTTTTGCCATTTCCCAATTTACTTTTTATCATCCCAATCAAATCGGTATCACCCACTTTCAACTTATAACCACACATCACATCTTCTAGCCGAACCATGAATAGCATCAACCACCTTCCTCCAAAGAGCCTCACTTTCTGTACGATAGCGCCATAACCATTTACAAATCAAAGCGTTATTACTCACTTCAAGTTTATTAATACCCAAGCCCGCTTCCTTCTTCGATTTAGTGACCACCTCCCACCCCACCCAATGAGTTTTATTCACCTCCACATTACCTCCCCAAAGAAACTTCTTAATTAAAGATTCAAGTTTTTTGATGACTGCGACTGGAGCTTTATATAATGAGAAGAAATATGTCGGCAAACTCTCCAACACAGATTTAATAAGAGTGACTCTACCACCAATAGATAACACATTAGCCTTCCACCTGGATAAACGATTCTGAAACACTTTCAACACAGGTTCCCAATTATTGATCCGACCCATATTGGCACCCACTTGGATTCCCAAATACGTAAACGGAGTAGACCCCGATTTACACCCCAATTCCTCTGCTTTCGCACTCACATCCTCTATCCTCTTCCCCACCCCAAAAAGCGTAGACTTGTGAATATTAATTCGCAAGCCCGAACACAAATGGAATATCCGCAATAGCCTCCTCAAAACTTTAAAATTGGAGTCAGACCACTCACCTATTACCATGGCATCATCTGCATATAGCAGATGAGAAATAATAGGTCCTTCGTTAGAAAGGACCACCCCCTTAAAAGCCCCAACATCACACGCTTTGTTAATCAGGCCAGAGAGCGCCTCCATAATAATAATAAACAAAAACGGAGAAATGGGATCCCCTTGTCGAATACCTTTACCACAGTTAAATTCAAACGTAGGAGAACCATTAACCAAAAAGGAAGAACGGGTCGAGGAAACCACCCCATAAATCCACTTACACCACACTTACGGGAACTTCATCTGACGCATCACCATCATAAGAAAGCCCCAATTGACGTTATCATATGCTTTCTCGAAGTCAATTTTAAACAAAAAAATTTCTTTCCCGCTCCTCCGAGCCCAGGCCAAAACTTCACTGATCAACAAAGGCCCGTCTAGAATATATCTCCCCGATATGAAAGCTGATTGTGTTTCATTCGTAATGATATCCATGACATTCTTTAATCTATTCTCCTCAAAAATTGGTGGATAAAAGAGTGGTATGGGAAGAGTTGAAAAGGCTTATTGTTGCGGATGAGAACTATTGGATTGTGGGAGGCGATTTCAATTGCGTTAGAGATAGTATGGAAAGGCGAAACTCGAAATTTAATATGGTAGAAGCACGGGAATTTAATGAGTTTTTGGAGGAGACTGGTTTGTTTGAATTTTTATTACGCGGAAGGAAGTTCACTTTCAAGGCGGGTAACAAATTAAGCCGCATAGATAGAATCTTTGTTTGTTGGAACTTCTTTAACGAATGGCCTAATGCGGAGTATCGAACACTTTCTCGTGAGAAAGATGATCATTGTCCGTTGCTTCTTAAGGTGGAATCTCGCAACTTTGGTGTTAAACCATTTCGTTTTTTTTAATTCATGGATGGAACGGGAGGGTTTCGAGGAAATAGTAAAGAAAGCGTTGGATGATTTTGTGGGAAAGGGACCTCCGGATGTCATCTTACTAAACAAGCTTAAGAAGATTCAGGCAGAGGTTATTATATGGAGTAAATTGGTCAAGGCTAAGGAGGTTGAGGAATTAGAAGGCCTTAAAGTAGAGGTGGATGATTTAGAAGCCATTCTTGACTTTAGGGACCTTTCTGAGGTGGAGAATTGGGTATACATGGAGGCGAAGAAAAGGATCAGTGAGCTAGAACAATTTAAGGTTAAAGATCTTAGACAGAAGGCTCGGGTTCAATGGGCGAAAGATGGAGACGAGAACTCTAGATTTTTTCACGGTATGATAAACAGTAGACGTGTTAGTAACTCAATTCCGGGGTTAACGGTGAATGGGAAATGGGTTTCTAAACCTACGGAGATTAAAAAAAAGGTGTTTCGATTCTTTAGAGACAAATTTGTTGAGAAAATGAAGATTCGACCGGTTCTTGATTGTTATGGGATAAAGAAACTTAACGACCTGGAGGCGAACGAGTTGGTTGGTCAGTTCTCAGAAAAAGGAATAAAAGAGGCCGTTTTTGATTGTGGTAGTGATAAAGCGCCTGGTCCAGACGGTTTTAATTTTCGTTTTATCAAGAGGTATTGGTCTTATTTTTCAGGTGATTTCGTTCAGATTTTTCAGCAATTTTTCAGTTCGGGGGAGATTAGTCGGAAGGTGGGATTGTCATTTATCACATTGGTCCCCAAAGTGACGGATCCAGTGGAATTTGGGGAATATAGACCTATTAATTTGATTGGCGTGATTAGTAAAGTGATCTCCAAGTTAACCTAGCAGATAATCAACCGAATTAACAAAACTGAAAAAAATATATAAAACTAAGATTCAAATCAGAATTCAAACAAACAACTGTTATCAGCTTATAATTAGTAATGAATCTATAAATTGAATGTTTCCGTTAACCTTACAGAGGTTTAAACACATCATAACAGTAAGATCATCATTTACTCCAGCTTGTAATCAGTAGAACACACAAAAACACACTGTTTACTATGAATAAGAAACAATAAAAAAATGATAAACTTGCATACGAATTGGTATTATTACCTGGAATCATTGTTAGAGGAAACCCTGCTTGTGGTAGTTGACATGCTTGAAATGATGGAGTAGGAGAGGTGTTGGCGAGTTTGTGAAAGTACGCCAGATTTCTCCTATCTATATAAAGGTGAAGTTAAACAATAATCCCTACAATCTTGTTTTTTTTTTTAAATTCAAATTACAAATTTCCTGGAATTAGTTAGTTTATCCATATAGTTTGACTTTTTAAATAACCCATGTACGCACAACCACTAGAAGCCTGCTTCGAAAGAAGTCTGCTTCGAAAGAAGCCTGCTTCGAAAGAAGCTTCCTGAAAATAATAGTCAACTTCAAATACATAAACTTGTTCTCATATACAAACATAATCGGAAGACAAATTCTGATAAATCAAAACTGAACCACACGAAAAATGCTACAAAACCGTGATTTTTTACCTTCTTGTATGCTGAAGCCTTATCAAGAGTTGTAAAAACGCCAGAAGACTCTACAACATAGTCAGCTCCAAAATCACCCCAAGGGATGGTTACAGGGTCTCTGAACATGTATGAAGTTAACGTTTAGGCTAAAACAAATAGAAGCTCATTTTACAAGTACAAATGTAAAAAAAGTTATTAACCAAACGAAGACCACTTATATACATTTGGCTAGTAACTTTAATATGCTTCCCATTGATTTCCAAAGTGGATTCATTAACAACCCAGATGGTTCCTTTAAATGGGCCATGTGTAGAATCATACTTCAACATGTAAGCCTGGAGAAGACATTCATTTCATGGCTATCTTTCAAATACATTTTTATAACCCTCATATATACTAATATGTCCAATTAACATTTAGTTGTATGTTTCATTGCATGACATTTAAAAGGCCAGAGTTGATGCACCATCGAGCAATATTTGGACTTAAAAAGACCAAAACATTAGACCAATCACTGATCAAAAGGAATCATAGTTATTGTAAAGTTCATCTTTACCATGTACTTGGAATCAATAAAAGGGTCGTTGACCGCAACAACCTCGATATCATCTCTAAATGTTGCTATTCTCAATACCAGCCTCCCAATTCTTCCAAAACCTGCAAGGTTAACATGACAATGCTCTTCAATCTTGACGCTTATAGACCATAACAAAAAAAAAATGATATACATGTTCACTTTCATAAGATAATGTAATTTGTCAAAACTGAAGCCCCAATTTCAATCTCATCCACCTTAAATGAGCACAGTTAGCACATAAATTGCCTGAATATCACATCACCATACTTAAAAAGAAGAACTAAAAACAACAATAACATACCATTAATTCCAACCTTAGTCTTCCCACTGGTACCAGACTCAATAAAACATTCAATTTGTCAGAAAAAAGTAAGAAACAGTTGAAGCATTTAATCAAACAGGTAAAGTGCATGTTATAAACGCATTAACATCTTCTTACTCATAATAATTGACGGCATCTGCGTAGCAGTAGCCTTAAATATCAAACAATTTCTTCGTGAATGCAGTATCTCCTGGTCTGGTGCGAACTTTCAGTTTTCATTGTCGAATTTGCCTCGTAAGATGTTTAAACACTCTCTTTTCCAACCATCGTATTGTTCGTTCACGAATATAAGACCAGTGGGTAGTTTGCTTTGAATGCTAGCTTTAATATTGCTACATTTCTTTGAACCACCAGAAGCCTGCTTCGAAAGAAGCCTGCTTCGAAAGAAGCCTGCTTCGAAAGAAGCCTGCTTCGAAAGAAGCCTGCTTCGAAAGAAGCCTGCTTCGAAAGAAGCCTGCTTCGAAAGAAGCCTGCTGTTGGGAATTGAACCCTATCAGAGGACTAGATAATTAAAGCCAAAACTGGATCAGGGCAGTGGATCTAGAATAAGCAGATGTTATGCTTCAAATCTCTCCCCTTGAAAGTGGTTTCAACATCTGCTGACCTCCAATCTACTGATCTTTACAAACTGCTGACCAACAGCTGTTGCCCAAGATAAAGACTGATGTAAGACTAAAGCTCTGCTGTTCAATCTACTGCTATGAGTCAAGCTCTGCTGAATATGTAAAGTGCTGCTGGATTCACATTAGTGGAAAGATGCAGCAGTAGTTTAGTTTACTTTATGAATTGTATTGTAATAACAGCTGTTAGCATAAGCAGAGTTTGTATAGGTCAGATGTTAGAGTTTGTTAGGAGGTTAGATGTCACTTTCATGGTGATGTCAGCAAAGATGCTCAGTGGTTTGTCTCGTGCCTATAAATAGAACAGTGCTCTGTACTGTTCTATTAGCTCTTCACCATCTTTCTCCTGCACGAACAAACGATTGTGAGCTCAGGCTGAGGGGGAGTTTGTAACCATACATGCAATTGTAATCAGTGTTTGAAATAAATTCTAACGTAAAACACAATCAATCCAAACTCAGATCCTAACAATTGGTATCAGAGCTCGGACAATCAAATTTGATTTAACAATCATTTTGACATAAATAGTTCAGCTCACAATCGTTGATACTGATAGTTTGTTCGTTTTGTTGAAAAACAGAGCAAGGTTTAATCACCATTAAAGTTGATTAATCAGTGCCTGTAAAACAACTAGGATGCCGTCACAATCACAAGATGATAAGAATAACATTGGCTCTCTTTTCAAACCACCCATGCTTAAACGTAATGAATACAACATCTGGGAGAGAAGGATGGGTCACATCATTGCTCAACAGAATACTGGATGTTGGAGGTCTGTTGTTTTTGGTCCCCATGTTCCTATGGTGCCAAGTGCTGAGGATGCAAAGAAGTTCGTACCTAAACCAACTGAAAATTATACTGAAACTGACTTTCAAAAGTTCGAACTTGATGCCAAAGCATTTAGCATCATAGCATCTGCATTACCCAATGAAATCTATGCTGGACTGTTACATTGTAACAGTGCCAAAGAGCTATGGGATGCACTGAAGGAACAGTTTGGGGGAACAGAAGAGGTTATTGAAAACAATAGGGAAATTCTGAATCAGCAGTAAGAAACATTCTGTCACATCAAGGGTGAATCATTGACCCAACAGTTTGAACGATTCGATTGTCTCATTAGTGTGCTAAGACTTGTTAAAGTTACATTTCCAAATGCAACTCAAAATAGCAGGTTTCTTAGATCACTACCTGAAAAATGGGATACAATTGCTTTTGTTACTAGAAATTCAGCCGAGTTCAAAGATCTGACCCTGACCCAACTCCATGGTAGACTCCTGACCTATGAAAGGGAGTTAAACTAGAAAAGGAAGTTGCAAGAGTCTGGTAAAGTTGCTGATGATTATTCATTTGGCAGCACAACTCTTTTTGGTCAGGAAGAATCTGGTAGCAGTAGTAAGGATCAGAGTTATGATCATTTTATTGACATAACTGCTGGTGGAAATTTTAACTCTGATTCTCACTCTGCAAATTATGCTTTCACTGCAAACTGTGAAAACCAGATGTCAGACAACTTGTGCTTTGAACTAAATGATTTGCAACACTTTGATCCCACTGACTTAGAAGAAATGGACATTTTGCATCAATCGGCTTTGCTTAGTGTAAGAACAAGCAAATTCTACAAAAGAACAGGGAGAAAATTCCTAGGGTTGCATGGGAATTTAAGGGTGGGATTAGATAAATCAAAACTGAAATGCTACAAGTGCAATAGGCTAGGTCATTTTGCTAGGGAATGCAGGAGTCAAACCACTGGTCCAATAATAACTCATCCTGTGACACCTGTGTCACTTCAACCATCAAACAAATGCCAAACCAAGGAAATATTGTATTTCATACTTGGGATTTGTATAAATATGTGTATGCTTTGCACATATCAATTCTTGTTCAATTTCATACTCTACAACGCTTTCTGGAGAATTATACGCAAACTGGTGCATAAACATACTCAGTTTAATGCGACAAATACTCCGGGAGACCATCATACACTTAACATACCTTAAATAACCTTTACATAACTTAGAAATAAGTTTTGAAGGCTTTGGTATGGCAAAAACAAACTTTTGGATCATTCAGGGACTAAAAGTGTCAAAAAGTGCATAAGTTTGCACTTTCGCGCATAACTCACGTTCTGAATACATCCGGACATCCAAAAATTTATGTAAGCATCCTTATATTATGCCTTAGTGTTTGGCATGAGAAAAATCCATTCGTCGCGTCATTTGGATCGTCTTTCACGCTTATGCGCATTCCGTCGTAATTAAGCGAACATCGCGATCGTACGGCCAAACGAACCGACATCCGGAATATTTTTGAGCATATTTCAAGTCCCCTACACTTTAACTTCATCTTAGAGCCTTGAAATGAGGTTAACGGGGCTTAAACGTGCCAAAAATGGGCCAAAATACGTGTTTCTGAAGTGCAGGGACCAAAATTGAAAATTCTGGTCTGGGAACCTTAGGCGGGGCGCGTAAGGATTTGCCAAATCCTTACGCGGGGCGCGTGAACATGTCTGACAGAAAGATTTTGCAATAAATGCAGAATCTGGCCTTTCGTTCGATCAAAGGGCAATGCCTCTTCACCCAATGAAGGGCCAAAGGCCAAGTTCTCTGAACTTATCCACTAGACACATGTACGCACGAGATCAAAGCACGATATTCGATAAAACGATCCTAACGGTTCCACTTTTCCTATAAATACCCCCCCCCCTTTTGTGTAAAAACCCACAAATCAGATCTAAATGCTCTAAGTTGATGCTTTTGCTTCATACCTGAGCTATTGGATCTTGATTAGCACTCGGGGACCCTCCGTAAGTCTTCTTTCGCTCTTTTATTCGCTTTTCGAGTCCGAAAGTCAACGTTTTGTTGACTTTCTGCATTGACCAGCCTATGGTCGATGCGAAGTTCATGGAACTTCATAACGTGAGCGTGATCACGATGGTTATGGTCCATAGTGACCATACCTACTGATCACCACGTTATCTAGGCTCAGTGACGAGTCGTAGTTTCGGCCAAAATGTGCATTCTTGCATATTTTGTAACCAAACTACTCGTGGGCATCAAAGCCGTTTGTTTTGATGCCAAACCTGTTTCTAAACTTAGTTAAGCATGTTCTAACATGCTTAGCTCGTCACTTTTAGTTTAGTGCTTATATAGGGTCGTAAGGTAAGCGATTTAAACCATCGCTTATACTTTCGAACCCGACCCATTTGGTCGGTCATTAGGACCCGACCAAACACATTAGGTGACCATAGCTATAACCTTCCGAGGTTATACCGTGTGGTCGCAATGTTAGGCGTTTCGAACGCGTTCTACGCAAACGACGCGTAAGGTAGCATAAGCTACCTAAACGGGTCGTGATGGACCGTAAGCACTTAGGTTAAGTTTCATTTTAGTATGTAGGCTTTGTTAAACCATACTACACGAGTCTCCATACTCGTTTGGTTTACGAACCCGCGTACTATCCGATCCTTCCGATTTGGTCCGGTATATTAACATAGCTACCTATTAGGTGCCGTTTGATATCCCGTGATCTTTAGCATTATCTGGTTATTATACAAGAACTCCAAAGCAATCTCAGGTGAGTACATTGAACCCCTCTTTTACTGTTTTCCGAACTGTTTTGGGGTGAAGCATGTGTACCTATCTGTTATTTTCATGATTTCAAAAGTATAATTGATTATACATGTTAGTATTTATCTTTTGACAAACAAAATGACTATCTATGGTTTAAACACTGATTTCTCAAAGATACAAAAGAAATTGTTGGAATAGTACTTATTTTGTTCACCAGACCGATTGGTAGTATGATATAGCGCTATAGGACTAGACACCCCATTCCTGTTGTCATGGAATGTCTGAAACCAATTCGTTTCTCCATCCAAATAGGGATTTCCTTTGTGGTATCCCTATAGTCTCAAAGGTGTAGTTTGATGCACCAGGTCTGAATGAATTCTTAAATCGCACCTTTAAAGTATATTTTGATATACTCCCAAAAAGTATAGTTTGATATACTCTCATGTGTGGTGTTGTACAGAACCAACATATATTTTGTAATCATCCAAAGCATATTGTGATATGTTACTTACATAACTAAAACATAGTTTAATGTGTTATTTATCACATCCAAAGCATATACTGATATGTTAGTTACAAGACTAAAACATGGTTTAATGTGTTATTTATAAATCCAAGGTATACTTGTAATATACTACTGAAAACTATTATTTTGAACAACTAAAGTATATTTAATATACTATCTATCAAACGATTTGGTTTTGGTTAGTGTTTAGATAACGGAACGAGTGTAATGTGATGAAAACATGGTAGATACGCCGCTGGTACTTCTTATATATAAGTGTTTTCATTGCATTACATACCGTGGCGTTATTTAGTACACTTGGGTTAACAATATTGGAACTGAAATATATTTTAATATATTACTTATTCAACTTTCTTAAAACCAAGGCATATTTTATATATACCATAAACGTTTTATTAAAACATTGTTTTCCAAACAACTTAACTTATACAAACTCATTTTACATGGTTATTCAGTTAACCATACATTATTCTCTTATTTATACATATCATCTGATCCTATCGTTTTTCAAATGATTTACAAGACAAAGCAAATTTACAAAGTTCATGACTAAACATTTTCTCAAACATAAGTCATGAACTCCGTTTTCACAAAACCTATGTATCTCACAGGCATTTTTATGCTGACGTACCTATTTTTACACATGTTTCAGGTGCTGTCTTGAGATGATTGTTGATACATGCTACATTTAGGATGGACTCGTGCCTTAGCAACTTTAAAACTTGGAAGATCATAGTTGTACTTATGTGATTGTAATAGAACAACGAGTTCATTTAATCAATAAAACAATATTTAAATTTCCATGTGTTATGAAACAATGATTCTGTTACAACACTCCCCGACGTTTCCGCCACGTTTTGTAGGTTCTACGTGGTCGGGGTGTGACAGAAAAGTTGGTATCAGAGCTCATGGTTATAGGGAATTAGGTTATTAGTAATGCTTTGACCTAGTCTATAACCTTCCTAGGACCCTAACGCGAGTTTACTTGCGTTTAGTCATAAAACAACACCGTCACCTATCCTTAGGCGACGACCGCAACAAGAACATAAATTTCAAAACCGCTTTGAAAACTAATCATCTGTTCTAGGATGATTGATTACTAGGTTTTGAACCCTCTGTTATAAGGTTTTGAACCCCTTTGAATTTTCAAAACTCTCGTCAAAGTTGGTCTAAATATTGTGAACACATGCAAACTGGAAGGGTGGGTGCCTGTACCCTGAGTTTTCTGTCTAAGGCTAGAGTGTTCGTACAAATCCACATAATCGGACCAGTCACTCTTACCTGGGAACTCTTGGGGTGAGTGTCCACTTATAGGCGAGCATGTCTTCGCGATACATTATTTATGACCTATTTGCTTTGATTAATCACCAGGTCGTTTGTTGCTTTGTAGTAACAGACAGACGGCCACTATCCTTGCTTTCATCAGATTTGTTTCATCTCATTCTTTTCGTCTAATTCTCTCACTCGTTTCCTCTCATATTTTCCTCTTTTAGAATGCCTCCTCGACGCGACAATCAGATGGCGAATGCCGAACTGGCGGAAATCATCGCGCAACAAATGGCTGCTGCCTTCCCAATTCTTTATGCTCAAATAACTCAAGCCATCAACAACAACAATGTTCCATGCAATTTCAAGATTTTTAACTCAGCTAAACCGCTCAAGTTCAATGGTTCTGAGGGAGCAACTGGTCTTCTTCAATGGTTCGAGAGCATTGAGAATACTTTCCGTCACGTTCAGTGTCCTGAAAATCGCAAGGTCGAGTTTTCTTCGAGTGTGTTTCAGAAGAGGGCTCTTACGTGGTGGAACGGGGTTATGAGAGACCGCGGTGCAGAGGTTGCATTAGCACAGACTTGGGCCGAGCTTAGGGCTCTTATGATGAAGGAGTTCTGTCCTCGTCATGAGCTTAGGGCTCTAGAAAGGGAATTTGATGATTTAAAGCAAGACAGTGGGGAACATCGAGCCTATACTGATCGCTATGAGGAATTGAGCTTGTTATGCCCTACTATGGTTACGCCTCTGGATAAGGCAATTGAGAAATACATTGATGGGCTTCCTGACGTAGTTCAGGACATCGTTACTGGCAGCAACCCTACTACTGTCAGACAAGCCATTGAATTGGCTGCCACTCTGACTGAATCCCAAATCAGGAAGCACAAGCTGTTTCGGAAGGGCGACTTAAGACCATCTGACAAGACTGCTCATGTGGAAACAAAGGAAGAAAGTGCTGAGGTGCCCAAGAAGAAAAAGCGCAAAGCCTCTCAAAGCTACGCTGTAACTGCTCAAGACAAACAAGTTGCACCAAACCAGCCAACACAACCTCGTAAAAGACAAAACTATGTTGGTACTGCACCGTTGTGCAACAAATGCAACCGTCATCATCTAGAGCAAGAGCAGTGTCACAAATGTACCCACTGTGGGCGGTTGGGACACTTGATCAATGTTTGTCGTTATGCAAATCAAGCTGCTGCAAACCCTGCTGCTATTCAAGCACGGTTCCCTCCAGGGTCATGTTATAACTGTGGTGACCTTACCCACTACAGGAACAATTGCCCAAGGCTTGTTAACATACCTCCAGCGCGTGGACGAGTGTTCAACATCAATGAGGCAAACATGAACAATGATGCAGCAGTGAACAATTAGTGTTTTGTATTTCCTTAGTTGCTATCTTTTGACACTTCAAGACAAATCCGTTGTTACATAAATAAAGATTTGTTGTTTTTATTTCTGCAAAATTTATGCGTTTGTGTGAATGCTTGATGCAACTTTATGATGTCAACCCAAAAACAAACTACTCGTATGGTTCTGTCGTATTATGATCACTTGTGATCTCCCCAAGAACCTTAAACTCTCGTTTCTTTTAAGAAACAAAGTCAAACACTTATTGAGAATCCCTCTATCTTTATAGATAGATCTTCATAAATCGTTAAAGTGCCAAATGAAATCCATAGGTTGGATTCCTAGTGTGCCTTAATATCCATACCTAAGGATAACAAAATAAAGAATCAAGTTAACTAAATTTGTGCTTATGTATTTTCTTACATGTTTTGTGGTTGTATGTGATCCATCCAAATCCTCATAGAATCTTTCATATCTTCATACGAGAGATTCATAATGGGATATCCAAAGATACTATCTTAAACCCTTAATGGATTTCAACAGTGTAGTTAAGTCCCTCGGGTTATAAAGTATTATTCTATAATTGGACCTCTTGAAAGGTCTGCTTAAACAGATTGATTTTGAAAATCTGATTAGAAATATCATGTGATGATATAAAAATGATCCCTTAAGCGGTCTATTTAAAGAGATCGTACGACGGTCTAGTTAAGAAGATCATGTGTTGATCTAGTTAAAAGATCGTTCGTTGATCGAATTAAAAGGATCCTTTGGTGGTCTAGTCAAATCGCTTCGTATTTATTCAAGTAATTTTCCTACGGATTATGAAATGGACTGTGCGGACTGTGCAAGGAATTACGTAATTATGGAGGCCTACATAATTATGGAATTCAGTGCACAGGAACCACAGGAAGTTTCATCATGTGTTAAGACCTAGTGACAAGAATAATGATACGGGAGAAGTCTCGGACCTCGACCAATGTCATTTATTCTCACACTCCCCCAATTCTGATCTCAATCACACACCAAGTTTTCCTATGATAAGCCTTCATAAGAAACGTTCGTCAATCAGTAGTTCAAAATTTCATGTTTTACTATTTCAAGGAACTCACTCTGAGGGTTAACAAATTCGCTAAGAATCCTAACATGGCCCAGAGTTTTACCTAAGGGTTCAATGGATCTATTATAAGGCGAAACCTTCACAGCTGTCCTCACGAATTTCCTCTTGAATTAAATTTCGGGACGAAATTTCCTAAAGTAGGGGAGACTGTGACACCTGTGTCACTTCAACCATCAAACAAATGCCAAACCAAGGAAATATTGTATTTCATACTTGGGATTTGTATAAATATGTGTATGCTTTGCACATATCAATTCTTGTTCAATTTCATACTCTACAACGCTTTCTGGAGAATTATACGCAAACTGGTGCATAAACATACTCAGTTTAATGCGACAAATACTCCGGGAGACCATCATACACTTAACATACCTTAAATAACCTTTACATAACTTAGAAATAAGTTTTGAAGGCTTTGGTATGGCAAAAACAAACTTTTGGATCATTCAGGGACTAAAAGTGTCAAAAAGTGCATAAGTTTGCACTTTCGCGCATAACTCACGTTCTGAATACATCCAGACATCCAAAAATTTATGTAAGCATCCTTATATTATGCCTTAGTGTTTGGCATGAGAAAAATCCATTCGTCGCGTCATTTGGATCGTCTTTCACGCTTATGCGCATTCCGTCGTAATTAAGCGAACATCGCGATCGTACGGCCAAACGAACCGACATCCGGAATATTTTTGAGCATATTTCAAGTCCCCTACACTTTAACTTCATCTTAGAGCCTTGAAATGAGGTTAACGGGGCTTAAACGTGCCAAAAATGGGCCAAAATACGTGTTTCTGAAGTGCAGGGACCAAAATTGAAAATTCTGGTCTGGGAACCTTAGGCGGGGCGCGTAAGGATTTGCCAAATCCTTACGCGGGGCGCGTGAACATGTCTGACAGAAAGATTTTGCAATAAATGCAGAATCTGGCCTTTCGTTCGATCAAAGGGCAATGCCTCTTCACCCAATGAAGGGCCAAAGGCCAAGTTCTCTGAACTTATCCACTAGACACATGTACGCACGAGATCAAAGCACGATATTCGATAAAACGATCCTAACGGTTCCACTTTTCCTATAAATACCCCCCCTTTTGTGTAAAAACCCACAAATCAGATCTAAATGCTCTAAGTTGATGCTTTTGCTTCATACCTGAGCTATTGGATCTTGATTAGCACTCGGGGACCCTCCGTAAGTCTTCTTTCGCTCTTTTATTCGCTTTTCGAGTCCGAAAGTCAACGTTTTGTTGACTTTCTGCATTGACCAGCCTATGGTCGATGCGAAGTTCATGGAACTTCATAACGTGAGCGTGATCACGATGGTTATGGTCCATAGTGACCATACCTACTGATCACCACGTTATCTAGGCTCAGTGACGAGTCGTAGTTTCGGCCAAAATGTGCATTCTTGCATATTTTGTAACCAAACTACTCGTGGGCATCAAAGCCGTTTGTTTTGATGCCAAACCTGTTTCTAAACTTAGTTAAGCATGTTCTAACATGCTTAGCTCGTCACTTTTAGTTTAGTGCTTATATAGGGTCGTAAGGTAAGCGATTTAAACCATCGCTTATACTTTCGAACCCGACCCATTTGGTCGGTCATTAGGACCCGACCAAACACATTAGGTGACCATAGCTATAACCTTCCGAGGTTATACCGTGTGGTCGCAATGTTAGGCGTTTCGAACGCGTTCTACGCAAACGACGCGTAAGGTAGCATAAGCTACCTAAACGGGTCGTGATGGACCGTAAGCACTTAGGTTAAGTTTCATTTTAGTATGTAGGCTTTGTTAAACCATACTACACGAGTCTCCATACTCGTTTGGTTTACGAACCCGCGTACTATCCGATCCTTCCGATTTGGTCCGGTATATTAACATAGCTACCTATTAGGTGCCGTTTGATATCCCGTGATCTTTAGCATTATCTGGTTATTATACAAGAACTCCAAAGCAATCTCAGGTGAGTACATTGAACCCCTCTTTTACTGTTTTCCGAACTGTTTTGGGGTGAAGCATGTGTACCTATCTGTTATTTTCATGATTTCAAAAGTATAATTGATTATACATGTTAGTATTTATCTTTTGACAAACAAAATGACTATCTATGGTTTAAACACTGATTTCTCAAAGATACAAAAGAAATTGTTGGAATAGTACTTATTTTGTTCACCAGACCGATTGGTAGTATGATATAGCGCTATAGGACTAGACACCCCATTCCTGTTGTCATGGAATGTCTGAAACCAATTCGTTTCTCCATCCAAATAGGGATTTCCTTTGTGGTATCCCTATAGTCTCAAAGGTGTAGTTTGATGCACCAGGTCTGAATGAATTCTTAAATCGCACCTTTAAAGTATATTTTGATATACTCCCAAAAAGTATAGTTTGATATACTCTCATGTGTGGTGTTGTACAGAACCAACATATATTTTGTAATCATCCAAAGCATATTGTGATATGTTACTTACATAACTAAAACATAGTTTAATGTGTTATTTATCACATCCAAAGCATATACTGATATGTTAGTTACAAGACTAAAACATGGTTTAATGTGTTATTTATAAATCCAAGGTATACTTGTAATATACTACTGAAAACTATTATTTTGAACAACTAAAGTATATTTAATATACTATCTATCAAACGATTTGGTTTTGGTTAGTGTTTAGATAACGGAACGAGTGTAATGTGATGAAAACATGGTAGATACGCCGCTGGTACTTCTTATATATAAGTGTTTTCATTGCATTACATACCGTGGCGTTATTTAGTACACTTGGGTTAACAATATTGGAACTGAAATATATTTTAATATATTACTTATTCAACTTTCTTAAAACCAAGGCATATTTTATATATACCATAAACGTTTTATTAAAACATTGTTTTCCAAACAACTTAACTTATACAAACTCATTTTACATGGTTATTCAGTTAACCATACATTATTCTCTTATTTATACATATCATCTGATCCTATCGTTTTTCAAATGATTTACAAGACAAAGCAAATTTACAAAGTTCATGACTAAACATTTTCTCAAACATAAGTCATGAACTCCGTTTTCACAAAACCTATGTATCTCACAGGCATTTTTATGCTGACGTACCTATTTTTACACATGTTTCAGGTGCTGTCTTGAGATGATTGTTGATACATGCTACATTTAGGATGGACTCGTGCCTTAGCAACTTTAAAACTTGGAAGATCATAGTTGTACTTATGTGATTGTAATAGAACAACGAGTTCATTTAATCAATAAAACAATATTTAAATTTCCATGTGTTATGAAACAATGATTCTGTTACAACACTCCCCGACGTTTCCGCCACGTTTTGTATGTTCTACGTGGTCGGGGTGTGACACATCCCAGCTCAAACCCTAGACCACAACATCAAAGCACTGTGCAATATACCCAATATACCCCTGCAGCACATGTTAACACTGCTCACTATGCTGCAACCCCTGTGCCTGTGCATTATGTTCAAACCACTGTTCCACAAATTCAGTATGTTCAAGCCCCTGTCCCTCAGGCATAAGTGGAACCTGTTGCACCTCAACAAGCTGCTCCAACAGTTGTACAACCAGATCAACAAAGTTTCTTTACCCAAGGCTTTGTTGATTGGAGCAGCATGCCTGTTGAAACAATGGTTAGCTCAAGGATAACCAAGAGGGTTGTTTCACCTATGGGTTCAACCTCTTCTTCTTGCTCGTATCGGTGGCCTGAGATCTGCAAAACAGTAAACACCGTTAGTCTCGTTAAGAGGGGAGAAGGGGGTTTTCCCTCTTAACCAGGCTCCGGCGTGAGAATAAGTACTGTTCTGAGAGGAATAAAATAGTGTGTGTATAGAGTGAGTAAAGAGAGCCAAGATGATCAACCTGAATGATGAAGGGTCCTATTTATAGCCGGAGGGTGAAGAAGGAGGAAGCAGTTGTGCCAGCTGTGGGTGCGCGCCAGCTGTCCGACCAAGGGGAATATCCTCTTGGTCTGCTCTGTCGCGAAGGGTGTAGTGGTACACGTGGCGTCCTTGTATTCGCTTGTGCTGGGTACCTCATACTGGTCGCGTCAGCCCTGCTCCCTGGATTGTCGCAGGCCTATGTGGCCTTCTGTCAATGGTGACACGTGTTGTCCTTTATGTTGGGCGAAGCATCTTTGGTGCCAGCTGTGAACCGCCTAGATGTCTTCTGGAAGATTCTAGAAGGTTCTGGTGACATGGGTGCCTTGTGTGCACAAAAGTGGTGTGGTCCCTGCCATGTAGGCAGGGAATTGGGACCATACCTCTTCAAGTCCCCCCAGTCCAGTGTGCCTTCTAGTTGAGTTGATCGTCTAGGAGGGATTCTGGACTTATGAGAGTTGTGAGTTCTATGCATCGCGTTGAAGTTGGTGAATATAAAGTGAGCCAAGTGGACGCATGCCGTATGGTTACTGGCCCTTTGAAAAAGTGAGCTGAATGGACGCATGCCGCATGGGTCTTGGCCTTTTGAAAAAGTGAGCCGAATGGACGCATGCCGCATGGGTTTTGGCCCTTTGAAAAAAGTGGGCCAAATGGACGCATGCCGCATGGGTTTTGGCCCTTTGAAAAGAGTGAGCCAAATGGACGCATGCTGCATGGGTTTTGGCTTTCTTGAAAAAGTGAGCCAAATGGACGTATGCCGCATGGGTTTTGGCTCTCTTGAAAAAGTGAGCCAAATGGACGCATGCCGCATGGGTTTTGGCTCTCTTGAAAAGGTGAGCCAAATGGACGCATGCCGCATGGGTTTTGGCTCTCTTGAAAAAGTGAGCCAAATGGACGCATGCCGCATGGGTTTTGGCTCTCTTGTGTTTCCTTCTGTTGGAAGTTTGGTGGTTATGGGGAAGTGTTTGGTGTGACCGTCTGGCGTCCCTGTCTTTTCGGAGATGAACAGTTGCTTTTGCAGTGACTTTCTGTCACATCAGCAGGCCCTGTCACCCATGCTTCCCGAAAAACGAGCCGACGTCTTCTCTTTCATCTGACGTGTCAGTCATCTATTGGATGCTTTATCTGTGCTCTGCCGTTCCACTACCCATCGCATTAAATGCGATGGGTATAAATATGGGGCGGTTATCTCTTTCTTCCCTCATTTTCGAATTCTAAGTGTGATTTCTCTCTATCTTCCTCCTTTATTTTCTAATTCTGAGTGGGATTTCTTCTCTATCTTCTTCTTGTGTGTTTCATCTTTCACATTTTCTTGAGTTCGAACCATCTGTTGCTTGACCTTTATCATGGCTGAGAAGAATCCAACTCAAAAGAAAAGGAAGCATAGAGGTAGGGCTCCTCCTGGTCCAGATCAAGCTGTTATTAACTGGAAGGAGGAAGAGTTTCATAACCTCGTTAGGGGGCATAACTTTCGTCCTGAGTGGGGGGCTCGGTACCCTCCTTCTTGTAACACCTCGGAAATTCACGTCCTATAATGTGTGCACACGTGTCAAATGTTTAAACGTGTGGAAGAAATATTATAGAAGGACTAAAGTTGACAAACATGCAAAGTATGTGAATATACGTATTCTAAGTGTCAACTGTGAATAAACATAATGTATATTAACCCTACACGATGCTCATACCTCCAAACGAATAAATCATGGATCATACGAAGCTAAAAGTGAGAGAGTTCAAATTACAGGGGCTAAATGTGTCAACATGTTTAAATTATACCTCTGAGTGACCTTTTGACAAACCCGAAGCCTTGTAACGGTTAATTATGCTCACTAGAATACACGGTTTAAATTTCGTAAAGTTTCGGTAACGTATGAGAAAGTTGTGATCTGATTCGTGTGCGAGGGGTTAAAGTGTCAACATTGAAAATTAGGCCTTTTCGGGTAACAATAAAAGTTAACCGGGGACTTAACAAAGTGGGAAAATGTCTTAAAGCCCTTACATGTTAATTTCAAGGGCTCAATGTGCAAAACAAGACATGAAAACGACCTTTAGAATGGCCAGGGACCAAAACTGCAATTAAATAAAAGTTTTGTTGGATGACCCTAGGGGCTCGCGTAGTGCGAGCACTAACTACTCATGCAGTAGCGCTACACCACTGCCATGTCTGGACAGAAACTGATTTTCTTTGATCTTTTGCCTGCCATAGCCTGTATGCTCGACCTTTAACCAAGTTTCCTCATCCCTTGACCCCTAAAACAACCCCTAAACTTGTAGGACACCTGTGGGAATGTTGTGGTGAGTCCTAGACTTGTTTGTCAATCATCTATGGTGTCTTAGTCCACTATATAAAGGACCTTCAAGTCACAACCTTTCCTCACACCATTTACAAGCAATCTGAGCATTGGAGGAGCTTACAAGCAGATCAAGGGCCTTCCTAATCAACCATTAATCATCTAGTAAGTTGCCTAACCCTTCTAAATTAATTCTAGCTGTATAAATAGCTTAAAAGTCAATATATCGTGCTTAACGGTTGACTTCGTGATTAAGTATCGATAGCTCAGTCGTATGTCAAATTAAACGTAGCGTTAGATAGGTAATTATATGGGTATTAAACCCTTATAAGGGCAAGTACCAATTCCAGACCTAACTAGGTCGTTTGTCGGGTCAAACGTTGACCGAAAAAGTCAACAGAATTACAAAATACGATTTAATGCACGATTAATGATCCGAGAGGTGTGTAACCTGTTTTAACCTTAATATAACATGGTAATAAGTATAAAAACTTGTCTACGCTTGCCCGACTCGACAAATTTCTGTTTAAACCCGGTTCGGAACCGAAAGGCGCAAAACCTTGACTTTTGCTTTGACTTCGGTTCTGACCCGTTTTAGTTTGATTCGAAGATGCCTTAGTGCTTCATTAGGGTAGGGTTGCATGATAGGATAAGTCTCTGTACTTGTTTCGTTGATTATCCGATGCATGCACACGTTCCCGTTAATCGCTTAAATTGGACCATAATGCCCTTATGACCATACAACGAGAATTTTGAAAATGTGGAAGTACAATAATCTTAGTTACTGATCATTAAACATGTACGTAAATTTCACGTCAATCGGAAGTCTAGATTAAGAGATACGCGCATTAGCGTAAATAATAAGCTTTTTATTAATTAAACGGCGCGATTAGCGCATAGCCTATCTAAACCCGATTTTCGGTACCAAAACTTTTACCCACTGATGTTAAATAATATTTTGGGATTTTTGAAGATTTTTAATTATTTTTAAACTGATCTTAAGCTAGGCTTATCGCATTAATTCGGTTAATACCGAATATGACCTTTTAGGCCATAAAACGAGTTTTACGAGTCCGTTTGATACCAATCCAATTGCCACTGATTTAAAATAATAAATAGAGTGTTTTGAGCCTGTTATGCTGATCAGAAAACTCAGAATGGTATTTTAAACCGTACGTCGCTTAAAACGGCTTCATACGCGTATTAAACGCATAATTTGGGTTTAAAGCCATTTTGGGAAATGAGACTCTTCACCAACTGTTGTGGTCTGTTAAAATTAATAATTTTGCTGATTAAATCAGACCCGTATCTCAGAAGTATTATAAATCTCTTTTATAACCCTTAAAATGACCGAAATACCCCTACGGGGCATATTTAGGGATTAAACTCGTTATGGGCATTATGGAAGATATCATAATGATATCACAACATAATTAAAGCATATTAACTTAGGAAACCTGTTCGCGACCCTTTCGGTTACCCGTTATGCATTATACGTGTTCGGTTCGGTTTATGTAACTAGTTTGCATAAACTAGCCGAAACGGGTCAAACGATATCATTTTTACCTCAAAATCCAGAATGTGAATAGTAAACCCATATTAAACAAGTCATCAAACTTGTCGGGTCTAAATCATATTCTATCCGGTCTTCACTTAATCGTGCGTACGAACCGTATCGTTAAAACTGACCGGTCTAAGCTTAAGCTTAATTAAAGACCCGTTAGTATTCTAATAGGTTATATTAAACCTTCGTTCCAGATTAGGAGAACTAGTAAAAGCTACGTGCATTTTGCTTATTGTGATTAATACTTGCATCAGGTAAATACTCTCAACTTATTTTCCCTATACGGGCTTGGGTTACGGTACATAGCGTACCGCTTGATCGAGCATCGAATCTCCACGCTTAGTGGGTAGTTGAATAATTTGATCGGCTCGTTTAAACAGTCTTGTTTACTTTACAGCCTTTGGGGGGTTAATGACCATGTCCCGGATATCCTTGGCATCATCTTACGAGATGGCCACGACCTGAGCACGGGGTGTAGGCGTACTCCCGTGTATAACTCACTTAAAGTGGTGTGTCTATTGATCTTTAACCCGGACAAGATCCGGGCTACTGAACGCATAAGTAACATGTAATTCGTTCACAAGATTATAATGTTAAATAATTCTCCCAAGTTAAATAAATGTTTATGCCTTGTGCATCCAAACCAATTTTTAATCATTTTCCAAAATGAGTCGGTTGATTGTATTTACCAGTGTAAACTGACGTATTTTCCCAAAAAGACTGAATGCAGGTACTAAGCGAAATTGGCTGGATTGTCTCTTAAGCATCAATAAAAAGTCTCGCAAGCTTAGGATGCCAGAAGTCTGTTGAACTATAAATGTTATTTTGTTTCGATCCTACTGTGGATAAACACCGGATATTGTGACTTTGATTACAATAAATAAATTCGGTTGTATCTTATTTTAAATTTGCTTCCGCTGTGCATTATTATATTGTGTTGTTTGACTATTACGTTGCCAACCACGTCACGATACTCCCCCACCGGGCCCACCGGTGACACGTGGAAATCGGGGTGTGACAGGTAAAACCCTGGATTGCAAAAAGATAAAAGACGCAACGTGCTACCGTTGCAATGAAAAGGGGCACATCAAGACCAACTGCCCAAAGTACAACAAGAAGCCTGAGGAGGTTAAGAAGACTAATGCTAGAGTCTTCAAAATGGACGCGAAAGAGGCTGTGCAAGACGATAATGTCATAACAGGTACATTCCTTGTAAATGATGTCTTTGCAAGAGTACTTTTTGATTCAGGAGCAGATAAGTCTTTCGTAGATCATAAATTTTGTGAATTGCTGAAATTACCTGTCAAAGCCTTAAAAGTAAATTATGAGGTAGAGTTAGCAGATGGAACCATAGAACCCGTCTCAACTATGTTAGATGGATGTGTTATATCCATTAAGAACCATTCTTTTCCTCTGTCTCTACTTCCGTTTAAATTGGCTGGTTTTGACATAGTTCTGGGTATGGACTGGTTATCTCATAACCAGGCCCAAATTGTCTGCAACCAGAAGCAAGTGGTAATAAAGACTCCGTCTGGAGAGCCCCTTACCATTCGGGGAGATACCCAGTATGGGCTGCCTGAGCAGGTGACTATGCTCAAGGCTTCCAAGTGTTTGAAGAAGGGGTGTGTCATTTACATGGCGCAAGTGATCATTGACGAGCCTAAACCAAAGTTAGAAGACATCCCTGTCATTTCTGAATACCCAGAAGTGTTTCCTGAAGATCTACCTGGTCTACCACCAGATAGACAAGTCGAATTCAGGATCGATATCATCCCCGGAGCGGCACCAGTTGCTAGAGCACCATACAGGTTGGCACCCACAGAAATGAAGGAGTTGCGGACGCAGCTAGATGAATTGCTGGCTAAAGGTTTCATTAGACCTAGTTCATCTCCTTGGGGAGCGCCAATTTTGTTTGTCAAGAAGAAGGATGGGTCGATGCGTCTGTGCATTGACTATCGCGAGCTTAATAAAGTCACGATCAAGAATAGGTATCCTCTGCCCAGAATCGACGATTTGTTCGATCAGCTGCAAGGGGCAAGTTACTTCTCAAAAATTGATTTGAGGTCAGGCTACCATCAATTGAAGGTCAAAGATGAAGACGTTCACAAAACTGCATTTAGGACTCGTTACGGACACTACGAGTTCCTAGTGATGCCTTTTGGGCTCACTAATGCACCAGCCGCGTTCATGGATCTCATGAATCGCGTCTGCAAGCCATACTTGGATAAATTTGTCATCGTTTTCATCGACGACATTCTTATTTATTCTAAGAACCAAGCTGACCATGAGAAACACCTTCGTTGTATTCTCAAACTTCTACGTCAGGAGAAGCTCTATGCCAAATTCTCTAAGTGTGAATTTTGGCTACGAGAAGTCCAATTTCTTGGACATGTGGTCAGTAAGAGTGGTATCCAAGTGGATCCCGCTAAAGTAGAAGCTGTTATGAATTGGCAAGAGCCAAAGACGCCTACGGAGATACGTAGCTTCCTGGGATTGGCAGGATATTACAGGCGTTTCATCGAAAATTTTTCAAGGATTGCTGCACCCCTAACTTCTCTAACTAAGAAGAAGATTAAGTTCGTTTGGGGCCCTAAGCAGCAAGAAGCATTCGATATTCTCAAGCAGAAGTTGAGCAACGCTCCTGTACTGACTTTACCTGAAGGCACTGAAGAATTCGTAGTTTACTGCGATGCTTCACACACCGGTATGGGGTGTGTGCTTATGCAGAAAGGCAAGGTTATTGCCTATGCGTCACGACAATTAAAGGTGCATGAAAAGAACTACACCACCCATGATTTGGAATTGGGTGCCGTCGTGTTCGCGCTGAAATTGTGGAGGCACTATCTTTATGGAATCAAGTTTGTGATCTATTCTGATCACAAGAGCCTCCAGCATTTGTTTAACCAGAAGGAATTAAACATGAGGCAACGCCGTTGGATGGAGACCTTGAATGATTATGATTGTGAAATCAGATACCATCCCGGCAAGGCGAATGTAGTCGCCGATGCCTTGAGTCGTAAGGAAAGGGTGAAACCCATCCGAATCAATGCCAAAAGCATAGAAGTGAGGAACAACCTAATGGAAAGGTTGTTAGCTGCACAGAAGGAAGCTGTGTTGGAAGCCAATTACCCGAATGAAAAGTTAGGAGTAACTGAGGAGCAGTTGACTCTTAGCAGAGATGGAATTTTAAGATTAAACGGACGAATATGGGTTCCAGTTCATGGAGGACTACGAGATGTTATCCTCCAGGAAGCCCATAGCTCCAAATATTCCATTCACCCTGGAGCTGATAAGATGTACCAAGATCTGAAGGCAAATTATTGGTGGATAGGCTTGAAAAAGTCGGTAGCCGCCCATGTAGCCAAATGCTTGACTTGTGCACAAGTCAAAGCTGAGCATCAAAAGCCGTCAGGCTTGCTACAACAGCCTGAACTTCCCGAGTGGAAGTGGGAATGTGTAACTATGGATTTTATTACCAAGTTACCCAAGACGAGGAAAGGAAATGATACAATATGGGTTATAGTTGATCGACTGACTAAATCAGCACATTTCTTACCCATCAAAGAGACTTATAGCTCAGATATGTTAGCCCAGCTATACGTTGATAAGATTGTAGCCTTGCATGGCATACCTGTGTCTATTATCTCTGATAGAGATACTAGATACACGTCACATTTTTGGAAGAGTTTCCAACAATCTTTGGGCACACGTCTAAATTTTAGTACGGCTTATCATCCTCAGACTGACGGTCAGAGTGAACGTACTATTCAAACGTTGGAAGACATGTTGCGGGCGTGTGCGATCGATTTGGGTGATAGTTGGGATAAGAACCTCCCACTAATCGAATTCTCCTACAACAATAGCTACCATACCAGTATTAAGGCTGCGCCCTTCGAGGCATTATATGGTAGGAAGTGTAGATCGCCCGTCTGTTGGGCGGAAGTAGGGGATGTCCAGTTAACAGGACCAGAGATAGTGTTCGAAACAACGGATAAGATTGTCCAGATTCGTGACCGTCTCAAAGCTGCCCGAGATAGGCAGAAGAGTTACGCTGATCCAAGGCGTAAGGATTTTCACTTCGAAGTAGGTGACAAAGTCCTACTTAAAGTGTCACCCTGGAAGGGGGTGATGCGGTTTGGTAAGAAAGGCAAGCTAAGCCCGAGATACATAGGACCTTTCGAGGTTGTCGAACGTGTCGGGTCAGTTGCCTACAAGCTGAACTTACCAGAAGAGCTCAGTGGAATTCACAATGTGTTCCACATCTGCAATTTGAAGAAATGCATCGCTGATGAATCACTGGTAATGCCACATACAGATGTGCGTATAGATGAGAGCCTGAAATTTGTGGAAAAACCATTGTCGATTGAAGATCGACAGGTTAAGAAGCTTCGTAGGAAGCATGTACCTATTGTAAAGGTCAAATGGGATGCCCGTAGAGGTCCCGAGTATACGTGGGAAGTCGAATCCACGATGAAAGAAAAGTACCCTTATTTATTCCAGTAAATCTCGGGTCGAGATTTATTTTAAGGGGGTGAGGATGTAACACCTCGGAAATTCACGTCCTATAATGTGTGCACACGTGTCAAATGTTTAAACGTGTGGAAGAAATATTATAGAAGGACTAAAGTTGACAAACATGCAAAGTATGTGAATATACGTATTCTAAGTGTCAACTGTGAATAAACATAATGTATATTAACCCTACACGATGCTCATACCTCCAAACGAATAAATCATGGATCATACGAAGCTAAAAGTGAGAGAGTTCAAATTACAGGGGCTAAATGTGTCAACATGTTTAAATTATACCTCTGAGTGACCTTTTGACAAACCCGAAGCCTTGTAACGGTTAATTATGCTCACTAGAATACACGGTTTAAATTTCGTAAAGTTTCGGTAACGTATGAGAAAGTTGTGATCTGATTCGTGTGCGAGGGGTTAAAGTGTCAACATTGAAAATTAGGCCTTTTCGGGTAACAATAAAAGTTAACCGGGGACTTAACAAAGTGGGAAAATGTCTTAAAGCCCTTACATGTTAATTTCAAGGGCTCAATGTGCAAAACAAGACATGAAAACGACCTTTAGAAGGGCCAGGGACCAAAACTGCAATTAAATAAAAGTTTTGTTGGATGACCCTAGGGGCTCGCGTAGTGCGAGCACTAACTACTCATGCAGTAGCGCTACACCACTGCCATGTCTGGACAGAAACTGATTTTCTTTGATCTTTTGCCTGCCATAGCCTGTATGCTCGACCTTTAACCAAGTTTCCTCATCCCTTGACCCCTAAAACAACCCCTAAACTTGTAGGACACCTGTGGGAATGTTGTGGTGAGTCCTAGACTTGTTTGTCAATCATCTATGGTGTCTTAGTCCACTATATAAAGGACCTTCAAGTCACAACCTTTCCTCACACCATTTACAAGCAATCTGAGCATTGGAGGAGCTTACAAGCAGATCAAGGGCCTTCCTAATCAACCATTAATCATCTAGTAAGTTGCCTAACCCTTCTAAATTAATTCTAGCTGTATAAATAGCTTAAAAGTCAATATATCGTGCTTAACGGTTGACTTCGTGATTAAGCGTCGATAGCTCAGTCGTATGTCAAATTAAACGTAGCGTTAGATAGGTAATTATATGGGTATTAAACCCTTATAAGGGCAAGTACCAATTCCAGACCTAACTAGGTCGTTTGTCGGGTCAAACGTTGACCGAAAAAGTCAACAGAATTACAAAATACGATTTAATGCACGATTAATGATCCGAGAGGTGTGTAACCTGTTTTAACCTTAATATAACATGGTAATAAGTATAAAAACTTGTCTACGCTTGCCCGACTCGACAAATTTCTGTTTAAACCCGGTTCGGAACCGAAAGGCGCAAAACCTTGACTTTTGCTTTGACTTCGGTTCTGACCCGTTTTAGTTTGATTCGAAGATGCCTTAGTGCTTCATTAGAGTAGGGTTGCATGATAGGATAAGTCTCTGTACTTGTTTCGTTGATTATCCGATGCATGCACACGTTCCCGTTAATCGCTTAAATTGGACCATAATGCCCTTATGACCATACAACGAGAATTTTGAAAATGTGGAAGTACAATAATCTTAGTTACTGATCATTAAACATGTACGTAAATTTTCACGTCAATCGGAAGTCTAGATTAAGAGATACGCGCATTAGCGTAAATAATAAGCTTTTTATTAATTAAACGGCGCGATTAGCGCATAGCCTATCTAAACCCGATTTTCGGTACCAAAACTTTTACCCACTGATGTTAAATAATATTTTGGGATTTTTGAAGATTTTTAATTATTTTTAAACTGATCTTAAGCTAGGCTTATCGCATTAATTCGGTTAATACCGAATATGACCTTTTAGGCCATAAAACGAGTTTTACGAGTCCGTTTGATACCAATCCAATTGCCACTGATTTAAAATAATAAATAGAGTGTTTTGAGCCTGTTATGCTAATCAGAAAACTCAGAATGGTATTTTAAACCGTACGTCGCTTAAAACGGCTTCATACGCGTATTAAACGCATAATTTGGGTTTAAAGCCATTTTGGGAAATGAGACTCTTCACCAACTGTTGTGGTCTGTTAAAATTAATAATTTTGCTGATTAAATCAGACCCGTATCTCAGAAGTATTATAAATCTCTTTTATAACCCTTAAAATGACCGAAATACCCCTACGGGGCATATTTAGGGATTAAACTCGTTATGGGCATTATGGAAGATATCATAATGATATCACAACATAATTAAAGCATATTAACTTAGGAAACCTGTTCGCGACCCTTTCGGTTACCCGTTATGCATTATACGTGTTCGGTTCGGTTTATGTAACTAGTTTGCATAAACTAGCCGAAACGGGTCAAACGATATCATTTTTACCTCAAAATCCAGAATGTGAATAGTAAACCCATATTAAACAAGTCATCAAACTTGTCGGGTCTAAATCATATTCTATCCGGTCTTCACTTAATCGTGCGTACGAACCGTATCGTTAAAACTGACCGGTCTAAGCTTAAGCTTAATTAAAGACCCGTTAGTATTCTAATAGGTTATATTAAACCTTCGTTCCAGATTAGGAGAACTAGTAAAAGCTACGTGCATTTTGCTTATTGTGATTAATACTTGCATCAGGTAAATACTCTCAACTTATTTTCCCTATACGGGCTTGGGTTACGGTACATAGCGTACCGCTTGATCGAGCATCGAATCTCCACGCTTAGTGGGTAGTTGAATAATTTGATCGGCTCGTTTAAACAGTCTTGTTTACTTTACAGCCTTTGGGGGGTTAATGACCATGTCCCGGATATCCTTGGCATCATCTTACGAGATGGCCACGACCTGAGCACGGGGTGTAGGCGTACTCCCGTGTATAACTCACTTAAAGTGGTGTGTCTATTGATCTTTAACCCGGACAAGATCCGGGCTACTGAACGCATAAGTAACATGTAATTCGTTCACAAGATTATAATGTTAAATAATTCTCCCAAGTTAAATAAATGTTTATGCCTTGTGCATCCAAACCAATTTTTAATCATTTTCCAAAATGAGTCGGTTGATTGTATTTACCAGTGTAAACTGACGTATTTTCCCAAAAAGACTGAATGCAGGTACTAAGCGAAATTGGCTGGATTGTCTCTTAAGCATCAATAAAAAGTCTCGCAAGCTTAGGATGCCAGAAGTCTGTTGAACTATAAATGTTATTTTGTTTCGATCCTACTGTGGATAAACACCGGATATTGTGACTTTGATTACAATAAATAAATTCGGTTGTATCTTATTTTAAATTTGCTTCCGCTGTGCATTATTATATTGTGTTGTTTGACTATTACGTTGCCAACCACGTCACGATACTCCCCCACCGGGCCCACCGGTGACACGTGGAAATCGGGGTGTGACACTTCTGGATCTACTGCCTTGGATGCCCCTCCGGGTTTTATCACGTTGTACGCTGCTTTTTTCCGGGAAGGCAATTTTAGGTTGCCGATTACGAAGTTCACTGTTGCTGTTTTGAGGGGTTATGGGCTCCATATTTCTCAGATAAATGCGATTGGGCTCCCTCGGATTACCCATTTCGAATTTGTCTGTAGGTCTTACCGTGTTGAGCCTACGTTTGAGATGTTCAACGCTCTCTACAGCGTTACGTATGCCAGCGGGTTTTACTCTTTTCAGGCTAGGATGGGAGTTGCTCAGGTGTGTTCGGTTCCGATAAAGGGCATTCATGATTGGAAACAGAAGTTTTTTTATATCCGCCGAGGTGTGATTCCGACGGATATGTCATATAGGCAGGTGGGTCAAGGGATCCCTAAAGTGGATGTGCAGCCGGATTATGCTGCTCAAGAATGGTATGGGAAGATAACTGCGAAGCCGACTGCGATTTCTCAACTGGATGAGATGGCTTTGGTTGGTGCAGGGATGAGTTTACTGTGGGTGCCCAAACATCCGCTGGGTCAGCCTGCGTATAGCCATAAGGGCAAATGTATTGTTCTTTCGTGTCTTACCCCTTGATTATTTCCCTTTATGTTTACTATGTGTCCTTATTTTGTTGCCATTTTGCAGTTGGTTATAGTTTGTTGAATGCCTTGGACCCTAAATCAGCGGGTGCCATGGTTGAAGCTATCCAGGCTGATGGGAATCCGACGTGGTTGGATCAGATACGGGACCGTTTTCTGCATCCTACCGACGCTAGTTTGAGCAGATACGCGAATGAAGTTCTTGGTGAGGATGATTGGGATGACTTTGTCGACTCTGGTCGAGAGGAAGTCATTATCCTTTCTAGTGGAAGTTCTGGCCGGGATGTTGAAGATCTAATATCTCATTCCGCGCGTGCAGGTACCGCGCCTGGTGGTGTTGCTGAGCCGGTACATGAATTTGTTGAGGATGATGATGATGCGGAGGCGTCTGTTGATCCGTCTGCCCAGTTGGAGACGAGAAAGAAAGCACGGACCGATAAGTCTAGAAAGAGAGAGGAGAAGCCTGGGAGTAAAGGTGCTGGTTCTTCTCGTAAGCGACCCTCTCATCATCCTTGTCTAGGTTATGTGGTAGTTTCTGACACGTTGTCTGGCTTAGGGGTTGGTGAAAAGAGTCAACAGTCGGATCCTGATGACAGTGCTACCCTATCTGAGCACATGAAGAAAAAAGCTCTCGACGACCACAAACGTCGCCTTGATGAGCAGGCTGCTGCTGTTTTTGCTGCCAAGAAGGCAAAGCTTCAAAAAGAGGTCCCCCCAACGCCCTCAGAGTCTGAGATTGATTTGGGCGTGTTTAGTGGAGGTCGTGGGAATTTGTTGGAGGAGATATATGCTGCCTCTGCTCCTCTTCCTGGTAATTTTCTTTCGTTGTACGTTTGTCGTATCTTTCCTTGGATTGCTCTTTAATTGTAGTCTTATGGCAGTATCCAAGACTAGCAAGAAGCCGCGGCCGGTGGATATTTCTCAGATTACTCCACCTACTTCTCCTCCTTCGAGGACTGTTGGCTTGACCCCTCCTCGAGATGGTGTTGATGCCACTGTGAGGGGCGGTGAAGGGTTTGTTGAAGGTATATTTGAGGGAGGTGACGCTGCTGGAGGTGATGTTGGAGGTGATGCTGTTGGAGGCGACGGTGCCGGAGGTGATGTTGCTGGAGGCGATAAGGGTAAAGGTGTTGAAGTGGAGATGGAGTCTAGTGAGACTACTCCGCAACAAACCATTTACACAAAACGTCCTCCTGGTGGGGGTGGGGCTACTTCTGGCACCGTGCGGGACTCGCACTTTGAACGTGTTCCTGATGATTCATGGGGCAATCCGGCTTGTGATGATATGCCTCACGTCCCCCGTTGGAGCCTTACTCAGGGCTCTCGAATGACTGACTTACAGAATTGTCATGAGTTTTTCTCTTTGTCACTTCCTCCTGCCGAGAGAATGTTTCAGAAAAACCGCAACCGCTTTGCCCTTATAGATGATCATGTTAGGGCTGGGGTTAACTTCTTTGCCACTTCTCAGGAGATTCTTCGCGAATGGCGATCTATGGGAGAAGAAACTCTGGAGTTTGAAGAGGCTAAGAAGGCGTTTTCTGAAGAGAGAGAGAAATTTAATGCAGAGAAAAAAGGTTTGCAATGGCGGGTTGCTGAGGCTGAGCGGAAGCTCGAAGAGCAGAAGCAGTTGAATGAGCAAAAACAAAAGGATTGGGAATCTGCATGTGCTCGTACGAACTCGGAGATGCAGTCGCAGCGTGATGCTATTGTGCGACTGTCTGGTGAGAAGACGGCCCTTGCTGATGAGGCTCATCAGGCGCGTCTTGCTGCGGAGAAGAAAGAGGAGTATGTTGCGCGGATCGATAAGCTGGAGCTTCTTGCTCAGGAGAAAGCTACGGAGTGTGAAACTGCTCAGCGCCTTCTTGATGAGAAGGCGGCTGAGTGTCGTGCTTCTGAGCTTCTTGCTGAGGAGGCCTCAGCTGATAGTAGGTGGTTGCTTTCCCGCGGCGTTCCTTTGGTAACGTTTTTGGTTTTCTCATTTCGTTTTTGCTTTTGTGTATTCTTGTTCTTACTCGATCTCGTTCTCTTGCAGCTTGCTGATCGTATTTTGCATTCTTCTGAACTTGCCCGTTATATGTTTGAATTGGGTAGGGCAGGGTATAATAGTGGACGCAAGTTTGGGTATGCTGAAGGCAAACTTGCGGCCGCGAACAATGAGAAGGATTTTCACTTTGAGTTATATAAAGATGATTGTGATGCTGCTTATACTGAGAAGCGAAAAGAGTTCTCGACGCTTGATTTAGCTGTTGTTCGGGCCTCTGGGAAGTTGGCTCACAAAGCGAATGGGGTGGCTTTGCTGAAAAAGGCCTTGGGAGAAGATGGCGATGATGCTGCTGGAGGTGCTGGCTCTAGCCATACTTGATAGGTTGTTTCTGGCCTGCGTGCCGTGTATGGCCCTGGATGGGCTTGTAATGGGTGTTTTAAGACAATTTTACTTTTCTTGACTTTGGTTGTGTTATTGACATATTTTGCCGCTTTGTTTTTTGATTATGCAAATTTTGAAATCGTCATAATATGTGCATGTTTGATTACTTTGATTAGGTGTCACGAATGAATGATGGCGCTGACAGGTGATGTTGTGTTACTACAACGTTTTTATTCTGTCGTTTAAGTATGCGCGCTTGTATGTGACATACGAAGTGATCGAGTTGCAGGTTATTGTGTGAGCTCAGCTGGGATCACAGCCTTGGGAGCATTACAATGTTTAGTTACCTTGCTATCGATATTTTCGTGTTTATGTGGGCACGAAGTTATGTTTTTTGGCGTTTTGTAGGCTTTGGTTGTGTTTCTGACCCGGCTGTTCACTTGGTTGTGACGAGCCTTGGAGGTCTACAATGTTTCCTATGGTCGAGCCATTGATGTTTTCGTGTACGCCCGAAGTAATAAATGCAGTTGTGACAAAAAATTTGCATGAAATAAAGGTAGCCAAACACTTCTTGTATTAGGTAAATGTGTCGGCGATTCGCCCTATACGATTACATGTTTGTATTATATGTAGCATTTTCGTAATTGTTGGGCATTCCAGGTTCGTGGAACCTCTTTGTCGTTCATGGTGCGTAGCTTGTATGCCCCCTTGCCGAGGACCTCATCAATGATGTACGGGCCTTCCCATTTGGGAGCCAGTTTTCCCGGTTTTTCTGCGTTGGACGCTTCATTGTCCCTTAAGACATAATCACCTGGGTTGAAAGTGCAGATCCGGACTCGAGAGTTGTAATACTTTTCAAGCTTTGATTTGTATTTGGCTTCATTGATTGCTGCCATCTCCCTCCGTTCTTCTAGGAGGTCTAAGTCGATCCTCCTTTCTTCTTCGTTATTGATCAGATTCATGGAGAGCATTCTCGGAGATGGAAGCCCGATTTCTGCTGGGATCACAGCCTCGGACCCATAGACCAAGCTGAAAGGTGTTTCTCCATTGCTTGTTTTGGGCATTGTTCTATGGGCCCATAATATGCTTGGTAGCTCATCGACCCACCCTCGTCTTTTTTCACCGAGCCTTGCCTTTATGCCGTCGACGATGCTCTTGTTGACTGCTTCGACTTGACCGTTTCCCTGCGGGTGGGCAACCGAAGAGAAGGTATGTTCGATGTTCAGTTCTTTGAACCATCGCTCGAGATCATCTGCTGCAAAGTTTGTACCATTGTCGGTGATGATCCGGAGAGGCAGGCCGAACCGGCATATGATTTGTTCCCAAATGAATCGTTTAACGACTGTCGACGTGGTTGACGCAAGTGCTTTTGCTTCCACCCACTTGGTGAAGTAATCGACCGCGACGATGATGAACTTAACTGCCCCCGGAGCTTCTGGGAAAGGGCCCACCATGTCTATGCCCCATTGCTGAAAGGGCCATGCGGTTGTTACTGGTACCAATTCGTTTTTTGGACGCATGGTTTTTGGTGCATGCCTTTGGCAGCCGCTGCACTTCCTTAATTCCTTCACGGCATCGAGATGCATTCCGGGCCAGTAGTAACCGGCGTTCATTACTTTTGCCACTACCATGCGCGGCCTGGCGTGGATACCACAGATGCCTTCATGTACTTCCCGGATCAGATAATTTGCGTCGTCGGCGTCAACACATCTTAGCAGCGGGCCGAGGTATGACTTTCGGTACAGTATCCCGTCTGCCATCTGATAATGTTCTGATTTATACTGGATTTTCCGCGCCTCAGCTTTATTTTCTGGAAGTATCCCGGACTGTAAGTACATGATTATGGGTGTCATCCAGGACGTGGTTCCTGTTTGGATGACGCTGACTTCTCTGAGTGGAACAGATGGGTTGCTTAAAACTTTTATACGCACGTCTTTGGCTAGGTGCTGGAAGCTTGTTGACGCAAGCTTGCTTAAGGCGTCTGCCGGCTTGTTTTCACTGCGGTTTATGTGGTGTACCTTGTAAGAATAGAAGGTTTGCAGCAACGTCTTTGCTTGGTTGAGATAGATTGCCATTATGTCGCCCTTGGCTTCGTATTGACCATTGATTTGGCCTGCTACTAACATGGAGTCCACATGTGCTTCGATGTGTCGGACTCCCATTTTGATTGCCAAACGCAAGCCGGCCAGAAAGGCTTCGTACTCTGCTTCGTTATTTGTGCTCTTGAAGTCTAGGCGTATGGCGTAGGTGAACTCGTGTTTGTCAGGGCTTACTAGCCGTAGCCCCGCGCCTGCCCCATCTTCGTTGGATGCACCGTCTGTATACAGCAGCCATGGCTCTTCTGTTTGCTTTTTCTCAGCTTTCTCCATCGCCTTGCATTCTCTGTCTTTGTCGTCTGGGACTTCTGTCATAAAATCTGCCAATACTTGGCCCTTGATCGATGGACGTGGTCTGAAAACGACGTTGTGTCCCCCCAGCTCTATCGCCCATTTGGCCAACCTTCCTGATACTTCTGGCCTTGCTAGGATATTCCCAATATTGTAGTTTGTTAGCACGTGGATGACGTGATTGGCGAAATATCTGCGCAGCCTTCTTGACGCGTGAATCAGTGCAAGGACAAGCTTTTCCATGATTGCGTATCTGGTTTCTGGGTCGGTCAAGGTTCTAGACACATAGTACACAGGTGTTTGAACACCTTGTCGATCAACCAGCAGTACGGCTCCGACTGCCTTGTCGGAAGCTGAGAGGTACAGGACCAAAGGTTCTCCTTTGTTTGGTGCGGTTAGAGTTGGCAGCTTGATGAGACAATCTTTCATCTCGCGGAACGCATTTTCTGCTTCCGGAGTCCATTGGAATTGGTTTTTCTTCATGCAGTTGCGCAAGGTCTTGATGAATGGGAAGGATTTTGCTGCGTGGTTAGCTAGGAACCGATTGAGTGCTGCCAATCGTCCTGCAAGCTTTTGCATGTCTTTGACGTTTGCTGGTGAAGGCATCCTTTCTATGGCCTGGACCTTTTCTGGGTTCACCTTAAAACCATCTTTAGTGACTATGAAGCCCAAAAACTTTCCTTCCTCCATTCCGAATGAGCACTTTGCTGGGTTCAGTTTGATGTTTACGCTGCGCAGCGTGTTGAAGGTCTTCTGGATATTTGCCAGCATCACGCTCTCCTCCTTGCTCATGATTACCAGATCATCCATGTACACTTCTATGTACTTACCAATGGCGTCACTGAATGTTTCGTTCATCAACCGTTGGTACGTGGCACCTGCATTCTTTAAGCCGAAAGGCATCTTGGTATAGCAATACAACCCTGTTGGCGTGCGGAAGGCGGTTTTGTCCTCATCTTGGATGGCCATTTGGACCTGGTGGTACCCTTTGTAGCAATCCAAGAAACATTTCCACCGGAATGTTGCCAAAGAATCGATTTTCTCATCTATATCTGGTAAAGCGTAGCAGTCGCGGGGACATGCTTTGTTCAGATCCTTATAGTCAACACACATTCTCCAACTACCATTCGGTTTCTTTACCATTACTGGGCTTGCTACCCATGTTTGGTACCGGACTTCCCTGATGATTCCTGCGTTTAGCAGTTCCAACACTTGTTCTTTCATTGCATCATGTTTGATATCCCCCAGGTGTCGTTTGGCATGCACTACTGGCTTTGCATCCTCTGAGACATTTAGCCCGTGTTCTGCGATATGCCGTGGAACACCAACCATATCGGCCGGAGTCCAGGCGAACACGTCCATGTTTTCATGCAATAACTTTTTTAGCGCCGCGCGCGTTAGGTCAGACATTGCGGGCCCCAGAGTGACTGTTTGTTCTGGGTATGCGCTGTTCAATACCCATTTCTCTGCTTCTATGCGCGGTGCCTGTTTGCTTGCTTTTGCCGGTCTGATTTCATCTGTTGCTAGCACTTCTTTGCTTGCGTATATCAACGCGATGCCTGTTTCGGTTGGAAAACCTATGGCAGAATGCGGTGCGGAACAGATCATGCTGAAATCTCCTTGGGATTCTCTTCCTAGGAGGATGTCGTGTCTTGAATGTGCCGGTAGTACCATGAATGTGACTTCTTCGGTTCTCGAATTTCTCCCATCAGAAAGCAACACTGGGAATGATATTTGTCCTAGGGGAAAGACGGCCTCGTTGCCGAAACCAGTTAGTGGGTAATCGACTGGTTCTAGGCGCGCCTTATCCTCTTGGTCGAATTGATTGAAGCACTGTTCATATATGATGTCCGCGGTGCTCCCGGGATCGATAAAGATGTAATCTGTTTGGTAGTGGCCGATCACCCCTGGGATGACTATTGGCCGCTTTTCTCTTGGACCTCCCCTGACAACTGGGAACACCACTTGCTTCTCGCGCCATGAATCATCCTGCGCGCGCTTGTTGTAGTTTTTTCTTGGTCGCCGTGGACCTCCTTGCACCATATGAGTTTCTAGCTTTCTGAGCTTCTTGTTGTCTGGACCTTCATCTCTTCGTTGTATCTGGCGGTAATCGCGCTTTCCTCCCTTGACTAAGTGACCGAGCTTTCCGTCTCTTAGAGCTCTTTCGATTTCTTGCTTTAAGCTGAAGCAGTCATCGGTCAAGTGGCCCGTATCTTTGTGGAATTCACAGAAGAGATTTGGGTCTTGACCCCTTTTGTTGCGCATCTGCAAGGGTGGTTTGAACTGGTGGTTTTCTGTGGCTAAAACTTCAGAAGGTGTTTTGGTTAGTGGAGTCCACTGCTTTTCTCTATTTTCGCGCTTTACTTCTTTTCGATGGGCTATCTGATTGATCGTATGGCGTGCATCGTCCCGTGGGGGGCTTCTTTCTCTGTTCCCAGAAGCCCTCCAGGGTTGATTTCTGCCCCTTCTGTTGTTTCGATCGTTATGGTTGTGTGCGCGCTGACGGTGATCGTCACCGGTCAGTTGCCTGTCTGTCTGCGCAATAGTTTTGGCCGCTTCGATGAAGGTTTCTCAGTCTTTGGGTCCTCCATCTCGCCCTTTGATTCTTTTAACCAGATCGTCGCACTTGACCGCTCGCATGAAGTGTGCGCGCATCATTTTCTCTGGTATGTCTCCGATCTCTAGACATTCTTTGTTATACCTTGTAATGAAATCTTCTACGCTTTCATAGTCTTTTCTCCATATGTTCAGACAATCACCCGGATCTCTGGCTTGTCTTCGCTGCTGAGAGAAGTGTGCCAGGAACTTCTCTCGGAAATCGACCCATGATTTGATTTTGCCAGCCGATAAGTTGTCGAACCAAATGCGCGCCGCGCCAACGAATGTCTGAGCAAACAGGTGGCACCATGTTGGTAAGTTCCATCCGCCTGTTGCTCCTGCACCTTTAAACACCTGGAGGTGATCGTCTGGGTCCGTCAACCCGTTGTATTTACCCACGTTGTGTGGTAATTTCGTTTTGTCGATGGCCGCGCACGCGATTTCTCGAATGAATTTTGAATTTTCAGCCATGTCCTCAGGACGATAGCTTAAGGTGTAATCATGCTCCGCCTTGGGGTTGTACCCCGCGCGCTTGGTTGGTTTGTATGCTTCGTGTTCCGGAGGAAGTCTGCTAAATACTGTGGATTCTCCCTTGTAAGTTGGGTCGTCTTCCCCCTCTTCCCATTCTGTATTCATGTTGCGCGCGCCCAAACGGGTTTGGATCGGCCTTCGTTGTAGGTTGGAGGTTTGGACGAAGTTGCTCTCTGTTTCGGCATAAGTATCGCGCGTGTCTTGTATGCTGGGTCTTCTGACATGTTGCACTGGTTCTCTTTCTGGTCGTAAGTTCCACGCGTTTGTCTGCTGAGCCGTGTGTGTACTCAGAGACCTTGGTTGTGGAGTTACGAATGCTGATTGGTTAGCCTGTGCTTGGAGCAAGGCTTGTTGTGCGCTGAGCTGCGTATAAACGAGGTTTATGGACGCCATTTGTTCGGCATACCAGGAAGCCAGAGTTTTTCCCTCGGGTAGCCCTAAAAGTGCAGAGTAGTTGAGTTGTGCTTGTTCCGATGGAACAGAAGGGCCTGGTCCATGGCTTACAGTCTGCATCTGCGGCGGTGTTTGCTGTAATATCCCCGTTGGAGATTGGAGAGCAGCTCCGTTTGTGGTTTGAGTGATGATTCTTGCTGGTGTTTGGAAGATGGGTCCAGTTGTGGTTTGGCTAACAACCCTGGACGCACTTCCAAAAATGGATGGAAACTCGTTGTTCAGCTGACCTTCTTGGATGGTCTCGTTCCTTTGACCTCGTTGGACGTGTGCCGTGTCCGAAACGAGTTCAAAGGAAGAGACTTCTCCGTCAGCTGGGTGTGAATGATTCTAGTCTGCCATTTTCACGAGTGTTTTTTAGAAGAGAAAAAGAGGTGAGAGTGGTCTTGCAAAAAAGCGGATGGCGCCAATGTTGAAACAATGGTTAGCTCAAGGATAACCAAGAGGGTTGTTTCACTTATGGGTTCAACCTCTTCTTCTTGCTCGTATCGGTGGCCTGAGATCTGCAAAACAGTAAACACCGTTAGTCTCGTTAAGAGGGGAGAAGGGGGTTTTCCCTCTTAACCAGGCTCCGGCGTGAGAATAAGTACTGTTCTGAGAGGAATAAAATAGTGTGTGTATAGAGTGAGTAAAGAGAGCCAAGATGATCAACCTGAATGATGAAGGGTCCTATTTATAGCCGGAGGGTGAAGAAGGAGGAAGCAGCTGTGCCAGCTGTGGGTGCGCGCCAGCTGTCCGACCAAGGGGAATATCCTCTTGGTCTGCTCTGTCGCGAAGGGTGTAGTGGTACACGTGGCGTCCTTGTATTCGCTTGTGCTGGGTACCTCGTACTGGTCGCGTCAGCCCTGCTCCCTGGATTGTCGCAGGCCTATGTGGCCTTCTGTCAATGGTGACACGTGTTGTCCTTTATGTTGGGCGAAGCATCTTTGGTGCCAGCTGTGAACCGCCTAGATGTCTTCTGGAAGATTCTAGAAGGTTCTGGTGACATGGGTGCCTTGTGTGCACAAAAGTGGTGTGGTCCCTGCCATGTAGGCAGGGAATTGGGACCATACCTCTTCAATGCCTGATGAGCTTAGTGATGAAAATTTTGCACTCTATGCTTCTAGTGATAATTTTAATGATGAATTTTGTTTGATGGCATTAGAGTCAATACCAGAAGGGGTAGAAACTGAAGGTGAACAGCTAAGTGCTGAAACAGTGGATGAAGTGGCTAAAGCAGTGGTTACTGCAGTTGCTGGTGAACTACTGCTGGTAGAAAGTTCAGAAACCCTGATTGAACCACTGTCTGACCCCTGGTCCAAAGAAGACAAAGAAAAGAAGGAAGAAGAGAAAGCAGGTGAGGAAGAAGGGAGAGTTGATGAAGAAGGTGATCATCAATGTGATTGTGCCATGATGGCTGCTGCTAAGGTATCACTACAAGTTCTTGAAAAATTGTGTTCAGAAAAATGTATTATTGCATTTGCTAACATTAAAGAGGTGAATGAAAACCTTAGGGATAAAGTTTTAACCGATGAAGTCAAATTTGAAAAGTTATTAAAAGAACTTAAAAACAAATTGACTGAAAAAGACAAAGAAATCAGCAGTCTAAAAGAAGAGCAAAGCATAACCAAGACTCAACTCCAAACTATGGTAGAAAAATACCAAGTTTGTAAAAAGGAGTTGGAATCCACCCAAATCACTTGTGAAAAATGGGTGGAGTCTTGCAAAGGTTATGAGGTCATGCTAGAAAAACAGATTAAAAGCAATGTGAAATTTGGTGTTGGGTTTAGAAAACATGATGAAATTGAAAACAATGCTTCAAAAGAATATGTTCAAACCATTGTTGAAGTTATTCCCACAAACAAGGATGGCCAAGAAGTGAAAATAACTGACAAACTTGGTAACAAAATTACTCTGGAAAGATCTGTGGGGTCCTCAACTTTTGAGGAAATTGAGAAATACCAATTTAAACCCACATGGTCTGATGAGTGTGACATCCTTGAAAACTTCAAACCAATGGATTTCACAACCACTGATGGTGTAAAAGCTCCAAAAGCAAAGGTTATTCCTATCAAAGACATCCCAACAGTGGTTCAAAAATCTGTTACTAAGGAGTCTGAGAAAAAGAAGAAGAGAGAAAAGATCAAAAACCTGTTTTGTGATTTTTGTGAAAAGAGAAATCATCTAACAAAAGACTGTTTTCATCTAAAAGCATATGATCTAAACAAAACAAGTGTCATTGTACCTGCTGAAAGCTGCACCATCTGTGGTAAAACAAACCACAAAACTCAAGAATGTGTGTATCTTAAAAACTTTGACATAAAAAAGAATGAGTACACTGCAAAAACATCTTTGAGTCCATCAACATCATCTGTCAAGTTCACAAAGAAACAACCACTGTTTGTGCCAGTCCAAACAGCTGTCACAAAACAGCTGAACCAAACATCTGTCCAAAGAGATGTTCAAGTGAATGATGCACCCCCTGCCAATCAATTCAAGAGAGGCAAGGGACAACCATCATACCAAAGGATCCCACATGTTTATGAGGCTTACAAAAGGCCTTCTAAACCAAGAGTGAACAGGCATCCTTTTGGTTACCAACAGGTGATTGGTCAAGATCCACAACAGTGGTTAGAGAAAAACAGTCCTAAAACTATCCAAACCCATAATCTAACCACTGCTAATCACCTGAGACCATCCCAGACACTGTTGAGACCCCATCCAAAGCCTCGTTGGCTTTGGAGACCCTAATGAACTAATCCTTTTACTTCATGTGCAGGGAGCTTCTGCATGCTTAGATAGCCTTTGGTATGTAGATAGTGGAGGCTCCAGGCACATGACAGGATGTAAAGCCCTTCTCAAAGATTTCAAAATCCATGGAGGGGGTGATATATCCTTTGGCAATAATAGTAAAGGGAAAGTGTTGGGGTCTGGTACAGTACAGTCTGGAAATGTAAAATTTGAAAATGTCAATCTTATAGACAATCTAAAATTCAATCTCCTGAGTGTTTCACAAATGAGTGATAAGGAGTATGGATCATTCTTCACAAAGGAATGTTGTAGGATTGTTGGACCAGAAATGGTTGAAAAGATTGAAGGAATAATAGAAAATGGTAAAACTAAACTTGTTGCTCAAAGAAGTGGCAATGTTTATGTTGTTGATATGTCCAAAGAGTGCCCCAGAACTGATGTCTGCCTGTTCTCAGCTGCATCAAACAAAGAGATAGAACTATGGCACAGAAGATTGGGGCACACAAATCTTAAGACAATCACTGCCATTTCAAAACAGGGGTTAGTAAGAGGTTTACCTCAAAAACTGTTCACTTGTCCTGAGCATTGTGTTTCTTGTTTAAAAGGAAAACAACATAAAAGCTCTTACAAATCCATTGATGAGTCCAAAACAACCAAATGTTTGCAAATGCTTCATATGGATTTGTTTGGCCCAGTTAAAGTCACGAGTCTTAAGAAAAAGAGATATTGTTTGGTTATTGTTGATGACTTTTCTAGGTTTACATGGACTTACTTTTTACACCCAAAAGATGAGACTGCAGGCATTCTGCAAGACTTTGTGAAACAGGTTGAAAAGTAGTTTGACCTTCTAGTAAAAATCTTCAGAAGTGACAATGGCACAGAGTTCAGGAACAAGGAGTTGGATGATTTCTGTGTGTCAAAAGGAATTGTGAGGCAATATAGCATTCCAAGGACACCAGAACAAAATGGGGTTGTTGAAAGGAAAAACAAAACTTTGATTGAGGCTGCCAGAACCATGCTTGCAGATTCAGGTTTGCCATTAACTTTTTTGGGCAGAGGCAGTAAACATTGCTTGCTATGTCCAAAACAGAGTTTTAATCAACCCCAGGCATCAAAAGACTGCCTATGAACTGCTGTATAAAATAAAGCCATTAATCTCATATTTCAAAGTTTTTGGCTGCCCACGCTTCATTTTAAACTTAAAAGACTCTATCTCAAAGTTTGCAGCTAAAATTGATTATGGTTATCATCTGGGATACTCAACCACTGCCAAGGCCTACAAAGTGTTTAACACAAGGACAAGAACAGTGGAAGAGACTTTGAATGTAAAGTTCAATGAACTTTCATCAATAAAAATCCCAGCAAACCCTGCAGAATTGTTTGATCTTGATAAGTTCACTTTTGAAAATACTGCTGTCAAGACTAACAGTGTAGGTCCATCAGAGAATTCATCACCAGACTATGGGTATGAGATCATCATTCCTCAACAAAAGTATGCCACAATGGGAAGAGCAGCAAGTGTTCAAAACAGTTGTCAAAGCTCAACCACTGCTACCTCAACAGTTGTTGACCAAAGTAGCCCTTTAACCCCTGCTTCCACATCATCAAACACTGTTGACAAAAGTCCTCAAACAGTGGATCGAAGTCAGCATGAGTCCTCACCTTTACATCCTATTCCACCACCTTTTGAAGCCACTGCTGGATCATCAAAGTCACCAGCAGTGGCTAGCTCAGATGTTTCACATCTGCAGCCCTCACCACTTAATGCCATTGTTCCATAACAAGGGGAGTTAATCTTCTTGAAATCTCATCCACCAGATCAAATTATTGGCAACATCAATGAAGGGGTGCTCACAAGAAGTCAATCCCAAAACATTTGTCTTTTTGCTGGTTTTCTATCTCTCCATTAGCCAGTGAAGTACCAAGAGGCACTAAAAGACAATAGCTGGGTAGAAGCCATGCAAGAGGAGCTCCAACAGTTCAAAAGACAACAAGTATGGGAGCTTGTACCATTGCCAGAGGGTGTAAGTCCTATGGGCACAAAGTGGGTCTTCAAAAACAAAACTGATGAAAGGGGCATTGTTGTCAAGAATAAAGCCAGGCTTGTGGTTCAAGGTTTCAGACAAGAAGAGGGCATTGACTATGATGAAACTTTTGCCCCTGTAGCAAGACTGGAAGCTATTAGGTTATTTCTGGCCTTTGCTGTCAACCACAACATCAAGGTGTATCAAATGGATATCAAATGTGCATTCCTATATGGTAAAATTCAAGAAGAGGTTTATGTCTGTCAATCTCCAGGCTTTGAGGATCCATTTAATCCAAATCATGTCTACAAGCTGAATAAAGCTTTGTATGGCCTGAAACAAGCACCAAGGGCCTGGTATGAAACTCTTTCCACCTTTCTACTTTCCGTTGGCTTCACAAGAGGTAAGATAGACAAAACACTGTTTCTAAAATGGAGAGGGAAGGATTTGATGATTGTCCAAATTTATGTGGATGACATCATCTTTGGAAGCACATGTAATAAAATGTGTGAAGAGTTCAGAAAACTCATGATAGCTGAGTTTGAAATGAGTGCAATGGGTGAACTCCAGTGTTTTCTTGGTCTCCAAGTAAGACAACCGCAAAATGGCACTTTTATCTATCAAGGCAAATATGCCAAAGAACTTTTAAAGAAATTTGATATGGATGATTGTAAGCCATGCAGTACACCCATTGCAACCAATAAATTAGTCATGTCTGATGGAAAGGATGATTTGGTTGATCAGACCTTATATAGAAGCATGATTGGGTCTTTATTGTACCTAACTGCATCTAGGCCAGACATCATGTTTGCAACATGTGTTTGTGCAAGATCCCAATCAGCCCCTAGAAAGTCAAACCTTATTGCTGTAAAAAGGATATTCAGATACCTAAAAGGTGCTCCCACACTTGGTATCTGGTATCCAGTTGATGGTAAAATTGAGCTTTCAGGTTTCTCAGATAGTGACTTTGCCGGATGTGACAAGAAAAGGAAGTCCACTTCAGGAGGGTGCCAATTCCTCGGCAATTGCTTAGTGTCTTGGCAAAGCAAAAAGCAAGCAGCTGTTTCCACATCCACTGCTGAGGCAGAATATATAGCTGCTGCAAGCTGTACAGCCCAACTGCTTTGGCTTCAAAATCAGTTGCTGGATTTTGGTATCACTGCCTTGAAAACACCACTCATGTTGGACAGCCAGGCAGCAGAAAATATCATCAAAAATCCAGTTTCCCATTCAACCACCAAACACATTGACATCAGACATCACTTTGTGAGGGATTGCTATGAAAAAGGTTTGATTTCTCTGCATCATGTTCCAACTAAGGATCAGCTGGCAGATGTGCTAACAAAAGCATTAGACACATCCAGCTTTGAAAGCTTGATCTCTAGGCTTGGCATGCTAAACAAGGAATAACAAGCAAAATCCAGTCTTTCTATGAATAAAAGCATTAAAATGTTTTCAGAAAATCAAAAATCCATCCTTAAAAATAACTAAAAATGAATTTTTCATTAAATCCTTAAAAGTCTGCCATAACCACTGATGGGTCCAAAAGTCTGTTCTACTTTAAAGTCTGTCCACTGCTGAAAGTCATCCCCTGTTCTCTCACTCTTTTGATAAGCACTGTTGTTCAAAATCAGTGTTATATCCACTGATATGCTATCTACTGATAGTTAAAATCATCCACTGCTTCCATCTGTTACCGTTGCAACCACTGCCTTCTTCAGTAGTTTTCATAAAAGTACTGTCCTTCATTACATCAGGGGATGGCACGTGGACAGTACATAGTGGTCAGACCTTTTGTAACCACTGCCACGTCAGCATTCACTTTTTCTCCATAAAACCCTCTTTCAAAACCCCAAACAGGGTTTTACTGTCGAATTGAATTCTTAAAAGTTCCTTTCTCAAAGCAGTTTTCATCTCATCTTCTCAAATTTCCTCACAACCATCTTCAAATCATCTTCTCCAAAATGACAAAATCAAAGTCTTCCGCTAAACCCACTTCAAAATCATCGTCAACACCCACTGAAATTCCACACAAGCCCTCTCACAACCTTCTGGGTCTTCTAACAAAACCCGGCACTACAGATGCTTTTGACTCCATCATTGATATTATGTCTGCATCAAAGTACAAAACTTTGTTGATAGCAGATGCACCAATTTACTTGGCGACCCAAAGAGAGTTCTGGAAAAATGCAACCCTTGACAAACAAGGAGAAGCTGTTATAGCCATTAACTCGTCTCTAAAGGGTAAAGCTGTCAAAATCACACCACAATCCATCTCGGAAGTCTTTGAACTCAATGATCAGGAAGGTAAAAATTCTTTTCCTAAAAATGAGTTAAAAATTGACTTCATTGAAAGAGGGTATGCAGATACAATGATGAAGAGGGATACCTTACAAAAAGGTTACTTCCTTCCTGCAACAAGATTTTTATTCCATACCCTGCTAATGTGCGTTTCAAATAAAACCACTTCTTTTAATGAAATACCATTAAAAATTAAAAATCTGGGATATGCTATTCTTCAAGATGAAGATTTCAATTATTCTCAGGAAATTTTTAATGATTTGGTTAAAAATGTTGAAAATAAGTCATTCTTACTTTTTCCAAGATTTCTAAGCTATTATTTTGAAAAGAAATTTGTTAAGGATGATGTTTCTGCAATAAAACAAGGTGCATCGTTTCAAATAAATAGCTTAACTGCTGAAACATTTACAAGAATGTCAACACATTGCAAACACACAAGCAGAGGTGCCTGAGCAGAATTTAGCAGCAAACATTGCTCCTCATGTATCTGCTGCTGAGCCTACTGCTCAAGGTGATCAAAGCAGCAGAACAACTGCTTTGAAACCCACACCTAAAATTCCCAAAAAGCCAAAACAAAAGAAAATTCAAAAACCCCCCAAACCTACCAAAAAAGGCAACTCTGGAGTATGAGATACCAGAGCAACTGCTAGTGACAGCACAAAAGTCACAAGAAACCACTGCTGCTACTTCCTCACAACAGTTGGTAGAAATATCTCAACCCATGGCTGAAACTCCTCCTGCTTCTTCTAAAAAAGAACAGGTTGTACAAATAGGGACACCACAATATGATGCTCTGGAATCACTTGCTTCCATCATCCGCAGCCCTATGCCCGGGGCAAATTCTCTTTCTACACCCAACCTCACATCCACATTTCCACCAAATACAAAGATTTTGTTGGATGCAATTGATTTGAACCAGGCACAAACTAGTCCTTCTCAATCACCTGTCCATGAGAATATGCCTCAACAAATGACTGGGCCTGATGTATCAATCTTTGCTAACCCACCAACACAACCTGAGGAGGTTACACCCCTTGAGTTACAAGTAACTCTTGGTGGTAATCCAAGTGAAGCAGCCACTACAAGTGTGGAACCCACTAGTTTACACTTGGACAGTGGTTACATCAATAAGACTTCCTTGGAGGCAATTCCATCTATAGCACCTCTGATAACCACTGGTGAGTTTGTTTTAACCACTGGTACTATCCAAAGGTTATCAAGTGCTGAAGGAAGAAGTCCCCAGTACCAAGAAAAAGGGGCATCAGTGGATAATGCTTGGAGTACACTCCCTGCATCAACCACTGTTACAACCACTGCTAGTGGGAAATCAGATGATCTCATTAAGTTGGGTGATGGTTTAAAGTACCTAGAATTGACGGACAGAGTTGAAAAACTGGATACCTCTGTTGCAGAAATCAAAGCAATGCTGCATCAGTTGTTAACAGTTCAAATGGTACAACCCACTGTTGTTCCACCTCAAGCACCTGCTCCACCACAAGCACCTGCTACAGATGAGATATGGAACTTATTTCAACCTTTTCTCCAACAACAACAACAAATGGCTGATCAGCAACATGTAATACATGTCCAAGAGCTGAGAACCATAATGGAGTCTGGGTTCAAGAACACATAAGCAGATATCAAGGCTATCAAGGCCCATCTCTTACAAACCACTGGCACTGCTCCTCCCACTGTTCTCTTAATTGATGAATTACCTCCAGATAATGCCAAAAAGGGGGAGAAAATTCAGGAGTGGAAAAAGAAGGGTATAGATGATGGTCTGTATGTTGAACCAGAAAAGGATGCTATGACCAGAAAAATTCCCTTGCCAGATGGTAGTAAAAAGGTTGATGTTACCCAAAATGCACTTGATGAAGTTGTAGCAAGTGTAAAAAGGGACAGAGCGGCAAAGGATATGTCAAGGTGGAATGAGGATAAAAGAGCTTACATGGAGCTGAATGCGCAGGGTTGTTCTGTGCCAAAGGATGTTAAAAATCCTGAGCTAAAAAGAAATCCCACTAGAAAAGTGAGGGAACCCAAGTCCATACCATCCAGACTCACAAAGCATACTCCAAAACCACCATCCAAAAGCCCCCAACACCAAACTTCCACCCAAACAGTTGTTGTAACACCTGCTGTGTCAACAGTTGCTGATACTTCAGTGGTTTCAACAACTGCCAGCCAAACACCTGCCATCACTTCAACATACACCACTTTTGTCACACCCCCAAATTACCACCTAGGGCGTGTCCCTAATGGAGGTGTAACGATCCAACAAAGAGCCACCAATCATATCAAACGCAAGTTATAATGTATTGAAATACCCAATTGAAAGAAATGTATCGTTTGAAAAGTTAAACCAAAACCAAAGTATTGAGCGGAAGCATAAAAGTATAAATGTATAAATGTGTCGAAACCCAATCAATATAAATGTTTATCATGACCATAACCACTCCAGCAGCATCAGACAGCAAGTTCCCAAGTTCCTTCAGTAATTACCTACAAGCATGTAAACAAGTGTGTCAGACTACGCTGGTGAGTTCAAGGTTTTGTTAACAAGTTACGTTACCATATGTATGTTAATGCGATTTAATGTTGCGTTACGATGTTGCTCATGTTAGATACCCTAGGGAATGTGCCCATATGTATCCGGGGAGTGGGTACCCCTTAACGGCCGTTTGCTATGTTGCCTTCGTTAGATACCCTAGGGAGAGTGCCCATATGTATCCGAGGAGTGTGCCTCTAACAACCATAGCCATACCCAGATAATTAGTTCACGCCCGTCCTTACGGCCCGGTGTGAGGTTTCCCACCTAATAGCGCTATCAACTAATTACCCCCATTGCCCTCCAGGCAATAACCAAAACCGATTAAGTTGTTTACCCAATGTTTCCCCTCCAAATGTTTACCCGTTGTCCCAAACCACCGGGACGCATGCTTGAGAAAAGTGCAGTGAACTCACCTTTGGTTTGCTCGGTTTGGACAAGGAACTCGTTAATTTATTCAATACTCGTGACCTAAGAGAGTGGTTGGTGTTTATCAGTTTCACAATTCGTTTTCGCGTAAGCCACATCAAGTACTATCACACAAGTCACGTATAACAGTTAAACAGGTAACGCACATAATTGCTAAATTCGCTGATGTCTTTAATATCAAATGATACGTTGAACCACACAATATTTCCCACAAGTATAGACAGTATAGTTCGGGTCCTTGCACACTTAACCCTTTCCCATTTATCACCCACACATTCACATAATTAATTCATGCATCACTAGTGGGCTCGATGGCCACTTATAACCATCCCCATCCGGTTATCAGTTCAAGTGGGACGGCCCAGATTCATGGCCCGTTTCTCACATTTCATGTATTGCTAATTATCAACATCAAGCACACTCCTGTAACAATATTTAAGCTCTACACTGACTTCATGTTCACCTACTTTCTAATATAAATTTCTCAATTATCATAATGCACATGCTTTACCAACCATTCGGCCAGATTACATGTGAAACCCATTGACTCTTACTCTTTACATTAATTGCCTTTTTGACTACATTAATTACCTTTACCAACCAATCTGTGAAACCTATTTAAAGTGTATACAAGAATTGATAAGATGCATCACAACTCACATGGCCGACCTTGTTATAGTACACAAGGTACCATTGGACCATTTATTTAATGGGCTCTCCTCATTGGACCTCTAACTAGGCATTGACTAAAGAATCTAAGTCACATGAACATATGATAACTTTAGTAAAGGTTGCTGACATAATTTGACAAAGCTTCATTGGGTCACCCAACCTAATCACATGGGCCGCCAAATAATAGTGTGATGTAATTTCAATTAATAAAGCTTCATAAGTATTTAATGAAGTCCACACACCTACCATACCTTTTGAGGAGCAAGACAGTCACGTGGATATGGTTGTGCGGCCAATCAAGTGGTTATTTAATCATCCATTACATACCATTGCATCATTCTACTGGACCGATTATACTACCAATCAAATTAAGAATCACATGACTATCTCACTCAAAGTGCACAAGAGTTATGTAATCGGAACCTTTACTGACATCAAGCATCAATTAGCCACTAAATGAATATTGATTGGGCCGATTATTAAGTTGCCACATGGGCTTCTGTTTGCTTACCTTCTCAACGAACCGTCCATGCAAACCCTACTGTTTGCATTATTATCGCCATGGAAAACCCATCCCATTACATCGACTGATTAACTAATTACGTATCATACAAGGACATACAACATCGATATCCTACACTACAATGATCTATCAAACGGTTTCATACATCGGTCAAGCATTAATCACATAAAATCATCGTAAATTAACATCATAGTCCGCACACATATTATCGATTTACTATCACCAACAGTTCCTAGGTTCTGTGTTGCACATAATCAAACATACCATGGTTGAGATAACAGTTTACGTAATCATAACTAGTCATCACGGGTCTTGTTATCACACATACACACCGAACACATATTCATCATGTACCATCGTAATTAACACATATATTCATGACGCAGATCAAACACGGTAAACATACTAACCAGATTATTGGTTGCAATTTATGAGATGCAGGAAGGGTGCTAGAGTCTAGGAGGAAACCTCGAGAAGGAAGGATCTGCCGTTGACTTCCAAGAATGATGAGGGGATAGAGTTTGTTTTAGTTTTAAAGTGATAAGGAATGGAATCCTATTAGATTTCGTATACATAAACCAACAGATTACTTGCCCATTATAATCGATCTGGGCCAGGCCCATGTAAACAATATATACGATACATATAAGTGGGCTGCCGAACATTAATGGCAAGGCTGCCAATATAAAGGTGCTGCCAATATAAAGGTTGGGTTGCTGGGCCCATTTGGCCTTTAGGCTTTGGGCTTTGGAAAGACGTGGCCCAATTACTCGCGGTCCACAACAATCAATCCCCGCACATACACATTTAACGAGTCTAATTCATAAGGAAATAACGAGAATTTATGATCGCGAAGTTAAACGACACTAACCGTGAGAATTCGGGTTGTCACATCATCCCCAACTTGAAAGAAATTTCGTCCCGAAATTTAGCAAACAGTCACTGAGGAAGCTAGTTTTGTTAAGCGTTTTCGCGGGGTGTCACATCATCCCCTACTTGAAAGAATTTTCGTCCCGAAAATTGATCTAAAATAATGGCTTGAAGTGAGTTCCGACGAACTCGATCTATAGATACTTTACAACGCCTGGGGGGGGGGGGGCTAATCTTGTGATCGGTGGAAATCATGGTATGGTGGTTAGCGTTTTGTACAGGGAATTAATGAGGTTCGTACAAAGAATCGAGCGAAACAGGGGTCCATTAAACATCCGAAGGATTTGGCCAGCAAATTTGTTGTCTAGAAGTAATTTCCAGTAGTGGTGCATGGCGGCATGGCACAACAGGGAGGTTCGTTACATTGCGGTCGCGCGAGTGTATCATTTGTCCAAAACAGGGTTTGGTGGGTAAAGGTTAGTGTTGCAAAACGACAAACGCGTGTAACTGTGACTGCTTCACTTCTAGCGGCGATGACAAGTGAAAATGATAAGGTTCGTCTACAGGGATGCGTGGGTATAGTTCTCCTAATCCCGTGTTCGTTCGGAAGTTCCATCTAGCGATGCCATCACATGGTTAGCTCTATTGAAACAAGGGTGCACTGGAGGCCCTTGTGATCGGTCTAATTGGCACATTCGGTACCGTCCAAGTAATGCCTCCCACTTAAATCCAATGACCACGGTTTCCACCGGAGATTGTAGGTCGTGCAGTTCCTCTCCGTAACACCATCATGGTATATCGCTGGATCATCGGTACCCTCGGATAGAAGCGATGCTCCGCGTGTTGCAGGGTTGGGTTTCAAAAGCTGAGAAGACGTTCCGCGACTTTGTTTTCCTAAGGATTCACAACTCCCGGCTGTGCTAAGGAGGTTGAAGTTGCGAACCCTTCGAAAATCCTATGATGAAGCTGTGATAGTATCCAGCGAATCCAAGGGATTGCTGTACCCCAGAAGGAAATCAGGATTTGCATAAGGTCAATTCTAAAATTCCACCTAATGATGTGGAGGTAAACAAGGTAACTCTTTGGAAGACATGTCAAAAATTTCACGAATAACATGAAGATACTCGATCTTCCTTTCTTAAAGTGGCGAATCGGTGACAGGAGCTAGTATAACAGAGTAGCCCTTCCGTAGGCACTTCTGGGCTTTCACGACTGTGACAATGCCAACAACGGCACCACTACGATGATCTTGAACTGATAAGGATTCCCCACTAGGGAGAGGGATACGCACGATTTTCTCTTTACAGAGAATTTCCGCTTGATGCATAGATAACCAAATCCATGTTAACGACCACGTCAAAACTTACAAGAGTATTGGGAAGTAGGTCAATGTCGAACACTTGACCCATGAGATCAAGTTTACAACCAAAAAGAACATGAGAGGCTTCTATATAAGAGAAGGGGACAATCTTAAGGGTTGAAATGAGGTAAAAGTCGAGTATCACGTTGAAATCTACAAACTACCCAGTTTACACACAATAGGGCAGAACCCTTCTCACCTTCGTTAAGCCTCACTGGGACTTGCATGCACCTCGCGTTATTATTATGTGTGCACCCATAATAATAAGGCGATTTGCATGCTTATCTCAGTGCCTCTTAACTTGCGCTAAAAGGTTCCCCACATTCAAATAGCAAGCGAAAGGTTGTATATGATCAAGAATCACAATAGTCGAAGGGTAGTGTCACACTAACAGTTCAAATAACAGGCGTTGGTAACATAAGGGCTCATACTGTTGTGCCAAGTGTGCATTCACGTGTAATGTTATACGCACGTGTACACTAGATATACTATGCAATAGTAAAGGAGAAACGAACCTTGCAGTCTGGAGCTGAGTGTCATGGTCGATTTCGGTACTGTTCGGTTATAGTCTGGTTTTATGAAAACGTTTTAAAACCAAGTTCACTATAACCAGTGGCTCTGATACCAAACTGTCACACCCCCAAATTACCACCTAGGGCGTGTCCCTAATGGAGGTGTAACGATCCAACAAAGAGCCACCAATCATATCAAACGCAAGTTATAATGTATTGAAATACCCAATTGAAAGAAATGTATCGTTTGAAAAGTTAAACCAAAACCAAAGTATTGAGCGGAAGCATAAAAGTATAAATGTATAAATGTGTCGAAACCCAATCAATATAAATGTTTATCATGACCATAACCACTCCAGCAGCATCAGACAGCAAGTTCCCAAGTTCCTTCAGTAATTACCTACAAGCATGTAAACAAGTGTGTCAGACTACGCTGGTGAGTTCAAGGTTTTGTTAACAAGTTACGTTACCATATGTATGTTAATGCGATTTAATGTTGCGTTACGATGTTGCTCATGTTAGATACCCTAGGGAATGTGCCCATATGTATCCGGGGAGTGGGTACCCCTTAACGGCCGTTTGCTATGTTGCCTTCGTTAGATACCCTAGGGAGAGTGCCCATATGTATCCGAGGAGTGTGCCTCTAACAACCATAGCCATACCCAGATAATTAGTTCACGCCCGTCCTTACGGCCCGGTGTGAGGTTTCCCACCTAATAGCGCTATCAACTAATTACCCCCATTGCCCTCCAGGCAATAACCAAAACCGATTAAGTTGTTTACCCAATGTTTCCCCTCCAAATGTTTACCCGTTGTCCCAAACCACCGGGACGCATGCTTGAGAAAAGTGCAGTGAACTCACCTTTGGTTTGCTCGGTTTGGACAAGGAACTCGTTAATTTATTCAATACTCGTGACCTAAGAGAGTGGTTGGTGTTTATCAGTTTCACAATTCGTTTTCGCGTAAGCCACATCAAGTACTATCACACAAGTCACGTATAACAGTTAAACAGGTAACACACATAATTGCTAAATTCGCTGATGTCTTTAATATCAAATGATACGTTGAACCACACAATATTTCCCACAAGTATAGACAGTATAGTTCGGGTCCTTGCACACTTAACCCTTTCCCATTTATCACCCACACATTCACATAATTAATTCATGCATCACTAGTGGGCTCGATGGCCACTTATAACCATCCCCATCCGGTTATCAGTTCAAGTGGGACGGCCCAGATTCATGGCCCGTTTCTCACATTTCATGTATTGCTAATTATCAACATCAAGCACACTCCTGTAACAATATTTAAGCTCTACACTGACTTCATGTTCACCTACTTTCTAATATAAATTTCTCAATTATCATAATGCACATGCTTTACCAACCATTCGGCCAGATTACATGTGAAACCCATTGACTCTTACTCTTTACATTAATTGCCTTTTTGACTACATTAATTACCTTTACCAACCAATCTGTGAAACCTATTTAAAGTGTATACAAGAATTGATAAGATGCATCACAACTCACATGGCCGACCTTGTTATAGTACACAAGGTACCATTGGACCATTTATTTAATGGGCTCTCCTCATTGGACCTCTAACTAGGCATTGACTAAAGAATCTAAGTCACATGAACATATGATAACTTTAGTAAAGGTTGCTGACATAATTTGACAAAGCTTCATTGGGTCACCCAACCTAATCACATGGGCCGCCAAATAATAGTGTGATGTAATTTCAATTAATAAAGCTTCATAAGTATTTAATGAAGTCCACACACCTACCATACCTTTTGAGGAGCAAGACAGTCACGTGGATATGGTTGTGCGGCCAATCAAGTGGTTATTTAATCATCCATTACATACCATTGCATCATTCTACTGGACCGATTATACTACCAATCAAATTAAGAATCACATGACTATCTCACTCAAAGTGCACAAGAGTTATGTAATCGGAACCTTTACTGACATCAAGCATCAATTAGCCACTAAATGAATATTGATTGGGCCGATTATTAAGTTGCCACATGGGCTTCTGTTTGCTTACCTTCTCAACGAACAGTCCATGCAAACCCTACTGTTTGCATTATTATCGCCATGGAAAACCCATCCGATTACATCGACTGATTAACTAATTACGTATCATACAAGGACATACAACATCGATATCCTACACTACAATGATCTATCAAACGGTTTCATACATCGGTCAAGCATTAATCACATAAAATCATCGTAAATTAACATCATAGTCCGCACACATATTATCGATTTACTATCACCAACAGTTCCTAGGTTCTGTGTTGCACATAATCAAACATACCATGGTTGAGATAACAGTTTACGTAATCATAACTAGTCATCACGGGTCTTGTTATCACACATACACACCGAACACATATTCATCATGTACCATCGTAATTAACACATATATTCATGACGCAGATCAAACACGGTAAACATACTAACCAGATTATTGGTTGCAATTTATGAGATGCAGGAAGGGTGCTAGAGTCTAGGAGGAAACCTCGAGAAGGAAGGGTCTGCCGTTGACTTCCAAGAATGATGAGGGGATAGAGTTTGTTTTAGTTTTAAAGTGATAAGGAATGGAATCCTATTAGATTTCGTATACATAAACCAACAGATTACTTGCCCATTATAATCGATCTGGGCCAGGCCCATGTAAACAATATATACGATACATATAAGTGGGCTGCCGAACATTAATGGCAAGGCTGCCAATATAAAGGTGCTGCCAATATAAAGGTTGGGTTGCTGGGCCCATTTGGCCTTTGGGCTTTGGGCTTTGGAAAGACGTGGCCCAATTACTCGCGGTCCACAACAATCAATCCCCGCACATACACATTTAACGAGTCTAATTCATAAGGAAATAACGAGAATTTATGATCGCGAAGTTAAACGACACTAACCGTGAGAATTCGGGTTGTCACAACTTTAACACACACCACTACCACTGCCTTACCACCATCACTACCAAAAATCACTTCACCTCCAAAAACAGCCACCCCATCATCACCTCCTGCCAAAAAGCAGAAGACATCAGATGTTACAACATCTGCTGTAATGACAACAGTGGTTGAAACACCAGTTGTTTCAACAACTGTTAGTCAATCACAAACCACTGCCACTCAAATCACCACCACTGATCCACCCAAAACATCATCAGTCTCTCCTCAACCAAAAAGGAGAAGACTAATCTTGAAAGATGATCACATTTCACCACCACCAACATCTTCAAAACCTCTATCACTTGTCACAATTACAAATCCCATTCCTCTCTCTTCAGCTTAAATTCAAAAGCCATTACCTCCTGCAGGTGTTCAATTTCCTCTGGAACTTATAGCAGTTAGAGAAGAAATCAAAATTTTCTATTAGGAGGATGACCCTGCTAAAAGGAGTTTACCATCAGTTGAAGGATATCCCAGGCCTAACAATATTGAAGAATATTTGAAAATCAAGGCTAAGCAAGCAGAGGATATTTCAAAGAGAAATACACAAGGGAAATCTGATAGAGAAATTCAGCAGAACTATCAGTTTCTACTCACACAAGTCAGATCTTTGGAACAATTTTCTAAAAATGTATGTTAGCAAATCTCAGAAAGGGCAGATGAAACCTTGAGAAAAGACTACATTGAAAACATCATGACTTACAAGAAATACAAAGGAGAGAAATATATGTACAAAGAGTGGACCATTCCTGAGCTTGAAAGTGAAGCAGCCAGGATTCAAGAAATGATCAAAAATAAGGTCAAACACACTCCTCCTGAAAAATTCAAAAAGAATGTTCCTGACAAAGCTTTAGAGTTGAAGAGAATGAAAGAGGAGCTGATAGCAGCTGACTATGGGTCAAAGAATTCTGTGTCAAAGTGGAGAGAAGGTAGAGTCAGGGCCACCTACAAAAGGTTGGAGGAACTAAGAAAGAAAGATCCAAGAGTTCCAAAATAACCTGACTTTTCAAAAGTAGAGGTCTCAACAAGACCACCAAAGGTGCAAGTCAAAAGAGCCACTGCTCCAGCTGGTGCTACCATCTATAAAAGAAGGGATCAAAATCAGTTGGGTGCTGAAACAATCCAAGAATTAATGGATGGTGATGACCTTGTAAAAGAGGGCATTAAGATAATGATTGAAGAAACTCTTGGATTGAATCAATCTGCAAGTACTGCTCAGACAGTCATGAATAGGCCTGCATCACCAAACACCTCATCCAATAAAAATCTCCCAAGAAACCCACCAGAGTCAAAGTACTAAAGTGGAAAACTGATAAACAGAACCATGTACTGACAGTGATCAAGTCTGATGGAGAAATGAAGAAAATAACAAGGGAACAAGCTCTTAGCCTGAGTCTTGAAGATTTGCAGGATCTCCTTGATCTTCCACTTAGCAGGGATGATGATGATACATATGCCCTAGCCTTTGAATTACAACTTAAAGGGCAAATAAGGGAACTGCTGATGAGGCAATAAAGATCTATCAATAATGAAGAGTTTTGGCATTATCTGTTCCAGGGGGAGATTGTTGGGAATTGAACCCTATCAGAGGAACAGATAATTAAAGCCAAAACTGGATCAGGGCAGTGGATCCAAAATAAGCAGATGTTATGCTTCAAATCTCTCCCCTTGAAAGTGGTTTCAACATCTGCTGACCTCCAATCTACTGATCTTTACAAACTGCTGACCAACAGCTGCTGCCCAAGATAAAGACTGATGGGAGACTAAAGCTCTGCTGTTCAATCTACTGCTATGAGTCAAGCTCTGTTGAATATGTAAAGTGCTGCTGGATTCACATCAGTGGAAGGATGCAGCAGTAGTTTATTTTACTTTATGAATTATATTGTAATAACAGTTGTTAGCATAAGCAAAGTTTGTATAGGTTAGATGTTAGAGTTTGTTAGGAGGTTAGATGTCACTTTCATGATGATGTCAGCAAAGATGCTCAGTGGGTTGTCTCATGCCTATAAATAGAACAGTGCTCTTTACTGTTCTATTAGCTCTTCACCATCTTTCTCCTGCACAAACAAACCATTGTGAGCTCAGGCTAAGAGGGAGTTTGTAAGCATACATGCAATTGTAATCAGTGTTTGAAATAAATTTAAACATTTGGTTCTTTAATGAAAATGTATGTTGAAAGCATTTCTCCTGTTTGATTGTGAAAAGTTTGTTTCCACCTAAATTCCGCTGCATTACTTTTCCATTGTTCATCTTAATTCTAACGTAAAACACAATCAATCCAAACTCAGATCCTAACACCTGCTTCGAAAGAAGCTTCCTGATAATAATAATCAACTTCAAATACATAAACTTGTTCTCATATACAAACATAATCTGAAGACAAATTCTGATAAATCAAAACTGAACCACATGATTAAAATGCTACAAAACCGTGATTTTTTACCTTCTTGTGTGCTGAAGCCTTATCAAGAGTTATAAAAACGCCAGAAGACTCTACAACATAGTCAGCTCCAAAATCACCCCAAGGGATGGTTGCAGGGTCTTTGAACATGTATGAAGTTAACGTTTAGGCTAAAACAAACAGAAGCTCATTTCACAAGTAACAAATGTAAAAAAAAAGCTATTAACCAAACGAAGACCACTAATATACCTTTGGCTAGTAACTTTAATATTTTTAAGGGTTCTAATCAACTTTTGGCATTTTGTAAATCAAATCCGTATTTTTATTTAAATATGTGAGATCCAAACCCACTCACACACATAGTAGTATGAAAGCTCCAATATACCAGGGATTAGCCTAGCCCCATAGAAGAAATCAAGAAAAAATTCCAACTCCTTTAACTTTTCTAAAAGACAATCAGAAATGGAAATTAACTCATTACCGGTGCACCAGACATGTATAACGTTCTCCAGAGAGTCAAATCGGAGATCGTACCATCTTCATCTCTACTCCGATGAACGGTTCCATGTGGAATTGAAACCTCCATCACCGGAATTTCAATTTCAGTTTCTTCGTATCCGCTAGTACCAGTGTCTTCAATCATACGCATAACAAAATACCAAAAAATTAGGCAATGAGAAAGATTCAGAAAAATAACCCCAAAGCGCGTCTTTAAAATAACATTTCGTATGAAAAAGTGCCTCTGAAACCAACCTTTAAAATCTCAGTAGCCAAAGTAGCCATCTTTTTCTTGTTACCAGAATCAGTTGATTGACGTAGTAACTTTAACTCCACCAGACAACCTCCTTCCTTCCTGGTGACATTAACATCCTCCTTGAACATATTTTTGCGCGTTGGGTGAAGGTTGTTGTAGGATCGTTTTAAGACCCAACCGAGTCGATCAGAAAAGGTCTTCACCAATACAAAAGGTGGAAACAGATGTATCGATGTTATTTTAGCTGAATTGCATGAGAAATCACTTTAAACTGTCTTTCTATTGATATCAGATCGATTACAATGCTGTAGACACTTCGGCAGAGCTTCGCTACCGAAATCAGAATCGTTACAAATGAAATGGCACGATGGGTATTTATAGGCTGATGATTTCGCACGAATCAGTTCATGCAAAATAGTGATTTCGTACGAAATCACTCAAGAAAAATCAACACTCATACGAAATCATATTTCGTTCGAGATACCAGTGTAATTTCGTAGAAATAACCTATATGTTATTTCGTGCGAAATACCTACAAACACACTTTTCTCGTTTTGCGTGCCTTGATCTATCTAATACAATACAAGACTCGATACAAGACGAAGTCGACAGACGTATGCACCAACAGACTCCCCCTCGGATGTTGACGAAGTCTTCGGTGTCGAGTCTTCGGTTGTCAAACCTTCAGTCTTTATCAGTCGTCTAGCTCTTTCCAAAAATTCTCCATTGTAAGCATCATCAATCAATCTCTTTCTCTTCTTCTGTCCTTTCCAGAATCGCAACCTGGATCTATACATCTCTTGATCAGGTCTCTTGATTCTTTAATTTTTTTTCAGCATCAGTCGGCTGCGTGGATATAGTTCCAGGATCAAACACTGGCTCTAACCACTCCCTCTTGTTTGTCTTCAGACTCCCCCTTTCATTCTGCTGGGATCGTAGTCTGGAATTCACCATCTTCAGGTTCTAAGATCGTAACCTGGCTTACACTCTACCCAGGTATCGGAACCTGACTTTTCCTGCACAATCTCTACCACAAACATAAGTTTCACAAATTTAAAATTTTCAGATTCAGAAACCACTTGCAGGAATCATTCAAAATGATACTCTCACTATGAAGTAGATTCATTATTTAATGACCACTTGTAAGAAAAACACCTCTTTTCAAATTCTCCCAAACCAGTTCATCATGTTTAGCACTTAGAATTTTGAAAAACAGCTTTCCACTATCAGTTGTCGAAAATCTTTTTGAATTTTTCAAAATTTTATGCTAAAACACACTAAAATCTTTTTGGATTTTTGATTTAAGAGAAATACAGTAAAGAAATATATACAGACAAGATTTTTGTGAGTCTGTGTAAGAGGATCATATCAGTTTATGAGACAAATCACCAACACCGTTAAGCTTTATTTCATTTTAAGTTCTAAACAATTCACTTAGATTGTCAGTATACTGATCCACTTAAATTTTCACACAAAGTTCAACTGTTTCGAGATACGAAATTAGTGTTTAAATTACATAAACTCATTCGTGTGTCCCACCTCTTGAATATACTCCCGTATCCAGACTTCTATATTCAGTCTTACAGGTGAAGGTACACTAATGATATCTGTAAACGGGTAAATGCGATGCCATGAGAGCTCAGGTCAGAACTTCCGTTCGTGCAGAGAGATGATGGCTCGTCTTTAGGTGTGTCCCGTTTGGGGATCTTTTCTTCAACAACACATGATTAGCATTTTTCAATGTTTCATCACTTTTTGTACTGAGGGCTGGCTTTAAAGATAAAGCTATTGCAAAGTATTATACGAGAACTAGGCTATTGCTTCCACAAAATCAGATGTTCAAGTATAATACCCCAGATATCACCACGCACAAAGACCTAGTATGTCAGAAATAGAAAATCTTTCAAACAAGATTTCGGGGGTTACCCATATATCCGAGAGATGTTCCCCACGATATAAGTAAGTTATGATATTTAGGTTTATATCTCGAAAACAATCTACTGAATGAATAAAAACCTACTGGCATTGATGTGTGTAAAATGCAACATATAAATTACATCAAATGAGGCATAACCCTTTTTAAGTACTAATGTTGGAAAAAGAGTGTTTTTGTCTTCCTTTTGTATTTTCAGGATTAAATGAGCTCAAATTCACAAAAGAAGCAAAAAGACAGCTAATTCTAACATAAATACAAGAAAAGGAACAAAAGTAGACTGCCCGAACCCTCAACGGCATCCTCCCAAGCAAAGAAGAGAAAACAGAAGCCTGAACACGCCCCGTGCTCAGCCAGCACGGGGCCGTGCCCAAGAAGCAGCAGAAAAGACAAACCTGTAGAAGCTTCCATTGCCCACCACGGGGCCGTGTCCAGTGAGCACGGGGGCGTGGCGAAAGTACAGCAGGCACATTAATTGTAATTGCGAATTACAATTAATGAAGAGAGAGAGTGTCAGACGACCACGGGGGCGTGTCCAGCGGACACGGGGCCGTGCCCAGCCTTCTGTTCAGCCTATAAATAGGAGTGCTTGGTTTCATTCCAACTCATCCCTTGGCACACCACCCCTCTCACACTTCATCCACCACCCACCACCACCATAACACCATCATCCACCACCATCATCCATTGTCCATCGTAGAGTGTGTGAGTCGTCTCGGGATCCAAGATTGATCGTAAGAGTTCTTGACAATCAAGGCCATGTTTGCCTAAGTCTCTTACATCACTTGGTGAAGACAAGTGTTTAGTATAATACTTTTTATTTTTAATCTTTTGCACTTTTTATTTGGTTTTGTATTAATGACTTTAATAACTAGTTGCTTATGTTGAAGGTGATCTTTCCTTATCGTTTGTCCGTGGTGTCTTGACATTATTTTACTGTCTATATAAAATAAAAGATTTTCACCATTCATATCTCCACGGTCTATATGGAGGTATGTTGGCTACCTGGTCGGGGGTTAAGGGAACGGTTTGGTAAGGGTCTTGCCCTTGTTCAGCGTTTAGAGGTCCTGCAAGGGACCTGGGTCAAATTTAGTAGGATCTCCTTCAATGCCCATAGGTATTGGATGGCGGGGATCCAAACTCTTTGACCCCCTCATAAGTTAACTACTATTAATACTATAACCCGGCTATTTAGGACTGTATCCCTGCTGACTCAGACTACTTAGCCGAGGGTAACGTCACCGCCAAAAGCGGGGCCTACCACAATTTGCATTAATAACTTAATTCATTATCTTCCAATAATCCAACCCTTTAGGATTGTATCCTTGCTGACTCAAACTACTGGGTTGAGGGTAACGTCGCCTTCAAAAGAGGGGCCTACTACAATAACTAAGATAATCTCTTAAACAAGTGCAAAAGTGCGAAAATAATCAAAGGTTATACTAATACACGAGTCGGATCCAAGTGATTCATCTTGTCTATCTGTTTTTATTTTATTTTTATTTTTCAGCATTTAGTTAGTTTTTATTTTTCTAGTTTAAAAACCTTTTTCTAACTTTTTGATTTGATTAGACGTTGAGGATAAACCGGTACTAAAAGCTCTTGTGTCCTTGGACGACCTCGGTATCTTACCAACACTATACTATGTCCACGATGGGTGCACTTGCCCATATGTGTGTTTAGTGTTAGTAAATATCGTGTTTTATAAATTTAAAACTTGGCTAAAAGTGTAAAAGGGCTTAAAATATATATAAAAAATATAACACACTTCACGCACATCAAGTTTTTGGCGCCGCTGCCGGGGACACAAGGATTTTAAAAAAGTTAGGAATCAACGGCCTAATCATATTTTTATTTTTCTTTTAAATTTTTAGGATTTTTCATAATTTTTCAGCTTCTGCAGAGCTCAGCACGGGCCGTGCCCGCTGAACACGCCCCCGTGCTCAATCATTGGAACTGGCAATCCTGTTTTAAGTCAGACAGTAAGCTGAACACGGGGCCGTGCTCACTCAACACGCCCCCGTGCCCAAGATTCTCTTACTGAAAATAGAACCGTTAGATCCCGGCGGTTGGTAATTTCTGACATAAACATGAGTGATAGTAATTCTTTTTACTTTCGGCACTCTTATGGTATGTGGTGTCAATTATGTGGAGGCGAACATGAAGAATTAAAATGTTACTTTCTAAATTATAGGCCCCACTATATAGACCCACCAATTCCTTGTAACCTTAAGAGGAGCGAAAGTAAAAATAAGCACTATCTCTCCCTCGAATGCGCCCAGCCAGATATTCTAGGGGAAATGCTCCTTGACGAGTTTTTTCAACTAGAAGAACTAATTCTAAATTGGTCAAAAGAACTTAGGAAGGATTTTATTGATCCGCCCCAAGACGATGACCATGAAGAAATGTTGGAACCGCATTCCGACAACCTCGTTGCTCCCGAAAATACCTTCATACCTAGAAAAGACTTGGACGATAGTCGTCCCTGTGCCGATTGTGCCATGAAAGACTCTCCATCGACTTCGTTCGGTGCATACATAGACCTGAGCGATTCGGCATACACCTTCTTTAACGAGAGCCCGAGAAAGGGTTGGACTTGTCCACCTAGAATGAAAATAGGAATTACCCTCACCGACAACCTCTTGCGTTCTCGCCTTAGTATAGGACAATTAAGGTATCTTAGGCACTTTGGGGTTGTTCCAACCAATCAAGAACCACCCGATATCAATAAGATCCTTAGGGACAACAAAACTCCATAAGACAGCCTCCAAACACGGGGCCGTGTCCGGTCAACACGCCCCCGTGCTCACCTAAAAGATTCTCTGCTGATTATGTCAGAATACGGACAAAAATGTGTCAGGATTTTCTCTGCACACGGGGCCGTGTCCAGCGCGCTGTCGTTTTCTTTAAATGCAGCCTGATTCCTGCTCATTTTTGACCACTTCACTAAGACAGAGATTCCTGGGATCTTCACCTATACCATCCTAGGTAAGTGCTAAAAGAAGGTTCCCAAGGACCATCTTGTCCCTTCCACTTTTGTTCATTTCCCCTTCTTTCAAAATTTTTTCAACATCTCCTCCATGGAAGCTTGGAAACTCCATGATTCCAGCCTTCTATGTTGAGTTTGTAAGATTATTTGCTACGGATTCTTGTTTAAAGTTAGTTGTATAACTTTGTTTTAAATTATCTAAGCTTAAACCACAGTTAAAAATCATGAAAATAATTTAAAACCCCAAGAATCCTTAGCCAAAAATCCTGCAGACAACTGAACACGGGGCCGTGCTCAGCGAGCACGGGGCCGTGTTCGAGGTACTGTTTTGCAAAAATTTAGCTTTCTTCGGTTTCTTTCACAGAAAATGGCCAGCAGAACAAGCGGATCATCTTCAAGAGGTAACCGAAATGGGAGAAGGTCGTCCACAGCAGAAGACTCCCTGGTGAACTACGTTTACGCCTTGAGGGATGCCATAGACGAAATGACGGGAGTGGAGGAAGCGTTAGTGGACCGTATTAACCATCTAACGGTGGGGTTGGAGGGCTGTCTCAGAGAAGTAAACCTCTTGCACCAGAGGTTAAACCTTCTCGCTTCCCCGCCTTTGGTTCCCATAATAACCCAAAGAGCGTGGAATGTAGTACCCGAGGTCATCATTCCGGCCGAATGGTATGCCATGCACCAAGAGCCTCCGCAAAGGGTGGTGCAAGGAGTCCCGGTGAATGTTCCTCCTCAAGCCACTGAGGAAAATGAAGCCGCTTTCTTCCTTCCAAGGGAGATAGAAGAGTGGCTTTGAACAACATCCGAAGAACCATCGGCTATAGGTCTTACTACATTGGGAAACTATTCCTGAAATTTTCTTAAAGAAGTAGAACCCTTTATGATAACCTCGTGTATCTCCTTACCTATTTAGTTAAGTTTTTATTTCATTTTGTTTAGAAACTATATGTATCTCTCTATGTTTGCAATGAAATGATGGTTTCTAAAGTTTGATGGTTTATAATAAATAAAACACACTCACGGTGGTAAAGGATGAAAAAGGGAACGAGAAAAATGGCCCCATGCACAAAGAACGAAGCAACCCGACACAAATCTCCATTACAGAAGGCTCAACACGGGCCGTGCTCAACCAACACGGCCCCGTGCTGAGCCACCTGCAGAAAAACGTCCAGTTCAGGTAACTGGACACGGGCCGTGTTCACCAGACATGCCCCCGTGTCCAGGCTTCTGTCTCATTTCTTTAATTTTTGTTACTGGCACCTGAACACGGGGCCGTGTCCGGTCCCCACGGGGCCGTGTCCAGACTACCAGTAACATAAATCTTTGCTTTTTAACACCAAATTACACATCCAATCAACCTAAAAATTTATTTTTGGGACACATTGAGGACAATGTGTAATTTAAGTGTGGGGGGGGGGGAAGCTAACACCTTGAAATTTTGCAAGTCCTAACAACAAGCCTTACACAAAACTCTATTGGAACCGCTAAACACCCCAAAATTTTTTTTCAAAAATTTTCATTTTTTTTACTTGTCTAAAGTTTAAGTTAGAAATCCTAAGATTAATAAGGTTATATTTTTATAAATTTTACAACCGAGAGCGTCGTGATAACAAGAACCAACATAAGAAAATTATGAAACGGCATAACAAGTCTAGTTAAAATTTGATTATATATACTTGATCACATTAAAAACCCATTCCCACAAAAGTGAGTTTTGAGCCTTTATTGAGCATACAAATTTACATCCTTAGACTAAATGCTCATTTTTCGTTTCTTGTGTGAATAGCCGCTTGGTTCTTACAACTCTAGAACTTGCCACGACGATTCATTCCCGGTCCTTACCAACTTAAACCCAAGTAAGTAAATGATGGAGGCATTAGGACTAACCATTTTTCTTTCTACACCATTATTTTTCATTTTTTTTACCACCTACCCAAAATCCCCTTAGTTAACCCCTTTGAGCCTAAACCTTTCGTTTCTTTACCCTAACCCTTTTTACCCACCAAAAACCCTTTTTCTTTTTACCCTTTATTTTAGTAACAAGCTCGGTTTTTTCGCAAGCTCGTTCTTTTGTGTGACATCAAAAAAAAAAATATATGATGAAGTTAAAAACAAACAAAGCTATGCAAACAAAGGCTTGTTTGGAGAAATACTTCAAAATAAAAAGTCACTAAAAACAAAGAGTTTTACGAAAACCGACGCTTTTTACGCTTTTCGCCCTTTTACTAACCACTAACCCAACCACCCACCTTTAGCCCAAGCCTAACCCTTCACCCAAAAAGTCCTCTTGATATTTACAAAGGTATAAAGTTAAAAAGGAGGAGGATTGATTGCTTGGCAAGCCTATGGTAGGCGTAAGTTCCATGCCGCTTGACGTGATGTCGTGGTCACAATCAAATTTAATCCAATTACAACTAAGTAGCTAGTGGTAAGTGGGTATCGAACACAGGGAGTTTGTGGAATATATGTTATCTACGTGTATATCTAACTTGACTAAATTAATCTAATTGCAAATAAAATAAATTCAAGAGTGGGTTTGATTGGTTGATTTTTAAAACTAAGATTAACTAATTAAATTGCAAAAGAAAAGTTTTGGTTGTAAACAATTAGAGACGAGTGACCATCTTTAGTTTCCGGTTTGCTTCAACATTTGTGCTATCATTCACTAGAAAGAACTACATAGACATAATTCATGTGCAATTACTTGTTGTGATGAAAGGGAACTAAGTACTCAGATTCCTAGAACGTGAGGTTGTTACCCGATGACCAATTGACCCTTACCCGATCCTAGTTCTACCCATGATATCTCGATTGCCAACGGCACCAAGAACGTATGGTTTCAAAATAGAATAATCATAAGCATCAACAATTTACAAGCAAATAAGAACACACCATGATAAATAAAACATAAATTTAATTTGCCATTCTAGAAATATGAAATCAAGCACAATTGTCTCTACAAACCTTCAACTAAAGATGACCATAAAGAGTTTAGCCATCCATGGCTTCAACAACCATCATCACATACATATCAATGTTCATAGGAATTAAAAACACTAACAAGATGTTTAGAAATTGTTTCAAGCTCTCAAGAACACCCAAAATTCGTCTCCAAAGTGTATGTAACCGAATGGGAATGATTGGACTTGAAAGGGCATCATAAATCCGCATTAAAAGGTGGAAGTTACACATTTACGTAGGTCAGCGCCGTAAGCTACGGTGGCCACCGTAGCTTACGGTGGCTTGGAATGGCTTACGGTGGCTTTAAACTGTCATACGGTGACAAAAAGTGCCAGTGAGCGCCGTAAGCTACGCCAATGGCCGTAGCTTACGGCAGGCTTCAGCCTGAAAACTTGTTTTCAGCATAACTTTTTCGTTTCAACTCCATTTTCTTCACCGTTTTCGCCTACGTTCTCGTAATTTCGTCCTCTATCATGCTATCCTCTTAATTCTTCAATTCCAAAAATTGATTTTTTCATTTATTCTCCGTGTTCCTTCCATTTTAAGTTCCATTTGCACCTGCACGTCCAAACAACTAGTAGTTACCAAGTTCAAACAATTAAACGTGTAAAGCATGGGATTTTAATATTTTTAAGGCACTTAAGGGTTGTCCTACGGACCACCCATCACATCCCCACACTTACCCGTTGCTTGTCCCAAGCAACTCATTTACTAACCATTTCAAAACCACAAGCGATCAACATGCAAACCAAGCTAAAATGTACCGTCCTTTTACTAACTTTTTATCATACCACAAGACACACCCCTCACAACAACTCTCGGTGACAAGTAATATTAGCAACATTATGCTAACACGCTCAATGCAAGTGTGTGATTGTGCGACAATAAGCTTGTATACAAATCAAGTTTCCTCCTATCAAATACCTAGCATGCTTATAAATCAAAAGGATTTACGGGTTATAACGGGGCTATGTGTAAAGGTAGGAAAATGGTGGGATATATATGCAAGACCTAATTGATTTGACCCGGTTTTTATTTCTACTACTAAACAGAGCAAACATCAACTATATACACAACTTCTCAACATTCTCAACTACTATTGAAACTAAATACTTCATTTTTTTGTATTTTTCTCATATTTTTCTCTTTCTTTTTTTTTTCTTTCTTCTTTTTTTCATTTTTTTTCGTAACACATAAAACTCAACAATATATACAAGAACATCAACAATCACAAACTAAATTCCTAAACCGGGTCGTCTCAATAGGTAAAGTGTTTTTTTTTTTTTTTTTTGTAAGAAGTAGGTTTGGGTCACAACCGAATAGTATAAGGCTCAAACATGGCTTTCTAAAGACCAAACCCCCACCCCTCACAATCCAAGCTCATATATGTAACGTATGAGGTCCAACCCACCAATCCCACACTCTCACACATCTAGACGAGGCTACCTAAAATTCCCCTATCATTTTCACAAGCATGCTAACTCTAGGATTTGGCAAGAATTCGTACACAAGTTCTATTAACACAAGCCACACACCGCCACTCAAAACAAAGAAAACATCTTTAATAATCATATGTGGCTCAAACTCTCACCAAGAAAGGACTAGAAATGGGTGTCGGTATGTCAAGTGGAACAATATCAAGTGTTCAAATTTCGACAATTTTTCGCTTGATTTCACATTTTTTTTAAAATTCTCAAAAATTTCCCCCCATCCCCACACTTAGGATACATTGTCCCAATGTATGATTTTGAGGGGAAGATCACTTTTACCCAAAAACATTAGCTTTCGCTAATACTCTCAAACCCCAAATTTCTTTTTGTTTTTTTTATTCTATATATATAAATATTTTGCTTACTAAAACACCACCAACTTTCACAACCCATCAAACAAACACATCAAAACACCACCTAACCGCCCAACCATAAACTTAAACATGAATATATACAAAGGTGCACAAAATGAAAACAAGAGATGACCTGATCAGTAAATCAGCAGTGTTGGTAGTGATGCAGCTGCAGTAGTCGGACAGGAACATAAACATCTCTTGGATTCGCTGATATCTCAACGGGGATGTTGCCAAACATCCCCACACTTGAATCGTTGCATCCGCGAGGATTGAAACGTAGTAACCTGCCAAAACACAAACACAACACCAAAACAAAACCAAACAAAGCAAAACAAAACAAAACAAAACAAAACAAAACAAAATACAAATACAATACTCTACATCCTTGGGCTGCCTCCCGAGAGCACTAAGTTTAAAGGTCTTCAGCCAGACCATACCTGATATTCGTTATGGTGGTCTTAATGCACACTTACCCGCAACATTTCCAACAAATGCCCGGAAATTTACATGCCATCTCCATAGATTTGTCAGTATATTTGGCATGTTAAAGCTGCTCCTCCGGGCTTTGCTAGTCCACTTCATGACATATACCTTAATGTCTGGTAGTTTCACCCTTCTCATCTTATTCCTCGAACCCTTTTCCCCACACTTGTTAATTTGAATCATTGATATGGGAAGAGGTTCGGTACACATATCCATCCCATCAGCCTGCTCTACCTCATAATCTGCACACATCATCTGATCTACAAGTGACTCTTCATCAGATAAAGGACTCATTGGTGTGGTATTATCCTCCACAACCTCCTCCTTCATGTGAGAATAATCTCTAATATCGTCAGGTAATGGTGAGAGGCGTTCTTCTATCTCTATCTTCAATTTTAAAGTATGACACTTAGAAACTAAGCAGCTGATTCGGGCTTCATCGGACAGGTTGGGTGTTGCTAAATATTGCTCGAGTTTGGACAAAGTTACTTCCAATGCAGCAATCTCTTTCTCCTCATCGGTCTCATAAACATAAACACCCTCGGGCTCAGAATATTCTTAGGGATGATATTGTCGATATCCCTGATACGGTCTATAGATGCGCGCTTCCATCATCTTTTTATTCCAATACTTTGGGTTTTCTGAATACACTGTGCACACATCATAATCATAAGTGTGATCGCGACCGCAACAAAAACATAGACTATCCATCCTTGCCTCATAATAAACTTCCTCGTCCCGTTCGTATCCATATGAATAATAGTCATCCTCCATTTCTGATTCATAATCGTCAATGTATGATGGAGGTGGAAGCTGTGAAACATAAGACACCGGTTTTCCATGTGCCCTCCTGTAGTGAGCCTCGTGGCAACCAATACATGGATGTCGTGGACCCCCGCACAATCTACACGTAAATAAGCTGAAATTTGTGTAATGCCCTGTCATCCTGCACAACACAACTCAACTACCAAGTGTAAATCATGAACATAAAAGAAATCTTTTTGGTTTTTTTTTTAATTTTTTTTTCAAAACTAATACACTAAATAACACACGTTGCGCACTACTCCCCGGCAACGGCGCCAAAATTTGACGTGATGTCGTGGTCACAATCAAATTTAATCCAATTACAACTAAGTAGCTAGTGGTAAGTGGGTATCGAACACAGGGAGTTTGTGGAATATATGTTATCTAAGTGTATATCTAACTTGACTAAATTAATCTAATTGCAAATAAAATAAATTCAAGAGTGGGTTTGATTGGTTGATTTTTAAAACTAAGATTAACTAATTAAATTGCAAAAGAAAAGTTTTGGTTGTAAACAATTAGAGACGAGTGACCATCTTTAGTTTCCGGTTTGCTTCAACATTTGTGCTATCATTCACTAGAAAGAACTACATAGACATAATTCATGTGCAATTACTTGTTGTGATGAAAGGGAACTAAGTACTCAGATTCCTAGAACGTGAGGTTGTTACCCGATGACCAATTGACCCTTACCCGATCCTAGTTCTACCCATGATATCTCGATTGCCAACGGCACCAAGAACGTATGGTTTCAAAATAGAATAATCATAAGCATCAACAATTTACAAGCAAATAAGAACACACCATGATAAATAAAACATAAATTCAATTTGCCATTCTAGAAATATGAAATCAAGCACAATTGTCTCTACAAACCTTCAACTAAAGATGACCATAAAGAGTTTAGCCATCCATGGCTTCAACAACCATCATCACATACATATCAATGTTCATAGGAATTAAAAACACTAACAAGATGTTTAGAAATTGTTTCAAGCTCTCAAGAACACCCAAAATTCGTCTCCAAAGTGTATGTAACCGAATGGGAATGATTGGACTTGAAAGGGCATCATAAATCCGCATTAAAAGGTGGAAGTTACACATTTACGTAGGTCAGCGCCGTAAGCTACGGTGGCCACCGTAGCTTACGGTGGCTTGGAATGGCTTACGGTGGCTTTAAACTGTCATACGGTGACAAAAAGTGCCAGTGAGTGCCGTAAGCTACGCCAATGGCCGTAGCTTACGGCAGGCTTCAGCCTGAAAACTTGTTTTCAGCATAACTTTTTCGTTTCAACTCCATTTTCTTCACCGTTTTCGCCTACGTTCTCGTAATTTCGTCCTCTATCATGCTATCCTCTTAATTCTTCAATTCCAAAAATTGATTTTTTCATTTATTCTCCGTGTTCCTTCCATTTTAAGTTCCATTTGCACCTGCACGTCCAAAAAACTAGTAGTTACCAAGTTCAAACAATTAAACGTGTAAAGCATGGGATTTTAATATTTTTAAGGCACTTAAGGGTTGTCCTACGGACCACCCGTCACATCCCCACACTTACCCGTTGCTTGTCCCAAGCAACTCATTTACTAACCATTTCAAAACCACAAGCGATCAACATGCAAACCAAGCTAAAATGTACCGTCCTTTTACTAACTTTTTATCATACCACAAGACACACCCCTCACAACAACTCTCGGTGACAAGTAATATTAGCAACATTATGCTAACACGCTCAATGCAAGTGTGTGATTGTGCGACAATAAGCTTGTATACAAATCAAGTTTCCTCCTATCAAATACCTAGCATGCTTATAAATCAAAAGGATTTACGGGTTATAACGGGGCTATGTGTAAAGGTAGGAAAATGGTGGGATATATATGCAAGACCTAATTGATTTGACCCGGTTTTTATTTCTACTACTAAACAGAGCAAACATCAACTATATACACAACTTCTCAACATTCTCAACTACTATTGCAACTAAATACTTCATTTTTTTTGTATTTTTCTCATATTTTTCTCTTTCTTTTTTTTTCTTTCTTCTTTTTTTCATTTTTTTTCGTAACACATAAAACTCAACAATATATACAAGAACATCAACAATCACAAACTAAATTCCTAAACCCGGTCGTCTCAATAGGTAAAGTGTTTTTTTTTTTTTTTTTTTTTTTTTTTTTTTGTAAGAAGTAGGTTTGGGTCACAACCGAATAGTATAAGGCTCAAACATGGCTTTCTAAAGACCAAACCCCCACCCCTCACAATCCAAGCTCATATATGTAACGTATGAGGTCCAACCCACCAATCCCACACTCTCACACATCTAGACGAGGCTACCTAAAAGTCCCCTATCATTTTCACAAGCATGCTAACTCTAGGATTTGGCAAGAATTCGTACACAAGTTCTATTAACACAAGCCACACACCGCCACTCAAAACAAAGAAAACATCTTTAATAATCATATGTGGCTCAAACTCTCACCAAGAAAGGACTAGAAATGGGTGTCGGTATGTCAAGTGGAACAATATCATGTGTTCAAATTTCGACAATTTTTCGCTTGATTTCACATTTTTTTTAAAATTCTCAAAAATTTCCCCCCATCCCCACACTTAGGATACATTGTCCCAATGTATGATTTTGAGGGGAAGATCACTTTTACCCAAAAACATTAGCTTTCGCTAATACTCTCAAACCCCAAATTTCTTTTTGTTTTTTTTATTCTATATATATAAATATTTTGCTTACTAAAACACCACCAACTTTCACAACCCATCAAACAAACACATCAAAACACCACCTAACCGCCCAACCATAAACTTAAACACGAATATATACAAAGGTGCACAAAATGAAAACAAGAGATGACCTGATCAGTAAATCAGCAGTGTTGGTAGTGATGCAGCTGCAGTAGTCGGACAGGAACATAAACATCTCTTGGATTCGCTGATATCTCAACGGGGATGTTGCCAAACATCCCCACACTTGAATCGTTGCATCCGCGAGGATTGAAACGTAGTAACCTGCCAAAACACAAACACAACACCAAAACAAAACCAAACAAAGCAAAACAAAACAAAACAAAACAAAACAAAACAAAACAAACAAACAAAACAAACAAACAAAACAAAACAAAATACAAATACAATACTCTACATCCTCGGGCTGCCTCCCGAGAGCACTAAGTTTAAAGGTCTTCAGCCAGACCATACCTGATATTCGTTATGGTGGTCTAAATGCACACTTACCCGCAACATTTCCAACAAATGCCCGGAAATTTACATGCCATCTCCATAGATTTGTCAGTATATTTGGCATGTTAAAGCTGCTCCTCCGGGCTTTGCTAGTCCACTTCATGACATATACCTTAATGTCTGGTAGTTTCACCCTTCTCATCTTATTCCTCGAACCCTTTTCCCCACACTTGTTAATTTGAATCATTGATATGGGAAGAGGTTCGGTACACATATCCATCCCATCAGCCTGCTCTACCTCATAATCTGCACACATCATCTGATCTACAAGTGACTCTTCATCAGATAAAGGACTCATTGGTGTGGTATTATCCTCCACAACCTCCTCCTTCATGTGAGAATAATCTCTAATATCGTCAGGTAATGGTGAGAGGCGTTCTTCTATCTCTATCTTCAATTTTAAAGTATGACACTTAGAAACTAAGCAGCTGATTCGGGCTTCATCGGACAGGTTGGGTGTTGCTAAATATTGCTCGAGTTTGGACAAAGTTACTTCCAATGCAGCAAGCTCTTTCTCCTCATCGGTCTCATAAACATAAACACCCTCGGGCTCAGAATATTCTTAGGGATGATATTGTCGATATCCCTGATACGGTCTATAGATGCGCGCTTCCATCATCTTTTTATTCCAATACTTTGGGTTTTCTGAATACACTGTGCACACATCATAATCATAAGTGTGATCGCGACCGCAACAAAAACATAGACTATCCATCCTTGCCTCATAATAAACTTCCTCGTCCCGTCCGTATCCATATGAATAATAGTCATCCTCCATTTCTGATTCATAATCGTCAATGTATGATGGAGGTGGAAGCTGTGAAACATAAGACACCGGTTTTCCATGTGCCCTCCTGTAGTGAGCCTCGTGGCAACCAATACATGGATGTCGTGGACCCCCGCACAATCTACACGTAAATAAGCTGAAATTTGTGTAATGCCCTGTCATCCTGCACAACACAACTCAACTACCAAGTGTAAATCATGAACATAAAAGAAATCTTTTTGGTTTTTTTTTTAATTTTTTTTTTCAAAACTAATACACTAAATAACACACGTTGCGCACTACTCCCCGGCAACGGCGCCAAAATTTGACGTGATGTCGTGGTCACAATCAAATTTAATCCAATTACAACTAAGTAGCTAGTGGTAAGTGGGTATCGAACACAGGGAGTTTGTGGAATATATGTTATCTAAGTGTATATCTAACTTGACTAAATTAATCTAATTGCAAATAAAATAAATTCAAGAGTGGGTTTGATTGGTTGATTTTTAAAACTAAGATTAACTAATTAAATTGCAAAAGAAAAGTTTTGGTTGTAAACAATTAGAGACGAGTGACCATCTTTAGTTTCCGGTTTGCTTCAACATTTGTGCTATTATTCACTAGAAAGAACTACATAGACATAATTCATGTGCAATTACTTGTTGTGATGAAAGGGAACTAAGTACTCAGATTCCTAGAACGTGAGGTTGTTACCCGATGACCAATTGACCCTTACCCGATCCTAGTTCTACCCATGATATCTCGATTGCCAACGGCACCAAGAACGTATGGTTTCAAAATAGAATAATCATAAGCATCAACAATTTACAAGCAAATAAGAACACACCATGATAAATAAAACATAAATTCAATTTGCCATTCTAGAAATATGAAATCAAGCACAATTGTCTCTACAAACCTTCAACTAAAGATGACCATAAAGAGTTTAGCCATCCATGGCTTCAACAACCATCATCACATACATATCAATGTTCATAGGAATTAAAAACACTAACAAGATGTTTAGAAATTGTTTCAAGCTCTCAAGAACACCCAAAATTCGTCTCCAAAGTGTATGTAACCGAATGGGAATGATTGGACTTGAAAGGGCATCATAAATCCGCATTAAAAGGTGGAAGTTACACATTTACGTAGGTCAGCGCCGTAAGCTACGGTGGCCACCGTAGCTTACGGTGGCTTGGAATGGCTTACGGTGGCTTTAAACTGTCATACGGTGACAAAAAGTGCCAGTGAGTGCCGCAAGCTACGCCAATGGCCGTAGCTTACGGCAGGCTTCAGCCTGAAAACTTGTTTTCAGCATAACTTTTTCGTTTCAACTCCATTTTCTTCACCGTTTTCGCCTACGTTCTCGTAATTTCGTCCTCTATCATGCTATCCTCTTAATTCTTCAATTCCAAAAATTGATTTTTTCATTTATTCTCCGTGTTCCTTCCATTTTAAGTTCCATTTGCACCTGCACGTCCAAAAAACTAGTAGTTACCAAGTTCAAACAATTAAACGTGTAAAGCATGGGATTTTAATATTTTTAAGGCACTTAAGGGTTGTCCTACGGACCACCCGTCACATCCCCACACTTACCCGTTGCTTGTCCCAAGCAACTCATTTACTAACCATTTCAAAACCACAAGCGATCAACATGCAAACCAAGCTAAAATGTACCGTCCTTTTACTAACTTTTTATCATACCACAAGACACACCCCTCACAACAACTCTCGGTGACAAGTAATATTAGCAACATTATGCTAACACGCTCAATGCAAGTGTGTGATTGTGCGACAATAAGCTTGTATACAAATCAAGTTTCCTCCTATCAAATACCTAGCATGCTTATAAATCAAAAGGATTTACGGGTTATAACGGGGCTATGTGTAAAGGTAGGAAAATGGTGGGATATATATGCAAGACCTAATTGATTTGACCCGGTTTTTATTTCTACTACTAAACAGAGCAAACATCAACTATATACACAACTTCTCAACATTCTCAACTACTATTGCAACTAAATACTTCATTTTTTTTGTATTTTTCTCATATTTTTCTCTTTCTTTTTTTTTCTTTCTTCTTTTTTTCATTTTTTTTCGTAACACATAAAACTCAACAATATATACAAGAACATCAACAATCACAAACTAAATTCCTAAACCGGTCGTCTCAATAGGTAAAGTGTTTTTTTTTTTTTTTTTTTTTTTTTTTTTTTTTGTAAGAAGTAGGTTTGGGTCACAACCGAATAGTATAAGGCTCAAACATGGCTTTCTAAAGACCAAACCCCCACCCCTCACAATCCAAGCTCATATATGTAACGTATGAGGTCCAACCCACCAATCCCACACTCTCACACATCTAGACGAGGCTACCTAAAAGTCCCCTATCATTTTCACAAGCATGCTAACTCTAGGATTTGGCAAGAATTCGTACACAAGTTCTATTAACACAAGCCACACACCGCCACTCAAAACAAAGAAAACATCTTTAATAATCATATGTGGCTCAAACTCTCACCAAGAAAGGACTAGAAATGGGTGTCGGTATGTCAAGTGGAACAATATCATGTGTTCAAATTTCGACAATTTTTCGCTTGATTTCACATTTTTTTTAAAATTCTCAAAAATTTCCCCCCATCCCCACACTTAGGATACATTGTCCCAATGTATGATTTTGAGGGGAAGATCACTTTTACCCAAAAACATTAGCTTTCGCTAATACTCTCAAACCCCAAATTTCTTTTTGTTTTTTTATTCTATATATATAAATATTTTGCTTACTAAAACACCACCAACTTTCACAACCCATCAAACAAACACATCAAAACACCACCTAACCGCCCAACCATAAACTTAAACACGAATATATACAAAGGTGCACAAAATGAAAACAAGAGATGACCTGATCAGTAAATCAGCAGTGTTGGTAGTGATGCAGCTGCAGTAGTCGGACAGGAACATAAACATCTCTTGGATTCGCTGATATCTCAACGGGGATGTTGCCAAACATCCCCACACTTGAATCGTTGCATCCGCGAGGATTGAAACGTAGTAACCTGCCAAAACACAAACACAACACCAAAACAAAACCAAACAAAGCAAAACAAAACAAAACAAAACAAAACAAAACAAAACAAAACAAAACAAAACAAAACAAAACAAAACAAAATACAAATACAATACTCTACATCCTCGGGCTGCCTCCCGAGAGCACTAAGTTTAAAGGTCTTCAGCCAGACCATACCTGATATTCGTTATGGTGGTCTAAATGCACACTTACCCGCAACATTTCCAACAAATGCCCGGAAATTTACATGCCATCTCCATAGATTTGTCAGTATATTTGGCATGTTAAAGCTGCTCCTCCGGGCTTTGCTAGTCCACTTCATGACATATACCTTAATGTCTGGTAGTTTCACCCTTCTCATCTTATTCCTCGAACCCTTTTCCCCACACTTGTTAATTTGAATCATTGATATGGGAAGAGGTTCGGTACACATATCCATCCCATCAGCCTGCTCTACCTCATAATCTGCACACATCATCTGATCTACAAGTGACTCTTCATCAGATAAAGGACTCATTGGTGTGGTATTATCCTCCACAACCTCCTCCTTCATGTGAGAATAATCTCTAATATCGTCAGGTAATGGTGAGAGGCGTTCTTCTATCTCTATCTTCAATTTTAAAGTATGACACTTAGAAACTAAGCAGCTGATTCGGGCTTCATCGGACAGGTTGGGTGTTGCTAAATATTGCTCGAGTTTGGACAAAGTTACTTCCAATGCAGCAAGCTCTTTCTCCTCATCGGTCTCATAAACATAAACACCCTCGGGCTCAGAATATTCTTAGGGATGATATTGTCGATATCCCTGATACGGTCTATAGATGCGCGCTTCCATCATCTTTTTATTCCAATACTTTGGGTTTTCTGAATACACTGTGCACACATCATAATCATAAGTGTGATCGCGACCGCAACAAAAACATAGACTATCCATCCTTGCCTCATAATAAACTTCCTCGTCCCGTCCGTATCCATATGAATAATAGTCATCCTCCATTTCTGATTCATAATCGTCAATGTATGATGGAGGTGGAAGCTGTGAAACATAAGACACCGGTTTTCCATGTGCCCTCCTGTAGTGAGCCTCGTGGCAACCAATACATGGATGTCGTGGACCCCCGCACAATCTACACGTAAATAAGCTGAAATTTGTGTAATGCCCTGTCATCCTGCACAACACAACTCAACTACCAAGTGTAAATCATGAACATAAAAGAAATCTTTTTGGTTTTTTTTTTAATTTTTTTTTTCAAAACTAATACACTAAATAACACACGTTGCGCACTACTCCCCGGCAACGGCGCCAAAATTTGACGTGATGTCGTGGTCACAATCAAATTTAATCCAATTACAACTAAGTAGCTAGTGGTAAGTGGGTATCGAACACAGGGAGTTTGTGGAATATATGTTATCTAAGTGTATATCTAACTTGACTAAATTAATCTAATTGCAAATAAAATAAATTCAAGAGTGGGTTTGATTGGTTGATTTTTAAAACTAAGATTAACTAATTAAATTGCAAAAGAAAAGTTTTGGTTGTAAACAATTAGAGACGAGTGACCATCTTTAGTTTCCGGTTTGCTTCAACATTTGTGCTATTATTCACTAGAAAGAACTACATAGACATAATTCATGTGCAATTACTTGTTGTGATGAAAGGGAACTAAGTACTCAGATTCCTAGAACGTGAGGTTGTTACCCGATGACCAATTGACCCTTACCCGATCCTAGTTCTACCCATGATATCTCGATTGCCAACGGCACCAAGAACGTATGGTTTCAAAATAGAATAATCATAAGCATCAACAATTTACAAGCAAATAAGAACACACCATGATAAATAAAACATAAATTCAATTTGCCATTCTAGAAATATGAAATCAAGCACAATTGTCTCTACAAACCTTCAACTAAAGATGACCATAAAGAGTTTAGCCATCCATGGCTTCAACAACCATCATCACATACATATCAATGTTCATAGGAATTAAAAACACTAACAAGATGTTTAGAAATTGTTTCAAGCTCTCAAGAACACCCAAAATTCGTCTCCAAAGTGTATGTAACCGAATGGGAATGATTGGACTTGAAAGGGCATCATAAATCCGCATTAAAAGGTGGAAGTTACACATTTACGTAGGTCAGCGCCGTAAGCTACGGTGGCCACCGTAGCTTACGGTGGCTTGGAATGGCTTACGGTGGCTTTAAACTGTCATACGGTGACAAAAAGTGCCAGTGAGTGCCGCAAGCTACGCCAATGGCCGTAGCTTACGGCAGGCTTCAGCCTGAAAACTTGTTTTCAGCATAACTTTTTCGTTTCAACTCCATTTTCTTCACCGTTTTCGCCTACGTTCTCGTAATTTCGTCCTCTATCATGCTATCCTCTTAATTCTTCAATTCCAAAAATTGATTTTTTCATTTATTCTCCGTGTTCCTTCCATTTTAAGTTCCATTTGCACCTGCACGTCCAAAAAACTAGTAGTTACCAAGTTCAAACAATTAAACGTGTAAAGCATGGGATTTTAATATTTTTAAGGCACTTAAGGGTTGTCCTACGGACCACCCGTCACATCCCCACACTTACCCGTTGCTTGTCCCAAGCAACTCATTTACTAACCATTTCAAAACCACAAGCGATCAACATGCAAACCAAGCTAAAATGTACCGTCCTTTTACTAACTTTTTATCATACCACAAGACACACCCCTCACAACAACTCTCGGTGACAAGTAATATTAGCAACATTATGCTAACACGCTCAATGCAAGTGTGTGATTGTGCGACAATAAGCTTGTATACAAATCAAGTTTCCTCCTATCAAATACCTAGCATGCTTATAAATCAAAAGGATTTACGGGTTATAACGGGGCTATGTGTAAAGGTAGGAAAATGGTGGGATATATATGCAAGACCTAATTGATTTGACCCGGTTTTTATTTCTACTACTAAACAGAGCAAACATCAACTATATACACAACTTCTCAACATTCTCAACTACTATTGCAACTAAATACTTCATTTTTTTTGTATTTTTCTCATATTTTTCTCTTTCTTTTTTTTTCTTTCTTCTTTTTTCATTTTTTTTCGTAACACATAAAACTCAACAATATATACAAGAACATCAACAATCACAAACTAAATTCCTAAACCGGGTCGTCTCAATAGGTAAAGTGTTTTTTTTTTTTTTTTTTTTTTTTTTTTTTTTTTTTTTGTAAGAAGTAGGTTTGGGTCACAACCGAATAGTATAAGGCTCAAACATGGCTTTCTAAAGACCAAACCCCCACCCCTCACAATCCAAGCTCATATATGTAACGTATGAGGTCCAACCCACCAATCCCACACTCTCACACATCTAGACGAGGCTACCTAAAAGTCCCCTATCATTTTCACAAGCATGCTAACTCTAGGATTTGGCAAGAATTCGTACACAAGTTCTATTAACACAAGCCACACACCGCCACTCAAAACAAAGAAAACATCTTTAATAATCATATGTGGCTCAAACTCTCACCAAGAAAGGACTAGAAATGGGTGTCGGTATGTCAAGTGGAACAATATCAAGTGTTCAAATTTCGACAATTTTTCGCTTGATTTCACATTTTTTTTAAAATTCTCAAAAATTTCCCCCCATCCCCACACTTAGGATACATTGTCCCAATGTATGATTTTGAGGGGAAGATCACTTTTACCCAAAAACATTAGCTTTCGCTAATACTCTCAAACCCCAAATTTCTTTTTGTTTTTTTTATTCTATATATATAAATATTTTGCTTACTAAAACACCACCAACTTTCACAACCCATCAAACAAACACATCAAAACACCACCTAACCGCCCAACCATAAACTTAAACATGAATATATACAAAGGTGCACAAAATGAAAACAAGAGATGACCTGATCAGTAAATCAGCAGTGTTGGTAGTGATGCAGCTGCAGTAGTCGGACAGGAACATAAACATCTCTTGGATTCGCTGACATCTCAACGGGGATGTTGCCAAACATCCCCACACTTGAATCGTTGCATCCGCGAGGATTGAAACGTAGTAACCTGCCAAAACACAAACACAACACCAAAACAAAACCAAACAAAGCAAAACAAAACAAAACAAAACAAAACAAAACAAAACAAAACAAAACAAAACAAAACAAAACAAAATACAAATACAATACTCTACATCCTCGGGCTGCCTCCCGAGAGCACTAAGTTTAAAGGTCTTCAGCCAGACCATACCTGATATTCGTTATGGTGGTCTTAATGCACATTTACCCGCAACATTTCCAACAAATGCCCGGAAATTTACATGCCATCTCCATAGATTTGTCAGTATATTTGGCATGTTAAAGCTGCTCCTCCGGGATTTGCTAGTCCACTTCATGACATATACCTTAATGTCTGGTAGTTTCACCCTTCTCATCTTATTCCTCGAACCCTTTTCCCCACACTTGTTAATTTGAATCATTGATATGGGAAGAGGTTCGGTACACATATCCATCCCATCAGCCTGCTCTACCTCATAATCTGCACACATCATCTGATCTACAAGTGACTCTTCATCAGATAAAGGACTCATTGGTGTGGTATTATCCTCCACAACCTCCTCCTTCATGTGAGAATAATCTCTAATATCGTCAGGTAATGGTGAGAGGCGTTCTTCTATCTCTATCTTCAATTTTAAAGTATGACACTTAGAAACTAAGCAGCTGATTCGGGCTTCATCGGACAGGTTGGGTGTTGCTAAATATTGCTCGAGTTTGGACAAAGTTACTTCCAATGCAGCAAGCTCTTTCTCCTCATCGGTCTCATAAACATAAACACCCTCGGGCTCAGAATATTCTTCGGGATGATATTGTCGATATCCCTGATACGGTCTATAGATGCGCGCTTCCATCATCTTTTTATTCCAATACTTTGGGTTTTCTGAATACACTGTGCACACATCATAATCATAAGTGTGATCGCGACCGCAACAAAAACATAGACTATCCATCCTTGCCTCATAATAAACTTCCTCGTCCCGTTCGTATCCATATGAATAATAGTCATCCTCCATTTCTGATTCATAATCGTCAATGTATGATGGAGGTGGAAGCTGTGAAACATAAGACACCGGTTTTCCATGTGCCCTCCTGTAGTGAGCCTCGTGGCAACCAATACATGGATGTCGTGGACCCCCGCACAATCTACACGTAAATAAGCTGAAATTTGTGTAATGCCCTGTCATCCTGCACAACACAACTCAACTACCAAGTGTAAATCATGAACATAAAAGAAATCTTTTTGGTTTTTTTTTAATTTTTTTTTCAAAACTAATACACTAAATAACACACGTTGCGCACTACTCCCCGGCAACGGCGCCAAAATTTGACGTGATGTCGTGGTCACAATCAAATTTAATCCAATTACAACTAAGTAGCTAGTGGTAAGTGGGTATCGAACACAGGGAGTTTGTGGAATATATGTTATCTAAGTGTATATCTAACTTGACTAAATTAATCTAATTGCAAATAAAATAAATTCAAGAGTGGGTTTGATTGGTTGATTTTTAAAACTAAGATTAACTAATTAAATTGCAAAAGAAAAGTTTTGGTTGTAAACAATTAGAGACGAGTGACCATCTTTAGTTTCCGGTTTGCTTCAACATTTGTGCTATCATTCACTAGAAAGAACTACATAGACATAATTCATGTGCAATTACTTGTTGTGATGAAAGGGAACTAAGTACTCAGATTCCTAGAACGTGAGGTTGTTACCCGATGACCAATTGACCCTTACCCGATCCTAGTTCTACCCATGATATCTCGATTGCCAACGGCACCAAGAACGTATGGTTTCAAAATAGAATAATCATAAGCATCAACAATTTACAAGCAAATAAGAACACACCATGATAAATAAAACATAAATTCAATTTGCCATTCTAGAAATATGAAATCAAGCACAATTGTCTCTACAAACCTTCAACTAAAGATGACCATAAAGAGTTTAGCCATCCATGGCTTCAACAACCATCATCACATACATATCAATGTTCATAGGAATTAAAAACACTAACAAGATGTTTAGAAATTGTTTCAAGCTCTCAAGAACACCCAAAATTCGTCTCCAAAGTGTATGTAACCGAATGGGAATGATTGGACTTGAAAGGGCATCATAAATCCGCATTAAAAGGTGGAAGTTACACATTTACGTAGGTCAGCGCCGTAAGCTACGGTGGCCACCGTAGCTTACGGTGGCTTGGAATGGCTTACGGTGGCTTTAAACTGTCATACGGTGACAAAAAGTGCCAGTGAGTGCCGTAAGCTACGCCAATGGCCGTAGCTTACGGCAGGCTTCAGCCTGAAAACTTGTTTTCAGCATAACTTTTTCGTTTCAACTCCATTTTCTTCACCGTTTTCGCTCACGTTCTCGTAATTTCGTCCTCTATCATGCTATCCTCTTAATTCTTCAATTCCAAAAATTGATTTTTTCATTTATTCTCCGTGTTCCTTCCATTTTAAGTTCCATTTGCACCTGCACGTCCAAACAACTAGTAGTTACCAAGTTCAAACAATTAAACGTGTAAAGCATGGGATTTTAATATTTTTAAGGCACTTAAGGGTTGTCCTACGGACCACCCGTCACCGCTCTCGAGTGATTCACTAAAAAATACACATTCGGCCGAGTGTTGAGTGATTTCTCCCGTGAGGTATGTGAACTTGTATATAAATGAAATTTTAAAAAGGCATGTTATGCCCAAATAAGTAATTTATCTTATGAAACGTTCTAAATAAATCATAACGAATAGGATTGTAAATAAATAAAAATAAAACCCAAAAAGATCTTGGATTCCCGACACTCTATGACAAGCCAAAAACCTTCTCTTCTACCCATTCCATTTGGGAGTGTAAGCCACATTTAAAGAGTTTTGCTTGAGGACAAGCAAAAGTTCAAGTGTGGGGGTATTTGATGTGTGTAAAATGTAACATATAAATTACATCAAATGAGGCATAAAACTAACCCTTTTTAAGTACTAATGTTGGAAAAAGAGTGTTTTTGTCTTCCTTTTGTATTTTCAGGATTAAATGAGCTCAAATTCACAAAAGAAGCAAAAACACAGCTAATTCAAACATAAATACAAGAAAAGGAACAAAAGTAGACTGCCCGAACCCTCAACGGCATCCTCCCAAGCAAAGAAGAGAAAACAGAAGCCTGAACACGCCCCGTGCTCAGCCAGCACGGGGCCGTGCCCAAGAAGCAGCAGAAAAGACAAACCTGTAGAAGCTTCTATTGCCCACCACGGGGCCGTGTCCAGTGAGCACGGGGGCGTGGCGAAAGTACAGCAGGCGCATTAATTGTAATTGCGAATTACAATTAATGGAGAGAGAGAGTGTCAGACGACCACGGGGGCGTGTCCAGCGGACACGGGGCCGTGCCCAGCCTTCTGTTCAGCCTATAAATAGGAGTGCTTGGTTTCATTCCAACTCATCCCTTGGCACACCACCTCTCTCACACTTTATCCACCACCCACCACCACCATAACACCATCATCCACCACCATCATCCATTGTCCATCGTAGAGTGTGTGAGTCGTCTCGGGATCCAAGATTGATCGTAAGAGTTCTTGACAATCAAGGCCATGTTTGCCTAAGTCTCTTACATCACTTGGTGAAGACAAGTGTTTAGTATAATACTTTTTATTTTTAATCTTTTGCACTTTTTATTTGGTTTTGTATTAATGACTTTAATAACTAGTTGCTTATGTTGAAGGTGATCTTTCCTTATCGTTTGTCCGTGGTGTCTTGGCATTATTTTACTGTCTATATAAAATAAAAGATTTTCACCATTCATATCTCCACGGTCTATATGGAGGTATGTTGGCTACCTGGTCGGGGGTTAAGGGAACGGTTTGGTAAGGGTCTTGCCCTTGTTCAGCGTTTAGAGGTCCTGCAAGGGACCTGGGTCAAATTTAGTAGGATCTCCTTCAATGCCCATAGGTATTGGATGGCGGGGATCCAAACTCTTTGACCCCCTCATAAGTTAACTACTATTAATACTATAACCCGACTATTTAGGACTGTATCCCTGCTGACTCAGACTACTTAGCCGAGGGTAACGTCACCGCCAAAAGCGGGGCCTACCACAATTTGCATTAATAACTTAATTCATTATCTTCCAATAATCCAACCCTTTAGGATTGTATCCTTGCTGACTCAAACTACTGGGTTGAGGGTAACGTCGCCTTCAAAAGAGGGGCCTACTACAATAACTAAGATAATCTCTTAAACAAGTGCAAAAGTGCGAAAATAATCAAAGGTTATACTAATACACGAGTCGGATCCAAGTGATTCATCTTGTCTATCTGTTTTTATTTTATTTTTATTTTTCAGCATTTAGTTAGTTTTTATTTTTCTAGTTTAAAAACCTTTTTCTAACTTTTTGATTTGATTAGACGTTGAGGATAAACCGGTACTAAAAGCTCTTGTGTCCTTGGACGACCTCGGTATCTTACCAACACTATACTACGTCCACGATGGGTGCACTTGCCCATATGTGTGTTTAGTGTTAGTAAATATCGTGTTTTATAAATTTAAAACTTGGCTAAAAGTGTAAAAGGGCTTAAAATATATATAAAAAATATAACACACTTCACGCACATCAAGTTTTTGGCGCCGCTGCCGGGGACAAAAGGATTTTAAGAAAGTTAGGAATCAACGGCCTAATCATATTTTTATTTTTCTTTTAAATTTTTAGGATTTTTCATAATTTTTCAGTTTCTGCAGAGCTCAGCACGGGCCGTGCCCGCTGAACACGCCCCCGTGCTCAATCATTGGAACTGGCAATCCTGTTTTAAGTCAGACAGTAAGCTGAACACGGGGTCGTGCTCACTCAACACGCCCCCGTGCCCAAGATTCTCTTACTAAAAACAGAACCGTTAGATCCCGGCGGTTGATAATTTCTGACATAAACATGAGTGATAGTAATTCTTTTTACTTTCGGCACTCTTATGGTATGTGGTGTCAATTATGTGGAGGCGAACATGAAGAATTAAAATGTTACTTTCTAAATTATAGGCCCCACTATATAGACCCACCAATTCCTTGTAACCTTAAGTGGGGCGAAAGTAAAAATAAGCAGTATCTCTCCCTCGAATGCGCCCAGCCAGATATTCTAGGGGAAATGCTCCTTGACGAGTTTTTTCAACTAGAAGAACTAATTCTAAATTGGTCAAAAGAACTTAGGAAGGATTCTATTGATCTGCCCCAAGACGATGACCATGAAGAAATGTTGGAACCGCATTCCGACAACCTCGTTGCTCCCGAAAATACCTTCATACCTAGAAAAGACTTGGACGATAGTCGTCCCTGTGCCGATTGTGCCGTGAAGGACTCTCCATCGACTTCGTTCGGTGCATACATAGACCTGAGCGATTCGGCATACACCTTCTTTAACGAGAGCCCGAGAAAGGGTTGGACTTGTCCACCTAGAATGAAAATAGGAATTACCCTCACCGACAACCTCTTGCGTTCTCGCCTTAGTATAGGACAATTAAGGTATCTTAGGCACTTTGGGGTTGTTCCAACCAATCAAGAACCACCCGATATCAATAAGATCCTTAGGGAATCATATGATTTCAAAACACTTAAGTTTGTTTTAATCAAAATGGTTTTTCCGGAAAATTAGTTTTGTTGATTTCATAAACCACTTGTAGGCTACGAGATTATTTCATCACATTGTTTTTCTTCACAACCACTTGTAGAAAAAATAAATCAAGTTCAACTTAATGTCCTTGATTCACCACTCGTAGGTAAAACCCACTTTTTACCACATGTAGGTTTACTCAAACACACATATACAAGAAAGATGCCGATTCATGCTCCATGCTTACCAACCTGGGAGCTCCGGCAAGTCAGGGTTTTTAGTTAGAGAGATTCTCCCAAGCCTGACAGTTCTTGGGAGATTCTGAGTTTCCAACACTCAGTTGCTTACCTTCCATCTTTTTCTCATAAAATTCCTTAACCCCTTTTACCTTTCCATCAATCATTTTTCCAAAAATATTTTGGACTGTGGGGTTGAAGGCTTTTTCAACAACAAATTCTTTCTTTTCAGTAAAGAATTGATTTGAAATTTCAATTTTTCCAATTTTTAGTTTAAAATTTTCAGCCCGCAGTGGTGGAAAGTTCGCATCATCCACTGGCGGTACTGATTTCTCACTTTTTACAACAATCTGTGGCTCCTCTGATTTTGTGGAATCAGATTCATCACCTGAACTATCACTAGAATTCTTAACAACACACTTTTGGTTATTAAGTTTCTCCTTTCTTTTGCCAACACTTTTCGAACATTCACCAACCTCAAAAGTTGAATTTTCAAAAATTTTAAATCTTTTGGTTGGCAGTTCGTTTTTCTCAATAACTTTCTTTTTGATTTTTTCAGAGACTCCCTGTTTTGATTGGATTGCCATTGGACAATTCTTGGCAATGTGACCAACTGTTTTGCATTGAAAACAGGTTCTTGTCTCCTTTTTCTTCTGAGCAATGTCTTTCTTCATTTCCTCTTGCTTCTTTGCAAGGAATTCTTTGTTTGTCTGCTTTCTGAACACTGGCTCTTTTTCTTCTTCAGATGATTTTCCTGAAACAAAAACAGTTTCTGGTTTATAAGTTTTCTCATTTTTATAATTTTTAGGTGGAATAAAACCTAAGTCTTTCTTTTTGAAATTACCGTTATGGTTTGGTTTCTTTTGAAAACCTGAACCAAAACTGTAACCCCTTTTCTTGTTTAACCTTTGTTGCACTCATGAGGTGTAAGGTCTTGGTTTTTTAATAAGATTTAAATCTTTTATTTCAGAAATGTTAATTTCTGTTAGTTTGAAAACCTTTTTGATCATCTCAGTTTTGACACCTCTTATTGGAAAATCTTCATCAAAATATAATTTGTCTGAATCATTCAAAGTATAAGCTACTTTAAATGTTTCGTCACTCAAATTAGATTTTGACAACAAAAATTCTTTATTGTAAACTCTTTTGCCTTGTTTGACTTTTTGACTTGACATGTCGGACTCAGACTTTGACTCTGATTTTGACTCCGACTTTGACTCCTCTGTTTCATCTTTATCCAACACCTGATCGACCACTTTCTTTATTAACTCAGACTCATGATCAGTGTCAGACGATGTGAACGTGATATCAATGTTTTCTGGGAAGTTATCTGATGACTCAGACTCCCACTGTAAGTTTGTTGCCTTTTTGACTCTTTCCGAATTTGGATTTCGAGGAGAATATCCATTTTCGACCGGGGGTGGACATTTGTTGTAAACAACACTTGGTTTCTTACCAGATGTCTTCACTTTATCATCTTCTTTTGTTTCAGATTTATTCTCTTCAGAAGTTTTTTTCTTTTTCAAACGTCGTCAATTCTTCCACTATTGGGTAAATCCTGTCAACCACAAAAGTAGAACATGAGTAACTTTTTAATAATCTATTAACTCTCTCGGTTTCAATTCTTTGTGTTTCTAACTTCAATTCAAGCTCAGCACACTTCTCAGTGTAATAGTTAACACTATAAATCTGTCTCATGTATGCTCCTTTAAGTGTCTTCATTGCTATAGCTTGTTCACTGCTCGACTCGTTGTATTGATTCATGGCTTTGTTCAGAACATCATATGACTCTTTTATTCTGTTCAAGTAGTGAATCAATTCACTGTTTTGCTTTATCAGAGAGTCACAGTTCATACACTTCTCAGAAATCTTGACTGCATCAGCATCTGTTTTAATTTCAAACACTGGAACTTCTTTGACTTTTCTCACTTGAATTTCTTCTTCAACTTTTTTCTTTTTCTCAGCTTCAGCTTGTCTCTTTTGCTCTTCTTCTTCTTCTTCTTCTTCATATTTCTTCTTTTTCTCAGCTTCAGCATTTAAATGTTTTCTGATTTTTTCTGCCCAATAGTCATCAGTATAATCATTAACAACGTGAGCAACAAAAGCTTGACCCTTTAGAATTTCTTTATCAGGACAATACTTATCCCAACTAAAATTTTCCTAACTAAAACCTTCTGGTAATTTCTCATCATCTTGATTTATCAGACATGCTTTACTATCTGCTGGAATATATTTATCCCAACTGAAATATTTTAATGAACTCTCATTATCTTGATTAACAAGACACACTTTCTTTGAATCTTCTATCACCTTTCGAGCATGAGCAGTTTGTTGCTGTTCTTGTTGATATGGTTATTGAGCAACTTGATGATAAATCGCCTTTCGATAGTAGTCGTTGTTTCCGAAAGGATTTTGAGCTCCGTTTGCTTCGCGATTTGTGCACTCTCTCTTGAAATGTCCCTTTTCCGTGCAACGAAAACAAGTAACTTCAGATTTATCAAATCCTAAAGTAGAAACATTTGCATCACGAAAATCGTCTCTTCCCGTAATTTATTTTAACTTTTCTGCTCTTCTCAACACACTCGCCAAGCACCACTTTATATCCATCAACTCCATTTCTTCAGCATCAACTTGATCGTAATCCTCTTTAGTCAACATTGGATTTCCGATCTTTCCCGCAACCAAACTTCCATACGACTCTAGCACAGTTACCAACAGAGACATATGACTTTTTGCAATTTCTTCCAAATAGTTTTGATCATTTTCAAGATTTAAGGCAATGTTACATTGAAGAACTTTGCCACTCTTTGTTGCGGAAAAATGTGGATCAAATGATGGAAATGAAGTAAATCCTGTTTTGCTGCTTGATCCCTGAGATGAACTATCAGTAGAACCTTTTGCATTGAAAGCAGTTTCAATCTTTGGTGACAAATTGGTCTTCTCACTAACACCACTTTTGTAATACAACCCAATGTCTTGTTCTCCATCATAGTTCTTCATCCTTGCTATCTTTTGTTGCTCCATCTCTTGAGCTTCAAGCTGTTTAATAAAATCACTCAACGTTAGATCATTAAAACCCGGTTTATTTTTCAGCATCATAAGATACGTGCCCCACTTATCATGTGGCAACGCATCTGCTAACTTTTCAATCAATTCGTCTTTTTCTTTTTGAATGTTTAATCTTTTCATATTTTTCAATAAATTGCAATATCTTTCAATGATCTGCTTGGTGTTTTCAGTTCTCAATCCTCGGAATAGATCAAATTCTTTCTTCATAAGTGATTTTTTGTTTTTGAGCATTTCATCACTTCCAAGAAACTTTGCTTCCAATTCTACCCACATCGAATGTGCACTTCCATTGTGTTGAAGTAAAATCAGGATGTCTTCTTTAATCGCTTGTTGTAACAGACTAACCATCAATTTTTCATCTTTGTATTTCTTTTTCTCATCAGCATCCAGATTTCTAATTTCAATTTTCACCCCATTGTTCCCAACTGGTCTACTGTATTGAAATTCAGTATGTTCCCATGCATCTAAGTGATATGCCTGAACCCAATTTTCAAAACGTTCAGCCCATACGCTATACTCCTCGATACTCCTGAGCTTAGGCGGTTTTTGTGTTGTCCCCGTTTCATTCTCAAGCATCGTACTTTGAGTAATAGTCATCGGACTAGCAAAGGCATTATAAAACTCGTTATCCATGATTCGGTTTACAAAAATTCACAACCAAACAGTTTCAAACGAAATATCCTCTTCACACGAAATCAATCTTTCACACGGAATCAAGTTTCAAACGAAATCAAAATGAAGCTTTACACAAAATTAGCTTTCGTACGAAATTAACTGTTATTTCGTACGAAATAACACTCTGATAAACACTCTCAAGCGAACTAACTGACTCGTGCAAAATCAAATGCTGATTTCGTACGAAATAATGAACTGATGAACCGCTTCACACGAAATAATGGTTTCGTGCGAAATCAAGTCTGATTTCGTGCGAAATTACAGCATTGTTCAAACGAAATAATATCAGCTTTCGTGCGAAATCAAACTTTCGGACAATTTTTCCCAAAATTGACCAAGAAATACTTTGAATTTGATTCTGAAACTTTCTAGGGTTTGATTTTTTTTTTCGCACAATATACTTGAAAATCAAACCATTTTGACCGTGAAATTATGTTTAATTTTGAAAAGAAGGTGTAGAAATCAGAAATTGCAGCTGAAATGGTAAGAACTCTTCCTCCTGAGCTATGATACCACTTGTAGGATCGTTTTCAGACCCAAACGAGTCGATCAGAAGAGGTCCTCACCAATATAAAAGGCGAAAACAGATGTATCGATGTTATTTCAGCTGAATTGCACGAGAAATCACTTTAAACTGTCTTTCTATTGATATTAGATCGATTACAATGCTGTAGACACTTCGGCAGAGCTTCGCTACCGGAATCAGAATCGTTACAAATGAAATGGCACGATGGGTATTTATAGGCTGATGATTTCGCACGAACCAGTTCATGCGAAATAGTGATTTCGCACGAAATCACTCAAGCGAAATCAACATTCATACGAAATCATATTTCGTGCGAGATACCAGTGTAATTTCGTACGAAATAACCTATATGTTATTTCGTGCGAAATACCTACAAACACGCTTTTCTTGTTTTGCGTGCCTTGATCTATCTAGTACAATACAATACTCGATACAAGACGAAGTCGACAGACGTATGCACCAACAGTTGTCTGTGTCTTGAAGGCACTGACTATAATGGCTGGCTCTCTTGCGGTCTTTCTGTTTTCTTCTTTGGCTACAAGCAACACTTTGAGGGCACCGGATCTTTTGACTTTTCCAGCTGGTGAAGGGCCCCTTTCAACCGCCTTCTTTTTCCCTGCGGATACTCATTTATGTTGTTTCATACATGGGCTTGAAAATCTCTCAGGTGGCTGGCTTTTATCAAGACTTTGTTCATTCATCGACAACATTGTTCACCTTCTCTCTACTTGTCTGCTCCTACCCCTATTAAACAACACCATTTATCAAATTAGGGATGTTCATTATTGGAACCCAACTCAAAAAACCTGAAATTCCAAGTGAACTGAGTTTGTGAATCTGGAACCAACACGAATAACCAGAATTCAGATAATACTAACATTTTTATCTTTTAAATTTTTTTATCATTTTTTGAATTTTTTTTTTGTAAATTGGTTTATTTGAATTCGTTTCGTATTCGAATTCATCTAAATGAAACTGAATTCGAACACCCAACTCTATGGAAAAACCCCCACTATAAACAAAATCTATTTATAACCCTAACCTCATTCCAGATTTCGTTCATTTCATTCCCTTCTTACGAGATAAACAAACCGCAACCAGATCACCCGAACCATCCGAATCCTCAATCGCCTGAATAACAAACTCTCTCTTTGCACTCCAGAAACACATGGCACGGGAGAATCAAACTCAATCTTGTAAACATACACAAACTGCAACTAGTTAGTAATCCCTATCCGAAAGAGAAACATACATCGAGCTAATCAAGTCCGAAAGAGAAACATACATCGAGCTAATCAAGTCCGATTGAAAGATGAAAGCAGAATGAGCTCCGATTACAAATTCCAGAAGATATAGACCTTTATTAACATCTATTCACACCCTTATACATATGAAAAACATATAATAAAGAAAATCTGAAAACCTTACATGTTATCTAAAAACCTTACATGTTAAGATAGCAGAAATCATATGTTGAAACGGAGGAGGATGTAGGAGACGAAGATACAATGAATCGCTAGAAGAAGAAGAGTTGAGGCTTTAATGGAGAGAACATAGAGAGAAGAGAGGGGTTGAATGTAGTACCAGCGACAGAAAAAAATTAGGGTTAAGTTAAAAACGGTCGAGAGAGACGGGTATGAAATATCTTGCTTATGAGAGTGACAAGTGTTAAAATAATAGGTGAGTTTATGTATGGATGACACCTAAGTTAAAATGACTTTAATATATTAGAATAGATAGATTATTACTTATTTTTTATTATTATATTTTCCATAAACATATATTATATTAGATCTATCTTAAATACAAAGGTGTCACCTATCAAAATATGAAAGAGGATCAAATAGGAACTGTAGTTTGGGTAGGAAATAATGAGATTGTGACATGTGACAAAATTGAAAAACAAATGGGTATGGGCATTTTATTCAATCTCATCTCATCTTTTTTTTTCAGTGCATCTTCAAAACCATCATTTTCAAAACCATCAACTTCAACATTTTCTTCATTTTCTCTCTTTATAATCACCATATCATATTGCGATTCTCTTCATCAGTTAATGTTTCAAACACTCAATCAACGTGTTCTTCATTTTTTTTGAAGAAACCCAGTTCAATTTTACACAATTTTCTCATTTTTTAAATGAATCAATCGATTTGTTCGTTAATGTGTCTAACATTCAGTTTTTGTTAATCGTTGAAGAAATCTTAAGAAATCGGCTTCAAACTGTGTAAGAAACCTGAAGAATTCCGTCAATCATTGCGTTTTACGATCTGAGTTTTTTTATTGCATTTTACGATATGGGCTTTAGCATTGTGAACTGCGTTTTACGACCCGGGTTTTACCATTGCATTTTACGATATGGATTTTATCATTGTGAATCCTGTTTTACGTTTTGGGATTTACCATTTTGAGTTACGTTTTACAATCTGTGTTTCGAATTGTGTTTTACGATTTGGGTTTTACCATTGGGAATTGCGTTTTATGACCTGGGTTTTCGTATTGCGTTTTACGACCTGGGTTTTACCATTTTGAATTGCGATTTACGATCTGGGTTTTCGAAAAAAAAATTCAAAAGTTTAGCAATAGTATATTCGTTTTAAAGTTAAAAAGTGCTCGTCTTAATGGTGCAATTTTTATAAAAATAATGTCGTATGAAAGAGTTATTAACGTTTTAAAAACTGGGTAAATTGGAGGAGAGAAAAACCATTATCTTGAATGGATTAGAATACCCTTACACAAACCCACGTGTCATTTTTTTTTTCAATTTCACCCATTTAATCTTGATCATTTATATATTAATATTATTACTTCCTATCTTTCTTATCAAAAATATTTTCCTACTGTATTCTTGTCCATGAAATTCCTACACTCATCATTTTAATTAAGATACACATTCACTTTTTTAATTTTTTAATTAGGATATTAAATGATTCAAAAACTATTAATTATATCATTTTAATTAAGATAAATATTCACTTTTTTTAATGTTTTAATTAGGATATTAAATGATTCAACAACTATTAATTATATAAAATGATATAATTAATAATACACAAATTACAAATATTATTTATTAGTTACGATTGATAATACTAGCAGAAAAGTCCGCGCGTTGCGGCGGGTGTGTCTGTTTTGTTGCCTCGTAGTTATTGTTGGAGTTTGCGGTGTGCAGTGTATGTGTGGTTTTTTGTGGGTTATTCGTTATAGTGACGTGTGAAGTAAGAAGCAACAACCTAGTTACATTAGGAACTCAAAACTTTAGATTTTTTTTTTCAGGTTGGGCATTCATTAATCTTTATGTAAGTTTTCAGTAATTAGGTAAAAGAAAGTTGTATTCCGAAAATAAAGTAAGTAAACCTTAAAGGTTCACACTTTTCACACCATTAAACTCACTTCAAGTGTAGCTACAATTAAATTCCTTATGTTCTACAGCTGCAGTGGTATTTTATTCATTTACCGTCATATTCTAATCATATTAAAGAAAACAGATGAATATAAAGAAACCAAGTTCGTGACAGGTTTCTTGTAAACTACTTTCTTAAGACAGAATTTCATCCATTTTAGGACTTTCTCAGGTGCTAATCCCATTAGCTGCTCAATGTCCTGCACTTTGTTTAATTAAAAAAAGTTCAATTAAATAGAAATAATTCACAAATTAAACAGATTGCAAATACAATAAAAATTAAGATTTACATTGTTGTCCTCCATCGATTCCACAAATTGAGGTGTCTTTCTAAGGTTGAGCTAAATCTGCTAGGAGTTGCAGCTGAAGATACCAAAATCACAGTAGGAAACATAATAATCGACATGTAGGTTTCAAAAGCAATACATAGTGCGTAAAAGATGATCAAAGTAGTGGGAGAACCAGTTACGTAACCGTTTTGTGTATCGCATTCCAGGTAATACAAATTAGTACATTATGTCATTCGTGTGGTTCTCAAAGTAGTATTGGTTTTGAAATGAACACCCATAAAAATGATTTAATGAACAACTCACCTTTTTAATCTGATATATTAGTCCAAGAACAAGATGAGGCTGCAAAATTGACAAAACAAAATGTCAGATTTTCAAAAGTAAAAGCATGAAAATATGAATATGAATATAAATCTAAATAAACCTTGATAATAACTTACTCTTCCCTCATCCAAATCCTGGTTGCCAATATTTAGGTGCTGTTTGTTTTCAAGAGATAAAACGTCTATAGTCTGCGGACCACATCTGCACACATCTATAGCTGAAGAGGTGGACCAAACCTCTGCAGTCTGCAAGAAGAAGACTGTTTGTTTTTAACTTCTACAAGCTGCTGAAATAAACTGATTTTACTAAACTTAAAAGAGTTTTTCAACAACAATTAAACAACAATCATAATCAAACAAGATGAACGACAATTATAATCAAACAAACAAAAACTATAATCAAACAATTTATCAGGATGAACATCATTTCTTTTTTAGCACCATCATTTTTATCTACTACAGCGAAACATCAAAAGCTTAATATTACTCAAAGCGCTAGCGGCAAAGCGTGTAGCCCGTTTGTCTTCTATTTAGATGTAAATCAAGTGTTTCATTAACATAATATTAAAATTTAATATTAGTCTAAAAAAACTTAGCACAAATCAGTATCTACTTTCAAGTACACTCAATAAGCAAACTGCATACAGAACCTCATCTCTATCCACAAAAACCAACACAATAATATTATTATTAATCAACATTCAACAAACCCGAACAAACATTGCACTTCTAATTCCACAACTATATCAACAAATAATCAACAAAGTATACAATATATGTGTATGCTATGAGATATTAAAGAGAAATTACTTTTTGAGGGTCGTTTCTTGAAGACAATCTTGTTTTTTCTCTGACGTTTAAGCACAGACAGAAGATTCTTCTTTGCAAACTTACGAGCTTTCTTCCCAAGCTTCTCCATCAATCCGAGAGTTAGATTCTACAAATTTCTATGTAAATTTACAGTTACGGATTAAACAAAATCGGATTGAAGGCTCCAACAAGGGTTTTGGCAGCGTTTGTGCAGTGGGGAAGTGTCGGCTGTATAGGTGGGGGTCTCGATGTGCGGTGTGACAACCCGAGATTTCAAGTTCGTATTACTTGTTCATAAATTTGTTTGGCAATTAGTTTTATTTTATGTAATGTGAGATTGTTTGAAAGATTAGAGTCTTGATAGTTAGTGAACTCGTTTGTGTAAATGTGCAATGTTACTGATTAACGAAAGATTTTGAAAACTTATTAACTGTTTAAAGTTAGGACTAACACACTCTCATCCTCGGACCCGATGAAATATAGGACTTTTGTCGCTAGCCCTTAATGACGAAGAATGATTTTCGTCATCTTTATGTCCGACGAAATATGTATTTCGTCTGGGAGTGTCTTTCGCTGTGATGGGCTTCCGGCCCAAGTGAAGCCCAAACATGTCTCGATTATATTTATGCGTAGGGTGTTAGTTAGCGAAACCCTAGCTTTCTTTACAAACCGTCGGCATCACCTATCATTCCTCTCGAAGTCTTCTTGCACTCTCGTGAACATCTCCTCATTCAGTTAGCATTCTGTCAACACTTAACAGATTGTTTGATGATTGTTGTGGTGCATGTAATCTTTTGTGGATATAGGATCTTGTTTGAAACAGACTGACATATTGTATTGGTTAGGGTTTCAAATGTTCCATAAACTTTATATTGCTGTCGGTTATTCATGATTAACGGATGCTTTCATTGCTGGGTCGAGACTCTTGGATACATGTTTCGTGGTTTTGAACACTTGTTTGGAAACAGTTGATTAACATTTTACATTATGCTTCCGCTGAACGTTTACTTTGGTTTTAACTTGTGACTTGAGATTTTATTATGAAATGAATGGAATGTTTTATTTAATTATTTATTATAGTTCAATGTGATTAGTGGCTGGATCCTGGTACGTCACACGCCCTGTGGGGGTTCCCGCGTGTGGTATTTTGGGGGTGTGACAGTTTAGTATCAGAGCCACTGGTTATAGTGAACTAGGTTTTAAAATGTTTTTATAAAACCAGACTATAACCAAACAGCTTCGAAAATCGACCATGACACTCAGCTCCAGATTGCAAGGTTCATCCTCTGTTTACTTTATGCATTACTTGTTTAGTAGTCACACACTCACGACTTCCATGAAACTACATACTAGATACCATGATGTGATTACCTGTGCTGCATGTTTTAGTAAAGCTTGATAGTTTGACACTACTCTTCGACTTTGTGATTCCTAATCCTGTAATACCTTTCGTTTCGCTATTTGAATGTGAGGAACCTTTTAGCGCGAGTTAAGAGGCACTAAGATAAGCATGCAAATCGCCTTATTATTATGGGTGCACACATAATAATAATAATAATGTGGGGTGCATGTGAGTCCCAGTGAGGCTTAACAAGTGTGAAAAGGGTTCCGCTCCGTTGTTTGATGTAAACATGGTAATCTGTAGAAGTCGTTGTGAGGTTTGACTCCTACCTTATCTCGATCCTTAACCTTTTCCCTTCTCTTATATAGAATCATGAGCGGACGAGGCCATGGGCGTGGTCACATTGCGATGACACAGGCCGAATTGGCAAATTTGATTAACACCCGTGTGGCTGAGGCTTTGGCAGCCTACCAAGCTGGTACGATATGTGCCAAATACTCTTATGTCTTGTGTCACGTACACAACTCTTACCTTTGTGTTGTATTTCCTTTCGTCCATTAGGTCAGCAAGCGAATCAGAATCAAAACCATCCACCTGCTTGCACTTTCAAAACGTTTATGGATTGTAAGCCACAGACATTCAGTGGGACTGAAGGGGTTGTGGGGTTACTACGTTGGTTTGAGAAGGCTGAGTCAGTGTTCGCTATGTGTAACTGTCCCGAGGGGGACCGTGTGAAGTATGCTACAGGAACTTTGGAGGATGGTGCCTTAACTTGGTGGAATGCCCAAGTGCAAATGTTGGGTACCGAGATGGCTTATGCAACTACTTGGGATGACTTTAAGGAGTTAATGCGGGAGGAGTACTGTCCTCGTGATGAGATTCAGAAACTCGAGAACGAGTACTACAACCTGAAGAGGATGGTGCCTTAAAAAGTGTGGTTATCATCATCATGGACCGTGTGTCCGGGCTTGCCATAGGTGCGATAAGGTGGGCCATGTGGCAAAAGACTGTAGAGCTCCGTACCTAAAGCAGCAAAATCAGCAGCAGCATCAGCAACAGCAAAGGCAGCAGCTCCATCATAATCAAGGCAATAGGAAGGGGTGTTTCCAGTGTGGGGATGAGGGTCAGATCAAGCGGGATTGCCCTCAGCTGAATCAAAATGCCAATGATAACAACAACCGTCAGAACAACAACAATGCTGGGAACAACAACAATGGCAACAATGGGGGCAATGGTGCTCGTGGAAGAGTGTTTACGATTGGTGCTGGTGATGCTAGGAACGACGACAATGTCGTGACTGGTACGTTTTCTGTGTAAAACCTCTTTGCTTCTGTATTATTTGATTCCAGTGCCGATTGGAGTTATGTGTCCCTAGAGTTCAGTCAATGATTAGGGTTAGCTCCAACACCTCTAGGAGCTAAGCATGTAGTAGAATTAGCCGATGGTAAAACAATTGAAGCCTCACACGTTCTTATGGGGTGTAAATTAGATGTTGTGGGTCAAGTGTTTGATATTGACCTCCTTCCTGTTACCCTTGGTAGTTTTGATGTAGTGGTTGGTATGGATTGGCTGTCTAAGCACCAAGCTGAAATTCTCTGTAAAGAGAAGGTCGTATGTATTCCTCTCCCCAGTGGAGAATTTCTATCAGTTCAGGGGCATCACAATGGTGTGATGGTTGGTATCATCTCAGCTATGCAAGCGCAGAAGTGTCTACGAAAGGGGTATCCTGCTATTTTAGCACTTGTTACTGATACTCCGTCCAAAGATAGGAAGATCGAAGACCTGCCAGTTGGTCTTGAATTTTCTGACGTATTCCCTGAGGAACTTCCTGGTTTACCTCCTTACCGTCAAGTGGATTTTTAGATTGATCTTGCACCAGGAGCGACCCTAATTGCTCGAGCTCCTTATCGTCTTGTACCAGGGGAGTTGCAAGAGTTATCTAATCAACTTCAAGAACTATTGGATAGAGGTTTTATCCGACCCAGTTCTTCGCCTTGGGGAGCCCCAGTTCTGTTTGTGAAGAAGAAAGACGGGTCCTTTCGTATGTGCATTGATTATCGGGAACTCAACAAGGTGACTGTCAAGAACCGTTATCCTTTGCCACGCATCGACGACCTGTTTGAACAGTTGCAGGGGTCAAGTTTTTACTCGAAGATCGATTTAAGATGGGGCTATCATCAGATGAGAGTCCGAGAGGAGGATGTCCCTAAAACGGCTTTTCGAACGCGGTATGGCCATTATGAGTTTTTGGTTATGATGTTTGGGTTAACGAACGCATCAGCGGTCTTCATGGAATTCATGAACCGTGTATGCAAACCATATCTCGACGACTTCGTTATCGTGTTTATCGACGACATTCTGATCTATTCAAAGAGCAAGGAAGATCACGAGCGACACCTGCGTCTTATTTTGGAACTTCTGAGGGAGGAGCAACTCTACGCGAAATTCTCTAAGTGTGACTTCTGGATTCGGGAGGTACACTTCCTTGGACACATTGTGAATGAGTCTGGGATACACGTGGATCCTGCTAAGATTGATGCTATCAGAAATTGGGCGGCACCGAAGACTCCTTCAGAGGTGCGACAATTTCTTGGTCTCGCTAGGTACTATCGCAGATTTATTAAGGACTTTTCGAAGATCGCTCAACCTCTTACCTCGTTAACATAGAAAGGCGTTGTATACTCGTGGGGATCGAAACAAGAAGATGCTTTCCAGTTATTGAAACAAAAACTCTGCAGTGCACCGATCTTGTCTTTACCAGAAGGTACAGAAGATTTCGTGGTATATTATGACGCTTCTATTCAGGGTCTTGGTTGCGTGCTAATGCAACGTGAAAAGGTGATAGCTTACGCTTCTCGGCAGTTGAAGGTTCATGAGAAGAATTACACAACTCACGACTTGGAGTTGGGAGCCGTAGTATTTGAGCTCAAAATCTGGAGGCATTACTTATACGGTACTAAATGCACTATTTATACCAACCACAAGAGCCTTCAGCACATCTTTGATCAGAAGGAATTAAATATGCGACAACGTCGCTGGGTGGAACTCTTAAACGATTATGATTGTGTAATCAAGTATCATCCAGGAAAGGCTAACGTTGTAGTTGATGCCCTGAGTCGAAAGGAAACAAAACCCAAACGTGTTTGCGCTTTGCAGCTCATCATTCATTCTAAACTACCTGATCAGATCCGTTCTGCACAAACTGAAGTGTTGAAAGAGGAAAATATTGAAGCAGAGTATTTACGGGGCATTGAAAAGCGACTGGTAGAGAGATCTGATGGCATTCTCTACTTCATGGAACGGATATGGATTCCCTTGTTTGGTAACCTTAGAGAGCTTGTGATGGACGAAGCACACAAGTCTCGATACTCTGTTCACCCGAGCTCGGATAAGATGTATTAGGACCTCAAAGTCATGTATTGGTGGCCAAAGATGAAAGCTCACATCGCGACGTATGTTAGTAAATGCTTGACGTGTTCAAAGATCAAGGTGGAATACTAGAAACCGTCTGGATTGCTTCAGCAACCAGAGATACCCATGTGGAAATGGGAGCAAATTGCCATTGATTTTGTCACTGGGCTACCTAGAACTCAAAATGGAAACGATACCATCTGGGTGATCGTTGATCGTCTCACAAAGTCAGCACATTTTCTAGCAATCAAGGAAACAGATAAGTTCTCACAACTCGCAGCTGTTTATCTGAAGGAAGTGGTTTCTAGGCACGGAGTACCGACCTCTATTATCTCGGATCGTGACCCGCGTTTCATTTCAGATTTGTTGCAGTCGATGCACAAATCGTTTTGCTCACGCCTCGACATGAGTACTGCTTATCACCCATAGACGGATGGTCAAAGTGAACGAACCATCCAGACACTAGAAGACATGCTGCAGGCGTGCGTGATTGATTTTGGCAAGGGTTGGGAGAAACACTTGCCTTTGATAGAGTTTTCTTATAACAATAGCTACGATACCAATATTCAGGCAGCTCCATTCGAAGCATTGTACGGACGGAAATGTCGTTCACCTCTTTGTTGGGCTGAGGTGGGTGACAGCCAGATCACAGGCCTAGAACTGGTGCTTGAAACTTCAGAAAAGATTGTTCAGATTAGGAATCATATGGTAGCTGCGCGCGACCGTCAGAAAAGCTACGCTGACAAGCGTAGGAAACCCTTGGAATTCGCTATAGGCGATCGAGTTATGTTGAAGGTCTTACCCTGGAAGGGTGTGGTGCGTTTTGGAAAACGCGGCAAGCTTAACCCTCGTTATGTAGGGCCATTTAGAATTCTAGAGCAAATTGGTAAAGTGGCCTACAAGTTAGAGTTACCTGCTGAATTGGGTAACGTTCATGATGTTTTCCACGTGTCGCAACTGAAGAAGTGTTTGTCAGATGAAACACATGTGGTACTGTTTCAAGAGCTAAGAATCGATGACAAGTTGCAGTTCGTCGAGGAACCAATAGAAATTATGGACCGGGAGGTCAAGGTCCGTAAGCATAGTCGAATTCCAATCGCGAGGGTTCGTTGGAACTCAAGACGTGGACCAGAGTTCACGTGGGAACGTGAGGACGAGATGAAGCTCAAGTAACCTCACTTATTCCCAGCTGACAAATCTAAATCTGATGCAACTAGTGAATTTCAGGACGAAATTCCCATTCAAGTTGGGGATGATGTGGCACCCGCAGAAAATCCACAGTCATCCTGACCTAATGATGACTATCATAAGGGTCAATCAAAAACCTAAATAAACTACGTAGATAGCGTAAGTAGGGTATCGTATCCACGGGGAAATTGTGGTTAGCGTTAAAGAAAATTTGTTGGGACCGGTTTGACTCCGAAACGATTGCGAAACGTACGTATAACGTGCGGAATCCGTACACGAACGCGACCTAACACACGTGATGTAATATAAACGTGATTCTATTACTCAAATCTGAAAACGTACAAGAACCTTGAATCACGATGTCATTTTCTCTCTCTAGTTTCTCTCTCTACAACTTGTAAGCTCCTAATGACAATTGTGACAAAAAGTTCTAAATGAGAACCCAAAAGGTTCTATTTATAGGCCAAGGAGTTTAATGAGAAATCTCATTAATTACAATTATGCCACCTTGCCTTTTTGACTAAACAACACTAAAATAACAATATAACTCCCGTTTTCTTCGGTTTCTGCTACAGACTAGATTGACGGAGGTGATAGACAGATAATGCATTAACAGACTCCCCCTTGGATATTGCTGTAGTCAATCCGTAGTCAACTCGTAGCATCTTTTCTTTCTCTCTCTCTTTGAGTCTTCTTGAAGCTTTAACACGTCTTTAGCAACACAGACTCCTCCTTGCTTAAACAGAATCCCGGTGGATCTGTCTTCAGCTTCAGCTTCCCCTTTTTGGTAAACTCTTCAGGCTCCCCCTTTCGTCAAGCTTCCATGCTTTGGGATCGACACCTTGCTTTCCGGCTACAAGCTCTTCCAGAAATGATATCTGGCTCTATATATGCTTTCATTTTCGTTGAGCTCGTCTTCAGACTCCCCCTTAGACTCAGCTCTTGGGATCGTAGTCTGGATCTTTCCTGTAATCCTCAAACATTTATAAGAAACAATATTTTCGAAATCATTAAACATGTTCTCTAATACACTTCCCCTGTCAACAAACTTCATAGTTTTGACAATATTAACAAATCAGATCGTAAACTATCTCTATTACAAAGATTTTAACAATCTACACATCCAAATCCCTCTCAGTTAATCATTCAAGTTCAAATTAATGACCTTGAAGATATTCACAAACTGTTTTTGAAGTTTTTCTAGAAATTTTAAGTTTCAAATTAATGAACTTGTTTTATTTTCAGAAACACAATCAGCTTACTTAGATTTTGAAACTCAGCAACTCAGATATCGGTTTATCGAAAATAAAGCAAAAATCAAAATCTTTTTGTATTTTCTGAAAATATAAAGCAGTAAAGAAATATGTACAAACATATTTACAGATAATATTTTTGTTTGAGTATGCGTCAGAGGATCATATCAGTTTTGACAAGTCACAAGTACCGTTGAGCTTAAATTCACGTTAAGAATTAAACAATTCACTTAGATTGTCGATATACTGATCCATCTTAAATTTTCATACAAATTTCAACTGATTCAGGATATGATTTAGATGTTTTAAGACTTAAACTCATTCATGTGTCCCACCTCTTGAATATACTCCCCTATCCAAATCCCAGATATTCAGTCTTACAGGTGAGTATACCACAGATGATATCTGTAAGGGGTTAGATGCGAAACCGTGAGAGCTCAGGTCAGAACTTCCGTTCAGCAGAGAGATGACGGCTCGACTTTTGGTGTGTCCCCTTTAGAGGATCTTTTAATTACAACAGCAGCGACTATCAATTTTATTGTTTCATCAGCTTGCTGAGGGCGATGCTATGTTTCAAGCATTTTGCAGAAAGTATTATTCGGGGACTAGGTCAGTACTTCCATACAGCAGAAGTCCCGGAATAATACCCCAGATATCACTGAGTATAAAGACCTAGTATCTCAGAATATGGGACCTTTCAAACGAGATTTCAGGGGTTACCTATATATCCAAATAGTGTTCCCCACGAAATAAGCAAGTATTTGAATTTAGGTTTATATCCTGAAAAAGTCTACTAAATGTATAAAAATCTATCGGTATATCATCAGTGAGACTGTTTAACGCTATTTAATCATTACAATTCTTTAGCATACTGTAACTGTCTACTGATGTACTATCATTTCCTCTTTTTACGCAAAACTCAAATTTTTGAATTTTATCATGTTTTTGACTTTTTCAAATTTTCTAATGTTTTTGTATTTTCTAACAATATATCTCCCCCTAAAATGCAAAATCATTAAAAGAAATTTGACAAACCGATACTGATAGCTTTGTCTCGCCATCCATTTTCTGCATCTCATGCTCTGTTTTGCAGAAAATATAACGTACCCCCATGATTTACAACCCATTGATTTTGACATTTAGAAAACCGTTCTTCAACCTGTGACAGTAATCATGCTTGTTCAGCCGTGAGGGTTTCGGCGTAGTCACTCAACACTTATTCAAAGCAAACTAACATCAAACAACACAATCATCAACCAAACAAACAAACAACAAACAAGCAAACAACAATCATCAAACACAATTCAAATTTATACAAAACCACAAACAAACTCCCTGTCTGACCAAAACCAGGGATCTTCAACCTCTTCCTGTGTAACACTCACACAATCTTCATCAGCATTTAGCACCTGCACATTCAAACTTTATCAAATACTCAAACAAATTAACATAATAAATTTCAATTAATAAAGATGCCGATTCATGCTTCGCGATCCAGGAAGCTCCGGCAATTCCAACCGCTTAATCAAACATGGTGTCCACCCAGGCCTCAGCAGCCTTAGGTGTAACCTTGATTCTAGCAACCTGAATTTTAAAGTTTTCAGCCTTGAGCGGTGGAAAATTTGCATCATAGGCAACCAAAACTGAATCCTCAGACGTTTTCACCTCAGAAGTTGAACTTATTGTTTCAGTTTTTGGTTTCCAAATTTGTTTTTGTTTCTCAGTTTTCATGCCAACATTCTCATCTTTCATCAAATCAACACTTTTCTTAACAGACCACACTTGACCTCCCGGAGTACCTCTTTTGTAAAAATCTGTTCCTTTCTGAACCTTTTGATTTTGAACAACATTTTTAGGTTTCCAAAACTCTTGAGGTTTTGTCATATTAACAGATGTTCTCCAACTTTGTGTCGTTCTCAATCTGGGTGTGTGAGAATTCCAGGTCTGTCTAGAATTAAACCTGTTCGGGTTTGATTTCCAATTTTGATTTGAAGCAAACTTGTTTGTGTTAAACCTCCAAGTTTGTCTCGAATCAAATCTGGTTGACCTTGGTTTCTCATTCCCAGATTTCTGTTTTTCAACATCAACAGACTTTGGATTTTGACACTTCCGGACAACATGTCCAATTTGATCACATTTAAAACAAACTTTCTTTGACACATCTTTTGGCTGTTGTTGTTTCTTTTTCATGGCCTCAAACTCTGCATTAGATTGTTTTCCAATTTTGAGTTTTTCTTCTTCGGTGAAGCTTTTTCCTTGAACAAAACTCATTTTTGTCTGAAAATTTGGCATTTCTGTTTTGTTTCGATTTTGTTTCTTCTTATACCCCAAACTAGACTTCATATTTTTCTTCTTAGAACCAGGTTTGTTATAAGACCCTTTGAAACCTTTACCAGCAAACTCCGACATTTCAGACTTCTCAATTTCAACCATCTTAAAAACTTTGTCAATTTTCTCTGAAATCACATTCTGAATCGGGAAAACAACATCTAAGAATAGTTTGTACGATCCAATCATGGTATAAACCAATCCTTTTGAATCATCATTCAAATTCTTCTCGGATTTTGTATCTTTCAGATATCCATCATAAGATTTCCTTCATCTTCATCCTGTGATTCAGACTTACCTTTTGTAGACTCATCTTTCAAAACACTATCAACCACCTTACTCACCACCTCTGAATCATTAGTATCATCAGTTTTGGTGTAAATCACATCGATACTTTCAGGTAATTGGTCTGCTATGTTTAAACCCTTTGCCACCTTTTCCTCATCATAAAAAGTATAATTGTCTCTCAATGGTGGTGGTACCTGATGAAACTCTGAACCAATACCCTTTTTACAATTATTAGTATCTTTGTCATCTGGTGTGATATTGAAAATGCGTTCGAGAATGTACGAAGAGTTATGATAACTTTGAAGTTTTGTAACAATCTTTTCTTTTTCAGCCAAGACTTGTTTAAGATTAGCAATTTCATCAACACGCTTGTTTAATTCAATTTGCTTTTCTTTAAACTGTCTTTCATACATTTCTTTGGTTGTTAAAGTTTCAGACAATCTTTGATCAAAACTTTTGACTTGGCTCTTCAAAGTATCATAAGCTTCTTGTACTCTCTGACTTGACCATTTTAAAGAATCATACTGTTTTTGTAACTCTAGAAACTTAGATTCTTTCTCAATGCAATCAACACATTTTGTGTCACATTTTTCTTTCAAAACCTTATTTTCTTTTTCAAAATCATGACATTTCTGTGTTAATTTTTCAACTTTTAATTTTAAACTTTGCTCTGTGTCAATCCTTTCTTTACATTTCAGTTTCAAAGCATTTTCAAGTTTGTTCATTTCATTATCTTTTGTTTTTATTATTTCTTCTTTTTCAGTACAGGCTTTGCACTTTTCAATGCAATTCCTGCACTTGTTTTCCTTTTCTACAACCAATTCAACATTTGATAATTCAGAAGATTTTATTACCTCAGTGATTGACACCTCAGCGTGCTCAGCTGCCTTTGTTTCCTGTATCTTCTCAACTTTTTCTTCCATCTCTTTCGGCTTCTGTTCTTCCTCAGCTTTTTGATTCTCTTCACCAGCAAGCTTTGCAACAGTCTTTACCTCTTCAATCATCTTCTTCAACTCTTCTTCTTTTCTCTTCTTCATCTCTACCACCTTCGTTAGACTTGCTTCAAAGACTTCTCTCAACTTGTTCATCAACTCTGGTAGATAGCTTTTATCAGAAAGCCTTTTTGTGTTGAAAGTACGCTCACTTGGAAACACATTGGTTACAGCATCAAAATCAACTTTTGACGGATCTACCACTGGATTACCCTGTGGATCCAAGTAACACTCCAACTCTTCATTCCATCTCTTGGCTCTCTGTGCTTCTTGAAATGGTTCATACAGCTTGCCAATCTCCCATCTTGCATTGTCTCTTCTCCACCAGGCATCATGATCATTATTTGCCATGTCTTGAAATTCTTGAAATAACTTGAATATCTCGAATTACCTTGTATTACCTCCAAGTCCACTATACTGATCGATGATTGGGCCACACTTGTTTGTATCATATGATCCAAGTCTACTATATTTCAAACGGTATGCTCCTTTTTCAAACGACAGGACCTTACTTCAAACGACGTATTCAAACGGTGTGACAATTTTCAAACGTACACCATGTTTCAAACGATAGATTTCAAACGATAGGGGTCATTCAAACGGTCAACTCAAACGGTGAACATGCTTCAAACGATAGATTCACTTTTCAAACGACAGGAAGCTTTTTCAAACGGAAAGGCAACAGTTTCAAACGATAAGCATCAAATTTCAAACGGTCATGCGCTGTTCATACGGAATTGGATCAAAAAATTCGAATATCTCCTAAACGGCTTGGAGTTTCGATCTGAAACTTGGTAGGGTTATAGATCAGGTCTATACTCACAACATATCCAAAAATCAGCTGAAACGGACCGTGAAAACCTGTTCAATTTGACAATTTTCAGTAAAAAACGTGAAAAATATGAAAAAGATGAAGAAGTAGATGAAATTCGGATCTGAATCTGATGTAATCCTGTGCGAAATCGTGTGAAAGATCAGTGCAATCGAGCTCCTGCTCTGATACCACTTGTTGGGACCGGTTTGACTCCGAAACGATTGCGAAACGTATGTATAACGTGCGGAATCCGTACACGAACGCGACCTAACACACGTGATGTAATATAAACGTGATTCTATTACTCAAATCTGAAAACGTACAAGAACCTTGAATCACGATGTCACTTTCTCTCTCTACAACTTGTAAGCTCCTAATGACAGTTGTGACAAAAAGTTCTAAATGAGAACCCAAAAGGTTCTATTTATAGGCCAAGGAGTTTAATGAGAAATCTCATTAATTACAATTATGCCACCTTGCCTTTTTGACTAAACAACACTAAAATAACAATATAACTCCCGTTTTCTTCGGTTTCTGCTACAGACTAGATTGACGGAGGCGATAGACAGATAATGCATTAACAAAATTAATTAAAACTAAACTATCTAAATTGGGGGTTTGTTTGTCGTTTTAAAAGAAAACACGATTTGTCACGAAAAGTGTTATCAAGATGAGAAGAAGTAACCTCCACCCGGAATCCCGAATACTTGTTTTAATATAAAAAATCCGCTTTCTGACTCAAAACACCACATAGACATGGCCTCGGAATTAATGAATTTGATTAGTTAATAGGGATAGTTTTTAAGATTCACTATGCAACCTAATAATCCGTTTGATTGTATCAATTACCCACCAATTTACCAACCCGCTAACAACGCAAGAAAGTTGCTAATACGCTTAAGAAATGACAAGTAATTCAAACACAAGAAACGTTTACCAATAATCCAACACAAGTGGTCAAGCTGTACCAGTTTACAAGAATCAGAAAAACAAATAATTATGTCAAACCACGTAAACGTTCATCCAGGCGGAAGTTACCGAAAGATTTAGCCGCTCATGCTTGTCGTCACCGCACCGGTTGTCATCCCGATTAAGTTAGACCTCATAGATTGGCTTGGAAGATAAATTAAGATGATGAATTCGCCCCTCGTTAGTGTATCATGTTCGATGTATAACGGCTGTTGTTATCTCCATCCCCCAAAAAAACTCCAATCTCCGTTTTTTTAATAACCCTCCTAACCGACTCACCTTTTGGGCTATCACCATATTTTCTTTTAATTGTAGCCGTCCAATGTGAGCCCATTTAGCAGCTTCATTTGTCGTTTCTTTTAATTCCAATTCTTATTGGGCCAACCATTAATCTTGTATCACAAAAGTCTAGCTCCAACAAATATTACACTCCAACCCTCTTGAATTTATACGAATGTGCTGCACATTAAATGATCATCGGCTTTGCCTAAAGGATAGAATAGTTACCACTAAATTAGTATGATTAATAAATTTTTTTTGGAAGGCTAATATCATTAAAACACACAACCCGGACCGTTAATCTCCAAGTCAGAGACTAACGGAAAACAGGAAAAATTACATCACCGGCAATACAAAATTACACCAATTTCGCCAATCTATACAACCGTCTTTATGCCTACACTTAAACCAAAGAAACGCCAAAGACTTCACATCCTCGACCAAAAGAGTAACGCTTGATACCGAGCCGTTAAAAATCTTATCGTTCCTAGCCTTCCAAATCCGCCAGCACGCAATAATAATTATACCATACATGATATCTTTCTTCTTTGCAGTGTAAGGCAGAACGTTCAAAACAAGAAGCACATCGGATAAAGAAAAAACGTAAAACCTCGGAATATTACACCATGAAGCGATAGCGTCCCACATACCACTCGCAAATCTACACCCGGGGAACAGATGGTCCACCGACTCTTCAACTTCACCGCATAGCCCACATAAACCATTTTCAACGTAAATATTACGATGAAGAAGCGCATCTTTGGTAGGAATTCGGTTAAGACTAGCCCGCCACATAAAAATATTACACTTGTTCGGAATCCACTTGCATCATTGATAGACCGAGTTGTTGACAGAAAGAACCTCCCCTTTTATCCAATTCCGCGCGTCTTTAACTGAGTATCCGTCTCCGTCTTCTTGCCTCCAAACCCATCGGTCTACCTGTTTGCTTAATGAAACATTCGAAAGGAGCCGATGGCATTGAATTAACTCCTCTATTTCCATCTCAGTGGCTGGATAATGTTTCCAATTCCAGCAGACAACATGCGACCCATTACAATCTGGAATTCTATCAGCCACGTTGCAGCGTTTATCTTGTTCCAGGCAAAACAAGCTCGGAAACGTATATTTCAGCGGTTCTGTAGAAAGCCAAGGATCGATCCAAAACTTTAGTTGTTTACCGTCGCCCACCACCCCTTTTATCAAGTTCATAAAACCGTTTCCATTCACTTTAAGCTTGTAACCAGCTTTAACCAACCTGTACCATGCGCCTGTAAAACGAGAGTTGCAATGAATGGTCTCCCATCTTCTAGTTGACCCGTGAATGGCATCGACTACTTTCCTCCAAAGCGCATCTTTTGCTATGCGGTATCGCCATAGCCATTTCAACAACAACGCATAATTGTTATCTTCCAACCTGGATAAGCCCAAACCACCTTGTTTTACACTCCTAGTAACCCTATCCCAAGCCACCCAATGGATTTTGTTTTTGTCATCACACCCGCTCCATAAAAACTTTTTAATAGTCGCCTCTAGTTTATTAATCACCGCGACTGGGGCCTTATACAGGGAAAAATAGTACGTAGGTAGACTTTCCAGAACAGCCTTAATGAGGGTTACTCTACCTGCCATAGAGACCACACTAGCCTTCCAAGAGGATAAACGCTTTTTAAAAATGTCGATGATAGGGTCCCAATTACTGATACGATTCATGTTAGCACCCACCGTGATGCCCAGGTATCTAAAAGGAAAAATCCCCGCTTTGCATCCCATGTCGTTAGCGAAACCATCAGCCTCTTCGGCGCTCTTCCCCACCCCGAACAAATTGGATTTGTTCAAGTTTATTCGGAGGCCCGAACACAAATGGAATATACGAAGAATCCTCTTCACGGCATTTAAATTACAATGCGACCATTCACCCATAACCAAAGCATCGTCTGCGTACAAGAGATGAGAAATAATCGGCCCGTCATTATTTAAACGCACCCCGTCAAATAGGCCATTCGCACTCGCCGTCCTAATCAACGAAGACAAGCCCTCTATGACTATCAAAAATAGAAACGGTGAAATAGGGTCACCTTGTCTTATCCCCTTTTCGCAACTAAATTCGAACGTGGGCGATCCATTAACAAGAACCGAGGACCGAGCCGAATAAAGAACGCCTTCTATCCACTTACACCATCTAGATGGAAAGTTCATTTGCTTCATAATGGAAATCAGAAATCCCCAGTTAACATTATCGTACGCTTTCTCGAAATCGATCTTCAAGAAAAAAATATTTCTCCCCGTCTTTTTTGCCCACGAGAAAATCTCATTGATAATAAGGGGACCATCGAGAATGTACCTCCCCGAAAGAAAAGCCGACTGCGTCTCGTGAATAATACTACCCATCACCTTTTTTAGACGATTAGCTAGAACTTTAGAAATTACTTTACTAATCACACCAATCAAGGTAATGGGACGATACTCGTTCAAGCCCACCAGATCTTTAACTTTAGGAATAAGCGTGATAAAGGAAGATCCCACTCCACGGCTAATTTGGCCTATATCAAAAAATTCCTGCAAAACTCTAAAAAAGTCATTAGAAAAAAGTGGCCAAAACCGCTTGAGGAACCGAAAATTGAAACCATCCGGGCCCGGAGCCTTGTCACTGCCACAATCAAACACAGCCATTTTAATTTCAGCTTCAGAGAACGGAGACACCAGGCCTTCGGCTTCAGCCGAACTCAGCTGGCTAATCCCATGGCACTCTAACATCGGTCTATCAACCATCTCCTCCATAAAACGCCTCTTAAAGAAACTATGAATCTCTTTTTTCACTTCAGACGGCTTGAAAATCCATTTACCATCAACGTTCAAGCCCGGGATATTGTTAGACACCCTGCGCATGTTGATACATCCGTGGAAAAAACTATTGTTCTCGTCACCCTCCCGCGCCCAACGAACTCGAGCTTTTTGCTTAATATCTTTCTTATACATGTCCTCCAATTCCCTGATCCGGTTCTTAGCTTCGTCAAAAACCCATGCCTCGGCTTCACACAAGTCTCTATCTTCTATAATCTCGTCTAAATCTCGAACCTCTGCTTTCAAGTTTTCCACCTCCTCCACCTCCATAGCCGACCACGTTTTCTTCCATTCAATAATTTTAGACTTCAGGCGACGCATCTTGTTCATTAAACCCTTTTGAAAAGAGCCGTTTCCAAGATGAAAGATATCCTCAGACCAAACCTCTTCCACCAAATCGCTCAACCCTTCTTTTTGTAACCAAGAATTAAAGAACCTAAATGGTTTTGGACCAAAATTCCGAGCTTCAATTTTCAACACTAACGGGCAGTGATCCGATTCCTCCCGTGCTAGAGCCCTATACTCCGCATTTGGCCATTCGTTCACTACATTCCACGAGACAAAAATGCGATCTATACAACTACATTTATTCCCCGAAATATAAGTGAATTTCCTCCCTTTTAGACCGTATTCAAGAAGTTGCACTTTATCAATGAAGTCATTGAACTCGTTAGAAACCAAAGCATTAAACTTCGAATTCCGTCTTTCGTATCGATCTCTAACACAATTAAAATCCCCTGCAACTACCCAGAAAGCATTATCAAGAACTATAATTCTTTCAAGATCTGCCCATAAAATGCGCTTGTCACGCAACTTCTGTGGAGCATAAACATTAAGTATCGAATAAACCTTCCCATCATCTTTAGATATACCCTGGATATACAAGAAATACCAGCTCTTGGTCACCCGAGAGACCATAAATCTGTTCGAGTCCCATAATGAAAGTAAGCCGCCAGACCTACCGGTGGCTCCAACCCAATCAAACTCGAAATTCCCTCTCCACGCTCAAAAGACTACAGCGCCACCTAATCCCGTTTCAAGCTTATGAGATTAAAAGATATTAAATCTACCGTCTTATATAAAAAACCCTTATGCTATTCCGATTAAACTTTTGATGGATAGATGAATGATGTTGCGAGCTTTACATGCTTTTGTATACGATCAGTTCAGCGGACATACGCCACACGAGTCACCATCCCCATGGTTAATGCCATAAACTTAACGTTTTTTTTACATGTGCTCAGATGAATGGATGGATTTTTTTCTTGGGCGCCACACTGTTTCGGATTTGTTTTCACAAAAAGAAAGAGGTGTGCCAGATTAATCAGAAAAACTTATACGTTTTTTACTTATGACGTACCTCTTATTCTTTCCACAGTTTCAGTTTTACCAAAGCTCCAAAGGCGGGAACCCACAAGACTCCTATTTTAAGTTATTTTATATCGATCCTAAGAAACTCTTCAGCTGGCTGGGCCTACCCACATATCCTAAGTTAGACGTGTAACCGACTGTTTATTATCTCATATATATAGTAATTAAATGCCAACGATCTAATTATACCTATCATCTTCCATTTTGTGCAAAAACCTTTACGAGACATTTTCTATTTTTTTGATTTTTTGATTTTTGATTTTTTTTTCAATTTTTTTTACGACACGACTATGACACTACGACACAACTAGACACTAGTCTCCCCTCCCCACACTTAATTCCTACATTGTCCTTAATGGAGCGAGAAACTATTTACGACACACTAAACACATAAATAAAAACACACAGATAATGGAACAGACTCCCCTGATTTGACGCGGATGAATCTTCTGAGCCTTGTTCCACAGCAACCGTATAGCATTTCATTCGCGGCTGCTTCAACATGGGATGCTTGTCTTGACATAATTCGAATCACTTTCTTCCAAATGGAGATTGATTATGGACAAAGGTGATCGTCACCTCCTCAGACTTCCCCACACTTTGGTAAACGCATCCGTGAAGATAATTAAAACCTGCAAGAACACACACGCATCACAAAACAAAACAAAACAAAAATACAATACTCTACATCCTCGGGCTGCCTCCCGAGAGCGCTAAGTTTTAGATCTTCAGCCAGATCGTACCTGATATGCGCTACGGTGGTTTCAATGCACATTTACCCCTTGTATTTCCAATGAATGCCCGGAATTTTACATGCCATCTCCATAAGCTCGTCAGTATAATTGGCATGTTTAGAAAGCACTTACGGGTTTGGCTGATCCACTTCACGAGATATACACCGATGTATTGTAGCTTCTCCCTTTTCATCTTCTTCCTCGAACCCTCTTCCCCACACTTGTTAATTGGAATGATTGATATGGGAAGAGGTTCGGTACACACATTCATCTCATCAGACTGCTCTGCCTCATCATCCTCACACACCATCTGATCCACCAGTGACTCTTCATCAGATAAAGGATTCATTGGTGTGGTATTATCCTCCACAACCTCCTCCTTCATGTGAGAATAATCTCTAATATCATCAGGTAATGGTGAGAGGCGTTGTTCTATCTCTATCTTCATTTTTAATGTCTGACACTTGGAAACTAGAAAGCTGATTCGATCTTCATCAGAAAGGCTAGGTGCTGATAATTACTGCTCGATTTTGGAAAAAATCACTTCCAACATGGCAAGCTTTTTATCCTCCTCGGTCTGATAAGTATGGACACCCTCGGGCTCAGAATATTCCTCGGGATAATATTGTCGGTATCCCTGATACAGTCTTGAGATGTACGCATCCATCATTTTTTTATTCCAATACTCTGGATTTTTCAAATACACCGCACACACATCATCATAATCATAAGTATGATCACGACCGCAACAGAAACATCGTCCATCCGTCCTTGGCTCATAATAAGCATCCTCGTCCCGATCCCATCCGCCAGAGTAATAACCATCCTCCACTGTTGTATCAGAATTGTAGAAATATGGTAGATAGGAAGAATTCTCATAGCAAGGCATCGGTGGTTCTTCCAATTTCGCTTTTTCCCGTCTAAATCGGGCCTCGTGGCAACCGATACATGGGTGAAGTGGTTCCCCGCACAACTTGCATGTAGAAGAGCCGCAAAATATAGTAAGATCTGTCATCCTGCACAAACACAGCTCAACTACCCACGTAAATCACGAACAAACCAGATAAAACAAAAAAAAAAATATTTTGGGTTTTTTTTTAGATTTTTTTTAGAAAGCAAGAACAACTAACTAACTAACTAACTAACTAACTAACTAACTAACACTAAGCGCACTAATTCCCCGGCAACGGCGCCATTTTGATGACTGTCGTAAGGGTCAATCAAAAACCTAAATAAACTACGTAGATAGCGTAAGTAGGGTATCGTATCCACGGGGAATTTGTGGTTAGCGTTAAAGAAAATTAATTAAAACTAAACGATCTAAATTGGGGGTTTGTTTGTCGTTTTAAAAGAAAACACGATTTGTCACGAAAAGTGTTATCAAGATGAGAAGAAGTAACCTCCACCCGGAATCCCGAATACTTGTTTTAATATAAAAAATCAACTTTCTGACTCAAAACACCACATAGACATGGCCTCGGAATTAATGAATTTGATTAGTTAATAGGGATAGTTTTTAAGATTCACTATGCAACCTAATAACCCGTTTGATTGTATCAATTACCCACCAATTTACCAACCCGCTAACAACGCAAGAAAGTTGCCAATACGCTTAATAAATGACAAGTAATTCAAACACAAGAAACGTTTACTAATAATCCAACACAAGTGGTCAAGCTGTACCAGTTTACAAGATTCAGAAAAACAAATAATTATGTCAAACCACGTAAACGTTCATCCAGGCGGAAGTCACCGAAAGATTTAGCCGCTCATGCTTGTCGTCACTGCACCGGTTGTCATCCCGATTAAGTTAGACCTCATAGATTGGCTTGGAAGATAAATTAAGATGATGAATTCGCCCCTCGTTAGTGTATGATGTTCGATGTATAACGGCTGTTCTTATCTCCCTCCCCCAAATAAACTCCAATCTCCGTTTTTTTAATAACCCTCCTAACCGACTCACCTTTTGGGCTATCACCATATTTTCTTTTAATTGTAGCCGTCCAATGTGAGCCCATTTAGCAGCTTCATTTATCGTTTCTTTTAATTCCAATTCTTATTGGGCCAACCATTAATCTTGTATCACAAAAGTCTAGCTCCAACAAATATTACACTCCAACCCTCTTGAATTTATACGAATGTGCTGCACATTAAATGATCATCGGCTTTGCCTAAAGGATAGAATAGTTACCACTAAATTAGTATGATTAATAAATGACAGTGAATGATTTTTATCATTTTTCTTCATGAACCAATAAAATAGAAAATAAGTCAATACAATCTAAAATTCATACAATCAATGCATTTTATTAAATAACTAATATCAAATAAAGTGTACCTAATATGCACTGATCACCTAACACTGTACTATACGAAATTTCTTTCAAGTTGGGGATGATGTGACAACCCAAGATTTCAAGTTCGTATGACTTGTTCGTAACTCTATTTGATAATTAGTTTTATTTTATGTAATGTGAGATTGTTTGAAAGATTAGAGTCTTGATAGTTAGTGAACTCGTTTGTGTAAATGTGCAATGTTACTGATTAACGAAAGATTATGAAAACTTATTAACTGTTTAAAGTTTGGACCTAACACACTCTCATCCTCGGACCCGACGAAATATAGGACTTTCGTCGCTAGCCCTTAATGACGAAGAATGATTTTCGTCATCTTTATGTCCGACGAAAATGTATTTCGTCTGGGAGTGTCTTTCGCCGTGATAGGCTTCCGGCCCAAGTGAAGCCCAAACATGTCTAAATTATATTTATGCGTAGGGTGTTAGTTAGCGAAACCCTAGCTTTCTTTACAAACCGTCGGCAGCACCTATCATTCCTCTCGAAGTCTTCTTGCACTCTCGTGAACATCTCCTCATTCGGTTAGCATTCTGTCAACACTTAACAGATTGTTTGATGATTGTTGTGGTGCATTTAATCTTTTATGGATATAGGATCTTGTTTGAAACGGACTGACATATTGTATTGGTTAGGGTTTCAAATGTTTCATAAACTTTATATTGCTTTCGGTTATTCATGATTAACGGATGCTTTCATAGGATCTGAACTGAACGTTTAGATCATAGTTAAATGATAATTCTTGATAGTAATAAACAATAGATCTATGTGATCATCAATTACAATTATGTTGTGATATGTTAAGTTAGGGTTATGTGGATTAAATGAAAGCTTGGTAAACTGTGATAATAACAATGGTGGTGTTTGCATGATAAACCCAGAAACCGATTGAATTGTAATCTGCGATAAGGTAACTATGAACATGAGGGTTTAGGGAAATGATGAAACTGTCAAGGGTAGGCGACGAAACATAGGTCGACGAAACATGGGTTCTTCGTCGACAAGCATCTCAACGAAACATATGGGTTTCTCGTCGCACCTCACCTCGACGAAAGATGATCTTTCGTCACAAAGGGTGTTTCGTCGTGTAAGTCACTGAATTGAACTATAGGTGCCTGTGATGTTAATGATAGATACTTGTGTGCGTACACGATCCATGTTATATGTCAATGAGAATAAGAAACTTGGTTCGACAAATTCACCTGTTATGTTATGTGTTACTCACATGTGAACTTACGTTAGAAAGGCGTAATTGCTAATTGATATACTGTGATCTTGTGAGGAATATAAACTGTGTGAAAGCAATGACTTGTTTAATTGTGAAATTGATAATATTGTTAACCACGGTAGGCTTGATTGATTAACTTGGAATGGGTAACTTAACGAACCGAGCAAACCAAGGTGAGTTCACTGCTCTTTTTCCAAGCATGCGTCCCGGGGAGGGACATCTGGTAATCGTTCTGGGGAGGAACGTTGGGTTATTGGGATGTTGGTTATTACACTCATTTCTATCATTAAGTCCCATCATATACCGATTGGTTGCCAGGGAGGCAATGGGGTTATTAGTTGATAGCGCTATTAGGTTTGGCACCCTCACACCGTACCGGGGAGGACGGTCGTGAACTAATTACCTTAACCACTTGACCAATGTGTGATAGAGCATGGGGTTTGGGCAAATAATCTGGAGCCATCTGCGGTAATCGAGTTAATAACAATATCTAATCTCTGAAATGATTTATATTCATATCTAGTAACTAAAACGTGTTAACAAACTTTGAACTTACCAGCGTCGTCTGACACACTTGTCTGCATGCTTGCAGGTCGTTAGATTCTTGGTCATGGACTTGCTATCTTGGAGTGCTGGAGTGGTCATGGATCAAGACTCTTGGATACATGTTTCGTGGTTTTGAACACTTGTTTGGAAACAGTTGATTAACATTTTACATTATGCTTCCGCTGAACGTTTACTTTGGTTTTAACTTGTGACTTGAGATTTTATTATGAAATGAATGGAATGTTTTATTTAATTATTTATTATAGTTCAATGTGATTAGTGGCTGGATCCTGGTACGTCACATGCCCTGCGTGGGTTCCCGCGTGTGGTATTTTGGGGGTGTGACATGCGGTGTCGGTCCGACGATTGCAGGTCTGCAGGTTGGTCTGCAAGTCGGCTGGGAGGAGGAAGGGTGGAGGAGAACTAGGGTTGAGGATTATGTTTGGAGAAGGGAGGAGAAGAGGCTAGAAGTGAAGAGTCCATATTTGCCCCAAGAAGAGGTTTGGAAGAGCTTTTTTAATGAAATCACTTCTAAAAACAAACGCACTGCAGACTCAAACGTCTGCGCGTGGTTTGTGTGTGGTTGACATAAGAGGTCAAGAAGTGTTTCTCACAAAAAACTAACACCCCCTTACTATTGTACTTCCTATAGCCTTAGTAGAGTTAAGGCAAAGAGTATGATTTTCATTTCTTCCCCATGGGTTGAATACTCGTTTCGTGTTAATAGTCCATTCATTTATCATATTAGGCACCGTAACATTAATAAGTTTACTACATTATAACAAAGCTAACATACCAAAACCACCATAAACTATAGGCACATGCATTCATAACATAATTAAAAAACATGTTGAAGATTTTAGCATCCAAACCTCTTTATTATAAACAAATATATCAATAATCATAATCATTCAAAAAACCTTTAACCTTTTTTCAAAAAAAAAATGATGTAAAACTTACCCTATCATTGTTTGGTCTATGAACTTGACTCATGACATTGTCCTTCTTCTCCTCATTCCTTCTAAGGTGGTGTTTGGCATTCCTTATTTTCACTTAACTTTTAACTTATTGACTTTTATAAGTTAATAAGTTGTTAGAATAGTGTTTGGTAAATAAAAAAGGACTTTTGAAATGACTTTTAACTTGGCCTTGAGAAGGAGTTTTTTGAGAAGTCACGTTTCCTGACTTCTCAAGCCCTAAAAGCCCTTTTATTAACAAATTCCCCATTATGCCCTCCACAACTACCTTCATACATCTGCTGCAAACGTATTCATCCACTCCAACTACCAAGCAATTACTCCATCAATTACACCAGACTTTTCATACATCTGCTGTTCATCCGCAAAATAGCAAAATTGATTGTCGATGGAATGTTCTGTTCATCTGCGCCAACATCCTTATTCATCATTAATCTTCAATTTCTCCAACCACTCATCTCTGCTCTCATTGATCTTCAATTACTCCCCCATCCACCACCCCCTATATCTACCAACAAACCCGCGACATCAGCCCGACATCAACAGTTGTATGAAAAGTCTGCGACATCACTACGACGATTTCAAATTAGTCGTTGATTAGGGTCGCCGCTGCCATTGTTTAATCAGTTCTGCAATCTGTAGATCTGTTGAATCACTCTACGAACTCCGTTCTATTCAGTCGTTTATCGCTCAAGGTATCTATATTCTGTTTACTATCACTTAATTGCCACATTGTATGAATTTGTTAAACTATCTACTTGTATGGTTGTTATTTAATGTTTATAATACTTAGTGATCAGTATATATGTATCCTTGTTTTCATGAGTTGTTTTGGTTGATTTTTGAAAATCAAAAGCGATGATGTTGCTTAGTTGGATTTTGTTTTTTTAGTGAAATATGACATATGTTTTGACCCATTATAAGGTTTTAACAAACAAAACCTATTTACTGCTGCTGTTGCCATGATATATGTTTTTTTAGTCAAATGTGACATATATTATTCCATGATATATATATATGTTTATTATTAATATCTTCCGTTGAAGTTAGATGACAGTCATCCAAACTATTTACTGTTGTTCCGTTGAAGTTATATATCCTTGTTGCTGCTGTTGCCATTTCTTATGTTTAAATTATATTAACTGATGTTTATCGGCATTCAGTAAATGGATGAAATCGGCCAAAAAGTCGTTGGTTGTGAAACATTATCTAACAAGAATAAATCGAGATTATTGTGGGATGATTTTATGTTCAAGCAGTTTGTCGATGCATGCTTGCTTGAATATAGAAGAGGGAATAGACCTGGTACAAGCTTTAGTAAGGTCGGGTGGGCGAATATAATAAACACTATGTATGAGAAAACAGGCAAAACCTTTGAAAGAAAGCAAATAACAAACAAATGGGACAGCATGAAAAAAGAATGGAAGCTTTATGATCGCTTGATGAGGCTTGAAACTGGGATTGGTGGGACGAGAAGCTTCATCGAAGCATCGCCCGAGTGGTGGGATGAGAAGATAAAGGTATGTTCTACTTTTACCATCTAATAAACTTATAATCAAAGACTTAATGTTAGACGTATTTGTGTTTTATTGTAGGTTGATCCCAACTATGCCAAATTTAGGGGTGCAAATTTGGAGATCTTTGAGAAAGATTATGCTACTTTGTTTCGGGATTCGGTTGCCGTAGGAGACAATGCTATGACTCCGATACAATTTCAAAATGATGTTCAAACTGAAAATATAGAGGGCAAAGGAGATAGTGATGAAAAAAGTTTAGGTGATGATGAGCCTTTGTTTCCTCCTTTCGTCGAAAGTAGTTCGAATAAAAGGAAGAAATCTAAGGATGTTGCTCACAAACGGTCAACCAAGAGCAAAACTTCATCTTTCGAAGAAAAGCTAGATGTTGTATTAGATGCCTTATCAACAAAAAGCACCCAAACTTTTCCACCAAATAATGCCTCCCCAACAATTGCCGTTGCATGAACATTGTCATCACTTTTCCCGGATTCGAAGAAGATTCTCAAGATTATACACGTGCATTGCGTGTTTTAATCAAAAATCCAAATCGTGAAGCGTTTATGTATCCAACAACTCATCAAGCAAAGATGAGCCTCCTTAAGTCTCTCATGTAAGAATGATTAGTCGTTTTACATTATGTGTTATTGTTTGACACTATGTGTTATCGTTTGACATTATGTGCTATTTCTAACTTTAATATTATGTGTTATCGTTTGACATTATGTGCTATTTCTAACTTTAATATAATGTATTATTTTTTACATCTTTGTATTAATAGGATGGATAGTGATGACTCTGATTCGTATGAGAGTGATGAAGAAAATTTGGTGAACGAGGATATAGAATTCAAAAGGTTATGTGGAATAGCTGTGCAAGGAATAATAATAGCTCGTGGCTTGCATAATAGAAGAAGGCCATGCCACACGTCGAATCGTACAGGCCACATGTATATTAATGAAATATTAACTAGTCATCCTAGACGGTAGTGCTATGAAATATACCGGAATTTCAACGTGGACAGAGTAGTGCTATGCGTGCTCCTCGCGGACCAAAAGAGACATTTAACTATCACCACTCGTCATTGCGGAATATCATTGAACGAACCTTTGGAGTATGGAAAGCTAGGTGGGCATTATTGAGAGATATGCATGTTAATTACACATACGAGCACCAAGTGAGTATTGTGATAGCATCGATGGCGATCCATAACTTTGTCAAAAAGTGTGGTATGTTTGATGAAGCATTTAACACAGCCCAACAAGAATCTTACAATCCCCGTGGTACTAGTGATGAACTTCATGAAGAAGTTCCGTCTACAAATCGTACGGATGATGATGGTATGTTAATGGCAGCGATAAGAGATGTGATTGCTCAAGATGTAATGGAATCACGAAGAAGAACATAGTATGACATTAGTTTGTTATTCTTGTGCATTTTTTTCGTGTTTTTTAGCAATCTGAATGTAATATTATTATGTTCTAATTAGGAAATTTTAAACTATATGTAAACAAATTTTATGTTATATGTTTCATGAAGTTGTTTTTCAATATGCAAGAGAGAAAAAAAATTAAATAAGCTAAACCAAACACATTTTAAAGGATGCCCTTTTTGGTCATTTTACATGAATAAGTTAAACCAAACACCTTTTAAAAAAACTACTTATTGACTTATTGGCTTATAAGCTAACCCAAACACTTTTTTAAAAAGTTTTTCTCAAAAAGTCATAAGTTAATAAGTCCTTCTCAGAAAAAGTCCTTTTTAACTTAAATAAGCTAACCCAAACACCCCCTAAAGATCAAATAACAGTAAATATAAGCAAACTCATATCTATATAATATAACATAACTTTTTAAAAAAAAATTTAATTAATACATACTGTGATTGATCTCTCTTGTAGACAACACGTGGTTGAGTATGAGATTCTCTTCCATAATTAACATTAACCAAAATTCTACAAATCTTAACTGCAGTAGCCATCTTCACAAACAAGAACACAATGTACTCAATTAAAAATAAAAAATAAAAAATTCATATAAGTAGCATAATACACTATAAATTTCAACTTTTAACACAGGCATACACCAAATTATCAAGATATTGAACTTTTAATGGATTATTCAAGATATCTTCACTTACCTCAGCAAGAACTGTGTAACTAAAACAACATAAGATCGATTATCAAATGTTAAATAGAAATGATTTAATTAATATTAATTTGAGAAAGCATAGAATTTTAAGTTCTCCCTTTCTCTTTTCTCAACCTACGTAGCCTTCACCCAACTTATTGATTAATTAGACTTTTAGAAATTGTTAACCCCCCTTCATTTGCAAGTTTTTTACTCTCAATGTTAAACTTAGATATCTATTTTCACAAATAAAGAAAACTCATGGTATCAATTTAAAGATGAGAAATATTATAATAAAAAGGGATTTTATATAATACCTCTATTAACATAACCTTTTGAACATCTTGGCGAAGCAAACACTTACTCTAATATTTTTATAAACACAGTTAACCTAAATTGAGTAACTAATTTAACAAAACCAACACAAATATGAGCTCGTTAAAAAAACCCAAAATAAATAGAGCATAGGGTAAATTACTTTTTGAGTCCTTGTATTTTATGGGTTTTAACTAATTGAGTCCAAAAACAAAAAGTTTAACGACCTGAGTCCCCATAAGCATTTTGTTTAACCATTTGAGTCCAAATTTCTAACACTATTAGAATTTCTTGGTTAAGTATTGTTAAATGACCAAAATACCCTTATAGTTAAAAAAATAAAAATAAAGTATTCGTAGATATATCTCTCTCTTTTATATATGCCTATATCCCCAAATCATCCTATCAATCATTCCAATTCATCACAATCGACTCAAATTTATCGTAAATCCGGCACCGACAACAGCCACGACGGCGTCGTTTCACCGTCCGTCAACAACTCTCGCATCCAGATCGAGATCGAACTACAACGGACAACGAACTGGAGAGTGTGAGATTCACATATTTGAGACGGTTTATCCTGAAACGATTAGGAAACGAAGAGAACTACAGTCACCATTGTTAAACCACTTACATTCTTGCCCTCCCTTGCATTTTTTTTTCTTGCGTGTGTGAGCTTGAATTGTATTGTGCCCATGAAAAGGAAACAGTTTTGGGAAAAGAAAATCTATAAGAAACTGAAGTACATTTAATAGGGCATAATATTCATTAATTAGCACCGTTTTAGCTTTTCAGGAATTAACGATTTACCAGTGCTAAGTCTTAACGAGTGTAAAGAATACCTGTGGAAGCATCAGTTGAATGCATACAACGAATCAAAGAACATGGAAGGTTAGTTATCCATTGCAACCATAACGTACTTGCACATTACCTACGAAATTTCGGACTAGCCTTTCTTAATTTTGACATGACAGTGGTGGTGGGTGTTTAGAGGTGGCGGTGGTGGGGATGGTGGTGGGGCAGTGGTGGGGATGGTGGTGTTTATTATATATTAAAAATTTATGCATTAAAGACTTGTTCCTTGTACTTATGTGCATATAAGACTTGTACTTTGTGTGTAAATGACCAAATTACCCTCATAGTTAACAGACTTGGTGGATGGAGTTAGAAATTTGGACTCAAATGGTTAAAGAAAATGCTTATGGGGACTCAGGTCGTTAAACTTTTTGCTTTTGGACTCAACTAGTTAAAACATATAAAACACAGGGACTCAAAAAGTAATTTACCCTAGAGCATATGATGAAAAGATAGCGTATAAGAAAAACATATTGTATTCTTTAAAAAAAATTAGGGTTGAACCCAAGCTTGGTGATGAAAGGCTACTCTATCACTGATGCTGTCGTCATGGTGGCTACGCCGTCGGAACCAACGAATGGATCCCTCATATTCTCTCTTTCTCCATCTGTAGCTCCATCTCTCCATCTCTCTCTCTTTCTCCGACTCTCTCCTTTTCCCTAATCTGCAATGGTGCAGTTTAATACGTATTATAGAGTAGAGGGGGTGATGGAAACCACTGGAAGACGAGACGTTTCATTTGCAATTGAAGGCCAAATGCTAGCAAACGTGTGTGCCTGATCTTCCATTGCCCATTTCTTAACAGGGGGTGATGGTAACAGACGGGGAATTGAGAGGATGAATTGAAGTTGAGACCCTTCCTTGGCAGCCTTCAATTGTTGAGATTAATTTAGACTCTTCACAGGTTACAAAGTACTGAAATCCCTAAAATTCCCCTAAAGTCTCTTAAATTTCTGGACAATGCGTAAGTTTACCACCTTTAACATAGTTTGGCTCTCTTGTACATGTTGCTTCAAAATATGTAAACAATGTAAAATTACCATAAGGGTAAAAAACCTAGTATACTTAATAAGGTAGTATAGATAATTAAATAAGATAAAATACAAGCTTTAAATTAGGAGTGTGTACAATTCAGTTCGGTTTTGGCAAAATCGTTTCGGTTTTTGAAAACCGTTTGTTTTTGTTTTTTTCGGTTTTTACTCCGGTTCGGTTCGGTTTTTCGGTTACTTGAACAAAATTATGTAAGATTAAAAAACTAAAAAATATATTTTAAAATTTAAGAATCTTTCTTATATGTTTACATTTAAACTATTATATTTAACCCTTTTAATTAATATTGTTCACATAAACTTAAAATTATAATTTAATTTTGTGTTTTTTGCAAATTAAGACATTTTCTTTTATAATATACTTTGAAGATTATTTAATTTTTATATTAAATTTTGTTTTTAATTGTAGGTAATAAATAAAACATTTTAATTATAAATAAACATGCTAATGTTTTTATTATAAATGCTTAATATTCAAGAATAAAATTAATAATTTTTCCTAGCATGGGTTAAACACTTAAACATAACAATATATGGACTAGGCCTAAGTTTTTAACGGCTCTGTACATTAGCCGTTGATAAGTCGCGCCCGCGTTTCTGAGACCGAAATGGTTTTAAGTGTAACAGTAGAATTCCGAGTCTGTTCGAAAAGTTGACATGTCCTCATATTCGAATGGCATTTGAACTTGATGATATACTTTGTACGTATCAATAAAACACTTGAATTTGAATGGTGCAAGCGAATTGACTTTATATCTATTTCCGGAATTGGATATGCGACTTTAAGGAACACACGATTGAGGTCTTTAAAATCTACGCACATACGCCACATTCCGTTTTTTTTTCACCATAACTGGACTCGAGACCCACGTCTTGTATCTGACTTCCCTTATAATGTCGGCCTCCAATAGTTCTTCAACCTGTTCAGGCATTGCTTTGGTCCATTTAGGGCACATGTTGCGTCTTTTTTATGCAACGGGTACTGCATATTTAGACATGTTCAATTTGTGTTATGCCATGGCCCGTGCTATGCAGTTAATCTGTAAAATGTCGGATATCGATCAAGGAGTGATATCTGAGATATAGGTTATCTCGGTGAGATATCGGTAATTTTAATATAGTGCACAATTTATATACATATAGCAATTTAACACTAATAATTCTGTAGGATCGTGTTCTGACCCGATTGAGTCGTTCAGAGGTGTTCAACTACGTTTTAGGTGCGGAATAACAAGAAACGGAGGTAGAAATAGCTGATTCTTCACTTAATCTACTGATTTTATTAATCTGACAATGATTACAGCTCGATCTTCACATCGGCAGCACTTCGGCGTGGAATACAAGGCAATCCATATGGTTTCGCTCGAATGAACACCTATTTATAGTTGCTGAGGTTTCGCTCTTATGTACTTGACACATAAGCGAAACCCCATCATAACCACATGAGCGAAACCCCGTTATCCCTATGAGCGAAACCTCAATCTAATTACATACATTTTCAGTTTTCTCGTAAAACTCGCCCTAATCTATACAAAACAATGTAAGACTCGATACAAGACGAAGTCAACAGATGTAGTGCACCAACAGACTCCCCCTCAGATGTTGACGAGTCGACTATCGAGTCACGACAATACTGTGTCTTCACATCTTCAGTCTTGATCAGTCTCTGAACTTTTCTCTCTCTCTCTATCTTCATCAACAGACTCCTTTAACAGTATCTGCTTGAAAATCTTCAGACTCCCCCTCTCGATTTGCTGGCATTTCTTTGCTCTTCAGCAACATCTGATATAGGATCGTTGTCTGGCTTTCATGTTCCAAGATCGAAACCTGGCTTAAACTCTATCTGCAGAGTCTTCAACTTCCAGGATCAAAACTTGACTAAACCTGCACATTCTTAACCCAGAAATAAGATTTTAACAATTTAAGTATAAACAAATTCACCAACTCTCTGAAATAATCAGACGACTCCCTCTCAAAACATATTCACCAACAATCACTCTTTCTCAGATCACACACACACATGATGAACAACTTGTTGATTTAAAAACATATTTTGACAGTTAAGACATACTCCCCCTCACAACAATGTCATCATGTTTAGCACTTGGAATTTTGAAAATCAGCTTTTCAACATCAGTTGTCGAAAATCTTTTTGACTTTTTCAAAAATTTATGCTAAAACACACTCAAAATCCTTTTGGATTTTTCTGAAAGAAAGTAAATGACACTATTTGAAAATACAAAGACTGACACCAATTTTAAAAACAACAAAATACAGAATTGAAATATGTACAAACAATATTTTTCTGAGTTCGCGTAAGAGGATCATATCAGTTCAGTTTATGAGACATGTCACTAACACCGTTAAGCTTCATTTCATTTTAAGTTTTAAACAATTCACCTAGATTGTCAGTATATTTGTCCACTTAAATTTTCACACAAATTTTCAACTGATCCGAGATACGAATTAATGTTTTAAGCACTTAAACTTATTCGTGTGTCCTACTACTTGAATATACTCCCGTATCCAGATCCCAATATTCAGTCTTACAGGTGAGTATACCACAGATGATATCTGCTCAGGGGTTTGATGCGAGGGCTGTGAGAGCTCAGGTCGATACTTCCGTATACGCAAAGAGATGACGGCTTCGACTTTTGGTGTGTCCCTTTTAGAGGATCTTTTGATTACAACAGCAGCGACTATCAATTTTATTGTTTCATCAGCTTGCTGAGGGCGATGCTATGTTTCAAGCATTTGCGGAAAGCATTATCCGGGGACTAGGTCAGAACTTCCATTCAGCAGCAGTCCCGGGATAATACCCCAGATATCACTGAGCATAAAGACCTAGTATCTCAGAATAAGGGACCTTTCAAACAAGATTTCAGGGGTTACCTATATATTCAAGTCGTTGTTAACCCACAGAACAAGCAAGTTTGAAATTTATGTTTATATCTCGTCATAATTTACTAAGTGTGTAAAAAACCTACTGGCATATCCTCAGTGAGATTGTTTATCACATTTTAATCTTTCCAATTCTTTAGCATGTTGTGACAGTCCACTGATGTACTATCATTTCCTCTTTTCACAACAAAACTCGTTTTTGATTTTTCAATGTTTTTGGCTTTTTCAAATTTTCTAATGTTTTTGGATTTTCAGAAATTTTCTACTCCCCCTAAAATTCTAACACATTAAAGAGAAATTTGAAAAACAACTAAGCTCTTGACCCACTAGAACACAAAACTAAACAAACTGTACAGAAACTTTGACAACTGACATCGAATCGCATCAATTCGCCATCCACTAAGGCATAAACAATCAGAACTCCCCTATCACAAACCATTTTCTCATTTAGATTTCAAAACACTTAAGTTTGTTTTAATCAAAATGATTTTTCCAGAAAATGAGTTTGTGTTTATCACTTGTAGATTTACCACTTGTTAGGTACGGGGATGTGGTTCATCATCTTGTTTGTTTACCCATATACAGTAAATCAAGTACAACCTAATGTCCCTGATTTACCGATTTCAGTCAAGTAACCTCTGTACCAATTGTAAAGAATAACCACTTGTAAAAATAAACAATACCACTTGTAGGTACAGCCAAGCAATACCAGTTGTAGGAATATTACGTCTACATAAGCCTTTTTACCACTTGTAGGATTGATCACACAGATGCCGATTCCTGCTTCTCACTTACCAACCTGGAAGCTCCGGCATAGTCCTAAGACTTTCAAGGAAAACAAACTTCCATCCAAGTCTTCTCAGACTTGATGGCTTTCAATTCTTGTGCAGTAGGGTTGTATGTTGCCTTTTTAGTTGCATAGAAATCTTTAACCCCCTTTGCTTTTCCATTCAACATTTTCCCAAAAATTTTCTTTACACTTCCATTAAATGTTTTCTCGACATCAAACTTAGTTTTCTCGTTGTAAAATTGATTCGAGATATCAACCTTACCAACCTTCTTTTTAACCTCTTCAAATTTCAGTGATGGAAACTCATCATCATTCACTGAAATTTTCACCTCAACTTGTGGCTCTTTTGGCTTTGTGGAACCAGATTCATCGCCGACATTCTCACTTACCTTTTTAACAATCCACATTTGGTTGTCATTCTCTTTCTTTTTATAAAAATTCTTTTTAGAACACTCACCAACCTCATACGTTGAATTTTCAAAAATTTTAAGTCTGTCGGTTGGTGGTTCAACATCAACAATCTTTTCTTTCAATTTATGAGAAACTCCCTGTTTTGTTTTGGCATTTTTCTGACAGTTCCATGCAATGTGACCAACTTCATTGCATCTGTAACAGGTACGAGTTTCTTTTGGTTGCCACACTTCAGTTCCATTCTTCTTCCTCTCAGCAAGAAAATCTTGATTTGACTGTCTCCAGAATGGTTTCTTCTGTTCGTCTTCTGAACTTCCTCCTGAAACAAATTCTGTTTTTGTTTTAGAATTTTTCAAATTTTTATCATTTTCTGATGGAATAAAGCCAACGCCTTTCTTTTTGTAGCTACGATTTTGGTTTGGTTTCTTTTGAAAACCAGAACCAGAATTGTAACCCTTTTTCTTGTTTAAACGTTGTTGAACTCTTGAAGTGTACTTTTTAGGTTTTTCGGTAAGATTTAAAGCTTTTATTTCAGAAATATTAATTTCTGTCATTTTGAAAACCTTTTTGATCATGTCAAAACGAACACTTCTTATTGGAAATTCTTTGTCAGAATATAATTTGTCCGAATCATTTAAAGTGTATGCGACTTCAAATGTTTCATCATCCAAATTTGCTTTTGATAATAAAAACTCTTTACTGTAAGACCGTTTGACCGACGATTTTGAACTGTTGACTGACGAATTTGACCCTCCAGACTCAGACTTTGACTCATCCTCATCAGTATCCAACACCTGATCGACCACCTTTTTGATTAACTCAGACTCATGATCAGTATCGGACGAGGTAAACGTGACATCAATGTTATCAGGTAAAACGTCAGTTGTGTCGGTTTTTAGCGTTATATTGACTGCTTTTGCAAGTTGCTCCTCATTTGGTTTTCTAAGAGAGTACCTTTCCCAAATTGGAGGCGGACACTTGTTATAGCTAACAGTCGGTTTCTTACCACTATCTTTCTTTTTCTTTGGCTTCTCGTCTTGAAAAACTTCCATTCCTGCAACAGTTGGGTAAATACGATCAATGAGATAATCAGAACTAGAATAACTTTGCAATAAACGTCTAATTCTCTCATTCTCAATCTTTTCGGTCTCCAACTCTTGCTTCCACTTAGAACTTTCTTCGATGTAGAAGTTGATAGCTTTCTGCTTTGTCATCATGACTGCATTCATCATCGTTAGTGCTTGTTCTCTTTCTGAATTTGTCTTTTGTAAACCAGTTACTGTTTTGTTCAAGACATCATAAGATTCTTTCACATAGTTGAGGTTGAACAGTAACTGCTCCTTCTTCTTTTCATATTCAGCAATTATCTCATTCTTTGCTGCACATTCTTTGCAATCTTCAAGACACTTTTCACAAGGCTTGACAACTTCAACAATCTTCTCAACCTCGATTGTCTTCACCACTTCTATCACTTTCTCTGTCTCAATCACCTTTTCTTCTTCTTTCACTTGCTCACTCTCAACATTCTTCTCAGCAACACTTTCAACACTCTCGTTCTGAACAACATCTTCAGATTTCATTTGTTGTTGTTCTTTAGCAGCTCGTTTCTCCTTCAGTTTCTCCATGCGATCTGCAAAATAGAAATGAAAACTTTCAGGAGAGAGATGAGTTTTAGCAATATTTATATGTTTTTCTTCCTCATCATCACTGCTACTATCAACTGGTGATTGATCAAACTGTACAGATTTTTCAGAATCAGCATCTGATACACCAGAATCAGACGGTGTTTGATCAAATACAACTTCTTTTTCTGAAGTAACATCATTCTGAATACACTCATCTGAACTCTGTAAACTTTCATTAGCACTTTCTGAGCTTTCATCAGATGCAACAGATTGTTCCTCCACACTTTCTACAGTCACACCAATAGACTTCATCCATGTGGTAAACATGTCTGGTTCTCTGACAATCTTGGCAATGAAAGCTTTGAACTCTCCCTTTTCATCAACAAACATATCCCAGCTGAAGCCTTCAGGTAGTCTTTCAGCATCTTGATCAACTAAACAGGCTTTGCTATCAGGAGATATGTAGTTGCTCCAATTGAAATCCACCAAACATGCTCTCTTCGAATCCTCAATCTTCCTACCATGAGCCGTCTGTGAGTCTTGTGATTGACCAACCTGCTGATAAATGGCTTTCCGGTGGTAATCATCTTTTCCGAACGGATTCTGAGCACCACTAGCTTCCCTACCCTTGCACTCTCGCTTGAAATGGCCTTTCTCCCTGCATCGAAAACAAGTAACTTTAGATTTATCAAAACCTAAAGTAGATACATGAGCATCAAGAAAGTCATTTCTCCCGGTAATTGTCTTGAACTTTTCAGCACGCCTAAGAACGCTAGCTAGACACCATTTGATATCGATCAGTTCCACTTCTTCAGCGTCTATCTGATCGTAATCCTCTTTGGTGAGCATAGGATTTCCGATCCGACCAGGAACTAACCCTTCATAGGATAACAACACTGAACCAAGTAGAGCCATGTGGTATTTTGCAGTTTCCTCAGAAAAACTTTGACCTTCTGGAAGATTTAGAGCGATGTTGCACTGAATCATGTAACCATTTCCTGTCTTTGTGCCTTGAGACTGAAAGCTTGTATTTGACTCTTTAGGATTGACACTTGGAAATGATGAGAATCCACTGCTGATTTTGTTTGAACCTTGATCAGACTTTTCCGTTGAATCCCTAGCACTGAATGCAGTTTGAATTTTCGGACTTCTCTCAGATTCTGGAACTGGAATACTGCCTTTGTAGTACATTTTTACGTCCTGTTGACCACTCGGACTGTTCATCCTAGCGATCTTCTGTTGTTCCAGATCCTGACTCTCGATTTTTTCTATGAACTGAGAGATAGTTAATCCATCATAAACACCCGTGTTTTTCAGAATCATCAAATATGTTCCCCACTCTTTCTGCGGTAGGGCATCAGCTAACTTGTCCATCCATTCTTCACGATCTTTAGTAATACTCAACATCGACATTGATCGTACAAGGTGACAGTAACGCTCGATCAGCTTCTTCGTGTCTTCTCCCGGTAGACTGCTGAACAAATCAAACTCTTTCTTTAGCAGCGCCTTCTTGCTTTTAATCATGTTCTCACTACCCTCAAATTTAACTTTAAGAGCATCCCAGGTTGACTTTGCAGTTTTGTCATGCTGTAACAAAATAAAGATGTCTTCTTTTATGGCTTGCTGAAGCAGACTGATCATCATTTTCTCAGCTTTGTACATCACCCTTTCTTGATCCGTGAACTCAGATAACTCTTTAAGAACCTGTAAATCTGTTCGAGGCAGCACATATTTCTTCAGTATGCATTCCCAAGACCTGAGATGATTTGCCTGAACCCAGTTCTCGAATCGATCTTTCCACCCATAGTATTCTTCGATATTCATCAATTTAGGGGGCTTTTGGGTAGTTCCCGTTTCATTTTCTATACTCATGGCTTGAACAATAGCAGATGGACCAGACGGTGTTGCAAATGCATTATAGAACTCGGTATCCATGATGACTTAGCACGTTTTTCAAATTCTGTGACAAATAAGCAAAACCTTGGGTTTGGTGACACAAAAGCGAAACCTGATGTTGTTCCTAAAAGCGAAACCTCTAAGTTCAAAAGAGCGAAATTAGGACCTATTGACCCAAGAGCGAAACCCCTGATGTCAAATCAGCGAAACCCCTCAATTATGTGTCACAAGAACGAAATATGATGTACTTAAGAGCGAAACCCAATGATCTTTGGAGCGAAACCTCTGGTTACTCAGGAGCGAAACCTCTCAAGTTTGGTGACACTGGAGCGAAACCCTGATGACAAATAAGCGAAATCAGAGTGTCAAATAAGCAAAATCATGAATTGTCCGTAAGAGCGAAACCTAGTCCGAATGTAATTTGACCCATTTTTAGTCCGTATTTTGGTACGAAACTTTCCAGGGTTTGTTAATGTCCAATAATACACAATCTGTGAAATTTTGATCCAATTTTGACCGGTAAAACTTTTTGAATTGAAGAAAGAAGGTGTAGAAGTAAGAAATGATGATGAAATTCAGCTAATCTCTGCAGAACTCCTCCTCCTGTGCTCTGATACCACTTGTAGGATTGTGTTCTGACCCGATTGAGTCGTTCAGAGGTGTTCAACTACGTTTCAGGTGCGGAATAACAAGAAACGGAGGTAGAAATAGCTGATTCTTCACTTAATCTACTGATTTTATTAATCTGACAATGATTACAGCTCGATCTTCACACCGACAACACTTCGGCGTGGAATACAAGGCAATCCATATGGCTTCGCTCGAATGAACACCTATTTATAGTTGCTGAGGTTTCGCTCTTATGTACTTAACACATAAGCGAAACCCCATCATAACCACATGAGCGAAACCCCCTTGTCCCTATGAGCGAAACCTCAATCTAATTACATACATTTTCAGTTTTCTCGTAAAACTCGCCCTAATCTATACAAAACAATGTAAGACTCGATAAAAGACGAAGTCGACAGATGTAGTGCACCAACAAATTCAGTGATATATCGGTGATATATTATATATCAATATCGCCGATAATATCAGTACTGATATTCTGACCGATATTTGACACCGATATTCTGACCGATTGCACCTCTTTGAGGACAATGGTCAAAGACAGAGCTTTGTGGAGACGTAGGATTAATGTTAAGGACTTTTAGGAGTTTGGCCTGGTTCTGGTTTGTGAGTTTAATTTTTCAGTTTCTATGAGGTGCGATATAACTTTTTATAGGTTTTCACATATTCCCGGTGTCGTAGTATTACTAACAAGTACTTATTTATTTATGTGTTTATTTTAATTATTTTTATTTCTACCTTTTTTAGTAGTTGTGTACTTATGTATGTTTTTCCAGAAGCTTATGTCTTGTTTATGGTTTTGGAGCTGGGGGTCTCACTAGAAGCATCATCTCTCCCCCTTGGGATAGAGGTAAGGCTTTCCTACATCCAATCCTCCCGGACCTTATCAATAGATTCGCTATAGGTGGGATTATACTGGGTATGGTTTTTGTTGTTATATTTTACTAGGGGACCGATATAACCAATATCTCAACAATATTAATTGCATAGGGTGCGTGGAATGTCATGCATATCAGAAAACTGCCATGCGAAAACATCCATATTAGCACGTAACAACTGCTTTAAATGGCCATGCACACTCTCCAATAAAGAGATATCTAGGGTGATGGTTTGTTCTGGGAAACAAGGATTAAACATCCACTGTTCTTCCTTGGCATCAGAACCTTTTGTCTGTTTCATTGGTCCGAAATCTTCTATGATTGCCCATTGCTTATTAGACCACATGATTGCTATTCCATGTTTAGTTGGAAAGCCTATTGATCCATGGACGATGGACGCAACAACATTAAACAATGTCAGGGATTCCTGGCCTAGAATAATATTGTCTTTGATACAACTGGGATGACAGTAAATGTAACTACTTTTGTACACGACCGCGTACCGTCATTAAGGGTGACTAGAAAAGTTATCTAACCTAGAGGTTACTCGACTTCATTTGAAAACCCCGCAATGGATGTATCATAATACTCACCTCTGTTGGTCCTCCTAATCTAACTGCCTGAAACATGGAACATACATAACATGCTAATTGCTTTCGCCATCCACAAAAACACACTTCGAATGATATTGCCCTAACTTAGCTGAGATGATAATCGACCCCACATATTGTCACACCCCAACCGATGGCGGAATCATCGGGGCGCGACACTAAGTGAATCAGATTGCTCAAGAGAATCCATAACGACTAATTTAGCGACAATATTTAACAAGTTCATTATCCCATGCTAATAAACAAATATTTCACAAACAGTCATACAGATTTCATGTCTCTCAAACAACACAAATCCGATAACTTAGATTTTAGGTGGGTTTCTAAAGCAGCCTAATCTTGATTCGAGATAACCTGCGATCAACCTGCAACACACGTTAAAATAATGTCAATACAAAAATGTATTGGCGAGTATACAGGTTTGATATAATAGTAAAATAGATAAAAGCGTTGCGAATTTTCACATACATAAACAAGATACAACACAACATATATACTAACTAGACAAACACTCAAGCCAAGTCCCGAGATGACTACGAAGGAGTGGTGTGAGTTATCCTTAACTAGACCCCCTCGGGTGTGAGTCGAACTATAGTACCATACTAGCTAATGCGGAACATCAACGAGTAAGAGTCCTAGCATATATGTATCAAGCATCATGTGTAAATACGTATGTCAGTCATTCGCATGTGATAAATAGTTTAGAGCGTGTATTGCGTTTAGATAAGTGTGTTTTAAATATGAACGTATGTTACACCCAAAAGTGCGTTAAGCGAAAAAAGGGTTCGTGTGACAACCCGTAACTTCAAGGTAAAAACCGTTCGTTTTGCTTTTTTTTAAAATAATTATATACTTATTCTATTCGACGAATTAAATTTATACTTATTTAATTTTTAGTGTGCGAATGAATAGTCGAAACCAAACTCATATCGTGTTGAACCGGCTCGAACCGTTTGAACCAAAGCATGAACTCGCTTGTCGATCCAACCCACTCACGTAACTCGAAACTTATGAGGCCCGAACCATAGCATGATTATTATACATTATATTAGTCGAATCTTAAACATTTATATTGTTGATTTATTATACATTTATTTTAGTCGATTATAAGTGTAAAAAAAAATAATAATAATACATCATGTCCTAGTTCAAATGCATGGGTATATTTGTGTATACATGAAATATTATAAATTGGATAGGGTGAAAGGTATGAATTGCATAATATAATCAGATCATGTGCATGTGATTTTTATAAATGTGAGACATTGAAGTCTACACACCCAAATCGTCACCCCTTTTCCCATTCATTTATAATTCAGCCCAATCAAAATGCAACCCAAATCTTTTTATTTTCACAGCCCGAACGAAAATTCCTTTCACTGGCCCAACACTCCATGTACTTAATACCCTAGCATAATTCGTTCTCTCATTCCCTCATCTACTGGCGACGCTAATTAAGAGTTCAAGGACTTCAAGTAATCACGATTTCAAGGCTTGATCGAACTCCAATCATCACTAGGTAGTGTATCTTGTAGTTTGTTTATAGTTATAGAAATTCTTGCATGATTCGATTACTATATTGTGATTATTATGGCTGTGTTTTCTGGATTTCCTTACATGATTCTTGATGTTCTCTTTGATCACATGTAGTGTTTGTTATTAAAGGTCATGCGTATATGATGCTCAAGTCGTTTTCGAATCCGGTTAAGTCGCTAGGGTTTTGGGAATGGGTTGCATCTTATGAGTAGTGATAAAATAGATACATATAACCTATAATCTGTTGTAGTTGATGTTATAACTGTTCGGGTTCGCTAATGAAGCGTTTGCGGGGTTCGGGTACGACTAGAACTGAAACAGAATCTGTCTAGGATTCTGCAGCCAACTTCAGTTGGCTGTAAACGGACCGTTATAAACCGAAAAATTGATTTTCGAAAGTCTAAATTATATTTTTTCGAAAAACGCTTCAAATGGCACTGGAATCATATTTTTTTGAGGTCGTTTGCTATTTTTAAAGGTCCGTTTTGTACAGCAGCAAAAGCTGCGTTTTTTCTGCAGAAAATACGCCAACTTCCGCAGTATTTTTGGGACTTAAACTTATTGAAACTCTACGTTTTCGGAGCCTAAAACCGAGTATCCGGAAGTAGCTTTCAAACCGTGGTGATTTCATATTTTTTGGACAAGTCTAAGTATTTTTAACGGATTAAATCGTAAAACTGCTTTAAGCTGTCATTTTCTGCAGAAAATGCAGCTCACATTTTGCGTCATAACTTGGTATGTGTTTACTGTTTAGACTTGAAAATTTTACTGTAGATGCTCTTAAATGTCATTGTAATTCTCCAACTGGAATTTCGTCAATCGGACTTACGATGAATTTTAAATGAATTTTCCGTTGACTGCAGTCAGAAAGTGATGAATCTGTTGCAGCCCGGTAAACGAATTTTATAAAATAATTGGTGATGAATTGGATCCCGAGATTTTGAGACAATAATATTTGGATTGTTTAAAACATTCTGTAATTTTTTGGGAATTTTGCTGTACACAAACTATTCCGGATAACACTCCGAAAACTGTCTGAAAATGCACTATATTGCTGAATTTTATTAAAGAGTATTTTAAACCTTTTGTGACACTTGTGTTGTCGCTAAGCTGTGTCGTGATAATTAGCGTTGTATGATAAAAGGTGTTATGTGATAGATGCGTGTAGGAACTTTGTGTTTTATTTAAAACCATTAACAAACTAAATGGTAATCATATTAGGACGTGATTGACCAACCCTGACCGTTAGCTATTTTTAAGAGTCAAACCGAGCAACCATGTAGGATCGTGTTCTGACCCGAATGAGTCGTTCAGAGGCGTTCTTCTCTGTTTCAGGTGCGGAATAACAAGAAACGAAGGTAGAAATAGCAGTGTCTTCACTTAATCTACTGTTTTCATTGATTTAACGTTGATTACAGCTCGATCTTCACACCGGCAGCACTTCGGTATGGAATACAAGGTGATGGTTGTGGTTTCGCTCAAATGGCAGCTATATATAGGACATGGAGGTTCGCTTATGTGTCATATGTACATATGAGCGGACCTCATATGTACATATAAGCGGACCTCCTCACAAATGTCCATATGAGCGGACCTCCACTCTAATTACATACATTCTCATATTTTCTCGTAATTCGTGCCCTAAATTATACAAAACAATGTAAGACTCGATACAAGACGAAGTTGACAGATGTAGTGCACCAACAGACTCCCCCTCAGATGTTGACGGAGTCGACTATCGAGTCACAACAATGCTGTGTCTTCACATCTTCAGTCTTGATCAGTCTCTGGGCTTTTCTTTCTCTCTATCTTCAGATTCCCCCTCTCGATTTGCTGGCATTCCTTTGTTCTTCAGCAACATCTGATACAGGATCGTTGTCTGTCTCTTCAAGTTCCAAAATCGAGACCTGACTCATGCTCTATCTGCAGAATCTTCAATTTTCAGAATCGATCTGCCTGGCTCATCAAGAGTCATAAACTTGGCTTTCTTCAAACAAAGTCCTCAGGTATCGTAACCTGGCTTTCGTTCAGCTTCAAGATCGAAACTTGGCTATCTTCTAGCTTGAGTCTCAGGATCGACCTGGCACAACTTGACCTGCATAGACTTAACCCAGAAATAAATTTTCTAGATTTAACAATTTAATGCACCAACAGTCTGACATAATCAGATGACACCCTCTCATAATATGTGTACCGAAATCACATATGAACTCACACTGACTCCTCTCAAAGCTAACTATCTGCACCATCAACTACTCTCCCTCAGTTCACACACACATGATGAACCACTTTTTGATTTAGAAAACATATTTTGATATATCAAACACACTCCCCCTTACATCAATGTCATCATGTTTAGCACTCGGAACTTTGAAAATCAGCTGTCCAACATCAGTTGTCGAAAATCTTTTTTACTTTTTCAAAAGTTTATGCTAAAACACACACAAAATCTTTTTGATTTGTTTTGAAAGAAAGTAAATGACACAACTTGTAGAATCAAGAAAATGCAGAAATGAAATATTTACAAACATATTTTTGTGAGTTCGTGTAAGAGGATCATATCAGTTTATGAGACATGTCACTAACAACATTAAGCTTTTAATCGTTTTTAGTTTTAAACAATTCACCTAGATTGTCAGTATGTTTGTTCACTTAAATTTTCACACAAAGTTCAACTGATCCGAGATTTAATATTTTAAGCACTTAAACTTATTCATGTGTGCTACTTCTTGAATATACTCCCGTATCCAGATCCCAATATTCAGTCTTACAGGTGAGTATACCACAGCTGATATCTGTCTGGGGTTAGATGCGAGGGCCGTGAGAGCTCAGGTCAATACTTCCGTATACGCAGAGAGATGACGGCTTCGACTTTTGGTGTGTCCCCTTTAGAGGATCTTTTGGTTACAACAGCAGCGACTATCAATTTTATTGTTTCATCAGCATGCTGAGGGTGAAGCTATGTTTCAAGCTTTTTGCGGAAAGCATTATCCGGGGACTAGGTCAGTACTTCCATACATCAGAAGTCCCGGGATAATACCCCAGATATCACTGAGCATAAAGACCTAGTATCTCAGAATAAGGGACCTTTCAAACAAGATTTCAGGGGTTACGTATATATTCAAGTCGTTGTTAACCCACAGAACAAGCAAGTTTGAATTTTTAGGTTTATATCTCGTCACAATCTATTAAATGTGTAAAAACCTACTGACATATCCACAGTAAGACTGTTTATCACATTTTATCTTTCCAATTCTTTAGCATGTTGTGACAGCCTACTGATGTACTATCATTTCCTCTTTTCACAACGAAACTCATTTTTGAATTTTATCATGTTTTTGTATTTTTCAAATTTTCTAATGTTTTTGGATTTTCTAAAAATATACTACCCCCCTAAAATGCAAACACATTAAAGAAAAATTGAAAATACACTAAGCTCTAGACCCACTAGAACACAAAACAAACTGTACAAAACTTGACAACTGACGTCGAATCACATCAATTCTCCATTCACTAGCACATAAACAATCAGTACTCCCCCTATCACAAACCATTTTCTCATTTAGATCTCAAAACACTTAAGCTTGTTTTAATCAAAATGATTTTTCCGGAAAATGAGTTTGTTTTTACCACTTGTAGGTTACACACGTGTTAAAATCGGGGTTATGGTTCATCATCTTGTCAGTTTTATGATAGTAAATCAAGTACAACTTAATGTCCCTGATTTACCGTGTTGCATTCAAGCAACCTCTTTACCACTTGTAAAAATAACCACTTGTAAGATCACAAGCAATACCATTTGTAGGTATGACTAACCACTACCAACTGTAGGAATGAGTCATCTACATTAACCTCTTTACCACTTGTAAAACTATCCACAAAAATGCCGATTCCTGCTTCACACTTACCAATCTGGAAGCTCCGGCGTAGTCCTACAACCTGTAAACATTCAAACATTATCAAAGATTTTCATACAAAACTTTACAATCACTAGAATGATGCCGATTCCTGATCCACAATATAAACTTGGGATCTCCGGCGTAGTCCTAAGACTTCATGGAAAACAAACTTCCATCCAAGTCTTTTCAGACTTGATGGCTTTCAATTCTTGCGTATGTTGCCTTTTTAGTTGCATAAAAATCTTAAACCCCATTCGCTCCCATTCAACATTTTCCCAAAAATTTTCTTTACACTTCCATTAAATGTTTTCTCGACATCAAATTCTTTTTTCTCAGTGTAAAACTGTTTCGAGATATCAACTTTTCCAATTTTCTTTTTAACTTCTTCAAATTTCAATGATGGAAACTCATCATCATTCATTGAAATTTTCACCTCACCTTGTGGCTCCTCTGGCTTTGTGGAACCAGATTCATCGTCGACAAAATTCTCATATTTTCTCGTAATTCGTGCCCTAAACTATACAAAACAATGTAAGACTCGATACAAGACGAAGTCGACAGATGTAGTGCACCAACAAACCAAAGGTGAGTTCCCACTTTCTACAAGGCATGGGATTCCCAGGGGTTGGGAATGGGTAAAGGATTTAAACTGGAAACTGCGTGATCTCCTGGTTTGGAACACGTACACACCCTCTTACTTGAAGGGTGACGACATGTGATAAGGATTTAATTGGAAACTGCGTGATCTCCTGGTTTGGAACACGTACACACCCTCTTTATTGAAGGGTGACAACACGGATACTAGACCAAAAACTCTATCATTAAGTCCCTCATTTTTATATCGACTTAATCACCGGGCCAATGGCAAGTGGGTCATTAGTTAGATAGCGCTATTTAGGTTTGACAAGCCTCACACCGTGCCGCAGAGGACAGGCGTGAACTAATGGATCTGGGCACTAGTCAATGATGATAGACATTGACGTCAGGGCACCAACTTACTTTAGTCAGTGGTCGATATGGTAAACGGGTCTAGTGGTCCACATGGGGAAGCCCCCACTGGTTATGAATATGTTTGGGAAACAAGGAAAACGGGATAACTATAACTTACAAACGAACTCATGGTTTTTGAAACAACCTAACAAAGAACACCAACTGTGAACTCGCTCAACTTTGTTGTTGACTCGTTGTTACATGTCTTGCAGGTCGTTAGGTATTTATTGAGCTTGCACGAGGAGGCGTGATCGTTGTGGGACATGGATAGTTGTATGCCATGTTAAACATTTGATACATTTGAACTTTTACTTTGGTTTTAAACATTATGCTTCCGCTGATTACTTAAACTATGTTTTGTTTGGATACCAATTATATTGTGTTGGGTTCTTATATTTATTTACATGCTTGTTCAATATGATTGGTGGCTTGATCCTGGTCAGTCACGCCTCCATGCGGTGATACTCCGCTTGTGGATTTTGGGGGTGTGACAGATTGATATAAGAGTCATTGGTTATAGTGAACTTGGTTTTAAAAAGGGAAAAATCTTTTTGACAAAAACCAGACTATAACCTGTAGGGATGAGATCGGTATCATACCGGTACCGTACCGGTACCGATACCGGAAATACCGTTACCGTAATTGAGGAAAAGTGGATACCGAATACCGTACCGAATTTCTTAATTCGTTAACGGTACGGTACCGGTATCGGTACCGGTATTTCGGTATTTTACCGCATTGGTAAATCCATCCATCCATTATTAACTGAATTAGCGTAATATATAGTGGGAAAACTAGACAAATGTATGTAGTAAAAACTAAAAAATCAAAAGGAAACCATACATGGGTTCGAATTTTAACATCCAAATTCCAACATGTCTAAAAAAAGCATCATAATTCATAACTGATTAAAAAGAACCAAACAAAGAAAGTTGATATCGCTAATCGCTTTGCATTTTCCCTTTTCCTTTTCGTTTTGTTTGTTTATCGCATCCTCAATCTCTGTAGAAAACCAAGAAAGAAAGTTACTACAAATTATTTGACAACCAAACCATTGAAAAATATGAACTACTTTACCTATGGCAATATCGTCGTCCTTTAAAATATCATCTATGTCATCAATAATTGGCTTTCTCGATTTTCTCACCCAATCTTGAGTGCAAACCAAAGCTTCCACAATATTACTTGACAATCTTGTTCTATATGCGTCTAGGACACGACCGCTCGTACTAAACGCCGACTCGGATGCGACGGTGGAAATTTGAATTGCCAAAATATCTAATAATTTAATAGACATTGTTAATAAGCATAATTAATGTAACAAAAAAAATGTAAAGAGGCTTGAAAAAGATAAAAACATTTTACCTCTAGCCATCCGAGACACGACTGGGAATCGAATAGCATTATGTTTCCACCATGTAAGTATGTCAAACCGTTTACTAAAATCAACTCTCGGTTCTTGTAAGTACCTCTTTAACTCGGTTTCTATTGCAACCGAGTTACTTCCATCCACATTTAGAAACTCCGCAAAAAAATCATTCTCACCATCACATTCCACAACATCTTCATTACGCGTTTCTTGAGACGCCGAGTTATTAACAACCTTATCGAACCGTTCTTTGTATGTTTTAAATAAACCATGTAGCCTGTTCTCAATCTCTTGCACCATACTTGACACCTTTTTTTCAATTGCTTCTTTAGACATAGGATTTTCTTTTGTTATGTCATACCTAATCAACTTTGTAAAACAATGTTCAAGAAAAAATAACTTCATAGTGGGATCTAAGATAATAGCAAAATACATAAAGTCATTAAGTCTATCATATTTTCCTCAATACTTATTATATTTCTCTCGCATTGCGCCCGTCATTACATAAAAATCCAACTCCAAGTGGACCGCCCACTCACGTAAATGTTTGTCTACATCTAAGATTTCTCTAAAAAAATGTGAGCTAAGGGCTTTGAAGATGCCGACACAATTTCCGTTTTGATCTTGAATTTTTCTAGAAACTCAACCAATGCTTTGCACACCTTAAAGTCGGAATCTTCAGGTATTTTGTCTAAATCATGATGATAGCTGTTGTCTTTAAATTCATAAGCAAAAAACACCTCTTTAAGATCTACGGCAACTTTCAACATCTCATAAGTGGAATTCCACCGCGTAGGCATATCAGCACATAAAAACTTATTTGGATCAACATTCAAATCTTCCATGCACTTTTTGAAATTAGTTATTCTTTGTGTGGAATGTCTAACATACCTAATGGCCTTTCGCAAACATTCAACATGATGGTTAAGTTCCAATAATCCATCCTTCACAATAAGGTTTAAAATATGTGCCATACACCTAACATGAAAATGTTTTCCACCATCATACAAATTAGGCAACTTTTTCACCAAAAGATCAATCATCTTATCATTACTAGAGGCATTATCAACGGTCATAGTCATAACATTCTTTATCCCCCAACTGTGAATACAATCTAACAATTCACGAGCCATGTCATCCCCCTTATGACTATGAATGGGTCTAAAGTTAATAATGCGTTTATGCATTACCCAATCATCATCTATGAAATGACCTGTTACAACCATATAGTTAACCCTTTGACATGATGATGTCCAAGTATCGGTGGTCAAGTGAATAGTGTTAGTTGGCTTACTTAAATAAGCCATCAACTTATTTCTTTCATTTACATAATATTTCCCAATATCCTTAGATAATTTATGTCGTGAGGGCAATTTGTACTTTCCATTTAACGCGTTAGTGTACTCAACAAAAACTGGATTTTCTACAAGCTTAAATGGTAGTTCCCCAACAATAAACAAGTCTAGCGTAGCTTTTTTTATTCTAACCTCGTCATGTTTCCAAACACTAACGCTACCTTCCCCATTAGCTTCCTTTTTAAACACTAAATTATTTTGTTTTTTCTTAGCAATTACATCGGGAACCTTTTCACACGTAGTAGAGTGTTGGCAAACGCCAGACGTACCGTTTCTATTTGGATCGGCTTTTATATGAGATTTGCAAGACTTACACCTTCCATACTTTCGTTGAACCCCGTCTTCTTCTTCTAGGTAAACCACGTCAAAGTATTTCCAATAGGGTGCCCTCTCTCTACCAACTTTTTGAGCTTTCCTTTGGATTCCTTTCCCATTTGATGCTTTCTTTCTCTTGGAATTTGGTTCCACATTACCCAAATCCAAGTCATTATCAAGTTGGACATAAGGGGTTTCTTCAATAATAGTATCGTCTCCCTACAGAAACAAACACAAAGACATTATGAATCTAAAAATAAGAAAAGATAAATTTATAATTTTTAATCAAAGCTTTTAAAAATAAACTTACTTGAGTGGATTGCATACTTTTTACTGATGATGAAGATGTCATAAACAACTTAGAAGAATTACTTTAGTGGAATTCAAATCTAAATGGAAAAGTATAAAATAAAGAAAAATTAATAATGAAAGAATAAAACCTAATCAGACACTATGCATAACTTGTTTCATAAACTATTCAATTTCAAGCATTCAAATAATTATATGTTTAGTTTACGAATACAATTATAAAGGAGAACAATGATTTTTTAATAGCAAATATAAAGAACAATGATAATTACCTTGAAGTTTGAAGTTTGAATACCTTAAAGAAGATGCCTTTGAATGTTTGACTAATCGCAGTACGTAGGTTAGTTTGGAATTGATAATAAGATATTTTAGGTTTAGGCTATGTTTTATATTAGTACAAGATTATGATAAATTAATTTATATTTGCCAAAAATACCCTTAGTAAAATTCGGTATTAATACCGCATTTTACCGAAAAATTACCGGTACCGATACCGTTATTTACCGATACCGAATTTTGAAAATTCTAACACCGATACTGGTACCGTTTATGATTATTCGGTACGGTACCGGTATTTCGGTAAAAAATCTCATCTCTAATAACCTGTTCAGTGCTCAACGATCCACAACGATGCTTTGCTCCATGTGCAAGACTCAACACTCTAGGTGGTATGATTTATGTTTGTATTGCCTACTTGCTAGTTTACATTCACATTGTGTGTTACACATGGTGTGCCCAGTTAGAGTAGTAACATGTTATCTATTAGCCCGAATGTGCTCTTTATGACACCCAACTGTTTACTTGAAACTTGACAAGTAGTGATCAAATCCTTTTCCTGTTTACTCCTCACCCCACTACGACAAGTGTTTTATGCGTTCTATCTATCCATACGATTGTCTCGACATGACGTCACCGTTACAGCTAGAATTCAGATATGATCCTCCATACATTCGGTTTGCACGTCGACATTCACGTAGACCAGAACTGTCCCAAACGAACTCAGATTTAGAAAACAATATACCCACGCGTCCATGTTGACAAACCCCATCATATCCACTAGTCGTCGTCACCAGAAACGAAGCAGTCATAGTTACACACGTTTGTCGTTGTACAACTCGAAACCCTATTATCCAAACTCTGTTATGGACCAATGATATACTCACATGACTATGAGGCAACGAACTTTCCTTTTCGTGTCGTTGCAGCCATCTACCATGACTGGAACTGTCTCTGAAGAACGGAATAGTCGGCGATATTCTTCGTTATTTGTTGGATTTTTGTTTTTGCTCAATTCTTCGTATGAACATCACCAACCTCCTATTCCTTCGATCCGCAAACAATATAACGAAATGCTAACAACCATACCACGATTTCCACCGATCACAAGATTACCCCCCCCCCCAATTACCTTGTTGGGTGGTTAATTAATATTTTACTTTGATCTACACCTTCGTATACCCAACTTAGCAAGCGGATGCCTCCTAATGATGGGATAGTCTTCGGGACATTCGAGGACGTTGATACGGATTACTCAACCTACATACGGACACGATGAACTACATATTTACCTCACCCCTTTCCCCCTTACACTACAAGAGTCGCACTTTGATCCTACGATGGTTTATCTTAATTATTATAATAATAATATAGAGATAGTGGGTCTGGCCTAATCACAGAAAATAGCAGCAAATTTCCTTCGGTCACTGGCACCCCACTTTGCCCAACTGGCTGGTCATTTCCATATTACTCGTTTTTGCTCAATTTGCACCAGCACCTGACAAAACACAAAATAATATAATATACAACTAATACTAAAAATAATAAATAAAAACTATACAAAAATTATACAATTTACACGGGACAAATATGTGTATTTTACCCTATATCAAATATCCCCACGCTTAACCTTTTTTCGTCCTCGAAAAAGAATTATGCATAACGGAATCATAGTCGAAATAATCATTCGGGACAAAAGCTTAATTTTCTTTATTAAAACTGAGACTTGTGTTAGCTGCGATTGCAAGTATACTTGTCCTCTTAAACCCAAACTCGGTTCCAAGCCCTCATCATGCAATTTAAGTTCAAATATTGGTCAATCTACCTAAGGTCTCACGCTAAGAATCGCAAGTCCACCTAATCCCCCCTCAAGCTTATAGGACAAAAGGAAAAACCACTGGGTTATTTCCTAAACGCTTTATACCAAGATCCAGAGAGTTTAAAATCAAATCTATTTTTTTATTTTTTTATTTTTATTTATTTATTTATTTTTAAATCGAGCGTAGACGTTGCATTCCCTAAGCAAGAGGCATTCCGGCTGTAGAGTCGCTATCCCCAACCACAGATTACATAGGCTTCGGTACTTTTTTTATTTTATTTTTTGCAAGGTCGATTTCACACACCCTAGCGGTAATCCGGCTGTAGAGTCCCTATCCCCAACCACAGACTATATAGAAGGGCTACTTTCGTTCAGTTTCTAGCTCGCTTATTTATTTATTTTTTCATTCTTTTTCCACGAGATAATGACCAAAAACTCTAACGATCTTAGCTTATAACGGCATCCCGTATACTATTATTGGCGGTTTCAATTTCCCCACTTTCCCTAGATGAGAACCCACTAGTAGACCGACAATTAGGTATATTTTAAGATCAAAGGAACCCAGAACCGAACCGAGCCTACCCGCGCATCCCAAACTAGACACAAGCATGATAATATTATCTCATATTATTATTATTTGAACCCGAACAAAAACCCGACTTTTCTATCATTTTCCGTTTTTTAGTTTTGCAAACTTCTAGTTTCAAAAGACATTTTCTAATTTTTTCAAAAATTTTTTATATATTTTTTTGTTGTATTTTTTTAATTTTTGACTCAAACGACTCACTAACTAGACACAAAACGATAGTTTCCCATCCCCACACTTAAACTCTACATTGCCCTCAATGTAGGATGGAAACCAACTCAAAAAAAAAACTAAAAATAAATAAGAAATAAAAAAAGGGCAAATTGGAAAGGACTTAGCTGGTTTAATTTGCGCGGATGCTCCAAAACTCTCGTCCAATCCAGCTCGATCGTATAGCATTTCGGTCGCGATCGGCTTTGACACTGACTGACATGCTTGATAAATGCCTGAAATCTGATAAGCAGCTCCAAAATCACCTGAATGGAGATTGAGTACGGGTGGTACATATTCAAACCTGCATAAACAAAAACAAGCAAACACCAAAGCAATACCGACTCGACAAAAACGACTGACTCAATACAACTAACTTAGACTCAATATACACAATAAATGACTCACTATACAAACTACCGAAAATATACCAAATATATAAAATTACAAACTCTACAAAACCTCCCCACACTTGAATTTAATCAGGAGGTTTCTCTTTGACCTGGACCCTGTCCAACCCGTTTAATTCCACCCGAACCTCAAAAATTTTCAAAAATATATTGGTGGAATTATACAATATTTTAAAAAATTGAAACGGGTCAGACCACCAAAACTTAAATTTACCTGGCATTAACCGAATGCGTGGCATGTAATGAGAAGACCGGTCATGTTTGAACTTCAATGGCTCCTTCTTCTCCGTCTTGTACCAGCTTTCGACCCACAAACAATCTCGGTTCTTCCTTTTTCTTGCCTTCTCCCGTGGTTTTGTTGATTTTGAAGTTTCATGTATCACTAATACCATGGCCCAGCTGTGGTGCTCTTCCTCTTCCACCACTCTTGCAGGATGATCCCCACACTTAGTCTCTTCATTTTGATGTAGGATTGCTCATCTCGGTTGGTTCACCTAATTCTGACCCTAAAAACTCATCCTTCCCAGACAACTTAGTTTCAATCTCTTCACTTTCTTCCTCTGCACCAAACATTAACCCTATTGAGTCTCCTAAATCCACTTCCTCCTCCATCACCTTTTCTTTTTCCACTTCATCAAACATCCAACCAGTGGAATCCCCCAATTCCACTTCTTCTTCAATAATTTCTTTCTTCACTAATGATCTTCGATAAGCAGCCCATTCTTCTTCATCTATCTCGTCATCAAAGTCACTCCCGAAATCATATATAATACTCTTCTGGACCGGAGGTAGGACTTCATCGTCCATTATCGTCTCCGTGACTGGAATGATCTCCTCAACTGACTCTTCTTCTACTTCCTCTAGCTCAACCCGCTATCGAACTACCTCCTCTAAACTTTCTCCACTACTGGTGGTGATATAAAGCTCTGGATTTTTATTTCTCTCCCACATCTGAGCGAACATCTCTTCTATCCTACTCAAGCTACCCTCTAAACCTCTATCGCTCGTCTGAACCAGGTTACGTTGCGGCTGCTGATACAGATCATTGTAATATGGCCGATTATCATAACCGTGCACAGAATACCCCTGTGAAAAATATGGCTGCGGCTGCACAAAAGGGTTAGCATAGTATTGCGTAGAGGACCCCTCATATTGTAAGCAATTAACAGTAAAATGAGGTCCTCCACTAGGGGTGCAAACGAGCCGAGCTACTCGCGAGCTACTCGAGCTCGGCTCGAAAAAAAGCTCGAACGAGCCGAGCTTAAACGAGCTCGAGCTTGAGCCCGAGCCTAAAAACAAGCTCGTTTACTAAACGAGCCCGAGCCCGAGCTTTGCTTATCGAGCTCGAGCCGGCTCGCGAGCCTAATTGAGCTTTCTGTTTATATATCTTTTTTATTAATATATTAAACATCTATTTGTATAATAATAATTACCATTTATATAAATATAAAAAATAACTAAATTATATGTATAATAATGGTTATAATTAATATAAATTAATTAATAAATACTAAACGAGTCGAGCCCGAGCCGAGCTCGAGCTTGAAAAATTACCTTCGGGCCGAGCTTGAGCTTGAGAAATAAAGCTTGAATCGAGCCGAGCTCGAGCTCGAGCTTTCATATGTTAAACGAGCTCGAGCTCGAGCCTGGTCGAGCTCGGGCTCGGCTCGGCTCGTTTGCACCCCTATCCTCCACAAATCTCACACATATTTACAAGACTCAAGAAATAAAAGACACGGACAATTAGACTCCTACGACTCAATATATAAAAGCAAGTAGCACGTATGTGTCAATTAAGTCCAAACAAAGTAATCAACGCAATTGCCAAAGAGTCCCGGGCAACGGCGCCAAAAACATGATATGCTAAAAGTGGTTCAATTAAATTAACTAAATTAAACCCTAAACTAGACTCTCTAAGCTTTAAATTTATAAAACTAAGACTCTCTAAACCCTAAACCACACGACCGGCAAGTGTACCGATCGATGCAGTATAGCCGAAGGAAGTCCGAGTATCGAACCCAAGAGACTCTACTAATTACGCTAATGACTCTATCTAGACTTAGACTGACACGGACTTAACTAATTGTTTATTTGATGGGGGGGGGGGTTTCTAAATATCCTAAAAATATAATTAAAATTATACTAACTAGACGAACTAGACGCGAACTCGAACGAAGGTTTTGACCAGAGATGATGAAGACTACCTAGGCTAGACGCAAGCTAAACTCAGAATGGATTTCTATTCGATAATTTTGTGGTATGGAACCGGGATCTTTGGATGCTAAACCTATTAAGACACCACTAAGCCCCTCAAACACTCTCAAGGCGATTCTTGTGGCACTACCTAGGCTGATACGCTCACCGATTTTCTAGATTTCCTCACAGTCCTCTAGTTTCTTGAAAGTGCCTATATAAGACGCTCTACCTCACAGCGCGAACTTCTAAAGCAACGACGGGTTTTAATCTTGATTTAATAGACAATGGAATGTTAAGGACTTATAACCAAACCAAGACCTATTAATAACCTCGAGCCTCACAGCGACAAGTTTAGCAGAACACTTGATTTTATTAAATTACCAAATATTACTTCTAAGGTTACTTACTAGATTTTCACCCTGAAGGATTAATGATCTATTACATGATAAAGACCGTCACCTAAATCAAGAACCCTAGCACAACCCTATTATGTGATAAAGACCGTCACCAAGGATTATACGAAGCAATAAACAGTGATAAAACAATTGTCAAGCACGCATATACACCAAGTTAAATTCCCAAAGCTTTTACAATACAAGAAAAATCCATAACCACGCCAAGAACCGAACAAAAATCCAAACTTTATTAGACTATTATCATTAGCCTAGGTAGTTAAAGAAGTTTAGCCAAGTATCATAGTCAAGAACAAGAAGCAAATCTCAAATAACAAACAATTCATAATTATGAGTTCGAATAACATAAAGTATATCAAACTAATGAATTAATTATTTGCAAACCCGGGATTGAATCTTGATCGTGGCTTGAACCCTCGAACCAACTCTTCTTCTTATTAATTCTTCAAGTCGCAGCCTCCTCTTCACTTTTATTTTTCTTCGTTCGATGTCGACTCCCCAAATTGATTGTATTTATTGGCAGCCTTCCCATATAAATGGGCTTCGTGTATGTCCACTGTTCGTCAAAAATTATAATGCAGCCCTTTTCTAATTGTGTCCCTTCTCTACGCACAACAATATGCTTGGCCCAAGTTCCAACTTATTCATCTTTCTTTTATTTCTTTTGAGTTGAAGCCCCCTTCGTGATGTGTTCCCCTTTTCATCATAATGATAATAAATTCTCACTAACATTTATATGTTGGCTTTTATTATAATAATATAGAGATAGTGGGTTTGGCCTAATCACAGAAAATAGCAGCAAATTTCCTTCGGTCACTGGCACCCCACTTTGTCCAACTGGCTGGTCATTTCCATATTACTCGTTTTTGCTCAATTTGCACCAGCACCTGACAAAACACAAAATAATATAATATACAACTAATACTAAAAATAATAAATAAAAACTATACAAAAATTATACAATTTACACGAGACAAATATGTGTATTTTACCCTATATCAAATATCCTCACGCTTAACCTTTTTTCGTCCTCGAAAAAGAATTATGCATAACGGAATCATAGTCGAAATAATCATTCGGGACAAAAGCTTAATTTTCTTTATTAAAACTGAGACTTGTGTTAGCTGCGATTGCAAGTATACTTGTCCTCTTAAACCCAAACTCGGTTCCAAGCCCTCATCATGCAATTTAAGTTCAAATATTGGTCAATCTACCTAAGGTCTCACGCTAAGAATCGCAAGGCCACCTAATCCCCCCTCAAGCTTATAGGACAAAAGGAAAAACCACTGGGTTATTTCCTAAACGCTTTATACCAAGATCCAGAGAGTTTAAAATCAAATCTATTTTTTTATTTTTTATTTTTATTTATTTATTTATTTTTAAATCGAGCGTAGACGTTGCATTCCCTAACCAAGAGGCATTCCGGCTGTAGAGTCGCTATCCCCAACCACAGATTACATAGGCTTCGGTACTTTTTTTATTTTATTTTTTGCAAGGTCGATTTCACACACCCTAGCGGTAATCCGGCTGTAGAGTCCCTATCCCCAACCACAGACTACATAGAAGGGCTACTTTCGTTCAGTTTCTAGCTCGCTTATTTATTTATTTTTTCATTCTTTTTCCACGAGATAATGACCAAAAACTCTAACGATCTTAGCTTATAACGGCATCCCGTATACTATTATTGGCGGTTTCAATTTCCCCACTTTCCCTAGATGAGAACCCACTAGTAGACCGACAATTAGGTATATTTTAAGATCAAAGGAACCCAGAACCGAACCGAGCCTACCCGCGCATCCCAAACTAGACACAAGCATGATAATATTATCTCATATTATTATTATTTGAACCCGAACAAAAACCCGACTTTTCTATCATTTTCCGTTTTTTAGTTTTGCAAACTTCTAGTTTCAAAAGACATTTTCTAATTTTTTCAAAATTTTTTTATATATTTTTTTGTTGTATTTTTTTAATTTTTGACTCAAACGACTCACTAACTAGACACAAAACGATAGTTTCCCATCCCCACACTTAAACTCTACATTGCCCTCAATGTAGGATGGAAACCAACTAAAAAAAAACTAAAAATAAATAAGAAATAAAAAAAAGGGCAAATTGGAAAGGACTTAGCTGGTTTAATTTGTGCGGATGCTCCAAAACTCTCGTCCAATCCAGCTCGATCGTATAGCATTTCGGTCGCGATCGGCTTTGACACTGACTGACATGCTTGATAAATGCCTGAAATCTGATAAGCAGCTCCAAAATCACCTGAATGGAGATTGAGTACGGGTGGTACATATTCAAACCTGCATAAACAAAAACAAGCAAATACCAAAGCAATACCGACTCGACAAAAACGACTGACTCAATACAACTAACTTAGACTCAATATACACAATAAATGACTCACTATACAAACTACCGAAAATATACCAAATATATAAAATTACAAACTCTACAAAACCTCCCCACACTTGAATTTAATCAGGAGGTTTCTCTTTGACCTGGACCCTGTCCAACCCGTTTAATTCCACCCGAACCTCAAAAATTTTCAAAAATATATTGGTGGAATTATACAATATTTTAAAAAATTGAAACGGGTCAGACCACCAAAACTTAAACTTACCTGGCATTAACCGAATGCGTGGCATGTAATGAGAAGACCCGTCATGTTTGAACTTCAATGGCTCCTTCTTCTCCGTCTTGTACCAGCTTTCGACCCACAAACAATCTCGGTTCTTCCTTTTTCTTGCCTTTTCCAGTGGTTTTGTTGATTTTGAAGTTTCATGTATCACTAATACCATGGGCCAGCTGTGGTGCTCTTCCTCTTCCACCACTCTTGCAGGATGATTTGGAAGGCTCGAATTTCTATCATTGGTGATCACTTATTGGAACCCTGAGGATGGTGATGTGTTGCTGATACGATCATACCCTCTTGAACATGTTTTCGCGTCCTTTCTTTGAAACCTCATGACTACACAGGCATATTTCAGATTCATTCACACGACCTAAGGAAACTCCTCCGAACTTGATTGCTTACCGACTTGATAAATCGAAAACTCTTCTAAGTTCGTGGATCTAGGTGAATTATTCCTCCTTCGCATGTGGGTGAGCACAACAACTTTGACGGAAGTTTCAGTAATCCTTAACACTGCAAACTTGTGCGACAACCATTCTTTTCTGATTAATTCTTGTTATGCTTAATATACCAGCGTGGCACCTCTTTTCGAAAAACGGCGTTCTTCATTTTAACCTTATGCAAATTGTGTACGACCAGCTATACCCTCGACAACAGGTAAACCCCTGCTACGGATTCTTAAACGCTTACGCATCGATTGCGACTACCTTTTTTGCATGTTTCCACATCCATTCACGATATACTTCTCGAATCCTATGATCCTAATCCTAACAACATTCTCCGCGAACTCTCGCTTGGAAGAGTTACTCTCTACAAACATTGCTCGAGGAGCAATGGGCCATGAATGTCACAGATATGATGATATCATAAGCACTGTCCTTGGAACTCGGTCCGGCCGATATAGATTCTCAGTCACGACATTCGAATTTAGCCTACATTGACGGATATACCACTTGTTCTCTTTGACGATATCCACGACTACTCCAAGAACTAGTAGGAATCCGAACGATACCTACACCTTATCATGGATCTCCTATAACACAAACAACCTTATATTAAGTTTCCAACGTGCGACTTTTGACGTCATGAAGCCCGCTTTTCTTGATCGTATGCACAAACCCTCACAGCTCTAACTCGAAAGATTGCACAGGAATCCGCGTTTCAAGCAGTTGAAGGTGAAACTCTGTAGTGCACCATCTACACCGATCACAAAGGTCTCCAGCATATCTTGGATCAGAAGGAGTTGAATATGTGAGAGCAACGATGGGTCGAACTCCTTAACGACTATGAATGCGCAGTCAAGTATCATCCGGGCAAAGCCAACGTTGTGGCTGATGCCCTCAGTCGTGCAATAAACTTTTGATTTAAAATTCTACTCTTGCTCCCTGCAAGATTTTGGAAATCTTAATGGTTTCTCCGTTTGCTGTTTCTACTAAACATTCTTGTGGGAGTTTAGTTAATGGTTGGTTGAGAAGTTTGCAAAACGAAGTATTAATAAAACTTTGGTTTGCATCAGAGTCAAATAATACTTTAGCAAAAACGTCATTAACTAAAACCGTACCGGCTATCACGTTCGGAATCATATTTGCTTCTTCTGCAGTCAGAACAAATGCTCTAGCATTTTTAGTAGTCTTGTTGTTCATGGCGGGAGTTAGTTTCGGATAGTTCGGCTTGATGTGACCCCTTTCTCCATAGTTGAAGCACATTCTGTTATTAGGTTTCTTCCTACAATCTCCTTCATTGTGTCCTGGTATCTTGCAGAAATTGCAGTAAGTGGAACATCTTCCCGAATGCTTCTTCTTGCAAGCCTTACAATAAGGTGCAGAGGTAGAACCTACATTTTTCCCACGTTTGGAATTACCGTAGCGAAATTCCTAAGTAAGCCTTTGAGCTAGGTTCCTCCTCTGGTCCTCTTCTCGTGTACGCACTAATTCATCAGTTAAGGTATTTGCTAGTTCTACAGCTTCTTCTATTGTTTGAGGTCTAGCTGCCTTGACTACATGTCTAATCTCACTTATTAATCCCCAGATGTAGCGGGAGATTAATACTGGTTCTGGTGATGCAAGGGTTGGCACTATTCTAGCATATTTAAAGAATAATGTAGTGTAACCCTTACTATCCACTCCAGTCACTCTAAGGTTTAAGAACTTATTTGCTATTTGTTCCTTTTCATTGGGAGGGCAGAATTTCCTTTCTACCATGTTTTTAAATTCCTCCCATTCCATATTGTAAACCCTGTCACTACCCCTAGACTGGAGGATAGTGTTCCACCATTCTAAGGCTGAGTTCTTAAATAGATCGGAAGCAAACATTATCTTATCCTCTTCCGCACACTTGCTTATTTTCAAGACTGCCTCAGTCTTTTCTATCCAGCGTAAAGCTGCAACGGCCCCTTCATTGCCCGAGAATTCCATTGGTTAACAAGACCAGAATTCTTTATAAGAACAACCATAAGACATGGTTCTTCTTCTTTTGGGAATGGGCACTTGAAGTATGGGTCCATTGTTTACGCTGTGTTCAGGTTCAGTAGGTCGTTTACTGCCATGATTACTTTTATTATCTGCTTCTTTAACCGTTGTGATAATATATGGCATCGCATATATTATCCCTTGTGCCACTATGTGTTGGATGACACTGTTATCCACTTGATTTCCATTATTATCGTTGTTATTCTGGTTATCGTTATTCTGGTTTTCCTGGTTCACTTCGTTGTTCATCTGAATTTCAAACATTTACCACATATTAATATCACAGGACAATATCCAATAGAAACAATCACACAACACACATATGGATCAAAATCGTCGAACATTGCGACTTACTCTATTTTATATTGTGCATCCATATATATTACAATACATATATTTTACAATACAACTGAAATTGAAATTACAATACTATTAGAGATCAGTTGCTATCATCTAGTTTTTTTTTCAAACATACACACGTATTATATATTATTATTATTATTATTATTATTATTATTATTAGTACTACTACTATCACTAGTATGAGTTCATCCAGAACTCCGTATTACGCTCGTCATACTTCCAGACGAGTCGTTCTCCTATCTGCCTCATCCTCTCACTACCTTCTAAAATCTCCTCACCAAAGGTTCGGAGTTCTTGCACATTTTCTGCACTCATTGGGGGTGCAGGAGCTGGTACTGGGTTTGGGAACTGGGGCATGGGTTCTTGGTAAGGGTAAGGATTCTCTAGAATTTCCCTGATGTATTGGTCGTTATAGTAGGGATCTAAAGGGTCCAAGTCTGGGTAGGCTACTAGGTTTGGCATGGGTTCCTCTGGTATTGGGTAACGTTGCTGGTAATCCCTATGGTCGTCAAACCACAGGTCGTAGTCTGGATCTAAAGGATTGGGTGCTGGTACTCTAGGTATCTCAGTGGGGTCAAAATCAGGCATTGGGATTTGATTTTCTGAGTTGACTTCAATTTCCATTGGTTGTGTGGGAAACAGTGGTAAGGGCTAGGGTGCTATGAGTTGCTCTAAATTAGGGTCTGCAGCTGTAGTTGTTAAGATATGAAAGTTTGCTAGACTCCTATTGAGCATATCCTGGGCGTGAGCATCTGTTTCTCTCTTACCGGCTGCCAAAGCTCGCTGCTGTTGTAACTTTTTCATCCTCTTCCTACATTCATGCGCGCCTCTGCTGAACCATCCTCTTTTCTTAGGAGGGAATGGCTCTTCAGATTGGGCCTTGAACACGAATATCCCATCTTCGTTGTCAGCTGAATACCCTAAGAGGGTAGGCTGTGAAGAGGTGCCTTCATCCCTAGGTGAGCTGGACAACTGACGGTAGGCGTCGGAAGGTCCTTCGTCGCTCATACTGTAAACTAACAAATAGTCAAATAACACACAACAATAAAATACAGATATGCACGTAGTTCCGTAGAAAATTTCCTAACATTTTGAATAATATCTTGGTGTCAGCATAACACTTCTGTGGCTGAATCAGTGGCTTAGCTCTGATACCACCTTCTGTCACAACCTCCGTTCCCTATTCTACCCGAGAATGGGCGGCCGCGGCCAATTTCAGTGGTATCGGTGTTTATCAATTTGGCAGCGGAAATTACATCAGGATCGTAGTTAGGAAATATTTTATCAAAGTAAAATACCACGCTTTTAAATATTAAACACATGGGAAATCCCAAGTTTCAAGTACACATTTTTAGAGGGATAAACCCTCTTTTATTTAAATAAAACATCTCTTTATTTTAGGTAACTTTATAGCCACTTTTCCAAGCCTTCAGTGCTGTCCAGCTGGCTCCTATTTGGCTTTTCACATTTTGTTACCTGAAACGCGTTTAAAAACATTTTGTCAGTGGGAAATACTGGTGAGTGAATCCCAATTTAATCAAGACAGTTAAAACCATTTTACAGCATTGAGGGCGATCGCGCAATTACATTTGTTTCCATCTACTATAATTACCACCCACGGTACTGTCAACCCAACTTGTGGTCATGTTACTACTCACAATGTAGTAACAAATTTTGTATACAAAACCCCAACATACCGACGATAATTGTAGAATACAAATACTCAATCACTGTTTAATATAATGTAAAACATTTGAGGTTTTGTAAAAACAGTTTGCAAAAAGGAGGATTACTCACATTGCTGTCTTAGGGTTTTCCTTAAGGATTTCCTGGTGATTATCTATTAATTACACAATGCACACACGTTAGTATAGTAACCCAATATTTACATTAGTAATACCCTCCCCGAGACAGCATTTCAACGACCACGTCGGGCAGAACCTCGACAGCCGTTACGGAACCCTGGATCAATCGGGCAGCGTATCTAATACGTAACCGGGGCACGAGGCAGGACTTCGTTATTTAGGGGGGTATAGTGCCCGGGTATAGTGCCTACTATATAGAAATTTGAGAGAGAAAGCTGTGAATGAGCGAATTCAAATGAGAGCCGAAACTCTCAATTTATAGGGCTGATCAGTCATAGCGTCGCGCCCCGCGGTGCCCTAAGGCTTAGCCTTCGCGGGCCGCGATGTAGGGGGTCTAGGGCATAGGGTTGTCCGGTCAACAGAATAGTCTCGACAATTGTTGCCACGTGGCGGCTCCGGGTAAAGCCTCGTAGCCAGGCTGTCGCGCCCCGCGTAGGCCTTGTACCTTCTTCGTCGCGGGACGCGAGGCCCATTATTTATTTATTTTATTTTATTTTTAATAAAATTAAGGTATTTGGGGTCGTTTTCGCATACGAGGTGTATTTTAGGACGTATTAGGATATTTTAAATACTTTTAGGGTGTCGGAATTATTTTGGAGGGTTGTTATACGTACGAAGATGTGCCTTCGTACAAAGGTGGTGGCTTCACACAGTTGGCTTGTTCCGTGTTCAAAATCGAGTGTTCTTCGCGTCATGCTTCGAGAAATCGAGTGTTCATCCCTCTGGCCTTAAGCTACTGATTAAACTTAGAACCGGAGAGGTCTTTGTTCAAGTCACAGGTGAGAACTTGGGATGGGTTGTGTGAAACCAGTGCCTTCGTACGAAGCCGGGCTTCACACAGAACAGTCCAGCTTTCACAAGTGGCTGTTTCTTGCGTTCAGAGCTGTGTTTTCGTCTGAATCAAATGTGTTTTCGAGTCCTATTCAAGACGGTTTTGACACCACTTCGTCCCACTGTCCAGTGAACGAAATATATGTCGGTTTTGTTCCGTTTTGTGTAAAAATCGAGTTTAAAAGGGTTTTCACTTAGATCTAACACTTGGTGAGTGTGAAACCGGTAGATTTCTAACTTGGGAAGCCGAAGCTAGGCCCAATACACTCGGTCAAGTGTAGATCCGTAGTAAAATAAGAAGATTTGATGAAAAAGATGAAGGTTTTTATAAAAAGAATGGAGGTCTTCATAGAAATGAAGAAGTTTTGGTGAAAAAGTTAGAAAAAGATGAAGTTCAGATGAAAACAAAGAAGTTTTGATGAAATCGAAGATAAAGTTGTGTAAAATCCTAGTGGAAATCATTTTGGAACATGTAAAATTGGTAAATCTTACTTGAAAACAATTTAGACAGCAATTCGGCAGCGTTTTGGAGTGAAATGGTAGCAATGAGTGAAATGGAGAAGAGCTTGGGTATTTATAGGAGAGGGCAGGTGGTCTTTTATGAAGGCCCTGCCTTCGTACGAAGCCAGTGGCTTCGTACGAAGCCGGGTGTCTTCATACGAGGCTACCAGTTTGGTGTAGAAGGTTTCCGTTTCGCGTATAGGGTATTCGTTTGGTGCGTTTTGTTGCGTTAGCTATTTCAGGTACTTTAAGTATTTTAGCGAGATACTAAGTGTTGCGTTACGTTGCATATATATACAAGTAACCGCGTTTTGAGTTTGCGTTGTGTTTGCGTTGCGATGGTGCGAGAGCGAGCGAGTAATTTAGATACTCACGAGATGTAGTAGTGTAAGCGTAAGCGTTATAAGCGTTATAAGCGTAAGCGTTATAAGCGTAAGCGTTATAAGCGTAAGCGTTATAAGCGTAAGCGTTATAAGCGTAAGCGTTATAAGCGTAAGCGTTGTAAGCGTTATAAGCGTAAGCATTGTGATGTGCGATATAGCGTGTTGTAATAAGCGTTGTAGTATGAAAATATGCGATGTAGCGTAGTAAGCGATATAGTTTACATTATGATCCGAATCTCGGTGCTAGGCGTAACGAGAGTAACGAGCGCGAAGTGCGGGTTGTTACACATACGATGGCCCCTTTGTATTATGGGAAAAACAACTTGTCGTTCGCACCACATCTCATTATTGTTATCACAGCGCCTCTTATTACTACGTTGTCTCGCGTGTATCATGTGTAACATCCTTGTTTTCTTTGCAGGTTGACTTGATGTGTCTGTGTCCATTAGTTGTGGTCCCTCGGTGATGTCTTTTACCATTTGTGCCAATTTTCCTAACTTTACTGCTCGTTCTAACTGTTTCTTTAGTTGGAAACAATCATCTGTGTCATGAACTTACGCGCATTGGATGCGGGGCTGATAGAGAAAGTTTTTCCATCATAAGGACCTCTGATGGCGTCTTGATGAGCTGAGTGAATACTCAATCTTTGGCATCATTTTTCGGCACATCACGTGGCCGATCATTGAAAGAGTTTCCTTATTTGTCGTTGCGAGGGTAAGAATCACTTCAAGGAAAACTGTCTGATTTCGAGATAACTAATTGCCATGATGATTGTAGACGAGTCCCCGAAGAGTTTTTACGATTTCTTTTCTGATCATTATGTCTAGGAGCTTCTTGCTGGTGGCCAGGTTTCTCCAGGACTCGATTGGTTGATATTGTCTTCTCCGTTCACGTATAAAATTTGGTTGCTTCCATGACACCACTCCATGTTTTTGGCATACCATCATGTTCATTTAGACATCGTAACATGTCATCAGACCTTGCTCCTTGAATGAAACTTACTTTCCTTATGTCTTCCGTGACGCTACCAATTTGAAGTGCCTCCTCATTGTAGCGCGTGATGTAATCGTCCATTGACTCATTATCTCTGCGCCTTATATACATTATGTCTCGAACACCCTTTGTGTGCCTTTTGTTGGCTAAACAAAAGCTTAAATTTGTCTAGAAGCTCTTTGAAATCATTTATCTCTCCTGCCGGCAAGCTATCAAACCACAGATGTGTTGGTCCCACCAGAGTTTGCACAAACTTGTGACACCATGCAGGGAGGTTCCATCACATAATCTTCCCTACTGTTAAGAAGACACTCAAGTGGTCGTATGGATTAGTGTTGCCATCATATGTTTTGATTATTTAAGGCATCTTTGTTTTTCAGTGAAATCAGCTTGCGCTTTGTGTGGCGTAAATTTGTTTCTTACACTCATTTCTTCTATTCCATAAACTACTGGAAGCCAGTAAGTCCTCCACCTGATCATCTGGAGGATGACATTGATTTTTATTTCAATGATTTTTACAACAATAATGCCAAACTTAGTATGATAAAAACACCATATGATGATTGGTAGTATCTTAGTGTGTACCATAGATTACTTTCATGCCTGGCCAGTATGAAAGATTAATGCATAGAACCTCCAAGATCTCCAACAATCATATTGTACTGATATCAACTAATAGTAAGCATCTAAATATATTTTGGTGATATCATTGCCATAAGAATAATCATTGATTTTATGAAGCCCTTTTCATTTTATTCCTTCAAATGTTATGAAGGTCACATTTTATTGCTCCTACCATATCAAACAAATCTCTTGATTGCTCACATATAGACAAAGGCCAAAAACACATGTTCCCACCAATGAGTGGTTGAGAAAGTGTAAATTTTGGTCCAACTATGTGACGATATGTGTCCCAAATCTCCACATAATCCTGACTATGTGGAAGGAGAGGAACCTATATTGAATACGTCGACTGAGACGTGCCCCGAATCTCCAAATAATCCCGACTATGTGGAAGGAGAGGGACCTATATTGAATACGTCGACTGAGACGTGTCCCGAATCTCCAAATAATCCTGACTATGTGGAAGGGGAGGGACCTATATTAAATACGTTGACTGATATGTGTCGCAAATCTCCAAATAATCCCGACTATGTGGAAGGAGAGGGACCTATATTGAATACGTCGACTGAGACGTGTCCCGAATCTCCAAATAATCCTGACTATGTGGAAGGAGAGGGACCTGTATTGAATATGTCGATTGAGACGTGTCCCGAATCTTCAAATAATCCCGACTATGTGGAAGGAGAAGGACCTATATTAAATACGTTGACTGAAACGTGTCCTAAATCTCCAAATAATCCCGACTATGTGGAAGGAGAGGGACCTATATTGAATACGTCGACTGAGACGTGTCTCGAATCTCCAAATAATTCCGATTATGTGGAAGGAGAGGGACCTATATTGAATACGTTGACTGAAATGTGTCCTGAAATCTCCAACTAATCCTGACTATGAGGAAGGAGAAGGACTAAAAATGACAAATCTATACGGCTAAGACAAATTGGTCAAAAGCCCGCGAGCAATCAAGCAAATATATTTCCCCTCTAAATTTATTCGGTCCACTAGTTCTTACGCGACTAAGACTAGCAAATTGACCATGTTCAAATAAGAAACTATGTCTTAAAGCACATATTCCCACCAGTGGTAGTGGTTGAAAGGTGATTGTAGTGGAAAACTATTTCCCTCACACCAAAATATATAAATAGTCTTAATGACTTATAAGTGATTTTCGTCCAACTATGTGATGACACTTATCCCAAATCTCCAACTGATTCCCGACTATGTGGAAAGGAGAGGAAAATTTTCGTCCAACTACGTGACGATACTTGTTCCAAATCTCCAACTAATCCCAATTATGTGGAAGGAGAAGAACCTACATTAAATACAGTGACTGAAACGTGTCCCAAATCTCCAACTAATTCCCGACTATGTGGAAAGGAGAGGAAAATTTTTGTCCAACTACGTGACGATACTTGTTCCAAATCTCTAACTAATCCTAACTATGTGGAAGGAGAGGAACCTACATTAAATACCTTGATTGAAACGTATCCCAAACCTCCAACTAATTCCTGACTATGTGGAAAGGAGAGGAAAATTTTCGTCCAACTACGTGATGATACTTGTTCCAATTCTCAAACTAATCCCAACTATGTGGAAGGAGAGGAACCTACAGTAAATACGTTGACTGAAACGGATCTCAAATCTCCAACTAATTCCCGACTGTGTGGAAAGGAGAGGGAATTTTCATCCAACTATGTGACGATACATGTTCCGAATCTCCAACTAATCCCAGCTATGTGGAAGGAGATGAACCTACAATAAATACGTTGACTGAAACGTATCTCAAATCTCCAACTAATTCCCGACTGTGTGGAAAGGAGAGGGAATATTCATCCAACTATGTGACGATACATGTTCCGAATCTCCAATTAATCTCAGCTATGTGGAAGGAGAGGAACCTACAATAAATATGTTGACTGAAACGTATCTCAAATCTCCAACTAATTCCCGACTGTGTGGAAAGGAGAGGGAATATTCGTCCAACTATGTGACGATACGTGTTCCGAATCTCCAACTAGTCCCAACTATGTAGAAGTAGAGGAACCTACCTTAATTACGTTGACTAAAACGTGTTCCGAGTCTCCAAATAATCCCGACTATGAGGAAGGAGAGGGACTAAAAATCTTTAGAACTATATAGCCAATTATAAATGACAACCCATTACCAGCTGCGGTGAGTGAGACTAATAGATCTAAGACATATAGATCTACAAGATCAAACGTAAATAAATCTAAAAAGGATCTAAGACTAGTAGATCCAAACAAATATTTTATCTCACATAAACCCTAAGACTTCACAGGAGATTGTGAAGCCATCGATGCCAAAAAAGGGCTCGGCGAGATAGAAATCATTATAAGATATCAGCGACCATGCTGTATACGAAAATCGATCAAATATGCATCGCATTCTGCTTAGGAAATACGTTAACCTGGTGGAAGGCACTGACCCAATCCACTGGCAAGGTTGCACTGTACAACCTAAGTTAGCCTAAATTCGTGGGACTGATCCGCGAGACATATCGCCCACCTCACGGGGTGGAGAAAGTTGAATCTGATTTTCTGAAACTGACAATGAAAAGTCTCAACTGTCAAGCTTAAGTATCTGACTACAACTCGTTATTGAGGCTAGTTATCTATTTGATTACCCCTAAGTCTAAGTGCATTGCGCGATTATTTGGAGGACTCGCTCCAGAAATTAAGGGGATGGTTAAATCCTCCTAACTTGCTACATTTGGATCCGCTGTGGATCTTGCTTTATCTCTCACTAAAGAGAAAATACAGTCAGGTTATGAAACTGACCAAGAAAAACTTAGACCATAAGGAGTATACCTCCAACTATAATGTCTAAGTTAGATCCATACCTAATTATCCTTAAGACTAAACATATTTGTAAAGCATAAAGGGTTAATACCTGGAATTTAGAAATGGCAAAATCATCCAATATTGTTACTTTCCGGTCATAAGTAAATTTGACCTTTGGCCTAACTGAAAATGAGATTCGGTTAAGAGAGGCTAGGGCCAAAAAGAGAAAAACTGATTTCTCTTATTCAACTTGAACCTATTAAGGACAAACCTGAATATGAGGTTTATAGAAAAAAGGAGCATTTCGAGAAAATGCCTCCATAAACAATAAAAGGGTTATGGTGCAGATAAGAAAGTTGACCGCAAGACCTATAATTACAAGGAAATAACCTTTTAGATTCTAGAAGGATGTTTTATATCCATTAAGAATCAAACAATTCCGATTAAACCCCTTCCTATGACTCAAGCTGAATCTAATACAACTTTTAAACATGGATTGGTTGTCACACCCTGGCTTTTGCGGAAGCGTAGGTTTATTTGGTGTGACTTCTTAATACCATAGCAACATTCACAACAATGCTATATGATAAAAAATACGTGATGTTCATCCATTAAAATAACTTAGAAAATGCATAACATATTGTCTTTTAAAACATCAACCACAAAATACATTACAAACCATGACTTGTTTAAAATGAGTTCATAAGACTCAATGAAAGACTACCAACAAAACGAGGATAAGAGACATGTAACTCATCCAGGAAGGAGTTACACTTCCCAAACCCTACAACTCTGGATGACATTCTTATTTAGTACGCAGCTTGACTAACATGCAACACATGCCAGATCCAATTAATTCCCTGAAATACATGTAGTTTGAAAAGTCAACAAAAAGTTGAGCGAGTTCATGTGTATGTGAGTCTGTATAAACCTTGAAGTGCGTCTGTATGTATGAAAAACCCTGGTATGTAGCAATTTAAGGAAAAATAAAAGAGATCGCCAATGGGTTGCAAAGCCATTAGTATGTGTGAAACGGTGCAGGAAGTACTCAAACCTAGCAAATTTGTACCGGGCCTCCGGCTGTAAGACACAGTCACCACTATGGGCCTCCCTGGCCTCATGGGTGTGGGCTCGCTACACCCAAATAGATCTATCACTTATGTCCCTCGGTCCAACGACGAGGATTAATGGCCTTAAGTGTTGTACCCACCTTCACATGATCTAAGCGTCTAAACCCTCCTTAAGCTAACCATACCATTTATAAAACCGTCTGTAAATTATAACATGTATCTCACCCCCGAAGTATAAAACTGAAAATAGTTAAAAAGAAAAGGGGGACATGAACTCACAGTAGTGCGTCTTGAATCGAATCTCAAATTCTGTCCGCTACACGACAACCTACAACGTACTAATGTCTATTAGACGAACGGGCCGTGCCTTGGCTTAGAGTTTAGTGTTTTGAGTCACGTTTCTTATATTGTTCCGCGTGATAATTATTTGTCAAAATAGTTAATATTTTAACTTAATCATATGTCATGTTGGGATATTTGTTCGTTCAATGTTCTAGTAACTCTTGTTTAGAAAATATTTACTAAGTGTTGGATTTTCGGAAAATTTCGCCATGGTCTCCTTTGTAAATGGAGGTGTCCATGCATAATAGCATATCATTTTCTTTTACATATATCCCGTAGATCGTTCTTAAATAACCAAACCGACATTTAGACATGCAAAGCATTACTTATGTTGTTTCAGCTTTATTAATCAAAACTGGACTGTTTTCGAGGATTTTTATAAAATAGTTAAACTTTGCCAAAAATTCCCAAATTTTTACAGAATGTCTCACACGATCCAAATTTTATTATGTAAAAAACATCGGGGTCCAATTCATCACCAATATTTTATAGAAATTCATTTACCCGACTGCAATCAGATTTGTTACTTTCTGATTGCAGTCTACGGAATAATTCACTAAAAATTAATCGTACATCCGATTGACGAGATTCCAGTTGGAGGATCACGGAGACAACAGTGACCACCTACAGTATATATTCCATGAGCTGATTCCACTCAGGTTTCAAGTTATGACTCCGAATACAACACACTTTTTCTGCAGTAAAAACACAGCTTGAGCTGCTGTCCAAAAACAGTCCTTTAAAAATAGTAAACAACCTCGAAAAATTACGATTCTAGTGCTATTTGATCGGTTGTTCAAAAATACATAATTTAGGCTTCAGAAAATCAGTTTTTCGATTTATAAAGGTCCAGTTACGGCCTATTGAAGTCGGCTGAAAATGTAAATCAACATGTTTATTTATAGTTTAATTCATTCAATGTTCTTGTAAATAGCATTATACTACAACTTTTAACTTCAAAACAAGATGATCAAAGGTTTAGCAAGGACTTACTACTAGCTTAAAGCTAGGGATGAATCTCTAGTGAGAAAAATGTTGAGAAAAGATGATGAAAAAGCTAGAACAAGCTCCTTTGAATGCTCTTCAAGAGGCAACCTTCATGGATCCTTCAAAGCTTTGAATGGAACTTGAATATGAAGAAGATGGTGATGTTAAAATGGTGGTGATGGTGGCTGCTATGGGGGAGCTGAAAATGAGAGAGAGAGGAGTGAGGTGATAGAGTGAATGAAGGTGGTGATGATATAGAGTGCATTGGAACTCATAAGCCACTCTAACTAACCTAGAGAAATGATTATCTAGATTTTTGGCCAACCAAAATTAAGGGAATAAAAATAAAATCCAAACAAAATATATGGTAATGATGAGGGCCAAAATTTGTTAGGGGGGGGGGGGTAAATTGTAAAATTTGATAATTAGTGGGCAAATAATTAGGAGGTTAAGAGTATTTTCTAGAATAGTGAGTGTATGTCATGTTTCTATAGTGTGTGGGGATTTTTGTGACCATAATTATTTAAGAATAATGAAGTAATGAAGTAAATGTGGGTACTTGGCCTTCATACGATCCTCACGTTCCCATGTGAATTCTGGGCCATGTCGTGCATTCCATCGAACTTTGACAAGTTTGACACTACTCCGGCGTGTCTTGCTAACTTTCCAATCCGTAACCTCAACCGGTTCTTCAACAAAGTGGAGTGTGTCGTCGATATGAACTTCGTCAGCAGGAATGACAATTGTCTCTTGAGTTGGACTCTTTTTCAGGTTAGATACGTGGAATGTATCATGAAGCCTGTAAGTTCAGCAGGTAAGTCCAATTTGTATGCTACAAGCCCAATCCTTTGCAGGATTCTGAAAGGGCCAATGTAACGCGGATTCAACTTCCCATGCTTTCCAAAGCGTGCCACACCCTTCCAGGGTGAAACCTTTAACAAAACCATATCCCCAACTTGAAACTCTAAAGGTTTCCTCCTTTGGTTTGCATAACCTTTCTGTCTGTCGCGAGCTGCCTTGATGCGCTCTTGAATTTGAAAGATCTTGTCTGTTGTTTCTTGAATTATTTCGGGACCAACCAGTTGTCTATCACCCGCATCAGCCCAGCATAGCGGTGATCGACACTTGCATCCGTAAAGAGCTTCAAATGGTGCTGCTTCAATGCTTGTGTGGTAGCTGTTGTACGAAAATTCGACCAATGGTAAGTGATTGTCCCAGCTACCACCCAGGTCCATTACACATGCTCTCAGCATATCTTCCAATGTTTGAATTGTTCGTTCACTCTGGCCATCCGTTTGTGGGTGAAACGCTGTACTCAGATTTAACTGAGAACCAAATGCTTCTTGAAAGGACTGCCAAATCCTTGACACAAAGCGTCCATCTCTATCAGAGATAATCGAGAGAGGCACTCCATGGCGTGCAACAATCTCCCTCATGTATATTTCAGCAAGTTTACTCATGTTGTCCTTCTCCTTGATTGGCAGGAAGTGCGCACACTTTGTTAGACGGTCTACTGTTACCCAAATTGTATCATGGCCCTTGGGCGTCTTTGGCAATTTCGTTATGAAGTCCATGGAAATTTGTTGCCATTTCCAATTGGGTATTTCAGGTTGCTGTAGAAGACCTGAAGGCTTCTGGTACTCGGCTTTAACCTTGGCGCACGTTAAACATTTGCTAACATATACAGCAACATCGCCTTTCATCCTAGGCCACCAATAGAAATCCTTAAGATCTTGGTACATTTTATCCGCCCTGGATGAATCGAGTACCGTGACTTGTGAGCCTCATCGAATATTATCTTTCTCAACTCACCAAACACAGGAACCCAAATTCGTCTCATGAAACACAAGGTTCCTTCCCCGTTCGGTACCAACTGCTTCTCCATCCCACGGAGGTACTCATCCTCGATATTCCTTTCTTTGAGAGCTTCTCTCTGCACGGCACGAATGCGCAGCGAGAGGTCTGTCTAGACAATCATTTCTAAAGCCCTAACCCTGATGGGCTTGATTCTTTCCTTTCGACTTAGGGCATCAGCGACCACGTTCGCCTTCCCTGGATGATACTTGATTTCACAGTCGTAATCCTTCAACAGCTCAACCCAGCGTCTCTGTCTCATGTTAAGTTCTTTTTGGTCAAAAATGTGCTGTAGGCTCTTGTGATCAGTGAAGATTGTACATCTCGTGCCATACAAATAATGTCGCCAGATCTTTAGCGCAAATACCACCGCGCCTTGCTCCAAGTCATGCGTGGTATAATTTTTCTCGTGTACCTTCAGCTGGCGCGAGGCATAGGCTATGACTTTCTGTCGCTGCATCAACATGCAGCCTAAACCCTGACGCGAGGCGTCACAATATACCACGAAGTCGCCCGTGCCTTCGGGTAGAGCTAAAATCGGTGCGTCACAAAGCTTGTTTTTCAACAACTGAAACGCTTCTTCTTGCTTGTCGCTCCAATCAAACTTCTTGTCTTTCTATGTGAGTGCGGTCAGAGGTTGAGCGATTTTAGAAAAATCCTCAATGAACCTTCGATAATAACCAGCCAACCCTAAGAACTGTCGAATCTCGGTTGGCGTCTTTGGAGTCTCCCAATTCTTGATTGCTTTAATCTTTGTAAGATCCACATGGATTCCATTTCCATTAACCACATGTCCAAGAAACTGGACTTCGCGTAACCAGAACTCACATTTTGAGAACTTAGCATACAACCTCTCCTTTTTAAGTAGCTCCAAAATAGCTCTTAAATGCTGTTCGTGCTCATCCTTAGTCTTCGAGTAGATCAAAATATCATCAATGAATACGATTACGAACTTGTCGAGGTACGGCTTGCAGACTCTGTTCATCAAGTCCATGAAAACTGCTGGTGCGTCTGTTAGCCCAAACGGCATAACCAGGAACTCGTAATGTCCATATCGAGTTCTAAAAGCAGTCTTGGGAATACTTTCCTCTTGTATCCTCAGTTGATGGTAACCTGATCGTAGATCGATCTTCGAGTAGAAACTTGAACCTTGTAGTTGATCGAACAGGTCATCGATCCTTGGCAAAGGATATCTGTTTTTGATAGTCAACTTATTAAGCTCGCGGTAGTCTATACACATACGGAAACTACCATCCTTCTTCTTAATGAACAAAACTGGAGCTCCCCAAGGAGAGAAGCTTGGTCTGATGAATCCCTTGTCTAACAGCTCTTGGAGTTGTGTTGACAGCTCTTGCATCTCTGAAGGTGCAAGTCGATAAGGTGCCTTAGCCACAGGCGCGGCACCTGGAACTAAATCAATGTGAAATTCGACTTGTCTTGGAGGCGGCAATCCTGGCAAGTCTTCTGGAAAGACTTCAGGATATTCCTTTACGACTGGAATGTCTTCAATCCTTGGCTCAGCAGCGTCTTTATCCATGATGTGTGCCAAAAAGGCAACGCATCCTTTCTTCAAACACTTCCTAGCTTTCAAGCAGCTAATGATCCTTAATGGCGTATCGCGCTTTTCTCCATGAACTACAATCGTCTCTCCATCGGCCATTGGGATGCGGATGGTCTTTTCATGACAAACCACCTCGGCTTTGTTGCTAGACAACCAATCCATCCCTATTACCACGTCGAAGCTTCCCAACTCGACTGGCAGTGGGTCTAGCGTAAATTCGTGCCCTCCCAGTGCTATTATGCATCCCCTGATGACTTCACCCGTTTCAACTAGTTTCCCATTCGCCAATTCGATCGAGTACGGAACGTCTAACTTACTAGCAGTTAACCCAAGCATATTCTTAAATTCTAACGATACAAAGCTATAATCGGAACCAGTATCAAATAGAACGGATGCAAAGCGTTGGTTTATAGGGAACGTACCAGTGACAACATTTGGGTCCTGGCGTGCTTCCCTAGCTCCAATGTTGAATACCCTTCCACGAGCTTGGTTGAGCTTTGGGCATTCCTTTTTAAAGTGTCCGACTTCTTCGCAGTTGAAACATCCCGGTCCTAGCATGTTACCATTACCACCTTGAGCATTGTTTGCTCCCCGATTCCCAGTTTGGTTCCCAACATTTCACAGGTTACCATTTCCACCATTGCGGTTCCCATTTCCGTTCCCACCGCGATTGTTGTTACCAAAACCTCTATGACCATTGTTTCCACGACCAGTGCTTGTGCCAGCCCAGCAAGTATTCTTCGAATGGCCCTCCTTACCACAAGACTTGCATCTCCTCAACCTGCACTGGCCCGAGTGATGGTACAGCCATATGTCACATTTGGGCAAAACGCCCATGTAACCCTTCCCTTTGCTTTCGACACCAGTCTTGGCCCTGGCCAGTGTGTTTGATTCACCTTTCTTGCTCACGTTGTTGGTTCCTTGCTTGAAGTTGGAAAACTTCCGTTTGTTTTCTCCCGACGACTCCACATGAGTTTCCTTCTTTTTCTGATCATCATTCGAAAACTTGTTTAGCCTGATGGCTTCTTCAGTCAGTGATATGCTCAGATCGATGGCTCCAGTAATGGTTGCCGGTTTCGACGTTGTAACCATGCTCATAATCTGAGGTGCTAACCCCCAGATGAAACGTTCCACGCGCTTGAATTCGGGCGTGACCATGTACGGCACCACATGGGACAGATCATGGAACCTTTGAACATACCCAACGATTTTTGGGCCTTCCATCTTTAAGTTCCAAAATTCTGTTTCCAATTTCTGGATCTCAGCTCTGGAGCAATACTTCTTGCGCATCAGCTCGTTTAGTTCAGCCCAAGTCATGGCGTACGCTGCAGCCTCTCCTAAGGTTTGCACTTGGAGGTTCCCCCATGATAGGGCACCATCAGTAAAAAGCCCAGAGATGTATGTAACTTGTTGTCCCGGCGCACATTTGCTCATTCTTATTGTCGTTTCCGTCTTTTCAGTCCAACGGGTAAAAGCCACGGCACCTCCAGTGCCATCAAAGTTTTGCGGCTTGCAATCTAAGAAGTGCTTGAAAGTACACCCTGTACAAGCAATGTCATTTACAGGAATTATTAGCAGTCGCACAAGAATTGTCCAAATATGGTGTAATGTGTCTCCTATGACTTATCATTACCATTCGGAGGGTTGTTGTTGTTGTTGTTTTTGTTGTTGTTGTTGGAGGTACTGGTGTCATTCTGGGAGGCTGCGTACTGCGCTATAGCTGCGGCAATTATCCCTTGTAGTTTCGCCTGGGTAGTAGGCATGCGTGCTTCGCGTCGTGGGGGCATTTTCTAGAGGATGTTTCATATTGGTCAGGTCATAGTAAGTATAATAATCATACGTATATATAGTAACATCCATCATCCACATAACATCTCGTGTTATAATCATAAAACAAACAATTTTATCAAAGCATGAGATGAGAATACTGGGATTGAGCTTTCATATCATCAAGACCATAATACAATGTTTACAAGTTTTTCCAAATGTGTCATATAACCCAAAAGAGACTAAGGGTCACAATGCCCTTGTCTGAACTGTCTAGACAAATACAACTAACAAAAATCAAATATCCAGAGTCATGATGTCAAAAGGTTGTCTTAAAAAATGCTTGTATTGTCTGGCTCGATCGCTTTCTTCTCGTCAAAAGTAGTCAATACCTGCAATAAATCAAAAGTAGTTATGATGATGCCGGCGGAGGAGGTGGAAAGCGAGAGAAAAGTAACCAGCGCAAATGCACCAAGTCCTCCTCGAGAGCATAGGCGAAATGCAACAGGTAAGCAACCTGCTGGTCAAGAGGAAGGAAGCGAATATCTGAATCAAGGAGTGATGGAAAAGGAGCGTGTGGTGCTGCAAACGGAGTTTGGCAGTGGCATGGAGGATGTGGAGCTCTCCCCAACTCCTGGACATGTCGTCTCAGGGCGTCCTGCTGTAACTGCAGTGACGTGAGTGTGTCCTCTATAGAGTATTCGACGTGAAATGGGTGATAAAGGTCGGATAATGGTATAACATGGGGTGATGACCATAGAAATGGCTCGCCCATCGGAGCCGAAACTGGATAAGTAGTGTGTGGGGTAGGTGTGAACGGTAAAGTAGTATGGGGAACTTGAGACGTGACAGGTACAGAAGACGACATGGGTGGAACAAAACCAGGATAAGGAATCTGCGGTAAAAACTGGCTATATCCTGACATAAGCGGTGTGTGGCCAAAAGGCTGCCTCGACGATCCCTCCCCCGGTCGTGGCGGAGGAATGTCCTGGAGAAAGGTAATCGGAAGGTCGGTACGCTGGATATCTGTGGTGTGTGGGGGAAACAACGGAATGTCGAATGGTGCAGTAACAGGTACGGTATGGGGAGTGACTGGGATCACATACGGAGGGTAGTCATCCTCCTCGATCCACCCATTGTGGGTGTTAGCGTATCTCGGGTCAATATGGGTAGCAAACGGTGCAAGGTCATCAAAAATCGGCATGGGGTCAGGTATAGGTGCTACATCTGGGATCTCAGCAACTGGTGGTGCAACGATGGGTGCATCAGTGACAGGTGGTGCAATAACTGGTGCATCATCAGGAACAGGGTCAAGAGCAAGAACGGGCTCTGGAACGACAGGAGCAGGCTGATGATCAGCAGGCATAACAGGAACCTGATCATCCGGGAGAACAGGAGCCTCAGCAGGCTGCTCCTCGGGGACTAACCGTCCTCCATCTCCATCTCCTCATCATCGACAATACGAGGGAAGTAACCGAATCCCAACGGTGGGATAGAGGAAGCTACCGACTCAAAAGAACCTGCGACAGACGAATCAGAATGAACCTCCATATCAGGAATCTCAACCATAGGAACAACGGGGTCAACAACTGGGATATCAGCAAGCGGAACATCGTCCTCCATTGGGGCCCCGCCATCCTGGTCTCCCTTCGGGGGACCCTCGATGAGCAGATCGATGTCGCCATCAGGTAACGCGTCGAGAGGCTACTCCTCAAAGGGAACTGCAGCAAATGGGAGAGGGGCAGGGATCGGAACAAGGGGTAGATCCTCTCCCGGTGGGCCATCAGCTAAGGGTACGTCGTCTCCGAAGATCGGTAGTGCAAAAGGCTGAAAATCATCTTCATCGGAGCTCGTGATGTCTGAGGTATAAACTTCCGGGTCCGTGGCTATCTCGTCATCAGAGGTAATGGCCATCGGGTCGCTCGTGTTAGACACTCCACTATCAGAAGATGCCATGGTGTCTGTAACACAACCACAACATATGCACATAAATCAGGTAAGAATGTAAACAAATAGCAATGTAATCATGTATGCATCCTAGTCTTCCCAGACTACCCCTCCCAATCTCTAAGACTGAACTCCCTAGGCTCTCAGACTACATCCCTGGTCTCTAAGACCGAACCTTTCCCGGTCTCTAAGACTCAAATTTTCCCCAGCCTCTAAGGCTGAACTCCCTTAGTCTCTAAGACTGAATTATAGCCTTTGAAATGTGTATTTGTGCCTTTTTGTTTGTAAAAATATTTGTGCTCCGGATCTGGACTTTTAGTGTATGCAAATGTAAAAATGTTTGAAAACATTTTCGTGAGAGCCCTAGTGATCATAGTCCAGACTCGAGGAAGAATCCTAGTTCGCTATGATCGAGGCTCTGATACCAAGCTGTCACACCCTGGCTTTTGCGGAAGCGTGGGTTTATTTGGTGTGACTTCTTAATACCATAGCAACAATCACAACAATGCTATATGATAAAAAATACGTGATGTTCATCCATTAAAATAGTTTAGAAAATGCATAACATATTGTCTTTAAAAACATCAACCACAAAATACACTACAAACCATGACTTGTTTAAAATGAGTTCACAAGACTCAACGAAAGACTACCAACAAAACGAGGATAAGAGACATGCAACTCGTCCAGGAAGGAGTTACATTTCCCAAACCCTACAACTCTGGATGATATCCTTATTTAGTACGTAGCTTGACTAACATGCAACACTTGCCAGATCCAATTAATTCCCTGAAATACATGTAGTTTGAAAAGTCAACAAAAAGTTGAGCGAGTTCATGTGTATGTGAGTCTGTATAAACCTTGAAGTGCGTCTGTATGTATGAAAAACCCTGGTATGTAGCAATTTAAGGAAAAATAAAAGAGATCGCCAATGGGTTGCAAAGCCATTGGTATGTGTGAAATGGTGCAGGAAGTACTCAAACCTAGCAAATTTGTACCGGGCCTCCGGTTGTAAGACACAGTCACCACTATGGGCCTCCCTGGCCTCATGGGTGTGGGCTCGCTACACCCAAATAGATCTATCACTCATGTCCCTCGGTCCAACGACAAGGATTAATGGCCTTAAGTGTTGTGCCCACCTTTCACATGATCTAAGCGTCTAAACCCTCCTTAAGCTAACCATACCATTTATAAAAGCGTCTGTAAATTATAACATGTATCTCACCCCCGAAGTATAAAATTGAAAACAGTTAAAAAGAAAAGGGGGACATGAACTCACAGTAGTGTGCCTTGAATCGAATCTCAAACTATGTCCGCTACACGATAACCTACAACGTACTAATGTCTATTAGACGAACGGGCCGTGCCTTGTCTTAGATTTTAGTGTTTTGAGTCACGTTTCTTATATTGTTCCGCGTGATAATTATTTGTCAAAATAGTTAATATTTTAACTTAATCATATGTCATGTTGGGATATTTGTTCGTTCAATATTCTAGTAACTCTTGTCTAGAAAATATTTACTAAGTGTTGGATTTTCGGAAAATTTCGCCATGGTCTCCTTTGTAAATGGAGGTGTCCATGCATAATAGCATATCTTTCTTTTACATATATCCCGTAGATCGTTCTCAAATAACCAACCCGACATTTAGACATGCAAAGCAATACTTATGTTGTTTCAGCTTTATTAATCAAAACTGGACTGTTTTTGAGTATTTTTATAAAATAGTTGACCTTTTCCAAAAATTCCCAAATTTTTACAGAATGTCTCACACGATCCCAATTTTATTATGTAAAAATATCGGGGTCCAGTTCATCACCAGTATTTTATAGAAATTCATTTACCCGACTGCAATCAGATTTGTTACTTTCTGATTGCAGTCTACGGAATAATTCGCTAAAAATTAATCGTATGTCCGATTGACGAGATTCTAGTTGGAGGATCACGGAGACAACAGTGACCACCTACAGTAAAAATTCCGTGTGCTGATTCCACTCAGGTTTCAAGTTATGACTCCGAATACAACACACTTTTTCTGCAGTAAAAATACAACTTGAGCTGCTGTCTAAAAACGGTCCTTTAAAAATAGTAAACAAACTCGAAAAATTACGATTCTAGTTCTACTTGACCGGTTGTTCAAAAATACATAATTTAGGCATCAGAAAATCAGTTTTTCGATTTATAAAGGTCCAGTTACGGCCTGTTGAAGTCGGCTGAAAATGTAAATCAGCATGTTTATTTATAGTTTAATCCATTCAATGTTCTTGTAAATAGCATTATACTACAACTTTTAACTTCAAAACAAGATGATCAAAGGTTTAGCAAGGACTTACTACTAGCTTAAAGCTAGGGATGAATCTCTAGTGAGAAAAATGTTGAGAAAAGATGATGAAAAAGCTAGAACAAGCTCCTTTGAATGCTCTTCAAGAGGCAACCTTCATGGATCCTTCAAAGCTTTGAATGGAACTTGAATATGAAGAAGATGGTAATGTTAAAATGGTGGTGATGGTGGCTGCTATGGGGGAGCCGAAAATGAGAGAGAGAGAGGAGTGAGGTGAGAGAGTGAATGAAGGTGGTGATGATATAGAGTGCATTGGAACTCATAAGCCACTCTAACTAACCTAGAGAAATGATTATCTAGATTTTTGGCCAACCAAAATTAAAGGGAATAAAAACAAAATCCAAACAAAATATATGGTAATGATGAGGGCTGAAATTTGTTTAGGGGGGGGGTAAATTGTAAAATTTGATAATTAGTGGGTAAATAATTAGGAGGTTAAGGGTATTTTCTAGAATAGTGAGTGTATGTCATGTTTCTATGGTGTGTGGGGATTTTTATGACCATAATTATTTAAGAATAATGAAGTAATGTTTCTGCCAAAATTTTGGTGTCCCGGGTAGTGTCCGGTTGTTCAGTTAAGTATCGTTCCGTTAAAGCGTTAAATTGTACCGCATTGTGTCTTTTATGCATCTTTTTGTAACGAATTTAATTTCCAACACTTAGGAAAGCGTTCAGGACCATTTAGTCAATTCTCTGTATAATACGAGTGTGTTAAAAGCTGAATTGTTACTGAAAATGCAGAATTCTGCACTCAAAATGGGTTTTAGGCACTTTCCGGCACTCAAACTATCACCTAGTGACACAGTCTGATGGTCCTCACTTCCCTACACTCCATACTCGTGTAGTACTTTGTCCCTGGCCCATACTGGCCTCAATGTAGTGTCTGTCTATGTGCTGGCATTGTCAGCACGCGTCTGAGTTATCCGCTCACTGTGCTAACTGTGCTTTGTGCATCAGGTTTGTTATTAAGAGTCTGTATGAATAAATGGAGTGACTGTATGTAAAGGGATGCACATGTGTGTATGTAACATAAATCAGTGAGCAGTTTAAGGTGTCAGTTGTAATCAAGCACAGTCATTAAGCACATAATTAAAGTTAATTAATTTGTACAGTACCTGTAATTGTGAGGGTTGTCACATTGGTTATCTTAAAACCGACCCGTATAATCTGAGATATGAAATTATGTTGAAATCCTCATTTGTTGACGCACTCACCACCAGTGGAAGATGATGTGTGGTTGAATACCGATGTTCTAATATGTTTAAGTTTATGTTTTTACATAGCTTTTAGTTTCGAATAGCCTACTTTTGATTGGAATTGTGTTTTACAGGTCTAATGGAGTTTAAGGAGCTATTTGGAAGCTATTCAGAGCGCAGGGAGCGAACGGGATCATCCGAAAACACGAGGAATGAGAAAACAGGAAAATATACCCTACAGGGGGTGTCGGCGACATCCCATGGCCGTCGGCAACGCCATGGGGGCGTCGGCGACTCCCTCTAGAAATTGCGTTTTTCTGAATTTCCTTTGTTTTGCGTTTTTGGACGAATTAAAACCCGATTTTTAGGTCTTTTGATGGGGGTTACGAGTTTTTGAACATCTTTGACCATTCTTGGAGCCACAATCATCCTTTACACTTCTCCTTATCGTTTCCAATCATCCACCATCATCCGATTCGATCCATAACCCTAACCCACTATTACCATCATCATCATCATCATCATCTCATCATCAATCAGCAAACCTTTTCACCATCACCACTCACCAAACCCTAATTCCACCATTCTCCAAGATTGAAGATCATTGATGTGTGTAAAATGCAACATATAAATTACATCAAATGAGGTATAAAACTAACCCTTTTTAGTACTAATGTTGGAAAAAGTGTGCTTTTGTCTTCCTTTTGTATTTTCAGGATTAAATGAGCGTAAATGAACAAAAGAAGCAAAAAAGTAGCTAAATCTAACATAAATACAAGAAAAGGAATAAATGTGGCATGCCCGACCCCTCGACAACATCTTCCCAAGCAAAAACAAGAGATCAGAAGGCTGAACACGCCCCGTGCCCAGTGGACACGGGGGCGTGCTCAAGTGTCTGCAGAAAAGACAAAGTTGTAGAAGCTTCTATTTCCCAACACGGGGGCGTGCCCAGCTCAACACGGCCGTGGTCAACACTAAGATTCACAGAATCCAAGCAAATCTTGATAGTACAGATACGCTTCTGCACACGGGGTCGTGCCCAGTAGACATGGGGGCATGTGGAGCTAATACAGACAAATTGCAACTAATGAAGAAAGAGAAAGTGGATGGACACGGGGCTTCTGTGCAGGCTATAAATATAGGCGCTTAGTTCACTTCAAAGGCATCCCTTGGCAAACCACCTCTCTCCCACTTCACCCACACTCCACCACCATTACAACACCCACATCCACCACCATCATCCATCATAGAGTATGTGTAGTAGTCTCGGGATCCAAGATTGATAGTAAGAGTTCTTAACAATCAAAGGCCATGTTTGCCTAAGTCTCTTACATCACTTGGTGAAGACAAGGATTTAGTGTAATACTTTTGTTTTTTAATCTTTTTTTTTCGCACTTTTTATTTGGTTTTGTATTAATGACTTTAATAACTAGTTTCTTATGTTGAAGGTGAAACTTCCTTATCATTTGTCCGTGGTGTCTTGGCGTTATTTTACTGTCTATATAAAATAAAAGATTTACACCATTCATATCTCTACAGTCTATATAGAGATATGTTAGCTACCTGGTCGGGGGTTAAGGGAATGGTTTGGTAAGGTTCTTGCCTTGTTCAGTGTATAGATCCTGTAAGGACCTGGGTCAAGCTTACTAGGACCTCCTTAAATACCCACTGGTATTGGATGGTGGAGGTGCGATTGGCTTGATCCCCTCATATGTAAACTACAATTAATACATTAACCCGACTACTTGGGATTGTATCCCTGCTGACTCAAACCACTTAGCCGAGGGTAACGTCACCTTCAAAAGAGGGGCCTACCACATTACGCATTAATAACTTAATTAATTATCTTTCAATAATCCAACCGTTTAGGATTGTATCCTTGCTGACTCAAACTACTGGGTTGAGGGTAACATCACCTTCAAAAGATGGGCCTACTACTATAACTAAGATAATCTCTTAAAAAGTGCAAAAATGCAGAAAACATCAAAGGTTACACTAAAGGCGAGTCGGATCCAAGTGATTCCTCTTGTCTATCTGTTTTTATTTTATTTTTATTTTTAGCATTTTTAGTTTTTATTTTCATGTTTAAAACCTTTTTCCAAAATTTTGATTTGATTAGACGTTGAGGATAAACTGGTACTAAAAGCTCTTGTGTCCTTGGACGACCTCGGTATCTTACCAACGCTATACTACGCTTATGATGGGTGCACTTGCCCATATGTGTGTTTAGTGTTAGTAAAATATCGATTTATAAATTTAAAACTTGACTAAAGTGTTAAAAAGGGCTAAAAATATATAAAAACATATAACACACTGCACACATCAAGTTTTTGGCACCGTTGCCGGGGACACAATGATTTTAAGAAAGCTTAAAATCGACGGCCTAATCAGTTTTTCAATTTTTTTTAAAACGCGCGCACATTTTCTGCATCTTGGCGTCGTTACTGGGGAGTTCGTGCGCTTTGTGTTTGGATATAATTGATTTTTGTGAGGATTCGTGATCCAGGCCAAACTTAGGATACATGATCCACAATTGCTAAAATTCTATCCCTAACAAATATATATTAAGAAACACTTAGAATATGGGGGCTCAATACGTATAAATTTTCAGTAAAATTTACACTTCGAAGAAAAAACAGGAAGAGTCGGACTCCGGCGCCCTAACTAAAATCCTCCCCTCAACAAACAGAATGTATTTAACCCGTGTAAAACACTTAGAGCATTCACATTGGAACCTCTATATTAGTAAATTCTATATAATGTAGAGGAAGAAATAGAGAAAACAATTAAAAACCACCACATTGGAATCTCTATAATAGAGAAAGTTTTATAGATATTAAATTTGGAGGAGATACTGTTCAGCTCTATAATTTTTAAATATTTTTTGAAAGTGGTTGTGAGTGGAGATGAGAAAATGTAATGATAAAAGTATAAAAAATATTATTTAATTGAAAAAGAGAGAGAAAATGTGGTGTTTTTAGTGTAATTATATAGATGAAGTAACGTTGTGTTCCCGAGTTTAATAAAGAAAAGAAAAAGAAAGAGAAAATGAGTTAAGGAGAGAAAAGAAAATGAATGGAAAGAAAATATTTAATTACATATTGTGTTCCCGAGTTCGAGAGAAATGAAAAGAAAACTAAAGATTTTAAGTGTTAAAAATGTTTTCCTTCCAAATCTTTCAAATTTGGAAGGATTTAAAATGAAGGAAAATTACTTAAGTTTTCTTTCCATTTCTTTTCATTCCTTCCTTAAAAAAAACGCTGGAACACATTTTTTTTAAATCCATCCAAATCCTTTCTTTTCCTTCCTTAAATGAAACTCGAGAACACAGCGTAAGAGATTTGATTGTGAATGCTCTAAAAATTATATAGATGAAGATAAGGGCTCCAATTTGAATGCTAAGAAATGAATGCTCTAAGGGGGCGTTTGGTTCACGGAATGATTTGGAATTGTAATTGGAATTTGTATAGGAATTATAATTTAAAGGAATTGGATTTGGAATTTAAACATTACAATTGGAATCGGAAATTGTTAGAATTGGAATCTCAATTTCATTTTTGTTGTGTTTTGTTGTTAAATGAATTGGAATCCATCACCCCGGCACCCATAATCACCAGTTCACGTCGAAACGGTTCGGGTCGAAACGGTTAGGGCAGAAACGTTACGGGCCGAAACGGTTCAGGTCGAAACGGTACGGGTCGAAACTGTTCGCGTCGAAACGGTTCGGATCGAAACGGTATGGGTTGAAAGAGGTGCGGGTCGAAACGGTCAAAGATTCCAATGAATTTACTTTAATTCCTTCACATATAGGAAGAATTTTGAATTCATTTATAGTTAAAGAATGTGAAGGAATTCTTGTCCAATTTCAATGTCAACCAAACACATGAAGATTGAAATTAGGATTCTAATTTTATCAAATTCTGTAAACCAAACATGTTAAGAGATGAAATTCAAATTTCAATTCCCTTAGGGGGTGTTTGGGTTAGCTTATTTTGGAGCAACTTATCACTTATTGACTTATAAAAGTTAATAAGTTGTTTTTTGAGTGTTTGGATTAGCTTATTTTAGAGGGATTTGTGTGTTTGAGAAGTCATTTTGAGAACCACTTATGACTTATATAAGTTAACTAGTATGGTGCCCGCGCGATGCGTCAGGGACGATAAATAACCGATGGTTCGCTTTAGCGGTAACCGATTAACCAAAAATTATGAGTTGGTTTTTCTTATGACGTTTGTCATAATCAAATTAACCGAACGAAACTTCCCCAGGTTGAAAGACTTAAAAAGATTTACCCTAGACTACCATAATCTTTCATGAAAAACTACGTACTAATTATTAGTTTTCAGCTAGCATTATGTATTTTAATAGAACAGCGTATTTCACTTTAAATGTAGACTTCTGCAAATAATGTCAAGACCCGATACACGACAATGAGAATTAATGGAGTCAGAATCCCATTGCAATTTAAAACAAGATAAAAACTACCTCTACAACTTTAAATCTTACGACAACAATAATAAACTGGCACTTACTCTCACAAATGAAGTTCATCATCTCACATTATAAACGAAGTTCACCAAACTTCCCCTAGACTAATTTTATGCTTCTTGTGTACAAGTGTTTGCAAGATTGGGGTTTTTTTTTTTTTTTTTTGCTTCAGAACCCATAAAGGTTTTAAATTTAACAGTGGTTGTGATCAAGATGACATTTTCTATCGCTGTGAGTGACAACTTAAACTGTTTTCTGATTCTTGTTACATACATACATATGCATCACATTTCATACTGTCACTCCATTTATTACACACAAACCTTAGTGACACACTTGATGCAACAAAGCACAGTTAGTACACTGAACGGATAATTCAGAAACATGCTAACATTGCCAGCACATGGACAGACAATGTTTTTGAGGCCAGTATGAGCCAGGGACAGGGTACTACACTAGTATGATGTGTAGGGAAGTGAGGACCATAAAACTGCGTCACTAGGTAATAGTTAAAGTGCCGGGAAGTGCCTAAAACACACTTTAAGTGCAGAATTCTGCATTTATTAATAAAATTCAGCATTGTAACATGCTAGTAGGATGCAAAAATATGGCAGAATGGTCCTATATGCTTTTCTAAGTGCCGGGAATTAAAAGTGTTATAAAAATATATATAAAAGACACTTTACGGAGTAATTAAACACTTTAACGAAACGGGGTATCCAACCGAACAACCGGACATTACCCGGGACACCAAATTTTTGTCAAACACATTGTTTAATTATTTCTTGGCTAGCTATGATCCCCGAACACCCTAACACCCACTAAATATCAAGTAACTAACATGTATAAGTATACACTTGGATTCTAACTTATGATTACCAATTAGTTACAAAATTTACATCCACCCCCCCTTACCCGAATTCGGTCCCAAAGGACCCACAAAATCCCCAACAACATATCCTCACCATACTCTCTAGATTTTATTCCATTATTTTATGAGATTGTTGCTTGTTGTGATTGCTAAAATATTAGAACATCTTTATAAGTATGGCCTCATGATCCAACATCATTTCAAAATCTTCACACCACTCTTTCACTCACCTCACTCTCTCCCTCTCGGCCACACCTTGACCGCCACCACCTCCACCATATCACCACCACAATCCTCCATTTTAAAGCTTCATCTAAGTGCTAGAAGGTGAATCAAAGGTGCTTGAAGTTGTAGATCAATAAGGAGCTTCATACATTGCTTTTTCACCATCATTTTCTTCATCTTTTCACTAAAGATTCATCCCTAGCCTTTGTGCTAGTAGTAAGTTCTTGTTAAACTCTTGTTCATCTTGTTTTTATAGTTAAAAGTTGTAGTATGAGAGGTATGTTTAAAACACTAAGAACAAGAACACTAAAATGGTTAAACAAGAAACATGAACATAAAAGTTTACATAAAGAAATGTTATTAGTAGGATGTGTTATGAATATGTTGTTAATTTCTTAGTGACTCTTGGTTATGTGATGTTAATCACCATATGGAGCTTGTTAAATGATGTTTAGAAGCATGATTTAACAAGACTAAGAGATGATTATGTGATACATGAAATAATCATCTTCTAGTTAAACATGAACTTGAAAGAAATGGATTTCTTGAAAAATATGTTGATGATCATGTAGATCCAAGTTTTACAAAAGGTTTTTCTAAATAAACCAAGTTAAAAATCGTTTTTTTTTTTAAAGATTATGACTTTTACATACACTTACACATTTTTGGACATGAAATAAGTGTAAAAACCTTTTATTTACAAGAAGAGTTCAAAAGCTTTATTTTTGTAAAAATTGTTTACAAGTTGTAAACACTAAACTTGTGTAAGAAAATGATTTTTAAAGGAATAATTACGCTTTGGGAAGTAACTAAGTCCACTAAACGCATTACCAAGTTACTACGCGTTTTTGTGATATATCAAGTTCATGATTAATATGAAACGCATATGGTTTTTGCTCTGGGTAAAGTAAAATTGTTTAAGGATTGATTGTTGATTGATTTTGAAAAGAAAATGATATGCTTAATAGCATGGACACCTCCGTTTTTAGGGGAAACTCTGGCGAAATTTTCTAAAAATCCCAAGACTTAGAAAATTATTTTCTAACAAGTGTTTACAAATGCGTTTAACTTTGTTTTTCGGAAGTAAACTTCGCCATAAGTTTTGTTACAATATTTCAAAGTGTCGGAGGTGGGTTTTCGCAAATAAAAGCGGATAAATATATATTTAGAGTATATATTTTATACTAAAACGCTTGTGTGAATATGTGTTCGATTTGCGAATTAGTTATATTATTTTAGGAAAATAATATAGCTTATTAAAACCCCATCACAATTACAACTCCAAAATAATACCAAAAATCACAAGGGATGAAATATAAGTTACACATTTAACATTGTGAATTCGAACTATAAAACATAACTTATGAAATATTCCGGAAGACACCGTTACAATATATTTTCGGTAAGTACTATTTTGGAAACGAAAGAAGTGAAAATATGATTTTTGTACATATTACCAAGTATATCATATTTTCGACAAAGAGAAAATATATTATTTTTGGGGAAGTTAAAATATATTTTCTTAGCATATTAGAAGACATATGATTTTGGGAAGATATATATATTTTCTGGACGATACAGTATTTTTGGGACAAAATAAGTTATTATATATTTTCTAAAGTGGGACTTGAAAATATAAGTGTTTTGGAAAAATATATTGGGAATATATTGACGTATTTTTTTTTATTTGGAATAACACACCGGAATACAATGCCAATACATGGCAAGATATACCAATGCAAGAATACGAATATACATGTATAAATACCCCCATCCTTGGGAAGGAGATACGCATATAAATACATGAGAAGTATTACTACAAAAACATTGTTTAACAAATTATTCCAAAAGTCCAAGTTAAAATATTCATTATTTTAACAACTAATTATACAATTTGGAACAATATCGGGAACACGAGAAACGTAACTCAAAAACCTTCATACTAAGCAAAGGCACTGCCCGTTCATCTAATAGACGTTAGTACACTGTAGGTAGTCGTGTTTGCGGAGGAGACTTTGGTTACACATACTGAAGACGCAATACTGTGAGTTCATGTCCCCCTTTTCTCTTAACTGTTTTCAGTTTTATACTTCGGGGGTGAGATACATGTTACAACTATACAGACATTTTATACATGGTATGGTTAGCTTAAGGAGGGCATACTACTTAGATCATGTGAGTGGGTAGGCGGAAACTTAAGGCCATTAATCCTCGTCGTAGGACCGAGGGACATGAGTGATAGATCTATTTGGGTGTAGCGAGCCCCACTTCTGAGTCCGCTGAATGGACCATGTGGTGACTATGTCTTACAGCCGGAAGCCCGATGCGAAATCTGCTAGGTTTGAGTCTTCCTGCATAACTTTACACATATCAATGGCCTTGCAAACCATTGGTGATCTCTTTTTCCTTAATGCTACATACCAGGGACTTACATACATATTTACAATGTTTCAAAGGTTTATACATACACACAAATGAACACATGAACTCGCTCAACTTTTGTTGATTTTTCAAAACTACATGTATTTCAGGGAACTAAACGGATCTGGCAGGTGTATGCATGTGTCTACAAGCTGCGTGTCAAATAAAGGATGTCATCCGTGGTCGTAGAGTTTAAAAGATGTATCCTATTCCTGGACGGGATACATGTTTCTAAACTCAGGATTATTTAAAGTCTTTTGTTGAGTCCATGGGAACTCATTTGAACATGTTATGGTTTGTAAGTAATTGGCGTCAATGTTTTCAGGACAATGGTACTGGGTATTTTCTAAACTTTATCAGTGGATGAAAATGTTTTGGTTTTATCATATAGCATTGTTATGATTGATTGCTACGGTATTAAGAAGTCACATCAAATAACCATGCTTCCGCAAAAGTCAGGGTGTGACAGTTTGGTATTAGAGCTTCGGTCGTAGCGAACTAGGATTCCTTCTCGAGTCTAGACTACGATCAATAGGGCTCTCACGAAAATGCTTTTACAAACATGTTTTCATTGCATACACAAAACGCCCAGATCCAGGGAGTAAACATTTTTACGAACAAAGGCACAAATACACATTCCAAAATTTATGTTTATAATTCAGCCTTAGAGGCTGAAGGAGGATCAGTCTTAGAGACTGAGGGATTCAATCTTAGAGATTGAGGGAGGTTCAGCCTTAGAGGCTGAGGGAGGATCAGTCTTAGAGACTGAGGGATTCATTCTTAGAGATTGAGGGAGGTTCAGCCTTAGAGGCTGAGGGAGGATCAGTCTTAGAGACTGAGGGATTCAATCTTAGAGATTGAGGGAGGTTCAGTCTTAGAGGCTGGGGAGGTTCAGTCTTAGAGACTGAGGGGTTCAATCTTAGAGATTGCGGAGGTTCGGTCTTAGAGGCTGGGGAAAAATTTAGTCTTGGAGACTGGGAAGTTTGGTCTTAGAGACCAGGGATTTAGTCTTGGAAACTGGGGAAGTTGGTCTTAGAGACCAGGGAGTTAGTCTGAGAGACTAGGGAGTTCAGTCTAAGAGACTGGGTAGGATAGTCTGGGGAAGACTAGGATGATTACTTGCTTACAATGTTATCACATACATGCTTAATTGCTGATTATTGATAAACGTGCATATGTGGAAACTGTTTGTATACGCTAACTGATAGTGATTACTATGGAAATACATACTATGACTACCATGTACCGATACACATGTCGCCTTGATCAAAAAGCGGGTTGTCAAACCTTGATGACCCTACGGCTGCCGCCACAAATGATGAGACTGTACTTGAGCCGGAGATATTTACGTCAAACACTGAGAGTGATCCTGATATGCCGACCCAGGGCAAGGACGACTTACAACAGTCTGCGCTACCAGATTTTGAGATAATCTATCCATGCTGAAGGCTTCTCTGACAAGAATCCTCATGTCACTCTTGTTTCAGTCCATGACCACTTCATCACTGGTCATCCCGATGGTGAACACACCATGGCTCCGATCCTCGACAACGCGCCTCCTGTAGACATTCCTTCCGAAGGTTGGTTACTCAACGAATAATTGATAATGACGTTGACATATTATTAATGGTCCTTCTGATAACACCCATGATGATGGAAAGTTAGACGAGAACGTTGCTACTAATGTCACTTCTTGAGACCCCTGTTAGCAAGCTATCCCCTGATTCTAGTATGCACTCGATTTTAGACTCCTTTGAGTCTGTAACATCTGCAGCCTTACAGACGGCCAGATTACAGCTTTCTACTGCTGACGCAGACGACGACGATATGACTACTGCACTATCACCTGTTCAAGGCACCACACTGTTACACGACCCAGAGCCTGCTCCTGAGCCAGCTCCTGTTCCTTTTAGGTCAGCTGGATGTTGCACCTACTGATCCTGCACCCTTGATTGATCATGACCCTGTTTCTTTTGGGTTTACCAGACATTACACCCTTTATATCTGACCCAGTACTTGCACCTGACAATCTCCTTAATGGTTGAGACGTTTGTTTTTGCACCCGCAACCGTTGATGTAGCTCCTTCTCTCCTATGGAGACTGACGTCCATTGCACTGGCATGCCTATCGCTTTCTCTTAGGACTTACCCGCACCCCGGAAGGGTACTCCAGGTCAGCACCCGCGTGACGATCCCTATTGCTGCTTGATGTGAGTAAAATGCAACATATAAATTACATCAAATGAGGCATAAAACTAACCCTTTTTAAGTACTAATGTTGGAAAAAGTGTACTTTTGTCTTCCTTTTGTATTTTCAGGGTTAAAAGTGCTTAAATGAACAAAAGAAGCAAAAATGCAGCCAAATCCAACATAAATACAAAGAAAAGGAAGAAACGTGGCATGCCCGACTCCTCGACAGCATCTCCCAAAGCAAAAACAAGAAGAAAGCTGAGTATGGGGCTGTGCCCAGCTGAGCATGGGGCTGTGCCCAGCTGAACACGGGGCTGTGTCCAGCGGACACGGGGCGTGTCCAGCTCAACACGGGGCCGTGCTCAGCGAGCACGGGGCAGTGTCCAGGATGGTCAGCCCTGGCACAAAAGACAAAGTGGTAGAAGCTTCTATTGCCCACCACGGGGCCGTGCCCAGCGGACACGGGGGCGTGGTCAGAGTGCTGCAGGTGCATTTATTGTAATTGTGAATTACAATTAATGAAGAGAGAGAGTGTCAGACGGGCACGGGGCCGTGTCCAGCAGACACGGGGCCATGCCCAGGCTTCTGTTCAACCTATAAATAGGAGTGCTTGGCTTCATTTCAACTCATCCCTTGGCACACCACCTCTCTCACACTTCATCCACCACCCACCACCACCATAACACCATCATCCACCACCATCATCCATTGTCCATCGTAGAGTGTGTGAGTCGTCTCGGGATCCAAGATTGATCGTAAGAGTTCTTGACAATCAAGGCCATGTTTGCCTAAGTCTCTTACATCACTTGGTGAAGACAAGTGTTTAGTATAATACTTTTTATTTTTAATCTTTTACACTTTTTATTTGGTTTTGTATTAATGACTTTAATAACTAGTTGCTTATGTTGAAGGTGATCTTTCCTTATCGTTTGTCCGTGGTGTCTTGGCATTATTTTACTGTCTATATAAAATAAAAGATTTTCACCATTCATATCTCCACGGTCTATATGGAGGTATGTTGGCTACCTGGTCGGGGGTTAAGGGAACGGTTTGGTAAAGGTCTTGCCCTTGTTCAGCGTTTAGAGGTCCTGCTTGGGACCTGGGTCAAATTTAGTAGGATCTCCTTCAATGCCCATAGGTATTGGATGGCGGGGATCCAAACTCTTTGACCCCCTCATAAGTTAACTACTATTAATACTATAACCCGGCTATTTAGGACTGTATCCCTGCTGACTCAGACTACTTAGCCGAGGGTAACGTCACCGCCGAAAGCGGGGCCTACCACAATTTGCATTAATAACTTAATTCATTATCTTTCAATAATCCGACCCTTTAGGATTGTATCCTTGCTGACTCAAACTACTGGGTTGAGGGTAACGTCGCCTTCAAAAGAGGGGCCTACTACAATAACTAAGATAATCTCTTAAACAAGTGCAAAAGTGCGAAAATAATCAAAGGTTATACTAATACACGTGTCGGATCCAAGTGATTCATCTTGTCTATCTGTTTTATTTTATTTTTATTTTTCAGCATTTAGTTAGTTTTTATTTTCTTAGCTTAAAAAAACATTTTTCTCACTTTTTGATTTGATTAGACGTTGAGGATAAACCGGTATTAAAAGCTCTTGTGTCCTTGGACGACCTCGGTATCTTACCAACACTATACTACGTCCACGATGGGTGCACTTGCCCATATGTGTGTTTAGTGTTAGTAAATATCGTGTTTTATAAATTTAAAACTTGGCTAAAAGTGTAAAAGGGGCTTAAATATACATAAAAAATATAACACACTTCACGCACATCACTGCTGCAGCATTTTCTATGACCTCACAGGCCGCACCAACTACTACTTTCACCTCTGCAACACTGGATGAGCCATTTCGATGGTTCTTATCATACGCTACGCTAATATTAGACCCTTACACTATGGAGGCTACACAATATATGAGTACACCTGTCACATCAACTATAGTCTGAAGTTATAAGTCGTAGAGTTTTGGAGCTTGAGCTGACACCACGTCCTCCACCCTGTCTATTGCCAGCATACTTTGATCCTCCACATATATCAAGGATCCTTTTGCGCTCTCACCCATTGCTATTACACCTTTCCCAAGTTCCTGATGCTCATTTCTTTACTGTCAAGCGGCAGAACCGATAATTACTTCGACGTGTACACAAGCCCGAGGAGGAAGTCCACGCATGTTAACAGTTTACTTTTCTTTCCTCCTCCACCTCAGTCACCAGTATAGTTGGTTTCTGGATTATGCGGATTGCATTACATTTGGGTAAAGACACTAATGATAAGCCGGGATTGTGGAGACTTTTAAAGACCACTTCAGACTATGTGATTTTGAGGCACTGATATACATGTTGGGCAAGGGTAGGGTGACCCTGTGTCCCTCTTGATGTGATACATTTTGAAAGACGATACAATTGTGGTCGGAGAATAATGAGGGTCCAATCATCATTAAACATGCGACGATACTTTGTGGCTAATAAACAATGAAGGCTCAGTCGCTATGTCCTCGTTAAGCGCGTTGTTGATCTATATGTGTGTGCTATAATTATAACGCCACGTGCTTACTTGCTATGCTCCCATTAAACATAATTATCAAATTGCTTGGTTATGCTATGGTTATGCTATTGCTTGACTAATTGGTATGATAACCTATTATGTATGTACATATGACCACTAAACAACTAAATGCACTCCTGAACAAATAAGACTTGACCTAACCAATCTTCTTCTTAGAAGATGTCGATACAAGGGAACATCGCTACCAACAACCCTCCGCCAACAACAGCGGCAGAACTACAAGAGCGCATCTCACAGGCCATTGCACAGCTCGAAGACCTTCGCTCCGAACACAGCGAAGGTTGCACCTACAAGCAGTTCTTAGACCACAAACCCCGAGAATTCGACGGCACCGGGGGTGCCTTAGCCTTCATGATCTGGGTTGAGAAAACGGATTCTGTCTTACGATTGAGCAAATGTGCCCCAGAACATCAGGTCACGTACATAGCTGGACTATTTGTAGATGGGGCTCTGTCATGGTGGAACCTTCAGGTTCAGACAATGGGTGAGACTACTTCGTATGCTTTGACGTGGGACGAACTGAAGGAACTAATGCACAAAAGATATTGCTCTAGGGCAGAAGTCCAGAAGTTGGAAACTGAATTGTGGAACTTGAAAATGGAAGGTCCAAAGATAGCTGAGTATGTGCAGAGATTTAATGATTTATCACAAGTTGCTATGCTCCTGGTGGGACCAGAGTTTAAGAAAATTGAACGTTTCATAGGGGGATTGGCACCTCAGATTCTAAGTTTGGTAACAACATCTAAACCTTCAACGATCACCGAGGCTATCGACACAAGCGTGGCGCTCACTGAAGAAGCAGTTAGACTAGGAAAATTCTCCACTACGGATGAGAAAAAGGAGACTCATGTAGAGTGATCTGGGGATAACAAGCGAAAGCTCGCAAGTTTCAAGATGGTTACTCGGGCGAGTAGCAAAACGAAGGCCAAAAAGGGAAAAGACTACATGGGTATCCTACCTAAGTGCGACAGTTGTCTACGCTATCATGTCGGGCGATGTAAATATGGAAAATGTGATAACTATGGCAAGAGAGGGCATCCTAAGGAAACTTGTAGGCAAGATACTGAACATAGAAATGGAGGCCAAGATAGTGGCGAGAATCACAGAGGGAACGGCGACAGTGACGATTATCCAGGCAGGACAAGTGGCAGACAGAAGCGTGCTCGAGGTTGTTTTAACTGTGGAAGCAAAAAGCATTTCAGAAGGTATTGCCCTAAAAACGATCAGGCACAAGAATGAAAGCTCAACACCGGAGCTAGGGAGACATGCCAGGAATTCAAGAATGGAGATCGGTACGTCCCATATTACTCAACGTTATGCATCTATGTTGCCAGATACTGTTGCAAATTTTAAGTTTCGCATCGCTAGAGTTTAAGAGTATACTTGGTTTAGTAGCAAGTAAGTTAGATAACTCGCACTCGAGAGAACTAGCTAATGGGAAGCTAGCGGAGGCCAACGAAGTAATTGAAAACGACAAGATAGAACCCGGAGAACGTGAGTTTACGCTTAATCTACTGCCAAATGAATTGGGAAGCTTCGACAAGGTAATTGGATGGATTGGTTGTAAAATGATCAAGAGGAGATTGATATCCGCATCCCGATGCCGAACGAAGAAGCAATCACGACTCATGAAGCGGGATACGCCTCTACGGATTACTAAATGCTGGGAGGCACGAAAGTTGTTGCGTAAAGGATGTGTTGTTTTCTTGGCTCATGTCGGGGACAAGGGAGCCGAAGAACCAAAACACGAACATATTCCTGTGATAAGGAAATATCCTGAAGTTTTCCCCGAAGACTCACCAGAATCATCTCTTCAACAATTAATCGAATTGCGCATCGATTTGATTCCGGACGCCGCGCCTGCTATTAACGCACCTTGGCAACTTACACCTTCGGAGATGCAAGAATTAACAGTATAACTTCAGAAGTTGATAAAGAAGGAAGATAACAGACCAAGATTCCCTTTTGGGTAACCCCAGCTCTGCTCGTCAATAAGGAGGACGATATCTTTCGCCCAAAAATCAACTACCAGGAGCCGAACGAGCTAACCAACAAGAGTCGGTGACTCTTGCTAAGGATTAACGAATTACTTATTTGACTAACTAAGGGAATCCAACTACTACTTCACGACTGGTCAATGAACGAGTGTCCTTAGCTGTGAATTCAGGAAGAAGGTATACCGGGGAAATTATGAGACAATAACTTGTTTTAACGTACATGAGAATGGTGTTTCCTACACAATGCACAAAACAATTCTACACCAAATACGAAACTCTGAGAATCTAGAAAACATGTGCTTAGGACCATCGGGAACCCAGGTCCAAATTCACAAAGGTTGTACTTAGGAACCATATCTGTTAACCCAATCAAACACCATTAACCTGACATATATGCCATTTCAGTTAACAAAACAGAAAGTACTTAAACTTCTTTTGTTGAAACCTTCACTTTTGCTTCTAGCGAGTAGATGTTTGTATCTCTACTCCCCTTAATGGTAGTTGCATCGCAATGATTCTCTTCGCTGAGAGCGAACACACATTTGCATCGATATTTGGTCATTACCTCATACTCATTGTGTCATTACTTGAAAACTCATATGTTACGCATGCACTATTTGCTATGCATGCGGTTTCATTTCAAACGCTTCATTGAAGTTCGAATATTATGTTGCTAAATCTAATCACTGGTTTGTGATCCGAATGACCTACATTATTGTAATTATTGGCTCTGTTGTTATCAAGTCAACACACTCTCTCGAAACTCCTTTTTATTTCTAGTTACATTCATGGTTTATCTTTACAACCATGCCGAGATTCCTTTGTTGATACATACGTTTATTGTCGAGTTACGCTAAAAACAAGTTCAACTGCTTGAACTTCTTCATCTCGCATGTTCGGTTTAAGACATCATATGATGTATTGTGAGCATCATATTCAAATAATTGGCAAAGATTCTTTTGTTTCGAGTCGTAGTGGACTTGTTTGGTCTACGACTCCACTAAATCATTTGTTGGTTACGACCCCTTGTGGAGATACTTTCACAAAATTGAAGCTTGCGCTAAGTTGGTTACGCACCTCATACACGGATTTAATTGTTTATTTATTGACTTGCTCTAAATCCGTTTTGGTTATCACAATCAAAGCAGTCTCAACATAGTTATGTGTTAGGACAATGGTACATAGATTCACTTCATAACACAATGTACCTCCTAACGATTCTTTCAGTGTCTATCGAATACCTTGCGGTACTTAATACTTTTTCACCTTCGATCAAAAACAGTGGCTCTTTGATGTTCCGTATTTAACTGGAAACTTTATGACATTATGTAAATCAAATCTTCTGTCTTGTTTCGGTACATGTTCATTTAATTTCCAACACGGTGAACTTGTTCAGTCACCGCTTGTCACGGCCCCCGACCCGGTTTGACCCGTTTCAGGAGCCGCGGGACAGAAATCCCATGATATATATTTAATTGATTTTAGCAGCGGAAGTTTAATTATCAGGATCTTTTTAAGCTAAAAAATTTTCCCGATTATTTTATTTCACAATTCGGGATAAAACCCCTGTAATTTACAATAACATGATTTCACTGAGAAATCTTTATTTTTACAAAACATATTTCTTTATTTTATAATGAGCCACTTTCTTAAGCTTGAAATGCTTCCCAGCACTTTTCCTGAATTACAATAAATCACCTGAAACATGTTTGAAAAAGGTTTTGTCAGCGGGAAATACTGAGTGAATCATTCTATTTATTTAAAATGACTCGTTTATTATAATTTACAGTATTAAGAGTTTTTACATATGTTTCTGATATCTACCAATTACCCAATGTATTTGTCACTCGACCGGATCTGTGACTATGGTCATATCACCATTGGCTGCCCCAATGAATGACGTATATCACTTAATTTTAGGTTCGCCCACCTAAAGTGATAGAAACAGTAGTAATGTGCACAATACCCCACATACTGGCTGTAATTTGGTGATTACATAAACTTAATCACTGTAATTATAATTCTGAAAATAATTTGGAGTATTGTAAAACATTTGATAAAAAGAGAATAACTCACATTGCAGATTTAATACGGACAGAATATGGATTAGCCTTGTTAACCTAATTTAAATAACAATGCCCACAAAACCGGGTTAGTAATCAATACAGCATTTACGATAACTCACGAGATCAAATTCTCACAACGAACGACAAAGTGCGATACTTAAACATCCATCGAATTAACGACGAACGACAAAGTATAACCCTAATGTGGGCTGCACTTAAACATCCATTGCATATATTGATCGGTCGGAAAATGAATCGTAATAGCGATCGAGTTATTACCCTGAATTGTGGTAGCACTTCGTGATCAGTGTGTGTTTTGGGACTGTTTATGCTATAACTCAATGTACAATTCGAATTTGAACGTCGAACGAACACTCAATTGCATGAAACAGACTGTTCTATTTATACTTGAAAATGGGTTCCCCCGCGTGTCGCGGAAGATGTCCCTGGTTCTGTCGCGACTCGCCTGAGATGTCAAAGTAGACTAGGCATGCTTCGTTACCTATCTAGCCCTGATGAGTCGACGTTGCATGAAATTTCATTTTTGACAGCATTTTATGTAGATAATTATAACTAGGGTTTACCCCCCCCCCCCCTTAGTTTTAGGGGCCCTAATCCTGATTCCAAATGTTCTGAAAATTTTAGGGTTAATTCAGAATCACTTGGGTTTCTCAATTAGGGTTTCCTATTGGACAATTAAAGTAATAATTAGAACTTTTTAATGAGAGTTGTTACATTCTCCCTACCTTAATAAAAATCTCGTCCTCGAGATTTACTGGAATAAGTGAGGATATTTTCGTTTCATTTCTGATTCTAGCTCCCAAGTATATTCAGCTCCTCTCTTTGAATCCCATCTGACTTTGACTAAAACTAGTCGTTTGTGTTTGAGAAACTTGATCTTTCGATCCTCAATTTGAAGAGGTTTCTCAACAAATTTCAGCTTTTCGTTTACCTCTATATCTCGAAGAGGTACTACCAGTGATTCGTCTGATAAACATTTCTTGAGATTGGATACATGAAATACATCATGTACTCCAGCTAATTCTTCTGGTAGTTGTAAACGATAAGCAACTGGTCCTATACGTTGGATCACTGGAAATGGTCCTACGTATCTTGGACTTAGTTTTCCTTTCTTACCGAATCGTACTACTCCTTTCCAAGGAGAGACTTTCAAAAGTACTTTGTCTCCTATCTGGAATTCTAGTGGCTTGCGGCGATTGTCTACATAGCTTTTCTGGCGATCTCTGGTTGTCTTTAATCTTTCCTTGATTTGTGTTATCTTATCTGTGGTTTCTTGCACGATTTCTGGACCTGATAATTGACTTTCTCCTATTTCTGCCCAACATACGGGAGTTCTGCACTTGCGTCCATACAGTGCTTCGAATGGAGCAGCTTCGATGCTTGAGTGATAACTATTATTATAGGAGAATTCGATTAAGGGTAAGTGGTTTTCCCAATTACCACCAAAGTCAATTACACATGCTCGGAGCATGTCTTCTAGAGTTTGGATCGTCCTTTCACTTTGTCCGTCTGTTTGTGGATGATATGCAGTACTTAGATTGAGTCGGGTTCCCATTGCTTCTTGGAAGCTTGTCCAGAAACGGGAAGTGAAACAACTATCTCTATCCGATACAATGGAGAGTGGAACTCCATGTAAGGATACTATTTCATCTACGTACAACTTGGCTAACCTTTCCATGCTAAAGGTTTCCTTTATTGGTAGAAAATGAGCGGATTTGGTTAACCGATCCACAATTACCCAAATAGCATCATTACCTTTTCTGGTTTTGGGTAACTTAGTAACAAAGTCCATTGTTATGAGTTCCCATTTCCATACAGGCATTTCTAACTGTTGTAGTAGACCTGAAGGTTTCTGATGTTCGGCTTTAACTTGTGAACAGGTTAGACACTTAGATACGTATTCGGCTATATCCTTTTTCATTCCTATCCACCAGAAATTCTTTCTTAAATCTTGGTACATCTTATTGTTTCCTGGGTGTATAGTATACCTAGATTTATGAGCTTCCTCTAAAATCTTTGATCTTAAATTTCCCTGCTTAGGTACCCAAATTCTTCTTTTGTGGAATTTCCAAATTCCATCATTTCCTTGTTTCAATTCTTTGAGGTAACCTTTCATTCCTTCACTATCATCCTTGATTGCTGTTTCCTGAATTTCCTTCAATTGTTCCATTAAACCTACTTGTAGATTTATTCTAAGAGCACGGACTCGCCTTTGCTTCTCATGATACTTACGACTTAAGGCATCTGCGACTACGTTTGCCTTTCCTTCGTGATATTGAATATCACAGTCGTAATCACTCAGGATTTCCATCCATCTTCTTTGCCTCATATTTAACTCTTTTTGCCCAAATATATACCTTAAACTTTTATGATATGTATAAACAGTAAACTTACTTCCATACAGATAATGTCTCCATATCTTAAGGGCAAAAACTATAGCTCCTAAGTCTAAGTCATGAGTCGTATAGTTTTCCTCGTGCTTTTTCAATTGTCTGGAAGCATACGCAATTACCTTCTTGCGTTGCATTAACACACATCCGAATCCTAATTTTGAAGCATCACAATATACTTCAAAATCTTCTGTTCCTTCTGGTAAGGCTAAGATTGGAGCATTGGTTAATTTCTGCTTTAAGATTCTGAAGGCTTCTTCTTGTTTTGGTCCCCATTCAAACTTAATGGCTTTCCAGGTTAGCTTAGTTAATGGTATTGCTATCTTGGAAAAATCCTTAATAAACCGTCTATAATACCCGGCTAAACCTATAAAACTTCTAATTTCCATTGCGGTTTGCGGAACCTTCCAATTGGTAATTGCTTCTATCTTAGCAGGATCTACGTAAATACCTTCATGATTTACCATGTGTCCTAAGAATTGCACTTCTTGTAGCCAAAATTCACACTTCGAAAATTTGGCGTACAACTTTTCTTTTCTTAACAAAGTTAAGAGTGCATGCAAGTGCTGACAATGTTCGTCCTGACTTTTTGAATAAATAAGTACATTGTCTATGAAAACAATTACAAATTTATCCAAATATGGTTTACAGATCCTGTTCATCATGTCCATAAATGTTGCAGGTGCATTAGTTAACCCGAAGGGCATGACTGTAAACTCATAATGTCCATACCTAGTTCTAAAAGCAGTTTTAGGTATGTCTTCTTCTTGAACCTTTAATTGATGATATCCGGAGCGCAAGTCTATCTTAGAAAAGTACTTAGCGCCTTGTAATTGATCAAAAAGATCATCAATCCTAGGTAATGGGTATCGATTCTTAATTGTAACCTTATTTAGCTCTCTATAATCGATACACATTCTCATTGATCCATCTTTCTTTTTCACAAACAACACTGGTGCACCCCAAGGGGATGAACTAGGTTGTATAAATCCTTTGCTTAGTAATTCATCTAATTGCTTCTTCAATTCTAGCATTTCGGTAGGAGCTAATCGATAAGGTGCCTTGGCTATCGGTGTAGTTCCTGGAATTAGATGAATCCTAAATTCTACCTCCCTATCTGGTGGTAATCCAGGTAAATCTTCTGGGAATATATCTGGGTATTCTGAGACTACAGGAATTTCCTTAAGTTCTTTACCTTTAGTACTAATGATTACTGAAATCATATATACTATTCCTTGTTTTCGTTCATAATTAGCAACTTTCATTACTGATATGAACTTCAGTGGCTTTCGAGGTTTATCTCCTGTAATCATGATTACTTCTCCAGTAGGTGATTGAATTTCTGTAGAGTTTTTATCACAAATGATTTGAGCATGGTTGGCTATTAACCAATCCATTCCTAACACAACATCAAATTCAGCTAATTTCATAGGTAATAGGTTTGCAGCAAATTTATGACCTGAAAGTTCTATTTCTACTTTTTGCAAAACCTGATTGATTTTTACTGAATTCCCATCTGCGGTTTCGACTGTAAAAATCTGCCTAATGGTAGTTAAGGGTAACTCAAGAGCTTGGCAGAATGAAGTATTTATAAAACTTTGGTTTGCACCAGAGTCAAACAATACTTTTGCATAAACGTCGTGAACTAAAAACGTACCGGCTATGACGTCAGGAATCAGTTCAGCTTCCTGAGTAGTTAATTGAAAGGCTCTGGCATTCTTCTTAGTAGCTCCTTCGGTCGCATTAGGTTTGTTGTCTACTGGTTTGAGTAACTTAGGACATTCTGTTTTGAAATGTCCGGCTTCTCCACAATTGTAACAAATTATGGATTTCTTTCTGCAGTTTTCTTCACGATGTCCTATCGTTTTGCAAAAATTGCAAATTTTATTACATTTTCCAAAATGTTTCTTTTTGCAAGTTTTGCAGAATGGCAAAGTTGAAGATTGCCCTGCTCCTCTTTTCTTGAAACTACTATTACCCACCCTAAATCCTTGGGTAATTTTCTGAGCTAGTTCCTTCTTCCTGTCTTCATCTCTTGTGCGTATCAGTTCATCAGTTAGGGTGTTAGCTAATTCTACTGCATCGTCAATAGTGCGAGGTCTCGCAGCCTTAACGATATTGCGAATTTCGCTAATTAATCCCCAAATATAGCGAGAAATGAGTACCGGTTCTGGCGAAGCCAGTGTTGGTACCGCGCTAGCATATTCAAAGAATGTCGAAGTATAACCACGACAATCCACACCTATCATCCGATGATTTAGGAACTTATTTGCCATTTGTTCCTTTTCATACTCAGGACAGAATTTTCTTTCTACAAAATTCTTAAATTCTTCCCAAGTCATAGCATAAGCCCTATTTCTTCCTTTAGCTTGTAACACAGTGTTCCACCATTCGAGTGCTCCTTCTTTAAACAGATTTGATGCGTACATGACCTGATCATCTTTGGCACACTTACTTATTGCTATTACTGCTTCGGTTTTCTCTAACCAACGCAGTGATGCAGTTGTGTCACACCCCCAAAATCCACCTGCGGAGTATCACCGCTTGGGAGCGTGACTGACCAGGATCAAGCCACCAATCATATAGAACATTGTATAAAGTAAAGATAATTGTAATTAAACCAAACCAAATCCATATGAAAGGTGTTCTAAAACATAAGTAAGTTATCACTGTTTAGCGGAAGCGTATAATAAAAACCCAACATAATTGAGTACGAAAAGTCATAAGTGTTTAATAAGACAATCACGATCCAAGTCCACAACGACCAGCTCCTCCCGGTGCAAGCTCCATGTATCTAACGACCTGCAAGGCATGTAACAGAGGATCAACAACAAGTTGAGCGAGTTCACAGAAAGTAAGTGCGTAATAGTAAGTTCGTTGGTAACATGTGGCTCTACTAGGCTGATAGTACGTTCTATAAGTGGGGGCTTCCCATGTTGTATAACCACTAGACTATTCGTAACCATAAGTGTTCTACATATCCCGAGAACAGTAATACGTACAAGTTTACGTAGGTTTTACGTAAGTAATCCTTCACAACCGAGGATAGGGGTACGCGGGGGTTTACGTAGGTTTTACGTAAGTGCCTGACACAACCGAGGCAGTAGTGAGTATAATTTCACGTAGGTTTTACGTGAGTATCCTTCACAACCGAGGATAGCGAGTAGCATAAGTATACGTAGGCTTTACGTATGTGTCCTGCACAACCGAGGACGATGGTATGGTAGTCTAGTAACAGTGTAAGTACGATTCTATTCAATCTCATTCCTTCAATCCCAATTCCCGTGCCCTGGGAATCCCATGCCTTAGTAAAAGTGTGAACTCACCTTGGTTTGCTCGGTATGCTAAACTATGCTCACAAGTAATCAATCAAGTCCTATATCAGGCACGTATTCTCAGTCAGTACAAGTTTGTGATGTTTCGCATGCGATGTATGTCATATAGTGTACTGGATGGTTAATATCACGTAACGCGTAACAGTTAATCAAGTTTACATAATTCACGCTTCTCATAGTAGATTTCTCAGTCTACTCTAACGAGATTATTCATTATCAGTCATGGCAAGCTTAACAGTGTTAACAGCGTTAATCAGGGTTAATAGATTTAACATACACAATAAAGTTACACACTTAACGTAGTTAATATACTTAACATGGTTAACTCACTTATCACAGTAGACAGTTAACATGATTAATCATTAACAGAGTCAAACTTAACAGAGTTAACCAAGTAACAGTTTAACATACAAGATACAAAATTACAGATCACTAGGCGAAATCACTTAGTGGGCGAAAACCCCTTTGGGCCGAAAATACTAGGTGGGCCGAAAACAACATTAAGCCGAAATCCGTTGGGCCGAAAACACTTGGAGCCAAAATCACATTTGGGCCGAAAACCCCTTTGGTTTTCGTTGGCTTGGAGTATTACGAAAACACTTGAGTGTTTTCGTCCAGTTTGTGTTTTCGCCTGGTTGTTTTCGTCGAGGTGAGGAATCATCATCAAACAACAGTTACGCAACAGCAATCTAATCCTCATCATCGTCATCAACAACAGCAGGTTACGTCGCACAACAACCCTAATCCCAACTAACGGTTTCAACACCAATATCATACAATCATTCGATCATTACTCAATACAGCATATTGTTATCATCATTCAGTTGTCAACATACAAAAGAACTCTAATCTGTTAAGTGTCTAACATCCCATTATCATAATAGGTCATCAATATCACTAAGATTATAAGGACCCCTTGCATACCAAATCTATTCGATCTAAACAATACATGAAATCATATGAACTATCACATCATTATGCAATCAACATCACATACATCATCAGATCGTTCGTGGCAGCATATCAATATCACGTAACATATAGACATGTAATCAAATCAGGTTTGACTCGAATGACAGTATAACGAACCGATATAAAGGTCACTAACCGAAAAGAAAAGCTTGAAAACCGATAGTTGCCGTCACACAGAAACAAGGACTCTAGGGTTTGGCAATTCAGCTTCTACGTAGGGTGGAGAATAAGGTTTTAAAACAGATTGCTATGGGCCAAGGCCCATTTGTGGTTTTGTTGGCTGGTTAGTGGACGAAAACACTTCATGTGTTTTCGGCCATGGGGTGTTTGGCATGTGATCCATTTGTTCATTAATTACACAATACGTATTATCCATACAAAATATATACATAACATTCATGCACATATCAGGTATATCATCATTTACACAACACATGCATCAACATATAATAAAACCCACTATACACACCAAATATAACTATAGACAACCCTTAGTGAAAAATAATCAAATCGAGTAGAGACCTTGAAACTCGGGTTGTCACATTATCCCCAACTTAAAAGAAATTTCGTCCCGAAATTTAGCATGCGGTTACTGAGGAAGCTAGGTAAGTTGCATCGTTTACTGGTTTTCCTGGGGTGTCACATCATCCCCCCGTTGATTTGGAATTTCGTCCCGAAATTCTGTAGTAGTAGCTTCAACCCCAGTAGTGGTTGCATTAGTTTCGAATACCTGGGGATACTTTTCTGTCATCTGGTCTTCGCGTTCCCAGGTGTACTCTGGGCCACGACGAGAGTTCCAATGAACTCGAACAAGAGGGATTCTCTTGTTTTTAAGGACCTTAACATCCCGGTCTGTGATTTCAACTGGCTCCTCGACGAACTGCAACCGCTCATCGATAGTGAGTTCCTTAAAAGGAACTATGAGAGTCTCATCTGACAGACATTTCTTCAGATTCGACACGTGGAATACGTTGTGAACTGCACCGAGTTCAGCTGGTAAGTTTAGCTTGTAGGCCACCTTGCCTATTTTCTCAATGATCTCGAACGGTCCGACATATCGCGGATTCAGTTTGCCCCTTTTGCCAAAACGAACCACACCCTTCCAGGGTGAGACTTTTAGTAAAACCCGGTCCCTGACCTGAAATTCCAACGGTTTCTTACGCTTATCCGCGTATGCTTTCTGACGGTCGCGTGCTGCCGCCATGCGTTGTCGTATCTGTGCAATCTTTTCCGTGGCGTCCACCACAATTTCTGGACCCGTGATCTGACTATCCCCCACCTCTGCCCAACAGAGAGGTGACCGGCATTTACGCCCGTACAATGCCTCGAACGGAGCGGCTTGTATGCTAGTGTGATAACTGTTATTGTATGAGAACTCCACCAAAGGGAGATGCTTTTCCCAGCCGTTGCCGAAGTCTATAACACATGCCCGAAGCATGTCTTCAAGAGTTTGGATCGTTCGCTCAGACTGCCCATCCGTCTGAGGGTGATACGCTGTGCTCATGTCTAACCGTGAGCCGAAAGATTTATGCATCGCTTGCCATAGCTCTGACGTGAATCGTGCATCCCGATCCGAAATGATGGAGGTGGGCACCCCGTGCCTTGAAACAACTTCTTTAAGATAAACGTCTGCGAGGGTGGAGAACTTATCCGTTTCCTTTATAGCCAGGAAGTGTGCAGACTTTGTGAGTCGATCCACGATCACCCATATAGTGTCATTCCCACGCTGGGATCTGGGTAGGCCTGTAACAAAATCCATGGAAATTTCTTCCCATTTCCATTGCGGTATCTTGGGTTGTTGAAGTAGGCCTGCTGGTTTCTGATACTCCACTTTGACTTTTGCACATGTCAAACACTTGCCGACGTAAGTAGCGATGTGGGCTTTCATGCTAGGCCACCAGTATGTAGTTCTGATGTCGTGGTACATTTTATCCGAACCTGGATGTACCGAGTAGCGGGACTTGTGAGCTTCGTCTATTACCAGCTCGCGTAAACCGCCAAAAAGTGGGACCCAAATACGCCCTGTTACATAGTAGGCGCCGTCTTCCTTTTGTTCCATTCGTTGCCTTGAGCCGCGTAAGGCTTCAGCTTTGACGTTGTCGGGTTTCAATGCTTCGATCTGAGCAGTTCGTATCTGTGCAGGAAGACTGGACTGAATAGTGAGCTGCAAAGCTCGTACACGCCTAGGTAGAGTGTCTTTCCGACTGAGAGCGTCAGCCACAACATTGGCTTTGCCTGGATGATACTTAATAGCGCATTCGTAATCGTTAAGTAACTCGACCCATCGTCGTTGACGCATGTTCAATTCCTTCTGCTTGAAGATATGCTCGAGACTCCTGTGATCGGTGTAAATTGTGCACTTGGTACCGTACAGGTAGTCTCGCCATATCTTGAGCGCGAAAACAACAGCTCCCAGCTCTAAATCGTGCGTCGTGTAGTTCCGTTCATGAACCTTGAGTTGACGAGAAGCGTAGGCAATAACTTTATCCCGCTGCATCAATTCGCAACCAAGACCCTGTATCGATGCGTCACAATAGACCACAAAATCATCCGTGCCCTCTAGCAATGAGAGAATAGGTGCGCTGCATAGACTATCCTTCAGGTACTGAAAAGCAGTCTCTTGTGTATTACCCCAACGGTAGGTAACACCTTTCTGTGTCAACATAGTAAGCGGCTGTGCAATCTTGGAAAAGTCTTTGATGAATCGTCTGTAGTACCCCGCCAAACCCAAGAATTGGCGTATTTCTGTCGGTGTACGCGGTGCAGGCCAGTTCCTGGTCGAATCGACCTTGGATGGATCGACATGAATCCCATCCCTGTTCACCACATGGCCTAGGAAGTGGACTTCACGAAGCCAGAAGTCGCATTTTGAAAACTTGGCGTACGGTTGTTCCTTTCGAAGAAGTTCCAAAATCAATCGTAGGTGCTGTTCGTGCTCCTCTTGACTCTTGGAGTAAATTAGAATGTCGTCGATGAAAACGATGACGAACTTGTCTAGATAAGGTTTGCACACCCTGTTCATGAGATCTATAAATATTGCAGGCACGTTCGTTAACCCAAATGGCATGACGAGAAACTCGTAGTGACCGTAGCGAGTTCTGAAAGCGGTTTTAGAGACGTCCTCATCCCGGACTCTCAGCTGATGATACCCTGACCTCAAGTCTATCTTGGAGTAGTAGCTCGACCCTTGTAACTGGTCGAATAAGTCGTCAATACGAGGAAGAGGATAGCGGTTCTTCACTGTGACCTTGTTCAGTTCACGGTAATCGATGCACATCCTAAAAGTGCCATCCTTCTTTTTCACGAATAATACTGGAGCTCCCCAAGGCGAAGAGCTTGGGCGAATGAAGCCCTTATCTAAGAGCTCTTGTAGTTGCTTAGACAGTTCTTCCAGTTCAGTTGGAGCTAAACGGTGCGGTGCGCGAGCTATAGGTGCTGCTCCTGGAGTTAGCTCGACTTGGAATTCGACCTGACGATGAGGCGGTAGACCAGGTAAATCCTCAGGAAACACTTGAGGAAATTCACGTACAACTGGAATATCCTCTATTCTTTTCGCTTTCGTCGATGCATCGGTAACAAGTGCCAAAATGGCAGTATAACCCTTTCGTAAACATTTCTGAGCCTTCAAGAAAGAGATGATGCCAACCACCGCACCACTCTTGTCGCCTTGAACTTCGAGAGGTTCCTTTCCCGCACGAGGAATACGAATGATTTTCTCCTTGCATAGGATCTCCGCCTGCTGCTTGAATAACCAATCCATGCCGATAACGATGTCGAAACTACCCAGAACTATTGGAATAAGATCAATTGAGAAGGCCTGACCCGCTAGAACGATGTTACAACCCTTGACTACAAGTGTGGCTTCTACACTCTTACCATTTGCTAGTTCTACGACATGTTTGGTGTTTAGGGGAGTTGGTGTACGTTTTAACAATTTACTCATTTTCAAAGACATATAACTCGTATCCGCACCCGAATCAAACAAAACAGTAACGTAAATATCGTCGAGAAGAAACTTACCCATAACGACGTTGGGATCATTTCTGGCATCACCCTGCCCCAACACAAATGCACGACCCCTTGCTTCATTGCCATTGTTGTTCCCACCGTTGTTGTTGTTGTTGCCATTTCCCTGATTGTTGTTATTGTTGTTGTTGTTCTGGTTCCTGTTTAGCTGAGGGCAGTGCCTTTTGAAGTGCCCTTCTGCGCCGCAATGAAAACATCCTTTGTTGCCCTGTTGCTGATTCTGTTGTGCTTGAGGCTGCTGCTGATTCTGGTTCGTAGGCCGAGGGCTTCTACAATCTTTGGCCTCATGGCCCATCTTGAGGCATCTTTGACAGCGACCCTTGTTACACTGGCCACTGTGGTGTCTGTTGCAGTTGTTACACTTTGGGAGGTTCCCTCGATATCCACCCTGCCTGTGACTGCCTGAAGAATGCTGGCTGGGACTCTGGTAACTGTCAGTCTTCCGCTGTTGAACCTGTGACTGAACTGAAACTGACCCCTTGCTAGAATCCCCGTCCCATTTTCTCTTGTTGTCACTGGGTGTAGCAAGTGTAGCAGAAGTAGTAGCGGTAGCAGTAGCGCTGATACGTTTAGGCAGTTTGTTCTGATCCACTGCCTGATCTGTGATGCGATGAGCGAGGCGTTGAATAGCCTGGATGTTGTCAAGATTAGCCGATGTCACATGGCTCTGAATTTCTGGCGCCAAACCCTTGAGATACAACTCAATACGCTTAACTGGAGGGTCCACCATAGTTGGGCACAGCACGGCCAGCTCGTTTGACCATTTGGTATAAGCTTCAATCTCTGACCCAACCATTTTCAAATGATATAGTTCATCTTCCAGCTTATGAATGTCTTCCCGAGTGCAGTACTCCCTTTTGATCAGTTCCTTGAAATCATTCCAAGGGGTGGCGTTAGCAGCTGCCAACCCTAAGATCTGCACTTGTGCGTTCCACCAAGTTAGAGCAATCCCCTCTAAAGTACCAGTGGCATACTTGACCCTGCGAGCCTCAGGGCATTCACACATCTCGAACACAGACTCGAGCTTTTCAAACCAGTGGAGGAGTCCAACTGCTCCCTCCGTGCCACTGAATGTGCTTGGACGACAGTCCATGAAGTTCTTGAAAGTGCAGACGGGCTGCTGAGCGTGTTGACCTATTGTGTACGAATAGGACAAGGTTATACACAAGAGTTAATGTAGGATCTGAAGATCCTAGTGTGAGTCTAAACTGCAGGGTATACTACCTGCTTGAGCAGCTGCAAGTGCCGCAGCAACTTGTTCATTAACGAAAGCCGTCAACTGGGCTCGAGTCATGTTCACACGTCCAGACATGATCTTCATAGTAAAAGTAGAATAAGTGAGTTTGATTCGCGAGTAGTGCGATGACAGAAGAGTGTAAGCACATAGGTGTTCTCAAGCAATAACAAGTAATGAGCAGTGTAATCTAAGCATACTACGAGCAAAGTTCTATGCAATTCTAGCATGTAGGCAATAATCATAAACCTTATTACCTAGTATGTTGAGTCTTGCACGTGGAGCGAAGCGTCGTTGTGGATCGTTGAGAGCACTGTTCTGGTTATAGTCTGGTTTTAATAAAAACGTTTTCCCCATATTAAAACCAAGTTCTCTATAACCAATGGCTCTGATACCAATCTGTCACACCCCCAAAATCCACCTGCGGAGTATCACCGCTTGGGAGCGTGACTGACCAGGATCAAGCCACCAATCATATAGAACATTGTATAGAGTAAAGATAATTGTAATTAAACCAAACCAAATCCATATGAAAGGTGTTCTAAAACATAAGTAAGTTATCACTGTTTAGCGGAAGCGTATAATAAAAACCCAACATAATTGAGTACGAAAAGTCATAAGTGTTTAATAAGACAATCACGATCCAAGTCCACAACGACCAGCTCCTCCTGGTGCAAGCTCCATGTATCTAACGACCTGCAAGGCATGTAACAGAGGATCAACAACAAGTTGAGCGAGTTCATAGAAAGTAAGTGCGTAATAGTAAGTTCGTTGGTAACATGTGGCTCTACTGGGCCGATCGTACGTTCTATAAGTGGGGGCTTCCCATGTTGTATAACCACTAGACTATTCGTAACCATAAGTGTTCTACATATCCCGAGAACAGTAATACGTACAAGTTTACGTAGGTTTTACGTAAGTAATCCTTCACAACCGAGGATAGGGGTACGCGGGGGTTTACGTAGGTTTTACGTAAGTGCCTGACACAACCGAGGCAGTAGTGAGTATAATTTCACGTAGGTTTTACGTGAGTATCCTTCACAACCGAGGATAGCGAGTAGCATAAGTATACGTAGGCTTTACGTATGTGTCCTGTACAACCGAGGACGATGGTATGGTAGTCTAGTAACAGTGTAAGTACGATTCTATTCAATCTCATTCCTTCAATCCCAATTCCCGTGCCTGGGAATCCCATGCCTTAGTAAAAGTGTGAACTCACCTTGGTTTGCTCGGTATGCTAAACTATGCTCACAAGTAATCAATCAAGTCCTATATCAGGCACGTATTCTCAGTCAGTACAAGTTTGTGATGTTTCGCATGCGATGTATGTCATATAGTGTACTGGATGGTTAATATCACGTAACGCGTAACAGTTAAACAAGTTTACATAATTCACGCTTCTCATAGTAGATTTCTCAGTCTACTCTAACGAGATTATTCATTATCAGTCATGGCAAGCTTAACAGTGTTAACAACGTTAATCAGGGTTAATAGATTTAACATACACAATAAAGTTACACACTTAACGTAGTTAATATACTTAACATGGTTAACTCACTTATCACAGTAGACACTTAACATGATTAATCATTAACAGAGTCAAACTTAACAGAGTTAACCAAGTAACAGTTTAACATACAAGATACAAAATTACAGATCACTAGGCGAAATCACTTAGTGGGCGAAAACCCCTTTGGGCCGAAAATACTAGGTGGGCCGAAAACAACATTAAGCCGAAATCCATTGGGCCGAAAACACTTGGAGCCGAAATCACATTTGGGCCGAAAACCCCTTTGGTTTTCGTTGGCTTGGAGTATGACGAAAACACTTGAGTGTTTTCGTCCAGTTTGTGTTTTCGCCTGGTTGTTTTCGTCGAGGTGAGGAATCATCATCAAACAACAGTTACGCAACAGCAATCTAATCCTCATCATCGTCATCAACAACAGCAGGTTACGTCGCACAACAACCCTAATCCCAACTAACGGTTTCAACACCAATATCATACAATCATTCGATCATTACTCAATACAGCATATTGTTATCATCATTCAGTTGTCAACATACAAAAGAACTCTAATCTGTTAAGTGTCTAACATCCCATTATCATAATAGGTCATCAATATCACTAAGATTATAAGGACCCCTTGCATACCAAAATCTATTCGATCTAAACAATACATGAAATCATATGAACTATCACATCATTATGCAATCAACATCACATACATCATCAGATCGTTCGTGGCAGCATATCAATATCACGTAACATATAGACATGTAATCAAATCAGGTTTGACTCGAATGACAGTACAACGAACCGATATAAAGGTCACTAACCGAAAAGAAAAGCTTGAAAAACGATAGTTGCCGTCACACAGAAACAAGGACTCTAGGGTTTGGCAATTCAGCTTCTACGTATGGTGGAGAATAAGGTTTTAAAACAGATTGCTATAGGCCAAGGCCCATTTGTGGTTTTGTTGGCTGGTTAGTGGACGAAAACACTTCATGTGTTTTCGGCCATGGGGTGTTTGGCATGTGATCCATTTGTTCATTAATTACACAATACGTATTATCCATACAAAATATATACATAACATTCATGCACATATCAGGTATATCATCATTTACACAACACATGCATCAACATATAATAAAACCCACTATACACACCAAATATAACTATAGACAACCCTTAGTGAAAAATAATCAAATCGAGTAGAGACCTTGAAACTCGGGTTGTCACAAGTTGCCCCTTCATTGCCTGCAAATTCAGTGGGTTTACAAGCAAGGAATTCTTTGAAAGTGCAACCAGGTGTTGCAGCTTTCAGTTTCTTAGGGAGCGGCGTGTGCTGGGATTCATTATCATGATTAACATGATTATTGCCCCCGTTTATACTATTACTGAAGTTATCTTCAGAAGTACGTTTACTAGGAACGATATGTTGTGGTTCGATTGGACTTTTTACAGCAGCAACGAATGCTGGAATAGCATTGGCTATCCCTTGAGCAACAATATTTTCAATATCTTGTCTAGTCATATATTGATCCCCTGGATGTTGCTCCGACTGATTAACCTCATTTACCGGTTCATTACCAATATTTGCCATCTGATAATATATATAATTTTTTTTATTAGTATCTGATAAATAGCAATTATACACAAACAATCAGACAATTTACAATACACGTATAGTCAAAACTATCGATTTCTCGATTTCATTTTATATCGGTTATAGTATGCATCAATACACACCGATATTTTACAAAGTTTTATTCGTAGTTATGTTACAGACTGATTTCACTATTTCTTTTACTATTACACAACTATAGTTTTACCATCCTCCTATCTCTCGTCACTTGTCGTCTTAAAAACGAAGTTCCCTTTCATCATACTTCCAGGCAATTTGTCCCCCTATCTCCCTGATTCTATTTCCTGCACCCATCAATTCTTCACCATAATGGCGAAGTTCCGCCATATTTTCGTTACTCATTGGTGGATTAGGTAGGGGTTCTGGATCGAATTGTGGAAGAAAGGAATAAGGGTCGTTGACAATATTTTGAAATTGCCAATCATTCGTCCACCATTCGTCCATTTCTACAGGTTGAGAGTGGACTATTGGTTCTGGGATTGCTGGTTCAAGATTTATAGGGAGTTGATTTTCAAGAGGATAGGTAAAAACATTAGTATTGACAGGCTGAATAGTCTCACAGCTTGCCAATAGAAAATCTATTTCCTCCTGAAAAGTTATTCCCTGGTTTTGGTTGGAGCTCTCTCCAATTTCTATCTGAGTTGGTCTAGAACCTTGTCCTACTTCCATTTCTATTTCTTTAGAATATTCCTCAAACTGTATTTCCATTTGCCTAGAATCTTCCTTGACTTCAGTTTCCATCTCTTGCTGTTTAGAACTTTCTTTGAGTACAATTTCTTTTCCTTTTTCTAAAGGGTTGTTTATTTTAGGAAGTTTCATAGCTGGCTTTTTCCTACGTATACGACTACCCCATACATAATTCTTTCTTTTCTTTCGTTTTGGCTTTGTCAAAGGTGGAGCATTGAATTCTACAGGTTGTTCCACATCAGCAAAGTATCCAGTAAAATCTTTGGAAACTTCTACATTCACCGGGTAAAGATTGAGGTTCTGAAAGGCTTCAGATATCTCATTCATGCTGTGTAGCATATATGCAAAATGCACAAAAAGGCTAAGTTAAAACTTTGGAACAAAGTTTAACAAATAAACATTGAAGTTTTATTGCACATTATTTATACAAATAACAGGAAAGAACACATTCGGATTTATTTATTTATTTATTTACTGGGAAGTGCTATTACTAGACTTAGGGTTTTTAAAGATCTGCATGTTCTGCTACTGTGGCTAGCATATACAAATTTGCCCATTTCTCATCTAGCTTGTCTTCCCAAGGTGATTTATTGATTAATTCCTGGGTTTCCTTTTTAATCTTCTTTTCTCAGATTTGCTCTTTACTTTTCTTAATAATCATACTCCTTTTTCTAGGAGAAAGCGGTTTCTCATATTGTGTTTTTCGCACAAATATTCCTTCTTCAGGAATTGTAGGGAGTTTTGAAGATTTGGTTTGGGATGAACTTCCCTCTTTGTAGACTGACCTATCCAATTTAAGATAGATATTTTGCAGCTTTTGCTTACCCATACTGTAACTAACACATAGTCAGTTTAATAAAACACATAATCACATAATAGTAATCAGGAAAAATTAAGTATTTCTAAATACTTAATTAGCTTAACTCAGTGGCTCTGATACCACCTTATTTCTGTCACGGCCCCCGACCCGATTTGACCCGTTTCAGGAGCCGCGGGACAGAAATCCCGTGATATATATTTAATTGATTTTAGCAGCGGAAGTTTAATTATCAGGATCTTTTTAAGCTAAAAATTTTCCCGATTATTTTATTTCACAATTCGGGATAAAACCCCGGTAATTTACAATAACATGATTTCACTGAGAAATCTTTATTTTTACAAAACATATTTCTTTATTTTATAATGAGCCACTTTCTTAAGCTTGAAATGCTTCCCAGCACTTTTCCTGAATTACAATAAATCACCTGAAACATGTTTGAAAAAGGTTTTGTCAGCGGGAAATACTGAGTGAATCATTCTATTTATTTAAAATGACTCGTTTATTATAATTTACAGTATTAAGAGTTTTTACATATGTTTCTGATATCTACCAATTACCCACAGTATTTGTCACTCGACCGGATCTGTGACTATGGTCATATCACCATTGGCTGCCCCAATGAATGACGTATATCACTTAATTTTAGGTTCGCCCACCTAAAGTGATAGAAACAGTAGTAATGTGCACAATACCCCACACACTGGCTGTAATTTGGTGATTACATAAACTTAATCACTGTAATTATAATTTTGAAAATAATTTGGAGTATTGTAAAACATTTGATAAAAAGAGAATAACTCACATTGCAGATTTAATACGGACAGAATATGGATTAGCCTTGTTAACCTAATTTAAATAACAATGCCCACAAAACCGGGTTAGTAATCAATACAGCATTTACGATAACTCACGAGATCAAATTCTCACAACGAACGACAAAGTGCGATACTTAAACATCCATCGAATTAACGACGAACGACAAAGTATAACCCTAATGTGGGCGGCACTTAAACATCCATTGGATATATTGATCGGTCGGAAAATGAATCGTAATAGCGATCGAGTTATTACCCTGAATTGTGGTAGCACTTCGTGATCTGTGTGTGTTTTGGGACTGTTTATGCTATAACTCAACGTACAATTCAAATTTGAACGTCGAACGAACACTCAATTGCATGAAACAGACTGTTCTATTTATACTTGAAAATGGGTTCCCCCGCGTGTCGCGGAAGATGTCCCTGGTTCTGTCGCGACTCGCCTGAGATGTCAAAGTAGACTAGGCATGCTTCGTTACCTATCTAGCCCTGATGAGTCGACGTTGCATGAAATTTCATTTTTGACAGCATTTTATGTAGATAATTATAACTAGGGTTTACCCCCCTAGTTTTAGGGGCCCTAATCCTGATTCCAAATGTTCTGAAAATTTTAGGGTTAATTCAGAATCACTTGGGTTTCTCAATTAGGGTTTCCTATTGGACAATTAAAGTAATAATTAGAACTTTTTAATGAGAGTTGTTACACCGCTATACTTGAATTATGTCATTGCGACACCCTGTGGTGTCATTACCAACTTGTAACTTGTGTTAATCAAGGTCAACCGTTTCACACAAAACTGCATATACTTTCGTTTGACTTGTCATTTAAGCATTTCTGATGCAACTACGAATCAAGACAATGATACACCAGATTCACTTGTATTTCATTCGGTGTACTTTCGAAATTTAAGAATGTCAACACCCTAAACCTTACCATTCATTTACTCGGGAGTAGACAGATCATTTTACTATTACATCGGAGGTGTTGATTTTGAATTCATATAGCGGATGCTATGGTTTGTGGAAACTCGTTGCATATTGCGATCGATCGTTTGGGGATCTTATTAGTCAAAACTCCTCTTTTGTAGAACCCATGTCAACTCGGTTACACTAGACTATACGTCAAATAAGTCTTGCACCTTTGACATCAAATGCTAAAAGCACACACCTTTTAACCATAGGATTCAGGTTGTTATATATTCTTGGACTCACCTGATGTGAGAAATGTTTGATGCGGTTTGGTGATTACCTACCTCGGTATTATTCATATACATACACGCATGATGTAACCATAAGGAGTTAATGTAGTACAAATTTCGAGGACGAAATTTTCTTAACAGGGGGAGAATGTGACAATTGTCAAATTTGCATGTATCCGTACAATTAATTAATTTTAATTATGTGCTTAATGACTGTGCTAGATTACAACTGACAACTTAAACTGTTTTCTGATTCTTGTTACATACATACATATGCATCACATTTCATACTGTCACTCCATTTATTACACACAAACCTTAGTGACACACTTGATGCAACAAAGCACAGTTAGTACACTGAACGGATAATTCAGAAACATGCTAACATTGCCAGCACATGGACAGACAATGTTTTTGAGGCCAGTATGAGCCAGGGACAGGGTACTACACTAGTATGATGTGTAGGGAAGTGAGGACCATAAAACTGCGTCACTAGGTAATAGTTAAAGTGCCGGGAAGTGCCTAAAACACACTTTAAGTGCAGAATTCTGCATTTATTAATAAAATTCAGCATTGTAACATGCTAGTAGGATGCAAAAATATGGCAGAATGGTCCTATATGCTTTTCTAAGTGTCGGGAATTAAAAGTGTTATAAAAATATATATAAAAGACACTTTACGGAGTAATTAAACACTTAAACGGAACGGGGTATCCAACCGAACAACCGGACATTACCCGGGACACCAAATTTTTGTCAAACACATTGTTTAATTATTTCTTGGCTAGCTATAATCCCCGAACACCCTAACACCCACTAAATATCAAGTAACTAACATGTATAAGTATACACTTGGATTCTAACTTATGATTACCAATTAGTTACAAAATTTACATCCACCCCCCCTTACCCGAATTCGGTCCCAAAGGACCCACAAAATCCCCAACAACATATCCTCACCATACTCTCTAGATTTTATTCCATTATTTTATGAGATTGTTGCTTGTTGTGATTGCTAAAATATTAGAACATCTTTATAAGTATGGCCTCATGATCCAACATCATTTCAAAATCTTCACACCACTCTTTCACTCACCTCACTCTCTCCCTCTCGGCCACACCTTGACCGCCACCACCTCCACCATATCACCACCACAATCCTCCATTTTAAAGCTTCATCTAAGTGCTAGAAGGTGAATCAAAGGTGCTTGAAGTTGTAGATCAATAAGGAGCTTCATACATTGCTTTTTCACGATCATTTTCTTCATCTTTTCACTAAAGATTCATCCCTAGCCTTTGTGCTAGTAGTAAGTTCTTGTTAAACTCTTGTTCATCTTGTTTTTATAGTTAAAAGTTGTAGTATGAGAGGTATGTTTAAAACACTAAGAACAACAACACTAAAAGGGTTAAACAAGAAACATAAACATAAAAGTTTACATAAAGAAATGTTATTAGTAGGATGTGTTATGAATATGTTGTTAATTTCTTAGTGACTCTTGGTTATGTGATGTTAATCACCATATGGAGCTTGTTAAATGATGTTTAGAAGCATGATTTAACAAGACTAAGAGATGATTATGTGATACATGAAATAATCATCTTCTAGTTAAACATGAACTTGAAAGAAATGGATTTCTTGAAAAATATGTTGATGATCATGTAGATCCAAGTTTTACAAAAGGTTTTTCTAAATAAACCAAGTTAAAAATCGTTTTTTTTAAAGATTATGACTTTTACATACACTTACACATTTTTGGACATGAAATAAGTGTAAAAACCTTTTATTTACAAGAAGAGTTCAAAAGCTTTATTTTTGTAAAAATTGTTTACAAGTTGTAAACACTAAACTTGTGTAAGAAAATGATTTTTAAAGGAATAATTACGCTTTGGGAAGTAACTAAGTCCACTAAACGCATTACCAAGTTACTACGCGTTTTTGTGATATATCAAGTTCATGATTAATATGAAACGCATATGGTTTTTGCTCTGGGTAATGTAAAATTGTTTAAGGATTGATTGTTGATTGATTTTGAAAAGAAAATGATATGCTTAATAGCATGGACACCTCCGTTTTTAGGGGAAACTCTGGCGAAATTTTCTAAAAATCCCAAGACTTAGAAAATTATTTTCTAACAAGTGTTTACAAATGCGTTTAACTTTGTTTTTCGGAAGTAAACTTCGCCATAAGTTTTGTTACAATATTTCAAAGTGTCGGAGGTGGGTTTTCGCAAATAAAAGCGGATAAATATATATTTAGAGTATATATTTTATACTAAAACGCTTGTGTGAATATGTGTTCGATTTGCGAACTAGTTATATTATTTTAGGAAAATAATATAGCTTATCAAAACCCCATCACAATTACAACTCCAAAATAATACCAAAAATCACAAGGGATGAAATATAAGTTACACATTTAACATTGTGAATTCGAACTATAAAACATAACTTATGAAATATTCCGGAAGACACCGTTACAATATATTTTCGGTAAGTACTATTTTGGAAACGAAAGAAGTGAAAATATGATTTTTGTACATATTACCAAGTATATCATATTTTCGACAAAGAGAAAATATATTATTTTTGGGGAAGTTAAAATATATTTTCTTAGCATATTAGAAGACATATGATTTTGGGAAGATATATATATATATATATATATTTTCTGGACGATACAGTATTTTTGGGACAAAATAAGTTATTATATATTTTCTAAAGTGAGACTTGAAAATATAAATGTTTTGGAAAAATATATTGGGAATATATTGACGTATTTTTTTATTTGGAATAACACACCGGAATACAATGCCAATACATGGTAAGATATACCAATGCAAGAATACGAATATACATGTATAAATACCCCCATCCTTGGGAAGGAGATACGCATACAAATACATGAGAAGTATTACTACAAAAACATTGTTTAACAAATTATTCGAAAAGTCCAAGTTAAAATATTCATTATTTTAACAACTAATTATACAACTTGGAACAATATCGGGAATACGAGAAACGTAACTCAAAAACCTCCATACTAAGCAAAGGCACTGCCCGTTCGTCTAATAGACGTTAGTACACTGTAGGTAGTCGTGTTTGCGGAGGAGACTTTGGTTACACATACTGAAGACGCAATACTGTGAGTTCATGTCCCCCTTTTCTCTTAACTGTTTTCAGTTTTATACTTCAGGGGTGAGATACATGTTACAACTATACAGACATTTTATACATGGTATGGTTAGCTTAAGGAGGGCATACTACTTAGATCATGTGAGTGGGTAGGCGGAAACTTAAGGCCATTAATCCTCGTCGTAGGACCGAGGGACATGAGTGATAGATCTATTTGGGTGTAGCGAGCCCCACTCCTGAGTTCGCTGAATGGACCATGTGGTGACTATGTCTTACAGCCGGAAGCCCGGTGCGAAATCTGCTAGGTTTGAGTCTTCCTACATCACTTCACACATATCAATGGCCTTGCAAACCATTGGTGATCTCTTTTTCCTTAATGCTACATACCAGGGACTTACATACATATTTACAATGTTTCAAAGGTTTATACATACACACAAACGAACACATGAACTCGCTCACTTTTGTTGATTTTTCAAAACTATATGTATTTCAGGGAACTAAACGGATCTGGCAGGTGTATGCATGTGTCTACAAGCTGCGTGTCAAATAAAGGATGTCATCCGTGGTCGTAGAGTTTAAAAGATGTATCCTATTCCTGGACGGGATACATGTTTCTAAACTCAGGATTATTTAAAGTCTTTTGTTGAGTCCATGGGAACTCATTTGAACATGTTATGGTTTGTAAGTAATTGGCGTCAATGTTTCCAGGACAATGGTACTGGGGTATTTTCTAAACTTTATCAATGGATGAAAAACTTTTGGTTTTATCATATAGCATTGTTATGATTGATTGCTACGGTATTAAGAAGTCACACCAAATAACCACGCTTCCGCAAAAGTTAGGGTGTGACACCATGTCCTCCACAGTAGTTCTAGCTTTCCAGCCAACGGCATCTTCAATTGCTTTATATGCCATATACCAGCAGTCCCTAATGCCATCAAAATTACCTTAATGCTCATTATTTTTACAAGCTGATTCAAATACCAAATTCACTAAACAACAAAACTTACTCAATTTAGTAGGAACATCATAATTGGTAAGTCGTAATTAGAAACAATGTTGTAATGAAATATATAACTATAAATCAACATTATGAAGAAAACCCTTAATGTACTTAAATTACTCGGTAATACATCTTCAGCAATTACTTGCGTAGAACAAAACAGAAGTGATGAAATGCTTACTGCGGTTAACAACAATCAAAGAGATGGATGATGTCATCTAAGAATGAAAGGGCAAAGATAAAACACGAAACACGAACCGGCAAAGCACTTGAGCAAACATAGATCAACATACTCCGAAAAGCGCGAAAACAACACTACAGGTGAGCAGCAGAAAGAGAATACCAGCAAACAAAGCTAATACGAATTAGCATAATACGTGATGAAATTTTACCTGATTCGTCAAACAAGAATGATTGTCGTCATACCATGACCACCAGCGTCGGTTTCGCGGCCGGAATCTTAACCATCCTTGTCACCGCCAGCATCGATCTTCAAAGGTTCCACCATGGCAGGAACTTTCTCTCTAGATCTGTTGTGATTTTTTCTTGATTTATGAGAGAGAACGAGAGAGAAATACGGTAATAAAAAACTGTTGTGATTTTTTCTTGATTTATGAGAGAGAAAGAGAAATACGGTAATAAAAAACTAATTTTGTTGTGTTTGAATTTGAAATCCCCTATTTGAATTTGGAATCCCCCCATAGAAATGAGGTGTTTTTCCAGTATGCATTAGAAGTTGTAATGAATTAGGAGTTGTAATGCATGCATTAATACTTGTAAAAATATTAATTTTAAATAATTTAGGTAAATGACCATCTTTGCCTCTCGAATATGCATTATAATTTATACAGATATAGATATTATTAATTATATTATATAAATGGCTCGGTTCAGTTAATTTTGGTTTAGCGATGTTACAAAGAAAATGATAACAAGTTTTTGGTAATTCGGTTTTTGGTTAATCGGTTTTCAGTTAACTTAGAATATTTTTGTTGATTTTAGTTTGATTTGCTATCTGAACCTTTCGGTCGGTTAACGATTCATATCAATTTTTTTTAATTAAAAAACTAAAGCAATACTATACTCAGATTAAAGAGAATAAAATGTTCGTTTTTATGATATAATTTTCTTTAAAAAAGATTAATATACGAAAAAGTTATGTCCGTTTAAAAATCATGGGTAGTTAGTTTTTCATAAGGTGATAAAGTGTAACTAATAATTAACTAATCAAAATTTTGTTAAAATTGAGGAATTAAAGTGTAATAAGTTTAGGGCCTAAAAAATAAATAATGTTTAAAAGACTAAATTATCCTCATTTTAAGGGGTCTATCTATAAATAAAGGGGGGAAAGTTTTATTTTTTGGGTATTTTAAAATACCACTCCCTCATGCATTATAATATAGTATAGATATTTCTATTTACACATTGTGTACGAAAAAGATTATTTGTTGTTATTTTCTTAAATCACTGATGTGCGTGAAGTGTGTTATATTTTTAATGTATATTTAAGCCATTTTTACACTTTTAGCCAAGTTTTAAATTTATAAAACACGATATTCACTAACACTAAACACACATATGGGCAAGTGCACCCATCGTTGACGTAGTATAGTGTTGGTAAGATACCGAGGTCGTCCAAGGACACAAGAGCTTTTAATACCGGTTTATCCTCAACGTCTAATCAAATCAAAAAGTGAGAAAAATGTTTTTTAAGCTAAGAAAATAAAAACTAACTAAATGCTGAAAAATAAAAATAAAATAAAAACAGATAGACAAGATGAATCACTTAGATCCGACACGTGTATTAGTATAACCTTTGATTATTTTCGCACTTTTGCACTTGTTTAAGAGATTATCTTAGTTATTGTAGTAGGCCCCTCTTTTGAAGGCGACGTTACCCTCAACCCAGTAGTTTGAGTCAGCAAGGATACAATCCTAAAGGGTCGGATTATTGAAAGATAATGAATTAAGTTATTAATGCAAATTGTGGTAGGCCCCGCTTTCGGCGGTGACGTTACCCTCGGCTAAGTAGTCTGAGTCAGCAGGGATACAGTCCTAAATAGCCGGGTTATAGTATTAATAGTAGTTAACTTATGAGGGGGTCAAAGAGTTTGGATCCCCGCCATCCAATACCTATGGGCATTGAAGGAGATCCTACTAAATTTGACCCAGGTCCCAAGCAGGACCTCTAAACGCTGAACAAGGGCAAGACCTTTACCAAACCGTTCCCTTAACCCCCGACCAGGTAGACAACATACCTCCATATAGACCGTGGAGATATGAATGGTGAAAATCTTTTATTTTATATAGACAGTAAAATAATGCCAAGACACCACGGACAAACGATAAGGAAAGATCACCTTCAACATAAGCAACTAGTTATTAAAGTCATTAATACAAAACCAAATAAAAAGTGCAAAAGATTAAAAATAAAAAGTATTATACTAAACACTTGTCTTCACCAAGTGATGTAAGAGACTTAGTCAAACATGGCCTTGATTGTCAAGAACTCTTACGATCAATCTTGGATCCCGAGACGACTCACACACTCTACGATGGACAATGGATGATGGTGGTGGATGATGGTGTTATGGTGGTGGTGGGTGGTGGATGAAGTGTGAGAGAGGTGGTGTGCCAAGGGATGAGATGGAATGAAACCAAGCACTCCTATTTATAGGCTGAACAGAAGGCTGGGCACGGCCCCGTGTCCGCTGGACACGCCCCCGTGCCCGTCTGACATTCTCTCTCCTCATTAATTGTAATTCGCAATTACAATTAATGCGCCTGCTGTACTTTCACCACGCCCCCGTGCCCGCTGGACACGGCCCCGTGGTGGGCAATGGAAGCTTCTATAAGTTTGTCTTTTATGCTGCTTCTTGGGCACGGCCCCGTGCTAGCTGGGCACGGGGCGTGTTCAGACTTCTGCTTTCTCTTCTTTGCCTTGGAGGATGCTGTTGAGGGTCCGGGCAGTCTACTTTTATTCCTTTTCTTGTATTTATGCTAGAATTAGTTGTCTTTTTGCTTCTTTTGTGAATTTGAGCTCATTTCATCTTGAAAATACAAAAGAAAGACAAAAACACTCTTTTTCCAACATTAGTACTTAAAAAGGGTTAGTTTTATGCCTTAATTGATGTGATTTATATGTTGTATTTTACACACATCAAATACCCCCACACTTGAACTTTTGCTTGTCCTCAAGCAAAACTCTTTAAATGTGGCTTACACTCCCAAATGGAATAGGTAGAAGAGAAAGTTTTTTGGCTTGTCATAGAGTGTCGGGAATCCAAGATCTTTGTAAGTTTTATTTTTATTTATTTACAATCCTATTCGTTATGATTTATTTAGAACGTTTCACAAGATAAATTACTTATTCGGGCATAGCATGCCTTATTAAAATTCCATTCATATACAAGTTCACATACCTCACGGGAGATCACTCAACACTCGGCCGAAGGTGTAATTTTTTTTTTTTTTAGTGAATCACTCGAGAGCGGCATGGAACTTACGCCTTCCATAGGCTTGCCAAGCAATCAATCCTCCTCCTTTTTAACTTTTTACCTTTGTAAATATCAAGAGGACTTTTTGGGTGAAGGGTTAGGCTTGGGTTAAAGGTGGGTGGTCGGGTTAGTGGTTAGTAAAAGGGCGAAAATCGTAAAAAGCGTCGGTTTTCGTGACACACCTTGTTTTTAGTGACTTTTTATTTTGAAGTATTTCTCCAAACAAGCTTTTATATAGCTTTTGTTTGTTTTTGACTTCATCATTTTTTTTTTGATAAGTCACATAAAATAGCGAGCTTACGAAAAACCGAGCTTGTTACTAAAATAAAGGGTGAAAAATAAAAAAGGGTTTTTGGTGGGTAAAAAGGGTTTTAGGGTAATGAAACGAAAGGTTTAGGCTCAAAGGGGCTAACTAGGGGGATTTTGGGTAGGTGGTAAAAAAAATGAAAAATAATGGTGTAGAAAGAAAAATATGGTTAGTCCTAATGCCTCCATCACTTACTTACTTGGGTTTAAGTTGGTAAGGACCGGGAATGTATCGTCGTGGCAAGTTCTAGAGTTGTAAGAACCAAGCGGCTATTCACACAAGAAACGAAAAATGAGCATTTAGTCTAAAGATGTATATTTGTATGCTCAATAAAGGCTCAAAACTCACTTTTGTGGGAATGGGTTTTTAATGCGATCAAGTATATATAATCGAATTTTTAACTAGACTTGTTATGCCGTTTCGTAATTTTCTTATGTCGGTTCTTTGTTATCACGACGCTATCGGTTGTAAATTTGTAAAAATATAACCTTTTTAGAACTTGTTATTCCCAAATTAAACCAAGACAAGTAAAAAAAACGAAAAGTTTTTGAAAAAATTTGGGGTGTTTAGCGGTTCCAATAGAGTTTTGTGTAAGGCTTGTAATCAGGATTTGCAAAATTCAAGGTTTTAGCATCCCCCCCACACTTAAATTACACATTGTCCTCAATGTGTCCCAAAAATAAGGTTTTCGGTTGATTAGAATGTGCAAAAGTGGGTTAAAAAGCAAAGATTTATGTTACTGGCATCCTGGACACGGCCCCGTGTCCACTGGACACGGCCCCGTGGCGAACTGCCAGTAATGAAAACTTACAGAAGATGAACACGGGGGCGTGTCCACTGGACACGGCCTCGTGTCTGGCAAATAATTGCAGGTCAGTAACCAATCAGCAGGTCTGGGAGATGAACACGGGGGCGTGTCGGCTGGACACGTCCCCGTGTGGACAGTCTGTGAGCCTGAAAAACAGGTTTTGTCTCCCGGTTTCTCCATTTTGGGGCTGCAAGTGCTAAGGTTTAGCAATCTAACCCTTGCATTGTACCTGTTTAATCACTCAATACCACACCAAGCAAACATAAACCATCCTAATTTACCAACGTTAATTGTCTCCAAGCATAAAGTGAAAATAAAACGAAAATAAAAAAGAAAGTAAATTGTTCAACAAGCGGCACGCAGGCCGTAAATTGTTCGATAGAGAAGGGTACTTAAACATGTGGGCTCATCACCAACCTGCCCCTTGTTCCTTCAAACGTCCATGTCTTCACCGCTATCATCACCTCCATCCCCATGCCCCGCCATGTACTCCCGGATGCTACCGATATCATCTTGTATATCGTTGATGTTGCGCTCAATAGCTCCAACCCGGTGGTATGTGTTGTTGGCGAGGTTGTAGGTGTTCCTGGAACACATGAGGTTTTCCTGCAAAAGATCATGTAAGCTTTGAAAGTTAGGAAAACCGCCTCCTTGTGAGGAGGATTGACCCGGATCGCCATGGGGTTGGTACTGGTAGTGGGGAGGTGGTGCGTGGAGAACTAGGGCCTCTTGTGGGTTCCATGCATAGCCTTGTGTCCTTTGGAAGCTCACCGTCCCGTCTTCCGCCTCATAAAGTAAGTTCATGGCTCGGCAAATGTGGTAGTCAACTCGTCCCGACCATGGACTCCTTTCAAAGGACCTTGGATTCTCGTGAAATGCTTGAAAAGACGGTACACCCATCCCCCGAAGAAGATAGGCGTAGGAGCGTGAGCAAGGCGATTGAGGTGCATGTTTCGTAACAAGAGATATGGAACATCGAGAGGCTTCTGGTTGTGGATGCAGTGAAGGACAACCAAATCTTTCGACCCTACAACGCCACTACTGTCGTGACGCTGGTTCAGCGAGTAGGTGAGGAGCCTGTGAATGTAGCGGTAAAGCGGGTCCCTCAGTTTGGTACTCTTGGTGCTGCTAGGGTTGTAGATTCCTTCACCGATCTGAGCCCATGCGGCTTGACGTTCAGTTGCATCCAAGTCTCGTAATCCCCCGGTATTCTCCTCATTCCCCGATTCTTCTTCCCCGTACAGTCCTATTATAGTTCCAAACTGTGCCATGGAGATCGAGTACCTTGTCCCGCCACACCGAAATGCAACCCCTTCATTGTCAAACGGGTCACACCTCGAGGTGAAATTGAAAGTACTGTAGAACTCCATGGTGCATTGATGCACCGACCGAAGCCGAGTGTTCAATGCAACTGCTAGTGGCCCTGTCACGATGTTGTTGAATCGGTCAAGTTGATTCACCATGGTTAACAAGTCGGTACATGCCCGCCTAGGGTACTCCTCGGGTCTTGTTTGGAGTGTCTCATATCGTGCCCTAGCATCGAGTTCGCTTGCGTTGAACCTTGTGAACTTTGACATCTTGATGTTGTTAAACGTGGTAGTGACGTCGGAAATCTGCGGAAAATCGCCTGGAACCAGAGCGTTTTCGGCGAAACGGGGCGTGTGGAATGAGGTAACTGTTGTGAAAAGAGGGTTTTATCTCGACAGTTGCCTCGACACGGCCCCGTGTCCAGCGGACACGGCCTCGTGCCGAGCAAGGTTTTTGAAAATTTTTTTTTTTTGTGCTCGTGTGCATGCCCCTTTTTCCGAAAATGGTTAGAAGACTTACGGATTTTAAACGTACACTTACCTGTTCGTAACATGTCGGGTATGAGTTTATTCGTTAACCGTTTGAAGTGAGATCTCCTCTTCCTCATCCTCAATGGATCCTCGGTAGAGTTTTAGCCGTTGGCCATTGACTTTAAATGGTATCCCATTTCGAGTTTTAATTTCTACTGCACCGTGCGGAAAAACATGGGTGACGGAAAAAGGTCCTGACCACCTAGATTTTAGCTTGCCAGGAAATAATCGAAGTCGTGAATTAAACAATAGAACCTGATCTCCTACCCGAAATTCATTAGACTTAATATATTTATCATGTAAATTTTTCATTCTTTCCTTATAAATTTCGGAGTTAGAATATGCATAATTCCTTAGCTCGTCTAATTCATTTATTTGACAAAATCGATTTTTACCGGCAGTTTCTAAATCTAAGTTCACAGTTTTTATTGCCCAGTAGGCTTTGTGAGCTATTTCTACTGGCAAGTGACAACTTTTTCCATAGACAAGCTTATATGGGGTTGTGCCTATAGTGGTTTTATAAGCAGTTCGAAAAACCCATAAAGCATCGTCTAATTTGTCGGCCCATTCTTTTTTATTTATTCCTACGGTTTTTTCAAGTATTCGTATTAAACCTCGATTAGTCACTTCGGCTTGCCATTTGTTTGAGGGTGATATGCTGTTGAGACCCGGTGATAGACCCCATACCTTGTTAATATTTTTTCGAGTTGATGATTGCAAAAATGGGTTCCTCTATCACTTATTAAAGCCTTTGGTGTCCCGAAGCGAGAAAACAGTTTTTTCAGAAATTTTACCACTACTCTTCCATTATTTGTTGGAAGAGCCTCGGCCTCCGCCCATTTAGACAAGTAATCGACTGCCACAAGTATATATTTGTTTCCCTTTGAAGGCGGGAAAGGTCCCATGAAATCGAGCCCCCACACATCAAAGATTTCACAAACGAGAATGCCATTTTGAGGCATTTCGTGTTTGGAAGAAATATTACCTGATCTCTGGCAGGCATCACATGTCTTTACAAGGTTTTGTGCATCCTTGTAAATGGTTGGCCAGTAAAATCCTGAATCAAATACCTTTCGTGCGGTACTTGCGGCACCATGATGTCCTCCGTATGGACCTTCATGACAATGACGGAGAATTCTTCGTGCTTCATTACCATGGACACACCTTCGGATGAGTTGGTCGGCACACATTTTGAAAAGATAGGGGTCTTCCCAAAAGTAATGCTTTACATCAGCAAAGAATTTCTTTCTTTGATGATGTGGCCATCCCTTGGTGACTATACCGCTAGCTAGGAAATTAGCGTAGTCGGCATACCATGGCTCTTGTCTACTCTCCATCATTTCCAAGGATTCTGTGGGAAATTTCTCGTTGATTTGCTCGTCTCTGGTCGTTTCCAAAGCTGGGTCTTCTAAGCGTGAGAGATGATCTGCAGCAGTGTTTTCTGCTCCTCTTTTGTCCTTGATTTCGATGTCGAATTCTTGGAGGAGTAGAATCCATCTGATCAAACGGGGTTTTGCGTCTTGTTTCTTGAAGAGGTACCTGATGGCTGCATGGTCTGTATAGACTACAGTTTTAGAAAGAACAAGATAAGAACGAAATTTATCAAAAGCAAACACCACTGCTAGTAATTCTTTTTCTGTAGTTGTATAATTTTCTTGTGCATCATTAAGAGTTTTACTAGCATAATAGATTGGGTGGAAATGCTTTTCTTGTCTTTGTCCCAAGACTGCTCCAACAGCAAAGTCACTTGCATCACACATGATTTCGAAAGGAAATTTCCAATCTGGTGCTATCATGATAGGTGCATTGACTAGCATTTCCTTGAGGGTTAGAAATGCTTGATTGCATTCCTTGTCAAAGATGAAGGGTGCATCTTTTTCAAGTAATTTTGTTAGAGGCCTTGAAATTTTTGAAAAGTCCTTGATAAACCTTCTATAAAATCCGACATGCCCTAGGAAACTTCTGATTGCTCTTACGGAGGATGGAGGAGGTAATCGAGAAATAGTTTCTATTTTTGCTCGATCAACTTCCATTCCTTCGCTTGAGATTTTGTGACCGAGTACTATTCCCTCTGTTACCATGAAATGGCATTTTTCCCAGTTAAGGGCGAGGTTAGTTTCCTCACATCGGGATAGCATTCGTTCAAGATTATCGAGGCATTGGTCATATGAGTCTCCAAAGATGGAAAAGTCGTCCATGAAGACTTCCATTGTCTTTTCTATCATATCATGGAAAATGGCCACCATACAACGTTGGAATGTTGCAGGCGCATTACATAGACCGAATGGCATGCGTTGATATGCGAAAGTTTCGTAGGGATATGTGAAAGTTGTTTTCTCTTGGTCTTCTGGTGCTATCGGTATTTGAAAGTAACCTGAAAAACCATCTAAGAAACAATAAAATTTATGACCGGACAGTCGTTCTAACATTTGATCAATGAAGGGTAAAGGAAAGTGGTCTTTTCTTGTTGCTTCATTTAATCGCCTATAATCTATACAAACTCGCCATCCTGTGACAGTTCTCGTTGGTATTAATTCATTTTTCTCATTAGTTATTACCGTCATACCTCCTTTCTTCGGGACTACTTGAACGGGACTTACCCACGGACTATCGGAGATAGGGTAGATTAGTCCGGCGTCAAGCAGCTTGATGACTTCATTTTTAACCACTTCTTGAACATTGGGGTTCACTCTTCGTTGTGGTTGAATTACTGTTTTGTAGTCATCATTCATTAAAATTTTGTGCGTGCACATGGAAGGGCTTATTCCTTTAATATCTACAAGCTTCCAAGCGATCGCGTTTTTGTGTTTTTTAAGTAGGTTAATTAATTTCTCTTTTTCTACGTTACTTAATTTAGATGAAATAATTACAGGTAAATCACCATCTTTGCCTAGAAAAGCATATTCCAAACCTTTAGGAAGTTCTTTGAGCTCAATGGGTGGGTCTTTAGAAGACACCTTATTTTGTGGTTCATCTAGATTAAGAACCTTAAAGGTTTGTTCTATGGCTATCTCTTCCTCGACAAAGTGGTCTTCTTCGTTAGTTGTATCGGGTGGTTCAGCTTCATTTTCAATTAGGGGGTCATTATTGCCAAAAGGATATTTCATTGAACGCTCAAGATCTATGCTCCTTTTGAATGCCCCTAACTGAAGAAGTAGATTGTTGAATTTCCGATTTTTCAATGCTTTATGAGTTTGTACGAAAGGTTTTCCCAAGACTAGGGGGCGTCATCAAGGATGACGAAGTCGGTTGGGATTACCAATTGATTTGTGTGAACCAAAACATCTTCAACTACACCGATTGATTTTATCACTTTTTGATCGGATAGAAAAATGGGAATTTGAAGTGGAGTAAAATCACTAATACTTAATTTTTCAAAAATGTAGTTAGGCATTATGTTAACACAAAGATCTTTATCAATAGTGATATTACTAATAAATGAATTTTGAAAGAAACATGGAACCGGTGTAATGTTAATTTCAAAAGGGTCTTCTTTTATTAGCGAAGTTTGATCATTAGTTAACTTAACACTCACTAGTTCTTTGATTTTAGCACTAGTGTTTAACTCTTTTAAAAACTTGGCATGAGGGGTTATTAAACAATGATTTTCGAAAGTAGGTGACAAGAGATTAATTTCTTCAAAATTAGACTCTTCATGAATTTTAACATTATCGGACTCACCTTTTTCATTGTTTAACTCATGTGTCGGTTTTTCACTTTCTTGTTCTTCCATTTTTACATTTTCAACTATCTCTACGTTATTATTACTATTCAATTCTTCTCTTGCGCGGGATTCCTCTTCCCTTGCGCGAGATTCTTTTATGTAACGTTCGATAGTTTTAATGTGTTCTAATATCCTATTGGTCACTTCGGTGAGAGAAAAAGAATTTGGATCCTCAAAGCTTGAATCCGGTTGTTCGATCCTTGGCTCCTCATAATACTCATATGAAGTAGATGGTTCACACCATTGTTCTTCATTGTAAGTATATGATGGATAAGGGTCGAAACTTTGTTCTTCATAGTACTCATATGAGGTGGGTTGTTCACGCCATGGTTCCTCATAATAAGAGTATGAAGGTGGTGGCTCATATCTTGAGTCATCAAAGTATGAGTATGAAGGCTCATACCTTGGTTCATCAAAATATGAGTATGAGGGAGGAGGTTCATACCTCATCGACCGTTTTTTACTTATTACAGAAGAGAGAGAGCACCTTACAGAAGAGAGATAGCACATCAAAATATGAGTATGAGGGAGGAGGTTCATACCTTTGGTCTTCATAAGATGTGTATGAAGTTGATGGCTCGTACCTGGGCTCCTCATAATGGTTGTATGAATTGGATGGTTGATATGAGTTATTATATTGAACGAGCGTGCGTTACGACAATTAGTGCAATAATTACCCCTATAATCATCCTCATCATAGGTGTAGTTGTAACCTCTTGAGTATTGATCCATAAGAATCACTCAACAGACCACAACCGAGTCTCGGGACCAGAAAACAAAAATAAAATGGAAACAGAAGCTGGACACGGCCCCGTGTTGAGTGAACACGGCCCCGTGTTCAGGGTCTGTATCTGGGCGTTTAATTAAAGTTACTGGTCACTTTGGACACGGGGGCGTGTTCAGTGAGCACAGCCCCGTGTTCCGACTCTGTATCTGGGTATCTAACTAAAAATGTGCAGCACGGGGGCGTGTTCAGTGAGCACGGCCCCGTGTTCAGGCTACTGTAAATGCAAACTAAACTAAAATGCAGAAAAATGTGCGCGCGTTTTAAAAAGGTTTTGAAAAACTGATTAGGCCGTCGATCTTAAGCTTTCTTAAAATCCTTGTGTCCCCGGCAACGGCGCCAAAAACTTGATGTGCGTGAAGTGTGTTATATTTTTAATGTATATTTAAGCCCTTTTTACACTTTTAGCCAAGTTTTAAATTTATAAAACACGATATTCACTAACACTAAACACACATATGGGCAAGTGCACCCATCGTTGATGTAGTATAGTGTTGGTAAAATACCGAGGTCGTCCAAGGACACAAGAGCTTTTAATACCGGTTTATCCTCAACGTCTAATCAAATCAAAAAGTGAGAAAAATATTTTTTAAGCTAAGAAAATAAAAACTAACTAAATGCTGAAAAATAAAAATAAAATAAAAACAGATAGACAAGATGAATCACTTGGATCCGACACGTGTATTAGTATAACCTTTGATTATTTTCGCACTTAGAAACATCATAATTGGTAAGTCGTAATTAGAAACAATGTTGTAATGAAATATATAACTATAAATCAACATTATGAAGAAAACCCTTAATGTACTTAAATTACTCGGTAATACATCTTCAGCAATTACTTGCGTAGAACAAAACAGAAGTGATGAAATGCTTACTGCGGTTAACAACAATCAAAGAGATGGATGATGTCATCTAAGAATGAAAGGGCAAAGATAAAACAAGAAACACGAACCGGCAAAGCACTTGAGCAAACATAGATCAACATACTCCGAAAAGCGCGAAAACAACACTACAGGTGAGCAGCAGAAAGAGAATACCAGCAAACAAAGCTAATACGAATTAGCATAATACGTGATGAAATTTTACCTGATTCGTCAAACAAGAATGATTGTCGTCATACCATGACCACCAGCGTCGGTTTCGCGGCCGGAACCCTAACCATCCTTGTCACCTCCAGCATCGATCTTCAAAGGTTCCACCATGGCAGGAACTTTCTCTCTAGATCTGTTGTGATTTTTTCTTGATTTATGAGAGAGAACGAGAGAGAAATACGGTAATAAAAAACTGTTGTGATTTTTTCTTGATTTATGAGAGAGAAAGAGAAATACGGTAATAAAAAACTAATTTTGTTGTGTTTGAATTTGAAATCCCCTATTTGAATTTGGAATCCCCCCATAGAAATGAGGTGTTTTTCCAGTATGCATTAGAAGTTGTAATGAATTAGGAGTTGTAATGCATGCATTAATACTTGTAAAAATATTAATTTTAAATAATTTAGGTAAATGACCATCTTTGCCTCTCGAATATGCATTATAATTTATACAGATATAGATATTATTAATTATATTATATAAATGGCTCGGTTCAGTTAATTTTGGTTTAGCGATGTTACAAAGAAAATGATAACAAGTTTTTGGTAATTCGGTTTTTGGTTAATCGGTTTTCAGTTAACTTTGAATATTTTTGTTGATTTTAGTTTGATTTGCTCTCTGAACCTTTCGGTCGGTTAACGATTCATATCAATTTTTTTTAATTAAAAAACTAAAGCAATACTATACTCAGATTAAAGAGAATAAAATGTTCGTTTTTATGATATAATTTTCTTTAAAAAAGATTAATATACGAAAAAGTTATGTCCGTTTAAAAATCATGGGTAGTTAGTTTTTCATAAGGTGATAAAGTGTAACTAATAATTAACTAATCAAAATTTTGTTAAAATTGAGGAATTAAAGTGTAATAAGTTTAGGGCCAAAAAAGTAAATAATGTTTAAAAGACTAAATTATCCTCATTTTAAGGGGTCTATCTATAAATAAAGGGGGGAAAGTTTTTATTTTTTGGGTATTTTAAAATACCACTCCCTCATGCATTATAATATAGTATAGATATTCCTATTTACACATTGTGTACGAAAAAGATTATTTGTTGTTATTTTCTTAAATCACTGATGTGCGTGAAGTGTGTTATATTTTTAATGTATATTTAAGCCATTTTTACACTTTTAGCCAAGTTTTAAATTTATAAAACACGATATTCACTAACACTAAACACACATATGGGCAAGTGCACCCATCGTTGACGTAGTATAGTGTTGGTAAGATACCGAGGTCGTCCAAGGACACAAGAGCTTTTAATACCGGTTTATCCTCAACGTCTAATCAAATCAAAAAGTGAGAAAAATGTTTTTTAAGCTAAGAAAATAAAAACTAACTAAATGCTGAAAAATAAAAATAAAATAAAAACAGATAGACAAGATGAATCACTTGGATCCGACACGTGTATTAGTATAACCTTTGATTATTTTCGCACTTTTGCACTTGTTTAAGAGATTATCTTAGTTATTGTAGCAGGCCCCTCTTTTGAAGGCGACGTCACCCTCAACCCAGTAGTTTGAGTCAGCAAGGATACAATCCTAAAGGGTCGGATTATTGAAAGATAATGAATTAAGTTATTAATGCAAATTGTGGTAGGCCCCGCTTTCGGCGGTGACGTTACCCTCGGCTAAGTAGTCTGAGTCAGCAGGGATACAGTCCTAAATAGCCGGGTTATAGTATTAATAGTAGTTAACTTATGAGGGGGTCAAAGAGTTTGGATCCCCGCCATCCAATACCTATGGGCATTGAAGGAGATCCTACTAAATTTGACTCAGGTCCCAAGCAGGACCTCTAAACGCTGAACAAGGGCAAGACCTTTACCAAACCGTTCCCTTAACCCCCGACCAGGTAGCCAACATACCTCCATATAGACCGTGGAGATATGAATGGTGAAAATCTTTTATTTTATATAGACAGTAAAATAATGCCAAGACACCACGGACAAACGATAAGGAAAGATCACCTTCAACATAAGCAACTAGTTATTAAAGTCATTAATACAAAACCAAATAAAAAGTGCAAAAGATTAAAAATAAAAAGTATTATACTAAACAATTGTCTTCACCAAGTGATGTAAGAGACTTAGGCAAACATGGCCTTGATTGTCAAGAACTCTTACGATCAATCTTGGATCCCGAGACGACTCACACACTCTACGATGGACAATGGATGATGGTGGTGGATGATGGTGTTATGGTGGTGGTGGGTGGTGGATGAAGTGTGAGAGAGGTGGTGTGCCAAGGGATGAGATGGAATGAAACCAAGCACTCCTATTTATAGGCTGAACAGAAGGCTGAGCACGGCCCCGTGTCCGCTGGACACGCCCCCGTGCCCGTCTGACATTCTCTCTCCTCATTAATTGTAATTCGCAATTACAATTAATGCGCCTGCTGTACTTTCACCACGCCCCCGTGCCCGCTGGACACGGCCCCGTGGTGGGCAATGGAAGCTTCTATAAGTTTGTCTTTTATGCTGCTTCTTGGGCACGGCCCCGTGCTGGCTGGGCACGGGGCGTGTTCAGACTTCTGCTTTCTCTTCTTTGCCTTGGAGGATGCTGTTGAGGGTCCGGGCAGTCTACTTTTATTCCTTTTCTTGTATTTATGCTAGAATTAGTTGTCTTTTTGTTTCTTTTGTGAATTTGAGCTCATTTCATCCTGAAAATACAAAAGAAAGACAAAAACACTCTTTTTCCAACATTAGTACTTAAAAAGGGTTAGTTTTATGCCTTAATTGATGTGATTTATATGTTGTATTTTACACACATCAATCACTTATACATTAAAGCATTATCTACTTGTACCTTTTAATCCCTGTGTCGATATTGAACAAGACAACTACCGAAACGCCGACAAAAATGTGTAGGTCGTCATGCTATCTTTGGATTTTTTTTAAACATTATAGTTTATAAGATATGTCAAGAATCAGTAAAAAAAATATAAGTTTGTTATGGAGGGGTGAATTGTAACTATATTATCTGTAATTTTGTTAAAACCTTAGGGATTTAAGTGTAATAAATTTAGGGGCTAAAAAATAAATAGTGTTTAAAAGACTAAACTACCCTTATTTTAGGTGTTTTTCTATAAATAAAGGGGGGTTCTTATTTTTTGAGTATCTTAAAATACCCTTGCCTCATGCATCATAATAATAAGTCATTTATCATAATAAGTCATTTTGAGAAAGAATTCCAAACACCCCCTTGAACTTCATTGAATTCCTGCAAACCAAACTCTAAAAAGATTTGAACGCCTTCGTAGTTAAGAAATACAATACTAAGAAATGAGACGTGACAAGCAAGAGAAAGAAAAAAAAAACACCGGGATGAGACGAGGAAACCAATTACTTGTTCAGTTGTTTGTTAGTTAAACGGAAACCATTTTGCGAAGGTTCGATGGCGGTGAGCAAGAAGAAAGGGTACGGTTGGGCGGTTTCAGCCGGACTCAATGCCGCCTTTGCCGCTATTTCCGCCAAATTCATCACCCCTCAGGTACCATCATCATATCATTTTTATTCATTCCCCATCGGAACCCTAATCCAGAAAATTTAAAGTTAATCGACTTTTAGTTTTATTGCAAATGCCGTATTAGATAGCTAATGATCAGATCGCCTACTCACATATATTCATTACGATTTCCACTCGGAAGTTTGTTTACTTTAGTTTTTTGAACAACAGAGGTTTAGTTTAGCTCTTATATGTTTCCCCATCATCTACGCATTTCAAAACCCTAGGGACTGATCTGGCTACTAAGACCATGTGTAGTGGTTAACACCCCACCCTTGGGTGTTTTGCGTCATGTGGCAGTCTAGTGAGCAATGGGCCGTTTTCTAAAATGGGTGTAGTGGAGATGTAGGCATTGTGGGCATTGTGGGGTATTATGTGTGTAATAATATTAAGAGTAAACTGCCATTTTGGTCCCTGAGATTTGGTCACTTTTGCCACTTTAGTCCGAAACTCAAACCTTTTAAATCTGGGTCCATGTGGATTCACTTTTATTGCCATTTTGGTCCAAAAATGAAATCAACTAATATTTGACTAATAAAATCCTGTTATTTTGTCCTTTTTCTCAGGGGTAAAACGGTCAATATAACTTTATTATAACACATTATTAATTAAATTAATGAAATCAACTGATAAAGTGGCAAAAGTGACCAAACCTCAGGGACCAAAATGGCAGTTTACTCTAAAATTAAATAAAAAAACATCAAAAAAATCTGATTGGTTTTACAAAAGGAAAATAAAGGTGATTGGACACAAGAAAAGGGGCAAGGCGTGGAAAATACAACGCCAAATGCCAATTTAGGTTGAAAAACGCCCCTGGGGGCCGAGCTCGGGCGTGGATTGGGCGTTTTGGGGGTTAAAAACGCCCCATTCCGAACGATTACGCACGGTCTAACAATGAATTCTGGATATGCACTTCTGCTGTATAATATGATTTGTTGGTGTAAGCTTGGTTTAAAAAAGCGCGCGATTTTTTCGCAAAAAGATGACGCCTCTTGTATTTTCCATATTTTTGTGCAGCAGGTTGTTGTACATCATTGTTTTCAGGTTGTATGTGTATGTAATTTCCATATTAAAACATATATAAGCTTACTTGTCTCTGAATATTGGGTATATGATTCTAGAAACCTATAGTAGATGTATACAAAAGTATATAATTATCTGCGCCTCGGTTTAGATCTTGTCGCTTTTGTGCGCTTCTCTCTTTTAAAAACAAGGGTGTAAGAGGTTCATATGTTCATGGGTGCACAAATTTTTTCGGTTATTCGGTTCGCTTCCTAACCGTATACGAATTGCTTGTTTGGTTTTCACTTTTCAGTTTGGTTATCGGTTCCACAAATCTTGCTTATAAGGATAAACTGAATAAAATCCGGTTTAAGTGGATAACCAAACCAAATAAATTGGTTTAGTTGGTTAAAATCGGTTCGGTTTTTCAGATTGGTTTGGAATTTTAATATCAAATAAACAGATATCCGAATCGATGAACACCGCTATCTGTACGTTGAAACCACACAGCTACATTATAACCTAGATAAGTAGTAATTTTGTTAGTTTAGGGGTTATGGGTTTAGGGTTTGTCAGTGTCACAATGTTCGATTAAAGCAAATAATATGGTTTAAAAATGAATGTGTATGCAACTAATACACATTGTTTTTCTTCATTTAACAGCTTATTAGGTATGGTATGGTTATGTTGTTCAATGTAATGATGTGGGGATGCTATGTGAATAGCTTGAAAGCTCTCTCTTCTCTGCAAGCTACCGTAACCAACTTTGCAACCAACTTCCTTTCTTCCGGTTTGGCTGGATTTTTCCTCTTTGAGGAACCATTGTCACCCAAGGTACATATATCAACTTTGCTCTGTTGTTGACGCCATTACAACTATACGCGAATCGGATCTGATTCGTTTTCATTTCATAGTTTTGGTTGGTACGTCGCTAATTTGACTTCAGATTCTTAGTTAACATACAAAGTATGTGTCTTGGTATCAAAGTTACGCAGCCTGAATATGAAAAAGGTGAAAGGCTTGGAAGCAAATGTTTTTATCTTGGGGTGTCGAACCTAGACACTGCCTTTATTCGTGTTAAAACATCAACCCTAACCCGCACACACTTAAAATCGTGTACACGACCCATTTATCTAAACATGCCAAGCTGGTGGGTGTAACAAAATGGGTTACATGAGTCATAAATGGGTTAATGGGTCACTCCAGTCTGGTTTAACTAAACGGGCTAAACAGGTCAACTCAAGCACGCCCTGATTATTTTCATGTTGTGTTTTGGGTCATCAGAGCTGGAAATCCCTGTCTCTAACTTGTTATTCTTAAACTGATTCGTGATTTTAAGATTCAAAAACTCATAACCAAAACCACAGTCTTACTGAATTCCACCCACTTGGACCCGTAGTTATAAAACGAATGGTTCAGATAATATACACGGCCCAAACGTTAGAAAAATGACCCTGATGAACACAATCTTCTGCTTACGTTACGGGTCAACACCATTTGGACTTTGGGACATACTGATGGTATGGTATTGATTTGGTTTCACTTTCACAAGATTGTTGTATTTCCCTTAAATGAAGGGCATTTTAGATATGGTCATACATTTTACTTCTACTATATGTCAAATCAAACATTGCTATTCACATAGTTGTTAATGGCGAATAGCGACAAATAGCTATAAGGTACCTATATGCTACATAGCGAATAGCGATACACTAGAAAAAAATTTAAAATATTTTATATGTATATTATATCAAAATACCCTGGTATATATGCTATTTTACATGTATATTTAACAAAAAACCTAAAATCCAGCTATTTTATAGCTATATTTAATTGCTATTTATATTAAAAAAACATAAAAATAAAAAAATAAAAACTAAAGTGTCGCTACTCTCGCTATGCATTGCTACAGCCCTAATAGTGACACTATACCTATACGCTACGTAGCGTGCTATAGCAATCGCTATTGACAACTATGGCTATTCATGTGATGGGACAGATTCATGGTTTTAAAAAACCTTTGAGGCGTGCGCCTCAAGGCAAAACGGCCAAAAAATGAGTCAGAGCGGCTGAGGCGCTAAGAAAGCTGCGCCTCAGGGGATTTTGATAGTTGTTTTTGATGTTTTTGACTTTTTGTGTCAGTTTCAAGCATTTCATGTCTTTTTTAAGTGTGTTTTTGATGATTTTGATGAATCTGATGATGAAATTAGTTAGTATTATTATTTTTATAATATATAAATTTTATATTTATTTATTAATACTGCCTCGGCCTTACGTCTCGTTTCGCCTCGAGGCTTACGCCTCGTGAGGCGAAGGGAAAACGCCTCGAAATTCGTTTCCGTTCTTTTAAACCTTGGACAGATGAAATTGTTTCTATTTTTTTTTTTTTTTTCAAAATGACCATATCGAAGACAATCATGTCGGGCTGGCAGGTTGAATTAACTTTCAACAGATTCTAATTATTATATTTCATCAGTGGTTTGCAGGTGCCCTACTCATTGTAGTTGGTGTATTCATACTTAGTAAGTCAAGTGTAGAAGAGAAAACGAACAAGGATTGAAAGCTTCATTTTCTTTATCATTTAGCCTCAGAAGATAAATGGCAGGTTGTCAGAAAGACGTATGTCGGGCTGGCTGTTTTGCAGGTGAACCAACTGCCAACAGTTGTTCCATGCATTGTTTCAAACTGAGCCTTTGTTATTTAAGTTGAATTTGATTTCTTTAACTTATTTTTGTCAGAATGGCTCAAATCTTTTAGTTATACCCGTAGACGTGTGTGTAATTTGGGCCAGTTCACCCATTGATATACTAAAAACTTGGTCGTTTAGTTCGGGTAATTCAAGTTTGTATTTTCTACCCAACTTGCCACAAGAATTAGGATCTGGTTAGTAATGGTATAAGCCAAAGCTTTAATAGTAGTAACAATAAAATAAAAATACTATAACAATAAGGGCTGCTTGGTTTTGTAAAAGTTTCAAGGGCTCTTCAGTCGTTTTATATAAGTTCAGGGGCTGTATGTGTTCAGTCATTCCTTTTAATGTTGTTTAACACAGAATTTGGTATTGATCATTGAGTAGAATTACTTTTGTAGCTGTTAGCACTAAAATTTACTCATCCTCGTGTTTTAATTTCTGTTATTAATCATTTAATCTAAGCTAGATATATGTGTTTGATTTACGAGTTTAGAAGAAGCCAAAAAATAAAAAAAAAATGATAGTTATATTACGTGTATTCTAAGGTCGGTTGTTATGGAATAATGCCGGTAGTGTTAACAGCCAAGTCATGGCTAACGCGGATCACCTTTTTTAGCACCGGAGGCGTGAGCCCATGTTGGTGGCGTTAACGAAGGGCGTGAAAGGGTTGAAGAGGATGTGGCGCCGATGTATATGAAGGCCCAACACCAGTAGCATCCCCACTTTACATCACCTCCCAACCCGACATTTTCAACACAAGCTCAAGGCATGCCTCAACAACAAACTTCTCTTTTTTGGGGCTCAATCATGGAAAGTGCAATTTCGACCCGTGAGTATTTTATGTTATTCCAAATTTGAAATTTCATACTTCAGTTGTCACGATATATCATTTTGAGATGTGGCCTGTAATGCTTAGGTGTGTGACTCATTTTATGTATAAATTACAAATTATATTTTTTGCCACATGAAGAAGTCATCGATGACACTTTATTAGAAATCACACATTTTTTTGGACGACTAAATTTATTGTTCCACTTAGCAGTTAAGGAATAAAAAAAATACCCCCAAGTTGTAGGAAATCGCTTGAAGAGCATAAGTTGAGAAAAGATGCTTAATCCAATATTCTAATTATGCCAATGCTTAGACAGTAAAGCATCCCATTAAGTGACCTTGACTAACGGACGCCTTATGGGGGTGTTCAATGCATAATGTTTAGGGCTTAGTGGGATGCTAATTTTGATTGTATGGTATACGCATATCCTTTTAATTCACGTCATAGCCTAGGTTCCAAGAGTACAAGGGTTTTATCATCCTTAACAAACCCAAATATTAAATATTTGAATATTGATATTTGTGCAATTTTGAGTTCTTTATTCTTGAAACATAACTAATTTGTGAAAATAATCCGGCCTTTTTTCTTTCTTTGATAGTTTCAGCGCGCAAACGTCAAATCCCAAATCTCAATCTCAAGCCGCTGCTTCATTTGTAAGAAGATCATCGCTTGATTCCATGTCACCAAGGAAACGATAAGCTCTTACAATAACACAAGTACATTTAGTTTCCTATGTTCTGATTTATGTTTCAGTTTATATTGAAGTTTTATCACCTAAATTCCTGAAATTAAGTTTGAATAAGACAAACCATAGCACAAGGATTTTACCTGTATGAAAGAGATATAAACCCAAAATAACGTGCACTTATTGTAACAAAGTTTTGTGTAGTTTGAAGGTAGACCATTGGAGAGTGCAAAGTAGATGGAAGCACATGTTCAGTTTAAGAAGGGTTATTACCAAGGGACCATGAAAAAAAAGATGTAGAAGTTCAATGACATTTGTATTGTCATAGGTTTTACATGGCTACTCCTTAGTGTTATTTAACCTTCTCCATTGCAATGCGGGTTGGCTTCTATCTAGCATTTGTATACGTTACGCCTTAATTTGTAAGCCCCCGCCCGCAACGCGGCAGGGTTCCCATCTAGTTAATATTTAATTTGATGATATATACTAACAATAGTGTTGTGTTGTAGTGGTAAGGAATCCCAATAGTCTTTGTTAATACAGTGGTTCGATTCCATGAAGTTTAGTGTTTTAATTGATATTTTTTATGCTTTTTAAGTGGACATGGCTCTCTACTCCCACAAAAGTTTCTATGTTTGCTAATGTTTGGTAAGTTGAAGAAGAAATAGTTCTAAAGTCTATTGAGGTAGTGTAGGAGGGTTATGTTTGAAACCTTTTTTTAAGTTTGGAGTTCATCTTCTATATGTTTTGTTAATGTTAATTTCTTTCTATATTTTTATATCAAATCAAAACCAAAAGTATGACTTAGTCGATTAAAAATGTTACTTAAAAATGTTACTTTTTTGGAAAGGGCCCTGATTTTTATTTCATTTTGAGCCTCCAAAAAGATTGAACCAGCCATGTAAACAAGTTAGGTGCTCATGCCCCTTAGTGAATGTCATGATTTACGTTTGGATTTATCTAGCATCTATAGTATAGATGGCTTGAAATTTAGGTGCAACATATTTGAATAAAGCCTACCGCTATTTACCAACAATCATGGTGGAATTCAATATTTATCTTAGCATTTATGAACTTCGCAATAAATAATGGCTAGGCAACACAATCGTCACCTCCCTAGGGTTGCTCTTAGGGTAGTTTACACGACAACATGTTGCGGTGATTGTTTGGAGAGTTTACGGTTTGAGGAGGTGGAGTCCATCTCTTTAGGGTGTATGATTGGTAGGTGGACTAAAATGGTGGGGTCCATAGTTTTAAGGTACTTGTGGGTTGGCGTCACCAGTGTTTCGGTAGTTCTATGGTACATGAGGATGAAAATGACATGACATTGTATCATTTTCCTCCCTTAGTACTAGCCAGCTAGGCCCTCTAATGATATATAAGTGATAGTTTATTTATATCTTCATTGAGAACTTATATTTTAATTCATAGTTTTCAATCAATGAGAAAGTATACAACCCTTTCTACCAAACCATACTCTTTAACTTGCTATTTTTCTGATAAGGAACCCTACCTTTTGTTACCAAAATCTCTTGTTTAATCGACAAATAGATGGAGAGAGGGTTGTGTACCAACACAATTTGAAATTCTTAGCATGGTTAAATCGTCATAGCAATAAGCGTCTTTTTATGATATTAACTAGGTTAGAACCTCGTGTATTACACGAGTTGAATAAATATAATTTTATATATTAAATAATAAAAACTTATATCTTTATGAACCTTATATATTGTACGGGTTAAATAAATGTAATTTTATATATCAAATAATAAAAAAGTTATATCTTTAAAAATCATGTGTATTACACAGATTAAATAAATGTAATTATGTATACTAAATACTAAAAACGCCGTATCTTTTAAAAAAAACCCGTATATAATTGGGTTGAATAAATCTACCAAATAATAAAAAATTACATCCTTAAAAACCCCGTATATTACGCGTGTTGAATAGATATAAAAAAAAGTTATATCTTTAAAAACCATGTGTATTACACAGATTAAATAAATGTATTTTTGTACATTAAATACTAAAAACGTCGTATCTTTAAAAAAACTCGTGTATAGTCGGGTTGAAAAATCTAACAAATAATAAAAAATTATGTCCTAAATAAATGTAATTTTGTATATTAAATACTAAAAACGTCGTATCTTTAAAAAAACGTGTATAGTTGGGTTAAAAAATCTACCAAATAATAAAAAAAAATTATATCCTTAAAAACCCCGCGTTTTATTTGAGTTGAATAAACATAATTTTGTATACCAAATAATAAAAAAAAAGTTATGTTTTTAAATAATTAGGATAACATTTAATATTCATTTATTATTTATATATTTAATATAAGATAGGTAGATAAGAGAGGTATTTGTTTTAAAAATATATTAAATTAACAATTTAGATTTGAGGATAATATTTTATTAAAGTATGATAAAATTTAATATTAATTTATTATTTATTTATTTAGATAAATATAAATTCGAGGATACATTCAATGACACGTGTCCAAAAGTTGGTTTCTTTTATTATAGTAGTTTATTTATATCTTCATTGAGAACTTATATTTTAATTCATAGTTTTCAATCAATAAGAAAGTATACAACCCTTTCTACCAAACCATGCTCTTTAACTTACTATTTTTCTGATAAGGAACCCTACCTTTTGTTACCAAAATCTCTTATTTAATCGACAAATAGATGGAGAGAGGGTTGTGTACCAACACAATTTGAAATTCTTAGCATGGTTAAGTCATCATAGCAAAAAGCGTCTTTTTTATGATATTAACTAGGTTAGAACCCCGTGTATTATACGGGTTGAATAAATGTAATTTTATATATTAGATAATAAAAACTTATATCTTTATGAACCTTATATATTGTATGGGTTAAATAAATGTAATTTTATATATCAAATAATAAAAAAGTTATATCTTTAAAAATCATGTGTATTACACAGATTAAATAAATGTAATTTTGTATACTAAATACTAAAAACGTCGTATCTTTAAAAAAACCTGTATATAATGGGGTTGAATAAATCTATCAAATAATAAAAAATTACATCCTTAAAAACCCCGTATATTACATGTGTTGAATAGATATAAAAAAAAGTTATATCTTTAAAAACCATGTGTATTACACAGATTAAATAAATGCATTTTTGTACATTAAATACTAAAAACGTCGTATCTTTAAAAAAAACCGTGTATAGTCGGGTTGAAAAATCTAACAAATAATAAAAAAATATGTCCTAAATAAATGTAATTTTGTATATTAAATACTAAAAACGTCGTATCTTAAAAAAAACCGTGTATAGTTGGGTTGAAAAATCTACCAAATAATAAAAAAAAATTATATCCTTAAAAACCTCGTGTTTTACTCGAGTTGAATAAACATAATTTTGTATACCAAATAATAAAAAAAAAGTTATGTTTTTAAATAATTAGGATAACATTTAATATTAATTTATTATTTATATATTTAATATAAGATAAGTAGATAAGAGAGGTATTTGTTTTAAAAATATATTAAATTAACAATTTAGATTTGAGGATAATATTTTATTAAAGTATGATAAGATTTAATATTAATTTATTATTTATTTATTTATTTAGATAAATATAAATTTGAGGATACCTTCAATGACACGTGTCTAAAAGTTGGTTTCTTTTATTATAGTAGTTTATTTATATCTTCATTGAGAAGTTATATTTTAATTCATAGTTTTCAATCAATAAGAAAGTATACAACCCTTTCTACCAAACCATGCTCTTTAACTTACTATTTTTCCGATAAGGAACCCTACCTTTTGTTACCAAAATCTCTTATTTAATCGACAAATAGATGGAGAGAGGGTTGTGTACCAACACAATTTGAAATTCTTAGTATGGTTAAATCGTCATAGCAAAAAGCGTCTTTTTATGATATTAACTAGGTTAGAACCCTGTGTATTACACGTGTTGAATAAATATAATTTTATATATTAAAGAGTTAATTACACCGTTAGTCCCTGTGGTTTATAGAAAATAACAAGATTAGGTATTAATAGTTTAAAATCACACTTTGAGGTTCTAAGGCCCTGTTTGTTTGCCTCTTAATAGGCTCTTATTACCTTATGTCTGACCGGGTCAGATTTCAGATTGTTTGTTTCATCCCTCTTAATACTTACCCAGCCTCTTACTAGCCTCTGATCGGGTCATACATGGGAATGAGTCTGACCCACAGCTGAATGAAACATTAGACTTCAATACCCTTCTCCCTCAATTCTTTACAGCAACTCCATCAAACAATGCGCCGCTCCCCTTCATTCTTTTCCACAGATCAAATCAAGCAACAAACTTACCAAAAATTCAACCAAAACCAAGATAATCAAAAAGAAAAGTACTTTACATACCAGCAAAGTTTTCTCAAGAATCTCCAACTGAAAGGCAGTCTTCATCTTCCTTTTCACCCTGGGCTCACCACCCTCCGCCGGAATCTTGTTCTCCCCCTCCGAACCACCGCCGCCGCCACCATCACCGTCATTTCGGGTGAAAAAGATATAGGGGTAAAACTGATCGTGTATGATGATAGGGGAATCGGAGGCCAGTTCCAATTTAGGGGGGGTAAGGGTGTTTGGCTCTGAAAAATTTGCCGGAAAGTTACCTCCGCCGCCATACGCGGCGACGCCACAGTCGGAAAAATCCCACCGGCCACCACCGGACTCTCAGTCATCGTTGCCGGACCTTGTGTGGTTGCTTGGTGTTCAATTGCAGTGGCGACGGTGGTGTTGATGGTGGAGGGACTCTGGCTGCACATATGAAGAAATGGTTAGGTAGAGAGAGAGAAAGATGGTTTATAAAATGAAGAAAGATGGCTGCACATATGAAGAAATGGTTGGGTAAATTTTGGTTTTTTTAATTATGTTTATAAAATGATTTTTTTAATTAAAAGGGGTAAAAATGTTATTTTACACAGTCATTCAGATGTGTAACCAAACGCCACTTTACTAGTTCAGCATTTACTGGTTTAGAGCCTCTTACCCATTCAGACCTCTTATTCATTCAGCACTTATTGATTCAGATGTTGCCAAACAGCCCCTAACTTTTTATTTTGTAACAACATGAGGTATTAACACTAACTTTTGTTAACTTTTATGTTAAATTTAAGTGAAATTACGAAAATACCCTTTTACAACTACAGGGACCACTTTTGTAATTAACTTTTTATTTTACTTTAAGGACCGTTTCTGTAATTACTCTATAATTATATATTATATACACCCTGTTATATATTTAGTATACCTCATCATCCTATTTGATATATGTAATCGATAAATCTTTCAACTTGATTTCTTCCTTTTTCTTTCCTGTAAATGGAAAAACAAATCAAACTTATTTACTATTTTACTTTGATATATCAAAATTATTTACCAATCTCTGCACTTGTGGTTCAACGCCTACTTTCTCAAGTACACCTTTAAGCACATGACTCTGGTTGGGTCTAGAAGTTAATCTCACATCTTTCTATATACCTATGTGAACAAGGACATGGATGAACATACAATTACGCAGACTAATAAAACCTTTCTTTGTAGGCAAGAAGCACCGATCACATGATCAATTGCATGTCTCATTCTGTTGACTAAAGTAAAACTTGATCTGATATATAATATGTTGACCTAACACCCTGTTAAGTGTTAACCACCAGTAATTGCCATCCCCCAAATAAAAAAAAAACCTCAATCGATTAAACAATCCCGTCTACCCTAAATCGACAACCGCTGCTTCATCCAAACATCTCTTTCTTTCTAGATTTCGTTTTTTTTTATTTTTGTTAAAAACCCTTCAATCGGTTCGCTATATTTAAGGGGGCTACATCGACATTTCTCCTCGTAAACCCTAGAACCCAAATCGACATCTTGATTGTTCCCCTTTCCCTCTGGTCTGTGTTTTTACATATAAAAGAGTAAAATTAGTCCCATGGTTTACATAATGGTCCATTCACTTTATAAAAGAGTAAAATTATCCCGTAGATATAAAAAGACTGAAATACCCATGAGTTAGACAAAAAACTTAATAAAAGTTAGTGTTGATACCCAAACATGTTACAAAATGAAAAGTTGGTACCTCAAAGTGTGACTTTAAACTATTGATACCTGATCTTGTTATTTTCTATAAATCACAGGGACTAACGGTGTAATTAACTCTATATTAATAAATAAAAACTTACATCTTTATGAAACTTATATATTGTACGGGCTAAATAAATGCAATTTTATATATCAAATAATAAAAAATTATATCTTTAAAAATCATGTGTATTACACAGATTAAATAAATGTAATTTTGTATACTAAATACTAAAAACGTTGTATCTTTAAAAAAAACCCGTATCTAATCGGGTTGAATAAATCTACCAAATAATAAAAAATTACATCCTTAAAAACCTCGTATATTACACGTGTTGAATATATATAAAAAAAGTTATATCTTTAAAAACCATGTGTATTACACAGATTAAATAAATTTATTTTTGTACATTAAATACTAAAAACGTCGTATCTTTAAAAAACCCGTGTATAGTCGGGTTGAAAAATCTAACAAATAATAAAAAAAAAATATGTCCTAAATAAATGTAATTTTGTATATTAAATACTAAAAACGCCGTATCTTTAAAACAAAACCGTGTGTAGTTGGGTTGAAAAATCTACTAAATAATAAAAAAAATTATATCCTTAAAAACCTCGCGTTTTACTCGAGTTGAATAAACATAATTTTGTATACCAAATAATAAGAAAAGTTATGTTTTTAAATAATTAGGATAACATTTAATATAATTTATTATTTATATATTTAATATAAGATAAGTAGATAAGAGAGGTATTTGTTTTAAAAATGTATTAAATTAACAATTTAGATTTGAGGATAATATTTTATTAAAGTATGATAAGATTTAATATTAATTTATTATTTATTTATTTAGATAAATATAAATTTGAGGATACCTTCAATGACACGTGTCCAAAAGTTGGTTTCTTTTATTATAGTAGTTTATTTATATCTTCATTGAGAACTTATATTTTAATTCATAGTTTTCAATCAATAAGAAAGTATACAACCCTTTCTACTAAACCATGCTCTTTAACTTACTATTTTTCCGATAAGGAACCCTACCTTTTGTTACCAAAATCTCTTATTTAATCGATAAATAGATGGAGAGAGGGTTGTGTACCAACACAATTTGAAATTCTTAGCATGGTTAAATCGTCATAGCAAAAAGCGTCTTTTTATGATATTAACTAGGTTAGAACCCTGTGTATTACACGTGTTGAATAAATATAATTTTATATATTAAATAATAATTTTATATATTAAATAATAAAAACTTATATCTTTATGAACCTTATATATTGTACGGGTTAAATAAATGTAATTTTATATATCAAATAATAAAAAACTATATTTTTAAAAATCATGTGTATTACACAGATTAAATAAATGTAATTTTGTATACTAAATACTAAAAACGTCGTATCTTTAAAAAAACCCGTATGTAATCGGGTTGAATAAATCTACCAAATAATAAAAAATTACATCCTTAAAACCCCGTATATTACACGTGTTGAATAGATATAAGAAAAGTTATATTTTTAAAAACCATGTGTATTACACAGATTAAATAAATGTATTTTTATACATTAAATACTAAAAACGTCGTATCTTTAAAAAACCCGTGTATAGTCAGGTTGAAAAATCTAACAAATAATAAAAAAATTATGTCCTAAATAAATGTAATTTTGTATATTAAATACTAAAAACATCGTATCTTTAAAAAAAACCGTGTATAGTTGGGTTGAAAAATCTACTAAATAATAAAAAAAAATTATATCCTTAAAAACCTCGCGTTTTACTCGAGTTGAATAAACATAATTTTATATACCAAATAATAAAAAAAGTTATGTTTTTAAATGATTAGGATAACATTTAATATTAATTTATTATTTATATATTTAATATAAGATAAGTAGATAAGAGAAGTATTTGTTTTAAAAATATTTTAAAATAACAATTTAAATTTGAGGATAACATTTTATTAAAGTATGATAAGATTTAATATTAATTTATTATTTATTTATTTAGATAAATATAAATTTGAGGATACCTTCAATGAATGACACGTTGTGACACCTGTGTCACTATGACCGTCAAACAAATACCAAACCAATTAAATTTTGTGTTTCATACTTGGGATTTTTGAAAATATGTATATCATTTGCATATATCAATTCTTGTTCGATTTCGGGCTTTAAATCGCTTTCTGGAAGGTTATACGCGATCTGATGCGTAAATATAACCAGTTTAATGCAACAAACACTCCGGAATAGTGACATAGGCTTAACATACCTTAAATAACCTTTACATAACTTAGAAATAAGTTTTGGATGGTTTGGTATGCCGAAATCAAGTTTATTCGCTTACAGGGACTAAATTCGTCAAACTGCAAAAGTATGCCGATTTGTACTGTAACGAACAATCCGGAACTTGATCATAAGTTAAACACACCCTAAATATCTTTTACATATCTTAGAAATAGGCTTTGAGGGGTTCAGTGTGCTAAAATAAACTTTATGCTCATTCAGGGACTAAAAGCGTCAAAAAGTGCATAAGTTTGCATTTTCGCGCATATCTTACGTTCTGGATACATCCGGACATCCAAAAATTTATGTAAGCATTAAAATATTTTATATTAGTGTTTGGCATGATAAAATTTCATTCGTCGCTTAATTTGGATCGTTTTTTGCGTTCGTTACGACTTCCGTCGTAATTAACCGAACAACGCAACCGTACGACCAAACGAGCCGACATCCGAGATATTTTTGAGCATATTTTAAGTTCCGTATACTTTAACTTCATTTTAGAGCTTTGAAATGGGATTAACGGGGCTTAAACGTGTCAAAAATGCATTGAAAACCAAGTTTGGGGCTTCAGGGGCTAAATCTGTCATTTTTGAAAGTTGCTGGTCTGCAGGTCCCTTACGGTCCGTATGGACCTTTGCCTACGGTCCGTAAGCAGTGCCCAGCACATTAGAATTGCAGAAACATTGAATCTGGTCATTCCCACTTGTTCCAATGGTTTTGATCCATGGTTTTTCATGCTATGGGCTGGTTTGTGTGGAGAACAAGTCCCCCAATCATTCTCTAACACTTGTAAGGCCTAGATCATTCCCTCTTCTCCAAGAAATGATCTTAACGGTTTTGCGAAAACTATATATAGCATGGCCCTCATTCCATTTTCTACACATTTGGTCTGAGATTTCTCTAAGTGGTTGTGATTATTCACTACCCACCTGAGAATACTTGGAACCAAATCTTTTTGGACCCTTTGTAAGTCCTCTTTTGTTCTTTTATCGCTTTTCGAGTGTGAAAGTCAAACTTTGTTTGACTTTCAGCTTTGACCACGAGATGGTCAACGAGAAGTTCGTTTGAACTTCGCAACGTGAGCGTAATCACGATGGTTATGGTCCTTTGTGACTATACCTACTGATTACCACGTTGACTAGGCATAGTGACGAGTCGTAGTTTCGGTCAAAATGCGCATTTAAGCGTATTTTGCAACCAAACTACTCTTGGTATCAAAACACTTTGTTTTGATATCAAAAAACTGTTTTCTAACTTAGTTAAGCATGTTTTAACATGCTTAGCTCGTCACTTTTAGTTTAGTGCTTGTTTAGAGTCGTAAGTTAAGCGGTCTAAACCACCGCTTAGACTTTCGAACTCGACCCGTTTGGTCGATCATTAGGATCTGACCAAGCATGTTTAGTGACCATAGTTGCATAGGGAATAACCTTCCGAGGTTATACCTTAAGGTCACCTAGTTTAAGTAGTTGTATGATAGGTAGTTTATATGCCTTAGGTAAATTACCAAAATGCCCTTTTCATGCATAATTGGATCTTAAGCATATGTAACCCAAACATTTGTCACATAACTGATTATGCAACATAAATAAACATGTTTAGGCATATAATACTTGTCATAGGACTAGTTAGACGTCTCGAACGCGCGTTTGCGCGAACGACACGTTAAAGTAGCGTAAGCTACCTTAATGGATCGTAACGGGTTGAAAGCACTTAGGTTAGGTTTCATTTTAGTATGTAGGCTTTGTTAAACCATATCACATGAATTCCAACACTCATTTGGTTTACAAGACCTCATTCTATCCGATCTCCCGATTTAGGTCCGGTTATTTACATAGTTACCTATATAGGGTGCCGTTTGATTCCGTGATCTCTCTAGCTTTGCTTGGTTGTTGTTCAAGACTTCTAAGCACCCTCAAGTGAGTACATAGTCCCCTCTTTTACTGTTTTCAAACTGTTTTGGGGTGGAACACATGTGCCTACTTGTTACTTTCATGTTTTTCATGTTCTATACTTGTTATGTTCATTAGTACACTATAGTACATGATTTCATTATGTATGTTCACTTAACATGCTATCACATTGATTCCCATATACTACATTTTGTCGCATATGCTCATCCATCATATGGACACATTGTTTTACATTTTGAACCGTTGTAACCGTTGATCATGTGAACCGTTTGTGACCATTTGACTATGTGAACCGTTTGTAACCGTTGATTAGGTGAACCGTTGGACTATGTGAACCGTTTGTAACCGTTTGATTATGTGAACCGTTTGTGACTACTTGATTATGTGAACCGTTTGTGACTACTTGACCATGTGAACCGTTTGTAACCATTGATTGACATGAACCGTTTGAAATCTGTTTGAACCGTTGGGTTAGGGAAGTGATTAGGTAACGGGGCGGGTGTAATGTGTTAAAAGCATGGTGGATACGCCGCTGGTACTTCCTATATATAAGTGCTTTTAATACATTATATGTCGTTGTGTTATCTAGATCTGTCACACCCCAACCGATGGCGGAATCATCGGGGCGCGGCACTGAGCGAAACAGATTGTCCAGAAGTTTCCACAACAACTATTATATAAATTCAGTTTAAATGACACGTCCCATACCGTGTCCCAAATAAATAACAAGTTATCATAGAAAACAGTTAGGCAAGTAATTCCGTTCCGACAACTCAGATTTAATTATTACAGACGAATGTTTATTATTTCTAGACTCCCTAGCCTTGAGTTCATCACCATACACCTAAGCATCCTAGCAGCTTAAACACCTGTCACATACGTTAAAATAAAGTCAATACATATAATGTAAATGTGAGCATACAAGTTTGATAATAGCATATAGAGTTCGAATAGTTTACGCATAACCAGCACGTACACAGAGGGCAATGATGCATGTAAATTATCGACATGGACCTATCAGTACCAGTGACTGCGGGTTGACTGTCCGAGACAGTTCGCAATACATGATCACCACCGTAAATCATGCAAGTAGATTGTCCTTAGCAACCCCCGTGTGAACGGGTGCTGAGTCCAAACTATAGTACTATGTTGCTAAGGCAGGTAGACAGCTTTCCACGTGTAAACATAATAACAAGCATACATTTAATCACGTAATACATGCAACCGGTTAGCGTTCAAATAGTTTGAATAGTGTGTTCGATTGTGATTTTGATAGGTAACGTATGTAACACCCAAAAGTGCTAAAGCAAAAAGGGTTCGAGTATACTCACAGTGGTTGATTATGGATTGAAGGGAGCGCTGAGAGTAAGATTAGCCTGAATAGTTCGATAGCACAATAATGAGTAACGTGGAAAGTAAACAAGTGTGAATGGATCGAATAGGCTGGTCGATCGAACGACAGGTTCGTTCGGACGGCCTGTTCGATCGGCTGGTATATCCGATTAGACAGTCCCGTTCGATCGGCTGGTAGGCTCGATCGGCTGGACCATTCGAGTGGATTGTTTCTTCCTCTGGTGTGTTTGTGTTTGAGGATTTGAACTTTTGAAGTTTTCGTTGCAGCATTTGAGAACACTGAGGTGTTCCTACCTTTCAAGTCGATCGATCGAGCGGTTCGCTCGATCGGCTAGCTCACTCGATCGGCTAGCTCACTCGATCGGCTAGGAATTTCAGAAGTGGTCCTCAACTGAATGTCACTCGATCGAACAGTCTGTTCGATCGGCTGGCATTCCCTACTACGAACGAGTTGTGAAAACGGTTAAGTGTTGAAGCATAGTATCTCATGATCCGAACAGTAATGTTTACCAATCGAGTGACATGTTCGATCAAACACTACTTCGTCAATACTATACCTCATGAAATTTTGAAAGTGTGGGACCATGTGCTAGCCGATCGGCTGGCATGTCCGATCGGCTGGGCTGTTCGAACAGCCTAGCCGTTCGGCCAACATTCCTGACCTGATCAGCCTTTCATCTAACACTTGGTTGTTTGTTTATTTGTCATTCTTTCAAGGTATCTTGACAAAATGTTGAACTATGGTAACCTCCGTTCCTACTTGTTTCTTTGGCTCGAACAGGAATCACCCAAGTCCGGCCGGTGAACGGTTCGGAATGTCGGTTTAGAGTTTAACCCGAAATCGGTGAACCTTGTTCATAGAACCCGTATCTTGAACCTTTTAACTAGTTGAATGATTAGTTAGCCGGTTCAAGCTCCGTTTCTATTGATTTGAAGGCATTAAGTGTAAAAGAGTTAAAAGAAAGTTGGGATTCCTTCTTTCAATCCTTCACAACTTGTAGATGTTTAGATCTCAAATAGATCTTAACTTGTTTATGTGGAAATCGGTTAGATCTAAGCTAATCATAGTCGAATGAGGCCAAAACATGATGTTCTTCAAGAACACCATGATGACATCACCCAAGAATACTTAGATCTTGGTGATTTCACGGTTAGAATCCAAGTTTTGAAAGATAGAAAGGTGTAGAATCAGGTAATGATAAAAAACGTACAAGAATTAGAGTGAAAACTTACCGTGATTGAGAGAAATCTGAGAAAAAGTGAAGAAGATAGCTGGTTCGGTCAGAGCTTTCCAAAAATGGAAAGTATGACAATGACAGCCCTATTTATAGGCTTCCAAAAGAGGAAAGTGGCAGCCGATCGGCTGGGAGCTCCGATCGAGTGGGCTGCTCGATCGGCTGGCAAGATGCTAGCCGATCGGCTGGCCTGTTCGATCAGGATGCTTCCTGTTCGATCCGCCACACACTTCGAGTATTTTGTGACAATTTTCGACGTTTCGATTTCGATGGACGATGATACGAATACGATAGAGTTCCTAGTCAAATTACTTTTAATCCCAACCACTATATCTAACATACAATCTTCTATAAGTCACGTTTCGATGTCGGTTTCGATTAAGTTCGATTGCTTTTCGAGTTTCGATTCGATTTTCGATTGATTTGCTTGAATACCACACCAAACATAAAGTAAACACGCACAAGTAACAGATAAGGCACACACACACGTATAACAATACCAAAATTCGCATAATTCGAGTCTCGAGTTCGATTGATTGATAGATCGGTTTGATTACTGATTAGTTATCTTTATCGCATTGTTACTTCCTATAATTCACAGTCGTAATTTGGTTCGCGTCAAACATTCGATTACTTCGATTCTTGCTGATTACAACACTTACTCCACATAATACAACTAAAATATAAAATCGACTATCTACAGTCAAAGAAAGTCAAAGTTGACTTGGACTTTGACTTTGACTTTGACATTCGAAAACACGGGGTGTTACAGCCTCCCCTTGTTTAGGGAATTTCGTCCCGAAATTAGGCTCGAAGGCTACACAACACCGTGATTTACCAATTTGATGCTTCAGGTCTATTTATTTAAACAACTGCGGGTACTTGGCCTTCATGTCGCTCTCGAGTTCCCAAGTGAACTCCGCGCCTCGTTTGCCTTCCCATCGGACCTTCACGATCGGGATGCGAGAGCACCTGAGTTGCTTGGTTTGGCGATCCATGATTTCGACAGGCTTTTCCACGAAGTGTAACATTTCGTTGACCTGAAGATCGTCGAGTGGTACGATTAGATCATGGTTAGCAAGGCATTTTCGGAGGTTAGAGACGTGGAAAGTCGGGTGGACGTTACTGAGTTCCTCCGGTAATTCGAGTCTGTAGGCGACTTTTCCGATTCTTTCCAGAATCCTAAAAGGTCCAACATATCGAGGCGCGAGCTTCCCTTTCTTGCCGAATCGGACTACACCCTTCCAAGGCGATACCTTTAGGAGTACGTAGTCACCAACTTCAAATTCAAGGGGCTTGCGTCTTTTATCGGCATAACTTTTCTGTCTGTTCCGAGCTTTCACCAAGTTGTCTCGAATCTGGTGGATTTTGTCAGTCGTTTCTTGTAGAATCTCGGGACCGGTTAGTTGCGATTGACCGATCTCGTGCCACACAATAGGCGATCGACATCTTCTACCATACAAAGCCTCGAAAGGTGCCATTTGAATGCTGGCATGATAGCTGTTATTGTACGAGAATTCGACCAATGGCAGGTGTTTGTTCCAACTACCACCAAAATCTATAACACACGCTCGGAGCATGTCTTCAAGAGTACGGATCGTCCTTTCAGTCTGTCCGTCGGTTTGAGGATGGAATGCAGTACTCAGATTAAGCGACGTACCAAGGGCCGCTTGAAACGTTTCCCACAATCGCGAAGTGAACCGAGCATCACGATCTGAAATGATGTCACGAGGCGTACCATGATTAAGAATGATCTCGTCGGTGTAGATTTGGGCTAGTCGTTCCACCTTGTAGTCTTCTCGTATCGGCAAAAAGTGGGCTGATTTCGTTAGACGATCAACTATAACCCAAATACTGTCGTGACCTGATGGCGTGGGCGGGAGTTTTGTTATGAAATCCATAGCTATGCTCTCCCACTTCCATATAGGTATCGGCGGTTGTTCGAGTAAGCCAGAAGGTCTTTGATGTTCAGCCTTGACTCTTGCGCAAGTTAAACAGCTTCCAACGTACAGAGCGATATCCCTTTTCATACCCGGCCACCAGTACTTATAACGAAGGTCCTGGTACATCTTGTCTGCACCGGGATGAATAGAATACCGGGACTTGTGGGCTTCATTCATAATAATCTTTCGCAAATCGGTCCGCTTAGGGACCCAGATTCGGTCCAGATAATAGAATATCCCATCTGATTTGCTTACTAACTGAGCTCCATCGTGATAGATCCTCTCTTTCTTCAATGTACGCTCGTTAAAGCAAGCATGTTGGGCTTCACGGATGAGAGTTTCGAGATTGAGCTGAGCTTGGATATTTCGAGTACTGAGCACGTAACTCTTTCTGCTGAGCGCGTCAGCAACCACATTCGCCTTGCCTGGGTGATAACGAATCTCACAGTCGTAATCATTGAGAAGTTCTACCCATCGGCGTTGACGCATATTAAGCTCTCTCTGATTAAAGATGTGTTGTAAACTCCTGTGATCAGTGTAGATTGTACACTTCGTGCCATACAGGTAGTGTCGCCAAATCTTCAATGCAAAGAGAACCGCGCCTAGCTCGAGGTCATGGGTTGTATAGTTCTTCTCGTGGATCTTGAGCTGGCGAGATGCGTAGGCTATAACCTTGTCTCGTTGCATGAGAACACAGCCGAGACCAAGGTTAGAAGCATCACAGTAGACAATGAAGTTGTCGCTTCCGTCGGGCAGCGTAAGAATTGGAGCGTTGCACAGCATATGCTTGAGAGTTTGAAAGGCAGTCTCTTGTGCGTTTCCCCACACAAAAGGCTTGTCTTTATGAGTAAGAGCGGTAAGTGGCACAGCGATCTTGGAGAATCCTTCAATGAATCGTCGATAATAGCCCGCTAGTCTGAGAAAAGAACGAACTTCTGACGGGTTCTTAGGCGTAATCCAGCTTTTGACAGCTTCAATCTTCGCAGGATCGAGATGGATACTCCGACTATTCACTATGTGACCCAGAAATTGAACTTCCTCCAGCCAAAATTCGCACTTGGAGAACTTGGCATAGAGTTGGTTCCCCTGGAGTAACTCGAGAACCAAACGTAGATGCTGCGCGTGTTCGGCTTTCGATTTGGAATAAATCAAGACATCGTCGATGAACACGATGACGAAACGGTCAAGATAAGGCTTACACACGCGATTCATCAGATCCATGAAGACCGCGGGTGCATTGGTTAGACCAAAGGGCATAACTACAAATTCGTTATGGCCATAACGGGTTCAAAAAGCAGTTTTAGGAATGTCTTCCTCTTGAATCCGTAGCTGATGATATCCTGAACGTAGATCGATCTTAGAGAAGCATGCTGCACCTTGTAGCTGATCAAACAAATCGTCAATTCGGGGCAAGGGGTATCGGTTCTTGGTGGTTAGCTTATTCAATTCCCGATAGTCGATGCACATCCGGAACGACCCGTCCTTCTTTTTGACGAAAAGGACTGGCGCGCCCCAAGGAGAGGTGCTTGGGCGAATAAAGCCTTTTTCGAGTAATTCCTGGAGTTGGTTCGAGAGTTCCCGCATTTCGGATGGAGCGAGTCGATAAGGGGCTTTGGCAACGGGGTTAGCTCCAGGAATGAGGTCAATACGAAAGTCGATATCACGACTTGGTGGTAGTCCGGGAAGATCATCAGGGAACACCTGAGGAAATTCACGAACCACTGGAACATCTTTGACTTCAACTTTCTTTTTCCTTCCCTTCTCCGCTACTACAATGTTGGCCAAGAAGGGTCGGTATTCCTTGCGGAGATACTTGCTGGCTTGAATACACGACATAAGCTTGAGACCTTTCGACGTTGTTTCACCGTACACACATAGAAGATCACCATTTGCAAGCGAGAATCGAATCATCTTTTCGAAGCATACAATTTCAGCATAGTTTTCACGAAGAAAGTCCAGGCCTATTATGACATCAAAACTTCCAAGTTGCATCGGAATAAGGTCGATTGGGAAGATGTGATTGTTGAGTTCGAGAGTACAATCACGGAGTACTGAGTTAACGGCAATAGTTCTTCCTGTAGCAACTTCGACTTCGAATGACGAGGATAGATATGAGCGCTTACGACTAAGGAGCTTCTCGAATTCAAACAACACAAAGCAGTTATCGGCTCCAGTATCAAACAAACATGATGCATAAATACCATTCACAAGGAACGTACCATTAACCACGTTGTTATCCGCCTGAGCCTGGCGGGCATTGATGTTGAAGGTTCGGGCATGGGCTGCTTGTTGCTGTTGCTGAGGCTGCTGTTATTGCTGTTGTTGCTGCTGGGGCTCTTGCTTAACCACCCTGTTCGGGCACCTGTTTGCAAAGTGGTTAGGGTCACCACATGCAAAGCAGACTCGAGCATTGACTGCTGATGCTTGAGCTGCTGGTTGGCCTTGAGGGGCAGGGAGTAGAGCTTGGTTGACAGTAGCTTGAACTGGGGCTTGACGGGGACCATAATGGCAGTTCGCAGTGAAATGACCGTACAGGTTGCAATGAACGCAAAAACGGCAAGCTAGACCCACTGGATGATGATACGAACATGTCGGGCAGAGTGGGTGAGGGCCTGTGTATGCACGCTTCACTGGCGGTGCATTGATCACTGGAGCTGAGCGAGGATGCTGCTGCTGTTGAGCTGGTACAGTTTGCAGAGGAGTGGCGTTTGTCGCGGCAGCACAGCTCTTATTGCTGGAGCTGTTGTTCTTCTTCTTCCTTCTTGAGGACTTGGAGGGTTAAGCAGATGAGTCGGTGGGTGCTGCAGTGGCTTGATTCAAAGACTTGGTTTGTTTATCCCAGAAACCAGACTTGACTCGCTTATCATTGATCTCAGCGGCGAGTAGGTAGGTTTCCTCGATCGTTGCTGGCTTAGCGGCGTGAACAAAGTCGGCTACACAATCAGGTAGGGCTCGGATGTACTTCTTGATGGCTTGATCTGAGGTCTTGACTTGGTCAGGACAGATAATGCTAAGCTGCTTGAAGCGAGCAGTGAGAGCAGCGTTGTCTCCATCCTTCTGCTTGATTCCCAGAACTCGTCCTCCAGCTTTTGGCGTTCATGAGGAGGGTAGAATTCTTCGATCATGATCGCTTTCAACTCCTTCCATGATAGCCCGTAAGCTGCATCATTTCTGCGCTTGTTTCGTTCAGCCGTCCAGCAGTCTAGAGCACGAGATTGGAAGACGCCTGTAGCATTGAGAGTGCGGAGATGCTTGGGACATCCGCTCTGGCGCAGAGTGACTTCGACCGAGTCGAACCAGTGAAACATGGCTGTAGGACCATCTTCGCCAGTGAACTCTTTTGGTCCGCATGCTTTGAACTGCTTGAAGCTGAAAGCAGCCTTGCTTGAATCCTTAGGGATTTCAGCTCGGGATTCTTCTGACGACTTGCTAGCGTTTTCATACACCTCACTCACAGCTTTCGCCACAGTTTTGGAGATGATGGCAGCGAGACGTCTGTCCCTCTTTTCCTGGCGGGTAAGTGGGGCTCGGGGTCGGGATCCAGACGACGACATGGTCTGCATTAGACATCGTCACGAGTCTCAAAACAACGAAATCGAATCTCACCTCACACGCCTACTACTATCTAAAGCTTAGAATCACGTCGAAATACGTATCACATAAACACATAAGCACATAACCACAGATACACATAAGCACAGAAGCACCTAGAACACAGAAGCAAAGAGCACAAAACACAGACACACGTAAATTACCCAGGCATTTAATCACTGAGGTAGTCAGAAAACAGAAACCTATCCTTCAAAGTTCGCGTGTCGTTCGGATATCGTATCGAATAGCATCGAATAGTATAGCCTAACTTAGTCGTATAGCACAGTATAGTATGATATCGTCTTAGAGTTGCGATAACTGGATGTCGAATTGAGATAGAACAGCAATTGCGAGTCGTGTGTGTCGATAGCAAAATCGAATAATATTCCAAAACATAAGCGTAAAACAAGAAAGCACACATAAACATATAAAATCAACAAGTCATCAGAGTACGCGGTTGCGGTTCTCAGAATCGAAACACATAAAATCGAGAGATAGATTGTCTGCGGCTACTAGACATTGACTACCCAAGGCGATTCGGCTATTCGCAGTAGACTTGTCGTCACTTTCGACTCTAGAGGTCGTGTTTCTGCCTCGATTCTTGGGCATTCCGCACGCGCTTCCTAGGTCATACTTGTGAGTTCAGGTCGTTGGAGTCCATCGAGGCCTTGGTGAGATAAATAAAATCCAGAACAAACTGCCAAGGTCAGGGTTTCACCCCTTGGCTTAGCAATTTCTTCCTTGTTTTTAATAAAATAAAGGAGATTATTCGTCAAAATATGGATTTCACTCCTGATTTGGCATAACCTCCTTGGTTTGTTGGTGAAAATAATGAGATGAGCATGAATAAACGAATAAAATTTAGCATAAGTCAGGCAGTTTGGTCAGGAGTTTGCGGCTTTCACACCTATTCCCAACTAAACCTACCGACTTTTATTTGAAACTAGAGTGCAGTGATAGTGAAGGATTACAGAATAAGCACATAAACTTGGTCTGATGGTTCCTAACTATAGTCTAGGTCTCTAAGACAGCGACCCGGACTAGGTCGTGTCCAACCTAATTCCCTATAGTTATGGCTCTGATACCAATCTGTCACACCCCAACCGATGGCGGAATCATCGGGGCGCGGCACTGAGCGAAACAGATTGTCCAGAAGTTTCCACAACAACTATTATATAAATTCAGTTTAAATGACACGTCCCATACCGTGTCCCAAATAAATAACAAGTTATCATAGAAAACAGCTAGGCAAGTAATTCCGTTCCGACAACTCAGATTTAATTATTACAGACGAATGTTTATTATTTCTAGACTCCCTAGCCTTGAGTTCATCACCATACACCTAAGCATCCTAGCAGCTTAAACACCTGTCACATACGTTAAAATAAAGTCAATACATATAATGTAAAGGTGAGCATACAAGTTTGATAATAGCATATAGAGTTCGAATAGTTTACGCATAACCAGCACGTACACAGAGGGCAATGATGCATGTAAATTATCGACATGGACCTATCAGTACCAGTGACTGCGGGTTGACTGTCCGAGACAGTTCGCAATACATGATCACCACTGTAAATCATGCAAGTAGATTGTCCTTAACAACCCCCGTGTGAACGGGTGCTTAGTCCAAACTATAGTACTATGTTGCTAAGGCAGGTAGACAGCTTTCCACGTGTAAACATAATAACAAGCATACATTTAATCACGTAATACATGCAATCGGTTAGCGTTCAAATAGTTTGAATAGTGTGTTTGATTGTGATTTTGATAGGTAACGTATGTAACACCCAAAAGTGCTAAAGCAAAAAGGGTTCGAGTATACTCACAGTGGTTGATTATGGATTGAAGGGAGCGCTGAGAGTAAGATTAGCCTGAATAGTTCGATAGCACAATAATGAGTAACGTGGAAAGTAAACAAGTGTGAATGGATCGAATAGGCTGGTCGATCGAACGACAGGTTCGATCGGACGACCTGTTCGATCGGTTGGTATATCCGATTGGACAGTCCCGTTCGATCGGCCGGTAGGCTCGATCGGCTGGACCATTCGAGTGGATTGTTTCTTCCTCTGGTGTGTTTGTGTTTGAGGATTTGAACTTTTGAAGTTTTCGTTGCAGCATTTGAGAACACTGAGGTGTTCCTACCTTTCAAGTCGATCGATCGAGCGGTTCGCTCGATCGGCTAGCTCACTCGATCGGCTAGCTCACTCGATCGGCTAGGAATTTCAGAAGTGGTCCTCAACTGAATGTCACTCGATCGAACAGTCTGTTCGATCGGCTGGCATTCCCTACTACGAACGAGTTGTGAAAACAGTTAAGTGTTGAAGCATAGTATCTCATGATCCGAACAGTAATGTTTACCAATCGAGTGACATGTTCGATCGAACACTACTTCGTCAATACTATACCTCATGAAATTTTGAAAGTGTGGGACCATGTGCTAGCCGATCGGCTGGCCCGGTCGATCGGCTGGCATGTCCGATCGGCTGGGCTGTTCGAACAGCCTAGCCGTTCGGCCAGCATTCCTGACCTGATCAGCCTTTCGTCTAACACTTGGCTGTTTGTTTATTTGTCATTCTTTCAAGGTATCTTGACAACGTGTTGAACTATGGTAACCTCCGTTCCTACTTGTTTCTTTGGCTCGAACAGGAATCACCCAAGTCCGGCCGGTGAACGGTTCGGAATGTCGGTTTAGAGTTTAACCCGAAATCGGTGAACCTTGTTCATAGAACCCGAATCTTGAACCTTTTAACTAGTTGAATGATTAGTTAGCCGGTTCAAGCTCCGTTTCTATTGATTTGAAGGCATTGAGTGTAAAAGAGTTGAAAGAAAGTTAGGATTCCTTCTTTCAATCCTTCACAACTTGTAGATGTTTAGATCTCTGATAGATCTTAACTTGTTTATGTGGAAATCGGTTAGATCTAAGCTAATCATAGTCGAATGAGGCCAAAACATGATGTTCTTCAAGAACACCATGATGACATCACCCAAGAATACTTAGATCTTGGTGATTTCACGGTTAGAATCCAAGTTTTGAAAGATAGAAAGGTGTAGAATCAGGTAATGATAAAAAACGTACAAGAATTAGAGTGAAAACTTACCGGAATTGAGAGAAATCTGAGAAAAAGTGAAGAAGATAGCTGGTTCGGTCAGAGCTTTCCAAAAATGGAAAGTATGACAATGACAGCCCTATTTATAGGCTTCCAAAAGAGGAAAGTGGCAGCCGATCGGCTGGGAGCTCCAATCGAGTGGGCTGCTCGATCGGCTGGCAAGATGCTAGCCGATCGGCTGGCCTGTTCGATCAGGATGCTTCCTGTTCGATCCGCCACACACTTCGAGTATTTTGCGACGATTTTCGACATTTCGATTTCGATGGACGATGATACGAATACGATAGAGTTCCTAGTCAAATTACTTTTAATCCCAACCACTATATCTAACATACAATCTTCTATAAGTCACGTTTCGATGTCGGTTTCGATTAAGTTCGATTGCTTTTCGAGTTTCGATTCGATTTTCGATTGATTTGCTTGAATACCACACCAAACATAAAGTAAACATGCACAAGTAACACATAAGGCACACACACACATATAACAATACCAAAATTCGCATAATTCGAGTCTCGAGTTCGATTGATTGATAGATCGGTTTGATTACTGATTAGTTATCTTTATCGCATTGTTACTTCCTATCATTCACAGTCGTAATTTGGTTCACGTCAAACATTCGATTACTTCGATCCTTGCTTATTACAACACTTACTCCACATAATACAACTAAAATATAAAATCGACTATCTATAGTCAAAGAAAGTCAAAGTTGACTTGGACTTTGACTTTGACTTTGACATTCGAAAACACGGGGTGTTACAAGATCACTTGGGCAAGGTTATCGAAACAAAGATATATTACAAGGTTTTTCTGACGATATATATATATATATACTATTCGAGTTTTTATTTCAAAACGATTTACAATCTGAATTTAACTAAACAAATGTTTTGGAGTTAAGAATCATGGTTACGAGATTTTACACATTATAACCAACTCGATTTGAGTTGGTTAATTATGTCGCAATACTATACTTTTCAAAATAAGGTTTTTAAATAAGTATTGCAACATGCAAATAGCCATGAATCCGACACTCAAACAAAACCTATGTACTCGCCGACATTTTTATGCTGACGTACCTATTTTCACATGTGTTTCAGGTACAATAGTTGATGATGCTTGATGATGATATTTGTGTACTCTCACATAGGATTGGACGAGGCCTTAGTGACATTAAAAGATACAAGACTATTTGTACATTTTTGTTTCAAATTCCAATGTAATACAATACACTTAATTTAATAAAACGAAACTGTTTAATCCATGGTTGTGAAACAATGATTCTGTTACAACACTCCCCGACGTTTCCGCCACGTTTTGTTGTTTTACGTGGTCGGGGTGTGACATAAAAGTTGGTATCCGAGCCAATGGTTATAGGGAATTAGGTTATTAGTAATGCTTTGACCTAGACTATTACCTTCCTAGGACCCTAACGCGAGTTTACTTGCGTTTAGTTATAAACAATACCGTCGCCTATCCTTAGGTGACAACCACAACAAGAACATAAATTTTGAATCTGCTTTGAAAACTAATCATCTGTTATAGGATGATTAATTACTAGGTTTTGAACCCTTTGTTATAAGGTTTCGAACCTTTTAAGTTTTCAAAATCTCGTCAAAGTTTGGGTCTAGATAGTGTGAACATGTGCAAACTGGAAGAGTGGGTGCATGTACCCTGGGTCTTCTGTCTAAGGCTAGAGTGTTCGTACAAATCCGCAGTATCGGACCAGTCACTCTTACCTGGGAACTCTTGGGGTGAGTGTCCACTTATAGGCAAGCATGTCTTCGCGATACATTATATTGACCCACTTACTTTGATTAGTCTCTGTCTCATTTGTTTGCCTTTGGTAACAAACAAATGGTCACAATCTTCATGCGTTGTCATTCTCTTTTGACTATCTTTCGCTTGTTTCCTCCTATGCCTTCCATTGTCTTCAAGATGCCTCTTCATCGCAACAACACTCAAATGTCCGAACCAGGTGCTGCAATTACCCAGCGAATAGGCGTCGTACTCCAGAGGACCGTTGATTTAGCTATCACCATGACTCGCCTCAGGGATGAAGCCGTATAAGGGAACTGCTCCTTGGTGCAATCAATGCCACCATCATCATCCAAATCAAATACCATGTTTCAAATGTACCCACAGTGGATGATGGGGACATTTGGTTAACATGTGCCGCTTTGCAATCCAAAGCAAAGCTGTTACAAATCCTGCTGCTGTTCAAACCTTCAAATTCTGCTTCATATGTCGCCTGGGCATATTTAGCGCCTCAACCTCATGAACTTTCTACCTTGTCTATCGACTTAAGCACGCCTGGTGCAAGGTGTCGAAACACCTCTCGTAACACAAAATTCCAAATTCCAAAATAGGATCTTTCTATCCTCATAATTAGATCCTTATGGATGATTATCAATCAAATCGGAGACCTAAATTGAATTATTTGTATGCCTTAATACGTGTATTACGATTCAATAAGGATAAATCCAAATTCCTATTAAGATCTTTCTATCTCCATAGTTAGATTCTTATGATTAAAGTGCCAAATGAAATCCACGGATTGGATTCCTGGTGTGCTTTAAATATCCGTGTCTAAAGATAACAAATTAAAGGTCAAGTTAATCAATTATGTGATTATGTGTTCCCTTTTATGTTTTGTGTGATCCAAATTTTTGTTATCCAAATCCTCGTAGAATCTTCCATATCTTCGTATAAGGGATTCATAGTAGGATATCCAATGGTACTATCTTAAATCCTTAATGGACTTCTACGTTGTAGTTAAGTCCCTTGGGTTATAAAGTACTATTCCATAATTAGACCCCTTGAGTGGTCTAGTTAAACAGATTTAAACTCAAGGATAATAAACTAATCAACTGAGTCATAGTTTCTATTTCTCGCCGTATCATGCCTACACCTCACCCATAAAATTACAAAAATAACAAGGTAGTGGGACATAACATCCATCTAGTACAAGTACATACAAAGAAACAACCTGCGGAAGGGAAGCCTTAAATAGTTTTATAAACCCTAATTTACTCACAAAAAAAGGGAAACAAAACAAAATCTTGGTGACAATGACTCGAAAAGAAGAGAAATTAAAAAGATAAAGCAAACGAACGAACCCCCGGTTTGCCCAACACACACACACACTCTCTCTCTCTTTCTCTTTCTATTCCCCAATTGTTTTCTAATTTATTAACGCATTACCCCCTTTTCAACTACATTTTTAGGGTTTCACCAACCATAATCTCTCGATTTCACTTCGAGTCTCGCCGGAAACTCTAAATTAGTTGAGCTGTTAGATCAATTGGGTGGTCGGAGATGTCAACGGAGACTGGGAAGAAAGAGGAGGAGGTGAAGGGTGGGGAGCTCTTGTTCTGTGGTACGACGGCGTGGGACACCATAGGCCGCCGGAAAGGGTTACCGGAGAGTAACTTGGTTTCTCCGACGAGGCTCCGGCCACTTGTCGGCGTTGACATTCGGTTTGTTGCTTCTGGGTGTGGTGAGTGTTGTTGAGTGATACGTCGTCGTTTTTTGTTTTGAATGAGGTTTTTTTTTTTTTTTTTGAAAAAATGTTTTGTTTGTGTAGCTTCCTGCCATTGTGTTGCTTTGGATGCTGATGGACGGTGTTATACTTGGGGGAGGAATGATGTAAGTTGGTTACTGGGATTGTAGTGTCAAGATTTAACTTTTACTGTTTAAAGATTCAATTTTTGTTGTTTAAAGATTACATTTTTTTTGTGAATTGAATGGTGTTTTGCAGAAGGGGCAGCTTGGACATGGTGATCAGATCCAACGCGATACGCCAACAGTGGTTTCTGCACTTGCTTCGTGAGTTTTTATGTTTTGTGTTGTTTTTAGGCTTATGGGTTTGGTTTATGAGATTGGGTTGTGATCGTTAGTGGGTTGAGTTTTGAAAGTGATTATGTGATGTTGAATCATCCTAAGGTGCAAAGGGTGAGCCTGTCGCTTAAAAAGCGCACGTCCAAGACAAGCTAGGCGCACATGTATTGTAGACTTGTTTTAGGCTGCTTGAGATTGTCGTTTTAGACTGGTTCCAGGTCATATATAGCTGTTTCTGACCGGTTTAGACAGTTCTTTTTTGGGTTCAGTCTGTTTTTTTGGTTCAGTAAGCCTGTGCATTTCGCTGCACTCAAGGCTGTTTGGCTGAGCCTCACTTCGCCTGGACGCTTAGGTGCACGACTTTAACTACATAGGTAATTAGGTATCATCGGAATTAGATGATGTTTGCTTCAAGTTGTAACAATCAAAAGTTAGAATGCTTCGCAACTTCTGTAAAATAAGAAGATTTATGAGATAGTTGACTAGTCAGGTGAAATTGAGTATCTAAAACCCGTAAATAGTAGGATTATCAGGAGCATATGTTTGTTTCTTTAAACAGCAAAACCTGATTATTTTGACTTCAGTTTTGAATAGATAATGATTTAAAACTTGACTAGTAAAGCTTGATATACGGAGATGATACAATGTCATCGAAGGAGGTACATTTGTCCAACTGCTTGTTGCTGTGCATTTATTTTACTAGAATCAATGCTTTCAATTATTGCTTTGTTACTAAACATTCTTTTATTCTACATTCATGTTTCTGTATGTTTTTCAAACTTCAGGTACAAAATTGTCAAAGCAGGGAGCGGGAAAGCCCATACAGTTGTAGTGACTGAAGATGGCCTCTCTTTGGCTTTTGGTTGGAACAAACATGGGCAGCTTGGTACAGGTTCAGTCAAAAATGGTGAGTTAATTAAAATATTTTATTATATCGACAACATAATTTGTTTATGTGGGTACTTACTAAGATAATCTATGAATGTGCTTTTGTTGAGAAATTATTTTTTTTTTAAAATTTGAAAAATACATCCTGTATGAAGAAAATGAGATACATCTTGTGAGGCGGGAGTAAGTCTCAGATGAGTACAAAAAGGGTAAATATGTAATTTACTCTTTGATTAGTAAGTTATTGATGCAAATTTGACCGCTTTCTCTTTTGTAGAAATCGAGTTTTATCCAGTACGTTGTCTGGCATCTGAAGTCACGAATGTTGCATGCGGAGCGGATTTTACCGTATGGTTGACTTCTGTTGAAGGCGCTTCTATACTGTACGGTCAATGCATTTTTTTATTAAATTTTTTTTTTTAATTTGTTATGATGTTTAATTCGGTGGTTTTGGTTGTGTTTGGTATTTAGAACTGCTGGACTTCCACAGTATGGTCAACTTGGACATGGAACTGACAATGAGGTACACTCCGTAACATATCTGTCACATTTTATTTTATTAATTTTATTTTATTTAAAGATTTATAAGATCTTAAATGTACACTTTGTAAGATGATCTATCATGTTTATATTTTCAGTATAATACCAAAGATAGCTCTGTACGGCTTGCTTATGAGGCTCAACCACGCCCCAAGGCAATTGCTGCTTTTGCTAATGAAACCATAGTAAAAGTCGCTTGTGGATCAAACCATACAGGTTATTATTTATTTCTTTCTAATTCCTTTTTATATGATTCTTCTGTTTCTAATATGCTCGTATATTTAGTTGCTGTGGACTCAAACGGCCATGTTTACACGTAAGTTTTCTTGCACTGTTATTATTATATTAATAAACAAAAGCACTAGTTAATTAACTTGTGTTCTCGTTATTAAATACTAGGTGGGGCTTCGGAGGATATGGAAGGTTAGTATTTTCAGTTATATATATATATATAGGGGATGGTTCAAATGAAAACCACTTTTTTGCGAAAACTAGAAAATCAACTAAAAAAAGCCTAAAAAACACACCAACTTTTTTTTTTACAATTTTTTTTATTAAAAATCGCTAGTTTTTATATATAAAAAAAACATTTTTTCAAAAAAAAAATTTGTAGTGCACATGTTTAATAATTCACATGTGTAGTACTATTACACATGTGCACTACAAATTATTTTTTTTTTTTGAAATTTTTTTTTTCTTTATATAATTTAAATAGCGAAAATTGGTATACAAAAAAAAACAAAAAAAAATTGGTATGTTTTTTAAACTTTTTTAGTTAGTTTTCGAGTTTTCGCGATAACTAGTGGTTTTCATTTGAACCTTCCCCTATATATATATTTATGCATTTATCTTGATTTGACGTGAACCTGTACTATGATGACAGGCTTGGGCATAGAGAGCAAAAGGACGAGTTTAGCCCTCGCCGCCTCGATGTTTTCACAAAACATAATCTTGTACCTCCTACTGCAGTCGTTTCTGCTGGTTCTGTTAATTCCTCTGTTACTGCTGGTATGCCATTTTTGTTCTTGTTGGTAAAAGAATAAATGTTCTTTTGCACATGTTAAATCTGATTAATATATGGTTTTCCGGTTCTCATGAAATTGTGAATGATAAAATTGTATGTTCAGGTGGAGGGCAGATGTACATGTGGGGCAAGATTAAGAACACCGGTGATGATTGGATGTACCCTAAACCTCTCATGGATCTGAGGTTTGTGTAACTCGTTTATCACTGTTTTATGAACGGGTCGTATTCGGGTTGACATGTTTTATTAGATTGGTCGTGTTCAGGTTGATCTGATTAACCTGTTTAATTCTAGAGGTTACCCGTTTAATTAAATAGGTCGACACACCAACCCGTTAACAACCCTGTTAACTCATTTGTTACAACCCGTTTAATATGTTTACAAGCCCTCAACTTGTTTGAGTTGTTGACATATACGTTTGAGAAATAGATCCGCTCTTCCAATACCAAACATTTTTCTCAACAATAAGACAAGTAACTTGATCCCCGAGTATCTTTAACTGCTGCTTACGCTTAATACATGGGTAATAAACATGACTTTTGTGTGTGCAGTGGTTGGAACATACGTTGCATGGATTCAGGCAGTATGCACCATTTCGTCGGTGCAGATAGCTCATGCATAAGTTGGGGCCACGCTCAATCCGGTGAACTTGGATACGGACCCCACCAGCAGAAGTATGTTGCTTTGCTTTATAATTACACTGTATGCCTGTGTCTTCGATTTGTGGTAACTTATTTTTATGTTGTGCAGATCGTCTTCGATCCCAAAGAAGGTAGATGCCCTTGAAGGAATGCATGTTATAAGGTAAGTACTTAACTTAATTATGTTCTTCTACTTTGAGATACTTTTATTTCTCTAAGAATTTAAATTTTCCAAATACTGTATTTTTTTCCTGCAGTGTTGCATGTGGTTTTGCACATTCTTTGGTGGTGGTTGATCGAACGAATGTCAGTGATCAACTTGATCAGGTAACACAATATTCAATCTTGTAGTCCTATAATTTGTGTACTTTATTCAATGAACTTTAAGAAATATACGTGTTCAGGGTGGCAATTTTTATCCATGTACTTATAAACGGGTCCATTTGGGTCGTGTTTTATCATAACAGGGGTGGGTTAAACGGGTCCATTTGATGAAAATTTTAGGCTGGGCTGCTAACTATGGTTTTGGGAAACGACAACCCAAACCAGTTGGCTTGGGTGTGCTGGTCGCACCAACCGGTTTTAGAGGTTTGGCGGCTTGCATCATTTTTTTAATATATTTTAGAGTAAAGTATACGCATGGTCCCTGTGGTTTACTAAAATTTTGGATTTGGCCTCTAGCTTTCCAAAATTACACGGATGGTCCATGTGGTTTGCACTTTGTAACACATTTGGTCCCCAACCAACAAATCTAAAGGTTTTACTAGGTCCAAGTTAGGGACTAAATGCGTTACATATTGCGAACCATAGCCGGACCATCCATGTACTTTTGGAAAAAAGGGGACTAAATGCGGTAAAAAGTGTAAATCACAGGGACCATACGTGTACTTTTGAAAAGTTGGGGATCAAATCCAAATTTTGTTAAACCATAGGGACCATCCATGCATGTACTTCACTCTATTTTTTATTTTCAAAACTTGTTAGTTGATATTAACTTTTTAAAAGTAGTAATGGTTAATGGATATAAAATGAAAATATAATCAAAAGGTTAAATGGCTGCTTCGGTTAGTCGGTTTAGACTGTTGGTTTTGTAGTTCCAGACCGTTGGTCGAAATGTTAAAGCGCCAAACACCCAAAACTGAACTGTGAACCGAACTGTATAAATCTCAAACGAGCTGAACAGACTAACTTGCTTCTCTTTTATGCGGTTTAGTTTTTAACCGTCTATGAACACCCCTAACTCTTTAGTTCTTCACAGCTTGAAATTTATGATGGAAAACCTGTGGGTGAAGGGGTTGAAGAACCTAGTTCCGAACCTCCAGTCGTCAAACAAACTTCCCACCGAAAGGCGGCTGCCGCTGCAAATACACCCAACAAAAGGAAGAAGAAATCCAAAGACTCTTCTGATTCAGAATCTGAAGAAAACACTTATGAAGAAGATGATGACAGTGACTCAGACGCTAACGGTTTTGCTGAAAAAAAGAGTAAAAGGGGCGGGAAGTCTTCCGGCAGAGGTCGTGGCAGGGGCCGCCCACCTTCCGCTGCAAAGGACAGCGGAGCTGCACCGGCTAAGAGAGGAAGAGGAAGGCCAAGGAAGGCATGAGTTTGTACTGTTAATTGTTCACTAACTTGTATTCTGATTTGGTTAGCATTTGGAGCAAAGGTTAGAGGATGATTTGTTTATTTGTATTCTTGTTTTACTTTGAACTTTTATGTATTTTTATTTTTGGATGTTTTTTTTTTTAAATTTGTTTTGGAAGTTCACACAGAAAATTTTAATTTAAAAAATGAGTAAAATGCACCGATAGTCCCTATAGTTTATTAAATTTTCACCTTTAGTCCTTAACTTTTTAAAACTATATGTATGTTCCCTGTGGTTTGCCAACTTGTTACTCGGATAGTCCCTGACATGGATGGATGTTAGCTTTTGGTGTTAAGTGAATGTAAATCGACTAAAATCTCCTTAATACTAAAAATAAAAATTAAAACACTAAAAAATAAATTAATCAATCATTTAAACTCAAGTGGGCTCACTCCTACCCTCACCTCTTCTTCCACCACTTGCACCCATCATATCACCACCCATCACAACAACCACCACCTGTAACCATCTTTACTAAAACTACACCGCAACCTAAACGAAATCACCCACTACACATTCTATAATTCAAATATTCTATTAACAACTTAACTTGTTCATTACAAGCACACACTTTCTCAATCACCACCTCACCTCCACCTAACTCCTAACTAGACAAGAATACCTCTACATGTCAAAACTAGCAACAAGCCTAACTCTACGAAGAAATGGTTCCATTCATGGAAAAACTCGTCATCGGGCTTACTCTGGCGTCGGAACTCACCATCGAGGAGTGAAACCTCATGTCCGTCGCGTACAAGAACGTCATCAGCTCACTCTGACCGACATGACAAATCGTTTCATTGATCGAGCAAAAAGAGGAGTCTCGGAAGAACGGCGATCATGTTACTCTAGTGAAGGATTACATATCTAGGGTTTAGGATGAGCTTACGGCTGTCTGATTGGGGATTTTGAAGATTTTGGAGGTGAATTCGGTGCCGTCTGCGTTACGGTGGAAGCAAAGGTGTTTTGGTTGAAGATGAAGGGAGATTATTTTGGGTATTTGGATGAGTTTGAAGTTGGAGATGAGAGGAAGAATGTTGCTGAGCAGACGATGAGCTCGTATAAAGCTAGGTAGTTGTTTGTTTGAGTTTTGTGTTGAGATGTGACAACCGGTAATTTACGGCCCTTAATTACGCGAAAAATAAATGTTCAGACGATAATAAGTAGTGTAATTAGACGTAAATTAATTTAATTAGACCTTTAGTATGCCTAGGAACGCCTATTCGACATTACAGTACGCGTATGACGATCTGCGGAAAACTGCTGAATATTAAACGGTAACGAACTGAAACCGAACAAAATACTGACAACGCCGACAAATACGAATTTTATACGTATATTTCATACATATGAATTTAGTTTTATGAATTTATCATACTTTCGAACGTCACAAAGGGCAAACGTGAACGAAAAACGCGACTGCAGGAACGCACCGACAAAGAAACGGAAGCATCGGACACTCGTATTACCTTCAAAACTGAAATTTTACGATATATTTAGCTTCGTAATTAAATTTTATTAACCGCAGTCGAAACCGGATCGAAAAAGGGACAAGAAACGACAACCGGAGAAATTTACGCGGTTTTAACGCAACTAACGAACGTACGCGTCAGAAACGACTTCCGACTTACATTTTACGTGTTTTCGTTTTTTAAAATATACTTTACGACATTTCAAGAGGGTCAGGTGCATTAACGGGCTTCTGAAATTCGAGTGGGCCACGTATATTATTGGACACGCGCTAATGGGCCTTGGGCCGAACCCACTAAGGGAAACCCTAGATATATAAGGAAAACAAACTCTAATTCCATTCATTTTATTCAGCCGCTTATTCTTTTCCCTCTCATTTCCTCTGCAATGGGTTACCACTCACAAAAACCTTATCCACCCATAACACACTCTCATTTTCAAATTCTACACACACACACACACACACACACACACATATATATATATATATATATATATATATATATATATATATATATATGGGAATAAAAATATATATAACTACAAATAGAAATACGATTTAGATCAACAATAACGTGACGAACAGGTGAGACCCGACCATCATGGGCACCACATGATACGAACATATACAATTAAAATAAAACAAATACATAAGACAAGATGGTAACTTGTACATAGGGAATACAAGTTTATGTGATTAACATACATAGAGCATTTATAGGTCACGTCGCAAACAAAGGAGATAATGGTTTTAGACGCTGAAGATGCAAAATTGTGAGTTCATGTCCCCACTTTTAAACATTTTCTTGTTTTCAAAACTTTGGGGAAAATACATGTACAATGGTATGTAGAAAACTAAGGAATGATACAATAGATCATGTGCGAATTGGGTGAAACTTAAGCACCATTAATCACATATACACTTAGACCGAGGAGCAAAAGGTTAGATGTAGCGGGTATTGGCAACCTCACTCTTAGCACATTGCCCATAGAGTGCTTTTGGTCCCAGTCGTAAATCGATGGAAAAATCGCCTAGGTTTGGATGCTTCCTATGTCGTCACACATGTTAATGTCCTAGCTAAACATTAGCGATCTCGATTTCCTTACATTTGCAACTCAAAACTTACATTTTTCAACTTACAGTTTACAATTACATACCATGTTTTATACAAATACAAATACATTTTATACAAAATGCATGAATTCACACCAACTTTGTTGATGATTTTTCAAACTTACATGTATTTCAGAAAATTAGTGGAAGCTTTGCAGGTTATGTTCCAAGAAGTAATGTGTCTACGCTCCACGCCACTTTTTGAAGGATTTGTTCATTATATACCGCCTCCTTGCGGCGATATAGAAAACAAAACCTTGATCTTTTAAATTTGGAACTATGTTGTGAACTTTGAAACTATTGTCTTTTAAAGAGATGTAAACTCTTAACTTAACTTGTGTTTAAAACATGAAAACAATGAATGACATTTGGAGTTTGTTTTATATCATGTATTATGTTTACTTATCGTATGCAATGAGAATCAATCACGATCACACCTCCCGCTTCTGCATCTGAGCGGGTGTGACACTCAAGGGGCTATCTGAGTAACAAATTAGCAAATCATAGGGAGCATACATGCTATTTTAGAAAGTTAGAAACTAATGATAAAAAAAGACAAAAATGCCCGGATAGTCCCTGTGGTTTCGCCTTTTTTTCACCTATAGTCCCCAAGTTTTTAAAATTACCTGAATAGTCCCCAACTTTTCATTTTTTGTTCCCGGATAGTCCCTGGGTCTAACTTCAGTTTGTTTTCTCTGTTAAGTGTGTGTGAAATTACCAATTTACCCTTAATAATTAATAAAAAAAACCCTTACCTTTTACCCACCCCCACCCCTTTCCCTTTCCCCTCTTCTTCTCCAATGACCAAATCACCATCACCAGTTTTCCCTTTCTCTCTCCCTACTCTTTCTCCCTGGTACCACCATCACCTCCACCACAGCCATCACCTCCACCACAGCCATCACCACCGACCACCACCACCATAGTCACAACTACCCCTGCCACTTTACATGTGTTGGTGTTAATAAACAAACCCTTCCTGCATACCAACCCCAATAACAAACTTATAACATATCATATATCCTTCCTGTCTATTTCAAGACTCACCGTCGGTGCCATTGTACACACCCCCTTTTCCACTTAAACAAACAAACACCCACTCATCAACCATTCCAAACACCCACAAAATATGTCTATGCACGCAAAGACAGATTCCGAGGTAACCTGCTTAACAGCCTCATCACCAACACGGTCACCACAACGGCCGGTTTACTACGTACAAAGTCCCTCACGTGACTCGCACGATGGTGGCAAAACCACCAACTCCTTTCACTCAACCCCTGTGCTCAGCCCCAGTGGCTCCCCCAGCCGTCAATCTCGGAACTCTTCATCTACTAGATACTCCGGGTCTGTCCGACGCGGATCTAGAAAAGGCGGTCCAAGGAGAAAGAGTAGGGAGAGAGAGAAAGGAAAAACTGGTGATGGTGATTTGGTCATCGGTCGGAGAGAAGAAAAGAGGGAAGGGAAAGGGGTGGGGTGGGTAAAAGGTTAGTTTTTCTTTTATTAGTTATTAAGGGTAAATTGGTAATTTCACACCCACTTAACAGAGAAAACAAACTGAAGTTAGACCCAGGGACTATCCGGGAACAAAAAATGAAAAGTTGGGGACTATTCAGGTAATTTTAGAAACTTGTGGACTATAGGTGTAAAAAAGTGAAACCACAGGGACTATCCGGGCATTTTTCTCATAAAAAAATGACAAACCAAAGGACCATCCGAACAATTAACTCAAATTGTAGTAACCTATAAACGGGCTTTTTGGCTTAATAAAACCACAAAACCTTTTGATTTTGAGCCCAGCCCAGGATATCAGCCCATCAAAAACAAAACCCTACCGAACCTCTTTTTCATATAAACAGAAACCCCCTTTTTTTTCCAGCCGTTTCCAGACCTTCAATCTCAGCTATCAGACATGGTGAGTCACCAATTTCATCTCTCTCGATCTCCTTAATCGTTAGTTGTTTGATCATCCATAACCGTACATGATATGCCATTTCTATTCTTACTTTGTAAATTCTGATCATTTGATTTCATCAATTGAAGGCTCCGAAGAAGAAGACGGTAGCAACCAAGAAGAAAACGGTACGATCTCCTACATTTTTATCGTTATTGTCCCCAAGGTGTAATGATCCCGAGTCTGTTTAATTTACTCGAGCTCGACCTCGGCTTGCTTGGAGTTTTGTTTATAAGGCTTGAATTTGAAGCTCGGGCTAGGGATCAACTCGTTTTTATTTATTATTCAACTTACAGTATATTAATTGTAATTATTTATTTCATAATTTTTATCTGTAACATTATGATACTTATACATAAATGTATATTACTTAGTTATTTTTATTATACTTGTATAAATAAAAAAATTATGTTTTATAAACATAATTCGATATATTAAGACATTACATAAGTAATACTTATTGTTTTATAAATATATATTCATTTTATTAAAACGATACATGATACATATCGGTAATTTTAATATCATGTTAAATTTTTTTATATAGCAATTTAATACTAACAAATTAACCTTTTGCAACGTGCAAAACACTAACTACTTTAGCAACTAGGAACTGACTAAGACTTAAAACACTAATATATAACACTAACAACAAACAACTAAGACTTAAAACACTAATAGCAGCAATAAGAAGAAAGACAAATGGTAGAACTAAGAAGAAATGTACTGATATTGGGAAAATCGATGATATATCGGTCAAATATCTGTCCACTATCGATCAATATCGGCGATATTATCGGTTCCGATATTCTGACCAATATTTTGCACTGATATCTCGTTTGCCTCTCTATTTCTACGGGGTAGAGGTAAGGCTGTCTACATCTACCCTCCTCACACTCTACCTTAGCTTTGCTACTGGGATTTACTGAGTATGATGATGATGATGATCTCGTTAGAGAACCGATAACTGATAACCGATTTATCACTGATATATCGGGATATTAACTACATAGAGTAGCTTGGTTTGTTGTGACCTCTGGTTTTTATTAACGATTCACTGATTTGAGCGGTGTTTGTTTGTGTATGATTGTTTTTTTGCTCTGCAGGAGAAGGTAGTGAATCCGTTGTTTGAGAAGAGGCCGAAGCAGTTTGGAATAGGTGGAGCATTGCCGCCTAAGAAGGATGTGCACAGGTTTGTAAGATGGCCACAAGTTGTTCGTATTCAGAGGAAGAGGAGGATCCTCAAGCAGCGGTTGAAGGTGCCTCCTGCTTTGAACCAGTTCACCAAAACCCTAGACAAAAATCTCGGTAAATGTTCAAATTTTACCATTGTAATTAATTTTCAGTTATAAACCCAAAATGATTCAGTGAAATGATTTAGTGGTTTATACTTGAATTGTCATATGAAATATTTGTCTTTGTGATATGTAGCAACTACTTTGTTCAAGATGCTGCTCAAGTACAGGCCAGAGGACAAGGCAGCAAAAAAAGAACGCCTCAAAAAACGAGCTGAGGCTGAGGTTGATGGAAAAACCGTAGAAGCAAAGAAGCCCATTGTTGTGAAATACGGTCTAAATCATGTCACTTATCTCATTGAGCAGGTGAGCTGCCACTTGTGATTTTTTAACTGCATTTGTTATTTTGTCACAGAACTGATTAACCTTTTTTTTGTCTCGTTCCAGAACAAGGCACAATTGGTTATCATTGCTCATGATGTAGACCCGATCGAGTTGGTTGTTTGGCTACCTGCATTGTGCAGAAAGATGGAGATCCCTTACTGCATTGTAAAGGGAAAGTCTCGACTGGGAGCTGTAAGTTTGTCTAATTTATTTTTTTTATAGGCTTTTATGACCAAAAACGCCTCAGAGCGTCTCACTATTGTTAAAACAAGCTTTAAACAATGCGGAATAACTATTTTTTTGGATTGTTTCAGATCGTTCATCAGAAAACCGCATCAGCTCTGTGTTTGACTACAGTCAAGAACGAAGATAAAATGGAATTCAGCAGAATTCTGGAAGCTATCAAGGTTTGTTTGTTTGTTTGCTTGCTTGCTTGTGTGACTTTGTGGTTTAAAGGTTGATCTGTGGTTATAACGGGTTGCGTTTTTTCTTGTAAAATAGGCTAACTTCAACGACAAGTATGAAGAGTACAGGAAGAAATGGGGTGGTGGCATAATGGGTTCCAAATCTCAGGCAAAAACAAAGGCAAAGGAGAGGGTTTTGGCCAAAGAAGCTGCTCAGAGGATGAATTAGACCAGTTTTTGATCATGTGTTGTCTGCATTTGAATTCATGGAAAGATTTTGTTTTTAGAGTTTTATTTGCTTGCTATAAACTTTTGGAAGTTAAATTACTTGCTTATCTTAATATCAACTTAATTGAGTTTTTACTAACGAGTGTAGCTATTTTTTTTACCTTCTGTTGTGTTGTAATGTTATTACTTTTATCGTTAAGTTGGATACAACTGAACTAAACTAAAAATACATAGGCGATATCAAAATAATGTATAGAGTTAATTGCCCGAATGGTCCCTATGATTTCGCATTTTTTCACGTTTAGTCCCCACCTTTTGGAAATAGCAGATATGCTTCTTATGGTTTGTCATTTTGTTACTTAGATAGTCCCCTACATTTACTCAGGGGACTATCCGAGTAACAAAATGACAAACCATAGGGAGCATACCTGTTATTTCCAAACTAACTGACATCTACTTAAGGGACTATCCGAGTAACAAAATAACAAACCATAGGAAGCATATCTGTTATTTTCAAAAGGTGGGGACTAAATGTGAAACCTAAGGGACCATCCGGGCAATTAACTCTAATGTATATAACTACTATCAAAGTAAAAGGATGTCGATGGCGTATCACGACTTTATCTTTTGATTACATAGATGCAAACATAAAACCTAATACTGTTATAAAACATATATCGCTGCATCATGTGCGGACAGTTATTCTAGTTATAGTAGAATCTACACCTTTATAGGGAAGACTGTAATTCAAGCAGCTCCATTGTGATCAATATCAAATAACATTTTCAAACAAGACTTTATGAACATGGCAGTTTATAGATTCAGGATCAACGTATGCTCTATAGTAGAACGTTTTGGCAACAGTTAAAAACATCTGCTTCAAATCAGGATCAATATCATCCGGTGAGTCACAAAGCACGAGTCGTACAAGTTCTTGCATTTTGGACTCATTGTGATAACCTATTGTACGATTCTCCTAAACACATGTGCATGATATTAGTAAAAAGGGTATATCAATTAAGAAGTGTACATAGTGTTTCATCTCTGTGTACCTTAAGAGAGAGTTGGTAACACGAGTCATTTGTGACGGAGGATATTCGTTGATATTGAGGATGAGATAATGTTTCGTTAGTTAACCATCGGCCACTACTCATGTATATCGTTTGAACTATGAGTTCGGCTTCTCCTCTAACTACATCCACCGTCTTTTGCCAGTTCACAAGCCATGATGTCCACTTACATTTGTAAAAATAAAGAAGAGAGAACACTGATGAGATAAAAAATAACATTTTGGCTGATGATGTTGATGAAAAACTTACAAAATGATGGAGGCGTGGATGTATGTCTATTCCATGAGCTATCAGTGATTCTAGTGAGATTTCGATGAGCGTTATATGTAGTGCATTCAATACCATGTGCCAAGGTTTTCTATCTTTTTCATAGCATTGAGGGTTTAAAAATTTGTCTGCAAACTCTTGCATGTCAACATTGGTGAACTGTGGTCTGCCAAAGGAGGAGTTAATGATGTTGAGCATGACCACCGTTTTGGCCCAAGCTACTCGCTCGTTGCGTCTTTCTGGCTCAAATATGCTAGCCGCTGCCTCGTAATACGACCATAAAACTTTAGTGTTTAAGCCGTCTTCGATTTTTAGAAGTCCATACCATCTGTTTGGAAATTAGAAAATTATGAAGCAGCATATGCGTTGCATTCTGTGACCATAATCACTTTTTTTTTTCAAAGACAAGCATTCAGTGGCGGATCCAGGATTGTTTTTTTTTTTTTTTTTTTTTTTTTAATTTAAGGTTCAGTTTTTGAAATATTTTTTATGTTTATTTTAATTCTAAAAATAATGCGCATTTTGTTTTTCTTATTGAAATACAAAACCAAATTTTATTTATTTATTATGCGTAAGAAATTACGCCGAAAACTAATGAAAAATTAAATCATAATAAAAGATAACATGTATACTCTTGGAGCTGTCTCGATTCCATCTGATGAATTGCTTGGCAATGATTGTAGTCCAATTTGGCCATCTCAAGATATTTGTCATTGCATATGTTTCCCATCCTGTTATAGTTACACTTGATTATTATAATAAAGTTGTAAAAAAACCTTGATTTTTAATCATACAATTATTTAGAAAATAATAGGATACCTATAAAGAGTTTTCGCAATCCAAACATCATTTTCACCTCCATATTGTTCCAAATAATATCTTGCCTCGAGTCGAGGTAAACTAGCATACCATGGGACATCAAGCACATATTCAACCTGTGCAGCAAGTTTAAAAGTCAGTTTGAAGGTAATTCACAACTGAAGTCCATCAAAACAAACAAACTTTTGGTCACATTGCATCTATATATTACTTATTTACCTCACCAGTCAAGTCTTTTGTGATGATCCATCTGTCCAAAAGCTTGTTGGTTAGTCGTTTTTCGGTCAAAAATTTATGAGAAAAGTTCTTGGCATCATTAAGGATTGTATCTCCTGGAAACAGCGCTTGTGAAGCTCGATATAGATTGAACATCACGGTCACAGTTTCTACTGACTGTCCAGGATAACACATGAATTGCCCGTCTTTATTAAAGTGTCGAAATGCATCTATCACAACATAAAAAAGTTAATTTTGATTAGTTATAAGACAAAACATAACATGTGTTTCTAGTTTTTATTGTTTGTGAAACTAACCGGTAGAAATTTGATAACCATTAGTTCTTAAAACCCGAAAAGCCATTGCAGTGTCATCAAGGTCTGGTACATTGCAATTTCTAGCGAACCCGATTCCTTGATCATCCCAGTACCTTGAAACATTCGCGCAAATATACGGGTAGTTCATCGACAAAATATAAATATGTTGACATTCTAGCTTAATTAGTTGACTGCAAGTTTTGAAGTTGCCAATTTTTATATAGGGAAAATTACCAAAATGTCACTTGACCAACTCAACTTACGAAAATGTCACCCTCCTGCGTCCATGGGCGGACTTATCCGGTATGGGAAGCGTGTGGCAGTAAAGTTGAAGACTCCATGAATGAGGTGGTTACATGTGTCCAACAAAGGTGACGCGTCAATGGACGCTTCGGAAGAGTCCACTGACGCATGAGCTGCCTTTTTGGCTTTGTTGGACACATGTAACCACCTCATTCATGGACTCTTCAACTTTACTGCCAGACGCTTCCCATACCGGATGAGTCCGCCCATGGACGCAGGAGGGTGACATTTTGGTAATTTTCCCTTTTATATAATTTTCTAATTTAAGCTCAAGTTTAATAATGTACCTGTAGATATAGGTAAGACAATCCTTGATCTCTGATGAGAAATAGCGTGCAATTCCAAGGCGTTGCAGGCGATCTACGATCCAGATTCGTTCATACATATCAACAGGGTACGCATTTGGAACTGTATCATATAAGTTTACTGATTAAATTGTATATAACATGAGATGAAGTTAGTTTGCATATATATGAGGTAATGTTATTGTTACCTCCTCCTTTGAACTTGGCAACAAGATTGGTTAAATATGCAAGACACTTTTGATCTTTAGTTTGCATGAATGCAAAAGCAGTTGCTGCTGGAGAGGAAAGGAAAGATCCATTTTTTGATTGAAGTTTTAGAAGCTTATCCCATTCCAAATCTTTCATCCCCTCCAAGCTATAAAGCATAATTGTTGGGATCTTGTGCAGTATCTCTTTGGGTATCCTTTCATCGCCACATACGTCGAATCGTTTTTGTAAATTTTAATTGCGGGTTTAAAGAAAGCAAACAACTTTAAATAAACAACTATGCATGGATTAACACACGCGTGCGCACACAGACACACACACACTATTGGATGATCTTGATGGGTCAAAACTGGGTTAGCAGATATGGGTCAGAAAGTTAACGGGTCGGGCCAGCATCTAGTTTATTTCAGCATCTGTCCCTATTACCGCGAAAATAATGGTTACTCATGGACTCTCTATCTTCCCCTTGTACGATGGCATTTATTTCTTTTCCTCTCCACCTCGCTCGAGATGCTTTGTACATATAATTCGATTAACTTCTTTTTCTTTTCTCCAACTGTTTTCGTGACAGATAATGATAGGAGAACGGAAAAAGAAGGTCTAAAAACGAAAACATGTCACGTGTCCTGTATTATTAATCTACTACAGTACTACCTACAAATGATAATAGTTACAGACAAACCTAAACTTATAGCCACTTCCTATCTATGATACTAATAGCCAGTCTAACATGCAACTATTTTTTTCTCTTTTGTAATACTATCATCCTATTTTTTTAGAAAGTTTAGAAAAGCATTCTAACCATTTTTACTTGCTAAAGATGTTAGTTGATTACCATCGTCATTGTTATTGTTGTTGTTACTGTTACTGTTATCGTTACTGCTATTGTTGTTATTAACTCTCACATTCTCTCACCCCACCATCTTCTTCTCACCTAAACAGAACCAAGTTTAAAGCAGATATACATTTTTTATAGGAATATTGGATTTTAATAATCCCAACTATTCGTCATTAGCCACCAACAGTCCAAACTTAAAAAATAACCACAGACAGTCCCAACTATTAACATATTGGCCTCTAATGGACCCTGACTAACAGAACACTAACGCCGTTAGTCTTCGTTCGCCGGAAAAACGTTTTTGCCCGGAACACTGATTTTTGCCCGGAAAACTCAACATTTTCGTCCCAAACCTCTTTGTAACCTTATTACGGACCTTTAGGAACCTTTTTCTATTAAAAGCCTCAATTATTGAAGTCGCCCGAATACTCCTTTTTTCGCCGGGAAACTTCTTTTTGGCCTGAAAACTCAACTTTCTGGCCGGAAAACTTAACATCTTCGTCCGAAACCTTTTTGTAACCTTAGATCCGACCTCTAGAAACCTTTTTCTGACTAAAAACGGTTTTCCGGCGACCGGAGACTAACAACGTTAGGGTTCTGTTAGTCAGGATCCATTGGTGGCCAGTATGTCAATAGTTGGGACTGCCAATGGTTATTTTTGTAGTTGGGACTATTGGTGGCCAACGACGAATAGTTGGGATTATTAAAATCCAGTATTCCTTTTTTATATGATGGGAAAAGAAGAACAAGATTTATACAAGCTAGGAACAATCAAAGACGACTCACTTTGCAAGCTTCATGTCTTGTCTTGCATAGATCATTTTCAAGACGGGAGAATCGGTTGGAACTTTAATTTCTAGTTTATGTGCGAGTTCAATGAGTGAAGGGAAGACTAATTCAAAACCCGGTGTCATGTGTTCCTCCTTCTCATCTCCAAGCTTGTTCATGTTTTCGTTCACAAAATTTATTCCTGTATAACATCAATTCATTAAACATGGTATACAAAGATAGCCATATATGGGGTTCCCATATTTGGTACCTTTTCCACACTTATCAGGATATATGTTCCAAAAAGTTAGCGCGATCACACAAGCCAACGTGTTAAGGAGCCTATCGAAAGCTGAAAACATCAAAGGTTCGCCCCATGAGCCATCAGGGAGCTGATGGTTCGCAATCCATTGTAGACATGATGGGAACTGAGGACCACCATTTTGTCCATCCACATCTTTTATAAGTGCAACCCATGCCGTGTCATAAGCTGATGGACTTATCTTTCCATCATCCATGGTGTTGAAAATTGACTTGATTGATTCGACATACTTCGTTGTTACCGCATGTTGTTTGTCCACAAATGATAATTGCAATACCTCTGCACCACCTTAAACTTTGATCAAAAAGGGCATGCATACTAAAGTTCCCGTATAAATAACTTTAACATACTAAACGTACGAATAACATGAAAAAGGCAAAAAAAAAAAAAAAAAAAAAAACGTGTTGACATTTTCGTAATTATTTGCTCGTAGGGTAATTATCAAAATTACTCTACAAATGATCATGTAGAGTAATTTTGATCTTGTAGAGTAATTTTGTAAAATGTTCTTGTAAAGTAATTTTGATCTTGTATATATAGTAATTTTGTAAAATGTTCTTGTAGAGTAATTTTGATCAAAAAACTATATCTCACAAAAAAAACGCTAAAAACCCCCACCCCCTCAAAAAAAAAAAAAAAAAAAAACCTAACCCCCACCCCCCAAAAACCTAAAAAAACCTAACCCTCCACCACCAAAACTAAATGCTAAAAACTAAATCCCATAACTAAATGCTATTTTTTTTTTTTTTTTTACAAAATTACTCTACAAGATCAAAATTACTCTATAAGAACATTTAAAAAATTACTCTACAAGATCAAAATTACTCTACATGATCATTTTACAAAATTACTCTACAAGATTAAAATTATTCTATAGGATCATTTGTAGAGTAATTTTGAATTGTATGTTATTTGATAAACTTGCAAAGTAATTTTGATACACTTGTAGAGTAATTTTGATAATTACTCTACAAGATCAAAATTACTCTAGAGGAACATTTTACAAAATTACTCTACAAAGATCAAAATTACTCTACAGGATCATTTGTAGAGTAATTTTGATAATTACTAATAATTACGAAAATGACACCGTGTTTTTTCAGCAAAACTTTCAGTTCATACGTTTTGTACGTTAAAATTATTTGTATTTGATCTTTACACTATGTATATATACATATATGTACTTGTTTCATTTAGTTCTAAAAAAACTTGGACAATTACCATTTGCCAATTTATATTTAAACAAATCTATGCATGTTCTATTAATCGTTTTCATGAGAAACATATCAAGTCTAACACCAATTACAACTGCTTTATAGTTCAAAAACCGCAATGCAACTACTATTAATCTTATAATTTACCCTGATCACCGTTCAAATACCTTTGTTGCTAAGCTTGTAGAAGGCTTTGCACCTTAAATTGGAAACTTTATTACCACCTAAAAAAAGTAAATAATAATTTATTTACCAAATTAATAAAAGAAATTATAAAAAGATGCTTGCAAATAGATATAATGAAGCGTCGGTTCCAACCATGAGGGGGATAGGGAGAAGTGGTTGTGGGAGAGATCTGTAGATGAAAAGTGGCGGCGGTGGTGGCAGTGGCGGTGGAAGGAGGAGGCGACGTGATAATCTTCATGTTGAGCTTGATCATTGTTCTAGCTAGTTTGCTACGTTATATATGGCATGGAGTATGCCATGCACGATAACAATTTATAGGACTCTCCAATCAATTCAATTTAATATGTTAAATCCATACAATATTATAATACATGAGGGAAGGATTTCTAAAAGTTAAGAACTTCTTCCCCCATTATTTATAAATAAACCCCTAGAATGAGGGTAAAGTGGTCTTTTAAACAATAATTATTTTTTAGTCCCTCAATCTATTACATTTAAATCCTTGACATTTAACATAATTATGGGTAATTAGTTACACTCTCCCCCCTCTTTAATTCTTTAATGTATTCCTGCGATATCTTACAACCCGTAATGTTTTAAAAAAATCCGAAGGTACCATGACGATCGGCACATTTTTTAAACGTTTCGATAGTTGTCTTTTTTAGTTTCGCCGTGCGTTCATAAAGTACAAATAGCCGATGCGTAAATGTACAATTGATTAAAGCCAACATTTATTTTTTACCCAAGCCAGCTTTGACCATTACCTAGCTACCGTACATTAACATTTGTTTTTTACCCAAGTTTTTTATTTTGAACGACATTAATAAACTAAAATATTCCCTAATTTTACTTGTACAGAGTCAGTTTGTTGTGGCATGTTTAATATAGTAAGTATAGATAAAACTCACAACAAACTTCATATTAAACATGCCACAACAAACTAAACAGGATATGTGCATCTTATTTTAAAAACTTAAAACTCACAACAAACTTCTTAAATAAATGGATGACCAATCTAAAACTAAACCCTAATGGACTACTATAAATACATAGCAAACACTCACAATTCTACATTTCTATTGCTAAACAGATTTAAAATATGGAGCCAGTTCTGAATTCACTTGATGCGAAAAAACAAGCATGCGATATTGAAAAATCTAAGGTCGGTTCTATGATAAGTTTTGTTATATCGCAATAATAAATAATTGTTTTCTTTTATTTACTTTTATGTGAATACTAACTTATTTGATATTTCATATTCAACACACCAATTTAAACACCCCAGTTGTCGAACAAGCTTTTGTTAGTTTTTAAGTAATATTTTCGCTTATAATCTTTCATATTAACAAGTTCTTTATGTTATTATTTGGTGTTTTATTGTAGGATGATGGTGATAATAGTGTTGAAATTATTTCTTATGGTGCAATGTTCAGTCCATACAAGTCTAAGCTTCAACGTCAATTTAGTGAAGATGTAATTTTAAAATTTATTTAATCTTTTTTAAACTTTTTTATTCAATATTTGTTCTTTTTTTAAATTTATTTAATCATTTTTTAACTTTTTTATTAAATTTTTGTTTTTTAAGGATCGGAAGTATGAGAATCAAAAGAAAAGATCTAAGAGACTCTCTGAATGGAAATGGGTCGAGGTTATAAATTTAGATGATTCTGAAGACGATGAGAAAGAAGATGAATTAGATGATACTGCTGATTCGAGCACAAACAAGAAAAACGAATAAAAAAAGAAGAGATTTTAGATGAAATATATCAAGTGTTTTTATGTTTTTTTTCATTTTCAGTTGTTTTTGTTTAATATAGATTATCCCATGAATAATAAAGTTTATTTTATATTTGAAGTTTATGTTTTGTGTTATTTTATTGCACTTATAATTTACATCTCGATTGAACTAATATACTTTAGTACTTAATCATGTTCGTATTATATAATTTACATGTTTGTACTTGATCATTTCCAAAGAGATAAATTCGATTACCAAGAATGGCCAAAACATGAAAACTACCTCTTGGTTTGTAGTAAATTCAAGATTGTATTTACAAAGCACACTAAACTTATTCAATTTAACAGTCATGTTCAACGAGGATTTCGTATGTATCAATTAGTGCCTTCTATAAAAAAAACTATTGGACGACACGAGATATGAAAAAATAATTATATAATATTATAGATTTTTCGAATAATTTGTATTCCTTAAATAAAAATATAAAGTTAATAAAGATATAAACTTTTACATCCTATTTTTTTTTATAAAAACTGTTTTATAAAAATATGATTTTTTAAATATTTATAAAAATGAAATTTAACATTAGTTAAAGGTGTTTAAAACGTACCTACAAGTCACCTACTACTTTTTACTTTTTACTTTTTCAAAAACGAAAATTTTAAAATTAAAGTTTATTGGATGAGTATGATGTGGATATTTAAAAAAGTTATGGACTTTAAACAATAAAATTATAAACTTTATCATTTCACCAACAAAATAAACTTACTTTATAACGATAGCAACTTATTTTTTATTTTTTGTCACTTGTTTAGTATTTTTTATTAACAAACGAATCTTTACATGTTTAAAACAGTTTTTCTGTACTTTATTTATTATTAATTTTTATAACAAAACAAAACTTTGATATTTAGTAGATAGAAGATAAACTATGTTCCAAAATTTTAGGAATTATTTAATACTAATTTACGGATTAGTAGATAGATAGTAAACTATATCCCAAAATTTTAGGAATTATTTAATACTAATTTACGATATTTAGCAGATAAATAGTAAACTATGTCCCAAAATTTTAGGAATTATAAGTCAACTAATAAAAAAATAATTATTGCAGTTATTCTTGGATATTAATATAATAATTTGCATTTTTTAATTAAAAAGTAATAAAGTAATAAACTTTAAAGCTAAACTAAAAAACTGAACTTACTATGATATAAAGTTAATAAAAAAATAATTATTTTATAAACATTTTTATAACAAGTAATATAAATAAAATACTCCAGAAATTTACAATCTTTACTAGATAAATTCTAAACTGGGTTCCAATTTTTTAGGAATTATAAGTTCAACTATATTGTTATAGATAATATTAGTCAGTTCTAAAATAATTATTTACCAACTTGACTAGATACATAGTAGTAGATTTTGCTGCATATTTTTAGGGATTATTAGTTAAAAGTAGACTCATATAGATAAGATTAGTTAGGAACTAAAAATTTGAACTTAGTATGATATAAAGTTAATAAAGATATAAACTCTTATCATCCTATTTTTTATAAAATCAGTTTATGAAATCTTATAAAAATATAAATTTTTTATATTTGTAAAAACCCGAAATTTAACAATTTAAGTTAAAGCTCTAAAACGTACTTACGAGTCAAATACTATTTTTTATTTTATAAAAACAAAAATTTTAAACTTAAAATTTATTGGATGAGTACTATGTGGATATATATAAAAAGTTATGAACTTTAAAGAATAAAATTATACTTTATAATTTAACCAATAAAATAAACAAACTTTACAATTATAACAACTTATCTTTTATTTTTTGTCTTTTGATTTTTAATTTTTATACAAAAAAAAAAACAATATTTTTTGTCTTTTGGTTATTATTTTGTATAAAAGAATAAAACTTTTACATATGTGTAAACTTATGACATATATCCACCACAATAATGTTATCATAAATATTATACGAATAAGAAAACTACCAGAAACGAGTGTTGCAATGCAAAGTGTCGCCCCCGCCGTATCGCGCGGGCACCCTACTAGTAACCTATAATTAATAGACTTTTGAGTACAAGCTAATCAAATCTTAATTCCCCCTTCACACGAAAACTTATAATAAAGATTAAACCATAAGCAATATCACTAAACATGCATTAGAGTTTATCATAAAGAATATTAAAGATTAATTAAACCATAACCAATATTATATTAAAGAAAACATGGTAAGGTAAATAAACGTGCATTAAACTTTTATCATTAATAAACAACCTTTCAATATCAACCCAGATTTGTCATTGCAAAATTAATTCATTTTTTTTTCTTTAATTTGTTACAAAGTACATTCTAACAAGTAATAAATGTATCTTTGGATGAGTATTTAGTGGAAATAAAGGAGAAGAGGGGTACGCGATTGCCAGTGGCGAAACTTGACCCGAAAATGACCGGGGAGGGGGTCGAAAACGTATATATCCAAAAATTTCTATAGAACCGGGGGTCGAAAACGTATATACCCAAAAATTTCTATACGAAAACTACATATATAACACTACTGAGCGAAAAGTTCGGGGGGTCGGACGCCCCCTCCCGCCCCTTCTATACTTTGCCCCTAACGATTGCAGCATGTATCATACATACACAAAACAAAAGAGTTTGATCGATATCACTTTGATTTCGTTCTTATGAACAAGAACATATAAATGTCTCTCTCTTAATAAAATTCCACATTCTTTAATTATCTGATTGTGTTAAAAATGTTAAAGGTTTGCATTAAACATGAATCTGATAGTGTTATAAAATGTTAAAGGTTTGCATTAGACATGATCATGTTAATTTGTGACGGTGAAACTGAAAGTAAAATGGATTTAGATTTATGACTTCTGACGACGGGCCAATGGATTGCTCCATTTATCCGATTTGGGCTAATGCCATAAAGGCCCAACACACAAGGCCCACATATGGGTTTACTTCTCCATTAAGACTTTCCCCATGCAAGTATGAGCGGGAAACGAGGATTCAGAAAAGGAAAGAAGCATTTAATGTCCGATGTGAAGGGCATCTTGGCTGGCATTGTACTTCTCCAGCCGGAAGTATTAAATGAGGCCACCATCCTGCCGTTGGGGGTCAGACACGTGTCTGAGCCCCCCGAAGATTATCAGAAACCGTTGGATCACCTCAACAAATATCCCACATGCGAGATAAGGTCATATGCTTATATAAGAAGGAGAAAAACGGTAACCGGAAGGTATCACATTTAATACAATCTCATTTACTCTCCTTTCATTGGTTCCGACCAACATTCTTATACATTAAACACACACGGGTATTTATCAGATTCACACCTTGGAGGAAATATTCCGGTGATCACACTCATCGGAATAAGCTCCTCTCATTTTCCGGCAAGTTTACTTATTCTCACGCCGGAGCTTGGTCACGGATCCCCCTCCCGGGGTCCCCCGTGGCGAGGCTAACGGTTTATTCTTTTGTAGCAACGAAGGCAGAGGTATCTTGACGTCAGCGAAGATCCATTGAAAGTCAACCGGGATTTGGGTATTCGACAACTTCCACCCTTTCAAATTTCATTTTAATAATTCTACTTTGGTATCAATATCTCATTGATCTCTTTGGGATTTAGGAAGCTCATCAATAATAACACATGGATATATCGGAAGAAAAGAAGAAGAAACATTCTTATTTGGGTGCTGTAGGATGGCTAAATCACAAATGGAACATAGGGGAGGAGAGGTGAGCGAAAAAAGGAAAAATTACAAGTTTTGTCCTTTATCTTAATATAACTTATTAGACAGTGTCATTTTTAATGAATTTTGACAAGTTTTGCCCTTTACAAGGAATTTTGTTGCACGTTTTGTCCTTTAGGCTTAACCCAGTTAGATTTTCTTTTTAAATATTGTCACCCAAGGGTATTTTAGTCTTTCCATTTATTTCAAAAGTGAACCCTAAAATATTTTGTTTAATTCTTTTAAATAATATTAAATAAATGGGTAAAAAGACTAAAATATCTTTGGGTGACAAGATTTAACAAGAAAATCTAACTGAGTTAAGACTAAAGGACAAAACGTGCAACAAAATTCCTTATAAAGAGCAAAACTTGTCAAAATTCGTTAAAAAGTACACCGCCTGATAAATGGTATTAAGATAAAGAATAAAACTTGTAATTTTTCCGTGAAAAAAAAAAACAAAATTGCAAAAATCAACCTTTATGTTATATCCAAACTGCACATCATACATTTCACTATGAAATTGGCAAAACCCAACCTTTATATTCATATTTTGTTACATCTTATAACCTTTACAACTAACCTTGTCTAAAAACTCAGTTAAATGCCCTCACGTGCAGGGTATAAATGTCATTTCAGTCATCCTTTCATCTTCTTCCTCTTAGTTCTGAGACAAGTCTTGATTAGTTACATTTCATGGCCAATCCTTTCATCTTCTTCCTCTTAGTTCTGAGACAAGTCTTGATTAGTTACATTTCATGGCCATAGAAGTGTAGGAACTAGGTTCACTTTTTAATAAAATATATTACAAAATATATAATAAATAATAACGAGACTCTCGTTATTTGTGGGAAATTCGACGAGTACAATACCTGTTACAAAAACTAAATAAACGTATAAAAATTACAACTAAATTGTACCAATCTTGATTCAAAGCCAATGTCTTTGAAAACTTCAACCGCATCTACGAGATCGAAACTCCGCTGCAAGACAAGCAAAATTGTTGACGGTTTTTGGTTGAGGCACGTGTTCAACACGCTTCCCTTAAAACAGATTCCGCGCCTCCTCTCAGACGGTCTGTCTCCCAGGGTACAACAACCGGAACAATATGTGTACTGCCGGAGATGGCTCTCACGCCCAAGATTCCACCGGGTATAATGGTGTTCTAATTTAGTAGGAAAATGTGAAGTTGTTTAGGTTGAGAGTTCTCCTCTCAATGTGACGGAAACTTGTTTCTAACAATTTTGAGTTATTGAGATTCTCTAGTATATCTCATACCATATGAACCCAACGTTCATATCTATATACTTACAAAAGATGAAACATATTAACCATTAATATTGTAATTAACAAGATCATCAATCTAGTAATAAACAATATTAATTTGTACCATTAATATTGTAATTAACTAGATCATCAATCTAGTAATAAACAATATTGATGTGCAATAAAATGGAATTGATGTGGTCAAATGAAACCATCATATCATGACATTCTAGTAACTAGTAAAGACCGGGTTGACTGACTTAACTGAGTCGCGCGCCACACGGATGCCACTACGCATACCAGGACGCCACCTGGTCATGCACCATCCATACTCCTGCTCCACCGCGCACCGCACTAGAACTCGCGCGGACACATAGCCTTGCGGAGTCGCGCGCCACATTGACATGTGCCACGCCATGGCATCCGCCTACGCCACCCAAGGGTGCGCCATAAGCGGACCCGCCATGTATCTGACCACGCGCTCATGGGCAAAAATACAAAGGCGGTGTGCGAAGTTCAAAGCGCACTACATAGGGCCTATAGCCCACGTCATGCGCGCATATGTGCAAGTGCGATGCACCCTTTGGGTCCCCACTAGTGTTTGCCTTCAAGGAGTGCTCCTCCTTATATACCACTTTAAGTTTTGTCATTCCACCTATGTGGGACAAGGTGACAAATCTCAATCCATTTTTTCTCATCTTTGTTTGTTCCAAACATACAACTTCAAGCTTCGATATCTCATTCATCTTAGCTCTATTTGGACATAGTTTGAGCACAAACCATAAATAATTATTTATACAACACATATATAAATATTATCGATGTCCAAAATATTTAGTGAAAAACTCATTTTCACTAAAATTTCCAACAATCCCCCACATGAATGGAGATCGATTAAAACACACAAAATTCCTCGATGAAAACTCGACAGTCGAGTATTGCAGGATAGGTAGGTTTTGCCTTTGAACCTTCCTTTGTGAAGCATAATTAGTCTACTAGGGTTTTGTAGACGTGATGTCCTTGAACAACCCCCAATTTGTGTAAACGACAATATACATTCACACAATACTTTCCCTAGCCGGGCCATCCCCTCACTATCGTGTCCTATAATGGTCATGGAGCACTTTCCTGGTTCTGCGGGAGCTCTAGGAATTATGCCCTAATTCCATTCGAAGCGACCACACTTCTTCCCAACATAGGTGATTTCCCTTTAAATCATTAAAAGCATTATGGTTTACCATGATTTACACAAATCATAAAACCACATATTATGCTTAACCTCACAACAATGTCACTGAGTATTATAGGAATGGACTAGGACGTACTTAAACACCCTTTTATAGTTTTAGGGGGGGTATATGAAACATATAAACTAGCTTATATATAAACATATATATTAGCTACGCCCCCACAGTGACTACCCTTCGGTTCATGATTAAGTTGGCCTATTGAACCTAGATCTTGGGATCTCCAGTCAACTAGGTTAGGTTTCCCTCATGTCCCTTTTTCCATGGCTTTAGTCCCATTCCACAACCTGATCTGTTATCAACCCACTGGTTGTTGGATCCAAAATTATCTTTGACTTCGCTAAGTTACCAACGATAATTTAAATTGCGATCAGTTGTTCTAACGTGTTCTTGACTCGCTAGTCAATTTTACCTTTTAGTCAAATCATAAGACTTATAACTCGTGATCTCAACCTGGATCCGGTTATGTACCTTGTCTTAGAATGACATGAAACTCAATTCATGGCTGGACATGTTTTCACCATGCCTTTGGTGTGTCATGACTGACATCTTACTAGATTTTGAATCTAATGAATTGGCATTCGTGTCCAATCTACTCGATTGACTCCATATAACCATTGTATACTCCACTTGGTCATGCGTTTGCAATATATGCAAGTCACCCCCACATTTAAGTGTAACTGGATAGCATCCAAATGGGGTGATGAAAGGTTCTCCCTTTCATTTCGAGTTTGAGAAAACTTCTCAACTACTATTTCCACATTCAAATGCAAGTCACCCCCACATTTAAGTGTAATTGGATAACATCCAAATGGGGTGATGAAAGGTTCTCCCTTTCATTTCGAGTTTGAGAAAACTTCTCAACTACCATTTCTTCATACCCTAAAGGGTTTGTTGCTTAAACGGTTCCTCCCCCCACATTGCTTGCATTTTAATGAAGTTATATTTATAGTTTTGTTTATCACAAAATTCATTCTTGTGTCATCACATATTTTGAATGTTTAAAGTTAATTTAATCTCCGTCGAGCATATAAATTAACAAGTATTAGTCTAGCATGCTTTAGACCACAATACTCTAGCATGTGAACAGAAGATGCATCATTCTGATTCTTCACAGCCTTAAGAGATAACGCACTATCTCTTTTGAACATTCGTTTCTTAGTTTAGACACAATAATGAAATTTATTTCACCATTCCAAAACCATCGGTTTAGACACAATAATGAAATTTATTTCACCATTTCAGTTTTAAAGAATATGATTTATGCCGATGATGTTCTGATAGGTGATTTTTTTCTTATTTTCAGGTAGGGGTGTTGAAGAAACACTAGATAAATGGTCGGAACCGAAATATCTAGGGGGTTTGAATCCGCATAAAAGGGTTAGCTCTCTCTCGGTTGATTCAGTTGCTACCGAACTTCTTCTCCGGTGATTCTGCAAAAAAGAGCACCGTTAGCCTCGCCAAGGGGAGAAGAGGGTTCTCTCCTTGACCCGACTCCGGTGTGAGAATAAGTATTGGTAATGGAGAAGAGATAGTATTTGAGAAGTGAGTGTGATCTGAGTTTATACCTGAACAGTTCTCGTATTTATAACCGGGAGTTTGGGAGGGAAAACCTGTTATTGAAAAGATGACGGAAGATGCTAACGCCGTAGCGGTTATATTTTCTTCCGTTAAGTTCTTTAATCCCACGTTAAGTTACCTCGATCCGATGTGAATGCACACGGATCGTGGTTTGATCTATGGCTGGGGGATTGCCACGTGGAAAGTGATTAAGTGGAGATCATTCTCCAATTGCATGCTTTTGTTGTGATTTCAAGGATGCTTGTGGTAATGACACGTGTCCAGACGGTTATAACCGTCTGGGTGGTGCACGATCATATTCTTTCTAGAAGATTACTGCTGTAATCTAGTGTGACACCTTACTGTGTGTACACAAATGAATAAATCCCAAGTCTGGGTAAAATGATATCCAAGTTTGGATATTTGGGCGGAAGTATTGATCTCAGGATTTTAATGGAAGAAGGCGCAAGGATTTTATGCTTTCCTTTGAGCGCGCGACTATAATTTGTTGATTACTTTCTCCCTTTTGTAAGACCAATGCGCGGCCGCGCAAGGTTAAAAGGTTGAAAGGCCAGTTTGTGGTATGGTCTCAAATCCCTTTTATGAGGTTTTTAGGACCTTACCCCTTCAAGTCCCCCCAGTCTAGTGTTGTACTTATGCAAATAAGTGGAGCACTGGACTTATGAGAGGGAAATGCTTTTTTGGGCGCGAGACGTAAGAAATCTTCTCTTGGAAGCTTTATTTTGTTGGGAAAGGAAAAAATGTGACTTTGTAATCATGCTCTGACATGTAATGACGTCAACTGGCAGTAAGAGTGGGTATTTTTCTCTTTGGTCTTGAGATTTGTAGTGGCGCTTGTCAGACTTCATTAATGAGGAAATGACCCTGGTTCCTGTAGCGCCGTTTGGATGTGATGTAATTCTGACAGTTAATGATAGGTTTCTCCTTTCTCGAGGTTGAGTTCTCTTTATATATATGTATTCTCGAGATACCTTGTCTCCTAGTTGATTCTTATAAAAAAGGATGAAACGTTCTTACCACACTCGTCTCTTGCTGGATGTTTTTAGGGTGTATGAAGCTGCTGAAGGTCTCGTACTTCTTTCTCGTTACCGCCACTCACTACTATTCCGGTAAAAAATCTGGTCAAACCTGTTTCTCCGGTGGTTGTTGATTCTGACTGCAAGGCTCTTCAGCATACGGATGTTACTGCTGGTGCTAGTATTGTGTTGGATGTCGATGGGTTGATGGCTCGGTTCCCGATGCTTCAAAAAGGAGAATGCCGGTTAGTGTATCGACGCCGGAAAATTCGTCGGAGTGAGCAGGTGTCTGTTGTTGATGATGATTCCGGTGCTGGTTAGGTGTTTAACCTTAGGACCAGTTTCCGTCTTCTGTTAATGCTTTTTGTAAGTTTTTGGTACTGGACAATTTTTTGAAGATCATTGCTATGATCTTGTTAAGTGTTTGTGTTACACTTTGTTGATGATGTATATTGTGATATACTTCTACTCCCGTAGGGTTTAATTCTTGTATGTGTGGATTACAATATGTTGCATGCGTATAATTACTTTTGGATAGGTAAGGCGAATGAGGGATGGTATTGTGCTCATGTGTGAACGTTTGTCTAAAAGGCATAACAGCTTGCCTGTTTTTAGACTGTTCATAAGGTGTACAATGTTTGACCATATCGTTTTCGCGCGAACCAAAGAAATTACATGCAATTTGTAATAAACAGTGATATAAGTAAAAATGATGTTTGTATTGATAAGAGCGCAAGGCTTGTGATACAAGACATAATAAAGAAATACATTGCCTGTATGTTCTTCTCGCTTTTGTAGACTTGGTTCATATGTAACACCTGCGCAACTGTTGTGCGTTCCAGGTGCGGGGGACTAGGGTCCCATCGATCCTTTTTAGGGTATATGCCCCCTTGCCTAGGACCTCGTTAATGACGTATGGTCCTTCCCAACTTGGCGCTAATTTGCCGGGCTTTTCAGTGTTTGAAGCCTCATTGTCGCGCAAGACAAAATCGCCGGGGACAAAGGTGCAAATACGCACGCGCGCATTGTAATATTTTTCGAGCTTGGATTTGTACCTTGCTTCCGTTATGGCGGCGTTCTCACGCCTCTCTTCCAGAAGATCCAAATCCATTCTTCGTTCTTGTTCATTGTTCTGTTTTTCCATGGCTAACATGCGCGGTGATGGTAAACCTATCTCAGCTGGAATGACGGCCTCAGACCCATAGACTAGACTGAACGGAGTTTCTTCGGTGCTAGTCTTTGGCATTGTTCGATGCGCCCAGAGGATGCTGGGAAGTTCATCAACCCACTCTCTGCGCGCTGTCCCAAGTCGCGCTTTTATGCCGTCAATGATTTGTTTGTTTACGCTCTCTACCTGACCGTTCGCTTGAGGATGCGCAACGGAGGCAAAGTTGTGCTCGATCTTCATTTCTTTGAACCATTTTTGAAGATCTTCTGCGGCGAAGTTTGTACCATTGTCGGAAATGATGCGCAATGGTAATCCAAATCTGCAAATGATATGTTCCCATATAAATTTGCGGATTACCATTGCTGTTGTGGAGGCCAAAGCTTTAGCTTCCACCCATTTTGTGAAGTAATCCACCGCGACGATGATGAATTTTACTGCACCTGGCGCGTCAGGAAATGTCCCAACAAGATCGATGCCCCACTGTTGGAATGGCCAGGCGGAAGTAACGGGAATTAGCGGATTTTTAGGTCGGAGTGTCTTTGGTGCGTGGCGTTGACATGCCTCGCATCTTCTTAATAGATCAACTGCGTCCATGTGCATTCCTGGCCAGTAGTATCCGGCGCTCATTATTTTTGCCACGACCATGCGCGGTCCCGCATGTATCCCGCATAATCCTTCGTGGATTTCTCTGACTAGGTATTGGGCGTCTGTTTTATCAACACAGCGTAGTAATGGGCCCATGAATGATTTTCGATAAAGGACGCCATCCGCCATCTCGTAATTTATTGCTTTGTGTTGTATTTTTCGAGCTTCTGCCTTTCCTTCCGGAAGTTTTCCATGTTGAAGGTACAAGATGATTGGAGACATCCAGGATGGATCTCCCATTTCTATGACGCTTACTTGCTTGAGATGAATGGAAGGGTTGGATAATACTTCTATGCGTACCTCCTTTGCTAAGTGTTTAAAGCTGGTAGCAGCTAACTTGCTTAGCGCGTCAGCGTGCTTGTTCCCGCTTCTGTTTATGTGATTAACTTTGAATGTTTGAAATTGGCTGATTAACATCTGCGCTTGCTCAAGGTACAACGCCATAGCTTCCCCTTTCGCATCATAACGACCGTTAACTTGTTCGGCTACTAGCTTTGAGTCAACGTTGGCTTCAAGGTTTCTTGCCCCCATTTTGAGTGCTAGACGGAGACCTGCTAAAAATGCATCGTATTCTGCTTCATTGTTGGTACTTTGGAAATCTAAGCGTATGGCATATGTAAGTTCGTGATTATCCGGACTGACTAATCGGAGGCCTGCTCCTGCTCCATCATCATTGGAAGCACCATCTGTGTGTAAGGTCCAGACTCTGTCGTCAAAAACAGGTGTCGGGTTCTGGATTGCCTCACATTCTTGTATTTTATCGATGGGAACTTCAGTGGCGAAGTCTGCTAGAACTTGCCCTTTGATTGCTGATCTTGGTCTGTAAAAAATGTTGTAGCCTCCTAGCTCAATGGCCCATTTAGCTAATCTTCCCGCCACATCAGGTTTTGACAAGATTTGGCCTAAATGATAATTTGTGAGAACTGTGATGACATGGCCTGAGAAGTACCTGCGCAAGCGTCTGGATGCGTGTATTAGTGCTAGAACCAATTTTTCTATCATTGAGTAACGAGTTTCGGGGCCAGTGAGCATTTTGCTGATATAGTAGATTGGAGTCTGGATATTTTCCCGTTCTACCATTAATACTGCGCCTACTGCTACTTCCGCGGCTGACAGATATAAGATTAACGGTTCCTTTTCTTTTGGCGCGGTCAGTGTTGGCAGCTGAATTAAACATTCTTTCATTTGCTTGAATGCTGCTTCTGCTTCAGGCGTCCATTGAAAAGGAGTTTTCTTTCCGCAGTTTCGCAGCGTACTGATAAATGGATAAGATTTTGCCGCATGATTGGCCAAGAATCTGTTCAGAGCTGCTAATCGTCCGGCGAGCCTTTGCATTTCTTTGACTGTTACAGGTGATGGCATTAGCTGGATGGCCTGCACTTTTTCTGGATTAACCTTAAAGCCGTCTCTTGTAACTATGAAACCCAAAAATTTTCCTTCTTCCATGCCGAAGGAGCATTTTGTCGGGTTAAGTTTTAAGTTCACGCTACGTAAGGAATCGAACGTGCGCTGGATATTGTTGAGCATTGTCTCCTCTTCATGGCTCATGATGACGAGGTCATCCATGTATACTTCGACAGTTTTGCCAATATCCTCGCTAAAGACTGTGTCCATTAGGTGTTGATAAGTTGCGCCTGTGTTGCGCAAGCCAAACGGCATTTTCGTGTAGCAGTAGATGCCTTTATCTGTGCGGAACGCGGTTTTGTCTTCGTCTTCTTTTTTCATCTGGACCTGGTGATAACCCTTATAACAGTCGAGAAAGCATTTCCATCTGAATGATGCTAGAGAGTCGACTTTTTTGTCTATCTCTGGGAGCGCGTAGCAATCATTGGGGCATGCTTTGTTTAGGTCCTTGAAGTCGACACACATTCTCCACCCGCCGCTATGTTTTTGTACCATCACTGGGTTGGCAACCCATGTATGGTATTTCACTTCGCGCAAGATTCCCGCATTGAGTAACCCTGTCACTTGCTCGTCCATCGCTTTTGCTTTTTCTTCACTGAAGCTGCGCCTCCCCTGAGCAACAGGTTCTACTGATGGTTTGATGTTTAGACAATGTTGCGCGATGTCGCGTGGAACTCCAGTCATGTCTGCTGGGCACCAGGCAAATATATCTTTGTTGTTAGACAACAACTCTTTCAGATGTATGCGTGTTGCTGGTGAAATGGCTTGTCCTAGCAGAATGGTCTGCTCTGGGTATTCGTTGTTCAGAACCCATTTCTTTGGTTCGTTTGGTGCCGAAGATTTGACTACCTTTGCTGGTGGTTCATCATCCACGGACATGACTTCTCTGCTTGAATAAGGAATTGCAACTCCGGTTTCTGTCGGAAATCCACAAGCAGCATGTGGAATGGAAGTGATCATGCTGAATTCTCTTTGTGACCTTCTCCCGAGCAAAACATCATGACGTGATGTTGCTGGCATGACCATGAAATTGACTGTAACTGTTCGTGAATGTTTGCCATCTGATAAAGTCACCGGGAAAGCGATTTGCCCTAATGGGAATACAGCTTCATTACAGAATCCGGTGAGGGGAAAATCGACCGGTTCTAAACGTGCTTTATCTTCTGAATCGAGCTGTTTAAAGCACTGTTCGTATATGATGTCCATCGAGCTTCCTGGATCTATGAACATATAGTCCGTTCGGTAATGACCGAAAATACCAGTGATAATCACTGGTCGTTCTTCCTGAGGGCCCCCAGGAACAACAGGGAACACGACTTGCTGTTCTCTCCAATGTTGATCATAGTTTCGTTTATTTGGTCTTCGTGACGGACCTCCCTGAACCATGTGTATTTGTTTCTGATAACTGCTATCTCTGGATTGGCTGGATTGGATGTCCCCCCAACGTGGTGTTGATGGGTCCAATTCTGTAGTATTGATTTCTTTTCCAGATCTGATGTTTGGAAAATCAGATCTGGCGATTTGCATAACGATTGTGTTTAAAGCAGCTTGGCATCTGTTAACCCAATGTTCTAGGGATCCTTCTATTTGGAAATTGTTTCCGACTTTTGGTCGAGGACCAGGTTGCCGGTGAGATGACGAATTTTCTGCCATGTGCAAAAACAGAGAAAATGGAATGAACTGAATCGAAACGAGGTAGAAACTAGAAAAACTGAGAAAACGGTGGGCGCCAATGAAGAAACACTAGATAAATGGTCGGAACCGAAATATCTAGGGGGTTTGAATCCGCATAAAAGGGTTAGCTCTCTCTCGGTTGATTCAGTTGCTACCGAACTTCTTCTCCGGTGATTCTGCAAAAAAGAGCACCGTTAGCCTCGCCAAGGGGAGAAGAGGGTTCTCTCCTTGACCCGACTCCGGTGTGAGAATAAGTATTGGTAATGGAGAAGAGATAGTATTTGAGAAGTGAGTGTGATCTGAGTTTATACCTGAACAGTTCTCGTATTTATAACCAGGAGTTTGGGAGGGAAAACCTGTTATTGAAAAGATGACGGAAGATGCTAACGCCGTAGCGGTTATATTTTCTTCCGTTAAGTTCTTTAATCCCACGTTAAGTTACCTCGATCCGATGTGAATGCACACGGATCGTGGTTTGATCTATGGCTGGGGGATTGCCACGTGGAAAGTGATTAAGTGGAGATCATTCTCCAATTGCATGCTTTTGTTGTGATTTCAGGGATGCTTGTGGTAATGACACGTGTCCAGACGGTTATAACCGTCTGGGTGGTGCACGATCATATTCTTTCTAGAAGATTACTGCTGTAATCTAGTGTGACACCTTACTGTGTGTACACAGATGAATAAATCCCAAGTCTGGGTAAAATGATATCCAAGTTTGGATATTTGGGCGGAAGTATTGATCTCAGGATTTTAATGGAAGAAGGCGCAAGGATTTTATGCTTTCCTTTGAGCGCGCGACTACTAATTTGTTGATTACTTTCTCCCTTTTGTAAGACCAATGCGTGGCCGCGCAAGGTTAAAAGGTTGAAAGGCCAGTTTGTGGTATGGTCTCAAATCCTTTTTATGAGGTTTTTGGGACCTTACCCCTTCAGGTGTTTTTGTCAATTTAATGAATTGTATTCCATTCCATTCCAATAAAACATGAAATAGAATGGTAATGATTCATTTCTTTCCCTCGTCCATTCCATTACCTCATTCATTCCATTCTTTTGTCCATTCCATTACCCCATACCAAACATACCCTAAGAGAAAGAAGATGGAAGGATGACTGAAATGACATTTATACTTTCACATGCAACGCAGGTGCGGGTATTTAACTGAGTTTTTAGACGAGGTTAGCTGTAAAGCTTATAAGATGTAACCAAATATGAACATAAAGGTTGGGTTTTACCGATTTCATAGTGAAAGGTACGATGTGCAATTTGGGTATAATATAAAGGTTGATTTTTGCAATTTTGTCAAAAAAAAAAAAAGAAAAAAAAAACAAAGTTGCGTCTCGAACTCATGACCTCCTCGCATGTGATGTGGAGAGAATTTTAGTAGCTCTTGCATCACTACTTATATTCTTAAATCTTTGGTATTAGAATTAACTAATAATTAGTTCATTTAATATATGTAAAACAAGGAAAAATAATTTTTGGCGTTCGTTCATCCATTGCCACACTCCTCATGTTCTGCCCTGTTACACTTTGCCGATGTGTATGCGTGAGATTTGCATACATAAGGCTAAAGGTTGTGAGGATCATGGTTAGGATATGATTTGCCATCTAGGAACATAAATGAACGGCTACACCATCCCCTTGCCTTATCCACCATGGTAACCATGGTCCTCCTTTCCATTTTCAACAAATCATTTCCTTTTCCTTTAGATAAAGATAAATTAAAATAAATAAGGGATAGTGGTTTGGGTCATGACCACACCCTTAGGGTAGTGGTTTTGGATGGTGGATTAGAGTTGGGTGACATGGCACTGACGTGGAGGGTCATGTTGGTTATGAGGATCATGACCACACCCTATAGCCTAAATGGACACAAATGCCTCTTTGTGACAACTACAGGGTTTCATATCTAATTACATTTAAATTTCTCTAGGTTGGTCATGATCCTCCACATAGGCTCCATGTCATCCATCTTTAATCCACCATTCAAAACCACTACCCTAAACCACTATCCCTTTTATTTTTTAAATTTATTTTTGTTTTAAAATTATCAAATGGGAAGGTCCTGGTAATCGTGGTTTAATCCATGGGAACCACCATCAATCAAGGAAGGATGGGGGTGGTGTACCATTTAATTAATGGTCTTATGTGAAAACAATGTTTCAATCCATGACCCCTAAACCCCATAGCCTAATAGGGTAATGCATATTGTTAGGAACTTATTTTATTACATGCATATTTTCAAATAGAACATGATACAATATATTAGTAATCCTAGATCCTTGGAATAGAACACTAAGATTACATATTATATCTATATCTATATTGTCACACCCTGTCTTTTGTGGAAGCGTATGTGTGTGACTTGATCAGTTTTCATTGTATTCGATCACAACAAACAACTACATGCGTTAAAATAATCGATGTTGATCCATACACGAGTTTAAGCATTTCAAATACAAGTTGTTTAAGTTTCCAACCAACACAAGTATTAAGTTAAATTACAAACCAACTTAAGTTTAAAGTTCCATTAAAGGACTTGTTTTTAATCAAAAGATAAGTTTCATGAGGCTTTGCATTCTATATCTCATCTAAGATGAGATATATGAACCAAACCCTCCAAAATGCGGATGACATCGGGACTTGAAACCCAAAAACTTGTAGACAATGCTGCACCAAGATCCATTTATCTTCCTGAAATACATGTAAGTTGAAAAATCAACAAAAGTTGAGCGAGTTCATGTGTTTTATGTATATGCGCATCAAATGAATCTCAAAAACATTTTATGTATTAGCCTCGTTGTCCGAATCTGGCATCCATATCGGACAACGAGGCTAATATGTTGGAGAGTCCATTCTCAGTGGAGGAAATTAAAGCAGCTGTATGGGATTGTAATGGGGATCGTGCACCAGGACCGGATGGTTTTAATTTTAAGTTCATGAAGAGATGTTGGGGTGCAATCCGGGAAGATTTGGTCAAGTTGTTCAACAAATTCTATGATTCGGGTTCCTTGAATTCAAGCTGTACTTCCTCTTTCATAGCTTTGATTCCAAAAGTAAAAGATCCGGTGAGCCCAAAAGATTTCAGGCCTATAAGTCTTATCGGGGTTATCAACAAAGTTATATTGAAAGTTCTTGTCAATCGACTTAAAAGTGTGGTGGGGGGATTGATATCTGAGCAACAATCGGCGTTCCTTGCAGGTAGAAATATTATGGACGGGCCTCTTATTCTCAATGAAGTTTATAGTTGGTTAAAAAAGTCTAAGCGTAATGCAATGTATTTTAAAGTGGATATTAATAAGGCGTATGACTCTGTGAACTGGGCCTTCCTTGATTCAATCATGATCCAGATGAAATTCCCGAACAGGTGGCGGTTGTGGGTGATGGCAACTTTGTACTCTGCAAAAGCTTCAGTGTTGGTAAATGGTTCACCGACCCGTGAATTTGTATGTTCTAGGGGGCTCCGACAGGGTGATCCATTATCGCCTTTCTTATTTGTGATTGTAATGGAGGCTCTCACTGGTATTATGAAGAAAGCAGCTTCGGTTGGCTTGTTTAATGGGATCAAAGTAACGAATGAGGGGCCGTCTTTGTCTCACTTGATATATGCAGACGACGTAGTTTTTGTTGGGGAATGGTCGTTGTCAAACGTTAGCAATTTACGGCGGATTCTGAGATGTTTTCATCTTGTCTCTGGTTTAAAAGTTAATCTAGCTAAGTGTAGCATTTTCGGAATAGGAGTTGATGAGGAGGCGGTTCAAGAAATGGCACACATTCTGAAATGTCGACAAGGTACGTTCCCATTTAAGCATCTCGGATTATTGGTTGGTGCAAATATGAACTTGGCTAGGAATTGGAAACCAGTGATTGATATATTTAAAAGTAGGCTCTCGTTATGGAAAGCGAAAACTTTGTCATACGGCGGGAGAATTACTTTAATTAAATCAGTTCTGAATGCGCTACCAACATATTATCTATCCTTGTTCAAAGAACCGATGAAAGTTATAGATGCTTTGGATAAGATTCGTAGAGTTTTCTTTTGGGGCGACTCGGAAGAGAAAGCCAAAATGAACTGGGTTGCGTGGGATAGAACAATCGCACCTATTGATTATGGTGGCTTGGGATTCGGTTCGCTTAGGGACGCTAATTTAGCCATGTTAGCAAAGTGGCGGTGGAGGTTTAAATCGAAGAAAACGGGTTTTTGGCGGGGGGTTGTCTGGACTATCCATCACAATTCAAGAAAATGGAATGACATCCCGGTGAAGTCGTCAGTGGCAGGGCCTTGGAAGGGTATATATAGCATTTGGCAGCCTTTATTAGCTGCCGGTATAGACATTAAAAATGCTTTCTAAGCTGTGGTGGGAAATGGTAAGAATATACAGTTCTGGTTAGATAGTTGGATCGACCCAGAACCTTTATATTTAAAGTTTCCGGCCCTGTTTAAAGAGGAGAGATTCAAAGAATGCCTGGTTGCGGATAGATGGGTCAGCAGTGACTCCGGCCCAGATTGGCTTTGGGCCTGGTCTCGGCCTATACTCGGTCCAGATTCACTCGTTCAATTGCAGCAACTGTTGTCTCTTATTAACTGCAGCCCCATGTCAATAGGTTCGGATAATTGGAAATGGCGGTATGAAGTGGATGGTGCATTCTCTGTTTCAAGCATTAAAACCATCTTATGCTCAACTGGTCGTGTCCGTCCCGAAAATGTCTTCGAATGGAATAACTGGGTCCCGAAGAAGGTGTGTATTGTAGCCTGGAGGGCTGAAATGGAGAGACTACCGACTAAAAGTGCATTGGCTAGACGGAATGTTCCGGTTCTGAACCAATCATGCGTCTTCTGTGGCGAGTACGTAGAATCTTGTGATCACATATTTGTGTCGTGTCATTTTGCACACATGGTATGGCAGAATGTGGCGAGATGGCCTAAAATACAATCGACTATAGCATTCGGAATCCAAGATCTTCTTACCCTTCATGGTTCATCCTTGGGCTCAAGGAGAAAGAAAGTTATACATGCTATAGTACTAGTGGTGTTATGGTGTATATGGAAGACGAGGAATGATATAGTATTTCGGAATGTGGTCCCAAATTATGCGAGAACCCTTGATGAGATAAAATCGATGGCATTTTTATGGATCAAGAATCGGTCAAAAGCAAATTCGTTATCATGGGAGGAATGGAGTCATTTCAATTTAGGTGGTATGTAATGATGTAATAGTATTTGGTTTGGAGTCTTGCTGTTAAACGTTGTATATTTGGTGTGTAGCGCCTTGCTACTATGAATAAAATTTTTTTGTCTGCCGTTGAAAAAAAAAGGCATGTAAAGCGTCTATGAACATGTTGATCATTAATGTTTTGCAAGGACATTAATATATGTGATGACATAGGAAGTACTCAACCCGAGTAGACGATTTTTTGTGTCGATTCACCTCTACTGGGACACAACAGCATTCTAAGTGGTCACCCATGGACCGTGAGTGGGGCTCGCCCGTACCCATTAGATCTAACCTTTGTTCCGTGGTCCTTAAAAGGATTAATGGCACTTCAGTTAAAGCCTATGCTCACATGATCTAATAGTTCATTACTTAGCTAAAACATACCCAAGTTGACATGTATTTCCCCCCGAAAGTTGTAAACCGAAAACGTTAAAAGAAAAGGGGGACATTAACTCACAGGTTTGCTCCGTAGTCTTGTACACTCAAAGATGATGTCCGCGAGCCGTGTCACTACCTACACATGTGTTATGTTTTATTAGACACCTTGGTCGTGTAACGACTCTTAATCTTAATTATTTATTAGGACTTGTTTTGTAATTTTGTATACTTTGAGTTACACTTTCGGTGTATGATGTATATATAATTTTTATAATTATATATAATCTCAAATGTAGTACATTAGTTAAAATAATTATATTTTAACTTATATTATTTTCATTCAAGTATTCGGGGGTTTTGTTAAAAGTAATATATTTTTAACACGTGTTGTCATGTGATTTTCATATACGTATTTACAAGTATAGGTATACTTGTATTTTGAACATACTAAGTACGTTACTTTGTATTCTCATGCTTGTGTATAATACTTGTATGAGGGTATTTTACCAAGTGTTGGTCGTGTATGCGGGTATGTGTTTGTACGTATAGGAATACGTATTTTCTTGTATTTATTAAGTATTTCATACTTAATATATATACAATTTTTCCGGAATATTGTTTCCACTAAAATCAATATTCTTGTGTTCTTAAAACATATATAAATTAAGAATAGTCTATAGAAAAATATCCACATTTTGACTTGGTAAAATATGTATATATTCACATAGGGGGCCGCTAAAATGCAAACCACCCCCAGTTAAAGGAACCACGAGAACCACTTTCCAACCATTGATCTTTGAAGAGGGATGGATGAGATTAAAAGTTATAAAAACACAACTAAGTTCTTTTTGTCTTATTATGTTTTTAATATTTTAATGTCAAAAGGGCAATTTAGTAAATTTGCTTGTTTTGTCTTGCTGTATATATATTGTTTTTTATTACTTTTTTTGTCTTATTAAATTAATTGTTTTTAATTAAAATCAGATTTTTAATTCAAAAACATTTTAAAATCTGATTTTTTTTACAAAAAAACAATTTTTTTCAGGATTTTTTTTTTTACAAAAAACGTTTTTACGAGCCAGTTTTTTTACGAGCCGTTTTTTACGCCCCATTTTTTACACGCGTTTATATATATATATATATATATATATATATATATATACACACGAGAGAGAGTGTGTGAATAAGTGGGACCACAAAGTTTGTGTTTTCTAAAAACACTTCATTATTTTAAGGGATTACAAAGTCAATGTCACACCCCCAAATACCACATGCGGAAACCCCGCGGGACGAGTGACGTATCAGGATCCAGCCACCAATCACGTTGAACTACAATAAAGTATTAAACAAAAGTTTCCATTTATTACATAATGTATTTCCAAAACACGACTTCAAACCGATACGTTCAGCGGAAGCATAAAGTAAATCATTATTCAAATGTTTCAAAACCAATGTACGAAACCATTAAACATGTATCCAAGAAACTCGACCCATGGCCACTCCAGCACTCCCAGATAGCAAGCTCCATGTCCATGAATCTAACGACCTGCAAGCATGCAGATAAGTGTATCAACATTACGCTGGCGAGTTCAAAGTTTGTCAAAAATGCTTAGTTACCAAATATTGATTTGAAACATGTTGATAATAACTCGATACCGCAAGATGGCTCCAGTTTGTTTGCCCTTCCCCAATGCTCTATCAGACATTGGTCGAGTGGTTAAGGTAATTAGTTCACGCCCGTCCTCCCCGATACGGTGTGAGGGTGCCAAACCTAATAGCGCTATTAACTAATAACCCCGTTGCCTCCCCGGCAACTAATTCGGTAGTAGATGGGACTTAAGTGATAGAAAGTGAGTGTATTATCCAACATCCCAGTTTAACATTCCAGTTAAACCCAATAACCCAATATTCCTCCCCGAAATATTTACTAGATGGCCCTCCCCGGGACGCATGCTTGAAAAAGAGCAGTGAACTCATCTTAGATTGCTCGGTTGGTTATTTACTTGTTTCAAGTTAATCAATCGCGCCCTATGATGATTACCAGTGCTTATCAGTTTTATGTACAAGTAGTCATACAGGCTCTCACACACATTTTAGCACATAATATACAAGTACTCACACAACAACATTCAACATGTATAAAACTCATGGCATAACTGTTGGGATCTGGGGCCGTCATGATTGTGTTTGTTTGCATAAAACGATTAATCAGAACATATGAAATGATATAAGTGCAGCGGAAATGAGTAGCAAACTTTGTAAACACAATCAAAGGAAAGTATAGATTGATAAACAATTGCTTTTCATTGAGTCAAAAGATTTACATAGAAGCAAAAGATTACAATGCAAGCTTACAATCTAAACTCCCCCTCAGCCTGATACACCAGAGCTGGTTGTACAAGATGAAAGGATTGAATTGAGGAGAAGAACTCACTCAAAACGATCAAATATAACAGTACAGAATACTGTCATATTTATAGGCAAACCAAACTACTGATGAGCTTCAGCTGACGTCACCATGATAGTGACATCTAACGACCTAACAAACTATAAACACCGTTCTATACAAACTACTGACATGTAACATCTGATAAATAGTAAAATGCAAAACTAAGGAAAACTACTGCTTCACGTTCCACTGTTGTAGCCTGAACACAGATGTTGAATCTTCAGTGCAATCTTCAAAGGTGATCAGTCTTTGAGAGAGCAGTGCTTGAGTCTTCAGCAGTACGTAGGAAATAGCAGTAGATAGAGCATCAGTGTTTGTCTTCAGCAGTCGTTGGATAATCATCAGAGTTTGGTTTATCAGTTGTTGTAGTTGAGCAGCACTTAAGATCCATCAGCTGTTAGATAACCACTGTCAAGGGGAGAGTTTAGAGTAAACTTCTGCTTATTGTGAATCCATTGTTGTGATCAGGTTTTGGCTTTACATTATCTGTTCCTCTGATAGGGTTCAATCCCAACAATCTCCCCCTGGAACAGATAATGCCAAAACCTGTCTTTATTCAGGATCTTTATTCTTCATCAGACGTTCCTTTGCTTTTCTTTTAAATTCTTCTTCAAATTCTTTGGAACTTGTATCATCCTCATCCCTGCACAGTGAGAGCTCAAGGAGATCTTGTAGATCTTCAACACTTAGGCCTAGTGCTTGATTCCTTGATATATGTCTCACTTCTCCATTGGTTCTGATCAGAGTCAATACATGGGTCTTTTGATCAGAGAGCCACTTTAGTATTTTAAAACCAAATGGGTTTCTTGGGAGAGGTTTATTTACTGATGAACTTGAAATGATTGGCCTGGAAAAGAAGTGCAGAGCAGTATCATGAGCTTCAGACACTCGTATGAATGCTTGTTCAATAATCTTATTGGCTGCAGCTATGTCTGCTTCAACTTCTTTGTCAATCAGCTCACTGTTTGTGACACCCGCTGATGACTTTTGGCTTACTACTTTGACCTTTTTGGCAAGGGCTTGTAGTTTTGCCAATCTTTCTTTATCTGAAGCTATTTTCTTCATAGCTTCTTCTATCTGTTCAGCTTCTTTGTTCTTTTCTACTCCAGCAGATAGCATTTCTTTCTTTTCTTTTCTCAATTTTGTGATAATATCTTCTGCTGTGCTGATCTGTGTTTCAAAAATTTTGACTTGCTCCTGCAGCTTTTTGTAGTCAGACTTTTTGGAAGGGTTAGAGGCTTTCAACCTCTACTTCTCAAGCCTTTCATAAGCTTCATCAATTTGCTTCTTTGACCATTTTGCTATGGCCTTCGCAGTATCCACCTTTCCATCCACCAACTCCTGCTTCTTTCTTTTATGCTCGGAAATAAGATCAGCTATGAATTTGTTGTATTTATTCCAATTTGGAGCTGTCTTTTTCTTCCGTGGATCAAGTTTAATCTTTTCAATTCTGTCAGCTTCAAGCTTCAATGCAATGATTGGCCAGTCTTTGAACTCTGTTTCTTCAGCAGAATAGAACTTTTCTTTCATTATGTATGCAAGATATTCCTTTCTTAATTCATTTCGTTGTTCTGCTTCAGGAAATAAACTTGACACCTCTTTGTTTAATTCGCTTGCATATTCTGCTATTTGTTTGACCTTGTTGAGCAGGAATTCCCTTCTTTCCAGAATGGCTTCATCGCCTTGATCCTTGCATTCAACTTTGGCTCTTATCCTTGCTTGTCTTGTTTTTGTTTCAAGATATTCATTCATGTTTTCTGGAATTATGAAACCTATGAGAGAAGGAAATTTCCTTTTTGTAAGATCATCTATGGTGTAAAACTGCTTCATCTCATTTTTCACAGCTTCTAATTCCAATGGATACTTAGCCGCAACAGGATCATACTTTTCATCAGCAGCCTGTGCTGTTTCTCTTTTTCTTTTGAGAAGCTTTGTAGGTTTTGGTGTTGGAGTGATGAGATCAGTGGTGGATATTTGACCAAGAGTGGTTGAAACAACTGCTGTCATTACAACTGCTGATATGTCAGCAGATGTCTTCTGCTTTTGAGCAGGGGATGGTGGTGATGGTGGTGGTGAATCATCATCAAGAATGAAAACCCTTCTCCTTTTTAATGTAGGAGAGGCTGATGATGTTTTGGGTGGATCAGTGCTTTGAGATTTGATGGCAGTGGTTTGTGATTATGATTGACTAACAGTGGTTGAAACAACTGGTGTTTCAATCACTGTTGTCATTACAGCAGATGTTGTAACATCTGCTGTCTTCTGCTTTATGGCAGGAGGCAGTGGTGGTATGATTCTAGATGATGATGGTTTGGTGGTTATTGGTTTTGATGAAGGTTTTTGTGCTGTGGACACATGTGGTGGTGGTGGAACGGTAGTTGTGGTGATTTGTGTTGAGGTGGTGTGTGTTGATGAGATGGCAGCTGTTTGGCTACTGACAGCAGTTTTCGTAACTACTGTGGTATCAGCTGTTGAAGTTTTTGAGGTTTTGGGTTTTTCTGGTTCACTGTATATCCCATCTTCTATACCTTTCTTTTTCAGCTTGTTTTTCTCCCCCTTTTTGGCATTATCTGCCAGGGGTGTATCCATGAAGAGGATGGCAGATGGAACTTTCTCACTCTGAGCAGTCTTTTGTATGCTAGCTTTTATAGCCTTGATGTCTGCTTGAGTGTCTTTGAACCGAGATTCCACCATGTTGGTCAACATTTGTACTTGATTAGCATGCTTTTTAGCATCCATTTGTTGCTGTTGTTAAAGCATGGGCTGGAAGATATTCCAAAGCTCATTTGCAGCAAATGCTTGTGGAGTAGGTGCTTGAGCAGGAGGAACAGTTGATTGGGCTTTTTGAGCTTCTAACAGCTGCTGCACCATATCTTTTATCTCGGCAACAGAAGATTCCAGATTTTCAACTCTGGCCGTCAATTCATTGTATTTTGAATCATCACCTGAATTAACAGGATCATCTGAACCCCCACCAATGGTGGTTGTATCAATGTGTGACTTAGGAACAGAGTCCCAAAAATCATCCATTGATGCCCCTTTTTCTTGGTACTGGGGACTTCTTTCTTCAGCAACCGATAAACCTTTGATGTTACCAGCAGTTAAAGATAACTTACTGGTGGTTACCGATGTTGCCATGGAAGAAATTGCCTTCAAGGGAGTCTTAGTAATGTAACAACTGTCCAACTGAAGATCTGTTGATCCATCAGTTGTAGTTGCTGCTCCACTTGAACTACCACCGAGAGTTACTTGTAACTCACGGGGTGTAACCTCCTCAGCTGTTGCTGGGTTAACAGAGGTATGAGCATCAGACCCAGTCACTTGTGGAGGTATACTCTCAGTAATAGGTGATAGAGAGGAACTGGTTTATGTCTGTGCCATATCAACTGCATGCAACAGAGGTATTATTGATTGTGGTAATATGATTGGTGAGGGTATGGGTGTTGAAAGAGACATGTCCTTGGGATCAGGAATGTGGAAGATGGATCCGAGTGGATACAGAGCTTCATAATTTGGTGTCCCTGTGCTTACAACCTGATCCTTTTGTGAGGATGCAGGAGGAGTTTTAGGTTGAGGTTGAGGTTGAGATCTTTCTTCTAACTGCTGTGAGGAAGTAGCAGCAGTGGTTTCTTGTGACTTTTGTGTTGTCACTGGCATTGACTCTGGGATCTCATCTTCCAGAGTTGCCTTTGGTGTGGGTTTGGTGGGTTTTCTGGATGTTTTTCTTTTGGTCTTTTTGGTGGCAGGTGTTGGTTTCAAAGCAGTGGGTGTGCTACTTTGATCACCTGGAGCAGTGGGCTCAGCAGTGGTTGCTTGAGGATCAGTAGCAGTTTCTAAAACCTGCTCAGCCTCCTTTGTTTTTAATTTTATTGGTGCCATCATTCTTGAAAATGTTTCAATTGTTAAACAGTTTATTTTGAATGAGACACCTTGTTTGGGCAATTCTGCATCTTTCTCAACAAATTTTTGTTCAAAATAGTAGCTTAGAAATCTTGGAAAGAGCAGAAATGCTTTATTATCAACGTTCTTTACCAAATCATCAAATATTTCCTGGGAGTAGTTATAGTTTTTATCATTTAAAATTGCATACCCCAGGCATTGGATTTTTGTTGGTATCTCATTAAAAGACGTTGTTTTATTAGAAACACACATGCGCAGTGTGTGGAATAAAAATCTGGGTGCAGAAGGGAAGTAACCCTTTTGAAGGGTATCCCTATTTGGTTGTTCTGCATAGCCCCTGTTCATGAAATCCTTTACCAACTCGTCTTTTGTAAATGAGGTTTTTCCATTTAAATCATCGAGTTTAAAGATTTCAGAGATGGATTTTGGAGAAATTTTTACCTTCTTACCCTGTATCGAGGAGTTGATGGCGGCGATGATATCTCCTTGTTTCTCAAGGGTGGCATTTTTCCAGAACTCTCTCTGGGTATCAAGGTAAATAGGAGCGTCTGCTGTTATCAAAGTTTTGTACTTTGATGCAGAAAGGATGTCAAGGATGGAGTCGAAAGTGTGGTTATCGGTAGGTTTTGTGAGAATACCTACATAGTTGTGTGGAGCTGTGTAACGAATCTCCGTGGTTACAGCAGCCATTTGAGTGGCCTCTGCTGTTGTGGAAGAAAATGATGGTTTTGATTTTGGTTTTGCAGATGGCTTCGATTTTGGTTTCATCATTTTTATGAAGAAGATCGAAGAAGATTTTTGGAGTTATGAGAGGGAAACTGCTTTGTGAAGAGAATGTTTGGAATTCAATTCGACAGTGTAATCCTCTGTTTGGATTTAATCAGGGTTTTATTTAGGGAAAAAGTGATTGCTGATGTGGCAGCGGTTATTTTGATCTGAAGGCTAAAAACTGACCACGTGTCAAACATCTGATGAAATGGTAAATGATGGAAGACAGTTGTTTTAACAACTACTGATGGATCAAGCATCAGTAGTTACAACGGTAAAAAAAATGAAATAGTGGATGTATCAGTGGATGAAACAATGATTTTAAACATCAGTGTTTTTGAAGAACAGAGGTTGACACTTTAGCAGTGGACAGACTTTAGAGAGCAGATGTTAAGGCACAACAGCATTTTAGATACAACAGTGGATAAAAAATGAGAATCATTTTTAGCAACTGTTTGTGCAGCAGTGTTTTGACTTTTGACAAACAATGTTAGCATCTGCTTGTTCAGATGTAGAACTTGATTTTGCTTTGTGAAGGCACAATATCTAACATCTGTTGAGCATTTGAGATGCTATTCTTAACAAAATACATTTTAGATGTAAATTATCAAGATTAAATTGCCAGCAGTTATCTACATGGAATTTTGTTCAAGGTTTTGCCAAATGTCTATTATTTTAGACAATGGTTTAGCATCCCAGATGATGAAGACATTTCTACTAGAGCTGCTCATTTTGTGTCTAATTACTGGAACTAGAACATGAGTATCTCAGTAGTCTAAGTCAATTTGCAATCAATTTATGATCAGTGAAAACCTAACTTGAGCTTAACATGATCTTGATATGTGTGCCATTTCCTTTTGATTAGATTTAAGGATAGTAATCTCACCCAAAAAATAAGGAAATTACATCCTGACCAGAGATGAACTTTTACTAAAAAAATGAGTAAAAGATCATAATATATTTTTAAAAAAAATACATCTGGCTTTTATTTTAGAGGAAAACTCCTTAACAAAAATCAAAGGAAGTTTTGAAAATAATCAAAAGGATCCGACAATTTTCCAGTAAATTCATGATCATATTATTCTCAAGTTATTTTGACCATTGTTTGGGTCATTTTCTTGTCAATTGATTGAAAGTTTCTTTTAAGCATAATCACTGGAGATGCCATTGCTACCAGAACAATTTCTGCATTGATGAATGCACACAGTTGCATGATGATGACCACTGATGATCTAACTTTTAAACTTCAAAAGTGTTTTATGCTTATACTCTTTTCTTTTGATTTCAAAAGTTTTTGAGATAGCCACACTTTGAGATTTGTTCATTTTTCTTTTCCCTTTTTACCCTTTTTATTCATATGTTCAGAAATACTCACTAGGAGATTATATTTTGAACATACTTTGTCCATAATCATTTTGAAGCAATGTTTTGAGAGATCTGAACATTTTTTACCATATTTTATTACAGATCTCACATCACTTATGATTAGGACTGTTTTGACACCTTATTTTCTCAATGTGTTTTAGACAAATTCGATTTGGTCCTTTTGAAGGTACTCAACTTGCCTTTGAGCACATGAGAGATTTTGACTAAAGTTTTATTCCCTCTTTTCTATGTCAGCAGTATTCTAGTGTTTTAGATGAACACAAATTTTGCTGAACTGAGGTCCATACTTTAGTGTTTATTGAAAACATCACAAATATCAAAAACAACAATTGAAATCAATTTTGAAAACATCGAACAAACCCGTAATTTTATCAGATATTTTGCAGATCTGAAAACTATGAGTGACATATGCATGATAACACTTGTTGTGTGAGATTTGTGTGTTATATGACATCTTGGTTGATTTACAGAGTATCTGAATAACCATTTTGACCATGATTCACTCTTTACTCTGTTTTTTCAACTGAATACAACCAACCTTAGTATCAATAAATTTTGAGCTGAACTGTTATGTCAAATTGATTGTTAGATCGAATTTGACTGTCCAAGCTCTGATACCAATTGTTGGGATCTGGGGCCGTCATGATTGTGTTTGTTTGCATAAAACTATTAATCAGAACATATGAAATGATATAAGTGCAGCGGAAATGAGTAGCAAACTTTGTAAACACAATCAAAGGAAAGTATAGATTGATAAACAATTGCTTTTCATTGAGTCAAAAGATTTACATAGAAGCAAAAGATTACAATGCAAGCTTACAATCTAAACTCCCCCTCAGCCTGATACACCAGAGCTGGTTGCACAAGATGAAAGGATTGAATTGAGGAGAAAAACTCACTCAAAACGATCAAATATAACAGTACAGAATACTGTCATATTTATAGGCAAACCAAACTACTGATGAGCTTCAGCTGACGTCACCATGATAGTGACATCTAACGACCTAACAAACTATAAACACCGTTCTATACAAACTACTGACATGTAACATCTGATAAATAGTAAAACGCAAAACTAAGGAAAACTACTGCTTCACGTTCCACTGTTGTAGCCTGAGCACAGATGTTGAATCTTCAGTGCAATCTTCAAAGGTGATCAGTCTTTGAGAGAGCAGTGCTTGAGTCTTCAGCAGTACTTAGGAAACAGCAGTAGATAGAGCATCAATGTTTGTCTTCAGCAGTCGTTGGATAATCATCAGAGTTTGGTTTATCAGTTGTTGTAGTTGAGCAACACTTAAGATCCATCAGCTGTTAAATAACCACTGTCAAGGGGAGAGTTTAGAGTAAACTTCTGCTTATTGTGAATCCATTGTTGTGATCAGGTTTTGGCTTTACATTATCTGTTCCTCTGATAGGGTTCAATCCCAACAATAACGGTTCAATATCATCAAATGACCCAACAATATAAAGCCCGTGAAGTTGTACGACTCGGTGTACGTTGGGCCCAACAACCAGCATGTGGCCCAAGAGGCCCAACATATCATTTCGAGTGACCATCAGTTGAGACTAGGAGGTTTCGACTCGCAACATAAGGTCTCGAGTTGTAGTTCCACGGTCTCGAGTTGCAAAAGGGGATTCTCTGTTCATGCATTCATCACTCGAGACTAGGCGGTCTCAAGTCAGGTCTCGAGTCGCAACAAGACCCGTAACCAAGGTCTCAAGTCTTGTTGTTTGTGTGCAAGTGAGGTGTGGTCTCGAGTCAAGACTGTGCGGTCTCAGCTCGCAACCACTGTCGAGACCAAGGACGTAACAGACTTCCTAAATTGCAGTCCATTATCTCCGCATCATACATAACAAGTTTGGCAGTTTCAAATCTGATCAAATATTACATTAAATCAGCAATCATACACGTTCATGAAATATCATCATGATCAACAATTTTTATCAATCATTCTGAATGTTCAAACCGAATCATTGAAGCAGTATTTCAACCATCATTTGTTATCATGCAGTTCTAGATCATTACTTAATAGAAACAACTATCATCGATCATAACCATCATTCAAACTCGATCAAAACTCTTATGTGTAAGAACCCTAACCCACTATTCAATCATCATGACCATTAACAACACATCATCCTTTAAATCGGTTTCCATTACATAATCATACCAACGAGTACATCGTTAAACAGTTCTAGATCATCGACTAACATTACTCATGCCCCTAAATCGATCCTAACAGTTTGTTAGTGCAAGTTTGTTCATCAAGGATTTTACTAACATGCAATCCTAACACAAATCAACATGTAAGAACATAATCAAACATCCACTTATATCGATCAATAGATATTAAGGACTAACACTAACCAGATGAGATGATGAAACCAAGATCTCGAACAAGAAAGCTATGGTATGCCGTCGAGTGAGAGAGAGGAAGAGGGAGTAGGGTTTGCTAGTTTTGTATTTAGTGAGATTATGAGAGCCATACACATAAACCGTGTATGTGTATGCGCTCAACAAGTGAGCCGGGCTTCCATAGGCTCGTTTAGATCGGGTCGAGAATTAGTAGAGAAAGAAGAAATGGGTTCGGCCCACAAGGCTATGTATCATAAAACATGACGTTTAACATTTATCGTTTAAGACAATCAAGCACAATCAAACACGTTAACCATTCAATTATAATCAAACATGCAAGGACTAATACATTGAACTACTGTTGAAAGCACGAGTTGTCATATCATCTCCAACTTGAAAGAAATTTCGTCCCGAAATTTGATAAACAGAAGCGGAGAAGTGAAATGACAAATTAAGATGACTGTGGATTTTCCTCAGGTGCCATATCATCCCCAACTTGAAAGGGAATTTCGTCCCGAAATTCACCAGTTGCATCTGGATTTGACTCGGCCGTTTTGAACCGTTGAGGATACTTGAGCTTCATCTGGTTCTCGCGTTCCCACGTGAACTCTGGTCCACGTCTTGAGTTCCAACGAACTCTCACTATTGGGATTCGACTGTGCTTACGAACCTTGACTTCCCGATCCATGATTTCGATATGTTCCTCGACAAACTGCAACTTGTCATCAATTTTAAGTTCTTGCAACGGCACAACAAGTGTTTCATCAGACAAACACTTTTTCAGGTTCGAGACATGGAAGACATTGATGCGTGTGTAGCGTTATATTTTTTTATGTATATTTTTAGCCCTTTTTACACTTTAGTCAAGTATTAAATTTATAAAACACGATATTTTACTAACACTAAACACACATATGGGCAAGTGCACCCATCGTGAGCGTAGTATAGCGTTGGTAAGTTACCGAGGTCGTCCAAGGACACAAGAGCTTTTAGTACCGGTTTATCCTCAACGTCTAATCAAATCAAAATTTTAGAAAAAAGGTTTAAACATGAAAATAAAAACTAAAAATGCTGAAAATAAAATAAAATAAAAATAAAACAGATAGACAAGATGAATAACTTGGATCTGACTCACCTTTAATGTAACCTTTGATTATTTCCGCACTTTTGCAGTTTTTAAGAGATTATCTTAGTTATAGTAGAAGGCCCCTCTTTTGAAGGTGACGTTACCCTCAACCCAGTAGTTTGAGTCAGCAAGGATACAATCCTAAAGGGTTGGATTATTGGAAGATAATTAATTAAGTTATTAATGCGTAATGTGGTAGGCCCCTCTTTTGAAGGTGACGTTACCCTCGGCTAAGTAGTTTGAGTCAGCAGGGATACAATCTTAAGTAGCCAGGTTAATGTTTTAATAGTAGTTTACATATGAGGGGATCAAGAAATCCGAACCCCCGCCATCCAATACCAGTGGGTATTGAAGGAGGTCCTACTAAGCTTGACCTAGGTCCTTGCAGGATCCATACACTGAACAAGGCAAGACGCTTACCAAACCATTCCCTTAACCCCGACCAGGTAGCCAACATATCTCCATATAGACCGTGGATATATGAATGGTGTAAATCTTTTATTTTATATAGACAGTAAAATAACGCCAAGACACCACGGACAAATGATAAGGAACTTTCACCTTCAACATAAGAAACTAGTTATTAAAGTCATTAATACATAACGAAATAACAAATGCGAAAAGATTAAAAATAAAAAGTATTACGCTAAATGCTTGTCTTCACCAAGTGATGTAAGAGACTTAGGCAAATATGGCCTTTGATTGTCAAGAACTCTTACTATCAATCTTGGATCCCGAGACTACTACACACACACTCTATGATGGATGATGGTGGTGGATGTTGGTTGTGATGGTGGTGGTGGGTGGGTGAAGTGTGAGAGAGGTGGTTTGTCAAGGGATGCATTTGAATTGAACCAAACACCTCTATTTATAGCCTGCACAGAAGCCCAGACACGGCCCCGTGTCCATCCATCTTCTCTTTCTTCATTAAATGCAGTTTGTCTGCATTAGTTGACCACGCCCCCGTGTCTGCTGGGCACGACCCCGTGTGCAGAAGCGTATCTGTACTATCAATATTTGCTTGGATTCTGCGAATCTTAGCGTTAACCACGTCCCCGTGTCCGCTGGGCACGCCCCCGTGTTGGGTGATAGAAGCTTCTACAACTTTGTCTTTTCTGCAGACTCTTGGGCATGCCCCCGTGTTCATTGAGCACGGGGCGTGTTCAGCCTTCTGATCTCTTGTTTTTGCTTGGGAAGATGCTGTCGAGGGGTCGGGCATGCCATGTTTATTCCTTTTCTTGTATTTATGTTAGATTTAGCTGCATTTTTGCTTCTTTTGTTCATTTGAGCTCATTTAATCCTGAAAATACAAAAGGAATACAAAAGCACACTTTTTCCAACATTAGTACTAAAAAAGGGTTAGTTTTATGCCTCATTTGATGTAATTTATATGTTGCATTTTACACACATCAATATCGTGAACGTTACCCAACTCATCAGGTAACTCAAGCCGATAAGCAACCTTGTCGATTCGTTCAAGGATTTTGAATGGTCCAACGTAACCTGGGTTGAGCTTGCCGCGCTTCCCAAAGCACACCACACCCTTCCATGGTGAAACTTTCAACATGACACGATAGCCTACATCGAACTCCAAGGGTTTCCTACGCTTATCAGCATAGCTTTTCAGACGGTTACGCATTGCCGCCATACGATTTCTGATCTGGACAATCTTTTTAGAGGTTTCAAGTACAAGTTCTGGACCTGTAATCTGGCTGTCACCCACCTCAGCCCAACAAAGAGAAGATCAGCTTTTTCGTCCGTATAAAGCCTCGATCTGAGCCACCTGAATACTGAAATGGTAACTGTTGTTATAGGAGAACTCTACCAAGGGCAAGTGTTTTTCCCAACCTTTACCAAAGTAGGTCACACATGCTCGCAACATGTCTTCGAGTGTTTGGATGGTTCGTTCGCTTTGACCATCCGTCTGTGGGTGATAAGCAGTGCTCATGTCAAGACGTGAGCCGAATGATTTGTGCATCGCTTGCCACAAATCAGATATAAAACGTGGATCACGTTCAGAAATGATAGAGGTTGGCACCCCGTGCCTAGAAACCACATCCTTCAAATATATTCCAGTAAGTTGTGAGAACTTGTCAGTTTCCTTGATCGCAAGGAAGTGCGCAGATTTCGTGAGACGGTCAACGATTACCCAGATGGTATCATTTCTGTTTTGATTTCTTGGCAATCCAGTGACGAAGTCCATAGCAATTTGTTCCCATTTCCACATGGGTATTTCAGGTTGCTGAAGCAATCCGGACGGTTTCTGGTATTCTACCTTGACCTTCGCACAAGTCAAGCACTTGCCCACATACACCGCTATGTGGGCTTTCATTTTCGGCCACCGATATAGAACTTTTAGGTCCTGATACATCTTATCAGACCCCGGGTGAACAGAGTAACGAAACTTGTGTGCTTCGTCCATCACAAGTTCTCTGAGGTTCCCGTACAAAGGGACCCATATTCGCTCCATGAAATAATGCATACCGTCAGATCTTTCCACAAGTTGCTTCTCCAAACCTAGCATCTCTTCAGCTTTAAGGTTCTCGTCTGTCAACGCTTCAGCTTGGGCAGATCGGATCTGGTCAGGTAGATTAGAATAAATGGTGAGCTACAAAGCATGGACACGTTTGGGTTTCATTTCCTTTCGACTCAGGGCATCAGCTACAACGTTAGCTTTGCCTGGATGATACTTGATGGCACAATCGTAGTCATTTAAGAGTTCCACCTAGCGACGCTGTCGCATATTCAACTCCTTCTGATCAAAGATATGCTGAAGGCTCTTATGGTCGGTATAAATAGTGCATTTAGTACCGTACAAGTAATGCCTCCAGATTTTCAGTGCAAAAACCACAGCCCCCAATTCCAAGTCGCGAGTCGTGTAATTCTTCTCATGAATCTTCAACTGTCGAGAAGCGTAGGCTATCACCTTCTCGCGTTGCATTAGCACGCAACCGAGACCCTGAATAGAAGCATCGCAGTACACACGAAATCTTCAGTACCCTCAGGTAAGGACAGGATTGGTGCACTGCAGAGCTTTTGTTTTAAAATTTGAAAGGCATCCTCCTGCTTTGTTCCCCAAGAATATACCACGCCTTTCTATGTTAATGCGGTGGGAGGTTGAGCGATCTTGGAGAAGTCTTTGATAAATCTGTGATAGTATCCAGTGAGACCAACAAATTGTCGCACCTCCAAAGGATTCTTCGGTGCCGCCTAATTTCTGATAGCATCAATCTTAGCAGGATCCACGTGTATCCACGATTCATTAACAATGTGGCCTAGGAAGTGTACTTCCCGAATCCAGAAGTCACACTTAGAGAATTTCACATAGAGTTGCTCCTTCCACAAGAGCTCCAGGATAAGACACAAGTGCCGCTCGTGGTTCTCCTTGCTCTTAGAGTAGATCAGGATGTCATCGATAAACACGATGATGAAATTGCCGAGATACGGCTTGCACACACGGTTCATTAAGATCCATGAAAACCGCTGGTGCGTTGGTCAACCCGAATGGCATGACCAAGAACTCGTAATGGCCATTCCGCGTACGAAAAGCTGTCTTAGGGACATCCTCCTCTCGGACTCTCATCTGATGATAGCCAGATCTTAAATCGATCTTCGAATAGAAACTTGACCCTTGCAATTGGTCAAATAGATCATCGATACGTGGTAGAGGGTAATGGTTCGTGACGATAACCTTGTTGAGTTCCCGGTAGTCGATACACATATGAAAGGATTCATCTTTCTTCTTCACGAATAGGACTGGGGCTCCCCAAGGTGAAGAACTGGGTCGGATGAAGCCCCTATCTAGCAGCTCTTGAAGATGATTAGACAGTTCTTGCAACTCCCCTGGTGCAAGACGATAAGGAGCACGAGCGATCGAGGCTGCTCCTGGAGTAAGGCCGATCTGAAATTCCACCTGACGGTGAGGAGGCAAGCCTGGGAGTTCTTCGGGAAACACGTCAGGAAACTCACGGACAACGGGTAAATCTTCGATATTTATTTCCTTGGGTTGTGTGTCGGTGATTAGTGCTAAGATAGCAGGATAGCCCTTCCGTAAGCACTTCTGGGCTTTCATAGCCGAAATTGTCACACCCCCAAAATCCACCATGCGGAGTATCACCGCTTCGAGGCGTGACATTACCAGGATCGAGCCACCAATCATATTGAACAACGTAATTAAGTAAATAAAACCAACCACAATACAATTGGTGACCAAAAGCTAGTTAACCAAGTTTAAATTAAACAGCGGAAGCATAAACGTAATTCCAAAAAACATAAGTCCATAGTTCATAAGTTTAAAGTCCAAAGCGTAAGTTTAATGAGTTCATAAGGATTTAAATATTAAGCACGGAACACAACAGTCCGTATCCCACAACGACTCTTTCCTCATGCAAGCTCCAAGCATTTAATGACCTGTAAGGCATGTAACAACGAGTCAATAACAAAGTTGAGTGAGTTCACGTTTGGTTGTTTAGTTTTAAATTGTTTCCGAAAACTTGGTTTGTCTTTCGTTGGCGTATTTGCCATGGGGGTTACCCCGTAGTTGAAAGTAAAATTAACCAGTTCATTCGTTATTACCCAAACCATATCCATGATCAGTGGGGGCTTCCCCATGTGAACCACTAGACCTTACCATATCGACTACTAACGCAAATAAGTTGTGCCCTACGTCAGTGTCTATCATCACTGACCGTTTGCCATAGTCCATTAGTACACGCCCGTCCGACTGGCACGGTGTGAGGTTTGTTAAACCTAATAGCGCTATTAACTAATGACCCGCTCGCCATTGGCCTCGGCGATTAAGTCGATATAAATTGAGGGACTTCATGATAGAGTTTTGTCTAGTAAGTTTAAGGTTGTTTGTGACACTCTAGGTTTTTCCGAACAAACACCTTGTAATATTTTTGTGTATATATATGTTATTAAATGGAAACGTGATCTTTTTGCATGATATGTGTTGTGTATGTATTATATATATAGGTGTACGCGTATTAACTAGTGAGTCGAGACCATGACTCGCAACCACTCGGTTGCGAGTGGGCCACTCGGTCTCGAGTGGGCCTCTTGGGCCGTAACCGGTTTGGGCCGAAACCCCTTAGCCTACTTCGAAACCTTGCATATAAATCCCCAACATTTCCCCACTTACCTTCATTTGTTACACAACACACAAACACACTCCTTCTATTCTCTCTCAACTAGAAAACCCCAAACAACATCCCATTCTCTTCCAACTTTCGGATCAAGCAAGGATCTCGGACAAGATCATCATCATTCGGACACTTTACTTTCTCGGTTCCCTTCTTTTGTTTCGGCTCCTTCTTCTCAACCGGTTAGTGTTATTATTGTGTGCATAGGACTTATGTATGTTGAATGAACTAGAAAAGGCTTGGTTAGTAGTGTTATGCATGATTTTTGGGTGATTTGTGAAGTTTGACTATATGTGTAAAACCTTATGTATGAATACTGGCTAACATGCTTAAAGATGGCTAGATAATGGTAGTTTAAGAGTATTCATGGCTAACCATACTATGCTTCATTATTTCTTGCAAATGATGTTGTTGAACATAAGATTTCGGCTACAAAGTGTATGTTTCTTTGTTCTTGCATGATAATCTTGTTAAAATATGTGATTTTCGGTTCAAAAATGTGTGATTATGTTAAGATGAAAACCCTAGAAATCTATGAACTTGTGATGAACTTGTTGAATATGGTTTGAAGATTTCAAAAAGGGCAAAGTTTGATCTATTTTTACTAATAGACTGATTAGGAAAAGTTGTTAGTTGAACCTTATTGGCTATTACTCGATTTGGGCCTGATTACATAGTACAACTTGGACTGATGTACCTGAATCAACACGTGAACATGAAAGGGACAGCATTACGACTCGCAACCACACAGTAGCGACTCGCAACCACAGCGTGATAACTCGAGATCACACGGTTGCGACTCGCAACCATAGCGTGACAACTCGAAACCACACGATTGCGACTCGAGACTACGACGGTTGCGACTCGTAATCACAGCGTGACAACTCGAGACTACGACGGTTGCGACTCGCAACCACAGCGTGACAAGCCGAGACCTCCTGGTTGCGACTCGAGATCACCTGGTTGCGACTGGGCTGTCCACTTTGGTTATTGGGCCATTATGTGTAATATGGGCTACCTGTTGACTGGACTGTGTGTTACTGTTTGATTGCGTAAATGTTAGGGCCGGCCCAATAACCCACTGTTTACTTATATGCATGATACGTGGTAGTAATGTGTAAGTTTTTACGTGAATGCTTGTACACCGAACCTGACCTATACCGGTAACCATGCTAGGACGTGGTGACCAGCGTGTTTGACAAGTGACCTAATCTGCCGAGCAACCTAAGGTGAGTTCACACACTAAAAGCATGCGTCCCGCGGAGGGACACGAACAAACTACCAACTTTGGGAAAAACACTTTTGACCCATTACTCCGGGGGAAAACAGAATGGGTAATTACTATCTCCGGGGGAGATACGTTTGGATATTATTTATAAATCACAACTAGCCATGCTAAACGAAACTCTATCACTTTAAGTCCCTGCTTACAATACCGATTAATCGCCGGGGGCGAACGGGTTATTAGTTGATAGCGCTATTAGGTTTGACAACCTCACACCGTGACCGGGGGAGATCGGGCGTGAACTAGTAGACCTTGCAACATGGTCAATGACGATAGACATTGACTCGGGGCACGATAATATTCCGTCAACAGTTTCGGTATCTACAGTTTAGTGAGCTTACAGATGGGGTAGCTCCCCACAACGTGATTATAAATGCTTTATCTAAACAACTTAAGTTTTTGGGAAACTAAAACTGGACAACTAGTGAACTCACTCAGCATTATTGTTGACCCCTTTACTGCATGCTTTGCAGGTAACCCGTGACTGAGGAGCTGCTGCTTGGGGATGTGTAGTGTTCGTCAAACCCGTGTGTTGGGTTTATCTATCTTGAACTAAGGACTATCTTTAAAACTTTTTGGTTTATGCTTCCGCTGTCTTGTTAAACTAATTATCGAACTTAAACTACGATGTTGCTAACTACTCTGGATATTAAATATTTCTACTATTAATTCAATGCTCAGTATAATTGGTGGCTGGATCCTGGTCAGTCACGCCTCCAAGCGGTGGTGTTCCGCATGTGGAGTTTGGGGGTGTGACAGATTGGTATCAGAGCCATTGGTTATAGTGAACTTGGTTTTAAAAAGGGGAAAATCTTTTTGGGAAAAACCAGACTATAACCTGTGACTCGCGACGCCACTACACTCCAAGTGCAAGGCTCAACACATTTGACCTCATAGCTCGGACCAGTGTTTACTTGTTCGCTTACCTTATGATTCCTGTTTTGCTATACGTACTAGTGTGCCTAATTAGATAGATACACCTCTTCCTTCTATCTCATTCTCGCTACATTACAACATCACACTCATACTGTGTTTTCTGGTTATGAAGACAATGAGTGGACGCGGCAGAGGAAACATCAACATGACTCAGGCTCAATTCACTAACCTGCTTAACACGGTGGCTGCAGCTTTCGCAGCTCACCCTGGAGGTCAGCATGCACCTGCGCAACCACCCGTGTGTACTTTCAAAACTTTCATGGATTGCAAGCCTCTCCCTTTCAACGGCACTGAGGGTGCCATAGGGCTTCTGCACTGGATTGAGAAAGTTGAAGCTGTCTTTGCTATCTGTGAGTGTCCCCCTGCGAATTGGGTGAAGTTTGCTACTGCTACGCTTGAAGGAAGCGCGCTTTCCTGGTGGAAGGCGCAAATTCAGATGTTTGGGTTAGAAACTGCTAATGCTACTGCGTGGGAGGATTTCAAGGACATGATTAAGGAGGAGTACTGTCACCGGGATGACATCCACAAACTTGAGAACGAGTACTATGCGCTTAAGATGGTTGGGTCAGAGATTGAAACCTACACCAAGCTGTCCAATGACTATGCTGCTCTTTGCCCAAACATGTCTCGACCGATGTATCGAAGAATCGAACTGTACGTCAAGGGTTTGGCTCCAGAAATTCGAAGTCATGTAACTTCAGCCAACCTCACTGCCATTCAGCCAATCGTTCGACTTGCTCACAAACTCACTGATCAGGCCGTAGAAGAGGGCAGGTTGCCCAAAAGGATCAGTGCTACTGTCGGAACTTCTAGTGACAACAAGCGTAAGTGGGAAGGAAATCAAAGCAAGGATGCTAACCCCACTCAGGCCCCAGCACAGCAAAGGAAAACAGAAAATAACAAGGGCACTCAACAACAGGGTGGCTATCGCGGTAACCACCCCAAGTGCAACAAGTGCAATCGACATCACAGTGGGCCTTGTGGGAAAGGTCAGTGTCAGCGATGTAACAAAATGGGGCATGAGGCCAAGGACTGTAGGAGTCCACGTCCCGTGGGGCAGAACCAGCAGCAACAACATCACGGGAATGCCAAGGGTTGTTTCCAGTGTGGAGCTGAGGGGCACTTTAAGAAGAATTGCCCTGAACTGAACCAGAACCGCAACAACAATCAGGGAGCTGGGAACAACGATCAGAACAACAATGCTGGGAATGGTGCTAGAGGAAGGGCTTTTGTGATTGGAGCTGGTGAAGCGAGGAATGACCCCAATGTCGTGGCGGGTAAGTTCCTACTCGATGATCGTTATGTTTCTGTATTATTTGATTCTGGAGCCGATGCTAGTTATGTGTCCCTACGTATTAGTAAGAAGCTTAAGCGTCCGCTTTCGTTACTAAGTTCTCATCATATCGTCGAGTTAGCTAATGGTAGAAACATCGAGGCCTCACATGTTATCAAGGGCTGCAAGCTAGAATTGTCTGGTCAGACATTTAGTATCGATCTTTTCCCTGTTACTCTTGGAAGCTTCGACGTCGTCATTGGTATGGATTGGTTATCCAAGCATCGCGCTGAGATCCTCTGTCAAGAGAAAGCAGTTCGTATCCCCCGCCGTTCTGGCAAACCCCTCATTGTAAAAGGTGGCAAAGGCGGAGAAATCTCTGGCGTTATCTCGTTCTTGAAAGCCCAGCAGTGTTTACGAAAAGGGCACACCGCTATCTTAGCACTCGTCACCGACACCCACGAAAAGGAAAAGAGGATTGAAGATTTTCCGGTAGTACGTGACTATCCCGAGGTATTTCCTGAGGAACTACCTGGACTCCCTCCCCACCGTCAGGTTGAATTCCAAATCGAGCTAGCTCCCGGAGCAGCGCCAATAGCTCGTGCACCTTATCGACTAGCCCCCGCAGAATTGAAGGAACTCTCTACACAACTACAGGAACTATTGGATAAAGGGTTTATCCGCCCTAGTTCATCACCCTGGGGAGCACCGGTACTCTTTGTTAAAAAGAAGGATGGCACGTTCCGGATGTGCATTGACTATCGTGAGCTGAACAAGGTTACCATCAAGAATCGTTACCCTCTCCCGCGAATTGACGACCTATTCGATCAGTTGCAAGGATCTAGCTACTACTCTAAGATCGACCTGCGATCAGGCTATCATCAGCTAAGGGTCCGTAATGAAGACATCTCCAAAACGGCATTCAGAACTCGCTATGGTCATTATGAATTCCTTGTTATGCCCTTTGGAATGACCAACGCGCCTGCGGTATTCATGGATCTCATGAACCGAGTGTGCAAACCTTACCTCGACAAATTCGTGATCGTGTTTATCGACGACATCCTGATCTACTCGAAAAGTCAAGAAGAGCATGAACAGCACCTACGCCTTATCCTCGAACTCCTTCGCAATGAGCAACTGTATGCCAAGTTCTCGAAATGCGACTTCTGGCTTCGAGAAGTCCATTTCCTTGGACACGTGGTTAACAAGGATGGAATTCACGTCGACCCTGCAAAGATCGACTCTATAAAGAATTGGCCTACCCCTAAGACTCCGACCGAAGTCCGCTAATTCTTGGGACTAGCAGGGTACTATCGAAGATTTATCATGGGATTCTCAAAGATCGCTCAGCCTCTCACGGCTCTTACTCAGAAGGGTATGGTTTACAAATGGGGTGAAGCTCAGGAAACCGCATTTCAGAAACTAAAGGATAACCTCTGTAGTGCTCCTATTCTCTCGTTACCTGAAGGAACGGACGACTTTGTGGTCTACTGCGATGCATCCATCCATGGACTCGGTTGTGTGTTAATGCAACGCGACAAAGTTATTGCCTACGCCTCACGACAACTCAAGACACACGAAAGGAACTACACAACGCATGATTTGGAACTGGGAGCAGTGATCTTTGCTCTTAAGATATGGAGACATTACCTGTACGGTACCAAGTGCACTATTTACACCGATCACAGGAGCCTCGAGCATATCTTTAGGCAAAAGGAATTAAACATGCGACAACGTCGATGGGTCGAACTCTTGAATGATTATGAATGCGCCATCAAGTATCATCCGGGCAAGGCCAATGTCGTGGCAGACGCCCTCAGCCGAAAAGACACTACGCCCAAGCGCGTGCGAGCGTTACAACTTACCATCCAGTCTAACCTCCCTACCCAGATTCGAAATGCTCAGATTGAAGCTCTGAAACCGGAAAACATCAGGGCTGAGTCCCTGCGAGGATCCAGACAACGACTAGAGCAAAAAGAAGACGGCGCCTACTATGTGGCAGGACGCATTTGGGTCCCACTTTACGGAGATCTACGAGAGCTTGTGATGGACGAAGCCCATAAGTCCCGTTATTCAGTGCATCCTGGTTCAGATAAGATGTACCACGACTTAAGGACCACTTACTGGTGGCCTGGCATGAAAGCCCACATAGCAGCATACGTTAGCAAATGTTTGACCTGCGCAAGAGTCAAGACTGAGTATCAGAAACCAGCAGGCCTACTCCAACAACCAGAAATCCCGAAGTGGAAATGGGAACAAATTTCCATGGATTTTGTTACGGGGCTACCTAGATCCCAACGCGGGAATGACACTATTTGGGTGATAGTAGATCGATTGACTAAGTCTGCACACTTTCTGGCCATTAAGGAAACAGACAAGTTTTCTACCTTGGCGGAGATTTACTTAAAGGAAGTAGTTTCGAGGCACGGGGTGCCAACCTCAATTATTTCCGACCGAGACGCTCGTTTTACTTCGGAATTGTGGCAAGCTATGCACAAATCCTTTGGCTCACGTTTGGACATGAGCACCGCCTATCACCCACAAACGGATGGACAGTCCGAACGCACCATCCAAACCCTGGAAGACATGCTTAGAGCATGTGTGATCGATTTTGGCAAGAACTGGGAGAAGCATTTACCGCTGGTAGAATTCTCCTACAACAACAGCTACCACACTAGTATTCAGGCGGCATCTTTTGAGGCATTGTACGGTCGTAAATGCCGATCACCTCTTTGTTGGGCGGAAATAGGTGATAGTCAACTCACAGGCCCAGAACTGGTGGTAGATACAACGGAAAAGATTTCCCAGATCAGACAACGCATGGCGGCAGCTCGTGACCGTCAGAAAAGCTACGCTGATAAGCGTAGGAAACCGCTAGAATTCCAGGTCGGGGACCGGGTTCTACTTAAAGTCTCACCCTGGAAGGGTGTGGTTCGTTTCGGTAAACGAGGCAAGCTGAATCCACGATATGTTGGACCATTCGAAATTACCGAGAAAATCGGTAAGGTTGCTTATAGATTGAACCTGCCTGCAGAGCTGAGTGCAGTGCACAATGTCTTTCACGTGTCTAATCTGAAGAAGTGTCTGTCGGATGAAACACTCGTAATTCCTTTCAAGGAACTAACCATTGACGAACAGCTACACTTTACTGAGGAACCGATTGAAATCACTGATCGAGAGATCAAAATCCTCAAACGTAGCCAAATACCTCTCGTGCGAGTTCGTTGGAACTCACGACGTGGCCCAGAGTTTACCTGGGAACGGGAAGACCAGATGAAGTCCAAGTACCCACAGTTGTTCCCAAACGAAAACCCCAGCACTGAAGCTACAACCGAATTTCGGGACGAAATTCCAAACTAACGGGGGGATGATGTGACACCCCGTTGAAACACGCTAGCTTGGCAGTGGCTGCCTTAACTTTCGGGACGAAAGTTCTTAAAACTTGGGGATAATGTGACACTCTAGGTTTTTCCGAACAAACACCTTGTAATATTTTTGTGTATATATATGTTATTAAATGGAAACGTGATCTTTTTGCATGATATGTGTTGTGTATGTATTATATATATAGGTGTACGCGTATTAACTAGTGAGTCGAGACCATGACTCGCAACCACTCGGTTGCGAGTGGGCCACTCGGTCTCGAGTGGGCCTCTTGGGCCGTAACCGGTTTGGGCCGAAACCCCTTAGCCTACTTCGAAACCTTGCATATAAATCCCCAACATTTCCCCACTTACCTTCATTTGTTACACAACACACAAACACACTCCTTCTATTCTCTCTCAACTAGAAAACCCCAAACAACATCCCATTCTCTTCCAACTTTCGGATCAAGCAAGGATCTCGGACAAGATCATCATCATTCGGACACTTTACTTTCTCGGTTCCCTTCTTTTGTTTCGGCTCCTTCTTCTCAACCGGTTAGTGTTATTATTGTGTGCATAGGACTTATGTATGTTGAATGAACTAGAAAAGGCTTGGTTAGTAGTGTTATGCATGATTTTTGGGTGATTTGTGAAGTTTGACTATATGTGTAAAACCTTATGTATGAATACTGGCTAACATGCTTAAAGATGGCTAGATAATGGTAGTTTAAGAGTATTCATGGCTAACCATACTATGCTTCATTATTTCTTGCAAATGATGTTGTTGAACATAAGATTTCGGCTACAAAGTGTATGTTTCTTTGTTCTTGCATGATAATCTTGTTAAAATATGTGATTTTCGGTTCAAAAATGTGTGATTATGTTAAGATGAAAACCCTAGAAATCTATGAACTTGTGATGAACTTGTTGAATATGGTTTGAAGATTTCAAAAAGGGCAAAGTTTGATCTATTTTTACTAATAGACTGATTAGGAAAAGTTGTTAGTTGAACCTTATTGGCTATTACTCGATTTGGGCCTGATTACATAGTACAACTTGGACTGATGTACCTGAATCAACACGTGAACATGAAAGGGACAACATTACGACTCGCAACCACACAGTAGCGACTCGCAACCACAGCGTGATAACTCGAGATCACACGGTTGCGACTCGCAACCATAGCGTGACAACTCGAAACCACACGATTGCGACTCGAGACTACGACGGTTGCGACTCGTAATCACAGCGTGACAACTCGAGACTACGACGGTTGCGACTCGCAACCACAGCGTGACAAGCCGAGACCTCCTGGTTGCGACTCGAGATCACCTGGTTGCGACTGGGCTGTCCACTTTGGTTATTGGGCCATTATGTGTAATATGGGCTACCTGTTGACTGGACTGTGTATTACTGTTTGATTGCGTAAATGTTAGGGCCGGCCCAATAACCCACTGTTTACTTATATGCATGATACGTGGTAGTAATGTGTAAGTTTTTACGTGAATGCTTGTACACCGAACCTGACCTATACCGGTAACCATGCTAGGACGTGGTGACCAGCGTGTTTGACAAGTGACCTAATCTGCCGAGCAACCTAAGGTGAGTTCACACACTAAAAGCATGCGTCCCGCGGAGGGACACGAACAAACTACCAACTTTGGGAAAAACACTTTTGACCCATTACTCCGGGGGAAAACAGAATGGGTAATTACTATCTCCGGGGGAGATACGTTTGGATATTATTTATAAATCACAACTAGCCATGCTAAACGAAACTCTATCACTTTAAGTCCCTGCTTACAATACCGATTAATCGCCGGGGGCGAACGGGTTATTAGTTGATAGCGCTATTAGGTTTGACAACCTCACACCGTGACCGGGGGAGATCGGGCGTGAACTAGTAGACCTTGCAACATGGTCAATGACGATAGACATTGACTCGGGGCACGATAATATTCCGTCAACAGTTTCGGTATCTACAGTTTAGTGAGCTTACAGATGGGGTAGCTCCCCACAACGTGATTATAAATGCTTTATCTAAACAACTTAAGTTTTTGGGAAACTAAAACTGGACAACTAGTGAACTCACTCAGCATTATTGTTGACCCCTTTACTGCATGCTTTGCAGGTAACCCGTGACTGAGGAGCTGCTGCTTGGGGATGTGTAGTGTTCGTCAAACCCGTGTGTTGGGTTTATCTATCTTGAACTAAGGACTATCTTTAAAACTTTTTGGTTTATGCTTCCGCTGTCTTGTCAAACTAATTATCGAACTTAAACTACGATGTTGCTAACTACTCTGGATATTAAATATTTCTACTATTAATTCAATGCTCAGTATAATTGGTGGCTGGATCCTGGTCAGTCACGCCTCCAAGCGGTGGTGTTCCGCATGTGGAGTTTGGGGGTGTGACATTGTTGTCCTACCCAAGGAGGACGAACGTACGTAGTTCTACCCAAGGAGAATACGCAAGATTAATATTGGCATCCTACCTATGGAGGATGGCCGTACATATCCTACCCAAGGAGGATATGTAGATTTCGTTTTAAATTCTTTAACCCATTCCCAACCACCGGGAATCCCATGCCTTAGAAAGTATGTGAACTCACCTCGGTTTGCTCGGTTAGATTCTCAAATATAGCTAACAGTCAAGGTCGGTCAATCACGTCCTAATATGATTATCAGTTAGTTTATTAGTGACTTCAAATAAGCACAAAGTTCCTACACGCGTCTATCACATAACATGCATCACTTTAACGGTTCACGCTCATATAAACATTCTACCTATAGCTACTCAAGAACAAGCACACGATATTGCACATATTACTTTCATTGACATATAACATGTTAGATCATCCTCAGATAACATACTCGACATTTAGACACGCAATCTACTACTTATGTCATTTCAGCTTTACTATCCAAAACTGGGCTGTTTTCGGGCATTTTAATAAAATAGTTATCTTACTTCAAAAATTCACAACTTTTTACAGAAGGTGCTAAACGACCCAAATATTATTGTATAAAAATCTCGGGATCCAATTCATCACCAATACTTTATAACAATTCATTTTCCGGACTGCAATCAGAAACATTACTTTCTGACTGCAGTCCACGGAATAATTCATTAAAAATTCATTGTAAGTCGGATTGACGAAATTCCAGTGGGACAATTACTATGACATCAGTGCCCATCTACAGTACCAATTTCGTGACCTAGTTCTACTCAGGTTTCAAGTTGTGATGAAGAATATAACACATATTTTCAGCAGCAAAAATGCAGCTTTAGCTGCTGTTACAAAATGACACTTTAAAAATAGTAAACGAAGTCCAAAAATTATGATTCTAGTGCCATTAGAACCGTATTTCATAATACATAAATCTAGGCTTCAGAAAATACAGTTTTCGTATCATTAAAGTCCTGTTACAGCCAACTGAAGTTGGCTGTAATCACCAATCAGACTCCTGTTTTCAACTTTTAGCTTTCTAACTCGTGTTCGATCGATTCCGTTAACATGTTTAGTGATCACAACAACATCAAACATCAATATTAACAAGCAAATCATCAGATAATCAACAAGAATCAAAACAACTTCATATTAACATCATGTTTTCATCTTACTTCATCATTATGTTACTTTATATTCAAGACTTTGTTTATGACCCTATAGTGTTCATGGATTCTCATCATCAAATAACTATTAACCACTTAAATAACATGAAAAATGAATGGATCTAATTCTTACCACTAGCTCAAGGCTAGAGGAGTTCGAGTGTAGAAAAGTGGTGGTTAATAGCAAATGGAGGAGGTCCTTCCACTTCCAAGAAACACCAAGCTTCGATGTGCACCTTGTATCACCTATGTATGGCCTTGGAAAGCTTGAAGGAAAATCGAAAAGGGTGGTGGTGACAAGAGGGGTGTTCGGCCGAGAGTAATGGAGGGAGAGAGAGAGAGAGAGAGAGAGAGAGAGAGAGAGGTGTTTGTGCTGAAGAAGATGATCAAGAGTGAAGGACTTGTGGATTAAATAAGAAAACTCCCAACACTCATTTGTCCAATGTATAACATGCTCCCTACTCACCAACATGATTTAATAAAAAAATAAAAGAAATCCATGGGTGAGTTACCCATGGTAACCGTCCCAAGTGGGGGGGGGGGTATAAGGTTGGTTTCTAATGGCATAGTTACTATCTAGTTAGAGACACAAATGTTTAGTTAGTGGTTGTGATGTGTAATATAATATAAGATGTGTTAGGGTGTTCGGGGACCCTAACTAGCTCAGAACAGTAAAAACAATGTGTTTGGCAATATTTTTACGTTTCGGGTAAAGTCCGGTTGTTCGGTTTGACACTGTTCCATTAAAGTGCTTAATTAATCCGTAAAGTGTCTTTTATATATATTTTTGTAACACTTTTAATTTCTAACACTTAGGAAAACACACAGGGCTATTTAATGACTTTTCTGTACGCTACTAGTATGTTAACAAGTACATGTAAGTATAACACATAAATCAGAGAGCAGTTAAGCACTTTAATTATCATTAATAAATTGTACGGAATACATGGAATTACGAGGGTTGTCACATTCTCCCCTTGTTAAGAAAATTTCGTCCTGAAATTTAGCACGTGGTTACTGAGGAAGCTAGTTAAGTTGCGTTGTTTTCCTGGTTTTCCTGGGGTGTCACATCATCCCCCGTTGATTTGGAATTTCATCCCGAAATTCTGCAGTAGCTTCAGCCTCAGTAGTGGTTGCACTTTTCTTAAATAGCTGGGGATACTTGAGTTTCATTTGGTCTTCTCGTTCCCAGGTATACTCTGGGCCACGACGGGAATCCCAACGAACTCGGACGAGAGGTATTCTGGTACGCTTGAGAATCTTAACATCTCGATCCGTAATCGCTACTGGTTCTTCGACGAATCACAGCTGGTCGTCGATAGTGAGCTCCTTGAGAGGAACTATGAGGGTCTCATCCGACAAACACTTCTTCAGATTTGACACGTGGAATACGTTGTGAACTCCGCTGAGTTCTTCAGGTAGATTCAACCTGTAGGCCACCTTGCCAATTTTCTCAATGATTTCGAACGGTCCGAGATTACGCGGATTGAGTTTGCCTCGTTTGCCAAAACGGACTACACCTTTCCAAGGTGAGACCTTGAGTAGCACCCGATCCCCAACCTGGAACTCGAGTGGCTTTCTTCGCTTATCAGCATAGCTTTTCTGACGGCCGCGAGCTGCCGCCATTCGTTGTCGTATCTGAGCAATCTTCTCGGTTGTATCCACTACAAGTTCTGGGCCAGTGATTTGACTGTCACCAACTTCTGCCCAACAGAGAGGTGACCGGCACTTCCGTCCATACAATGCCTCGAATGGAGCGGCCTGGATGCTGGTGTGGTAACTGTTGTTATATGAAAACTCCACTAACGGGAGATGCTTTTCCTAGCCGTTACCAAAATCGATTACACATGCCCTAAGCATGTCTTCAAGAGTCTGGATGGTGCGTTCAGATTGCCCATCCGTCTGTGGGTGATAAGCGGTGCTCATATCTAAACGTGAGCCAAAAGACTTGTGCATAGCTTGCCACAGTTCAGATGTAAAACGCGCGTCACGATCAGAAATGATGGAGGTTGGCACTCCGTGCCTTGATACCACTTCTTTTAGGTAGATGTCTGCTAGAGTAGAAAACTTATCCGTTTCCTTGATGGCCAGAAAATGTGCAGACTTGGTCAGTCGATCCACGATCACCCAAATGGTATCATTTCCACGTTGAGATCTGGGCAGGCCAGTAACGAAATCCATGGAAATCTGCTCCCATTTCCATTTAGGTATCTCTGGTTGTTGAAGTGGGCCTGATGGTTTCTGGTATTCGACCTTGACCCTAGCACAAGTCAAACATTTACTGACGTAGGTTGCTATGCTGGCTTTCATACCAGGCCACCAGTATGTAGTCTTTAGATCGTGGTACATCTTATCCGAATCAGGATGTACTGAATAACGAGACTTATGTGCTTCATCCATCACAAGCTCGCGTAAATCTCCATAAAGTGGAACCCAGATGCGTCCGTTAACATAGTAGGCGCCATTTTCCCTTTGTTCTAGTCGCTTCCTCGATCCTCATAGGGACTCAGCCCTGATGTTCTCTGCTTTCAATGCTTCAACCTGAGCATCGCGAATCTGATCGGGAAGGTTGGATTGGATGGTAAGCTGTAACGCACGTACACGCTTAGGTATAGTATCCTTTCGACTGAGGGCGTCAGCCACAACATTGGCCTTGCCCGGATGGTACTTGATAGCGCATTCATAGTCGTTCAAAAGTTCGACCCATCGGCGTTGTCGCATGTTCAATTCCTTTTGCTTGAAGATATGCTCGAGACTCCTGTGATCGGTGTAAATGGTGCACTTGGTACCGTACAGGTAATGTCTCCATATCTTAAGTGCGAAAACAACTGCTCCCAATTCCAGGTCGTGTGTAGTGTAGTTCTTTTCGTGAACTTTAAGTTGGCGTGATGCGTAGGCAATGACCTTGTCATGTTGCATCAGCACGCAACCAAGTCCTTGGATAGAAGCGTCACAATAAACCACAAAATCATCTGTGCCTTCAGGCAATGAGAGGATAGGTGCGCTACAAAGTCTATCTTTCAGGTGCTGAAATGCGGACTCCAGTGCATCACCCTAATGATAGGTGACACCCTTCTGAGTCAGTGAAGTGAGAGGTTGCGCAATCTTTGAGAAATCTTTGATAAATCTTCTGCAATATCCAGCTAAACCCAAGAATTGGCGGATTTCTGTTGATGTACGGGGTGCAGGCCAGTTCCTGATCGAGTCAACCTTGGATGGATCAAAATGAATTCCATCCTTGTTTACCACATGGCCTAGAAAGTGGACTTCGCGAAGCCAGAAGTCACATTTCAAAAACTTGGCATACAACTGCTCTTTTCGGAGAAGTTCCATAATAAGCCTCAGATGTTGCTCGTGTTCCTCCTGACTCTTAGAATAGATCAGGATGTCATCGATGAACACTATGAAAAACTTATCCAGGTAAGGATTACACACTCGGTTCATGAGATCCATGAAGACCGCTGGTGCATTCGTTAATACGAAAGGCATAACTAGAAACTCGTAATGGCCGTAACGAGTTCTGAATGCTGTTTTGGAGACGTCCTCCTCTCGGACTCTCAGCTGATGGTAGCCTGACCTTAGGTCAATCTTAGAATAGAAACTCGACCCTTGCAACTGGTCGAACAAGTCATCAATGCGTGGAAGAGGATAACGATTCTTCACGGTCACCTTGTTGAGTTCGCGGTAGTCAATACACATTATGAAGGTACCGTCTTTCTTCTTTACGAATAACACTGGAGCTCCCCATGGCGAAGAACTAGGACGTATGAAACTCTTTTCCAAGAGTTCTTGTAGTTGCGTAGATAGTTCTTCGAGTTCTGATAGAGCTAGACGATAAGGTGCTCGAGCTACTGGTGCTGCTCCAGGAGCTAGCTCGATTTGAAACTCAACTTGGCGATGAGGCGGAAGACCAGTTAATTCCTCAGGAAATACCTCAGGAAAGTCGCGTACAATAGGAATGTCTTCTATCTTCCTTTCTTACGAGGATGTATCAGAAACGAGGGCTAGAATGGCGGTGTGGCCCTTTCGCAAACACTTCTGGGCTTTAAGGAAAGAGATGATGCCTACAACAGCACCACCCTTGTCGCCACGAATCACGAGGGGTTCTTTACCAGAACGAGGGATACAGACGATTTTCTCCTTGCAAATAATCTCCTCTTGGTGTTGAGATAACCAATCCATCCCAATGACGACGTCAAAACTACCCAGAATGATAGGAATGAGGTCGATAGAAAAGGTCTGATCGGCAAGGACATGCTTGCAACCCTTAACTACCTGTGTAGCCTCTAAACTTTTACCATTTGCTAACTCTACGATGTGCTTGGTGTTCAAAAGTGTTGGAGTACGCTTAAGCATCTGACTAACTTTTAAGGACACATAGCTAGTATCGGCACCCGAATCAAATAAAACAGTAACAAAGAAATCATCCAGAAGAAACTTACCCATCACAACGTTGGGATCGTTCCTTGCCTCACCCTGGCCAATCACGAACACACGGCCTTGGGCGTCATTACCATTATTGTTTCCTCCGTTGTTGCCTCCATTGTTGTTTCCATTGTGGTTCCCGTTTCTTTGGTTGTTCTGATTCTGGTTTAGCTGGGGGCAGTTCCTCTTAAAGTGGCCTTCAGCGCCACACTGAAAGCATCCTTTATTGCCCTGCTGATGCTGCTGGTGGTGGTTCTGTGGAGCTTGTTGTTGTTGTTGGCGATTCTGATTCGCACGACGTGGGCTCCTGCAATCCTTAGCTTCATGACCCAGCTTGTGACATCTCTGACAACGACCCTTGTTGCACTGCCCGCTGTGGTGCAGATTACATCGATTGCACTTAGGGTGATTTCCCTTGTACCCACCCTGACCTTGATTCCCAGGAGACTGCTGACCGGGGCTCCCGTACTCGTCTATCTTTCTCTGCTGGGATTGAGCCGAAGCAGAACCCTTGCCCAAATTTCCATCCCACTTGTGCTTATTATCATTGGGAGCATCAGAAGTAGTAGCGCTAATACGCTTAGGCAGCCTGTTCTGCTCAACTGCCTGATTAGTGAGACGATGAGCCAACTTGATGATTTGCTGTATGGTACCAAGATTAGCTGAGGTTACGTGGCTTTGAATTTCTAGCACCAAGCCCTTAAGGTACAGCTCAATGCGCTTGATGGGAGGGTCCACCATAGTAGGGCACAAGATGGCAAGCTCATTTGACCTCTTGGTGTATGCCTCGATCTCAGACCCCGTCATCTTCAAATTGAAAAATTCCACCTCCAGCTTGTGGATGTCGTCATGACTGCAGTACTCTTCTTTAATCAGTTCTTTGAAACCGTTCCATGGGGTGGCATTAGCAACCGCCAACCTAAGCAGTTGAACCTGTGCCTTCCACCAGGTTAACGCAGCACCTTCGAGTGTTCCAATAGCATATTTCACCCTACGATCTTCAGGGCATTCACACATTTCGAAAACAGACTCGAGCTTCTCGAACCAGTGAAGAAGACCTACAGCTCCTTCTGTGCCGCTGAAAGTACTAGGTCGGCAATCCATGAAGGTTTTGAACGTGCACACAGGAGGCTGAGCATGCTGACCTGTTGCGCGAGAATAAAAGACAAGGTTAAGCATGAGGGTTGGTTTGCGAAGGTAGGATCTAAACGTCCTAAGATGGGTTGATATGGCATGTTATACCTCCTGCAGGGACAGCTGCGAGTGCCTCAGCAACTCGTTCGTTGATCAAAGCCGTCAGCTGGGCTTGAGTTAGGTTGATACGTCCTCTGCTTCCGCTCATAATCTTCACAACGAAGCAACGTAAGTGAGAAAAGTGTCGCGAGAGTGCGTAAGTGTGGAACGACAGCAGAGAGTAAGCACACAAGGTTCTAATAGCAGGGCACGTTAACTAATGCACAGTGTAAACTATCTAACCGACAATATAACATAGATCATACCACCTATTGTGTCGAGTCTTGCACGTGAAGTGAAGCGTCGTTGTGGATCGTTGAGCACTGTACCGGTTATAGTCTGGTTTTATCAAAAAGCTTTTCCCTTTTTAAAAACCAAGTTCACTATAACCAATGGCTTTGACACCAATCTGTCACACCCCCAAAATCCACCATGCGGAGTATCACCACTTGGAGGCGTGACATGACCAGGATCGAGCCACCAATCATATTGAACAACATAATTAAGTAAATAAAACCAGCCACAATACAATTGGTGGCCAAAAGCTAGTTAACCAAGTTTAAATTAAATAGCGGAAGCATAAACGTAATTCCAAAAAACATAAGTCCATAGTTCATAAGTTTAAAGTCCAAAGCGTAAGTTTAATGAGTTCATAAGGATTTAAATATTAAGCACGGAACACAACAGTCCGTATCCCACAACGACTCCTTCCTCGTGCAAGCTCCAAGCATTTAACGACCTGTAAGGCATGTAACAATGAGTCAACAACAAAGTTGAGTGAGTTCACGTTTGGTTGTTTAGTTTTAAGTTGTTTCCGAAAACGTGGTTTGTCTTTCGTTGGCGTATTTGCCGTGGGGGTTACCCCGTAGTTAAAAGTAAAATTAACTAGTTTATTCTTTATTACCCAAACCATATCCATGATCAGTGGGGGCTTCCCCGTGTGAACCACTAGACCTTACCATATCGACTACTAACGCAAATAAGTTGTGCCCTACGTCAGTGTCTATCATCACTGACAGTTTGCCATAGTCCATTAGTACACGCCCGTCCGACTGGCACGGTGTGAGGTTTGTTAAACCTAATAGCGCTATTAACTAATGACCCGCTCGCCATTGGCCTCGGTGATTAAGTCGATATAAATTGAGGGACTTCATGATAGAGTTTTGTCTAGTAAGTTTAAGGTTGTTGTCCTACCCAAGGAGGACGAACGTACGTAGTTCTACCCAAGGAGAATAAGCAGGATTAATATTGGCATCCTACCTATGGAGGATGGCCGTACATATCCTACCCAAGGATGATATGTAGATTTCGTTTTAAATTCTTTAACCCATTCCCAACTACCGGGAATCCCATGCCTTAGAAAGTATGTGAACTCACATCGGTTTGCTCGGTTAGATTCTCAAATATAGCTAACAGTCAAGGTCGGTCAATCACGTCCTAATATGATTACCAGTTAGTTTATTAGTGACTTCAAATAAGCACAAAGTTCCTACACGCGTCTATCACATAACATGCATCACTTTAACGGTTCACGCTCATATAAACATTCTACCTATAGCTACTCAAGAACAAGCACATGATATTGCACATATTACTTTCATTGACATATAACATGTTAGATCATCCTCAGATAACATACTCGACATTCAGACACGCAATCTACTACTTATGTCATTTTAGCTTTACTAGCCAAAACTGGGCTGTTTTCGGGCATTTTAATAAAATAGTTATCTTACTTCAAAAATTCCCAACTTTTTACAGAAAGTGCTAAACGATCCAAATATTATTGTGTAAAAATATCGGGATCCAATTCATCACCAATATTTTATAAAAATTCATTTTCCGGACTGCAATCAGATACATTACTTTCTGACTGCAGTCCACGGAATAATTCATTAAAAATTCATTTTAAGTCAGATTGACGAAATTCCAGTGGGACAATTACTACGACATCAGTGTCAATCTACAGTACCAATTTCGTGACCTAGTTCTACACAGGTTTCAAGTTATTATGAAGAATATAACACATATTTTCAGCAGCAAAAATGCAGCTTTAGCTGCTGTTACAAAACGACACTTTAAAAATAGTAAACGAAGTTCAAAAATTATGATTCTAGTGCCATTAGAACCGAATTTCATAATACATAAATCTAGGCTTTAGAAAATACAGTTTTTCGTGTAATTAAAGTCCTGTTACAGCCAACTGAAGTTGGCTGTAATCACCAATCAGACTCCTGTTTTCAGCTTTTAGCTTTCTAACTCGTGTTCGATCGATTCCGTTAACATGTTTAGTGATCACAACAACATCAAACATCAATATTAACAAGCAAATCATCAGATAATCAACAAGAATCAAAACGACTTCATATTAACATCGTGTTTTCATCTTAATTCGTCATCATGTTACTTTATATTCAAGACTTTGTTTATGACCCTATAGTGTTCATGGATTCTCATCATCTAATAACTATTAACCACTTAAATAACATGAAAAATGAACGGATCTAAGTTCTTACCACTAGCTCAAGGCTTGGGGAGTTCGAGTGTAGAAAAGTGGTGGTTAATAGCAAATGGAGGAGGTCCTTCCACTTCCAAGAACACCAAGCTTCGTTGTGCACCTTGTATCACCTATGTATGGCCTTGGAAAGCTTGATGGAAAATCAAAAAGGGTGGTGGTGACAAGAGGGGTGTTCGGTCGAGAGTAATGGAGGGAGAGAGAGAGAGGTGTTTATGATGAAGAGGATGATCAAGAGTGAAGGACTTGTGGATTAAATAAGAAAACTCCCAACACTCATTTGTCCAATGTATAACATGCTCCCTACTCACCAACATGATTTAATAAAAAAAATAAAAGAGATCCATGGGTGAGTTACCCATGGTAACCGTCCCAAGTGGGGGGGGGTATAGGGTTGGTTTCTAATGGCATAGTTACTATCTAGTTAGAGAAACGAATGTTTAGTTAGTGGTTGTGATGTGTAATATAATATAAGGTGTGTTAGGGTGTTCGGGGACCCTAACTGGCTCAGAAAAGTAAAAACAATGTGTTTGGCAATATTTTTACGTTTCGGATAAAGTCCGGTTGTTCGGTTTGACACTGTTCCATTAAAGTGCTTAATTAATCCGTAAAGTGTCTTTTATATATATTTTTGTAACACTTTTAATTTCTAACACTTAGGAAAACACACAGGGCTATTTAATGACTTTTCTGTACACTACTAGTATGTTAACAAGTACATGTAAGTATAACACAGAAATCAGAGAGCAGTTAAGCACTTTAATTATCATTAATAAATTGTACGGAATACATGGAATTACGAGGGTTGTCACAAAAATGATGCTAACCAGTGCACCACTTCGATGACCTTGGACAGGCAGTGATTCTCCACCCGGGAGCGGTATACGTACGATTTTCTCCTTACAAAGTATGTCAACACGGTGCTTGGACAACCAGTCCATACCAACCACTACGTTGAAACTACCAAGAGTAACTGGAAGAAGGTCAATGTCAAACACTTGACCCAAAAGATCGAGTTTGCACCCTAGAAGAACGTATGAGGCCTCAATTGGCTTGCCATCAGCCAATTCCACTACATGTTTGGTTTCTAGAGGTGTCGGAGTTAACCCTAATCATCGACTGAACTCCAAGGACACATAACTCCAATCGGCACTAGAATCAAATAACACAGAAGCAAAGAGGTTGTTCACAGAAAATGTACCAGTCACGACATTGCCATCGTTCCTAGCATCACCAGCGCCAATTGTAAATACTCTTCCGCGAGCACCATTGCCACTATTGTTGCCGTTATTGTTGTTCCCAGCATTGTTATTGTTGTTCTGATGGTTGTTGTTGTCATTGGCGTTCTGATTCAACTGAGGATAATCCCGTTTAATGTGACTCTCGTCCCCACACTGGAAACTTCCTTTCCTATTGCCTTGGTTCTGATGGGGCTGCTGCCTTTGCTGATGTTGCGGCTGCTGTTGTTGTTGCTTTGGAAACGGGGCTCTGCAGTCTTTTACCATATGACCCACCTTATCACACCTATGGCAGGCTCAAACACACGGTCCATGATGACGATAGTTTCACTTGTTGCACTTTGGCTGCCTTCCCACGTAGGTACCTGGGTTTGCATTGCTGTTCTGGCTTTGATTAACAGAGGACGACTGGCCGAAACTTCGATTGCTGCTGTTGTCTCGCTTTTTCTGTGACTGGTTCGAGTTGGACACCTTGTCCGTATCATTCCACTTGCGCTTGTTTTCACTAGCAGGTGTAGTAGCAGTAGTAGTAGAAATAGTAACGCGTAGAGGTAGCGAACCACGCTCGACCTCCTGGTCGGTAATCTTGTGCGCTAAACGAATGATTCGAGGAAAGTTGTCAAGATTTGCAGCAGTGACCAAACCCTTAACTTGCGGCGCTAGGACGTTGATGTACAGTTCAATGCTTCGATGTGGTGGTCGTGATAAGTAGGACACATGTTCGCCAGTTCGTGAGATCGTTTCGTGTAAGCCTTGATCTCGGACCCCACCATCTTCAAATTGTAGTACTCGTTCTCTAGTTTCTGAATCTCGTCACGAGGACAGTACTCCTCCCGCATCAACTCCTTGAAATCATCCCAATTTGTTGCATTTGCCATTTTGATGCCCAACATCCGTACCTGGGCATTCCACCAAGTTAAGGCACCATCCTCCAGTGTGCCTGTAGCATACTTCACCCGGTCCCCCACGGGACAGTTACACATAGCGAAAACTGACTCGGCTTTCTCAAACCAACGAAGTAGCCCCACTGCTTCGTAGGTTCCACTAAAAGTCTGTGGCTTACAATCCATAAGGTCTTAAAAGTGCAAGCAGGTGGGTTATTCTGGTTCTGATTCGCATGTTGACCTAAAGATAAGAGAAAAACAACGCTCGAGTGAGAGTCGAGTACACGACATAGGAATAAAGAGCGTTTGGTATGCTTCGTACCAGCTTGCTGAGCCGCTAGGGCTTCAGCCTCGCGAGTGTTGATCAAGTCGGTTAGTTCTGCCTGGGACATAACAATGTTGCCAGGTCCACCGCCGCGGCCACCACCACGTCCACCGTTACGTCCACCACGTCCACTCATGATTCTATATAAGAAAATGGGAAAAGGTTAAGGGTCGGGATGGAGTAAGAGTCAAACATCGCTATGACTTCTAGGATTACTGAGTCCTACCATCACGTCAGGTAATGAAACAGAACCCTTTTTCACACTCGTTAAGTCTCACTGAGACTCACATGCACCCCACATCATTATTATGTGTGCACCCATAATGATAACGCGGTTTTCATGCTTATCTCAGCTCCTCTTAACTCACGCTAAAAAGGTCCTTCAGATTCGAGTAACAAGACGATAGGCAACGTAAGACATGGATCACAAAAGTCTAGAGGAAAAGTCACACTATCAATCACGTATCACAGGCAAACAACACACGAATTTATACTACAGTGCCAAGTGTGCAATAACAGGTCATGTCATACGTATGGGTACACTAGGTATACACTGCGATAAGTAAATAAGAGACGAACCTTGCAATCTGGAGCTGAGTGTCATGGTTGTTTTCACAACTGTTCGGTTATAGTCTGGTTTTATAAAAGCGTTTTAAAACCTAGTTCACTATAACCAGTGGCTCTGATACCATACTGTCACACCCCCAAAATACCACATGCGGAAACCCCGCGGGACGAGTGACGTACCATGATCCAACCACCAATCACGTTGAACTACAATAACATATTAAATAAAAGTTTCCATTTATTACGTAATGTATTTCCAAAACACGACTTCAAACCGATACATTCAGCAGAAGCATAAAGTAAATAGTTATTCAAATGTTTCAAAACCAATGTACGAAACCATTAAACATGTATCCAAGAGACTCAACCCATGACCACTCTAGCACTCCCAGATAACAAGTTCCATGTCCATAAATCTAACGACCTGCAAGCATGCAGACAAGTGTATCAGCATAACGCTGGCGAGTTCAAAGTTTGTCAAAAACATTTAGTTACCAAATATTGATTTAAAACATGTTGATAATAACTCGATACCGCAAGATGGCTCCAGTTTGTTTGCCCTTCCCTAATGCTCTATCAGACATTGGTCGAGTGGTTAAGGTAATTAGTTCATGCCCGTCCTCCCCGGTACGGTGTGAGGGTGCCAAACCTAATAGCGCTATTAACTAATAACTCCGTTGCCTCCCTAGCAACTAATTCGGTAGTAGATGGGACTTAAGTGATAGAAAGTGAGTGTATTATCCAACACCCCAGTTTAACACTCCAGTTAAACCCAATAACCCAATATTCCTCCCCGAAATATTTACTAGATGTCCTTCCTCGGGACGCATGCTTGAAAAAGAGCAGTGAACTCACCTTAGATTGCTCGGTTGGTTATTTACTTGTTTCAAGTTAATCAATCGCGCCCTATGATGATTACCAATGCTTATCAGTTTTATGTACAAGTAGTCATACAGGCTCTCACACACATTTTAGCACATAATATAAAAGTACTCACGCAACAACATTCAACATGTATAAACCTCATGCCATAACGGTTCAATATCATCAAATGACCCAACAGTATAAAGCCCGTGAAGTTGTACGACTCGGTGTACGTTGGGCCCAGCAACCAGCATGTGGCCCAAGAGGCCCAACATATCATTTCAAGTGACCATCAGTCGAGACTAGGAGGTTTCGACTCACAACATAAGGTCTCGAGTTGTAGTTCCACGGTCTCGAGTCGCAACTAAGGGGATTCTCTATTCATGCATTCATCACTCGAGACTCCAACCAAGGTCTCGAGTCTTGTTGTTTGTGTGCAAATGAGGTGTGGTCTCGAGTCGAGAGTGTGCGGTCTCAGCTCGCAACCACTGTCGAGACCAAGGACGTAAAAGACTTCCTAAATTGCAGCCCATTATCTCCGTATCATCCATAACAAGTTTGGCAGTTTCAAATCAGATCAAATATCACATTAAATCAGCAATCATACACGTTCATGAAATATCATCATGATCAACAATTTTTATCAATCATTCTGAATGTTCAAACCGAATCATTGAAGCAGTATTTCAACCATCATTTGTTATCATGCAGTTCTAGATCATTACTTAATCGAAACAACTATCATCGATCATAACCATCATTCAAACTCGATCAAAACTCTTATGTGTAAGAACCATAACCCACTATTCGATCATCATGACCATTAACAACACATCATCCTTTAAATCGGTTTCCATTACATAATCATACCAACGGGTACATCGTTAAACAGTTCTAGATCATCGACTAACATTACTCATGCCCCTAAATCGATCCTAACAGTTTGTTAGTGCAAGTTTGTTCATCAAGGATTTTACTAACTTGCAATCCTAACACAAATCAACATGTAAGAACATAATCAAACATCCACTTATATCGATCAATAGATATTAAGGACTAACACTAACCGGATGAGATGATGAAACCAAGATCTGGAACAAGAAAGCTATGGTCTGCCGTCGAGTAAGAGAGAGGAAGAAGGAGTAGGGTTTGCTAGTTTTGTGTTTAGTGAGATTATGAGAGCCATAGACATAAATCGTGTATGTGTATGCGCTAAACAAGTGAGCCGGGCTTCCATAGGCTCGTTTGGATCGGGCCGAGAATTAGTAGAAAAGGAAAAAAGGGGTTCGGCCCACAAGGCTATGTATCATAAAACATGACGTTTAACATTTATCGCTTAAGATAATCAAGCACAATCAAACACGTTAACCATTCAATTATAATCAAACATGCAAGGACTAATACATTGAACAACTGTTGAAAGTACGAGTTGTCACAGGCAATCTCTTTAATATATGTATAATATTGCTATGTGTGTGGAATATGTTCACTTGTGAAAACCCTTCAATATGTTTTTGCATTAGTTTAAAAACTCCAACGCGTATAAAGATATATCAAGTAGATGTTATGATAATTTACGTTACAACAAATACGACAACATTTTGTAACTTACTTTATTTGGGTAGATTTATTTCATCAAAATCTGCCGCATACATTTGTTTTCTTGAGTCTAACTTAACGATATGCGGATATGGAGAACATTGTTAGTGACATACTGGTTACTTGACCCAAAAAATATAGTTTGTTAGATCTTTTTACGTGTAATTTAAATTTAGATGCACAAATTTGATTTCAATCTTTAAGAAAAAATGTTTAATGTTTATGTCACTTGGATAAATAACTAACATCATGACTCTATTGTGGGTAAGAGAAAAGGAAAATTGTAATTAACCAAAAGTAGTCTAAGTATCCAACAAAATATTAAATTGTTTATGTTGACTTTATTTGCATATGAAATCCGTCACCAAACCACTGGTTTAGAACTCGTATTAACCAAATGGCTCTTGTGTATATCTAAACTCCAATGTGTAAATACTTAGGCATTTGCTCGCATAGTCTCACTAAGGAAGGGGCCATCTTCATTGTTACTGTGCCGGCTTTAAAATAAGGTCTGCTTGTCTAGGACTCGATCTTGATACTAGTCCGTAACCAAGGTTTCTTAGACGGAAATCGCTTAGTATAATTGGAAACAAGACCCATCTGTAACCACAATGACTATATGCTAACACACCTTTAGATTGAATACGAACTTTTAGGAGAGATGAGAGCTCCAATAGATAGATACAAATGTTGCCAACGAATGTTGTCAATGAATTTTTCAAAACTACTAAAGAAGAAAATACTCCAGGAACTAATTGTAGTATCGTAAATCAATATCAGTCTTCTAAATTATAATTCAACAAGTTTAAGAAATATACGCATACATGAGGAATTTTTTTTTGAAAACACAATATAAAAAACATATACAATCATACATCAAGACCGTAAGATAAACAGATGTGAATAATTTTTCTTTATTTTGATCCAAGATCCTAAATTTATAATTTTGTTGTGTGTGTAATAAGGACAACATGAGAAAATACTTTGTGAGAAAACCAAAAACTCGATACAATATATTATATTTTCTATAAATGATATTAGCACTAAATATATGTAGTATACTACATATTTTTCAATATAAAATTGTTTAGTTTTCTTACGATGACGAGTTTTCTAAAAATAGTAAGTACTCTTAGTCTTTTATCAATTCAAAATAAGAGCTAGTGGGAGAGAGAGAGTGAGTGAGAACACAATGTTTAGATTTTTTTTAAAATAGTAAGTATCCTTAATCTTTTTGTTTTCTTACAAAGACAAGTTTTCTTATTATATATATATGTGTGTCTGTAAATATATATATATATATATATATATATATATATATATATATATATATATATAAGAGAGTGTGTGAATTAGTGGGACCACAAAGTTTATATTTTCTAAAAACACTTCATTATTTTAAGGGACCACAAAGTCAATCTCTTTAATATATCTATAATATTGCTATGTGTGTAATGTGTTCACTTGTGAATACCCTTCAATATGTTTTTGCATTAGTAAAAAAATTTACGTTACAACAAATACGACAACATTTTGTAACTTACTTTATTTGGTTAGATTTATTTCATCAAAATCTGCCACATAAACTTTGTTTTATTGAGTGTAACTTAACGATATGCGGATATGGAGAACATTGTTAGTGACATACTGGTTACTTGACCCAAAAATATAGTTTGATAGATCTTTTATGTGTAATTTAAATTTAGATGCACAAATTTGATTTCAATCTTTAAGAAAACGTTAATGTTTAATGTTTATGACACTTCGATGAATGACTAACGTCATGACTCTGTTGTGGGTAAGCGAAAAGGAAAATTGTAATTCACTAATAGTAATCTAAGTATCCAACAAAATATTAAATTGTTTAGGTTTACATTATTTTCATATAAATCTGTCACCAAAACCACTGGTTTAGAATTCATATTAACAAAATGGCTCTTGTGTATGTCTAAACTCCAATGTGTAAATACTTAGGCATTTGCTCGTCTAGTCTCACTAAGGAAGGGGTTATCTTTGTTGTTATTGTACCGGTTTTAAAATAAGGTCTGCTTGTCTAGGACTCGATCTTGATACTAGTCCATAACCAAGGTTTCTTAGACGGAAGTCGCTTAGTGTAATTGGAAAAGACCCATCTGTAACCACAATGACTATATGTTAACACACCTTTAGATTGAATACGGACTTTTAGGGCAGATGAGAGCTCCCATAGATACGAATGTTGCCAATGAATGTTGTCAACGAATTTGTCAAAACTACTAAGGAAGAAAAAACTCAAGGAACTTATTGTAGTCTCGTAAATAATATCAATCTTCTAAATTACAATTCAACCGGTTTAAGTAATATACGTATACATGAGGAATTTTTTTTTGAAAATACCATATAAAAACGTATACAATCATACATCAAGACCGTAAGACAATCAAATGTGAATAATTTTTCTTTATTTTGATTAGTGATCCTAAATTTATTATTTTGCTATGTGTGTAATAAGGACAACATGAGAGAATACTTTTTGAAAAAACTAAAAACTCGATACAATATATCATATTTTATATAAATGATATTAGCACTAAATATATGTAGTATACTACATATTTTTCAATATAAAGTTGTTTAGTTTTCTTACAAAGACGAGTTTTCTAAAAATAGTAAGAACTCTTGGTCTTTTATCAATTCAAAATAATAGCTAGAGGGAGAGAGAGAGAGAGAGTGAGTGAGACAACAATTTTTATATTTTTGAAAAATAGTAAGTATCCGTAATATTTTTGTTTTCTTAGAAAGGCAAGCTTTCTTATTATATATATGTATATATATATATATATATATATAGGGAGCCGCTAGAATGAGAACCACCTCGAGTTGTAAGAACCGCGAGAACTACACCCCACGGAGCACCGTTCGCCATGATTTTTATTTTTACAAGTAGATGTGTATATTATAAACACAGCCGTAAAAAATCATGGCGAACGGCGCTCCGTGGGGTGTAGTTTTTTACACCACAAGTTTGGTGAAAAAAAAAGAAAAAAGAAAAAAAATTAAAAAACACCAAACTTGTGGTGTAAAAAACTACACCCCACGGAGCGCCGTTCACCATGATTTTTTACGGCTGTGTTTATAATACACACATCTACTTGTAAAAGTGTAGTTCTCGCGGTTCTTACAACTCGGGGTGGTTCTCATTCTAGCAGCCCCCTATATATATATATATATATATATAGGCCGATTATTGTACAATATCCCTTAACGTACGTTACGTACGCGATTTGCGTATAACATTTGATTTCGTAATTTTGGTAAGTCCGAGTTTATCAGCCATGCAAATTAATACATGTCCGGGTTTGTATAACATGAGATTATGACATGTCCGAGTTTGTGTATAACATGCAATTTCTAATCACCTACGTAATGTATGTTGAGGTCAATTGTACCATACACTTTTTTTTCTCTCTCTCTCTATATATATGTATATATATATGTATATATGTGTGTATGAGAGAGAGAGAGTGAATAAGTGGGACCACAAAGTTTATATTTTCTAAAAAAAAACAATTCATTATATTTAGGGACCACAAAGTCAATCTCTTTAATATATGTATAATATTGCTATGTGTGTGTAATGTATTCACTCGTGAACACCCTTCAATGTGTTTTTGCATTAGTTTAAAAATTCCAATGCATACAAAGATGTATCAAGTAGATGTTATGATAATTTATGTTGCAACAAATACGATGGAATTTTGTAACTTATTTTATTTGGGTAGATTTATTTCATCAAAATCCGCCGCATGTACTTTGTTTTATTGAGTCTAACTTCACGATATGCCGATATGGAGAACATTGTTAGTGACATATTGGTTACTTGACCCAAAAATATAGTATGTTAGATCTTTTTAAGTGTAATTTAAATTTAGATACACAAATTTGATTTCAATCTTTAAGTAAATGTTAATGTTTAATGTTTATGATACCTGGATGAATAACTAATAACATGAATCTATTGTGGGTAAGAGAAAAGGAAAATTGTAATTCACCAATAGTAATCAGAATATCAAATAAAATATTAAATTGTTTAGGTTGACTTTATTTGCATATGAAATATGTCACCAAACCTGGTTTAGAATTCATATTTACAAAATGGCTCTTGTGTATGTCTAAACTCCAATATGTAAATACTTAGGCATTTGCTTGTATAGTCTCACTAAGGAAGTGGCCATCTTCATTATTACCACAATGACTATATGCTAACACACCTTTAGATTGAATACGGACTTTTAGGAGAGACGAGAGCTCACATAGATATGAATGTTGCCAACGAATGTTGTCAACGAATTTTTCAAAACTAATAAGGAAGAAAATACTCCAGGAACTTATTGTAGTCTCGTAAATCAATATGAATCTTCTAAATTATAATTCAACAAGTTTAAGAAACATATGCATATATGAGGATTTTTTTTTGAAAATACAATATAAAAACGTATACAATCATACATCAAGACCGTAAGATAAACAAATGTGAATAATTTTTCTTTGTTTTGATCCAAGATGCTAAATTTATAATTTTGTTGTGTGTGTAATAAGGACAACATGAGAAAATACTTTGTGAGAAAACAAAAAACTCAGATAGAATATATCATATTATATATAAATGATATTAGCACTAAATATATGTAGTATACTACATATTTTTCAATATAAAGTTGTTTAGTTTTCTTAAGAAGACGAGTTTTCTAAAAATAGTAAGTACTCTTAGTCTTTTATCAGTTCAAATTAATAGCTAGAGGGAGAGAGAGAGTGAGTAAGTGAGAACACAATGTTTATATTTTTTAAAAATAGTAAGTATCCTTAATCTTTTTGTTTCCTTACAAAGACAAGTTTTCTTATTATATATATGTGTGTGTATATATATATATATATATATATATATGAGAGATAGAGAGAGAGTGTGAATAAGTGGGACCATAAAGTTTATATTTTCTAAAAACACTTCATTATTTTAAGGGATCACAAAGTCAATCCCTTTAATATATCTATAATATTGCTATGTGTGTGTAATGTGCTCACTTGTGAATACCCTTCAATATGTTTTTGCATTAGTTTAAAAATTTCAACGCGTACAAAGATATATTAAGTAGATGTTATGATAATTTACATTACAGCAAATACGACAACATTTTGTAACTTACTTTATTTGGGTGGATTTATTTCATCAAATTCCGCCGCATACACTTTTTTTTCTTGAGTCTAACTTAACGATATGCGGATATGGAGAACATTGTTAGCGACATACTGGTTACTTGACCTAAAAATATAGTTTGTTAGATCTTTTTATGTGTAATTTAAATTTAGATGCACAAATTTGATTTCAATCTTTAAGAAAACGTTAATGTTTAATGTTTATGACACTTGGATGAATAACTAACATCATGACTCTATTGTGGGTAAGAGAAAAGTAAAATTGTAATTCACCAAAAGTAATCGAAGTATCCAACAAAATATTAAATTGTTTATGTTGACTTCATTTGCATATGAAATCTGTCACCAAACCACTGGTTTAGAATTCATATTAACAAAATGGCTATTGTGTATGTCTAAACTCCAATGTGTAAATACTTAGGCATTTGCTCGTCTTGTCTCACTGAGGAAGGGGACATCTTCATTGTTATTGTGCCGGCTTTAAAAATAAGGTCTGCTTGTCTAGGACTCGATCTTGATACTAGTCCACAACCAAGGTTTCTTGGACGGAAGTCGCTTTGTATAATTGGAAACAAGACCCATCTGTAACCACAATGACTATATGTTAACACACCTTTAGATTGAATACGGACTTTTAGGGGAGATGAGAGCTCACATAGATACGAATGTTGCCAACGAATGTTGTCAACGAATTTTTCAAAACTATTAAGGAAGAAAAAACTCCAGGAACTTATTGTAGTCTCGTAAATCAATATCAATCTTCCAAATTATAATTCAACCAGTTTCAGAAATGTACGCATACACAAGGAATTTTTTTTTTGAAAATACAATATAAAAAACGTATACAATCATACATCAAGACCGTAAGATAAACAAATGTGAATAATTTTTCTTTATTTTGATCAATGTTCCTAAATTTATTATTTTTCTATGTGTGTAACAAGGACAACATGAGAAAATACTTTGTGAGAAAACCAAAAACTCCGTACAATATATCATATTATATATAAATGATATTAGCACTAAATATACGTAGCATATACTACATATTTTTCAATATAAAGTTGTTTAGTTTTATTACCAAGATGAGTTTTCTAAAAATAGTTAGTACTCTTGGTCTTTTATCAATTCAAAATAATAGCTAGAGGGAGAGAGAGAGTGAGTGAGTGAGACCACAATGATTATATTTTTGAAAAATAGTAAGTATCCTTAATATTTTTGTTTTCTTAGAAAGGCAAATTTTCTTATTATATATATATATATATACACATATATATGAGAGAGAGAGAGAGAATGAATAAGTGGAACCACAAAGTTCATATTTTCTAAAAACACTTCATTATTTTAAGGGACCACAAGGTCAATCTCTTTAATATATCTATAATATTGCTATGTGTGTGTAATGTGTTCACTTGTGAATACCCTTCAATATGTTTTTGCATTACTTTAAAAATTTCAACGTGTACAAAGATATATCAAGTAGATGTTATGATAATTTACATTACAACAAATACGACAACATTTTGTAACTTACTTTACTTGGGTGGATTTATTTCATCAAATTCCGCCGCATACACTTTGTTTTCTTGAGTCTAAATTAACGATATGCGGATATGGAGAACATTGTTAATGACATACTAGTTACTTGACCCAAAAATATAGTTTGTTAGATCTTTTTATGTGTAATTTAAATTTAGATGCACAAATTTGATTTCAATCTTTAAGAAAACGATAATGTTTAATGTTTATGAAACTTGGATGAATAACTAACATCATGACTCTATTGTGGGTAAGAGAAAAGTAAAATTGTAATTCACCAAAAATAATCGAAGTATCCAACAAAATATTAAATTGTTTATGTTGACTTTATTTGCATATGAAATCTGTCACCAAACCACTGGTTTAGAATTCATATTAACAAAATGGCTCTTGTGTATGTCTAAACTCCAATGTGTAAATACTTAGGCATTTGCTCGTCTTGTCTCACTAATGAAGGGGCCATCTTCATTGTTATTGTGCCGGCTTTTAAATAAGGTCTGCTTGTCTAGGACTCGATCTTGATACTAGTCCACAACCAAGGTTTCTTAGACGAAAGTCGCTTAGTAGAATTGCAAACAAGACCCATCTGTAACCACAATGACTATATGTTAACATACCTTTAGATTGAATACGGACTTTTAGGGGAGATGAGAGCTCACATAGATACGAATGTTGCCAACGAATGTTTTCAACGAATTTTTCAAAACTACTAAGGAAGAAAAAACTCCAGGAACTTATTGTAGTCTCGTAAATCAATATCAATCTTCTAAATTATAATTCAACCAGTTTAAGAAATATACGCATACATGAGGAATTTTTTTTTTGAAAATACAATATAAAAAACGTATACAATCATACATCAAGACCGTAAGATAAACAAATGTGAATAATTTTTCTTTATTTTGAACAATGTTCCTAAATTTATTATTTTTCTATGTGTGTAATAAGGACAACATGAGAAAATACTTTGTGAGAAAACCAAAAACTCGATATAATAGATCATATTATATATAAATGATATTAGCACTAAATATATGTAGCATACTTCATATTTTTCAATATAAAGTTGTTTAGTTTTCTTACCAAGATGAGTTTTCTAAAAATAGTTAGTACTCTTGGTCTTTTATCCATTCAAAATAATAGATAGAGGGAGAGAGAGAGAGTGAGTGAGTGAGAACACAATGTTTATATTTTTGTTTTCTTAGAAAGGCAAATTTTCTTATTATATATATATATATATACATATATGAGAGAGAGAGTGTGAATAAGTGGAACCACAAAGTTCATATTTTCTAAAAACACTTCATTATTTTAAGGGACCACAAGGTCAATCTCTTTAATATATCTATAATATTGCTATGTGTGTGTAATGTGTTCACTTGTGAATACCCTTCAATATGTTTTTGCATTAGTTTAAAAATTTCAACGCGTACAAAGATATATCAAGTAGATGTTATGATAATTTACATTACAACAAATACGACAACATTTTGTAACTTAGTTTATTTGGGTGGATTTATTTCATAAAATTCCGCCGCATACACTTTGTTTTCTTGAGTCTAAATTAACGATATGCGGATATGGAGAACATTGTTAATGACATACTAGTTACTTGACCCAAAAATATAGTTTGTTAGATCTTTTTATGTGTAATTTAAATTTAGATGCACAAATTTGATTTCAATCTTTAAGAAAACGATAATGTTTAATGTTTATGAAACTTGGATGAATAACTAACATCATGACTCTATTGTGGGTAAGAGAAAAGTAAAATTGTAATTCACCAAAAATAATCAAAGTATCCAACAAAATATTAAATTGTTTATGTTGACTTTATTTGCATATGAAATCTGTCACCAAACCACTGGTTTAGAATTCATATTAACAAAATGGCTCTTGTGTATGTCTAAACTCTAATGTGTAAATACTTAGGCATTTGCTCGTCTTGTCTCACTAATGAAGGGGCCATCTTCATTGTTATTGTGCCGGCTTTTAAATAAGGTCTGCTTGTCTAGGACTCGATCTTGATACTAGTTCACAACCAAGGTTTCTTAGACGAAAGTCGCTTAGTAGAATTGCAAACAAGACCCATCTGTAACCACAATGACTATATGTTAACATACCTTTAGATTGAATACGGACTTTTAGGGGAGATGAGAGCTCACATAGATACGAATGTTGCCAACGAATGTTTTCAACGAATTTTTCAAAACTACTAAGGAAGAAAAAACTCCAGGAACTTATTGTAGTCTCGTAAATCAATATCAATCTTCTAAATTATAATTCAACCAGTTTAAGAAATATACGCATAAATGAGGAATTTTTTTTTGAAAATACAATATAAAAAACGTATACAATCATACATCAAGACCGTAAGATAAACAAATGTGAATAATTTTTCTTTATTTTGAACAATGTTCCTAAATTTATTATTTTTCTATGTGTGTAATAAGGACAACATGAGAAAATACTTTGTGAGAAAACCAAAAACTCGATATAATAGATCATATTATATATAAATGATATTAGCACTAAATATATGTAGCATACTTCATATTTTTCAATATAAAGTTGTTTAGTTTTCTTACCAAGATGAGTTTTCTAAAAATAGTTAGTACTCTTGGTCTTTTATCCATTCAAAATAATAGATAGAGGGAGAGAGAGAGTGAGTGAGTGAGAACACAATGTTTATATTTTTGAAAAATAGTAAGTATCCTTAATATTTTTGTTTTCTTAGAAAGGCAAATTTTCTTATTATATATATATATATACATATATATGAGAGAGAGAGTGTGAATAAGTGGAACCACAAAGTTCATATTTTCTAAAAACACTTCATTATTTTAAGGGACCACAAGGTCAATCTCTTTAATATATCTATAATATTGCTATGTGTGTGTAATGGGTTCACTTGTGAATACCCTTCAATATGTTTTTGCATTAGTTTAAAAATTTTAACGCGTACAAAGATATATCAAGTAGATGTTATGATAATTTACATTACAACAAATACGACAACATTTTGTAACTTACTTTATTTGGGTGGATTATTTCATCAAATTCCGCCGCATACACTTTGTTTTCTTGAGTCTAACTTAACGATATGAGGATATGGAGAACATTGTTAGTGATATACTGGTTACTTGACCCAAAATATAGTTTGATAGATCTTTTTATGTGTAATTTAAATTTAGATGCACCAATTTGAGTTCAATATTTAAGAAAATGTTAATCTTTAATGTTTATGACACTTGGATGAATGACTAACGTCATGACTCTGTTGTGGGTAAGAGAAAAAGTAAAATTGTAATTCACCAAAAGTAATCTAGGTATCCAACAAAATATTAAGTTGTTTAGGTTGACATTATTTGCATATGAAATTTGTCACAAAACCACTGGTTTAGAATTCATATTAACGAAATGGCTCTTGTGTATGTCTAAACTCCAATGTGTAAATACTTAGGCATTTGCTCGTCTACTCTCACTAAGGAATGGGCCATCTTCATTGTTATTGTGCCGGCTTTAAAATAAGGTCTGCTTGTCTAGGACTCGATCTTGATACTAGTCCATAACCAAGGTTTCTTAGACGGAAGTCGCTTAGTATAATTGGAAACATGACCCATGTGTGTAACCACAATGACTATATGTTAACACACCTTTAGATTGAATACGGACTTTTAGGGGAGATGAGAGCTGACATAGATACGAATGTTTTCAACAAATTTTTCAAAACTACTAAGGAAGAAAAAACTCCAGGAACTTATTTTATTCTCGTAAATCAATATCAATCTTCTAAATTATAATTTAACCAGTTTAAGAAATACACGCATACATGAGGAATTTTTTTTTTGAAAATACAATATAAAAAACGTATACAATCATAAATCAAGATCGTAAGATAAACAAATGTGAATAATTTTTCTTTATTTTGATCAATGTTCCTAAATTTATTATTTTGCTATGTGTGTAATAAGGACAACATGAGAAAATACTTTGTGAGAAAACCAAAAACTCGATACAATATATCATATTATATATAAATGATATTAGTACTAAATATATATAGTATACTACATATTTTTCAATATAAAGTTTTTTAGTTTTGTTACCAAGACGAGTTTTCTAAAAATAGTAAGTACTCTTGGTCTTTTATCAATTCAAAATAATAGCTAGAGGGAGATAGAGTGAGTGAGTGAGACCACAATGTTTATATTTTTGAAAAATAGTAAGTGGGACCACAAAGTTTATATTTTCTAAAAACACTTCATTATTTTAAGGGACCACAAAGTCAATCTCTTTAATATATATCAATAATATTGCTATGTGTGTGTAATGTGTTTACTTGTGAACACCCTTCAATATGTTTTTGCATTAGTTTAAAAATTTCAACGCGTTCAAAGATGTATCAAGTAGATGTTATGATAATTTACGTTTCAACAAAAACAAATACGACAACATTTTGTAACTTACTTTATTTGGGTAAATTTATTTCATCAAAATCCGCCGCATACACTTTGTTTTATTGAGTTTAACTTAACGATATGCGGATATGGAGAACATTGTTAGTGACATACTGGTTACTTGACCCAAAAATATAGCTTTTTTGATCTTTTTATGTGTAATTTTAATTTAGATGCAAAAATTTGATTTTAATCTTGAAGAAAACGTTAATGTTTAATGTTTTTCACACTTGGATGAATACCTTACGTCATGACTCTATTGTGGGTAGGAGAAAATGAAAATTGTAATTCAGCAAAAGTAATCTATGTATGCAACGAAATATTAAATTGTTTAGTGTGACAACCCGTAACTTCGAGGTATAAACCGTTCATTCTCGTATCTATAAATTGAACCTTATACTTATTTTATTTGACAAGTTAATTTTATACTTAACTAATCTCTATTATAAGTTCATATTGTGCAAGCGATAAATTAGAAACCGAATCCTTATTCCTTTGAACCGACTCGAACCGTTTAGATCGGGAATCGTATGGCGGCAGTGCGTGACCGTTAGAAAAGCAGTTAAACGTAGGAAACCCTTAGAATTCAAAGAAGGCAGTCGTGTTATGTTGAAAGTTTCACCCTAGGAGGGTGTGGTGCGCTTTGGGAAGCGCAACAAACTTAATTCACGACATGTTGCGCCATTCGGGATTCTCGAGAGAATCGGCAAAGTGGCCTACAAACTCGAGTTATCTACAAACTGGGCAATGCTCACGCTGTTGTTCACATCTCAAATCCGAAGAAGTGTTTGCCCGACGAAACACTTGTGGTACCCTTGCAAGAGCTAAAGATAGATGACACGTTACAATTCGTTGAGGAACCTATCGAAATCATGAACCAGGAAGTTAAGGTTCGTAAGCACAGTCGAATTCCAATCGTGAGAGTTCGTTGGAACTCAAGACGTGGATCGGAGTTCACGTGGGAACGCGAGGATCAGATGAGGCTCAAGTATCCTCAATTGTTCAAAACTGCTGAATCAAATCCTGATACGACTGAAGTTGGGGATGATGTGGCACCCAAGGAAAATCCATAGTCATCTTCATCTATCACTTCACTTCTCTTTGACTGGTTATCAAATTTCGGGATGAAATTTCTTTCAAGTTGGGGATGATGTGACAACCAGTAACTTCGAGGTATAAACCGTTCATTCTCGTATCTATAAATTGAACCTTATACTTATTTTATTTGATGAGTTAATTTTATGCTTAACTAAACTCTATTATAAGTTAATATTGTGCAAGCGATAAATTAGAAACCGAATCCTTATTCCTTTGAACCGACTCAAACCGTTTGAATCGAAACACATGTCCCGCTTGTTGGTACAACCCACTCGCGTAGCTCGGAACTTACGAGGTCCGAACCATAGCACGAACATTATACCTTTTTATTAATCGATTGGTATCAGTGTTGTTAAAAAATAAATAAATATATATATAGGTAGAGGTTCCTGTAAAAAATGGTTTTTTGTGAGAAAGCTAAGAAAGAATCTACACCATTAGATCTTCAATCTAATGGTTGAGATCATAATGGCAAAATTGTAAATAATGTTTACTATTAAACATATTAATTTTATAGATTAAGGGTATATAGGTAAATTTAACATTTTTAAATTAAGAAACTAACATTAATGCACATGTAACTTCCCCCTGTCTTTTTTAAACGTCAATAACTTTTTATACGTAACTTTTTTTTTAAAAAAAATTACACCATAATAACTAGCGTTTTTTATCTTTAATATGAGTACCATATTGCTATACTTATATAGAGAAAAAAATATGTTTCGATCAGATGTTTAGTCCACGAATGGTGTTATATACTTACTGAATGGTGTTATATACTTTTTGAATGGTGTTATATACTTGCTGAGTGGTGTTATATACTTGCTGAATGGTATTATATACTTACTGAATGGTGTTATATACTTGCTGAATGGTGTTTATAGAGATCTTTTAAAAAAAATCCAGTTCCTATAATTAAGGTGGCGATTATGGGAAGTTTTTAATTAATTGAATTAATGATAAAATTACTTGTTTACCCTTTTGAATTAATTTAGATTTAGAACACATGTCATCTCCACAATATTTCTCACCTCTCTCACAAATTTAACCTTTTTTACAATAACCTTACCATATATATATATATGTATATATATAGGGGAGGGCTATATAGAAAACCCTTATGTTTTTAGAAAACTCTGGAAACTCAAAACTCCCCCCATTTTTACCCAACCTCCCGACATTTTTTTTTTGAAAAAAATAACACATGTAATATACATGTTTTTAAGAGTTTTTGGCAAAAAAAAAAAAAAAAAACAAAAAAGCGCCGAAGGGATGTTTTTAAAAAAATAAACAAATTTCAGCAATGTCCGGGTGACTAACATGTGTTAGGCAAAAAAGGCTGAAACTTGCTGAAATTTGTTTTTTTTAAAAACATTCCTTCGGCGCTTTTTTGTTTTTTTTGGGCCCAAAACTCTTAAAAACATGTATATTACATGTGTTATTTTTTTTCAAAAAAAAAAAAAAAAAGTCGGGAGGTTGGGTTTTCTAGGGTTTTCTCAAAATGGAGGGTTTTCTACCTAGCTTTAGCCTAAAATGAAAACCACCTCCAGTTGTAAGAACCATGAGAACTACACCGTACGGGGCGAGTTGGACCAATTTTTTTTCATAAATGTAGATGCGTGTATTATAAACACATTTGTAAAAAAAAAATTCAAAAACAAATGTCGTGTGTGTAGTTTTGAGCACCACAAGTTTGTGTTTACGGGTATCGTAAATTTTATTACGGTACCCGGAAACACAAACTTGTGGTGCTCAAAACTACACTCACGATATTTTTCTTTGAATTTTTTTTACAAATGTGTTTATAATAAATGCATCTACGTTTATGAAAAATATTTTTGGCCCAACTCGCCCCGGATAAAAAAGTTCTCATGGTTCTTACAACTGGAGGTGGTTTTCATTTTAGCGGTCCCCTATATATATATATATATATATATATATATATATATATATATATATATATATATATATATATATATATATATATATATATATATATATATATATATATATATATATATATAATATGTAAACAACAAATCAATGGCTGCCATTTTATTTCCCTAGCTTGTGCCCCATCAAAACTAAACCTAAACATACTCTGCAGCCCAGCTTCCTCTTCTCTTGTATTACTTCGACATGCCCAAACTGCCCCAAGCCCAAAAATCGTTATGTTTATACGTAATGCATGTGTGCGTGCGTGTAGTCTGGTTATCACCGAATCACAAACAAGGAACCCTAAAGCAGCGACCCGAAGTCTTCTGCCCTTCCTCTGCTTTTTCTGGTTTGACGACACACAAGGCTACGAACCAGCGAATCGAGCTTGCATCGGCTATACGCCATCTCCTAACTCTCGGTAACACCTAAATATTTGTTTTAGTTTCATTAATTCTTGATCAGTCCCTTGTATTTATGGCTGTGTTTTCTGGATGGTGACGAGTTTCGATGTTATGTGCTGTTACATGTGATATATGTGTTAGGAAATCACAAATTTAAGATGGTTAGATCGATTATGGTTGTGGTTAGTCGCTAGGGTTTTGAGTATGGATTAAATCTGGATAGTTCTTGATGTTTTAGTGTTAGATAATCTGAGATTTGATGATAACCTGCTGTAATTATGTATAAGGAGCGTTGTTGTTCGCTAAACATGTTAATGGAATCACTCGAACACGCGTTGGAAAGTTAAGAGCTGGAACAGGGAATCTGTCCAACGAATTCAGCCAACTTTAGTTGGCTGTATCCGGGTCATAATTTCATGAAATCTAGATTTTCTTGAGCCTATAACGTGTTATTTTGAAATACGATTCAAATAGCGCTAGAATCATAATTTTTTGACACTGTTTAATATTTTTAATGAAGTAATTACTAACCAAGGTTGAAGCTGCGAAAATCTACGGTAAATGGGCCATATGTTTCGTGTCATAACTTGCTGTGTATTTGGGATTTTGCTATGAAGTTCTTACTGTGGATAAGCTTTAATGTTTTAAGAATTTTGCCGTTGGTTTCAAGTCAATCGGATAAACGAGGAATTTTTAAGAAAATATTTAGTGAGCAGGGGTCGGATTTCGACGAATCTGACCACAGTTCAATATTCCATTTTTCACGGATAATCTATAAAGAATTAGGTTCTGAAAATTTTACATAAAATGAATGGACAGTTTGGCATGTTCTATAATTTTCTTGGAATTATTGCAGTTCCGAAACAATACTAGGAAGATTCCCGAAAACTGCGCAGAATTATGTGTAAATGCTGAATCTTGACAAATTGATTTGACATGCTTGTTTCTTGGTTGTGATATCATAAAATGTTCTGTGACCTTAGATTTCTGTGACCTTGTCGTTTTGATAACCTCTGTTTGACAATTGAATCTGTGGAACCATTTGACATGAGTTAGGAGAAGCTGAGATGAGCATGCAAATCACATCATTATTATGGGTGCACACATAATAATAATATGGGGTGCATGTGAGTCCCAGTGATGCTTAACAAGTGTGAAAGGGGTTCTGTTCCATTATTTGATCTAATGAAAATACAACAATCTATGGGAGTCATAACTATGATTGCCTCCTATTCGAACGTAATCCTTTCACTTCCCTCTGAATCCTTACAAATCTCGATGATATTGAGTGATACCTGAACACATAACTGAACGTCTAGCGAACCGTGTAGGAATGTTAGGTGCTAGTGCAAACGTCTCTAAGTTAGTTGCCGAAGCGTCGAATGTTTAGCCTGTACTTTCCTCACTTTTCTTGTTCCCTTGAACTCAACAAATTAACGCCTCGGATCCAGAAGTATGATCACCTCTGTAATTCTCTAACAACTTATCGTGCATCATTCAATCGACACACAAGACCGATGGATAAGAAGTTGAACGTGATACAGTACCGACCCTAGTATTATGAGGACCCTGATTACCGACAATGAACACCAGTAGATTGACTTCAATCGAGTCCCTAACGCTAGTAAGCAACATCTGGGAGCCAACTCTTACGAATCAATCGGGGCATAAACGCTAGAAACCGACTGGAATATGGGATGTGTAATTACTAGCGCCATGGGCAGTACCCTAGGACGTGACAAGAGCAGCGAGAAGGTGGACCCTAATGGCAAAAGATCGCAAGGATCTGTTTTCAAAGAAACAACATTAGAGACAACGGCCACGGGAACAACAAGGTACTCGTGATCATAGCCTTCAGTATGGAAATGAAGGTGACTTCGACAAGGATTGGCCGCTGTTAAGTCAAGAAACCAACAACCACAGGAACAATAACAGTGTTGGGAATCCTCGTAATGATAACAATGATGATGGAAGTGGTGCTCGTGGAAGAGCATTTAAGATTGGCGTGGGTGACGCCAGGTATGATAGCAACATGATGATCTGTTCGTTTTTGTGATTAAACTTTTCATCTCTGTTCTGTTCAACTCTGACATCTCTTGAGACCAAACATGTTGTAGAACTGGCTGATGACAAATCAATTGAAGCCTCACACGTTCACTTAGGGTGCAAACCCGATCTTTTAGGTCACGTGTTTGACATTGACCTTCTTCCTGTTACTATTGGAAACTTCGATGTAGTCGTTGGCATGGAAGGGTTGTCCAAGAATCAAGCAAGAAAATCCTTTGTAAAGAGAAAGTTACATGTATACCTCTCCCCGGGGGAGATTCAGTGATTGTCAGTATCACTTCGGCAACGGAAGCCCAGAAGCGTTTCAGCTAACCTGCTATTCTATTACTGGTTACCGGCACTCAGCCTAAGGACAAGAAGAGTGAAGACCTACCAGTTGCTCGTGCTCTTTCCCGTAGTTCTACCTGAAGAACTTCCAGGATCACTTCCACATCGTCAGGTGGAACTTTAGATTTGTATCACGTCAGAAGCAACCCTGATTTCTAGTACCCCTTATCGTCTCGCACCAGGAAGGTTGCAAGAACTGTTTAATCAACTTCAGGAACTTCTGGACAGGGGTCTTAATTGATCTAGCTCCTCGCCTTGGGGATCCCGAGCTCTATTTGTGAAAAAGAAGGACGAGTCCTTTCGTACGTGTATCGACTACCGTAAACTCAGCAAGGCGACAGTCGGAAACCGTCATCCTTTACCTCGCATCGACGACCTGCTTGACCAGCTGCAAGGGTCAAGCTTCTATTCGGAAATTAACTTAAGATCGGGCTATCAGCTGATGGAAGACCGAGGGGAGGATGTTCCTAAAACGGCATTTCGAACGCAGTACGGCCATTACGATTTTCTGTGCATGACATTCAAGTTACCCAACACACCAGCAGTTTTATGGGTCACATGAATCGTATGTGTAAACCTCATGTCAACGAATTCGTCAACCGTGTTTATTGATGATGTATTGAATCACTTCCAAGAGAAAGGAGGACCTCGAGTGGCACTTGAATCTTACTTTAGAGCTCCTAAGGGAGGAGCAACTCTATGCAAAGTTTTTCTAAGTGTGACTTCTGGGTTCGAGAAGTACACTTTCGTGGTCACATAGTCAACAAATTGGGAATACACGTGGATCCTGCTAAGATCCATTCTATCAGAAATTGGTCGGCATCGAAGAATCCTTCGGGGGTGCGGCAATTTCTTAGTCTCGCTATGTACTGTCGCAGATTCATCAAGGGATTTTCGAAGATCGCTCAGCTTTTACCACATTGACACAGGGAGGTGTGGTGTATTCATGCGGAACAAAGCAGGAAGACGCCTTCCAGCTTTTGAAACGAAAACTCTGCAGTGCACCGATATTGTCTTCGCCTGATGGTACAAATGATTTTGTGGTGAACTGTGACGCTTCTATTCAAGGTCTCGGTTGTGTGCAGATGCAACACAATAAAAGGGATAGCTTACGTTTCTCAACAGTTTTAGATTTGCGAGAAGAATTACAGGACTCACGACTTGGGGTGGAAAGCCGTGGTTTTTACGCTGAATATCTGTAGGCATTACTTGTATGGCACCGACTGCACTATTTATACCGATCACAAGAGGCTTCAGTAAGTCTATGAATCAGAAAGATTTGAACATGCGACAGCGTCACTGGATGGAACTCTTAAACGATTATGGCTGCGCGATCAAGTATCACTAATGGCAAGGCTAATGTTGTAGTTGATGCCCTTAGTCACAAGGAAACTGTGACATTTGTGTCTCTTTGACCATCAAAAATTACCAAATCAATGAAATATTGTGCTTCATACTTGGGATTTGTAAAAATATGTGTATCATTTGCACATATCAATTCTTATTTGATTTCGAGCTTTAAATCACTTTCTGGAAGGTTATACGCGAACTGATGCGTAAATATAACCATTTTAATGCAACAAACACTCCGGAACAGTGACATAGGCTTAACATACCTTAAATAACTTTACATAACTTAGAAATAAGTTTTGGAGGGTTTGGTGTGTCGAAATCAAGTTTATTCGATCGCATGGACTATTTGCGTCAAACTGCAAAAGTATACCGAATCGAATGATAACGGACATTCCAGAACTTTATCATAAGTTAAATATGCCCTAAATATCCTTTATATAGCTTAGAAATAGGCTTTGAGGTGTTTGGTGCGCAAAAATAAACTTTTTGGTCAATAGGGACTAAAAGCGTCAAAAAGTGCATCACTTTGTATTTTCACGCATATCTTACGTTGTATATATATCCGGACATCGAAAAATTTATGTAATCATTAAAATATTTTATTTTAGTTATTGGCATGATAAAATTTCATTCGTCGCGTAATTTGTATCGTTTTTCGCGTTCGTTCGTGTTTCGTCGTAATTAACCGAACAACGCAACCGTACGACCAAACAAACCGACATTCGAGATGTTTTTGAGCAAATTTTAAGTTCCCCATACTTTAACTTCATTTTAGAGCCTTGAAATGAGGTTAACGGGGCTTAAACGTGTAAAAAATGCATCGAAAACCATGTTTTACACATGCAGGGACCTGAAATGACAATCTGCCAAACCTGGCTCAGGAGGGGCGCGTAAGCCAAGCTTATTTCTTACGCGGCCCGCGTAAAATACCTAGAGCAGCAAACTGTTTTCTTTGATTCAGCAGCTGGTATCCAGGCTTTTGCACATTGTTTTCTTCATACTATGGGCTTGTTTTGCACACCCATAGTATTATAATTCAGTGGGCACACATGTATGGTTGAGATTGAAGCTCAGGAATCGAGGAACTATCTTAACGGTGGACCGAAATCTATAAATACCCACACTTTCATTCACTTGTTCCTCGCAAATCTGATTGAATTACTCTAAGTTGGAGTTCAAAAACTTCATACCTGAGTAGTTGATCAAGATTTTCCTAGCTTGGACCCTTTGTAAGTATTCTTTCGTGCTTTTATGCATTTTTAAGCACGAAAGTCAAACTATGTTTGACTTTCTGCTTTGACCAGGTTATGGTTAACTCGAAGTTCATTGAACTTTGCAACGTGAGCGTAATCACAATGGTTATAGTCCCGTGTGACTATACCTACTGATTACCACGTTGATTAGGAGTAGTGACGAGTTATAGTTTCGGTCAAAATGCGCGTTTATGCGTATTTTGCAACCAAACTATTTTTGGGTATCAAGACCCTTTGTTTTGATATCAAACTTATTTTTAAACTTCTTTAAACATGTTTTAACATGTTTAACTCGTCACTTTTAGTTTAGTGGTTGTATAGGGTCGTAAGGTAAGTGGTCTAAACAACCGCTTAGACTTTCGAACCCGACCCGTTTGGTTGATCATTAGGATCCGACCAAGCTTATATTGTGACCATAGTTGCATAGGGAATAACCTTTCAAGGTTATACCTTATGGTCACTTCGTTTACTTAGTTGTATGATAGGTAGTTTATATGCCTTAGGTAAATGACCAAAATGCCCTTTTCATGCATAATTGGTATTTAAGCATATGTAACTTAAACTTTTGTCACTTAACTGATTATACAACATATTTAAACATGTTTAGGCATATAATACTTGTCATAGGACTAGTTAGGCGTTCTGAACGCGTTTTACGCGAACGACGCGTTAAAGTAGCGTAAGCTACCTAAACGAGTCGTAATGGGTCGTAAGCACTTAGGTTAGGTTTCGATTTAGAATGTAGGCTTTGTTAAACCATATTACATGAGTTCGTATACTCATTTGGTTTACGAAACCTCATTCTATCCGATCCTCCGAGTTAGGTCCGTTTATTAACATAGATACCTATATTAGGTGCTGTTTGATTCCGTGATCCCTGTAGCTTTGCTTGGTTGTTATTCAAGACTTCCAAGCATTCTCAAGTGAGTACATAGTCCCCTCTTTTACTGTTTTCAAACTGTTTTGGGGTGAAACACATGTGCCTACATGTTACGTTCGTGCTTTTATATCATATGCTTGTTATGTTCATTAGTACACGTATAGTACATGATTTCATTATGTTTCTCTATGTATGTTCACTTAGCATGCTAGCACATTGATTTTTATAATTACATTTTGTTGCATATGTTCATCCAGCATATGGACACATTGTTTTACATTTTGAACCGTTTGTAACTGTTTGATTTATGTGAACTGTTTGTAACTGTTTGATATATGTGAACCGTTTGTAACTGTTTGATTTATGTGAACCGTTTGTAACTGTTTGATTTATGTGAACCTTTTGTAACTGTTTGATTTATGTGAACCGTTTGGAACTGTTTGAACCGTTAGGTTAGGGAAGTGATTAGGTAACGGGGTGGGTGTAATGTGTTAAAAGCATGGTGGATACGCCGTTGGTACTTCCTATATATAAGTGCTTTTAACACATTATATATCATTGCGTTATCTAGATCACTTGGGAAAATGTTATGAAAACAAAGTTATATTACAAGGTTTTTCTAACAATATATACCATTCGAGTTTTTTTACAAAAACGATTTTTGATCTGGGTCTACATAAACAAATGTTTTGGAGTTAAGATTCATGGCATCGAGGTTTTATAAATTATAACAAATCTATTTTAACTTGGTTATTTCAATTAACAATATAAACATTTTACAAAACTAAGTTTTCTAATGTCGAATAACAAAGTTGTTTGAGTTATTTCAAAAGGTAAAACGAGCCATGAACCTGACACTCACATAAAACCTATGTACTCGCCGACATTTTTATGCTGACGTATTTTCACGTGTGTTTCAGGTACCATAGTTGATGATTTTTGATGATGATATTGGTGTATACTCACATAGGAATGGACGAGGCCTTAGTGACTTAATAACGATGAAAGTCAATTTGTTCATGTTTTGTTTCTAATTTCGATACAATGTAATAAATTTATTTCAATAAAACAGAACTTCAATCCATATGTTGTGAAACAATGATTCTGTTACGACACTCCCCGACGTTTCCACCGCGGTTTGTTGTTTTAACGCGGTCAGGGTGTGACAGAAACGAAACCTAGACGGGTTCGAACTTGCAGCTCACCATCCAATCTAACTTACCAGACCAGATTCGCTCCGCCCAAACTGAAGCGTTGAAAGACGAGAACCTTAAAGCTGAAGCCATGCGAGGCTTGGAGAGACAAGTTATGGAAAGATCTGTTGGTATTCTCTATTTCATGGAATGAATAGGGGTCCCTCTATACGGAAACCTTAGAGAGCCTGTGTTGGACGAAGCACACAAGTTTCGAAATTCTATTCATTTGGGTTTTGATAGGATGTAATAGGATCTAAGAATCTTGTACTGGCAACCGGCATGAGGGCCCACACAGCAAGGTACGCGAGCGATGTTTGACTTGTGCGAAAGTCAAAGTGGGGTATTGGAAACCATCTGGCTTGTTTCAGCAACCGGAAACACCCATACGGAAATGGGAACATACTGCCATGGATTTTGTCATCGGTCTACCTAAAACTCGAAACGGAAACAATACCACTTGGGTGATCGTTGATTGTCTCACGTAACCAGCACACCATCTTGCAATCAAGAAAGCTGACAAGTCATAGCAGCCTGCTGACTCTTACTTGAAAGAAGTGATACCTAGGCATGAGGTGCCAACCTCTAACATCCCTGATCGTGATCCGCATTTTGCATCTGATTTGTGGCGGGCGATGCACAAATCTTTCGACTCACGTCTAGATATGAGCACTGCTTATCACACCCTCAGACATATGGTCAGAGTGAATGGACCATCCAGACACTCGAAGACATGCTGCGAGCATGTGTGATCGACTTTGGTAAAAGTTGAGACATTTATCTTTGGTAGAGCTTCACTGCAACAGCTACCAATCTAGTATTCAGGCAGATCCATTCGAGGCATTATACGGACAACAATGCCGATCTCTTTGTTGGCTGAGGTGGGTGACAGCCTAACCACAGGCCTAAGATTTGTACTCGAAACTCCTGACAAGATTGTTTAGATCGAAAATCGTATGGCGGCAATGCTTAACCGTCAGAAAAGCTGTTAAGCGTAGGAAACCCTTAGAATTCGCAGAAGGCAGTCGTGTTATGTTGAAAGTTTCACCCTAGGAGGGTGTGGTGCGCTTTGGGAAGCGCACCAAACTTAATTCATGACATGTTGCGCCATTCGGGATTCTGGAGAGAATCGGCAAAGTGGCCTACAAAGTCGAGTTATCTAACAAACTGGGCAATGCTCACGCTGTTGTTGACATCTCAAATCAGAAGAAGTGTTTGCCCGACGAAACACTTGTGGTACCCTTGCAAGAGGTAAAGATAGATGACTAGTTACAATTCGTTGAGGAACCTATCGAAATCATGGACCGAGAAGTTAAGGTTCGTAAGCACAGTCGAATTCCAATCGTGAGAGTTCATTGGAACTCAAGACATGGATTGGAGTTCACGTGGGAACGCGAGGATCAGATGAGGCTCAAGTATCCTCAATTGTTCAAAACTGCTGAATCAAATCCTAATACGATTGGTGAATTTTGGGACGAAATTCCCTTTCAAGTTGGGGATGATGTGGCATCCGAGGAAAATCCACAGTCATCTTGATCTATCTATCATTCACTTCTCTTTGACTGCTTATCAAATTTCGGGACGAAATTTCTTTCAAGTTGGGGATGATGTGACAACCCGTAACTTCGAGGTATAAACCGTTCATTCTCGTATCTATAAATTGAACCTTATACTTATTTTATTTGACGAGTTAATTTTATACTTAACTAAACTCTATTATAAATTCATATTGTGCAAGCGATAAATTAGAAACCGAATCCTTATTCCTTTGAACCGACTCGAACCGTTTGAATCGAAATACATGTCCCGCTTGTCGGTTCAACCCACTCGCGTAGCTCGGAACTTACGAGGCCCGAACCGTAGCATGAACATTATACCTTTGTATTAATTGATTGGTATTAGTGTTGTTAAGAAGCATATATATATATATATATATATATATATAACATGTAAACAACAAATCAATGGGCTGCCATTTTATTTCCCTAGCTTGCGGCCCATCAAAACTAAACCCAAACATACTCTGCAGTCCAGCTTCCTCTTCTCTTGTATTACTTCGACCGACCCAAACTGACCTAAGCCCAAAAATCCCTTATGTTTATATGTAATGCATGTGTGTGTGCGTGTAGTCTGGTTATCACCGAATCACAAACAAGAAACCCTAAAGCAGCGACCTGAAGTCTTCTGTGTCACACCCCCAAAATCCACCTGCAGAATATCACCGCTTGGGAGCGTGACTGACCAGGATCAAGCCACCAATCATATAGAACATTGTATAAAGTAAAAGTAATTGCAATTTAACCAAACCAATCCATATGAAAGGTGTTCCAAAACATAAATATGTTATCACTGTTTAGCGGAAGCATATAAGTAAAACCCAACATAATAAAGTATGAAATGTCATAAGTGTTTAATGAAACAATCACGATCCAAGCCCACAACGACCAGCTCCTCCCTGTGCAAGCTCCATGTACCTAACGACCTGCAAGGCATGTAACAGAGGATCAACAACTAGTTGAGCGAGTTCACAGATAGTAAATGCGTAGTAGTAAGTTCGTATGTAACACGTGGCTCTACTGGGCCGATAGTACGTTCTATTGGTGGGGGCTTCCCATGTTGTTTATCCACTTGACTATTCGTAACCATAAGTGTTCTTCACAACCGAGAACAGTAGTACGTACAAGCTTTACGTAGGTTTTACGTAAGTGTCCTTCTGTACCCGAGGACAGTGGTACGCGTGGGGTTTACGTAGGTTTTACGTAAGTGTCCTTCCTGACTCCGGAAGAGAGTAGCATATTCCTGTTTACGTAGGTTTTACGTAAGTGTCCTTCCTGACTCTGGAAGACAGTAGCATATTCCTGTTTACGTAGGTTTTACGTAAGTGTCCTGCTTAACCCGAGGACCATGGCAGATAGTCTAGTAACCGTGTATGTACGCGTAATTGTTCAGTTCCATCATTCAACCCATTCCCTATTCCCCGGGAATCCCATGCCTTAGTAAGAGTGTGAACTCACCTTGGTTTGCTCGGTATGCTAATCTATGTGCTCGTAAACAGTCAATCAATCAGTCAAGGCCTAAGGTAATGCATTTACACACAGCCAGTTCATGTTTGGTCAAGTTTCACATACCATCTATGTCATCAAGTGCTTGACAGTTAATCTCATGTATCGTAATAGCAGTTAATCAATTTCATGCCATTCATACTTCACATCAGAGTCTTTCACAGTTTATTTTAATATCTTTATCCACTAGTATACTTAACTGAGTTAATAAGCTTAACTGGATTATCATATATGACGGAGTTACATTTCAACAAAGTTACATGCATAGTCTAACTCAGTTAACCTGCGTGACAGAAACAATATCCCCTCCAGTATTAATAGGCTATACATAATTAACAAACTGATAGTGTTAAACACTTCACAACTTAACAGACAACAACAACTCAGATCAGACACAATACATGAGACTCGGACCACCATAAAGCATTTAAAAGTTCGGACATGATTAAGCATTAGAAGGTCGGGCCCTTATTTAAATTACACAAGTTGGACCCTTAGTTAAACTATAAAAGTCGGACTTAACATGAACTACCAAAAGTCGGACAAGGGTGTTACCCTTAAAACTCGGACAAGGCTTGGGGATTAAAATTCGGACCTCCAACTCCCCTATAAAACTCGGACTCCATCCCCTCCCTCAAAAACTCGGACAATCATCTTCCCTAATAACAAGTTCGGACTAGCAACAGTTTCTTAAAACTCAAGACTATTTCTTTAAGTAAACAAGGTCGGACTATATCACATGTCTACTGCCATAAATCATGCGCTATCTTATTATATGCAATATATATATTATTACAATCGGCCCAATAGAAGCTTGTTTAGTATACATGTTGTCAGCCATTTACAAACACTAAATTGACACAATAGATTTTAGTGGGTTCAAAGGCCCTATCATGTTAATCGGCTATCTGACAATCACGTGGCCCAAGTGTATAAGAATTAAGATTGGTTCCTTCAACAATTTGCATGACAACCAAACCCTAATATACAATCAGTTAAAAGTCATATGCTCATCATCATTGCTTTTATCAAATCCAACATTAATGGCCGACACTTGTAGATGTTCTCATGCTATTATTGGACCAAAGTATGTAGTGGGTTGCAACATTAATCACATGATACATACCATTCTAATACTACACATTGATTCATCACATATGTCAAACAATCTAATCATACAATTATATAGTGATCAAATCTTAATCATGTATACTCGAACTCAGCACATCATGAACATCTAACACAGAATATCGGATCAGTTACCTTGAATGTGGCAGACACTAACCAAAACACAAATGATCAAATCAAGGAATCAACTTCGAATGAGAGAAGGCAGCCGTCGAGTTCCAAGAAAAACGAGAGAGAGGAAGATGTGATTAGGGTTTTCCAATTATCCCATTCGTGTGCACATATAATACAGACCCTATATTCAATCACTACTGGGCAGAAGCCCATAAGTTGTTTTCGATATTTAGCAGTGGACGAAAACACTTAGAGTGTTTTCATCATAAGTGTTTTCGTGGGTGGGGTTTTCGGCTAGAGCTCCACCAACTTGTTTTTAATTATATGATCCAATAATCCAAACCATATACATATATAACATCCATACACATATTAGTATACTACCATCTACAAACAACACATGTATTGCACCTCAATTAATTATAAAAACACACTAGCAAGTAAGTAACAAGTTAAGCCGAACAGAGACCTTGAAACTCGAGTTGTCACATTATCCCCAACTTGAAAGAAATTTCGTCCCGAAATTTAGCATGCGGTTACTGAGGAAGCTAGTTTAGCTGTGTCGTTTACTGGTTTTCCTGGGGTGTCACATCATCCCCCCGATGATTTGGAATTTCGTCCCGAAATTCTGCAGTAGTAGCTTCAGCCTCAGTAGTAGTTGCATTGGTTTCGAATAACTTGGGATACTTGAGTTTCATTTGATCTTCATGCTCCCAGGTGAACTCTGGGCCGCGACGGGAGTTCCAACGAACTCGAACAAGAGGGATTCTAGTGTTCTTGAGGACCTTGACATCCCGGTCCGTGATTTCAATTGGTTCCTCGACGAACTGCAACCGCTCGTCGATAGTGAGTTCCTTAAAAGGAACTATGAGGGTCTCATCTGACAGACACTTCTTCAGATTCGACACGTGGAATACGCTGTGAACTGCACCGAGTTCAGCTGGTAGGTTTAGTCTGTAGGCTACTTTGCCTATTCTTTCAGTGATTTCGAACGGTCCAACGTACTGTGGATTGAGCTTACCTCGTTTACCAAAACGAACCACACCCTTCCAGGGTGAGACCTTGAGTAGCACTCGATCCCCAACTTGGAATTCGAGCGATTTTCTGCGTTTATCAGCGTAGCTTTTCTGGCGATCACGAGCTGCCGCCATGCGTTGTCGTATTTGTGCTATTCGTTCGGTAGCGTCAACTACCATTTCTGGACCTGTAATCTGACTATTCCCCCACCTCTGCCCAACAGAGAGGTGACCGGCATTTACGTCCGTACAATGCCTCGAACGGAGCGGCTTGTATGCTGGTGTGGTAACTGTTATTGTACGAAAACTCCACTAAAGGGAGATGTTTTTCCCAGCTGTTGCCGAAATCGATAACACATGTCCGAAGCATGTCTTCTAGAGTTTGAATTGTGCGCTCAGACTGCCCATCCTCTGAGGGTGGTAAGCTGTGCTCATGTCTAATCGAGAGCCAAAAGCTTTGTGTATTGCTTGCCATAGTTCTGAAGTGAATCGTGCATCCCGATCCGAAGTAATAGAGGTTGGCACTCCGTGCCTCGAAACAACTTCTTTCAAGTAGATGTCTGCTAACGTAGAGAACTTATCCGTTTCTTTGATAGCCAAGAAATGAGCAGACTTGGTGAGTCGATCTACGATCACTCAAACAGTATCATCCCCGCGCTGTGATCTAGGCAGACTAGTAACAAAATCCATGGAAATTTCTTCCCATTTCCACTGCGGTATCTTTGGTTACTGGAGTAGGCCTGAGGGTTTCTGGTACTCTGTCTTGACTCTCGCACAAGTCAAACATTTGCCGACGTAAGTTGCAATGTGGGCCTTTATACTAGGCCACTAGTATGTAGTTCTAAGATCGTGGTACATTTTATCCGAACCTGGATGTACCGAGTAGCGAGACTTATGAGCTTCATCCATCACAAGTTCTCGTAAACCGCCATATAGTGGGACCCAAATACGTCCTGTCACATAGTAGGCGCCGTCTTCCTTTTGTTCTAATCGTTGCCTTGAGCCGCGTAAGGCTTCAGCCCTGACGTTTTCTGGTTTCAATGCTTCACCTGAGCATCTCGTATCTGTGCAGGAAGATCAGACTGAATCGTGAGCTGCAAGGCTCGTACGCGCCTAGGTATGGTATCCTTTCGACTGAGAGCGTCTGCCGCAACATTGGCTTTGCCTGGATGGTACTTGATGGCGCATTCGTAATCATTAAGTAACTCGACCCATCGTCGTTGACGCATGTTCAATTCCTTCTGCTTGAAGATATGTTCGAGACTCCTGTGATCGGTGTAAATAGTGCACTTGGTACCGTACAGGTAGTGTCGTCATATCTTGAGCGCAAAAACAACAGCTCCCAGCTCTAAATCATGCGTCGTGTAATTCCGTTCATGAACTTTGAGTTGTCGCGAGGCGTAGGCAATAACTTTATCACGCTGCATCAATACACAACCAAGCCCCTGTAACGATGCGTCACAATAGACCACAAAATCATCCGTGCCTTCCGGCAATGAGAGAATAGGTGCGCTGCATAGTCTATCCTTCAGGTACTGAAAAGCAGTTCCTTGTGTATTACCCCAACGATAGGTAACACCTTTCTGTGTCAGCATTGTAAGCGGCTGTGCGATCTTGGAGAAGTCTTTAATGAATCGCCTGTAATACCCCGCCAAACCCAAGAATTGGCGTATTTCCGTTGGTGTACGCGGTGCAGGCCAGTTCCTGATCGAATCTACCTTGGATGGATCGACATGAATCCCATCCCTGTTCACCACATGGCCTAAGAAGTGGACTTCACGAAGCCAGAAGTCACACTTTGAAAACTTGGCGTACAACTGTTCCTTTCGTAGAAGTTCCAAGATAAGACGTAAGTGCTGCTCGTGTTCCTCCTGACTCTTGGAGTAGATCAGAATGTCGTCGATAAAAACTATCACAAATTTGTCTAAGTAGGGCTTACATACCCTGTTCATTAGATCCATAAATACGGCAGGCGCGTTCGTTAACCCAAATGGCATGACAAGGAACTCGTAGTGACCGTAGCGAGTTCTGAATGCTGTCTTGGAGACGTCCTCATCCCGGACTCTCAGCTGATGATACCCTGACCTTAGATCAATCTTGGAGTATTAGCTCGACCCTTGCAACTGGTCGAATAGGTCGTCAATACATGGAAGTGGATAACGGTTCTTCACTGTGACCTTGTTCAGTTCGCGGTAATCAATGCACATCCTGAAAGTGCCATCCTTCTTTTTCACGAATAATACTGGAGCTCCCCAAGGCGAAAAGCTTGAACGAATGAAGCCTTTATCCAAGAGCTCTTGTAGTTGCGTCGATAGTTCTCCCAGTTCTGATGGAGCTAAGCGATACGGTGCGCGAGCTATAGGTGCTGTCCAGAACTATAGGAATGAAGTCGATAGGGAACGTCTGCCCAGCGAGGATAAATTACAACCCTGAACTATGAATGGCCTCTAGACTTGTACCATAAGCTAACACTACGATAGATTTGGTGTTCAAGGAAGTTGGTGCACATTTTAATATTTGACTAACTTTCAAGGACATATAACTGGTATCCACACCCGAGTCAAACAAGACAGTAACATAAAAGTCGTCGAGAAGAAAATTACCCATTATTACGTTAGGATCGCTCCTTGCGTCACCCTGACCAATCACGTACACGCGGCCCTGGCGTCATTGTTTCCTCTGTTTCCCCCAACGCTATCACCATTGTCGTCCCTGTTTCCATGGTCGCGGTTCTGAGTCTGGTCCTGGTTTATATGCGGACAATGCCTCTTGTAGTGATCTTTAGCATCACACTGAAAACATCCTTTAAAACTTTGTTGTTGCTGCTGATTCTGTGAAGCTTGAGGCGGCCGTTGCTGTTCTTGAGTTGCAGGACGTGAGCTTCGACAATCCTTAGCTTCATGACCAATCTTGAGACACCTCTGACAACGACCCTTGTTGCACTGACCGCTGTGGTGCCTATTGCATCTGTTACACTTTGGATGATTTCCTCGATATCCACTCTGCCCACGACTACCAGAAAACTGCTGACTGGGACTCTGGTAATCATCTGTCTTTTGCTGCTGCGCCAGAGGCTGAATCAGAATTAATCCCCTGCTCAGGTTTCCATCCCACTTGCGTTTGTTATCACTAGAAGCACATGTAGTATCAGCTTTAACACGTTTCGGTAGTTTGTTTTGTTCTACTGCCTGGTCTGTGAGACGATGAGCAAGCCGGGTGACTTGCTGGATAGTGCCAAGATTAGCGGCGGCCACATGACTCTGAATTTCTGGCACCAGACCCTTGAGATACAACTCGATACGTTTGGTGGGAGGGTCTACCATAGTGGGACAAAATGTGGCTAATTCATTTGATCTCTTCGTATAAGCTTCAATTTCAGACCCCGCCATCTGTAAGTTGAGAAACTCCACCTCTAGTTCGTGGATGTCTTCACGACTGCAAAACTCTTCCTTAATCAGGTCCTTGAACTCGTTCCAGGGGGTGGCATTAGCAGCTGCCAGTCCTAACATCTGAACCTGTGCTTCCCACCAGGTTAATGCAAAACCTTCGAGTGTTCCAGTAGCAAAATTTACTCTACGAGACTCTGGGCAATCACACACCTCGAAGTCAGTTTTGAGCCTTTCGAACCAGTGGAGGAGGCCTTCAACTCCCTCGGTTCCACTGAAGGTACTAGGTTGGCAATCCTTGAGATTTTTGAAGGTGTAAACACGTGGCTGAGCGTGTTGACCTATTGTGTATAAGAATAGGACAAGGTTAAACACAAGAGTTGGTTTAGGAGTGTAGGATCTAAAGATCCTAGTTACGACTGCAGGGTATACCTCCTGCTTGTATGGCTGCAAGTGCCGCAGCAATCCGTTCGTTAATGAGAGCCGTCAACTGGGCTTGTGTCATGTTGATACGTCCGGCCATGATCTTCATAGCAAATGTAACGTAAGTGAGAGAGGTTCGCGAATAGTGCGATGACAGAAGAGTGTAAGCACACAAGTGTTCTCAAGCAATAACAAATAGTGAGCAATGTAATCTAAGCATACCACGACCAAAGTTCTATGCAATTCTAGCAAGTAGGCAATAAACATAAACCTTATTACCTAGGATGTTGAGTCTTGCACGTGGAGCGAGGCGTCGTTGTGGATCCTTGAGCACTTTACTGGTTATAGTCTGGTTTTAATAAAAACGTTTTTTTCCTTATTAAAACCAAGTTCTCTATAACCAATGGCTCTGATACCAATCTGTCACACCCCCAAAATCCACCTGCGGAATATCACCTCTTGGGAGCGTGACTGACCAGGATCAAGCCACCAATCATATAGAACATTGTATAAAGTAAAAGTAATTGCAATTTAACCAAACCAATCCATATGAAAGGTGTTCCAAAACATAAATATGTTATCACTGTTTAGCGGAAGCATATAAGTAAAACCCAACATAATAAAGTATGAAATGTCATAAGTGTTTAATGAAACAATCACGATCCAAGCCCACAACGACCAGCTCCTCCCTGTGCAAGCTCCATGTACCTAACGACCTGCAAGGCATGTAACAGAGGATCAACAACTAGTTGAGCGAGTTCACAGATAGTAAATGCGTAGTAGTAAGTTCGTATGTAACACGTGGCTCTACTGGGCCGATAGTACGTTCTATTGGTGGGGGCTTCCCATGTTGTTTATCCACTAGACTATTCGTAACCATAAGTGTTCTTCACAACCGAGAACAGTAGTACGTACAAGCTTTACGTAGGTTTTACGTAAGTGTCCTTCTGTACCCGAGGACAGTGGTACGCGTGGGGTTTACGTAGGTTTTACGTAAGTGTCCTTCCTGACTCCGGAAGAGAGTAGCATGTTATTGTTTACGTAGGTTTTACGTAAGTGTCCTTCCTGACTCCAGAAGACAGTAGCATATTCCTGTTTACGTAGGTTTTACGTAAGTGTCCTTCCTGACTCTGGAAGACAGTAGCATATTCCTGTTTACGTAGGTTTTACGTAAGTGTCCTGCTTAACCCGAGGACCATGGCAGATAGTCTAGTAACCGTGTATGTACGCGTAATTGTTCAGTTCCATCATTCAACCCATTCCCTATTCCCCAGGAATCCCATGCCTTAGTAAGAGTGTGAACTCACCTTGGTTTGCTCGGTATGCTAATCTATGTGCTCGTAAACAGTCAATCAATCAGTCAAGGCCTAAGGTAATGCATTTACACACAGCCAGTTCATGTTTGGTCAAGTTTCACATACCATCTATGTCATCAAGTGCTTGACAGTTAATCTCATGTATCGTAATAGCAGTTAATCAATTTCATGCCATTCATACTTCACATCAGAGTCTTTCACAGTTTATTTTAATATCTTTATCCACTAGTATACTTAACTGAGTTAATAAGCTTAACTGGATTATCATATATGACGGAGTTACATTTCAACAAAGTTACATGCATAGTCTAACTCAGTTAACCTGCGTGACAGAAACAATATCCCCTCCAGTATTAATAGGCTATACATAATTAACAAACTGATAGTGTTAAACACTTCACAACTTAACAGACAACAACAACTCAGATCAGACACAATACATGAGACTCGGACCACCATAAAGCATTTAAAAGTTCGGACATGATTAAGCATTAGAAGGCCGGGCCCTTATTTAAATTACACAAGTTGGACCCTTAGTTAAACTATAAAAGTCGGACTTAACATGAACTACCAAAAGTCGGACAAGGGTGTTACCCTTAAAACTCGGACATGGCTTGGGGATTAAAATTCGGACCTCCAACTCCCCTATAAAACTCGGACTCCATCCCCTCCCTCAAAAACTCGGACAATCATCTTCCCTAATAACAAGTTCGGACTAGCAACAGTTTCTTAAAACTCAAGACTATTTCTTTAAGTAAACAAGGTCGGACTATATCACATGTCTACTGCCATAAATCATGCGCTATCTTATTATATGCAATATATATATTATTACAATCGGCCCAATAGAAGCTTGTTTAGTATACATGTTGTCAGCCATTTACAAACACTAAATTGACACAATAGATTTTAGTGGGTTCAAAGGCCCTATCATGTTAATCGGCTATCTGACAATCACGTGGCCCAAGTGTATAAGAATTAAGATTGGTTCCTTCAACAATTTGCATGACAACCAAACCCTAATATACAATCAGTTAAAAGTCATATGCTCATCATCATTGCTTTTATCAAATCCAACATTAATGGCCGACACTTGTAGATGTTCTCATGCTATTATTGGACCAAAGTATGTAGTGGGTTGCAACATTAATCACATGATACATACCATTCTAATACTACACATTGATTCATCACATATGTCAAACAATCTAATCATACAATTATATAGTGATCAAATCTTAATCATGTATACTCGAACTCAGCACATCATGAACATCTAACACAGAATATCGGATCAGTTACCTTGAATGTGGCAGACACTAACCAAAACACAAATGATCAAATCAAGGAATCAACTTCGAATGAGAGAAGGCAGCCGTCGAGTTCCAAGAAAAACGAGAGAGAGGAAGATGTGATTAGGGTTTTCCAATTATCCCATTCGTGTGCACATATAATACAGACCCTATATTCAATCACTACTGGGCCGAAGCCCATAAGTTGTTTTCGATATTTAGCAGTGGACGAAAACACTTAGAGTGTTTTCATCATAAGTGTTTTCGTGGGTGGGGTTTTCGGCTAGAGCTCCACCAACTTGTTTTTAATTATATGATCCAATAATCCAAACCATATACATATATAACATCCATACACATATTAGTATACTACCATCTACAAACAACACATGTATTGCACCTCAATTAATTATAAAAACACACTAGCAAGTAAGTAACAAGTTAAGCCGAACAGAGACCTTGAAACTCGAGTTGTCACATTATCCCCAACTTGAAAGAAATTTCGTCCCGAAATTTAGCATGCGGTTACTGAGGAAGCTAGTTTAGCTGTGTCGTTTACTGGTTTTCCTGGGGTGTCACATCATCCCCCCGTTGATTTGGAATTTCGTCCCGAAATTCTGCAGTAGTAGCTTCAGCCTCAGTAGTAGTTGCATTGGTTTCGAATAACTTGGGATACTTGAGTTTCATTTGATCTTCACGCTCCCAGGTGAACTCTGGGCCGCGACGGGAGTTCCAACGAACTCGAACAAGAGGGATTCTAGTGTTCTTGAGGACCTTGACATCCCGGTCCGTGATTTCAATTGGTTCCTTGACGAACTGCAACCGCTCGTCGATAGTGAGTTCCTTAAAAGGAACTATGAGGGTCTCATCTGACAGACACTTCTTCAGATTCGACACGTGGAATACGCTGTGAACTGCACCGAGTTCAGCTGGTAGGTTTAGTCTGTAAGCTACTTTGCCTATTCTTTCAGTGATTTCGAACGGTCCAACGTACCGTGGATTGAGCTTACCTCGTTTACCAAAACGAACCACACCCTTCCAGGGTGAGACCTTGAGTAGCACTCGATCCCCAACTTGGAATTCGAGCGATTTTCTGCGTTTATCAGCGTAGCTTTTCTGGCGATCACGAGCTGCCGCCATGCGTTGTCGTATTTGTGCTATTCGTTCGGTAGCGTCAACTACCATTTCTGGACCTATAATCTGACTATTCCCCCACCTCTGCCCAACAGAGAGGTGACCAGCATTTACGTCCGTACAATGCCTCGAACGGAGCGGCTTGTATGCTGGTGTGGTAACTGTTATTGTACGAAAACTCCACTAAAGGGAGATGTTTTTCCCAGCTGTTGCCGAAATCGATAACACATGTCCGAAGCATGTCTTCTAGAATTTGAATTGTGCGCTCAGACTGCCCATCCTCTGAGGGTGGTAAGCTGTGCTCATGTCTAATCGAGAGCCAAAAGCTTTGTGTATTGCTTGCCATAGTTCTGAAGTGAATCGTGCATCCCGATCCGAAGTAATAGAGGTTGGCACTCCGTGCCTCGAAACAACTTCTTTCAAGTAGATGTCTGCTAACGTAGAGAACTTATCCGTTTCTTTGATAGCCAAGAAATGAGCAGACTTGGTGAGTCGATCTACGATCACTCAAACAGTATCATCCCCGCGCTGGGATCTAGGCAGACTAGTAACAAAATCCATGGAAATTTCTTCCCATTTCCACTGCGGTATCTTTGGTTACTGGAGTAGGCCTGAGGGTTTCTAGTACTCTGTCTTGACTCTCGCACAAGTCAAACATTTGCCGACGTAAGTTGCAATGTGGGCCTTTATACTAGGCCACTAGTATGTAGTTCTAAGATCGTGGTACATTTTATCCGAACCTGGATGTACCGAGTAGTGAGACTTATGAGCTTCATCCATCACAAGTTCTCGTAAACCGCCATATAGTGGGACCCAAATACGTCCTGTCACATAGTAGGCGCCGTCTTCCTTTTGTTCTAATCGTTGCCTTGAGCCGCGTAAGGCTTCAGCCCTGACGTTTTCTAGTTTCAATGCTTCACCTGAGCATCTCGTATCTGTGCAGGAAGATCAGACTGAATCGTGAGCTGCAAGGCTCGTACGCGCCTAGGTATGGTATCCTTTCGACTGAGAGCGTCTGCCGCAACATTGGCTTTGCCTGGATGGTACTTGATGGCGCATTCGTAATCATTAAGTAACTCGACCCATCGTCGTTGACGCATGTTCAATTCCTTCTGCTTGAAGATATGTTCGAGACTCCTGTGATCGGTGTAAATAGTGCACTTGGTACCGTACAGGTAGTGTCGTCATATCTTGAGCGCAAAAACAACAGCTCCCAGCTCTAAATCATGCGTCGTGTAATTCCGTTCATGAACTTTGAGTTGTCGCGAGGCGTAGGCAATAACTTTATCACGCTGCATCAATACACAACCAAGCCCCTGTATCGATGCGTCACAATAGACCACAAAATCATCCGTGCCTTCCGGCAATGAGAGAATAGGTGCGCTGCATAGTCTATCCTTCAGGTACTGAAAAGCAGTTCCTTGTGTATTACCCCAACGATAGGTAACACCTTTCTGTGTCAGCATTGTAAGCGGCTGTGCGATCTTGGAGAAGTCTTTAATGAATCGCCTGTAATACCCCGCCAAACCCAAGAATTGGCGTATTTCCGTTGGTGTACGTGGTGCAGGCCAGTTCCTGATCGAATCTACCTTGGATGGATCGACATGAATCCCATCCCTGTTCACCACATGGCCTAAGAAGTGGACTTCACGAAGCCAGAAGTCACACTTTGAAAACTTGGCGTACAACTGTTCCTTTCGTAGAAGTTCCAAGATAAGACGTAAGTGCTGCTCGTGTTCCTCCTGACTCTTGGAGTAGATCAGAAGGTCGTCGATAAAAACTATCACAAATTTGTCTAAGTAGGGCTTGCATACCCTGTTCATTAGATCCATAAATACGGCAGGCGCGTTCGTTAACCCAAATGGCATGACAAGGAACTCGTAGTGACCGTAGCGAGTTCTGAATGCTGTCTTGGAGACGTCCTCATCCCGGACTCTCAGCTGATGATACCCTGACCTTAGATCAATCTTGGAGTAGTAGCTCGACCCTTGCAACTGGTCGAATAGGTCGTCAATACATGGAAGTGGATAACGGTTCTTCACTGTGACCTTGTTCAGTTCGCGGTAATCAATGCACATCCTGAAAGTGCCATCCTTCTTTTTCACGAATAATACTGGAGCTCCCCAAGGCGAAAAGCTTGAACGAATGAAGCCTTTATCCAAGAGCTCTTGTAGTTGCGTCGATAGTTCTCCCAGTTCTGATGGAGCTAAGCGATACGGTGCGCGAGCTATAGGTGCTGTCCAGAACTATAGGAATGAAGTCGATAGGGAACGTCTGCCCAGCGAGGATAAATTACAACCCTGAACTATGAATGGCCTCTAGACTTGTACCATAAGCTAACACTACGATAGATTTGGTGTTCAAGGAAGTTGGTGCACATTTTAATATTTGACTAACTTTCAAGGACATATAACTGGTATCCACACCCGAGTCAAACAAGACAGTAACATAAAAGTCGTCGAGAAGAAAATTACCCATTATTACGTTAGGATCGCTCCTTGCGTCACCCTGACCAATCACGTACACGCGGCCCTGGCGTCATTGTTTCCTCTGTTTCCCCCAACGCTATCACCATTGTCGTCCCTGTTTCCATGGTCGCGGTTCTGAGTCTGGTCCTGGTTTATATGCGGACAATGCCTCTTGTAGTGATCTTTAGCATCACACTGAAAACATCCTTTAAAACTTTGTTGTTGCTGCTGATTCTGTGAAGCTTGAGGCGGCCGTTGCTGTTCTTGAGTTGCAGGACGTGAGCTTCGACAATCCTTAGCTTCATGACCAATCTTGAGACACCTCTGACAACGACCCTTGTTGCACTGACCGCTGTGGTGCCTATTGCATCTGTTACACTTTGGATGATTTCCTCGATATCCACTCTGCCCACGACTACCAGAAAACTGCTGACTGGGACTCTGGTAATCATCTGTCTTTTGCTGCTGCGCCAGAGGCTGAATCGGAATTAATCCCCTGCTCAGGTTTCCATCCCACTTGCGTTTGTTATCACTAGAAGCACATGTAGTATCAGCTTTAACACGTTTCGGTAGTTTGTTTTGTTCTACTGCCTGGTCTGTAAGACGATGAGCAAGCCGGGTGACTTGCTGGATAGTGCCAAGATTAGCGGCGGCCACATGACTCTGAATTTCTGGCACCAGACCCTTGAGATACAACTCGATACGTTTGGTGGGAGGGTCTACCATAGTGGGACAAAATGTGGCTAATTCATTTGATCTCTTCGTATAAGCTTCAATTTCAGACCCCGCCATCTGTAAGTTGAGAAACTCCACCTCTAGTTCGTGGATGTCTTCACGACTGCAAAACTCTTCCTTAATCAGGTCCTTGAACTCGTTCCAGGGGGTGGCATTAGCAGCTGCCAGTCCTAACATCTGAACCTGTGCTTCCCACCAGGTTAATGCAACACCTTCGAGTGTTCCAGTAGCAAAATTTACTCTACGAGACTCAGGGCAATCACACACCTCGAAGTCAGTTTCGAGCCTCTCGAACCAGTGGAGGAGGCCTTCAACTCCCTCGGTTCCACTGAAGGTACTAGGTTGGCAATCCTTGAGATTTTTGAAGGTGTAAACACGTGGCTGAGCGTGTTGACCTATTGTGTATAAGAATAGGACAAGGTTAAACACAAGAGTTGGTTTAGGAGTGTAGGATCTAAAGATCCTAGTTACGACTGCAGGGTATACCTCCTGCTTGTATGGCTGCAAGTGCCGCAGCAATCCGTTCGTTAATGAGAGCCGTCAACTGGGCTTGTGTCATGTTGATACGTCCGGCCATGATCTTCATAGCAAATGTAACGTAAGTGAGAGAGGTTCGCGAATAGTGCGATGACAGAAGAGTGTAAGCACACAAGTGTTCTCAAGCAATAACAAATAGTGAGCAATGTAATCTAAGCATACCACGACCAAAGTTCTATGCAATTCTAGCAAGTAGGCAATAAACATAAACCTTATTACCTAGGATGTTGAGTCTTGCACGTGGAGCGAGGCGTCGTTGTGGATCCTTGAGCACTGTACTGGTTATAGTCTGGTTTTAATAAAAACGTTTTTTTTCCTTATTAAAACCAAGTTCTCTATAACCAATGGCTCTGATACCAATCTGTCACACCCCCAAAATCCACCTGCGGAATATCACCGCTTGGGAGCGTGACTGACCAGGATCAAGCCACCAATCATATAGAACATTGTATAAAGTAAAAGTAATTGCAATTTAACCAAACCAATCCATATGAAAGGTGTTCCAAAACATAAATATGTTATCACTGTTTAGCGGAAGCATATAAGTAAAACCCAACATAATAAAGTATGAAATGTCATAAGTGTTTAATGAAACAATCACGATCCAAGCCCACAACGACCAGCTCCTCCCTGTGCAAGCTCCATGTACCTAACGACCTGCAAGGCATGTAACAGAGGATCAACAACTAGTTGAGCGAGTTCACAGATAGTAAATGCGTAGTAGTAAGTTCGTATGTAACACGTGGCTCTACTGGGCCGATAGTACGTTCTATTGGTGGGGGCTTCCCATGTTGTTTATCCACTAGACTATTCGTAACCATAAGTGTTCTTCACAACCGAGAACAGTAGTACGTACAAGCTTTACGTAGGTTTTACGTAAGTGTCCTTCTGTACCCGAGGACAGTGGTACGCGTGGGGTTTATGTAGGTTTTACGTAAGTGTCCTTCCTGACTCCGAAAGAGAGTAGCATGTTATTGTTTACGTAGGTTTTACGTAAGTGTCCTTCCTGACTCCAGAAGACAGTAGCATATTCCTGTTTACGTAGGTTTTACGTAAGTGTCCTTCCTGACTCTGGAAGACAGTAGCATATTCCTGTTTACGTAGGTTTTACGTAAGTGTCCTGCTTAACCCGAGGACCATGGCAGATAGTCTAGTAACCGTGTATGTACGCGTAATTGTTCAATTCCATCATTCAACCCATTCCCTATTCCCCGGGAATCCCATGCCTTAGTAAGAGTGTGAACTCACCTTGGTTTGCTCGGTATGCTAATCTATGTGCTCGTAAACAGTCAATCAATCAGTCAAGGCCTAAGGTAATGCATTTACACACAGTCAGTTCATGTTTGGTCAAGTTTCACATACCATCTATGTCATCAAGTGCTTGACAGTTAATCTCATGTATCGTAATAGCAGTTAATCAATTTCATGCCATTCATACTTCACATCAGAGTCTTTCATAGTTTATTTTAATATCTTTATCCACTAGTATACTTAACTGAGTTAATAAGCTTAACTGGATTATCATATATGACGGAGTTACATTTCAACAAAGTTACATGCATAGTCTAACTCAGTTAACCTGCGTGACAGAAACAATATCCCCTCCAGTATTAATAGGCTATACATAATTAACAAACTGATAGTGTTAAACACTTCACAACAACAGACAACAACAACTCAGATCAGACACAATACATGAGACTCGGACCACCATAAAGCATTTAAAAGTTCGGACATGATTAAGCATTAGAAGGTCGGGCCCTTATTTAAATTACACAAGTTGGACCCTTAGTTAAACTATAAAAGTCGGACTTAACATGAACTACCAAAAGTTGGACAAGGGTGTTACCCTTAAAACTCGGACAAGGCTTGGGGATTAAAATTCGGACCTCCAACTCCCCTATAAAACTCGGACTCCATCCCCTCCCTCAAAAACTCGGACAATCATCTTCCCTAATAACAAGTTCGGACTAGCAACAGTTTCTTAAAACTCAAGACTATTTCTTTAAGTAAACAAGGTCGGACTATATCACATGTCTACTGCCATAAATCATGCGCTATCTTATTATATGCAATATATATATTATTACAATCGGCCCAATAGAAGCTTGTTTAGTATACATGTTGTCAGCCATTTACAAACACTAAATTGACACAATAGATTTTAGTGGGTTCAAAGGCCCTATCATGTTAATCGGCTATCTGACAATCACGTGGCCCAAGTGTATAAGAATTAAGATTGGTTCCTTCAACAATTTGCATGACAACCAAACCCTAATATACAATCAGTTAAAAGTCATATGCTCATCATCATTGCTTTTATCAAATCCAACATTAATGGCCGACACTTGTAGATGTTCTCATGCTATTATTGGACCAAAGTATGTAGTGGGTTGCAACATTAATCACATGATACATACCATTCTAATACTACACATTGATTCATCACATATGTCAAACAATCTAATCATACAATTATATAGTGATCAAATCTTAATCATGTATACTCGAACTCAGCACATCATGAACATCTAACACAGAATATCGGATCAGTTACCTTGAATGTGGCAGACACTAACCAAAACACAAATGATCAAATCAAGGAATCAACTTCGAATGAGAGAAGGCAGCCGTCAAGTTCCAAGAAAAACGAGAGAGAGGAAGATGTGATTAGGGTTTTCCAATTATCCCATTCGTGTGCACATATAATACAGACCCTATATTCAATCACTACTGGGCCGAAGCCCATAAGTTGTTTTCGATATTTAGCGGTGGACAAAAACACTTAGAGTGTTTTCATCATAAGTGTTTTCGTGGGTGGGGTTTTCGGCGAGAGCTCCACCAACTTGTTTTTAATTATATGATCCAATAATCCAAACCATATACATATATAACATCCATACACATATTAGTATACTATCATCTACAAACAACACATGTATTGCACCTCAATTAATTATAAAAACACACTAGCAAGTAAGTAACAAGTTAAGCCGAACAGAGACCTTGAAACTCGAGTTGTCACATTATCCCCAACTTGAAAGAAATTTCGTCCCGAAATTTAGCATGCGGTTACTGAGGAAGCTAGTTTAGTTGTGTCATTTACTGGTTTTCCTGGGGTGTCACATTCTGCCCTTCCTCTGCTTTTTCTGGTTCGACGACACACAAGGCTACGAACCAGCGAATCGAGCTTGCATCGGCTATACGCCATCTCCTAACTCTCGGTAACACCTAAATCTTTATTTTAGTTTCATTAATTCTTGATCAATCCCTTGTATTTATGGCTGCGTTTTCTCGATGGTGATGAGTTTCGATGTTATGTGTTGATACATGTGATCTATGTGTTAGGAAATTGTCACACCCCCAAAATCCACCTGCGGAGTATCACCGCTTGGGAGCGTGACTGACCAGGATCAAGCCACCAATCATATTGAACATGTAATTAATTTATAAAGGTAAATGTCGTTCAACCACCAATATGAAAGGTGTTCCAAAACATATGTATGTTATCACTGTTTAGCGGAAGCGTATAAATAAAACCCAACATAAATAAGTATGTAATGTCATAAAGTGTTTAACAAACAATCACGATCCAAGCCCACAACGACCAGCTCCTCCCTGTGCAAGCTCCATGTATCTAACGACCTGCAAGGCATGTAACAGAGGATCAACAACTAGTTGAGCGAGTTCACAGAAAGTAAATGCGTAATAGTAGATTCGTTTGTAACATGTGGCTCTACTGAGCCGATAGTACGCTCTATTGGTGGGGGCTTCCCATGTTGTATAACCACTAGACTATTCGTAACCATAAGTGTTCTACATATCCCGAGAACAGTAATACGTACAAGTTTACGTAGGTTTTACGTAAGTAACCTTCACAACCGAGGTTAGGGGTACGCGGGTGTTTACGTAGGTTTTACGTAAGTGCCTGACACAACCGGGGCAGTAGTGAGTATAAGTTCACGTAGGTTTTACGTGAGTGTCCTTCGCAACCTGAGGACAGTGAGTAGCATAAGTATACGTAGGTTTTACGTATGTGTCCTGCACAACCGAGGACGATGGTATGGTAGTCTAGTAACAGTGTATGTACGAATCTAGTCAATCTCTTTCCTTCAATCCCATTCCCAAGCCCTTGGGAATCCCATGCCTTAGTAAGAGTGTGAACTCACCTTGGTTTGCTCGGTATGCTAAGTTAAGTGCTCACAATAAATCAGTCAAGCCCTATAGTACACGTATACGCAATCAGTTCACGCTCGTAACGTTTCGCATGTAACGTATCGATGCTTTAAGCGAAAAAGATCTCGAGTGCTGGCAATTCTGCCGCCGGGTTTCAAAGGTAACGAGAGAGAGATGATGTGTTTAGGGTTTTTCAAATAACAGTTCACGTAGAGGATTAAGAACAATTGTTTATCTAATCTCGGCCGGGCCCAAAGCCCATTTGGTTTTTCGTTGGACATATGGTGGACGAAATCACTTCTTGATTTCGTGGAGTGTGTTTTCGGCAAGAGTGTTTTCGAGTGGGGTAGGGTAATCGGCCCCAAGTTTCCATGTTTTAGTTGTACCATATTAACATAATACCAACATGTATTGTTAACCTATACACATATAATACACACCATACATAAACACAAAGCAACACTTGCATTGCACATTAAGTATAACATGACAATCACAATACAATTTAATGTATCACAAACGCATACAGTTGTGAAACAAACCGGTCGTGTAAACAAACAGACAAACAATTAACGTGCAATAGTGCGAAGATGGAATCTTGGAAACTCGAGTTGTCACATTATCCCCAACTTGAGAGAAATTTCGTCCCGAAATTTAGAATGCGGTTACTGAGGAAGCTAGGTAGATGTATCTTTTACCTGGGGTGTCACATCATCCCCCCGTTGATTTGGAATTTCGTCCCGAAATTCCGCAGTAGTAGCTTCAGCGTCAGTAGTGGTTGCATTGGTTTCGAATAACTGTGGGTACCTTTCTGTCATCTGGTCTTCGTGTTCCCAGGTGTACTCTGGGCCACGAGGGAGCTCCAACGAACTCGAACAAGAGGGATTCTCTTGCTTTTGAGGACCTTAACATCCCGGTCCGTGATTTCAACTGGCTCCTCGACGAACTGCAACCGCTCGTCGATGGTGAGTTCCTTAAAAGGAACTATGAGGGTCTCATCTGACAGGCACTTCTTCAGATTTGACACGTGAAATACATTGTGAACTGCACCGAGTTCAGCTGGTAGGTTTAGCTTGTAGGCCACTTTGCCTATTTTCTCAATGATCTCGAACGGTCCGACATACCGCGGATTTAGTTTGCCCCGTTTGCCAAAACGAACCACACCCTTCCAGGGTGAGACTTTAAGTAAAACCCGGTCCCCGACCTGAAATTCCAAAGGCTTCCTACGCTTGTCCGCGTAGGCTTTCTGTCGGTCGCGTGCTGCCGCCATGCGTTGTCGTATTTGTGCAATCTTTTCTGTGGCGTCCACTACAATCTCCGGACCCGTGATCTGACTATCCCCCACCTCTGCCCAACAGAGAGGTGACCGGCATTTGCGACCGTACAATGCCTCGAATGGAGCGGCTTGTATGCTGGTGTGATAGCTGTTATTGTATGAGAACTCCACCAAAGGGAGATGCTTTTCCCAGCCGTTGAGGAAGTCGATAACACACGCCCGAAGCATGTCTTCAAGAGTTTGGATCGTTCGCTCAGACTGTCCATCCGTCTGAGGGTGATACGTTGTGCTCATGTCTAACCGTGAGCCAAAAGATTTGTGCATCGTTTGCCATAGCTCTGACGTGAATCGTGCATCCCGATCCGAAATGATGGAGGTGGGCACCCCGTGCCTCGAAACAATTTCTTTAAGATAAATGTCTGCGAGTGTGGAGAACTTATCCGTTTCCTTTATAGCCAGGAAGTGTGCAGACTTGGTGAGTCGATCCACGATCACCCATATAGTGTCATTCCCACGCTGGGATCTGGGTAGGCCTGTAACAAAATCCATGGAAATTTCTTCCCATTTCCATTGCGGTATCTTGGGTTGCTGAAGTTGACCCGCCGGTTTCTGGTACTCAACCTTGACTCTCGCACAGGTCAAGCACTTGCCGACGTAAGTAGCGATGTGGGCTTTCATGCTAGGCCACCAATACGTAGTTCTGATGTCGTGGTACATTTTATCCGACCCTGGATGTACCGAGTAGCGAGACTTGTGAGCTTCATCCATTACAAGTTCGCGTAGACCGCCATAAAGTGGGACCCAAATACGCCCCGTTACATAGTAGGCGCCGTCTGCTTTCTGTTCTAATCGTTGTCTTGAGCCGCGTAAAGCTTCAGCCTTTACATTTTCTGGTTTCAATGCTTCCACCTGAGCATCTCGTATTTGTGCAGGAAGGCTAGACTGAATCGTAAGCTGTAGCGCTCGCATGCGCTTAGGTAGTGTGTCCTTTCGACTGAGGGCGTCAGCCACAACATTGGCTTTGCCTGGATGGTACTTGATAGCGCATTCGTAATCGTTAAGTAGTTCGACCCATCGTCGTTGACGCATGTTCAATTCCTTCTGTCTGAAGATATGCTCGAGACTCCTGTGATCGGTGTAAATTGTGCACTTGGTACCGTACAGGTAGTGTCGCCATATCTTGAGCGCGAAAACAACAGCTCCCAGCTCTAAATCATGCGTCGTGTAGTTCCGTTCATGAACCTTTAGTTGGCGCGAGGCGTAAGCAATGACCTTGTCGCGCTACATTAAAACACATCCAAGACCCTGGATGGATGCATCATAGTATACTACAAAATCGTCCGTGCCTTCTGGCAATGAGAGGATAGGTGCACTGCAAAGTCTATCCTTTAGGTGCTGAAAAGCAGTTTCCTGAGTGTTGCCCCAACGGTAGGTGACACTCTTCTGTGTCAATAGTGTAAGCGGCTGTGCGATCTTCGAGAAATCCTTGATAAATCGTCTGTAGTACCCCGCCAAACCCAAGAATTGGCGTATTTCTGTTGGTGTACGCGGTGCAGCCCAGTTCCTGATCGAATCTACTTTGGATGGATCGACATGAATCCCATCCCTGTTTACCACGTGGCCTAGAAAGTGGACTTCACGAAGCCAGAAGTCGCGTTTTGAAAAACTTAGCGTACAGTTGTTCCTTTCGAAGAAGTTCCAAGATAAGACGTAGGTGCTGCTCGTGTTCCTCCTGACTCTTGGAGTAGATCAGGATGTCGTCAATGAAAACTATCACGAATTTGTCTATGTAGGGTTTGCACACCCTGTTTATAAGGTCCATAAATACGGCAGGCGCGTTCGTTAACCCGAACGACATGACAAGAAACTCGTAGTGGCCGTAACGAGTTCTGAATGCGGTTTTGGAGACGTCCTCATCCCGGACTCTCAGCTGATGATACCCAGACCTTAGATCAATCTTGGAGTAGCACGACCCTTGCAACTGGTCGAATAAGTCGTCTATACGTGGAAGAGGATAGCGGTTCTTCACCGTCACCTTGTTGAGTTCCCGGTAGTCTATGCACATCCTGAAGGTACCGTCCTTCTTTCTCACGAATAACACTGGAGCTCCCCAAGGCGAAGAGCTTGGACGAATAAAGCCCTTTTCCAAGAGCTCTTGTAGCTGATTCGACAGTTCTTCCAGTTCGGTTGGAGCTAAACGATAGGGTGCTCGAGCTATGGGTGCTGCTCCTGGAGCGAGCTCGATTTGAAATTCGACCTGGCGATGAGGAGGCAGGCCAGGTAAGTCTTCAGGAAACACCTGAGGGAAGTTGCGTACAACTGGAATGTCCTCCAATTTCTTTTCCTTCGCTGATGCATCAGTAACAAGTGCCAAAATGGCAGTATGACCCTTTCGTAAACATTTCTGAGCCTTCAAGAAAGAGATGATGCCAACCACTGCACCACTCTTGTCGCCTTGAACTTCGAGAGGTTCCTTACCCGGACGAGGAATACGAATGATTTTCTCCTTGCATAAGATCTCCGCGCGATGTTGGGATAACCAATCCATGCCGATGACGATGTCGAAACTACCCAGAACTATAGGAATAAGATCAATGGAGAAAGTCTGACCAGCGAGGATAAGATTACAACCCTGAACTATTTGCGTTGCTTCTAGACTTCTACCATTTGCTAGTTCTACGACATGTTTGGTGTTTAGGGGTGTTGGTGTACGTTTTAGCATTTTACTAACTTTCAAAGACACATAACTTGTATCCGCACCCGAATCAAATAGTACAGTAACATAGAAGTCGTCAAGAAGAAACTTACCCATGACTACGTTGGGATCATTTCTGGCATCACCCTGCCCCAACACAAATGCACGACCCCTTGCTTCGTTGCCGTTGTTGTTTCCACCGTTGTTGTTGTTGCCATTGCCTTGATTGTTGTTATTGTTGTTGTTCTGGTTCCTGTTTAGCTGAGGGCAGTGCCTTTTGAAATGACCTTCCGCCCCACAATGAAAACATCCCTTGTTGCCCTGTTGCTGATTCTGTTGCACTTGTGGCTGCTGCTGATTCTGGTTCGCAGGCCGAGGGCTTCTACAATCCTTGGCCTCATGACCCATCTTGAGGCATCTTTGACAGCGACCTTTGTTACACTGGCCACTGTGGTGTCTGTTGCAGTTGTTACACTTTGGGAGGTTCCCTGTGACAACTCGAACTTTAGACTCGCTTTGTGTAACGCTACGTGCATATGTGAACTGGATTATATGTTTGGATTTAATAAACGTTTTGTTATTGTGTGCCTTGTATATATAAATGTTAATAACTCGAACCGCACAAGCCCACAACACCCGCACAAGGCCGGTTGGGCCTCACTCTTGTACGCGGACCAATAGGGCGGCCCATGTGGGGTTCGGCCCACATCTCCTCTACGTACATGCTCACATACACAACTAGGGTTTTTAGTTTTCAATCTTGGCACACACACAAACTCTCTCTCTCTTTTGCGTGAACACCGACGGCACAAGATCAACCCCTTGCTTCGGATCATTCTCTCCTTCTAGCAACCGGTTAGTGTTGTGTTATTTTGTTTATTGATGATTTCATGATCTCATGCTTGAAACTAGATCGATTAGGGTTGTTGATTTAATGAAATATGATCTATGTGTTGATATCTTGCAAGTAATCGGTTGAATATAAGCTGCTAGCATGATTGTTATGATGATAAATACAATCAGATTGTAGTTGTGGTTAGCTTAGAATCGAATGTGATGATATAAAGATATCGGCTGTTATGATATATATTGTTCATACAATCGGCTTGGACATGAATGCTAGGTTGTTAGTATGTTGATTTGTTAGTATGTTGATGTATTGTTTAGATGATGTTCATGTTCGATTCATAAGAATTCTTGATAAAAACATTTGAACTTGGCTTGTTTGATCGATTTTAAGTGAATCGATGTTGTGTTAATTGATTGATAGAATGTTGAATTTGGAAACAATTGATTGTGATAACTGATAGCATAATTCAAGGGAAGTTGTTAATTGATCGCACAATTGGATCAACCACACAAGACCGACCGATCGCACAAGGGAGCCTCACCCGTACAAGCTTCCTGGATCGCACAAGGTCCAATTGTTTGGGCCTGATACGCTGTGTTGTGTTGGGCTGGACTACCCAAGGTTCCACGCGTACAAACGAGCCACTCGCACAAGCTGGCCCAAACGCACAAGGGTCACGAGTCGCACAATATGATCTCAGTCGCACAAGTTGTTGGGTTTGCTTAACTGTTGGGCCGGACAGCCCAAATACCCACTCGCACAAGCACACACTGATCGCACAATTGACTGTTTAGTTGCTGGGCCGAGATGTTTATTATGTATTGCTTAACTATTGGGCCACGCACACCTATGTTATGATATTGTTTAACCGATTGGGCCTCAAGCCCAATCCCAAATCGCACAACCCCAACGGACTCGCACAAGTCCACCATTGTGTGTTATTATTGGGCCGATAAACTATTTGGGTTGTTAATGTTAATTGATCATACTTGTATGATTCCATTATACTCGTGACTACTATGTGCTATATGTTAACTTGTACATGCATTACTTGAACCGAACCTGACTTGTATGGTAACCCTGTTAGGACGTGGTTGACCACTGTTAGTTCAAGAGTCTTTTAATTGTGTATCTGCCGAGCAAACCAAGGTGAGTTCACACAGCCAAGGCATGGGATTCCCGGGTTGGGAATTGGGTTGGATATGTTATTGTAAAAGGAGATACTCGTACTTACGCATATACCAGACTATAGACCATCGTCCTCAGGTTAGTCAGGACACGTTACGTAAAGCCTACGTAACCCAGTACAGTTGACATATGTCTCCCGGGTCGGGAGGACACGTTACGTAAAACCTACGTAACCCAATACCATTCACTGGCTTCCAGGACGGAAGGCCACGCTGCGTAAAGCCTACGTAGCCCCCACGCGTACCACTGTCCTCGGGGAAGGGCACGTCACGTAAAGCCTACGTGACCCTGTACGTTTTCCTGTTCTCGGTAAAGAAGAACACATGGTCGGAAGTTAGTCTAGTAAGTACCGTTAATGAGAAGCCCTCATTAGCCAGGATGAACATGGGAAGCCCCCACCTTTAGTACACACTAGTATGGGAAGCCCCCACTAGCTATACTTATGCATGTTATGAACCTACTTTCTGTGAACTCGCTCAACTAGTTTGTTGATTATTTGCTGCATGCCTTGCAGGACCTTAGGTATACTTGGAGCTTGCACCAGAGGAGGGGCGGGTCGTTGTGGACAAGAACTCGTGAATGCTTATTAAACACTTTTACATTCACACATTGATACTTATGTTTTGGGTTTTACATTTAATGCTTCCGCTACTTAAACAGTGTTTGGTTTTGAACACCAATTATGTCTTTGATTATTATTAAATGCTATGTTTGATATAATTGGTGGCTTGGTCCTGGTCAGTCACGCCTCCAAGCGGTGGTACTCCGCGTGTGGGATTTTGGGGGTGTGACAGATTGGTATCAGAGCCATTGGTTATAGAGAACTTGGTTTTAATATGGGAAAACGTTGTTATTAAAACCGGACTATAACCAGAACAGTGCTCTCAACGATCCACAACGACGCTTCGCTCCACGTGCAAGACTCGACATCCTAGGTAATAAGGTTTATGTTTATTGCCTGTATGCTAGAATTGTTTAGAACTTTGCTCGCATTACGCTTAGATACACATGCTTTGATTTCATGAGAACACCTATATGCCTACGCTTTTCTGTCATCGCCCTACTCGCGAACCATTCTTATGTATGCTACTTGTTACCATGAAGATCATGTCTGGAAGAATCAACATGACACAAGCCCAGCTAGAGGCTCTCGTTCAAGCCCAAGTCACAGCGGCACTTGCGGCTGCTCAAGCAGGTCAACACGCGCAGCAGCCTGTCTGCACGTTCAAGAACTTCATGGACTGTCGTCCAAACTCTTTCAGCGGCACAGAAGGAGCGGTTGGACTCCTCCACTGGTTCGAGAAGTTAGAATCAGTATTCGAAATGTGCGAGTGCCCTGAGGCTCGCAAGGTCAAGTTTGCTACTGGCACTTTGGAAGGAATAGCACTGACTTGGTGGAACGCCCAAGTCCAGATCTTAGGGTTGGCAGCTGCTAACGCCACCCCATGGAACGATTTCAAAGAACTCATCAAGCGTGAGTATTGCACACGGGAAGATATACACAAGCTGGAAGACGAGCTGTATAACTTGAAAATGGTTGGATCGGAAATCGAGGCGTATACTAAACGGTCTAATGAGCTGGCCGTTCTGTGTCCAACTATGGTGGACCCTCCATACAAGCGCATTGAGTTGTATCTCAAGGGATTGGCGCCAGAAATTCAGAGCCACGTGACGTCGGCTAATCTCGAAAACATTCAGGAAATCCAGCGCCTCGCTCATCGCATCACCGATCAGGCAGTGGATCAGAATAAACTGCCCAAGCGTGTTAATGCTACTGCTAACGTCACCACCTCAGTTACTCCTGCTACATCTGGTGACAGTAAAAGAAAATGGGATGGAGATTCTAGCAAAAGTTCAGCATCCGTTCAGCCACAAGCTCAGCAGCAGAAGATCGATCACTATCAGAGTCCCAGTCAGCAGTCCTCTAGTGGTCACAGGCAGAGGAGATATCAGGGTAGTCAACCCAGGTGCCACAACTGCAACAGGCATCACCACGGCCCATGTAACAAGGGTCGTTGCCAAAGGTGTCTTAAGATGGGGCACGAGGCTAAAGACTGTAGGAGCCCACGGCCTGCAAATCAGAATCAGCAGCCTCAGCAACCAGCTCCACAGAACCAGCAGCAGCAGCAGCAGCCACAGCGTGGAAACCGGGGGTGTTTCCAGTGTGGGGCTGAAGGTCACTTCAAACGCGATTGCCCTCAATTGAACCAGAATCGCAACAACAACAACCAGGGCAACGGGAACAATAACGGGGGAAACAACAACAACGGCAATGAAGCTCGTGGTCGCGCTTTTGTGCTAGGTCGAGGCGACGCAGTGAACGATCCCAACGTTGTTATGGGTAAGTTTCTCCTCGACAATATTTACGTTACTGTTTTATTTGATTCGGGTGCGGATACAAGCTATATGTCTGTGAAAATGTGTCAACTACTAAAACGTGCACCAACACTTTTACCCACTAAACATGTAGTCGAGTTAGCTAACGGTAAAAGTTTAGAAGCCACGCACGTAGTTCAGGGTTGTACTCTTATCTTAGCTGGTCAAGCCTTCTCTATTGATCTCATTCCCATAGTTTTGGGTAGCTTCGACGTCGTGATTGGGATGGATTGGTTATCTCAACACCAGGCTGAAATTTTATGCAGCGAAAAGGTTATTCGCATTCCTCGTTTGGGTCAGGAACCTCTAGAAGTTCAGGGCGACAGGAGTGGTGCAGTGGTTGGCATCATCTCTTTCTTGAAGGCTCAGAAGTGCTTACGTAAAGGTCACACAGCCATTTTGGCTCTTGTTACAGACGCCTCAGCAAAGGAAAAGAAATTGGAAGATATTCCAATTGTACGTGATTATCCTCAGGTGTTTCCTGAAGACTTACCTGGCTTACCGCCTCATCGTCAGGTCGAATTTCAAATCGAGCTCGCCCCAGGAGCAGCACCCATAGCTCGCGCACCATATCGTCTAGCTCCATCGGAATTGGAGGAATTGTCAAAGCAACTGCAAGAACTCTTGGAAAAGGGTTTCATACGTCCAAGCTCTTCGCCTTGGGGAGCTCCAGTACTTTTCGTGAAGAAGAAGGACGGTACGTTCAGGATGTGCATCGACTACCGTGAACTCAACAAGGTGACGGTGAAGAACCGTTATCCTCTTCCGCGCATAGACGACTTATTCGACCAGTTGCAAGGGTCGTGCTACTATTCGAAGATAGACTTGAGGTCTGGGTACCATCAGCTGAGAGTCCGGGATGAGGACGTCTCCAAGACAGCCTTCAGAACTCGTTACGGTCACTACGAGTTTCTCGTCATGCCGTTTGGGTTAACGAACGCGCCTGCTGTATTTATGGACCTTATGAACAGGGTGTGCAAACCCTATCTCGACAAGTTCGTCATAGTATTCATCGACGACATTCTGATTTACTCCAAGAGTCAGGAGGAACACGAGCAGCATCTCCGCCTAATATTGGAACTCCTTCGGAAGGAACAGTTGTACGCCAAGCTTTCTAAATGCGACTTCTGGCTTCGTGAAGTCCACTTCTTAGGCCACGTAGTGAACAAGGATGGGATCCATGTCGATCCATCCAAGGTAGACTCGATCAGAAACTGGCCTGCACCGCGTACACCGACAGAGATACGCCAATTCTTGGGTCTGGCAGGTTACTACCGACGGTTCATTAGAGACTTTTCGAAGATTGCTCAGCCGCTTACGCTACTGACACAGAAGGGTGTTACCTATCGCTGGGGAGAGCCCCAGGAGACTGCTTTTCAGCACTTAAAGGATAGGCTTTGCAGCGCACCTATTCTTTCACTGCCAGAGGGCACAGAAGACTTCGTAGTATATTGTGATGCATCCATTCGGGGATTGGGATGTGTGTTAATGCAGCGCGACAAGGTTATTGCTTACGCCTCTCGTCAACTCAAGGTTCATGAACGCAACTACACGACGCACGACTTAGAGCTGGGAGCTGTTGTTTTTGCGCTTAAGATATGGCGACACTACCTGTACGGTACCAGGTGCACGATTTACACCGATCACAGGAGTCTCGAGCATATCCTTAAGCAGAAGGATTTGAACATGCGTCAACGACGATGGGTTGAATTACTGAACGATTACGAATGCGCTATCAAGTACCATCCAGGCAAAGCCAATGTTGTGGCTGATGCCCTTAGTCGAAAGGACACTTTACCACGGCGCGTGCGAGCGCTACAGCTTACGATTCAGTCTAGCCTCCCTACACAGATACGAAATGCTCAGGTAGAAGCATTGAAGCCCGAAAACGTCAAGGCTGAAGCCTTACGCGGCTCACGACAACAAATGGAACAAAAGGCAGACGGCGCCTACTATGTAACGGGGCGGATTTGGGTCCCACTTTATGGCGGTTTACGCGAACTTGTGATGGACGAAGCACACAAGTCCCGCTATTCGGTACATCCAGGGTCGGATAAAATGTACCACGACATCAGTACTACTTATTGGTGGCCTAGTATGAAGGCCCACATTGCTACGTACGTTGGAAAATGCTTGACCTGTGCGAGAGTCAAGGTCGAATATCAGAAACCAGCTGGCCTACTCCAGCAGCCTAAGATACCGCAGTGGAAATGGGAAGAAATTTCCATGGATTTCGTTACAGGCCTACCTAGATCCCAGCGTGGAAACGATACAATATGGGTCATAGTTGATCGACTCACCAAGTCTGCACACTTCCTACCTATAAAGGAAACGGATAAGTTCTCCACTCTCGCAGACGTATATCTAAAAGAAGTTGTTTCGAGGCACGGGGTGCCCACATCTATCATTTCGGATCGCGACGCACGATTCACATCAGAACTATGGCAAGCGATGCACAAATCTTTCGGCTCACGACTAGACATGAGCACGGCTTATCACCCTCAGACGGATGGGCAGTCGGAGCGTACGATTCAAACTCTCGAAGACATGCTTCGGGCATGCGTTATCGATTTCGGCAACGGCTGGGAAAAACATCTCCCTTTGGTGGAGTTTTCTTACAATAACAGTTATCACACCAGCATTCAAGCCGCTCCATTCGAGGCATTGTACGGGCGTAAATGCCGGTCACCTCTCTGTTGGGCAGAGGTGGGAGATAGTCAGATCACGGGTCCAGAGATTGTTGTGGACGCCACAGAAAAGATAGCACAGATACGACAACGCATGGCGGCAGCACGCGACCGTCAGAAAGCCTACGCGGACAAGCGTAGAAAGCCGTTGGAATTCGAGGTCGGGGACCGGGTTTTATTGAAAGTCTCACCCTGGAAGGGTGTGGTTCGTTTTGGCAAACGGGGTAAACTGAATCCGCGGTACGTCGGACCATTTGAAATTATAGAAAAGATTGGCAAGGTAGCCTACAAGTTAAACCTACCAGCTGAACTCGGGGCAGTTCACAATGTCTTTCACGTATCGAACTTAAAGAAGTGCCTATCAGATGAAAATCTCATCATTCCTTTCAAGGAACTCACTATCGACGAGCGGTTGCAGTTCGTTGAGGAACCAGTGGAAATCACGGACCGGGATGTGAAGGTCCTCAAACACAAGAGAATCCCTCTTGTCCGAGTTCGTTGGAACTCCAAACGTGGCCCAGAGTACACCTGGGAACGCGAAGACAGGATGACAGAAAAGTACCCCCATTTATTCGGGAACCAGGCAACCACTACTGAGGCTGAAGCTACTACTTCGGAATTTCGGGACGAAATTCCAGATCAACGGGGGGAGGATGTGACACCCCAGGAAAACCAGTGAACAGTACAGTTTACCTAGCTTCCTCAGTGAGTGCATACCAAATTTCGGGACGAAATTTCCAATTAGTTGGGGATAATGTGACAACTCGAACTTTAGACTCGCTTTGTGTAACGCTACGTGCATATGTGAACTGGATTATATGTTTGGATTTAATAAACGTTTTGTTATTGTGTGCCTTGTATATATAAATGTTAATAACTCGAACCGCACAAGCCCACAACACCCGCACAAGGCCGGTTGGGCCTCACTCTTGTACGCGGACCAATAGGGCGGCCCATGTGGGGTTCGGCCCACATCTCCTCTACGTACATGCTCACATACACAACTAGGGTTTTTAGTTTTCAATCTTGGCACACACACAAACTCTCTCTCTCTTTTGCGTGAACACCGACGGCACAAGATCAACCCCTTGCTTCGGATCATTCTCTCCTTCTAGCAACCGGTTAGTGTTGTGTTATTTTGTTTATTGATGATTTCATGATCTCATGCTTGAAACTAGATCGATTAGGGTTGTTGATTTAATGAAATATGATCTATGTGTTGATATCTTGCAAGTAATCGGTTGAATATAAGCTGCTAGCATGATTGTTATGATGATAAATACAATCAGATTGTAGTTGTGGTTAGCTTAGAATCGAATGTGATGATATAAAGATATCGGCTGTTATGATATATATTGTTCATACAATCGGCTTGGACATGAATGCTAGGTTGTTAGTATGTTGATTTGTTAGTATGTTGATGTATTGTTTAGATGATGTTCATGTTCGATTCATAAGAATTCTTGATAAAAACATTTGAACTTGGCTTGTTTGATCGATTTTAAGTGAATCGATGTTGTGTTAATTGATTGATAGAATGTTGAATTTGGAAACAATTGATTGTGATAACTGATAGCATAATTCAAGGGAAGTTGTTAATTGATCGCACAATTGGATCAACCACACAAGACCGACCGATCGCACAAGGGAGCCTCACCCGTACAAGCTTCCTGGATCGCACAAGGTCCAATTGTTTGGGCCTGATACGCTGTGTTGTGTTGGGCTGGACTACCCAAGGTTCCACGCGTACAAACGAGCCACTCGCACAAGCTGGCCCAAACGCACAAGGGTCACGAGTCGCACAATATGATCTCAGTCGCACAAGTTGTTGGGTTTGCTTAACTGTTGGGCCGGACAGCCCAAATACCCACTCGCACAAGCACACACTGATCGCACAATTGACTGTTTAGTTGCTGGGCCGAGATGTTTATTATGTATTGCTTAACTATTGGGCCACGCACACCTATGTTATGATATTGTTTAACCGATTGGGCCTCAAGCCCAATCCCAAATCGCACAACCCCAACGGACTCGCACAAGTCCACCATTGTGTGTTATTATTGGGCCGATAAACTATTTGGGTTGTTAATGTTAATTGATCATACTTGTATGATTCCATTATACTCGTGACTACTATGTGCTATATGTTAACTTGTACATGCATTACTTGAACCGAACCTGACTTGTATGGTAACCCTGTTAGGACGTGGTTGACCACTGTTAGTTCAAGAGTCTTTTAATTGTGTATCTGCCGAGCAAACCAAGGTGAGTTCACACAGCCAAGGCATGGGATTCCCGGGTTGGGAATTGGGTTGGATATGTTATTGTAAAAGGAGATACTCGTACTTACGCATATACCAGACTATAGACCATCGTCCTCAGGTTAGTCAGGACACGTTACGTAAAGCCTACGTAACCCAGTACAGTTGACATATGTCTCCCGGGTCGGGAGGACACGTTACGTAAAACCTACGTAACCCAATACCATTCACTGGCTTCCAGGACGGAAGGCCACGCTGCGTAAAGCCTACGTAGCCCCCACGCGTACCACTGTCCTCGGGGAAGGGCACGTCACGTAAAGCCTACGTGACCCTGTACGTTTTCCTGTTCTCGGTAAAGAAGAACACATGGTCGGAAGTTAGTCTAGTAAGTACCGTTAATGAGAAGCCCTCATTAGCCAGGATGAACATGGGAAGCCCCCACCTTTAGTACACACTAGTATGGGAAGCCCCCACTAGCTATACTTATGCATGTTATGAACCTACTTTCTGTGAACTCGCTCAACTAGTTTGTTGATTATTTGCTGCATGCCTTGCAGGACCTTAGGTATACTTGGAGCTTGCACCAGAGGAGGGGCGGGTCGTTGTGGACAAGAACTCGTGAATGCTTATTAAACACTTTTACATTCACACATTGATACTTATGTTTTGGGTTTTACATTTAATGCTTCCGCTACTTAAACAGTGTTTGGTTTTGAACACCAATTATGTCTTTGATTATTATTAAATGCTATGTTTGATATAATTGGTGGCTTGGTCCTGGTCAGTCACGCCTCCAAGCGGTGGTACTCCGCGTGTGGGATTTTGGGGGTGTGACATTCCCTCGATATCCACCCTGCCTGTGGCTGCCTGAGGAGTGCTGACTGGGACTCTGATAACTGTCAGTCTTTCGCTGCTGAACCTGTGACTGAACTGAAGCTGATCCCTTGCTAGAATCCCCATCCCATTTTCTCTTGTTGTCACTGGGAGTAGCAAGTGTAGCAGAAGTAGTAGCGGTAGCAGTAGCGCTGATACGTTTAGGCAGTTTGTTCTGATCCACTGGCTGATCTGTGATGCGATGAGCGAGGCGTTGGATAGCCTGGATGTTGTCAAGATTAGCCGATGTCACATGGCTCTGAATTTCTGGCGCCAAACCCTTGAGATACAACTCAATAAGCTTAACTGGAGGGTCCACCATAGTTGGACACAGCACGGCCAGCTCATTTGACCTTTTGGTATAGGCTTCAACCTCTGATCCAGTCATTTTCAAATGATATAGCTCATCTTCCAACTTATGAATGTCTTCCCGAGTGCAGTATTCTCTCTTGATCAGTTCCTTGAAATCATTCCAGGGTGTGGCGTTAGCAGTTGCCAACCCTAAGATCTGCACCTGTGCGTTCCACCAAGTTAGAGCAATCCCCTCTAAAGTACCAGTGGCATATTTCACCCTGCGAGCCTCAGGGCATTCACACATCTCGAACACAGACTCGAGCTTTTCAAACCAGTGGAGGAGTCCCACCGCTCCCTCGGTGCCACTGAAGGTGCTTGGATGACAGTCCATGAAGTTCTTGAAGGTGCAGATAAGCTGCTGCGCGGGTTGACCTATTGTGTACGAATGGGACAAAGTTTAAACACGAGAGTTGGTTTAGGAGTGTAGGATCTAAAAGATCCTAGTGTGTGCTATAGCCACAGGATATACCTCCTGCTTGTGCGACTGCAAGTGCCGCAGCAACTTGTTCCTGAATGAGAGCCGCTAACTGGGCTTGAGTCATGTTCACACGTCCAGACATGATCTTCATAGTAAATGTAGCATAGGTAAGAGAGGTTCGCGAAAAGTGCGATGACAGAAAAGAGTAAGCACATATTTGTTCTCAAGTAATAGTAGTTATGTGTATCTAAGCATACTGCGAGCAAAGTTCTACGTAATCTAGCAAGTAGGCAATAAACATAAACCTTATTACCTAGGATGTTGAGTCTTGCACGTGGAGCGAAGCGTCGTTGTGGATCGTTGAGAGCACTGTTCTGGTTATAGTCTAATTTTAATAAAAACGTTTTCCCATATTAAAACCAAGTTCTCTATAACCAATGGCTCTGATACCAATCTGTCACACCCCCAAAATCCACCTGAGGAGTATCACCGCTTGGGAGCGTGACTGACCAGGATCAAGCCACCAATCATATTGAACATGTAATTAATTTATAAAGGTAAATTCCGTTCAACCACCAATATGAAAGGTGTTCCAAAACATAAGTATGTTATCACTGTTTAGCGGAAGCGTATAAATAAAACCCAACATAAATAAGTATGTAATGTCATAAAGTGTTTAACAAACAATCACGATCCAAGCCCACAACGACCAGCTCCTCCCTGTGCAAGCTCCATGTATCTAACGACCTGCAAGGCATGTAACAGAGGATCAACAACTAGCTGAGCGAGTTCACAGAAAGTAAATGCGTAATAGTAGATTCGTTTGTAACATGTGGCTCTACTGAGCCGATAGTACGCTCTATTGGTGGGGGCTTCCCATGTTGTATAACCACTAGACTATTCGTAACCATAAGTGTTCTACATATCCCGAGAACAGTAATACGTACAAGTTTACGTAGGTTTTACGTAAGTAACCTTCACAACCGAGGTTAGGGGTACGCGGGGTTTACGTAGGTTTTACGTAAGTGCCTGACACAACCGAGGCAGTAGTGAGTATAAGTTCACGTAGGTTTTACGTGAGTGTCCTTCGCAACCTGAGGACAGTGAGTAGCATAAGTATACGTAGGTTTTACGTATGTGTCCTGCACAACCGAGGACGATGGTATGGTAGTCTAGTAACAGTGTATGTACGAATCTAGTCAATCTCTTTCCTTCAATCCCATTCCCAAGCCCTTGGGAATCCCATGCCTTAGTAAGAGTGTGAACTCACCTTGGTTTGCTCGGTATGCTAAGTTAAATGCTCACAATAAATCAGTCAAGCCCTATAGTACACGTATACGCAATCAGTTCACGCTCGTAACGTTTCGCATGTAACGTATCGATGCTTTAAGCGAAAAAGATCTCGAGTGCTGGCAATTCTGCCGCCGGGTTTCAAAGGTAACGAGAGAGAGATGATGTGTTTAGGGTTTTTCAAATAACAGTTCACGTAGAGGATTAAGAACAATTGTTTATTTAATCTCGGCCGGGCCCAAAGCCCATTTGGTTTTTTGTTGGGCATATGGTGGACGAAATCACTTCTTGATTTCGTGGAGTGTGTTTTTGGCAAGAGTGTTTTCGAGTGGGGTACGGTAATCGGCCCCAAGTTTCCATGTTTTAGTTGTACCATATTAACATAATACCAACATGTATTGTTAACCTATACACATATAATACACACCATACATAAACACAAAGCAACACTTGCATTGCACATTAAGTATAACATGACAATCACAATACAATTTAATGTATCATAAACGCGTACAGTTGTGAAACAAACCGGTCGTGTAAACAAACAGACAAACAATTAACGTGCAATAGTGCGAAGATGGAATCCTGGAAACTCGAGTTGTCACATAAATCACAAATTTAAGATGGTTAGATCGATTATGGTTGTGGTTAGTAGCTAGGGTTTTGAGTATGGATTAAATCTGGATAGTTCTTGATGTTTTAGTGTTAGATAATCTGAGTTTTGATGATAACCTGCTGTAAGTGTGTATAAGGGTCGTTGTTATTCGCTAAACATGTAAACGGAATCATTGGAACACGCGTTGGAAAGTTAAAAGCTGAAACAGGGAATCTGTCCAACGAATTTAGCCAACTTCAGTTGGCTGTAACGGGGTCATAATTTCATGAAATCTGGATTTTCTTGAGCCTATAACGTGTTATTTTGAAATACGATTCAAATGGCACTAGAATCATAATTTTTCGACACCGTTTAACATTTTTCGACAGCGTTTACCATTTTTAACGAAGTAATTACTAACCAAGGTTGAAGCTGTGAAAATCTGTAGTAAATGGGTCATATGTTTCGTGTCATAACTTGCTGTGTATTTGGGGTTTTGCTATGAAGTTCTTACTGTGGATAAGCTTTAATGTTTTAAGAATTTTGCCGCTGGTTTCAAGTCAAGGCAATTGGATAAACGAGTAATTGTTAAGAAAATATTTAGTGAGCAGGGGTCAAATTTCAACGAATCTGACCACAGTAAAATATTCCATTTTTCACAGAAAATCTATAAAGAATTAGGTTCTGAAAATTTTACATAAAATGAAATGGACCGTTTGGCACGTTCTATAATTTTCTTGGAATTTTGCAGTTCTGAAACTATACTAGGAAGATTCCCGAAAACTGCGCAGAATTATGTGTAAATGCTGAATCTTGACAAATTGATTTGACATGCTTGTTTCATGGTTGTGATATCACAAAATGTTCTAATGTGTTTGATGACTATTTGATTGATACTAAGTATGGGTTATGCTATGGTGTTATGTATGTTTACATTTGACTAAATTGTCCATGTATAAACGTGCTACGTGCAAAGTATTAGATTGCGCATAGGAACATATGTGTTTCATGAACCCACACTAATGAACTTCATGATAACCACCTTAGGATGCGGTTGATCGTCTTCGCTACTATGTGCACTTTATCTCTTACCGAGCAAAACAAAGGTGAGTTCACTGCTCTATTTCAAGCATGCGTCTCGGGGAGGGACATCTGGTGTGACACTCTAGGTTTTCCCGAGCAAACATCTTGTAATGACATTGTATGTATATTTTCTACTAAATGAAAGTTGTGTTTTATCTTGATGTTCTATGTGATCCTTGCAATACGTGTGTATATGTAGTATATATATATATATATATATATATATATATATATATATATATATATATATATATATGTAGTAGGCCGAGACCACAACAGACCTGACTCGAGACCTCTCGGTCTCGAGTGAACAGTTGGGCCGATTGGGCCACACCCCTTCCTTAGCTCACTCGTAATGCCATAGGGTGCACTTACTCGGGAGAGTATAAAATCCTTGCTTTAGCCGACTTACCTCTTTTGGAACAACAATCATTCTCCCAAATTCTCAAACATTCCCTCACTCTCACACCCTCTCACTCCCCCTAGCTTTCTCTCTCTAGAAAACCCTAAAACTTCACTAATCAACCCCCTCCATCCTCTCGGATCCAAAAAGTGGCAGCTTGGAGCTTGGAATCTAGCTAGTGTTTATCACTCGGGAGCTCCTCTCAACTGTTTTCACACACCTTTGAATATGGCATGAATATTTGAAAAGTTGTGTGTTTGATCCGTTTGATTTAGGAATTAGGCAAGAAAACATGTTTGAGTGATTTAATTGGATAGTACACAAAATCATGAAAATGAAATTCTATTGGATAGTACAAATGTTGCAGATGTTCTAGAACCAGCAGGTAATGCGAGTCGAGACCCCCGGTTTTGACTCGAGACCATTAAGTTACAACTCGAGACCGCGGTGATTGCGACTCGAGACCATTGAGTTCCAACTTGAGACAGACTTCAGGGACTCGAGACCAGCTTGGTCTCGACTCGAGATCTCGTGATTTCGACTCGAGATTGGACTCGAGACCTCTGAGGTTGCGACTCATGCCTGCACTACTCGAGACCAAAAGTCCCTGACTCGAGACCTCCTGGTTGCGACTCGAGACCGCGTGTTCTCGAGTCGAGACCACCTTGTCTCGACTGGGCTGCCTACCTTGGTTATTGGGCCACAATGTGTCTTGTTTAGGCAGCCTGTTTGACTGAACTATGTGTTAACTGTTACTGTTTGACTGTGCAATTGCTAGAGCTGGCCCAATAACTCAACAGATAACTGTATGCATTCTATGTGTTAGATACATGTAGGATATACGTGATTACTTGTATCCGAGCTTGACCCAAACTGGCAACCATGTTAGGACGTGGTCACCAGCTTGCTTGACCAAGTAAACTAATATGCCGAGCAACCCAAGGTGAGTTCACAACTTTAAAGCATGCGTTCCCGGTGGTTGGGAAACGGAACTAAAAGCAACGCTATCCCCTTGTGAGGGACACAAACCTACATTTCTCCCCTTATGCGGGACCTTTAGTTAATTACTCTTTATATGGGATGCAACAAGCCATACTAAACGCAACTCTAACACTCAAGTCCCTACTACTTAATACCGATTAGTCGTCGGGGCCTGGCGAACGGGTTATTAGTTGATAGCGTTATTTAGGTCTTACCAGCCTCACACCGTGCCCGTGTATGGGATCGGGAGTGAACTAATAGACTCTGGCAATCCGTCAATGATGATAGAACATTGACAAACGGGGCGCTTTACGGAAATGTACGGTCACATGAGTATTCGGTATTGGAAAACCAGTTTAGTAGCTTACTTAAGGGGTAGCTCCCCTTCGCATAATATAAATGAGTAAATTAACTAGTGAAACAAGTTTTTGGAATTAAAAACTGGACAAACTCGTGAACTCGCCAACATGTTTGTTGATACCCTACTACATGCTTTGTAGGTACCCAGTGACTCACGAGCTTGCTACTTGGGGAGGTGTAGTGGCCGTCTACCCCTGTGTTGGGCGCTAAATAAACTTGAACTATGAACTTTGTTTTAAATTGTTCTGTCTATGCTTTCGCTATTTACCTAAACTACTAATTGAACTTACAACTTTTGAACTTGATCATAATATTTGCTAACCTTGTGGTTGGTGAGTATCATTTATGTTACTAATTAAATTGCTCAGTATAATTGGTGGCTGGATCCTGGTCAGTCGCACCCCCAAGCGGTGGTACTCCACGTGTGGATTTTGGGGGTGTGACAGATTGGTATCAGAGCCCTTGGTTATAGTGAACATGGTTTTAAAAAGGGAATCTTTTTGAGAAAAACCAAACTATAACCCGTGACTCATGACGACACTACACTCCAAGTGCAAGACTCAACCCATTAGACCTCATAGCTCGGACTAGTGTTTACTTGCTTGCTTGCTTTATGCCTTCTGTTCTGCTATACGTACTAGTTTGCCTAGTTAGATAGATACACCTCCCTCTTCTATCTCATTCTCGCTACATTACGACATCACACTCATGTTATGTTTTCTGGTTATGAAGAGAATGAGTGGACGCAGAAGAGAGAACGTTAACATGACTCAGGCTCAGTTCACTAACCTGATCAACACGGTGGCTGCAGCTTTCGCAGCTCACCCTGGAGGTAAACTCGTTATTTTAGGATGTTTAGATCCTACCGCCGCATCGTCTTTTCACCCCTAAACCTATTTCGCTTCACTTCTCACAACAGGTCAGCATGCGCCTGCGCAACCACGTGTTTGTACTTTCAAGACCTTCATGGATTGCAAGCCTCTCTCTTTCAATGGCACTAAGGGTGCCATAGGTCTTCTACACTGGATCGAGAAGGTCGAAGCTATGTTCGTTGTCTGCGAGTGTCCCCCTGCTAATTGGGTGAAGTTTGCTACTGGCACACTTGAAGGAAACGCGCTTTCATGGTGGAAAGCACAAATCCAGATGCTTGGTTTGGAAACTGCTAATGCTACTGCATGGGAAGATTTCAAGGATATGATCAAAGAAGAGTACTGTCACAGGGATGACATCCACAAACTCGAAAACGAGTACTTTGAGCTTAAGATGGTTGGCTTAGAGATTGAGACCTACACCAAACTGTCCAACGATTATGCTGCCATTTGCCCAAACATGTCTCGACCTATGTACCGAAGGATCGAATTGTACATCAAGGGTTTGGCCCCAAAAATTCAAAGCCATGTGACCTCAGCCAACTTCAATACCATTCAGCTCGTCATCCGTCTTGCTCACAAACTCACTGATCAGGCTGTGGAACAGGGCAAGTTGCCCAAAAGGATCAGTGCTACTGATGGAACTTCTGGTGATAACAAGCGTAAGTGGGAAGGAAACCAAAGCAAGGATGCTAACCCCAGTCAGGCCCCGGCTCAGCAAAGGAAAACTGAAAACAACAAAGGCCCTCAGCAACAGGGTGGCTATCGAGGGAACCACCCTAAGTGTAACAAGTGTAACCGACACCACAGCGGGCCGTGTGGCAAAAGTCAGTGTCAGCGATGCAACAAGATGAGGCATGAAGCCAAAGACTGTAGGAGTCAGTTTCCAGCTAGGTAGAATCAGCAACAACCACAACAACAACAGCAGCAGGGGAACAACCGTGGATGCTACAAATGTGGAGCAACGGGGCACATGCGAAGGGATTGCCCTGAACTGAACCAGAACCGCAACAACAACCAGGGAGCTGGAAACAACGATCAAAACCCCAACAATGCTGGCAATGGGGCAAGAGGAAGGGCTTTTGTGATTGGAGCTGGAGAAGCAAGGAATGACCCCAACGTCGTGGCGGGTAAGTTCCTACTCGATGATCGCTATGTTTCTGTATTATTTGATTCTGGAGCCAATGCTAGTTATGTATCCCTACGTATTAGTAAGAAACTTAAGCACCTGCCTGCGTTATTAAGTTCTAAGCATATCGTCGAGTTAGCTAATGGTAGAAACATCGAGGCCTCACATGTGATCAACGACTGCAAGCTAGCATTGTCTGGTCAGACATTTAGCATTGATCTTTTCCCTATCGATCTTGGAAGCTTTGACGTCGTCATTGGTATGGATTGGTTATCCAAACATCGCGCTGAAATCCTTTGTCAAGAGAAAATGGTTCGCATTCCCCGCCGATCTGGCAAACCCCTCACCGTTCAAGGTGACAAAGGCGGAGAAGTCACAGGTGTCATCTCGTTCTTAAAGGCCCAGAAGTGCTTACGAAAGGGGCACACCGCTATCTTAGCACTCGTCACCGACACACAGGAAAAGGAAAAGAGGATTGAAGATTTTCCAGTGGTACGCGACTACCCCGAGGTATTCCCTGAAGAACTACCTGGACTCCCTCCCCATCGTCAGGTCGAGTTCCAAATCGAGCTAACTCCCAGAGCAGCACCAATAGCTCGAGCGCCTTATCGACTAGCCCCCGCAGAACTGAAGGAACTTTCCACGCAACTACAAGAACTATTGGATAAAGGATTTATCCGTCCTAGTTCGTCACCCTGGGGAGCACCAGTGCTCTTTGTTAAGAAGAAGGATGGCACATTCCGAATGTGCATCGACTATCGTGAGCTAAACAAGGTTACCATCAAGAATCGCTACCCTCTCCCACGTATCGACGATCTATTCGATCAGTTACAAGGATCGAGCTACTACTCTAAGGTCGACCTGCGATCAGGATATCATCAGCTGAGAGTCCGTAATGAAGACATCTCCAAAACTGCATTCAGAACTCGTTATGGTCATTACGAATTCCTCGTCATGCCCTTTCGAATGACAAACGCGCCTGCGGTTTTCATGGATCTCATGAACCGAGTGTGCAAGCCATACCTCGATAAGTTCGTAATTATGTTTATCGACGACATCCTGATCTACTCGAAAAGTCAGGAAGAGCATGAACAACATTTGCGTCTTATTCTCGAACTCCTTCGCAACGAGCAACTGTACGCTAAATTCTTGAAATGCGACTTCTGGCTTCGAGAAGTCCATTTCCTTGGACACGTGGTCAATAAGGACGGAATTCACGTCGACCCAGCTAAGATCGACTCTATAAAGAATTGGCCTACACCTAAGACTCCGACCGACGTTCGTCAATTCTTGGGATTGGCAGGATACTATCGCAGATTCATCAAGGGATTTTCGAATATTGCTCAACCCCTCACGACTCTCACTCAGAAGGGTATCGCTTACCAATGGAATGAAGCTCAGGAGTCCGCTTTTCAGAAGCTAAAGAATAACCTTTGTAGCGCTCCTATTCTCTCGTTACCTGAAGGTACCGACGACTTTGTGGTTTAGTGCGATGCGTCTATTCATGGGCTCGGTTGCGTGTTAATGCAACGCGAGAAAGTTATTGCCTACGCTTCTCGACAACTTAAAACCCACGAAAGGAACTACACTACGCACGACTTGGAACTGGGAGCAGTGGTTTTTGCTCTTAAGATATGGAGACATTACCTGTACGGTACCAAGTGCACCATTTATACCGACCACAGGAGTCTCGAGCATATCTTCAAGCAAAAGGAGTTAAACATGCGACAACGTCGATGGGTCGAACTCTTAAATGATTACGAGTGCGCAATCAAGTACCATCCGGGCAAAGCCAATGTCGTGGCAGACGCCCTCAGCCGAAAAGACACTGCACCTAAGCGCGTGTGAGCGTTGCAACTTACCATCCAGTCTAACCTCCCTACTCAGATTCGAAATGCTCAAGTTGAAGCATTGAAACCAGGGAACATCAGGGCCGAGTCCTTACGAGGATCGAGACAACAGTTAGAACAAAAAGAAGACGACGCTTACTATGTGACCGGGCGCATATGGGTTCCCCTCTATGGAAAGTTACGTGAGCTCGTGATGGACGAAGCCCATAAGTCCCGTTACTCAGTACATCCTGGTTCAGATAAGATGTACCACGACTTAAAGACTACATATTGGTGGCCTGGCATGAAAGCCCACATAGCAGCTTATGTCAGCAAATGTTTGACTTGCGCAAGAGTCAAGACTGAGTACCAGAAACCAGCGGGCCTACTCCAACAACCAGAAATCCCGAAATGGAAATGGGAGCAAATTTCCATGGATTTCGTCACTGGCCTACTTAGATCCCAACGCGGGAATGACACTATTTGGGTGATAGTAGAACGATTGACCAAGTCTGCACACTTTTTGGCTATTAAAGAAACAGACAAGTTCTCTACCCTGGCAGACATTTACTTAAAGGAAGTGGTTTCGAGGCATGGAGTGCCAACCTCCATTATTTCCGATCGAGACGCGCGCTTTACTTCTGAGCTGTGGCAGGCTATGCACAAATCCTTTGGCTCACGGTTAGACATGAGCACCGCTTATCATCCACAAACCGATGGGCAGTCCGAACGCACCATCCAAACCCTAGAAGACATGCTTAGGGCATGTGTGATCGATTTTGGCAAGAATTGGGAGAAGCACCTACCGCTAGTAGAATTCTCGTATAATAACAGCTACCACACCAGCATTCAGGCAGCACCATTTGAGGCATTGTACGGGCGTAAATGCCGATCACCTCTTTGCTGGGCGGAAGTTGGTGACAGCCAGATCACAGGCCCAGAACTAGTGGTGGACACAATGGAGAAGATTGCCCAGATCAGACAACGCATGGCGGCAGCTCGTGACCGTCAGAAAAGTTACGCTGATAAGCGTAGGAAACCACTAGAATTCCAGGTCGGTGATCGGGTTCTACTTAAAGTCTCACCCTGGAAGGGTGTGGTTCATTTTGGTAAACGGGGCAAGCTTAATCCGCGTTATGTCGGACCATTAACCGAGAAAATCGGTAAGGTCGCTTATAGATTGAATCTGCCTGAAGAGCTGAGTGCGGTGCACAACGTCTTTTAGGTGTCTAATCTGAAGAAGTGTCTGTCAGATGAAACACTCGTAATTCCTTTCAAGGAACTCACTATTGACGAACAGCTACACTTTACTGAAGAACCGATTGAGATCACGGATCGAGAGATCAAAACCCTCAAACGTAGCCAAATACCTCTCGTACGAGTTCGTTGGAACTCGCGACGTGGCCCAGAGTTTACCTGGGAGCGGGAAGACCAGATGAAGCGCAAGTATCCCCAGTTGTTCCCAAATGAAACCCCCAGCACTGAAGCTACGACTGAATTTCGGGACGAAATTCCAAACTAACGGGGGGATGATGTGACACCCCGTTGAAACGCTCTCACTCTTACTAGCTTGTCAGTGGTTGCCTTAACTTTCGGGACGAAAGTTCTTAAAATTTGGGGATAATGTGACACTCTAGGTTTTCCCGAGCAAACATCTTGTAATGACATTGTATGTATATTTGCTACTAAATGAAAGTTGTGTTTTATCTTGATGTTCTATGTGATCCTTGCAATACGTGTGTATATGTAGTATATATATATATATATATATATATATATATATATATATATATGTAGTAGGCCGAGACCACAACGGACCCGACTCGAGACCTCTCGGTCTCGAGTGAACAGTTGGGCCGATTGGGCCACACCCCTTCCTTAGCTCACTCGTAATGCCATAGGGTGCACTTACTCGGGAGAGTACAAAATCCTTGCTTTAGCTAACTTACCTCTTTTGGAACAACAATCATTCTCCCAAATTCTCAAACGTTCCCTCACTCCCACACCCTCTCACTCCCCCTAGCTTTCTCTCTCTAGAAAACCCTAAAACTTCACTAATCAACCCCCTCCATCCTCTCGGATCCAAAAAGTGGCAGCTTGGAGCTTGGAATATAGCTAGTGTTTATCACTCGGGAGCTCCTCTCAACTGTTTTCACACACCTTTGTATTCGGACACCATCCGGTTAGTGTCTCCTATCGTTTAAAAGCATCATGTGTTAAGTGGTCTATTTGCAAATAGTTTAGATGATTACAAATGTGCTTCTTGGATAATACGAATATTTGTGTGTTGAATGCAAATATGTTTTGGCAAAAAAATGGTCATTGGTGTGGATTTGGTTAAAATTGTTGGTTATACATGATGTGCAAAATTTCCTTATGACAAGTGCATAAATATACATAGATCTAATATTGAACCGGAGCTTATGAGTTAGATATAGGGTCGCTGATGATGACCGAGTTATATGTTGAATTGAGTTTATGATGGTTGAATGAACATGCTTGCATGATGAACTAGATGAATGTGGGTTGAATATGATATGAACATATGATGAACTGTTTGAATATGACATGAATATTTGAAAAGTTGTGTGTTTGATCCGTTTGATTTAGGAATTAGGCAAGAAAACATGTTTGAGTGATTTAATTGGATAGTACACAAAATCATGAAAATGAAATTCTATTGGATAGTACAAATGTTGCAGATGTTCTAGAACCAGCAGGTAATGCGAGTCGAGACCCCCGGTTTCGACTCGAGACCATTAAGTTACAACTCGAGACCGCGGTGATTGCGACTCGAGACCATTGAGTTCCAACTCGGGACAGACTTCAGGGACTCGAGACCAGCTTGGTCTCGACTGGAGATCTGGTGATCTCGACTCGAGATTGGACTCGAGACCTCTGAGGTTGCGACTCATGCCTGCACTACTCGAGACCAAAAGTCCCTGACTCGAGACCTCCTGGTTGCGACTCGAGACCGCGTGTTCTCGAGTCGAGACCACCTTGTCTCGACTGGGCTGCCTACCTTGGTTATTGGGCCACAATGTGTCTTGTTTGGGCTGCCTGTTTGACTGAACTATGTGTTAACTGTTACTGTTTGACTGTGCAATTGCTAGAGCCAGCCCAATAACTCAACAGATAACTGTATGCATTCTATATGTTAGATACATGTAGGATATACGTGATTACTTGTATCCGAGCTTGACCCAAACTGGCAACCATGTTAGGACGTGGTCACCAGCTTGCTTGACCAAGTAAACTAATCTGCCGAGCAATCCAAGGTGAGTTCACAACTTTAAAGCATGTGTTCCCGGTGGTTGGGAAACGGAACTAAAAGCAACGCTATCCCCTTGTGAGGGACACAAACCTGCATTTCTCCCCTTATGCGGGACCTTTAGTTAATTACTCTTTATATGGGATGCAACAAGCCATACTAAACGCAACTCTATCACTCAAGTCCCTACTACTTAATACCGATTAGTCGCCGGGGCCTGGCGAACGGGTTATTAGTTGATAGCGCTATTTAGGTCTTACCAGCCTCACACCGTGCCTGTGTATGGGATCGGGAGTGAACTAATAGACTCTGGCAATCCGTCAATGATGATAGAACATTGACAAACGGGGCACTTTACGGAAACGTACGGTCACATGAGTATTCGGTATTGGAAAACCAGTTTAGTAGCTTACTTAAGGGGTAGCTCCCCTTGGCATAATATAAATGAGTAAATTAACTAGTGAAACAAGTTTTTGGAATTAAAAACTGGACAAACTCGTGAACTCGCCAACATGTTTGTTGATACCCTACTGCATGCTTTGCAGGTACCCAGTGACTCAGGAGCTTGCTACTTGGGGAGGTGTAGTGGTCGTCTACCCCTGTGTTGGGCGCTAAATAAACTTGAACTATGAACTTTGTTTTAAATTGTTCTGTCTATGCTTCCGCTATTTACCTAAACTACTAATTGGACTTACAACTTTTGAACTAGATTATAATATTTGCTAACCTTGTGGTTGGTGAGTATCATTTATGTTACTAATTAAATTGCTCAGTATAATTGGTGGCTGGATCTTGGTTAGTCGCGCCCCCCAAGCGGTGGTACTCCACGTGTGGATTTTGGGGGTGTGACATCTGGTAAATGTTCCAGGGAGGAATATTGGGTTATTGGGTTTAACTGGAACGTTAAACTTGAATGTTGGATAATACACTCACTTTCTATCACTTAAGTCCCGTCTACTATTGAACTAGTTGCCGGGGAGGCAACGAGGTTATTAGTTGATAGCGCTATTAGGTTTGGCACCCTCACACCGTACTGGGGAGGACGGGTGTGACTAATTACCTTAACCACTCGACCAATGTCCAATAGAGCATTGGGGAAGGGCAAACAAACTGACACCATCTTGCGGTATTGAGTTATTATCAACATTGTTTTTTCGAATTGCTTTGAACTGAACAAAACATTTGGCAACGAAACACGTAACATGATTTTCGGTAAACAAAACTGTGAACTCGCCAGCGTTATGCTGATACACTTTTCTGCATGCTTGCAGGTCTGTAGGTACATTTATTTAGAACTTGCTGTCTGGGATGCTGGAGTGGTCATGGGTCGAGATACATGGAATCACGCGACATGTCTAGTGGCTCTCATACATTTGGTTTATGAAATATTTAACTAATGATTAATGGTTTCGATGAACACGTTGAGTTATATTTAATGTTTTGTAATACTTTATTTAAATAAATGAAAACTTTTATTTGAAATTCTATTATGAGTTCAATGTGATTGGTGGCTAGATCCTGGTACATCACATGCCTCGCGGGGGTTTCCGCTTGTGGTATTTTTTGGGGTGTGATAGGTTCACATTATTTGCATATGAAATCTGTCACCAAACCACTGGTTTAGAATTCATATTAACAAAATGGCTCTTGTGTATGTCTAAACTCCAATGTGTAAATACTTTGGCATTTGCTCGTCTAGTCTCACTAAGGAAGGGGCCATCTTCATTGTTATTGTGTCGGCTTTAAAATAAGGTCTGATTGTCTAGGACTCGATCTTGATACTAGTCCATAACCATGGTTTCTTAGACGGAAGTCGCTTAGTATAATTGGAAACAAGACCCATCTATAACCACAATGACTATATGTTAACATACCTTTAGATTGAATACGGACTTTTAGGGGAGATGAGAGCTCCCATAGGTACGAATGTTGCCAACGAATGTTGTCAATGAATTTTTCAAAACTACTAAGGAAGAAAAAACTCCAGGAACTTATCGTAGTCTTGTAAATCAATATCAATATTCTAAATTATACGCATACATGAGGAATTTTTTTTTTTTGAAAATACAATATAAAAAATGTATACAATCACACATCAAGACCGTAAGATAAACAAATGTGAATATTTTTTCTTTATTTTGATCAATGATCCTAAATTTATTATTTTGCTATGTGTGTAATAAGCACAACATGAGAAAATACTTTGTGAGAAAACCAAAAACTCAATACAATATATGTAGTATACTAAATATTTTTCAGTATAAAGTTGTTTAGTTTTCTTACGAAGACGAGTTTTCTAAAATAAATGATATTAGCACTAAATATATGTAGTATACTAAATATTTTTCAGTATAAAGTTGTTTAGTTTTCTTACGAAGACGAGTTTTCTAAAATAGTAAGTACTTTTGGTCTTTTATCAATTCATAATAATAGCTAGAGGGAGAGAGAGAGAGAGAGAGTGAGTGAGTGAGACCACAATGTTTATATTTTTGAAAAATAGTAAGTATCCTTAATATTTTTGTTTTCTTAGAAAGGCAAGTTTTCTTATTATATATATATATATATATATATATATATATATATATATATATATATAATGTAAGTATCTATAGAAAACCCACTTTAATTTAGAAAACCCGGGAAACTCAAAGCTCCCGATGTTTTTTTCTTTTGAAAAAATTTACACATGTTATATACATGTTTTTAAGGGTTTTGGGCAAAAAAAATCAAAAAAGCACCGAGTAGATATTTTTTAAAAAAATAAACAAGTTTTGGTGTAACACATGTTACAAATATGTCAGATGAATGTAACATGTGTTACACCAAAACTTGTTTATTTTTTTAAAAAATATCTACTCGGCGCTTTTTTGATTTTTGTTTCCCAATACCCTTAAAAACATGCATATAACATGTGTAAATTTTTTCAAAACAAAAAAACATCGGGAGCTATGAGTTTCCTAGGTTTTCTAAATTAAAGTGGGTTTTCTATACATCCTTCCCCTATATATATATATATATATATATATATGAGAGAGAGAGAGAGAGTGTGTGAATAAGTGGGACCACAAAGTTAATATTTTCTAAAAACAATTCATTATTTTAAGGGACCACAAAGTCAATCTCTTTAATATATCTATAATATTGCTATGTGTGTGTAATGTGTTCATTTATGAATACTTTTCAATATGTTTTTCCATTAGTTTAAAAATTTCAACGCGTTCAAAGATATATCAAGTAGATGTTACGATAATTTACGTTACAACAAATACGACAACATTTTGTAACTTATTTTATCTGTGTAGATTTATTTCATCAAAATCCACCGCATGTACTTTGTTTTATTGAGTCTAACTTCACGATATGCCGATATGGAGAACATTGTTAGTGACATATTGGTTACTTGACCCAAAAATATAGTATGTTAGATCTTTTCATGTGTAATTTAAATTTAGATGCACAAAATTGATTTTAATCTTGAAGAAAACGTTAATGTTTAATGTTTATGACACTTGGATGAATAACTAACATCATGACTCTATTGTGGGTAAGAGAAAAGGAAAATTGTAATTCAGCAAAAGTAATCTAAGTATCCAACAAAATATTAAATAGTTTAGGTTGACATTATTTGCATATGAAATCTGTCACCAAACCACTAACCACTGGTTTAGAATTCATATTAACAAAATGGCTCTTGTGTATGTCAAAACTCCAATGTGAAAATACTTTGGCATTTGCTCGTATAGTCTCACTATGGAAGGGGCCATCATCATTGTTACTCTGCCGGCTTTAAAATAAGGTCTTCTTCTCTGGGACTCGATCTTGATACTAGTCCATAACTAAGGTTTCTTAGACGGAAGTCGCTTAGTATAATTGGAACCAAGACCCATCTGTAGCCAATGACTATATGCTAACATACATTTAGATTGAATACGGACTTTTAGGAGAGATGTGAGCTCACATAAATACGAATGTTGCCAAAGAATGTTGTCAACGAATTTTTCAAAACCACTAAGGAAGAAAATACTCCAGGAACTTATTGTAGTCTCATAAATCAATATCAATCCTCTAAATTATAATTCAACGAGTTAAAGAAATATGCGCATACATGAGGAATTTTTTTTTTTTAAAATACAATATAAAAACGTATACAATCATACATCAAGACCGTAAGATAAACAAATGTGAATAATTTTTCTTTATTTTGATCAAAGATCCTAAATTTATTATTTTGTTGTATGTGTAATAAGGACAACATGAGAAAATACTTTGTGAGAAAACCAAAAATTCTATTCAATATATCATATTATATATAAATGATATTAGCACTAAATATATGTAGTATACTACATATTTTTCAATATAAAGTTGTTTAGTTTTATTAGGAAGACGAGTTTTCTTAAAATACTAAGTACCCTTGGTCTTTTATCAATTCAAAATAATATCTAGAGGGAGATTGAGTGAGAGTAAGTGAGTGAGACCACAAAGTTTATATTTTCTAAAAATAGTAAGTACCCTTAATATTTTTGTTTTCTTATAAAGACAAGTTTTCTTATATATACACGCATCTACGTTTATGAAAAAAATTTTGGTCCACCTCGCCCCGTACGGTGTAGTTCTCATGGTTCTTACAACTGGAGGCGGTTCTCATTTTAGCAGTCCCCTATGTATATATATATATATATATATATATATATATATATATATATATATATAGGCCGGTTATTGTACAATATCCTTTAACGTACATTACGTACGCGATTTGCGTATAACATGCGATTTTGTAATTTTGGTGAGTCCGAGTTTATCAGCCATGCGAATTTATACATGTCCGGGTTTGTATAACATGCGATTATGATATGTCCGAGTTTGTGTATAACATGCAATTTCTAATCACGTACGTAATGTATGTTAAGGTCAATTGTACGATACACTTTTTTTTCTCTCTTTCTCTATATATGTATATATATATGTGTGTGTGAGAGAGAGAGAGAGAGAGAGAGAGAGAGAGAGTGAATAAGTGGGACCACAAAGTTTATATTTTCTAAAAAAACAATTCATTATTTTTAGGGACCACAAAGTCAATCTCTTTAATATATGTATAATATTGCTATGTGTGTGTAATGTGTTCACTTGTGAACACCCTTCAATGTGTTTTTGCATTAGTTTAAAAATTCCAACGCGTACAAAGATATATCAAGTAGATGTTATGATAATTTACATTACAACGATGGAATTTTGTTACTTATTTTATTTGAGTAGATTTATTTCATCAAAATCCGCCGCATGTACTTTGTTTTATTGAGTCTAACTTCACGATATGCCGATATGGAGAACATTGTTAGTGACATATTGGTTACTTGACCCAAAAATATAGTATGTTAGATATTTTCATGTGTAATTTAAATTTAGATACACAAATTTGATTTCAATCTTTAAGAAAACATTAATGTTTCATGTTATACTTGGATGAATAACTAAAAGTATCAAACAAAATATTAAATTGTTTAGGTTGACTTTATTTGCATATGAAATATGTCACCAAACCACTGGTTTAGAATTCATATTTACAAAATGGATCTTGTGTATGTCTAAACTCCAATGTGTAAATACTTAGGCATTTGCTTGTACAGTCTCACTAAGGAAGGGGTCATTTTCATTGTTATTGTTCCGGCTTTAAAAGGTCTGCTTGTCTATGACTTGATCTTGCACTAGTCCATAATGAAGGTTTCTTAGACGGAAGTCACTTAGTATAATTGGAAACAAGAACCGTCTGTAACCACAATGACTATATGCTAACACGCCTTTAGATCGAATACGAACTTTTAGGAGAGATGAGAGCTCACATAGATACCATTGTTGCCAACGAATGTTGTCAATGAATGTTGTACGATTGTTGCCAACAAATGTTGTCAATGAATGTTATCAACGAATGTTGTGAACAAATTTTGTCAAAACTACTAAGGAAGAAAAAACTCCAGGAACTTAGTTCTTATTCTCATGGGGAAGAGTGAACACCATGAATAGTGGGGCCCCTCCTTATTTGAGTTGTCACCTAAGAATTGTATCATCAAAAACACAATGAGTGGGCTTTAGTTTTGATGTTTGAGTAGTGTTTTTCTTTTCCTAATTTTGATTAGTCAACTTTGTAATATGGGTATATTAATGACTTAACTGACCCAAAACAATCCAATCAAGCACACTAATATATGTAATACAAATAAGTTATTCTATCCATTTTATAGGTACTATTAAAGTTGATTAAAGTAGTCAAAAAGATTAATTATAGCTTTAGACTATATAGTCATTTAAATGGTAAAAGTAGATAACTAGTATATAATGCTAAACTTATGCTAATAGTACGAATCTAAATTTGATGTAACTATGATCTCCATGTAGGAGGTTTTGCGCTGACAAGGCATCTTCTTCGGTATGGCTATTCTTCTTTTCCCAGTTAAATGCAATTGCTTATTTATAATTATTGATTCTGACTATGTTCATAACCCATTTAGGATCCATTGGTCAAGAAATATAATCTAAAACTAATCGTCAATGATATTGTATATGATTCTGCGGGTGTGTGGAAAGTGTAATTTTATATCCCTCTAGTATATATTGCTGGTTAATTTTCTTAGAACTAGCTTTGATTTTGTTAGCTCAATCTGATGGAACCATAACACTAGATTCATTTTTCTCTGTCAAATTTAACCTTTGATGAAGATGGTCCTCTAGGTGATTCAGGAGTTAGAGAAGGGCTCTCTACCGCATTAATGGTAAGTATAGTAGTGCTTAAGTACCAAATTTAAGCAATGTGTTTCCCATGCTTACCATGATTAGTTTTTGTTTGCAGTTGTTCCAATATACAAAAAAACAACAACAAACACAATTGTCTTGGAAACAACATGTTCTAACCGTAAGACGCGTAGGTCCCTAACGAGCGACGAAACTAAAATCGTCGTTAAAATATAATTTTTTTAATTATTTAATCCAAGTCGAACGGTAAGGCGCGTAGGTCCCTAATGTTAGTCGAAACTAAGTTCGTCGTTAAAATATAAAACGACGATCTTAGTTTCGACGCTCGTTAGGGACCTACGCGCCTTACGGTTCGACATGGACTAAATAATTAAAAAAATTATATTTTAACGACGATCTTAGTTTCAACGCTCGTTAGGGACCTACGCGCCTTACGGACGACGTCGACTAAATAACAAAACTTATATATTTTAACGACGACGTCGTCCGTAAGGCGCGTAGGTCCCTAACGAGCGACGAAACTAAGATCGTTGCAAAATCGCTACGAGCCTTTAAACGGCTGCACACGGCAGCGATTTCGCAGCCGTTTAACGGCTGCGTTTACAGCCGTAAACGGGCCTTTAAACGGCTGCAAACGCAGCCTCAAACGGCATTTCGCTGCCATTTGCGGCTGCGTTTGCAGCCATTTAAAGTTCCGTTTACGGCTACGTTTGCAGCCATTAAATGGCTGCGAAATCGCTGTCGTTTGCGGCTGCGTTTGCAGCCGTACATAAATGGCCCTTTAAACGACTGTAAACGCAGCCGCAAATGACTGCGTAATCGCTACCGTTTGCGGCTGCGTTTGCAGCCGTTTAAAGGCCCGTTTACGGCTGCAAACGCAGCCGTAAACGAAACGACGAGGATGAAAGTCGGACGACGACAGAAACTCGACAAGTATCTCCCTGTAGGTCGGCATATACGATAGCTCAAAAAGCCGATCCCACAGTGAACCATGGGGAATAAACTCCCACGCCCAATCTTCAGCCGCGAGGTTCCGGAGGGTATCCCAAGAAACCGCAAAGGGGGCACCGACATGCATCTTCCGAAGCTTCTCGCAACGGAGAGCAGTGTCGGACTCCTGAGGAAACTCAAAGTATGGGTGATTATCGAGAGGATCCGGCAGGTCACGCTGCTGCCGCGGCTGTTCCGACTGATCATTTTGATTGAAGTGTTCTAGCTCCATTTCTTCATCTGTCATCATCATCATCCTGAAAACCAAAGTTATCGGTTAAAAAAAAACTACGATATATCTAGAATTACTAGAATTTCAAACACTACTTGAAAACTAGGTACTTTCTTACGCACTTTTCCACCGGAAATATATGGGAAACCACTTCTTTTAGGTGTTCTGAAGAGTTTTCATGGTTTCTAGTCAATTTTTGAAACTTGTTTTGATTCTAGGTGATCGCTAATTGAATTAGCGGATGTGAATGTTGTTTACGTCGAAAAGCCAATACATTTTTGACAATCAATACTTGTTTACAAACAAAGAAACTCAGATCCTAATAGTTTGATCTTGTAGGATCGGAATCTGACCCGAACGAGTCAATCAGAGGAATTCGATCAGATACAGGTGCGGAAAACAAGTACCTGATGTAGAAACAGCTAGAAATCTCTTTAATATGCTTTTCTGATTAATTTGACACTGATTACACGTGAATCTCACACCGGCAGCACCTCGGTATGGAATTTCTCTAGTTACATTTGGGGACCTCTCTTACGGTATTTATAGGATTTCTGGTCCTCTCATATGGCATGTCCATAAAAGCGGTCCAGGATGATTGACGCTCGAGCGGTCCAGCTAGTTTGCCGCTCGAGCGGACCAGCCTATTTACCGTTCGAGTGGTTCAGCCCATTACAAACCAAATAAGCGATCCAGTAAGCCTAAAACTATACAATCTCACTATTTCTCTTATTACGCGACCAGATCTAACAATCTAAGACTATGACTCGATACAAGACGGAATCAGCAGATATAGTGCACCAACAGACTCCCCCTCAGATGTTGATGGAGTCGACTATCGAGTCACACCATTCTGTCTTCAGTTCTTCAGTCTTGATCAGTCTTCGGGCTTCTCTCTCTCTCTCTATCTTCAGACTCCCCCTCTCGATTTACTGGTATTCTTTTGTTCTTCAGTAACATCTTCAGGATCGTTGTCTGGTATTCAAACACTCTAATTCTCTTGATCAGATCTCTTGATTCCTTAAGTTCATCAGCATCATCAGTTTGTCATGATCTTCAGAATCAGAATCTGATCTTCACAGACTTTTAGAATCAAATATCCTGGCTCTATCAAAAATCTTTAGCTTTAATTTCTGAGATCGAAACCTGGCTACCTGCACAATCTTAACCCAAAAATAAATTCTCTAATTTTATTACATATCACACATCTCTGCACTACACATGACTCTCTCTCACCAATCTATGATGAACCACTTGAAGAAGGCTAGATTTAACGAAAACAGTTAGATTTACACAAACATTCCCCCTCAAATTCTGTTCATCATGTTTAGCACTCGGAATTTTGAAAATCAGTTTTCCAATATCAGTTGTCGAAAATCTTTTTGAATTTTTCAAAATTTATGCTAAAACACACACAAAATATTTTTGAATTTTTCTGAAAGAGAAACTGAAATGCAGAAATGAAATATTTACAAACAATATTTTTGTGAATTCGTGCAAGAGGATCATATCAGTTTTGAGACAAATCACTAACACCGTTAAGCTTGATTTCATTTTAAGCTTTAAACAATTTACCTAGATTGTCAGTATATTTGTCCTCTTAAATTCTCAACACAAATTTCAATTGATTCGAGATACGATATTAATGTTTTAGAGACTTAAACTTAATTGAGTATCACTCCACTTGAATATACTCCTGTATCCAGATCCCAAATATTCAGTCTTACAGGTGAGTATACCACAGATGATATCTGTAAAGGGTTAAATGCGAAACCGTGAGAGCTCAGGTCAGAACTTCCGTTCAGCAGAGAGATGACGGCTCGACTTTTGGTGGGTCCCCTTTAGAGGATCTTTTTGCATTTCAACAGCAGCGACTATCAATTTTATTGTTTCATCAGCATGCTGAGGGCGGCGCTTTTTCAAGCATTTGCAGAAAGTATTATCCGGGGACTAGGTCAGTACTTCCATACAGCAGAAGTCCCGGGATAATACCCCAGATATCACTGAGTATAAAGACCTAGTATCTCAGAATACGGGACCTTTCAAACAAGATTTCGGGGGTTACCCATATATTCAAGAATAGTTACCCACGAATTAAGCAAGTTTGATTTAGATTTATATCTCGTTTCAATTTACTAAATGTGCGAAAATCTACTGACACATCCGCAGTAATATCGTTTAACACTTTTTAACTTTACATTTCTTTAGCGTGCCGTGATAGTCCACTGATGTACTATCATTTCCTCTTTTTCGCAACAAAACTCATTTTTGAATTTTATCATGTTTTTGGCTTTTTCAAATTTTCAAATGTTTTTGGATTTTCTGAAATTTCCCTACTCCCCCTAAAATGCAAACACATTTTAAAGAAAATTTGAAAACTTCTAAATTTTTACCTACTAGAAACATAAAAAGTAAAACAAACTGTACAGAAACTTGACAACTGACACTGAATCACATCAAATCGCCATTCACTAGGCATAAACAATCTGAACTCCCCCTATCACAAATCATTTTCTCATTTAGATTTCAAAACACTTAAGTTTGTTTTAATCAAAATGATTTTTCCGGAAAATGAATATGTGTTGATAACAACCACTTGTAGGTTTATCAATCTTAAAAACGGGGTTGTGGTTCATCATCTTGTCTATCTATTGTCATGAATAGTAAATCAAGTACAAATTAATGTCCCTGATTTACCATTTGCCTCTAAGAACCTTCTGTACCACTTGTAAATGTAATCACCTCACAGTATCCAAGCATCTCAAAATTTAACCACAATTACCACTTGTGGGATCAAGATTACCACTTGTAGATACAATGGTTACCACTTGTAGGAATGTGACCTCTACATTACCATTTTTCAACCAAAATGCCGATTCCTGCTTCGCACTAACCATCTTGGAAGCTCCGGCATAGTCCTTCAACCTGTAAACAAAACATTCAAACATTAAACACACATATTCAAACTTCTCAAATACAAGAAAGATGCCGATTCATGATCCACGATATAAACTTGGGATCTCCGGCGTAGTCCTAAGACTATCATGGAAAACAAACATCCATCCAAGTCTTCTCAGACTTGATGGATTTCAACTCCTGAGCAGTTGGGTTGTATGTAGCCTTTTTTGTGGCGTAAAAATCTTTGACCCCCTTTGCTCTTCCACTCAACATTTTTCCAAATATCTTTTTAACATTCCCATTGAATGTTTTTTCGACATCAAAATCATTCTTTTCTTTGTAGAACTGATTCGAAATCTCAGTTTTTCCCACTTTCTTCTTTACTTCCTCAAACTTCAATGATGGAAACTCCTCATCATTCACTAAAATCTTTTTCTCAACCTGTGGCTCTTCTGGCTTTGTGGAACCAGATTCATCGCCGACATTTACTTCATTTTTCTTTGCAACCCAGACCTGGTTGTCCTTTCCTTTCTTCTCATACTTGTTCTTTTGTGAACATTCACCAAACTCGAATTTTGAATTCTCAAACATTCTAAGTTTTTCAGTTGGTGGTTCAACATCAACAACTTTCTCTTTCAACTTCTGAGACACTCCCTGTTTTGCTTTGGCATTCCGTGTACAGTTCCATGCAATGTGACCAACTTCATTGCATCTGTAACAGGTACGAGTCTCTCTTTGATAAAACACTTCAGCTCCATTTCTCTTTCTTTCAGCAAGAAACTCCTGGTTTGACTGTTTCCAGAACGGTTTCTTCTGTTCTTCATCCGAACTTCCACCTGACACAAATTCAGTTTTTGTTTTAGAATTTTTATCATTTTTATGGTTTTCTGGTGGAATAAAACCAAGACCTTTCTTTTTGTAGCTACGATTTTGGTTAGGTTTCTTTTGAAAACCAGAACCAGAATTGTTGCCCTTTTTCTTATTTAAACGCTGCTGAACTCTAGAAGTATATTTTTTAGGTTTTTCAAAACTTTTCAAACCTTTTAATTCTGAAATATTGATTTCTGTTAGTTTGAAAGTTTTGTTTATTAGTTCCGTTTTAATACTCATTATAGGGATCTCTTTATTGTAATATAATTTGTCCGAACCTTTCAAAGTATAAACAACTTCGAATGATTCATCATTCAAATTTGACTGTGAAAGAAAAAATTCTAAACTATAAGACCGTTTAATCGACGAATTTGAACTTTTGACTGACGACTTTGACCCTTCAGACTCAGATTTCGACTCGGACACCTCATCAGTATCCAACACCTGATCGACCACCTTTTTAATTAACTCAGACTCATGATCAGTATCAGACGAGGTAAACGTGACATCAATATTGTCTGGTAAAACGTCAGTTGTGTCGGTTTTTAACTGAATATTGACTGCTTTCTCCAATTGCTCCTCATTTGGTTTCCTAGGAGAATACCCATCCCAAATTGGAGGTGGACACTTGTTATAGCTAACAGTCGTTTTCTTACCACAGTCATTCTTCTTCTTTTGCTTCTCATCTTGAAAAGCTTCTAAACCTGCAACAGTTGGATAAACACGATCAATAAGATAATCAGAAGTAGTGTAGCTTAACAACAACCTCCTAATTCTCTCATTCTCTATCTTTTCGATTTCCAACTCCTGCTTCCATTTGGCACTCTCTTCAATGTAAAAATTTATTGCCTTTTGTTTCGACATCAAAGTAGCATTCATCATGGTAAGCGCTTGTTCTCTCTCTGAGTTTGTTGTTTGAAGACCAGTTACTGTTCTGTTCAACACGTCGTACGATTCCTTCACATAATTGAGGTTGAACAATAACTGCTCCTTCTTCTTTTCATACTCAGATATGATGTCATCTTTAGCTGCACAGTTCTTGCAATCTTCCAAGCACTTCTCGCACGGCTTGATGACTTCAATAATCTTCTCAACTTCGATTGTTTTAACAACTTCAATCACCTTTTCCACTTCAACCACCTTCTCTACTTCAATAACAACCTCAGTAATCTTCTCAGCAACATTCTCAGCATTTTGAACATCGCCTTCAAATTCAGTTTCATCGCCTTCAGATTCAGTTTGTTGTTCTTTAGCAGCTCATTTTCCCTTCAGTTTCTCCATGCAATCTGCAAAATAAACATGAAAACTTTTAGGAGAAAGATGAGTTTTAGCAACATTTATAAGTTTTTCTCCCTCATCATCACTGCTGTTGTGAACTGGTGATTGATCAAAGTGAACAGATTTTTCAGACTCATTATCAGATAAATCAGAAACAGTTGGTGATTTATCAAAAACAACAGCCTTTTCTGAATCAATCTCATTCTGAACACTCTCATCAGAACTAACTGCATATTCAACATTTTCATCTGAATCTGTTGAAATTTCTCCAGATCTTTCAGAAATTTTATCATCAACACCATCTGAACTTTCATCAGATGACACAGATTTTTCATCTCCACTTGATACATTCTCTCCAATAAATCTCATCCAAGTAGCAAACAAATTTGGCTCTCGGACGATCTTTGCAATGAAAGCTTTATAATCTCCATTCTCATCAACAAACATATCCCAACTAAAACCTTCTGGTAGTTTCTCATCATCTTGATCAACAATGCGTGCGGCTGTGGCTTCAGATGATATGAAATCACTCCAGCTGAAATCTACCAAACATGCTCTTTTGGAATCTTCAATTTTTCTTCCGTGAGCTGTCTGAGGTTCCTGGGATTGACCAACTTGCTGATAGATAGCTTTGCGGTAATAGTCATCTTTCCCGAATGGATTCTGTGCTCCGCTAGCTTCTCTTCCTTTGCACTCCCGCTTGAAATGGCCTTTCTCCCTGCAACGAAAACAAGTAACTTTAGATTTATCAAAACCTAAAGTAGAAACATGTGCATCAAGAAAGTCATTTCTCCCGGTAATGGTTTTGAATTTCTCAGCCCGACGAAGAACACTCGCTAGACACCATTTGATATCCATAAGTTCCATTTCCTCGGCGTCTATTTGGTCGTAATCCTCTTTAGTGAGCATAGGATTTCCGATCCGACCAGCAACTAGACCTTCATAAGATAACAGAACTGAACCCAGCAGTGCCATGTGGTCTTTAGCAGTGTCTTCAGAGAAGCTTTGACCTTCTGGAAGGTTGAGAGCTATGTTGCACTGAATTATGTATCCATTTCCGGTTTTCGTACTCTGAGACTGAAAGCTTGTATTAGTCTCTTTCGGATTCACACTCGGAAACGATGAAAACCCGCTGCTGCTCTTGTTTGAACCCTGATCAGCTTTCTCAGATGAATCTCCAGCACTGAAGGCGGTTTGAATCTTTGGACTTCTTTCAGCTTCAGAAACTGGAACACTACCTTTATAGTACATTTTAACATCCTGTTGACCACCAGGACTGTTCATTCTAGCGATCTTTTGCTGTTCAAGATTCTGAGCCTCTAATTTTTCAATAAATTGCCCAATTGTCAGTCCGTCATAAACACCCGTGTTTTTCAATATCATCAAATACGTTCCCCACTCTTTCTGAGGTAACGCGTCAGCCAATTTATCCACATACTCTTCACGTTGTTTATCAACACCAATCATTGTTAATGATCTCACTAAGTGACAATATCGTTCAATTAGCGCCTTAGTATCCTCTCCTTGTAAACTGCTAAAAATATCGAACTCTTTCTTGAGTAATGCCTTTTTGCTTTTAACCATGCTCGCACTACCCTCGAACTTGACCTGAAGAGCATCCCAAATCGATTTAGCTGTTTTGTCGTGTTGTAGCAAGATGAAAATATCTTCTTTGATTGCTTGCTGTAATAAACTGATCATCATTTTCTCTGCTCTGTACATTGCACGTTCTTGATCTGAGAATTCGGATATTTCTTTTACAACATTCATCTCTGTTCTCGGTAACGAATACTTCTTCAAAATGCATTCCCACGATCTGAGATGATTTGCCTGAACCCAGTTTTCAAAACGATCTTTCCACCCGTAGTATTCTTCAATACTCATAAGTTTCGGGGGTTTCTGGGTGGTTCCCGTCTCATTTTCAAGATTCATGGCTTGAGCAATCGCTGCTGGAGTGCTCGGTGTAGCAAATGCGTTGAAGAATTCAGAACTCATGTTCCAAGAGTCAGATTATATTTCGGAAAATACCTGATGATCTTGAAATTCCTGATGTAGAAAAACAGATAAAACACAATCAGTTTAAAAAATATCAAACTCTCAAACTGAATCGGATTGCGATTGTGTGTGAGAGATAAGTGAAACTGTGATGTCCGGAAAAATCGGTCTGTACGTAAATCCAAAATCAAAAATCGGATCAGATAACTCAAACCGAGCAAACCCTGACGATTAATCGAAAGAACTGAAATTGGACTTATAAGCGATCCAATGGAATTGGCAAAAATGGACCAACAAGTAAATTCGAGCGGGCCAGCTATTTCAATCGAGCGGACCAGAATAAACTATTCGAGCGGACCAAACAGTTTGTTTCGAGCGGACCAGACTGTTCGGACGAGCGGTCCTAAATCAGTCGTTCGAGCGAGTCCAGTTGAGCGGTCCAGAAGAGCGATTCGTATGTATCAGTCGAGCGATCCACAAATGTCACTCGAGCGGTCCAAAGATGTCACTCGAGCGGTCCGTTAGTGTCACATGAGCGATCCAGAACATTATTTTCGAGCGATCCAACCAGTTTTTCGAGCGATCCAGCCAATTTTTCGAGCGATCCAACTTATGAGCGATCCAAGATGGTCCAATAAGCGGTCCAGGGGTAATTTGGAGCGATCCAGGCCTGATAACTTCGCGATTTCGAACCGAAAAACCTCGATATCTCCCAAACGGCTTGGAATTTCGAGCTGAAACTTGGTAGGGTTTTTAATCAACACATTTCGCACAACATACTCAAAAATCAGCCAAAACGGACCGTGAAATCTTGGTCTGACGTGAGAAAGAAGGTGTAGAAGAATAAAACGTGACCAAATCCAGCAAATTTCACAAGAACTCCTCCTCCTGAAGCTCTGATACCACTTGTAGGATCGGAATCTGACCCGAACGAGTCAATCAGAGGAATTCGATCAGATACAGGTGCGGAAAACAAGTACCTGATGTAGAAACAGCTAGAAATCTCTTTAATATGCTTTTCTGATTAATTTGACACTGATTACACGTGAATCTCACACCGGCAGCACCTCGGTATGGAATTTCTCTAGTTACATTTGGGGACCTCTCTTACGGTATTTATAGGATTTCTGGTCCTCTCATATGGCATGTCCATAAAAGCGGTCCAGGATGATTGACGCTCGAGCGGTCCAGCTAGTTTGCCGCTCGAGCGGACCAGCCTATTTACCGTTCGAGTGGTTCAGCCCATTACAAACCAAATAAGCGATCCAGTAAGCCTAAAACTATACAATCTCACTATTTCTCTTATTACGCGACCAGATCTAACAATCTAAGACTATGACTCGATACAAGACGGAATCAGCAGATGTAGTGCACCAACAGATCTGCCGCTAGATTGCACCCGATTTGTTAAGGTTCTTAATTTGCAGTCCAAATCCTAGCCGCCATAGTCACATACACCACCGGCCCAAATCCCAGCCTCGACAGTCACATAGAGTGGCTGCAAGTATGTTATTTTTCTTTTCAATTGCAAAGGTGAATAGAGGCCGGCCTGTTTTTTGCAGCTAACCGGAAAAAAGAGTGTGTCTTGTTGATGTTGATTCATATGTGTCGTTGCTCAGATCCCTTTTTGAAATTGCTTTCATTTTTTATTAGTATGATATTTTTTGCTGATAAAAGGGTGGTTACGTTTTTGCGTCTGGTCAAATCTTGAAGTCATTATGAGCACGCTATGCTCAAGAAAACAAATCCTTCATAATTTTTCAAGATCTAAAGATTTGCTATTAAGTGAATCGTGCTATGAGGTTAGTTATGAAAGAAACATATGTGAAAGAATATAATTTTTTTCCTAAAGATGAAGATAAGAGGTAGGAAAGAACACTGTAGGATCGTGTTGGGACCCGAACGAGTCGTTCAGAGGAGTTTTACTTTGTTTCAGGTGCGGAAAACAAGAAACAAAGGTAGACACAGCTTGCAATTCACTTTTAACACACTTCTAATTGATTTAACAACAATTACAGTCACTGGATAAACCGGCAGCACCTCGGTATCCAAAATCACACATACAACAACTGATTTTGCTCCAACCTCACATCACCTATATATAGTGAACTGATTCCGCTTGAACATACTCAAGCGGAATCCCATTCAAGCGAAATCTCATCAAATACTCACTCAAGCGGAATTACAATCTTCTGATTTCGCTTGAAAGTGCATAATCCACTTTCAAGCGGAATCACATCAAACATCACTAAAACCTCCTATTTTCTTGTAAAACGTGCCCTGATCTAACCTATCTAGTCTAAGACTCGATACAAGACGAAGTCGACAGATGCATGCACTAACAGACTCCCCCTCAGATGTTGACGAGTCTAACGTGTCGAGTCTTTGCAACTTCAGTCTTTATCAATCTCTGGGCTTCGCTCTTTCAATCAGCATCAACAGACTCCCCCTAACGATGAGCTGGCATTCCTTAAGTTCATCAGCATCATCTGCTTCAGGATTGCAATCTGGCTTTCACAGGTTCAAGATCATTACCTGGCTCAAACTTTGTCCCTCGAGTCTTCAGGTATCGGAACCTAGCTCTTTAAACATAAGCTTCTCAGGATCGATCAACCTGGCTTTTCATGTCCAAACACTCTTTGATGCTGTTCCAAGATTGTAACCTGGCTCTCATCTGGCTCAGAATCATTACCTGGCTCAGACTTACACCTGCACAATCTCTACCTCAAAGTAAATTTCATGACAATTTAATATCAAAATATATGCACTAACTCAAACTCTCCCTCAAATCTAGTTATATTCATGATGAACCACTTGTAAAAATTTGATTAAAATACATTTATTTCCAAACACAGACTCCCCCTCACTACATGCTTATCATGTCTAGCACTTGGAACTTTGAAAATCAGCATTTCAACACTAGTTGTTCAAAAATCTTTTTGAATTTTTCAAAAATTTATGCTAAAACACACTAAAATCTGTTTGAATTTTTTATTATAAAGCAATGCAGTAAAGAAGTATTTACATACAATATTTTTGTGTGTTTGTGTAAGAGGATCAGATCAGTTTTTGAGACAAATCACTAACACCGTTAAGCTTGATTTCATTTTAAGTTCTAAACAATTCACCTAGATTGCCAGTATATTGATCCACTTAAATTTTCACACAAATTTCAACTGTTTCGAGATACAATATTAATGTCTTAAGAACTTAAACTTATAAGCGTGTCCCATTACTTGAATATACTCCCGTATCCAGATCCCAATATTCAGTCTTACAGGTGAGTATACCACAGATGATATCTGTAAAGGGGTTAGGTGCGAAACCGTGAGAGCTCAGGTCAGAACTTCCGTTCAGCAGAGAGATGACGGTTCGACTTTTGGTGTGTCCCCTTTAGAGGATCTTTTCTTCAACAACAATGATTATCAATTTTATTGTTTCATCATTTTGCTGAGGGCGAGCTTGTATTTCAAAGCATTAGCAGAAAGTATTATACGGGGACTAGGTCTGAATTTCCATTCAGCAGAAGTCCCGGGATAATACCCCAGATATCACTGAGTATAAAGACCTAGTATCTCAGAAAGAGGGAACTTTCAAACAAGATTTCGGGGGTTACCCATATATCCAAGAAGTTGTTCCCCACGAATTAAGCAAGTTTGAATTTTATGTTTATATCTTGTCACAGTCTACTAAATGTGCAAAAACCTACTGACATATCCGCAGTGAGATTATTTATCACATTTTTCTTTACATTTCTTTAGCGTGTTGTGACAGTCCACTGATGTACTATCATTTCCTCTTTTATACACCAAAACTCGTTTTTGATTTTATCATGTTTTTGGCTTTTTCAAATTTTCTAATGTTTTTGGATTTTCTGAAATTTCTTACTCCCCTAAAATGCAAACACATTTTAAAGAAACTTTGAAAAACAAACAGAGCTCTTGACCCACTTAAAAAAACTTTGAAAACAAACTATACAAGAAAATTGACAGACTGATATCGAATCGCCTCAATTCGCCATCCACTCGGCATAAAGAATCAGAACTCCCCCTATCAACTAACCATTTTCTCATTATGATTTCAAAACACTTAAGTTTGTTTTAATCAAAATGATTTTTTCCGGAAAATAAGTTTGTTTTTATCACATGAAGGGATTGGTTCATCATATTGTTCATTTTTAACCACTTGTAGTATATCAAGTACAATTTAATGTCCCTGATTTACTATTTGCAAGTATGCACCATCAAACTTCTGTAGCACTTGTAGAATAAAATCACTTTTCAGACCATATGTAGAAACACAATCACCTGTATCAAGTGTAGGAATAAAACATCTACACTCAATCATTTTACCTATCAAGATGCTGATTCCTACTTCGCACTTACCAACCTGGAAGCTCCGGCATAGTCCTTTACCTGTAAAAATTTAAACATGTTTAAAACTTTCATAAAATCAATCTTTAATAAAGATGCCGATTCCTGATCCACGAGAAACTTGGGATCTCCGGCATAGTCCTATGGTTCAAGGGAAAAGAATTTCCACCCAAGTCTTACCAACCTGGGGTGTTTTCAGCTCTTGTTCAGTTGGGTTATAAGTTGCTTTCTTTGTTGCATAGAAATCTTTAAGCCCTTTGGCCTTTCCCTTGACCATTTTCCCAAAAATTTTCTTAACATTCCCATTGAATGTTTTCTCAGTATCAAATTCCTTCTGATCAGGAAACAATTGATTTGAGATCTCAACCTTACCAACTTTTTGCTTAATATTTTCAAACTTCAAAGATGGAATTCTAACCTCATCTTCTGAAGACACAGATTTTTCTTCTTTTACTTCAAGCTGTGGCTCCTCTGATTTTGTGGAATCAGGTTCATCGCCCACTTTTACATCACCCTTCTTAACAACCCACACTTGGTTGTCTTTGGCTTTCTTTTTGTAAAAATTTTTCTTTGAACTTTCACCAACTTCATAAGTCGAATTTTCAAAAGTTTTGAATGCTTCAGTTGGTGGTTCAACATCAACAACTTTTTCTTTCAGTTTTTCAGATACTTCCTGTTTTGATTTTGCCATTTGAGAGAAAGTTGATGCAATGTGACCAGCTTCATTGCATTTAAAACAGGTTCGAGTATCTTTTATGTGAAAGACTCCAGTTCCTTTTCTCTTCATCTTAGTAAGAAACTCCTGGTTTGATTGTCTCTAGAACGGTTTCTTCTGTTCTTCTTCAACACTTCCACCTGAAACAAAAATCTGTTTTTGTTTTAGAATTTTTCTCATTTTTATAATTTTCTGGTGGAATAAAACCCAAACCTTTCTTTTTGTAGCTACCATTATGATTTGGTTTCTTTTGAAAACCAGAACCAGAATTGTAACCCTTTTTCTTGTTTAATCGTTGTTGAACTCTTGAAGTGTATTTTTTAGGTTTTCCATTAAGAGTTAATTTTTTTATTTCAGAAATATTGATTTCTGTCATTTTGAAAACCTTTTTAATCATATCAAAACGAACACTTCTTATTGGAAAATCTTTGTCAGAATATAACTTGTTAGAATCATTCAAGGTATATGTTACTTTGAATGTTTCATCATTCAAGTTTGATTTTGATAACAAAAATTCTTTACTGTAAGTCCTTTTATCCATCAGTTTTGAACTGTTGACTGACGAATTTGACCCTCCAGACTCAGACTTTGACTCAGACTCCTCATCAGTATCCAACACCTGATCGACCACCTTTTTGATTAACTCAGACTCATGATCAGTGTCAGACGAGGTGAATGTGACGTCAATGTTTTCTGGTAATTCATCAGTTGTTTCGGATTTTAGTTTAATATTGACTGCCTTTTGGACTTGCTCCTCATTTGGCTTTCTGGGAGTATAACCTTCCTAGATCGGAGTTGGACACTTGTTATAGCTAACAGTCGGTTTCTTACCAGTATCCTTCTTCTTTGGCTTGTCGTCTTTGAATGCTTCAAAACCTGCAATAGTCGGATAAATTCGATCAATAAGATAATCAGAACTAGAATAACTTTGTAGTAAACGTCTGATCCTCTCATTTTCAATTTTCTCCTTTTCCAACTCTTGCTTCAGCTCAGCATTTTCTTCAATGTAATGATTGATTGCTTTTTGCTTCGACATCATTGTTGCGTTCATCATTGTCAAAGCGTCTTCTCTCTCAGAATTTGTCTTTTGAAGACCAGTTACTGTTCTGTTCAAAACATCATAAGATTCCTTCACATAATTGAGGTTGAACAATAATTGTTCCTTCATTTTCTCAAGCTCAGCCAACTTTTCGTCTTTAGCTGCACATTCCTTGCATGTTTCTAAACACTTTGTGCAAGGTTTGATGACTTCAACAATCTTTTCTACTTCGATGATTTTCTCCACTTCTATAACTTTTTCATTTTCTTCAACTACTCTTTTGATTGTTTGAAACACTTCTTTAGCAAATTGAACTTTATCATTAAAATCAGAATCTTCTTTTTGATCCATACTTTCACATTTCTGTTTTGTTTCAACAATCTCCTCAGCAACACTTTTAACTTCTTCATTTCGAACACTCTCTTCTTTTTGAACAACACCATCAATCTTCCTTTGTTTTTGTTCTTTTACTGCTCGTTTCTCCTTCAGTTTTTCCAAGCGATCTGCAAAATAGAAATGAAAACTTTCAGGAGAGAGATGAGATTTTGCAACATTAATATGTCTTTCTTCTTCATCGTCGCTGCTGTCATCAGTTGGAGATTGATCAAACTCTACTGATTTGTCAGAACCATCATCCGAAGAACCAGAATCAGATGGTGTTTGATCAAAAACAGCTTCTCTTTCTGAATTTTCATCTGAACCTTGTGAGCTTTCATCAGATGAAACAAACTTTTCATCTTCATTCTTCACATTCTCACCGATAGATTTCATCCACTCGGTGAACATATCTGGTTCTTTCACGATCTTGGCAATGAAAGATTTAAACTCTCCTTTTTCATCAACAAACATATCCCAGCTAAAGCCTTCATGTAGGATCGCGTGCTGACCCGAACGAGTCAATCAGAGGTGTTCTAATCCGTTTCAGGTGCGGAATAACAAGAAATGGACACGAAAAACAGCTTGTTCTACTAAATATTGCCTTGTATATTGATTTCACACTGATTACAGGTCAAACGGCACTTCGGCAGCAGTTCGTTACCGGAAACAAGACCTCTACCTATGATTTCGCTCAGACAATATTTATAGGGGAAGGGGTTTCGCCCCAAAGTGACATTTAACCATTTGGGGCGAAATCAGCTACATGCTGATTTCCCACCAAATGACAAAACTCTGATTTCCCACGAAATGACCAACTTCTGATTTCCCACGAAATGACCAACTTCTGATTTCCCACGAAATGACATGTCCATTTCGTGTGAAATCAACTTTTGTGACAACTCGAACCCTTGACCCTGATCGTCGAGAGACAAGCATTCTATTGTTATTTTATTATTATTATTATTATTATTATTATTATTATTATTATTATTATTATTATTATCATTATTATTAATAGCCTGCAACGAGAAATACGAGTTGTCTAACGGATAACACGAATCGGACGTAAAATAACTGTCTGTAATTTAAACCGGGTGTTCGGGGTTGGCGACACCTAGTATTAGGTGGATCCACACACTTGGGCTAGGCCCAACCTAACTAACCTAAAAACCCTACCCTTTAAATATAAACTTAAACCCCCACCCCCTCATTTTTGCATAAACCTAAAACCCTAATCTATCACATTCAGCCGCACATCAACATCTCAGCTCCCTCCCCTCAAAAACTTCGATCACCGGAGGAACGATTTCCGACCGAATTCCGGCGTCGCACCAAATCCTTTCCTCTTTGTATCGACTTACACCCTCACCTCTCTATACCACACACCCTCTTCATATTCAGCCGCACCCCCTGTATCACCAGTGACAACGAACAGAGAAGGAACAGAGAAAGGGGAACGGGAGAGGAAGAGAGCGGCGTCGTTTGCTTCTTCGGCGACCGCCCGGTGATGCCCCGTTTCGGCCGTCTTTTGATAGCGGTGAGGATTGATAATGATGATGAAGCTGGACAGAGACGGTGCAACGGTGCCGAACAGTAGCGGCGTTTTAAGTCCAGGTGGAGCTCCGGCTAGCAGCGGAGGTGGTGGTGCGGATAACAGCTCAGAACAGAAAGCGATGGCAGCACAACTCACCCCTTTGGTCTCGTGATATCTTCGGTCAGTATTCGGTTGATACCTGTATTTCTGTGAGTCGAAATCTTATGCAAAATTAATTGTATTGGTGTTGAATTATGAATCTTGGTTATACATTGTGAGCTAACTGATACATATACACGAGATCGGTATGCGAAAGTATGTTGTGCTGAGCCTCTGTTTATTATGAATCTATGACATTGTTTTGTATATTTGTGATTCATGGCCAGTAGTATGTTTATTTGAAGTCCTATGTAATTTATTAATTCTATCAGTAGTATGTTGTAGTTAATATTAGGGTCCATTGCAAATTCTAGCTAGAAACTCAAGTGTGTTGACCGTCTTGTGCCTGTTCAATTTAAAGGCTTGCTATTGGGTAATGAGATTTGAAGTGTTCCATGCTAAATGATAGTATATAAGGGTGTTCAAGATATACAAAATATGAATCTGTTAAATAAGACTTTTGCATGATAGAGTGATTTTTGTGATAAAATGGCTGCATATGTTTCGGTTAGAATGTAGTGATTAAGCAGTATTAGATGATGGTTAATTGGATCGGTTAGAAATATGAACATGATGAACAGTTTGAATATGTGATGAATATTTGAAAAACCTGCTGATTGATCTGATTTGAATTGAGTAGAATGTTGGAAACATGTTAGTGAATTTGATTGAATAGTACATGCTCATGAAATTTGATTGGGTAGTACAAAAGTTGGAGAATGTTCTAGAAGGCTTCCACCTGTGCCTGCATCAGTGGTTGCGAGTCGAGACCGCGAGGTTGCGACTCGAGACCATTGAACGACGACTCGAGATCAAGCATGCACATTAGGGGACTCGAGACCAACTTGGTTGCGACTCGAGATCTCCTAGTCTCGACTCGAGACATGACTCGAGACCCCGAGGTCCCGACTCATGCATGAACTACTCGAGACCATCTACTTGATACTCGAAACCTCTTGGTTACGACTCGAGACCTCATGATCTCGAGTCGAGACCACCCGGTTTTGACTGGGCTTCCTTGCTTATTTATTGGGCCGCACAATGTGATATTATGTTTTGGATTGTGTGTTACCGTTAACTGTTAACTGTTTATATGCTAGGATAGGCCCAATAGCGTATATGCAAGTATGACATACATGCTATGTGTTAGATACGTGTAGGATTATACGTGACACTACTTGCATACGGACCTAATAAACATTTAATAACCATAATAGGGTCTGGTTGACCAACATAACACAAGTAAATTGTCAACCGAGCAAAGCAAAGGTGAGTTCACTACTTTTTACTTAAAGCATGCGTTCCCGGTGGTTGGGAAACGGAACGAAACACTTTTCCTGGTTTGGGATTGCTTACTATCTCCTTGTGCGGGATACGTTATTTCTATCTCCTTGTGTGGGATACGGGTAACAACGCTATCCCCTTGTGAGGGATACAAACTACTTCTCTCCCCTTATGCGGGACTCTTAGTTAATTACTGTTTGTACGGAAATGCAACGAGCAACACTAAACGAAACTCTATCACTCAAGTCCCTACTACTTAATACCGATTAATCGCCGGGGCCAGGCGAACAGGTTATTAGTTGATAGCGCTATTTAGGTTCGACCAGCCTCACACCGACCCTTGTTACTGGGAACGGGCGTGAACTAATAGACTTAGGTAAACCGTCAATGATGATAGTACATTGACAAACGGGGCACTACGGAAACGTACGGTTAAGTAAGTGTTCGGTATTGAAAAAAAAAAACAGTTTAGTCGCTCACTTATGGGGTAGCTCCCCATGGCATGTATAAATGGATAAATTAACTGGTTAAAACAAGTTTTTGGAATTAAAACTGAAAAACTACAAACACGTGAACTCGCCAACGTTATGTTGACATTCTACTGCATGCTTTGAAGGTTGCTCGATACAGTTTAGGACGGACGTTGCAATCGGGTGGAGTGCGTGGTTTGTAAGTTTCATGATAACAAACTTGTGGTTTTAAATTACGATATGTTCTACTTTTCCTTCCGCTGCAAACTAGAACCATGTTTTATGAAATTTTAAATTAGGTCACTAATTATGCTAATGTTTATAACAATAACTAATTCGTTCAAAATAATTAGTGGCTAAGATCCTGGTCGTCACATGCCTCGCAGTAATACTCCGTGTGTGGATTTTGAGGGTGTGACAGATTGGTATCAGAGCCATTGGTTATAGTGAACTAGGTTTAAAATATAAAATGTTTTGTACATAAAATATTTTTATATGAAAACCAGACTATAACCGTTCTTCAACGAAAGCGACAACGACACCACACTCCGGATTGCAAGGTTCGTCAACCTCAGATACTCACCTGGTAATGGTAGATTAACGGCATTTACTTGTGCATAACTTGTGTGTGTGACCACGCATGTGTGTATGCGTATAATTAGCATATATGTGTTAGTATGTATGCGTATATTTAGTATTTAACACAGTGGATCATACAAAGGCTAGGCAAGCGTGTTACGTGCTAAACAGGAGCGAGTCCTCCTAAACCTGGTTCGAAACCACGATACACTAAGGGCAAGGAACCAGTTATTCCAAGCCCTCGTCCACGTATTTCCTGATATCATCCCTGGATTGCAAATCGACGCAAGGGACGTCCACTCGATAGACCTGCCCAGGAAAGGCCTGCTACGAAGCACATAGAGAAGTTACGAGAACGAATCGATGAAAGGGAGCCACCCCTATATCATGGGATATTAGAAGGAATGACGACGCCATTCGCCTCCTTTTTACCTGCGTATTTCCTTTCCCGACTTTAGTGGTGAGACTTGTTCCCTCACCCGACTGATCACCTGGATTCTTGAAGCGTTCTAGTAAGTCTACACTATTTGGGTTCCTGTTGGCCTGTCTCGAACACAAAAAGCATACGCGGTGTATGCTTCTCATTGTAGTGCCAGCAATCGAATCACCCTTCCATCGACCACAAAGTTATTTCCCCTAATTCCTCATGGTAAATCCTTATTCAAGTTCAACCTTATACCTTAGCACGCCCCAAAACCCAACAAAGTGATATCTTTCATACAAACCGGCGTATTTGGAGGCGTGACGAGACGAAGATACGAGCCATTCAACCCACCTACGAGTATGGTGACATGGATGCTTACCTTATCCTTCATTCGCCAGAACCGTCATTCTTTGACGACTTTTCTGATTTCGTGGATCCTTTCGCTAGCTTTTGTATGAATTCGCGCTTCTTGCTCAAGATGGTATCCCCGCTTCTATCGTTTTCTTATCACGACATCTACGTTTCTTCGTATAGAAACCTTGACCAGATCTCTCTTTAGTTTGGTGAATTCAACAAACTCGACCTTTAGTCAACAAACTTTTTAGCCCTTGAAATTCAACAACGTGTTACTTCAATCGTACCTTCTCGAAAACCTGTTTTCGCAGTTTCATATCGAAACCCCCCCCCCTCGACGACGCAAGCGCTACTCCGAACTCATTCGCACGACTTAGAACCCTCCACTCGAGCTTGATTTCCTACCCGTTTGAGAAATCATATCCTGCGAGACATCTTTGTAAATCCTAAAACCTACAAACCTGCATGAGGGCCATCCCTCTCTAGCTGCTTCTTATGGTGCTAACCACATCGATGAAACACTCCTTATCGACAAGCAACATTCTTTAATTCTAACTGCATACAACGTGTGTACGACCCGCTACCTCGTCGACATCAGATGAATCCTTATTTGCCGATCCCAAAGCCCTCATGTTTTGCCTCAAGTTGGAACGCATTGATTGCGACTATCCTTCTTGCAATATCTCGCTACTCGTTATGTTTCACGGATTTCACGATCTTTATCCTACTCTACTCTGCACAAATCTCCGTTTGGACGAATTACTTCCTACGAATGTTACTCGTTGGGGCAACGAGCCAAGGATACCCCGGGGGTAACGGGTATCACAAGCACTATTCTTCGAACTCGATACGATCAACACCTAGTTACAACACTCGAATTTATTCCATCCTGTCAATATTCGACACTTGTTTCTTTCGGCGACGCCCGAACCCATTCCGAAAACCAATAGGAATCAGGACGACCCCTACGCTCTACTCTGGTACTTCTACGACGCAAAACCGCCTTGCGCTAAGTTTTCAGTACACGACTTTTAACGTCACAAAGCCCGCATTTCTTGACCATATACGCAACCCCTCACGATTTAAACTCGAAAGAACATCACTTAGCATTCGAGAGATGCTCAAATATCCGTAACTCCAGCAATTGGAAGATGATCAAAAAAGTGCTTCTATCTTATTCTATCATGTCCAAGGCATTGCTGAAAAGTCTGCTAGTAGCGACATGCGACCAAAGGAACTGGTAAGTTTTCGAATTTGCAATCCTCTACTTGACAGAAGTAGATATTGGGCACGGAGTGCCAACTTCTATCACTTTTGATCGAAACCCACGTTTTGCATCCGATTCGTCACTAGCTGCGAACAAGGACCTTTGGCTCACAGTTAGGCATGAGCACCGTTTATCACCTGCAAACTGGTGGTTAGACCAAACACACTCTCTGAAACCCTTAAAGGCATGCTTAGAGCATGTGTTATCGACTATGGAAAACAAGTGACGCTTCACTTTTGTAGAAATCTCCTCCAGCAACAGTTACCACGCTAGCAATCAGGCAGCACCATTTGGGGCATTGCACGGATGCAAATGCCGGACATCTCTGTATTGGGCAGAAGTTGGCAGAAGCTAAATTTCCGGCCCGAGACTTGTACTAGACACAACGCATAAGATTGCCCAGATCAGACAATGCATGGCGGCAGCTCGTGACCGTCAGAAAAGCTACGCAGAATTCCTAGTCGGAGACTGGGTTCTACTAAAAGTTTCACCCTGGAAGGGTGTGGTACGTTTTGGCAGACAAGGCAAGTTTAATCCACGATAAGTGGAACCATTCGAAGTTACCGAAAGGATCGGTAAGGTATCTTTGTAGACTAAACCTGCCTGAAGAGCTGAGTGCGATACACGTCTTTCACGTGCCTAATCTGAAGAAGTGTCTGTCAGATGAAACATTCACTGTTCTTTTTTAGAAACTCGTGATCAGCAACAAACTATGCTTTGTTGAGGAAAACCGGTTGAGATCAAGGATTCAGAAATCAAAACCCTCGAGTGTAGTGTAACCAACAGACAGAGTTCGTTGGAACTCACGCTGTGGCCCAGAGTTTACCTGGGAACGGGAAAACCAGCTGATGCGCACGTATCCCAAGTTGTCTACAAACATTACTTCCAGCACTGAAGCTACAACTGAAATTTCAGGAAGAAATTTCAAGCCAACAAGGGGATGATGTGACACCCCACGAAAATGTTTAAACACACTAGCTTGTCAGTGGCTGCGTGCTAAATTTCGGGATGAAATTTCTTGAACTTGGAGATAATGTGACACTTCGGGTTTTCCTGTATGCTTCTTGGATGTCATAGTTAAGTTTGTGAAAATCCGTACTATGTGAGATACGTGCAACTCTGTGAATCTAATACTATGTGATTTTACGTGCTATGTGACTGTATGTGCTATGTGGCTTGCTGTTCGTGAAACTGCTTGTATTTACGTATGGTAATGGAGTCTATGTATAAATATAGAGTGTAGTGTATGACTTTTGCTTAAATTTCGAGGACGAAATTCCTGTAACATGGGGAGAATGTGACAACTCGAACCCTTGACCCTGATCGTCGAGAGACAAGCATTCAATTGTTATTTTATTATTATTATTATTATAATTACTATTATTATTATTATTATTATTATTATTATTATTATTATTATTATTATTATTATTATTATTATTATTATTATCATTATTATTAATAGCCCGCAATGAGAAATACGAGTTGTCTAACGGATAACACGAATCGGACGTAAAATAACTGTCTGTAATTTAAACCGGGTGTTCGGGGTTGGCGACACCTAGTATTAGGTGGATCCACACACTTGGGCTAGGCCCAACCTAACTAACCTAAAAACCCTACCCTTTAAATATAAACTTAAACCCCCACCCCCTCATTTTTGCATAAACCTAAAACCCTAATCTATCACATTCAGCCGCACATCAACATCTCAGCTCCCTCCCCTCAAAAACTTTGATCACCGGAGGAACGATTTCCGACCGAATTCCGGCGTCGCACCAAATCCTTTCCTCTTTGTATCGACTTACACCCTCACCTCTCTATACCACACACCCTCTTCATATTCAGCCGCACCCCCTGTATTACCAGTGACAACGAACAGAGAAGGAACAGAGAAAGGGGAACGGGAGAGGAATAGAGCGGGGTCGTTTGCTTCTTCGGCGACCGCCCGGTGATGCCCCGTTCCGGCCGTCTTTTGATAGCGGTGAGGATTGATAATGATGATGAAGCTGGACAGAGACGGTGCAACGGTGCCGGGTAGTAGCGGCGTTTTAAGTCCAGGTGGAGCTCCGGCTAGCAGCGGAGGTGGTGGTGCGGATAACAGCTCAGAACAAAAAGCGATGGCAGCACAACTCACCCCTTTGGTCTCGTGATATCTTCGGTCAGTATTCAGTTGATACCTGCATTTTTGTGAGTCGAAATCTTATGCAAAACTAATTGTATTGGTGTTGAATTATGAATCTTGGTTATACATTGTGAGCTAACTGATACATATACACGAGATCGGTATGCGAAAGTATGTTGTGCTGAGCCTCTGTTTATTATGAATCTATGACATTGTTTTGTATATTTGTGATTCATGGCCAGTAGTATGTTTATTTGAAGTCCTATGTAATTTATTAATTATATCAGTAGTATGTTGTAGTTAATATTAGGATCCATTGCAAATTCTAGCTAGAAACTCAAGTGTGTTGACCGTCTTGTGCCTGTTCAATTTAAAGGCTTGCTATTGGGTAATGAGATTTGAAGTGTTCCATGCTAAATGATAGTATATAAGGGTGTTCAAAATATACAAAATATGAATCTGTTAAATAAGACTTTTGCATGATAGAGTGATTTTTGTGATAAAATGGTTGCATATGTTTCGGTTAGAATGTAGTGATTAAGCAGTATTGGATGATGGTTAATTGGATCCGTTAGAAATATGAACATGATGAACAGTTTGAATATGTGATGAATATTTGAAAAACCTGCTGATTGATCTGATTTGAATTGAGTAAAATATTGGAAACATGTTCGTGAATTTGATTGAACAGTACATGCTCATGAAATTTGATTGGGTAGTACAAAAGTTGGAGAATGTTCTAGAAGGCTTCCACCTGTGCCTGCATCAGTGGTTGCGAGTCGAGACCGCGAGGTTGCGACTCGAGACCATTGAACGACGACTCGAGATCAAGCATGCACATTAAGGGACTCGAGACCAACTTTGTTGCGACTCGAGATCTCCTAGTCTCGACTAAAGACATGACTCGAGACCCCGAGGTCCCGACTCACGCATGAACTACTCGAGACCATCTACTTGATACTCAAAACCTCTTGGTTACGACTCGAGACCTCATGATCTCGAGTCGAGACCACCCGGTTTAGACTGTGCTTCCTTGCTTATTTATCGGGCTGCACAATGTGATATTATGTTTTGGATTGTGTGTTACCGTTAACTGTTAACTGTTAACTGTTTATATGCTAGGATAGGCCCAATAGCGTATATGCAAGTATGACATGCATGCTATGTGTTAGATACGTGTAGGATTATACGTGACACTACTTGCATACGAACCTAATAAACATTTAATAACCATAATAGGGTATGGTTGACCAACATAACACAAGTAAATTGTCAACCGGGCAAAGCAAAGGTGAGTTCACTACTTTTTACTTAAAGCATGCGTTCCCGGTGGTTGGGAAACGGAACGAAACACTTTTCCTGGTTTGGGATTGCTTACTATCTCCTTGTGCGGGATACGGTATTTCTATCTCCTTGTGTGGGATACGGGTAATAACGCTATCCCCTTGTGAGGGATACAAACTACTTCTGTCCCCTTATGCGGGACTCTTAGTTAATTACTGTTTGTACGGAAATGCAACAAGCAACACTAAACGAAACTCTATCACTCAAGTCCCTACTACTTAATACCGATTAATCGCCGGGGCCAGGCGAACGGGTTATTAGTTGATAGCGCTATTTAGGTTCGACCAGCCTCACACCGACCCTTGTTACTGGGAACGGGCGTGAACTAATAGACTCAGGTAAACCGTCAATGATGATAGAACATTGACAAACGGGGCACTACGGAAACGTACAGTTAAGTAAGTGTTCGGTATTGGAAAAAAAACAGTTTAGTCGCTCACTTATGGGGTAGCTCCCCATGGCATGTATAAACGGATAAATTAACTGGTTAAAACAAGTTTTAGGAATTAAAACTGAAAAACTACAAACACGTGAACTCGCCAACGTTATGTTGACATTCTACTGCATGCTTTGCAGGTTGCTGGATACAGTTTAGGACGGACGTTGCAATCGGGTGGAGTGCGTGGTTTGTATGTTTCATGATAACAAACTTGTGGTTTTAAATTACGATATGTTCTACTATTCCTTCCGCTGCAAACTAGAACCATGTTTTATGAAATTTTAAATTAGGTCACTAATTATGCTAATGTTTATAACAATAACTAATTCGTTCAAAATAATTAGTGGCTAAGATCCTGGTCGTCACATGCCTCGCGGTAATACTCCGTGTGTGGATTTTGAGGGTGTGACAACTTTCGTGTGAAATCAACTTTCTTGGGAAATCATTACTACAACTCTATATTCCCGTACAATGTGCCTTGATCTAATGGCACTTCGGCAGCAGTTCGTTACCGGAAACAAGACCTCTACCTATGATTTCGCTCAGACAGTATTTATAGGGGGAAGGGGTTTCGCCCCAAAGTGACATTTAACCATTTGGAGCGAAATCAGCTACACGCTGACTTCCAACCAAATGACTAAACTCTGATTTCCCACGAATTGACCAACTTCTGATTTCCCACGAAATGACCAACTTCTGATTTCCCACAAAATGACCAACTTCTGATTTCCCACGAAATGACATGTCCATTTCGTGTGAAATCAACTTTCGTGTGAAATCAACTTTCTTGGGAAATCATTACTACAACTCTATATTCCCGTACAATGTGCCCTGATCTAACATTATAAGACTAAGACTCGATACAAGACGAAGTCGACAGATGTATGCACCGACAGACTCCCCCTCAGATGTTAAGTGTCGAGTCTTCTCATCTTCAGTCTTGATCAGTCTTTGGGCTTCCAAAATCTTTATCTATCTCTTGCATCTTCAAATTCTTTCTCTAACAAACTCCCCCTCAAAACCCACTGGGATAAAAATCTGACTTTTACAGCATCAGAATGGCAACCTGGCTGTACATAGTCCTCAGATATCGGAACCTGGCTCTCATCCAGCTCAGGAAATCCTGCACATTCTCTACCCAAAACATAAGATTCATAAAAATCAGATCTTAACAAATTATCAAATTGCATGCACCAACACAGACTCCTCTACAATCAATATACAATCCGATATTAACATTGATCATTTAACAAATTTCTTTTTACCTAAAAACTTTTCAATCAAATTCTCCCAAACCTGTTCAGCATGTTTAGCACTAGGAATTTTGAAAATCAGCTCTTCAATATCAGTTGTCGAAAATCTTTTTGGATTTTTCAAAATTTTATGCTAAAACACACTGAAAATCTTTTTGGAATTTTGTGAAATAATCGAAATTAAATGCAGTAAAAAAATATTTACATACAATATTTTTGTGAGTTTGTGTAAGAGGATCATTTCAGTTTCTGAGACAAAAATTCTCCCAAACCTGTTCATCATGTTTAGCACTCGAAATTTTGAAAATCAACTCTTCAATATCAGTTGTCGAAAATCTTTTTGGATTTTTCAAAATTTTATGCTAAAACACACTGAAAATCTTTTTGGAATTTTGTGAAATAATCGAAATGAAATGCAGTAAAAAAATATTTACATACAATATTTTTGTGAGTTTGTGTAAGAGGATCATATCAGTTTCTGAGACAAATCAACAACACCGTTAAGCTTTAAACATTTTAAGATTTAAACGATTTACTTAGATTGTCAGTATACTGGTCCACTTAAATTTTCACACAGAGTTCAACTGTTTCGAGATACGAGTTTAATGTTTTAAACACTTAAACTTATCCGCGTGTCCCACCTCAGAATATACTCCTGTATCCAGATCCCAATATTCAGCCTTACAGGTGAGTATACCTAGATGATATCTATAAGGGGTTAGGTGCGAAATCGTGAGAGCTCAGGTCAGAACTTCCGTTCAGCAGAGAGATGACGGCTCGACTTTTTGTGTGTCCCCTTTAGAGGATCTTTTATTTCAACAGCAGTGACTATCAATTTTATTGTTTCATCAACTTGCTGAGGGCGGCGCTGTATTTCAAGCATTTGTAGAAAGTATTATTCGGGGACTAGGTCAGTACTTCCATACAGCAGAAGTCACGGGATAATACCCAAATATCACTAAGCATAAAGACCTAGTATCTCAGAAAGAGGGACCTTTCAAACAAGATTTTGGGGGTTACCCATATATCCGAGAGATGTTACCCACGAATTAAGCAAGTTTGAAATTTAGGTTTATATCTCGTCACAATCTATTAAATGTGCAAAAACCTACTGACACATCATCAGTGAGACCGTTTATCAGTATTTTAACTCTCCAATTCTTTAGCATGCCGTGATCATCCACTGATGTACTATCATTTCCTCTTTTATACAACAAAACTCATTTTTCATTTTATCATGTTTTTGGCTTTTTCAAATTTTTAATGTTTTTGGATTTTCTATGAAATTTTTACTCCCCCTAAAATGCAAACACATTAATGAAAAATTTGAAAACTATCTAAACTCTTGACCCACTTGAAGAAACAAAGTCAAAAACAAACTGTACAAATAAAGTGACAACTGATATCAAATCACTTCAAATCGCCATCCACTTGGCATAAACAATCAGAACTCCCCCTCACAACAAACCATTTTCTCATTTAGATTTCAAAACACGTAAGTTTGTTTTAATCAAAATGATTTTTTTCCGGAAAATGAGTTTGTTTTTACCATTTATAGGTTTACCACTTGTTAAGTACAGGGATATGGTTCATCATCTTGTTCATCTATTTATCATGTATAGTAAATCAAGTACAATTTAATGTCCCTGATTTACCATTTGCAATTAAACAACCTCTGTACCACTTGAAGAAAACACACTACCAATTGTAGGAATATCACATCTACACAACCATTTTATCAATCAGGATGTCGATTCCTGCTTCGCACTTACCAACCTGGAAGCTCCGGCGTAGTCCTTCAACCTGTAAAATTTTAACACTATCAAAAACTTTCGAACAACTTCTTTAAACATGAAAGATGCCGATTCCTGATCCACGATTACAAACTTGGGATCTCTGGCAAGTCAGTTGTTTAATCAAACATAACATCCACCCAAGCCTGACCAGCCTTGGGTGATTTTGGAACACATCTGTCCCACCAACACTTTAATTTATAAAACTCTTTAGCACCCTTAACCTTTCTATCAACCATCTTCCCGAAAATGTGCTTGACTTTTCCATTGAAAGCTTTCTCAACATCAAATTCTCCCTTATCAACGAAGAATTGATTTGAGATCTCAACTTTTCCCACTTTTTTCATTAAATTTTCCTTTGACAATTTAGGAAAATTTTCATCGTTCACTTCTGGAACGGAAATCACAATCTTCTTATCATCATGTTTATATATGCTCATTTTATACCAACCATAACCATTATTTAACCTCTTCTTATCATCTTGTTTATATATGCTCATTTTATACCAACCATAACCATTATTTAACCTCTCAATAAAATCATTTTCCTTTTCGTCAAACTTTTCTACCATATTTCAATCAATCCCGACACGTTTTCTCACAATACAACCTATCAAGCGAAATTAGAGTTTTCAAGTGGAAAACTCTTTGGAGCGAAATAACCCTGATCACAGGAGCAAAATCTCAATCTTTGAATCCCAGGAGCAAAATCAGATTTAACTAGGAGCGAAATCACCCTTGTATTTGGAGCAAAATTAGACAAATGTGTCTCCGGAGCGAAATTAACAACAAAACTCGAGCGAAATCTCTGAAGTTGCACACTAGAGCGAAATCAAACCAGCTTTTTAGAGCGAAACTAAACAACTTTGGGCGAAATCAGACGTGTCCTTCTCGAGCGAAATCAGCTCGGAGTCAATTTTAGTCCATTTTTAGCCGAATTTAGGTGTGAAACTTTCAAGGGTTTATCTATGTCCAATTTCCTATAATCTGTGAAATTTTGAGCAGGTTTTGTCCAGTAAGTCTCGTTCTGTTGAAGAAAGAAGGTGTAGAAATCAGAATTTTCCAGCGAAAACGAGCTAAACGGTAAGAACTCTTCCTCCTGAGATCTGATACCACTTGTAGGATCGCGTGCTGACCCGAATGAGTCAATCGGAGGTGTTCTAATCCGTTTCAGGTGCGGAATAACAAGAATCAGACACGAAAAACAGCTTGTTCTACTAAATATTGCCTTGTATATTGATTTCACACTGATTACAGGTCAAACGGCACTTCAGCAGCAGTTCGTTACCGGAAACAAGACCTCTACCTATGATTTCGCTCAGACAGTATTTATAGGGGAAGGGGTTTCGCCCCAAAGTGACATTTAATCATTTGGGGTGAAATCAGCTACATGCTGATTTCCCACCAAATGACTAAACTCTGATTTCCCACGAAATGACCAACTTCTGATTTCCCACGAAATGACCAACATCTGATTTCCCACGAAATGACCAACTTCTGATTTCCCACGAAATGACATGTCCATTTCGTGTGAAATCAACTTTCGTGTGAAATCAACTTTCGTGTGAAATCAACTTTCTTGGGAAATCGTTACTACAACTCTATATTCCCGTACAATGTGCCCTGATCTAACATTCTAAGACTAAGACTCGATACAAGATGAAGTCGACAGATGTATGCACCAACACTTCAGGTAGCCTTTCATCATCTTGATTGATTAGGCATGCTTTGCTGTCGGATGAAATATATTTGTTCTAGTTAAAACATTCTTGATTCCCCAAACATGCTCTCTTTGAATCCTCAATCACTTTTCTACCATGAGCCACTTGTGGTTCTTGTTGTTGTTGCTGACCAACTTGTTGGTATATGGCTTTCTGGTAGTAGTCATCTTTTTCGAACGAATTCTTTGCATCATTCTCTTCTCTATTCTTGCACTCCCTCTTGAAATGACATTTCTCCCTGCATTTAAAACAAGTAACTTTAGATTTATCGAAACCTAAAGTAGAAACATGTGCATCAAGAAAGTGATTTCTCCCAGTAATCAGTTTGAACTTCTCTGCTCTCCTCAAAACACCAGCAAGACACCATTTGATGTCCATTTACTCCATCTCTTCAGGGTCTCTCTGATCGTAATCCTCCTTTGTTAGCATAGGATTCCCGATCCTCCCTGCAACCAACCCTTCATAAGATAGAAGCACGGAACCAAGTAACGCCATGTGATCTTTGGCAATCTCTTCAGAAAAGCTTTGACCATCTGGAAGATTCAAAGCAATGTTGCATTGTATCACACAACCATTTCCACTTTTAGAACTTTGATGCTGAAAGCTTGATGTTGTTTCTTTTGGATTAACACTTGGATATGAAGAGAATCCACTGCTTTTGTTTGAACTTTGATCAACTTTTTCAGATGAGTCTCCAGCACTAAAAGCAGTTGGATTTTTGGGCTTCTTTCAACTTCTGGAACACTGCCCTTGTAGTACATTTTCACATCTTGTTGACCACTCGGATTGTTCATCCTTGCAATCTTTTGCTGTTCCAGATCTTGACTTTCTATCTTCTCAATGAACTGAGAAATTGTTAACCCATCATAAATTCCGGTGTTTTTCAGAATCATCAAGTAGGTTCCCCACTCTTTCTATGGCAAAGTGTCAGCTAACTTGTCAACCCACTCTTCACGATCTTTAGTTATACTTAGCATTGACATGGATCGCACTAAGTGGCAGTATCGTTCAATTAGCTTCTTTGTATCTTCCCCAGGCAAACTAGTAAAAAGATCAAATTCTTTCTTGAGCAGTGCTTTCTTGCTTTTAATCCTATTTTCACTACCCTCAAACTTGACTTTAAGAGCATCCCAAATTGATTTTGAAGTTTTGTCACGTTGGAGTAATACAAAGATGTCTTCTTTGATAGCTTGCTGAAACAAACTAATCATCATTTTTTCAGCTCTGTACATTTCTCGTTCTTGGTCATTAAACTCTGAGATTTGTTTTTCAGTTTGCAGTTCAGTACAAGGTAGAACATATCTCTTCAGAATACACTCCCACGATCTAAGATGGTTAGCTTGAACCTAATTTTCGAAGCGATCTTTCCATCCGTAGTACTCCTCAATGCTCATTAGCTTCGGGGGCTTTTGAGTAGTTCCCGTTTCATTTTCCAAATTCATGTTCTGAGCAATGACAGCCGGAGTAGTCAGAGATGTTGCGAATGTGTTGTAAAATTCTTCACTCATGATTCGGTATCACGTTTTTCAAAATCAGTCAACTTCAAGCGGAATAACCTGAAAAGACAACTTCAAGCGGAATAACCTGAAAAGACAACTTCAAGCGGAATAACCTGAAAAGACAACTTCAAGCAAAATCAGAAGATAAAATTTCAAGCGAAATAACAATAAACAATTTCAAGCGGAATCTCTGAAATTGTTTTCAAGCGAAATAACCAGCAAAGCGATTTGGAGCGGAATCACAATACTTTAAATCGGAACCACTATTTTCAAGCGAAATCATAGATTTCGCTTCAAATTTTCAAGCGGAATAGGTCAATTTCGAGCGGAAACAAAAACTTGTCCGTTCAAGCGGAATCACTTCGAAGGTCAGATTTTGCCATTTTTAAGCCGAATTTTAATGTGAAACTTTCAAGGGTTTGTTAATATGCACTTTTACACATTCTGTGAAAAATTGATCCAATTTTGACCGTTAAAATTTTAATTTAATGAAGAACTAAGGTGTAGAAGTAAGAAAATGCAATGAAAATCAGCTGTAATCTGCAGAACTCCTCCTCCTGAGCTCTGATACCACTTGTAGGATCATGTTGGGACCCGAACGAGTCGTTTAGAGGAGTTTTACTTTGTTTCAGGTGCGGAAAACAAGAAACAAAGGTAGACACAACTTGCAATTCACTTTTAACACACTTCTAATTGATTTAACAGCAATTACAGTCACCGGATAAACCGGCAGCACCTCAGTATCCAAAATCACACATACAACAACTGATTTCGCTCCAACCTCACATCACCTATATATAGTGAACTGATTCCGCTCGAACATACTCAAGCGGAATCCCATTCAAGCGAAATCTCATCAAATACTCACTCAAGCGGAATTACAATCTTCTAATTTCGCTTGAAAGTGCACAATCCACATTCAAGCGGAATCACATCAAACATCACTAAAACCTCCTATTTTCTCGTAAAACGTGCCCTGATCTAACCTATCTAGTCTAAGACTCGATACAAGACGAAGTCGACAGATGCATGCACTAACAAACACAACCTGTAATGTCATATCCAATGAAATTGAAAACTCTTTATGATTCTAATAATCACTTACTGTTACTATTCAACTTAATATAGCACTAACCGAGCACCAACAGAAAGAAATGCACAAAAGAGAGGAGAATTCAATTCATCAGGTTATCCAATTCCTATTTTCCATTATTGTCTTTTCATGGTTTCTAGTCAATTTTTAAAACTTGTTTTGATTCTAGGTGATAGCTAATTGAACTATCGGATGTGAATGTTGTTTACGTCGAAAAGCCAATATATTTTTGATAAACTGATCACAAACTCTAAGAAACGTACCACATCTGTTAGTTCAACTAGTGCATCCTCTAGACACTATTCAAAGCCGCTACTTCAACTAACTGAACACCTAGAATCAAAACAAGTTTTAAAAACCGACTAGAAACCATGAAAATTTCTTATATCATATTGTTTTTGAAGTATAAATGGACAAAGGTGACTGAACAATGTTTATTGAAAGTTTAGGGTAAATCGATTGCCTTCTCATCGATGATAATGCCCTATAAATACAAAAGGCTCTCCACTATTTTTGGTAGGAGATAACCTTAAATCAATACACAATTATCTCTAAATATACATGATATGTATCGAATCTAAATATACAAAAGTATCTCACCTATTACACCCCCGCAGTCGAAGCGAGAGGAGGCCGAATGCTTAGACTGGATCGAAAATCGTCAAATAATACATGCGACAGAACTTTTGTAAAAATGTCAGCTATTTGATAGCGAGACGGTATATGAAGAATCCGCACATCACCACGTTGAACTAAGTCACGAACAAAATGAATATCCAACTCAATATGTTTGGTACGCTAATGTTGTACCGGGTTCCCAGATAAATAAATTGCACTGATATTATCATAATAAACCACACTAGCCTTCCGTAGGGGGCGACGTAATTCTAGCAATAAATTTCAAAGCCAACATAATTCTGCCACCACATTTGCAACGCCACGGTATTCTGCCTCCGCACTAGAACGAGATACGACAGCCTGACGCTTAGAAGACCAGGATAATAAATTAGATCCCAAATAAACACAATAGCCTGATGTAGAGCGTCGAGTATCCGGGCAGCCAACCCAATCAACATCAGTGTATGCGCGTAATGAGAGATCACTAAATGTACCCAAAGTGAGACCAAATGAGGTAGTGCCCTGCAGATAGCAAATAATGCGTTTGAGAGAATTCCAATGATCAAGCTGAGGAGAATGCATATGCATACACACTTGTTGAACTATGTTAGGATCTGAGTTTGGTGTTGATTGTGATTTATGTTTGAATTAAGATGAACAATGAATGAGTAGTGCAACGGAATATAAATGGAAACAAACTTTTCGTAATCAAACAGGAGAATTGCTTTCAACACACATTTTCAACAATGAACCGAATACTTAAATTTATTCCAAACACCGATTACAATTGCATGTATGCAACACACTCCCCCTCAGCCTGAGCTCAGTGATTTGTTCGTACAGGAAGAAGATGGTGAAGAGCTAATAGAACAGTACAGGGTACTATTCTATTTATAGGAATGGACAAACCACTGAGGCATCTTTGCTGACGTCACCATGAAAGTGACATCTAACCTCCTAACAAACTCTAACATCTGATCTATACAAGTACTGCTATGCTAACAACTGTTATACATTACATTTCATAAAGACAATCTAAACTGCTACTGCATCCTTCCATTGATGTGAACCCAACAGTACTTAACATATCCAGCAGAGCTTGACCCATAACAGTAGATTGAACAGCAGAGCTTTAGTCTTTCATCAGTCTTTGACTTGATCAGCAGTTGTAGGTCAGCAGTTTGTAATGATCAGTTGATTGGAGGTCATCAGATGTTGTAATCACTTTCAAGGGGAGAGACTTGACTACATAACATTTGCTTATTCTGGATCCACTGCCCTGATCCAGTTTTGGCTTTAATTATCTGTTCCTTTGATAGGGTTTAATCCCAACAATCTCCCCCTGGAACAGATAATGCCAAAACTCTTCATTATTGGTAGATCTTTATTGCCTCATCAATAGTTCCCTTATTTGCCCTTTGAGTTGTAACTTAAAAGCTAAGGCATCTGTGTCATCTTCATCCCTGCACAGTGGAAGATCAAGGAGATCCTACAAATCTTCAAGACTTAGGCCAAGTGCTTATTCCCTTGTTATTTTCTTCACTTCTCCACTAGACTTGATCACTGTCAGTACATGGTTCTGTTTGTCAGTTTTCCACTTTAGTACTTTTGAGTCTGGTGGGTTTCTTGGGAGATTTTTATTAGATGAGGTGTTTGGTGATGCTGGCCTATTGATGACTGACTGGGCAGTACTTGCAGGTTGATCCAATCCAGGAGTTTCTGCAATCATCTTCTTAATGCCTTCTTTTACAAGGCCATCACCTGCCATTAACTCTTGCACTGTTTCAGCATCCAACTGTTTTTGTTGCCTTCTTTTAAAGATGGCAGCACCAGCTGGAGCAGTGGCTCTTTTGAGTTGCAGCTTTGGTGGTCTTGTTGAGACCCCTGCTTTGGAATAATCAGGTTTTTGTGGAACCTTTGGATCTTTCTTCCTTAGTTCCTCCAACCTTTTTTAGGTGGCCCTGACTTTATCTTCTCTCCATCTCATCACTTGATTTTCAGACCCATAATCAGCAGCAATTAGTTCTTCTTTCATTCTCCTCAGCTCTACCTTTTTATCAGGTACATTCTTTTTGTACTTTGACCAATCTGGAGGAGTGTGCTTGACCTTATTCTTAATCATTTCTTGAATCCTGGCTGCTTCACTTTCAAGCTCAGGAATGGTCCAGTCTTTATACATGTGTTTTTCTCCCTTGTATTTCTTGTGAGCCATGATATTTTTAACATAATCTTTTCTCAGGGATTCATCTGCTCTTTCTGAGATTTGCTGACATACATTCTTTGCAAATTGCTCCAAGGATCTGACTTGTGTAAGCAAAAATTGGTAGTTCTGTTGAATTTCTTTGTCAGATTTCCCTTGTGAATTTCTTTTAGAGATATCCTCTGCTTGTTTAGCTTTGACCTTCAAATATTCTTCAATATTGTTAGGCCTGGGATATCCTTCAACAGATGGTAAACTCCTTTTTGCAGGGTCATCCTCATAATAAAAGGACTTGATTTCTTCTCTGACTGCTATAAGCTCAAGAGGAAATTAAACACCTACAGGAGCTAATGGCTTTTGAATCTGAGCTGATGAGAGAGGAACAAGTTTTGGTATTGTAACAAGTGATAGAGATTTTGATGATGTTGGTGGAGGTGAAATGTCATCATCTTTCAAGATTAACCGTCTCCTTTTTGGTTGGGGAGAGGCTGATGATGTTTTGGGTGGATCAGTGGTGGTGGTTTGAGGGGAAGTGATTTGTGATTGACTAACAGCTGTTGAAACAACTGGTGTTTCAACCACTGTTGCCATTACAACAGAAGTTGTAACATCTGTTGTCTTCTGCTTTTTGGCAGGAGATGATGGTGGATTTGATAATGTTTCTGGTGGTGAAGTGATTTTTGGTGGTGGTGGTAAGGTAATGGTTGTGGTGTGTGTTGAAGAGATGACAGGTGTTTGGCTGACAGTTGTTGAAACTACTGAAGTATCAGCAGTTGTTGATACAACAGATGTTACAACAACTGTTTGGGTGGAAGATTGATGTTGGGGGCTTTTGGAAGATGGTTTAGGAGTATGCTTTGTGAGTCTGGATGGTGTGGATGTGGGTTCCCTCACTTTTCTAGTGGGATTCTTTCTTTTTGGCTCAGGATTTTGCACATCCTTTGGCTCAGAACAACCCTGCGCATTCAGCTCCATATAAGCTCTTTTCTCCTTATTCCACCTGGACATGTCCTTTGCCTCTCTGTCCCTTTTTACACTTGCTTTTGCTTCATCAAGTGCATTTGTGGTAACATCAATCTTTTTGCTACCATCTGGCAAGGGATTCTTTTTCGTCATGGCATCTTTTTCTGGTTCAATATAGAGACCATCATCTATTCCCTTCTTCTTCCACTCCTTGATTTTCTCCCCCTTTTTGGCATTATCTGGGGGTAGTTGATCAATGAAGAGAACAGTGGGAGGAGCAGTGCCAGTGGTGTTCAAGATGTGGGCCTTTATAGCCTTGATGTCTGCTTGAGTGTTTCGAAACCTAGACTCCATTATGTATCTCAGCTCTTGTACATGTATTGCATGTTGTTGATCAACCATTTGTCTTTGTTGTTGGAGCAGGGGTTGAAATAAACTCCATAACTCATTTGCAGCAGGTGTTTGTGGTGGAGCAGGTGCTTGAGTTGGAACAGTAGTGGGTTGCATCTGTTGAACTTTCAACAACTGGTGCAGCATTTCTTTGATTTCTGCAACAGAGGTATCCAGTTTTTCAACTCGATCCGTCAATTCTAGGTACTTTAAACCATCACCCAACTTAATGGGATCATCTGATTTCCCACTAGCAGTGGTTTTAACAGTGGTTGATGCAGGGAGTGTACTCCAAATACCATCCACTGATGCCCCTTTTTCTTGGTTCTGGGGACTTCTTCCTTCAACACTTGATAACCTTTTGATGGTACCGGTGGTCAAAACAAACTCACTAGTGGTTATCAGAGGTGCTATAGAAGGAATTGCCTCCAAGGAAGTCTTATTGATGTAACCACTGTCCAAATGTAAACCAGTGGGTTCAACACTTGTAGTGGCTGCTTCACTTGGACTACCACCAAGAGTTACTTGTAACTCAAGGAATGTAACCTCCTCAGGTTGTGTTGGTGGGTTAGCAATGATTGATACATCAAACCCAGTCATTTGTTGAGGCATATTCTCATTGACAGGTGATTGAGAAGGACTGGTTTGTGCCTGGTTCAAATCAAGAGCATCCAACAAGATTTTTTTTGTGGGGGAATTGTGGAGGTGAGGTTAGGTGTAGAAAGAGAATTGGCCCTGGGCATTGGGCTGTGGATGATGGTGTTGGTGCAGTCATCTGTCGTCTTCGTCTTATGCCGAGTCTCGAGTTCGTTAAAGATCTGATCAGGCATGACATCAGTAAACAAGAAAAGGATAGCTGGCCGTTTGAAGGAAGGCTTCCGTTTGAATGAAGCCGTTCCGTTTGAAGGTCATCCGTTTGAAGGTCATCCGTTTGAAGCCGATCCGTTTGAATCATAGTCGGTCGTTTGAGCATGTTCAAACGGCCAGGTAGGATCTATATATAGTCTTCAAGCGGTTGTCATTAGTAACGATTCAGATATTTGATACCGAGGTGCTGCCGGTATTTTCTTGTACTATAATCACTGTCATATCAATAGAAAAGAGGTTTAAAGTGTATTCAAGCTGTTTTCTAGTGCGTTTCTTAGTATTCCGCCTCTGAAACGTACAAGAGCTCTTCCGATCGACTCATTCAGGTCGCGAAACCGATCCTATAATTGGTATCAGAGCTCAGGACGAGGAGTTCTTGCCATATTCAGCTTGAAAATCTGTTTTTCTACACCTTCTGTTCAAAACCGATACTTTTTACGGTTAAAATTGGCCCAAAACTTCAGACTGTGTTCGAAATTGACAACTAACAAAGCCTTAAAAGTTTCAGACTGAGATTCGTACTAAAACGGATAAAAATTGGCTGTCCGTTTGAAATCATTCGACAAAATGATGACGTCATGAGACCTTCCGTTTGAAAACAGGTCAATCGTTTGAACTGATCGTTTGAAAACAATTCCCATCGTTTGAAGCTGTTGTCCAATCGTTTGAACTGATCGTTTGAAAACAGTTCCCATCGTTTGAAGCTGTTGTCCAATCGTTTGAACCAGATCCTGTCGTTTGAAATCACAACCTATCGTTTGAAAAGTGATCCTGTCGTTTGAATAATATCTGTTTGTTTGAAATATACTTTCTGTCGTTTGAAAGCTTCCTATCGTTTGAAAGTTCATCGTTTGAATCAACTACCGTTTGAACTGTGTAGTCCGTTTGAAAGTTGTTTAGTTTGTGAAATATGGATAACGAGTACTACAACGCATTTGCAACACCATCGAGTCCAGCTGCAGTTGTTCAAGTTATGAATTTAGATAATGAGACAGGAACTACCCAAAAACCACCTAAATTGATGAGTATCGAAGAATATCATGGATGGAAAGATCGTTTTGAAAACTGGGTTCAAGCCAACCATCTAAGATCGTGGGAGTGCATACTTAAGAAATATGTGTTACCGTGTACTGATATGCATGTTGAAAAGGAATTATCAGAATTCACGGATCAAGAACGTGTTATGTATAGAGCAGAAAAGATGATGATCAGTTTGCTTCAACAAGCCATCAAAGAAGACATCTTCATACTGCTTTAGCATGATAAAACTTCAAAGTCTATTTGGGATGCTCTTCGTATTAAGTTTGAAGGCAGTGAAAACATGATCAAGAGCAAGAAAGCATTACTAAAGAAAGAATTTGATCTTTTTAGTAGTTTACCCGGAGAAGATACCAAGCAGCTTATTGAACGGTATTGTCATTTAGTACGATCCATGTCGATGCATAGTATAAAGAAGGACAGAGATGAGTGGGTAGACAAGCTGGCTGATGCATTACCGCAGAAAGAATGGGGAACGTATTTGATGATTCTGAAGAATACTGGTGTTTATGAAGGATTAACAATTGGACAGTTTATTGAAAAGATTGAGAGTCAGAATCTGGAACAACAGAAGATCGCTAGGATGAACAGTCCGAGTGGTCAACAGGATGTGAAAATGTACTACAAAGGTAGTATTCCGGCTCCTGAAGCTGAGAAAAGTCCGAAAATACAAACTGCGTTCAGTGCTGGGGATTCATCTGAAAAAGCTGATCAGGGTTCGAACAACAGTAGTAGTGGGTTCTCATCATTTCCGAGTGTCAATCCTAAAGAGTCAAAGACAAGTTTTCAGTCTCAGGGAACAAAGACGGGAAATGGATATGTTATTCAGTGCAACATAGCTCTCAACCTTCCAGAAGGTCAAAGCTTCTCAGAAGATACTGCAAAAGATCACATGGCACTTCTGGGTTCTGTTCTGTTATCCTATGAAGGTCTTGTTGCTGGTCGGATCGGAAATCCTATGCTCACCAAAGAGGATTACGATCAAATAGACGCCGAAGAGATGGAACACATGGATATCAAATGGTGTCTTGCAAGTGTTCTTCGACGTGCTGAGAAGTTCAAAACCATCACCAGGAGAAATGACTTTCTTGATGCTCATGTTTCTACTTTAGGTTTTGATAAATCTAAAGTTACTTGTTTTCGATGCAGGGAGAAAGGCCATTTCAAACGGGAGTGCAAAGGTAGAGAAGCTAGTGGAGCACAGAATCCATTCGGAAAAGATGACTACTATCGTAAAGCTATCTATCAGCAAGTTGGTCAATCTCACGAACCACAGACAGCTCATGGAAGAAAGATTGAAGATCCCAAGAGAGCATGTTTGGTAGATTTCAGCTGGAGAGATTACATATCATCTGAAGGCAAAGCAGCACGCATAATCGATCAAGATGATGAGAAACTACCAGAAGGTTTCAGCTGGGATATGTTTGTTGATGAAAAAGGAGAGTTCAAAGCATTCATTGCCAAGATTGTCAGAGAGCCAGATTTGTTTGCTACATGGATGAAGTCTATCGGAGTGAATGTGGCAAGTGAGGATGAAAAATCTGTTACATCTGATGAAAATTCTGAAAGTACTGATGAACTTTTAGAAAGATCTGAGAAATTTCAGAGGGTTCAGATGAAAGTTTACGGAGTTCAGATGAAAGTGTTCAGAATGAGATTGTTTCAGAAAAAGAAGTTGTTTTTGATAAAACACCGTCTGATTCTGGTGTATCAGATGTTGATTCTGAAAAATCTGTACAATTTGATCAATCACCAGTTGACAGTAACAGTGATGATGAGGAAGAGAAACATATAAATGTTTCTAAATCTCATCTTTCTCCTGAAAGTTTTCATTTTTATTTTGTAGATCGCATGGAAAAACTGAAGGAGAAAAAAGCTGCTAAAGAATAACAAAAGAAATCTGATGGTGATGTTCAAAATGTTGAAAGCGCTGCTGAAAAGATTATCGAAGTTGTGAAAGATAAAGAAAAGGTGAGTGAAGCTGAAAAGGTGATTGAAGTTGTGAAAACAATCGAGGTTGAGAAGATTGTTGAAGTCGTCAAGCCTTGCGAGAAGTGTTTGGAGGCTTGTAAGGAATGTGCAGCAAAAGACAACATTATAGCTGAGTACGAGAAGAAGAAGGAGCAGTTACTGTTCAACCTCAACTATGTGAAAGAATCGTATGATGTCTTGAACAAAACAGTAACTGGTCTCCAAAAGACAAACTCAGAAAGAGAACAAGCACTGACGATGATGAATGCAGTCATGATGTCAAAGCAGAAGGCGATAAACTTCTACATCGAAGAAAGTGCCAAATGGAAGCAAGAGTTGGAAACGGAAAAGATTGAGAATGAGAGAATTAGACGTCTACTACAAAGTTATTCTAGTTCTGATTATCTCATTGATCGTATTTACCCGACTGTTGCAGGTATGGAAGCTTTTCAAGACGAGAAGCAAAAGAAGAAAGATTGTGGTAAGAAATCGACTGTTAGTTATAACAAGTGTCCGCCTCCAATTTGGGATGGTATTCTCCTAGGAAACCAAACGAGGAGCAACTTGCAAAAGCAGTCAATATAAAGCTAAAAACCGACACAACTAACGTTTTACCAGATAAGATTGATGTCACGTTTACCTCGTCCGATACCGATCATGAATCTGAGTTAATTAAAAAGGTGGTCGAACAGGTGTTGGATACTGATGAGGAGTCCGAGTCAAAGTCTGGGTCTGGAGAGTCAAATTCGTCAGTCAACAGTGAAAAGTCGTCGGTCAAACGGTCATATAGTAAAGAATTTTTGTTATCGAAGGCAGATTTGAATGATGAAACCTTCGAAGTTGTTTATACTTTGAATGGTTCTGACAAATTATATTATAACAAAGAGTTTCCAATTATGAGTATTAAAACAGAATTGATTAACAAAACTTTCAAACTAATAGAGATTAATATTCCTGAATTAAAAGTTTTGAAAAATTTTGAATAATCTAAAAAGTATACTTCAAGAGTTCAACAACGGTTAAACAAGAAAAAGGGTTACAATTCTGGTTCGGGTTTTCAAAAGATATCAAACCAAAATCGTACCTACAAAAAGAAAGGACTTGGTTTTGTTCCACCAGAAAAGTATAAAAATGGGAAAAATTGTAAAACAAAAACAGAATTTGTGTCAGGTGGAAGCTCGGAAGATGAACAACAGAAACCGTTCTGGAAACAATCGAATCAAGAGTTTCTTGCTGAAAGGAGAAGGAATGGTACTGGAGTATTTCATCCAAGAGAGACTCGAACCTGTTACAAGTGCAATGAAGCTGGTCACATTGCATGGAATTGTTCGAAAAATGCAAAAACAAAACAGGGAGTTTCTCAGAAATTGAAAGAAAAAGTTGTCAATGTTGAACCACCAACCAATAGACTTAAAATTTTTGAAAATTCAAAATTTGAGGTTGGTGAGTGTTCGAAAAAGAATTTTTATAAAAAGAAAGAGAATGAAAACCAAATGTGGGTTGCTAAAAGGAATGATGTGAATGTCGGCAATGAATCTGGTTCCACAAAGCCAGAAGAGCCACAGGTTGAGGAGAAAATTTCAGTGAATGATGATGAATTTCCATCACTGAAATTTGAAGAAGTTAAAAAGAAAATTGGAAAAGTTGATATTTCAAAACAGTTTTACACTGAGAAAAAAGAATTTGATGTCGAGAAAACATTTAATGGAAGTGTAAAGAAAATTTTTGCGAAAATGTTAAGTGGGAAAGCGAAGGGGGTTAAAGACTTTTACGCAACTAAAAAGGCAACATACAACCCCACTGCGCAAGAGTTGAAATCCATCAAGTCTGAGAAGACTTGGATGGAAGTGTGTTTCCCATGATAGTCGAAGGACTATGCCGGAGATACCAAGTTTATATCGTGGATCAGGAATCGGCATCATTCTAGTGTTTGAAAAGTTTGTTTAAAAGATATTGAATAGTGTTTGAATTTTACAGGTTGAAGGACTACGCCGGAGCTTCCAGGTTGGTAATTGAGAAGCAGGAATCGGCATCTTTCCGACTAATCTTACATGTGGTAAAGAGGTTTCTGTAGATGTCTCATTCCTACAGTAAAACCTACAAGTGATATTCTTTGGTTTACTTACAAGTGGTATTTGTTGATTATACCTTGAAGAGGTTACATTTACAAGTGGTACAGTGATTCTGAACTGCAAATGATAAATCAGGGACATTAAGTTGTACTTGATTTATTATTCATATGAGATTGATAAACAAGATGATGAACCATATCCCCATGCTTCATAAGTGGTAAACTTAAAAATGGTAAACATAAACTTATTTTCCGGAAAATCATTTTGATTAAAACAAACTTAAGTGTTTTGAAATCTAAATGAGAAAATGGTTTGTTGAAAGGGGGAGTTAAGATTGTTTATGCCGAGTGAATGGAGATTTGATGTGATTCGATATCAGTTGTCAAGTTTCTGTACAGTTTGTGTGTTATTTCTATGTTTTTCTAGTGGGTCAAGAGTCTAGAAGTTTTCGAATTTCCTTTGAAATGTGTTTGCATTTTAGGGGGAGTAGAAAATTTCTGAAAATCCAAAAACATTTGAAAATTTGAAAAAGCCAAAAACATGATAAAATTCAAAAATGAGTTTCGTTGTGAAAAGAGGAAATGATAGTACGTCAGTAGGCTGTCACAACATGCTAAAGAATTGGAAAGATAATATGTGATAAACAGTCTTACTGTGGATATGTCAGTAGGTTTTTACACATTTAGTAAATTGTGACGCGATATAAACCTAAATTTCAAACTTGCTTGTTCTGTGGGTTAACACAAACTTGGATATATAGGTAACCCCTGAAATCTTGTTTGAAAGATCCCTTATTCTGAGATACTAGGTCTTTATGCTCAGTGATATCTGGGGTATTATCCCGGGACTTCTGCTGTATGGAAGTACTGACCTAGTCCCCGGATAATACTTTTCGCAAAAAGCATGAAACATAGCTTCACCCTCAGCATGCTGATGAAACAATAAAATTGATAGTCGTTGCTGTTGAAATTAAAAGATCCTCTAAAGGGGACACACCAAAAGTCGAGCCGTCATCTCTCTGCTGAACGGAAGTTCTGACCTGAGCTCTCACGGTTTTGCACCAAACCCCTATACAGATATCAGCTGTGGTATACTCACCTGTAAGACTGAATATTGGGATCTGGATACGGGAGTATATTCAAGTAGTGGGACACACGGATAAGTTTAAGTTCTTAAAACATTAGAAAATTTCTGAAAATCCAAAAACATTTGAAAATTTGAAAAAGCCAAAAACATGATAAAATTCAAAAATGAGTTTCGTTGTGAAAAGAGGAAATGATAGTACGTCAGTAGGCTGTCAGAACATGCTAAAGAATTGGAAAGATAATATGTGATAAACAGTCTTACTGTGGATATGTCAGTAGGTTTTTACACATTTAGTAAATTGTGACGAGATATAAACCTAAATTTCAAACTTGCTTGTTCTGTGGGTTAACACAAACTTGGATATATAGGTAACCCCTGAAATCTTGTTTGAAAGATCCCTTATTCTGAGATACTAGGTCTTTATGCTCAGTGATATCTGCTGTATGGAAGTACTGACCTAGTCCCCGGATAATACTTTTCGCAAAAAGCTTGAAACATAGCTTCACCCTCAGCATGTTGATGAAACAATAAAATTGATAGTCGCTGCTGTTGAAATTAAAAGATCCTCTAAAGGGGACACACCAAAAGTCGAGCCGTCATCTCTCTGCTGAATGGAAGTTCTGACCTGAGCTCTCACGGTTTCGCACCTAACCCCTATACAGATATCAGCTGTGGTATACTCACCTGTAAGACTGAATATTGGGATCTGGATACGGGAGTATATTCAAGTAGTGGGACACACGGATAAGTTTAAGTTCTTAAAACATTAATATCGTATCTCAGATCAGTTGAACTTTGTGTGAAAATTTCAGTGGACCGATATACTGACAATCTAGGTAAATTGTTTAGAACTGAAAATGAAATCAGCTTAACGGTGTTAGTGACATGTCTCATAAACTGATATGATCCTCTTACACGAACTCACAACAATCTGTTTGTAAATATTTCATTGTCTGCATTTCATTTCTTTACATTGAAAAATCCAAAAATATTTTGTGTGTGTTTTAGCATAAATTTTCAAAAATCCAAAAAGATTTTCGACAAACTGATGTTGGAAAACTGATTATCAAAATTCCAAGTGCTAAACATGATGACATTGTTGTGAGGGGGAGTGTGTCTAAATTGTCAATATATGTTTTTAAATCAACAAATGGTTCATCATGTGTGTGTGATTTGAGAGAGAGTTAGTGATGCAAATTGTTAAAATTAGAAAATTTATTTCCAGGTTAAGAATATGCAGGAATTACCAGGTTTCAATCTTGGATCTAAAGATAGAAAGCCAGGTTACAATATCCGTTGAAGAAAATCAAGTTTTGATCATGGAAATCAAATTTTGGGAAGCCAGACATCGATCCTGAAGATATTGCTGAAGAACAAAGGAATACCAGCAAATCGAGAGGGGGAGTCTGAAGACAGAGAGAGAGTGAAGCTCGGAAGACTGATAAAGACTGAAGATTGTGAAGACTCAACATTTAAGACTCGTCAACATCTGAGGGGGAGTCTGTTGGTGCAGTCATCTGTCGTCTTCATCTTATGTCGAGTCTCGAGTTCGCTAAAGATCTGATCAGGCATGACATCAGTAAACAAGAAAAGGATAGCTGGCCGTTTGAAGGAAGGCTTCCGTTTGAATGAAGTCGTTCCGTTTGAAGGTCATCCGTTTGAAGCCGATCCGTTTGAATCATAGTCGGTCGTTTGAGCATGTTCAAACGGCCAGGTAGGATCTATATATAGTCTTCAAGCGGTTGTCATTAGTAACGATTCGGATATTTGATACCGAGGTGCTGCAGGTATTTTCTTGTACTATAATCACTGTCATATCAATAGAAAAGAGGTTTAAAGTGTATTCAAGTTGTTTTCTAGTGCGTTTCTTAGTATTCCGCCTCTGAAACGTACAAGAGCTCTTCCGATCGACTCATTCAGGTCGTGAAACCGATCCTACAGATGGAAGCAAGTGATTCCAGAGCATCATATTGTGGTGTCCCTATTTGTACAACCTGTTCTTTTTGAGAAGAAGCAGGAGGAGTTTCAGCCATGGGTTGAGATATTTCTACCAACTGCTGTGAGGAAGTAGCAGCAGTGGTTTCTTGTGACTTTTGTGCTGTCACTGGCGGTTGCTCTGGTATCTCATCCTCCAGAGTTGCCTTTTTGGTAGGTTTGGGGGGCTTTTGAGTTTTCTTTTGTTTTGGCTTTTTAGCAATTTTAGGTGTGGGTTTCAAAGCAGTTGTTTTGCTACTTTGATCACCTTGAGCAGTAGGCTCAGCAGCAGATACCTGAGGAGCAGTGGTAGCTGCTATATTCTGCTCAGGCACCTCTGCTTGTGTTTTGCAAGGTATTGACATTCTTGTTAAAGTTTCAGCAGTTAAGCTGTTTATTTGAAAAGAGTCACCTTGTTTTATTACATGAGCATCATCTTTACCAAATTTCTTTTCAAAATAATAACTTAGAAATCTTGGAAAGAGTAAGAATGGCTTTTTCTCAACATTTTTAACCAAATCATTAAAGATTTCCTGGGAATAATTGAAATTTTCATCTTGAAGAATAGCATACCCCAGGTTTTGAATCTTTAATGGCATCTCATTAAAAGAAATGGTTTTGTTTGAAACACACATCAACAGGGTATGAAATAAAAATCTTGTTGCAGGAGGGAAGTATCCTTTTTGTAAGGTATCCCTCTTCATCATTGAATCTGCATACCCTCTTTCAAGGAAATCAATTTTTAACTCGTTTTTGGGAAAAGAAGTTTTACCTTGCTGATCATCGAGTTGAAAGACTTCCGAGATGGATTGTGGTGTGATTTTGACTTCTTTACCCTTTAGAGAACAGTTAATGGCTATGACATCCTCGCCTTGTTTGTCAAGGGTACAATTTTTCCAACACTCTCTTTGGGTTTGCAAGTAAATTGGAGCATCTGCGGTTAATAAAGTTTTGTACTTTGATGCAGACATGATGTCGATGATGGAATCAAGAGCATCGGTGGTGCCGGGTTTTGTAAGAAGACCCAGAATGTTGTGAGATGCTTTGTGTGGAATTTCAATGGGTGTTGAGGCCATTTGAGTGGCCTCTTTAGACGATGATTTTGAAGAGGATTTTGCAGATGACTTCGATTTTGTCATTTTGGAGAAGATGATCGAAGCAGGTTGTGAAGAAATTTGAGAAAATGAGATGAAAACTGCTTTGAGAAAGGAATTTTTAAGAATTCAATTCGACAGTAAAACCCTGTTTGGGGGTTTTGGAAAGGGTTTTATAGAGGAAAAAGTGAAAGCTGACGTGGCAGTGGTTACAAAAGGTCTGATCACTATGTACTGTCCACGTGCCAACCCCTGATGAAATGAAGGACAAGTACTTTTATGAAGACCACTGATGAAAGAGGATCAGTGGTTTCAACGGTAACAAATGAAGGCAGTGGGTGATTTTTACTATCAGTGGATAGCACATCAGTGGATAAAACACTGATTTTGAACAACAGTGCTTATCAAGAAAATGAGAGAACAAGGGTTGACTTTCAACAGTGGACAGACTTTGAAGTAGAGCAGACTTTTGAACAAAGCAGTGGTTATGGCAGACTTTTAAGGATTTTAATGAAAACTTCATTTTTAGCTATTTTTAAGGATGGATTTTTGATTTTGTGAAAACATTTTAATGCTTTTATTCATAGAAAAACAGGATTTTACCTGTTATTCCATGTTCAGCATGCCAATCCTAGAGATCAAGCTTTCAAAAGTGGATGTGTCTAATGCTTTGGTTAGCACATTTGCCAGCTGATCTTTAGTTGGAACATGGTTCAAAGAAATCAAACCTTTTTCATAGCAATCCCTCACAATGTGATGTCTGATGTCAATGTGCTTGGTGGTTGAGTGGGAAACTGGATTTTTGATGATATTTTCTGCTGCCTGACTATCCAACATGAGTGGTGTCTTTAAGGTAGTGATACCAAAATCCAGCAACTGATTTTGAAGCCAAAGCAGTTGGGTTGTACAGCTTGCAGCATCTATATACTCTGCCTCAGCAGTGGATGTGGAAACAGCTGCTTGCTTTTTGCTTTGCCAAGACACTAAACAACTGCCTAGGAATTGGCACCCTCCTGAAGTGGACTTCCTTGTCTTGTCACATCCCGCAAAGTCACTATCTGAGAAACCTGAAAGCTCAATTTTACCATCAGCTGGATACCAGATACCGAGTGTGGGAGCACCTTTTATGTATCTGAATATCCTTTTTATAGCAATAAAGTTTGACTTTCTAGGGGCTGATTGGGATCTTGCACAAACACATGTTGCAAACATGATGTCTGGCCTAGATGCAGTTAGGTACAATAAAGACCCAATCATGCTACTATATAAAGTCTGATCAACCAAATCATCCTTCTCATCAGACATGACTAATTTATTGGTTGTAATGGGTGTACTACATGGCTTACAATCATCCATCTCAAATTTCTTTAAGAGTTCTTTGGCATATTTGCCTTGATGGATAAAGGTACCATTTTGCAGTTGCCTTACTTGGAGGACAAGAAAGCACTGGAGTTCACCCATTGCACTCATTTCAAACTCAGCTGTCATGAGTTGTCTAAATTCTGCACACATTTTATTACATGTGCTTCCAAAGATGATGTCATCCACATAAATCTGGACAATCATCAAATCCTTCCCTCTCCATTTTAGAAACATTGTTTTGTTTATCTTACCTCTTGTGAAACCAATGGAAAGTAGAAAGGTGGAAAGAGTTTCATACCATGCCCTAGGTGCTTGTTTCAGGCCATACAAAGCTTTATTCAGCTTGTAGACATGATTTGGATTAAATGGATCCTCAAAACCTGGAGGTTGACAAACATAAACCTCCTCTTGAATCTTACCATAGAGGAATGCACATTTGATATCCATTTGGTACACCTTGATGTTGTGGTTGACATCAAAGGCCAGAAATAATCTGATAGCTTCAAGTCTTGCTACAGGGGCAAATGTTTCATCATAGTCAATGCCCTCTTCTTGTCTGAACCCTTGAACCACAAGCCTGGCTTTATTCTTAATAACAATACCCCTTTCATCAGTTTTATTTTTAAAGACCCATTTTGTGCCAATAGGACTTACACCCTCTGGCAACGGTTAAAGCTCCCAAACTTGTTGTCTTCTAAACTGTTGGAGCTCCTCTTGCATGGCTTCTACCCAGCTGTTGTCTTTTAGTACCTCTTGGTACTTGACTGGTTGATAGAGAGATAGAAAACCAGCAAAAAGACAAATGTTTTGGGATTGACTTCTTGTGAGCACCCCTTCATTGATGTTGCCAATAATTTGGTCTGGTGGATGAAATTTCAAGAAGATAAGCTCTCCTTGGTATGGAACAATGGCATTGAATGGAGATGGCTACAGATGTGAATCATCTGAGCTAACCACTGCTGGTGACTTTGATGATCCAACAGTGGATTCAAAAGGTGGTGGAATAGGTGGTAATGGTGTGGACACATTCTGACTTTTATCCAATGCTTGAGGACTTTTATCAACAGTGTTTGATAATGTGGAAGCATGGGTTATGGGGCTAATTTGGTCAACAATTGTTGAGGTAGCAATGGTTGAGCTTTGACAGCTGTTTTGAACATCTGCTGCTCTTCCCATTGTGGCAGACTTTTGTTGAGGAATGATGATTTCATACCCATCATCTGGTGATGATTCTTTTGATGGACCTGCACTGTTAGTCTTGACAGCAGTATTTTCAAAAGTAAATATATCAAGATCCAACAATTCTGCTGGGTTTGGTGGGATTTTCATTGATGAAAGTTCATTGAACTTTACATTCAAAGTCTCCTCCACTGTTTTGGTCCTTGTGTTAAACACTTTGTAGGCCTTAGTAGTGGTTGAGTATCCCAGTTGATAACCACAATCAATTTTGGCTGCAAACTTTGAGATAGAATCTTTTAAGTTTAAAATGAAGCACGGGCTTTTGAAATATGAGATCAATGGCTTTATTTTATACAGTAGTTCATAGGCTGTCTTTTGATGCCTGGGGTTGATTAAAACTCTGTTTTGGACATAGTAAGCAGTGTTTACTGCCTCTGCCCAAAAAGTTAATGGCAAACCTGAATCAGCAAGCATGGTTCTTGTGACACCCCAGGAAAACCAGGAAACCAACGCAACATAACTAGCTTCCTCAGTAACCACGTGCTAAATTTCGGGACGAAATTTTCTTAACAGGGGAGACTGTGACAACCCTCATAATTCCATGTATCCGTACAATTTATTAATGATAATTAAAGTGCTTGATGACTGTGTGGAATTACTTAACTGTTTTCTAATTACTATGTATAGTACATATGCCTGTTAACATACTAGTAGTGTACAGAAAAGTTACTAAATAGTCCTGTGTGCTTTCCTAAGTGTTGAGAATTAAAAGTGTTACAAAAATATATATATAGGACACTTTACGGATTAATTAAGCACTTTAACGGAACAACACCGAACCGAATAACCGGACTTTACCCGGAACACAAAAATATTGTCAAACACATTATTTCTATTTTTTCTGAGCTAGTTAGGGTCCCCAAACACCCTAACACACCATATAATATATGACACACCATAATGCACCAACTTAACATTTGAATTCAAACTAGCTTGCAACTAAACAATTGAAACCCAACTAGACCTACCCCCCCCCCCAAAACCGGTTAGGAGACAAGAAGGACACCCCATGATATTTTTGAATTGTTTAATTGATTGTGTTGGCCCTAATGAAACATATTACACAAAGGTTAGTGTAAGAATATGGTTATAAGTAGTAACCATGTGATCTTGAGTTCATTATCTCACACCCACTAACACACACTTCTCCTTCCCTCTCCTTGCTCCCATTCTCGGCCGAAACCCATCACACCCACCATCACTATCATTCAAGCTTCATCTTCCAATCTAAGGACATCCAAAAGTGTAAGTGATTATACAAGCAAGCTTGGTGTGCTCGGAAGTTGAAGGACCACTCTCATCTTCTTTTATCCACCACTTTTCTACTCTTGAACTTCCCTAGTCTTGAAATAGTGGTAAGAACTTAGATCTTTGCTTCTTACATCTTGTTTAGGTGGCTAAAGATGTGTAGTGATCAAAATGATAAGAAACTCTAAAGAACCTTAAACAAAGTCTTGAACATAAACTAGTCTAGAGATGAAGTGATGTTAATATGATGTTGTTATGATTCTTGTTGATTTCCTGATAATTTGCTGGTTAATATTGATGTTTGATGTTGTTGTGATCACTAAACATGTTAACAGAATCAATCGAACATGCGTTAGAAGGTAGGGAACTAAAACCGAAAGCTAGTTGGTGTTTACAGCCAAGTTCAGTTGGCTGTAACCAGACTGTAACTTAACGAAAAATGTATTTTCTGAAGCCTAGATTTATGTATTATGAAATATGGTTCTAATGGCACTGGAATCATAATTTTTGGACTTTGTTTAGTATTTTTAAAGTGTCATTTTGTAACAGTAGCTAGAGCTGCATTTTTACTGCTGAAAATATGTGTTCTGTTTTCCGTCATAACTTGAAACCTGAGTAGAACTAGGTCACGAGATTGGTACTGTAGATGGACACTGATGTCATAGTAATTTTCCCACTGGAATTTCGTCAATCCGACTTACAATGAATTTTTAACGAATTATTCCGTGGACTGCAGTCAGAAAGTAATGAATCTGATTGCAGTCTGGAAAATGAATTTTTAAAAAATATTGGTGATGAATTGCATCCCGAGATTTTTACACAACAATATTTGGGTCGTTTAGCACCTTCTGTAAAAAGTTGGGAATTTTTTAAATAAGATAACTATTTTATTAAAATGCTCGGAAACAGCCCAGTTTTGGATATTTAAGTTGAAATGACATAAGTAGTAATTTGCGTGTCTAAATGTCGAGTATGTTATCTGTGAATGATCTAACATGTTATGTGTCAATAAAAGTGTTATGTGCAATGTCGTATGTTTATTTGTGAACGGGAATAGATGGGGAGTTTATATGGGCATAAACCGTTAAAGTAATGCATGTTATGTGATAGATACGTGTAGGAACTTTGTGCTCTATTTGAAAACCACTAAGTGACTAACTGGTAATTATATTAGGACGTGATTGACCGACCTTGACTGTTAGCTATATTTGAGAATCTAACCGAGCAAACCGAGGTGAGTTCACACACTTTCTAAGGCATGGGATTCCCGGTGGTTGGGAGTGGGTAAAAGAATTTAAAACGGAATCTACATATCCTCCTTGGGTAGGATATGTACGGCCATCCTCCATAGGTAGGATGCCAATATTAATCCTGCGTATTCTCCTTGGGTAGGACAACAACCTTAAAACTTACTAGACAAAACTCTATCATGAAGTCCCTTAATTTATATCGACTTAATCGCCGAGGCCAATGGCGAGCGTGTCATTAGTTGATAGTGCTATTAGGTTTAACAAACCTCACACCATGCCAGTCGGACAGGCGTGTACTAATGGACTATGGCAAACTGTCAGTGATGATAGACACTGACGTATGGCACAACTTATTTGCGTTAGTAGTCGATATGGTAAGGTCTAGTGGTTCACATGGGGAAGCCCCCACTTATCATGGATATGGTTTGGGTAATAAAGAAGGAACTGGTTAATCATGCTTTCAACTACGGGGTAACCCCCACGGCAAATTCGCCAACGAAAGACAAACCACGTTTTCAGAAACAACTTAAAACTAAACAACCAAACGTGAACTCACTCAACTTTGTTGTTGACTCGTTGTTACATGCCTTACAGGTCGTTAAATGCTTGGAGCTTGCACGAGGAAGGAGCCATTGTGGGATACGGACTGTTATATTCCGTATTTAATATTTAATTCCTTTTGAACTTATTAAACTTACGCTTTAGACTTTAGACTTATGAACTATGGACTTATGTTTTTGGGTTTTACTTTTAATGCTTCCGCTGATCAATTCGAACTTAGTTAACTAGCTTTGGTCACCAATTGTATTATGGTTGATTTTATTTACTTATTACGTTGTTCAATATGATTGGTGGCTCGATCCTGGTCATGTCACGCCTCCAAGCGGTGATACTCCGCATGGTGGATTTTGGGGGTGTGACAGTTCTGGCAGCCTCAATCAAAGTTCTATTCTTTCTTTCTTTCAACTACCCCATTTTGTTCTGGTGTTCTTGGAATGCTGTATTGCCTCACAATTCCTTTTGACACACAGAAATCATCTAACTCCTTGTTCCTGAACTCTGTGCCATTATCACTTCTGAAGATTTTTACTGGAAGGTCAAACTGCTTTTCAACCTGTTTCACAACGTCTTGCAGAATGCCTGCAGTCTCATCTTTTGAGTGTAAAAAGTAAGTCCATGTAAACCTAGAAAAGTCTTCAACTATAACCAAACAATATCTCTTTTTCTTAAGACTCATGTCTTTAACTGGGCCAAACAAATCCATATGAAGCATTTGCAAACATTTGGTTGTTTTGGACTCATCAATGGATTTGTAGGAGCTTTTATGTTGTTTTCCTTTTAGAGAGGAAATACAATGCTCAGGGCAGGTGAACAGTTTTTGAGTTAAACATCTAACTAACCCCTGTTTTGAAATGGCAGTGATTGTCTTGAGATTTGTGTGCCCCAATCTTCTGTGCCATAATTCTGTCTCTTTGTTTGATGCAGCTGAGAACAGGCAGGCATCAGTTCTGGGGCTCTCTTTTGACATATCCACCATATAGACATTGCCACTTCTTTGAGCAACAAGTTTGGTTTTTCCAGTTTTTATTATTTCTTCAATCTTTTCAACCATTTCTGGTCCAACAATCCTACAACACTCCTTTATGAAGAATGATCCATACCCCTTATCACTCATTTGTGAAACACTCAGGAGGTTGAATTTTAGATTGTCTATTAGATTGACATTTTCAAATTTTACATTACCAGATTGTACTGTACCAGACCCCAGAACTTTCCCTTTACTATTATTACCAAAGGATATATCACCCCCTCCATGGATTTTGAAATCTTTGAGAAGGGCTTTACATCCTCTCATGTGCCTAGAGCCTCCACTATCTACATACCAAAGGCTATCTAAGCATGCAGAAGCTCCCTGCACATGAAGTAAAAGGATTAGTTCATTAGGGTCTCCAAAGCCAATAAGGCTTTGGATGGGGTCTCAACAGTGTCTGGGATGAGTTTAGATGGATGGACAGTGGTTAGGTCAGGAGTTTGGACAGTTTTAGGACTGTTTTTCTCTAACCACTATTGTGGGTCTTGACCAATCACCTGTTGATAACCAAAAGGATGCTTGTTCACTCTTGGTTTAGGAGGCCTTCGGTAAGCCTCATAAACATGTGGGATCCTTTGGTAAGATCGTTGTCCCTTACCTCTTCTGAATTGATTGGCAGGGGGTGCATCAGTAACTTGAACATCTCTTTGGACAGATGTTTGGTTCAGCTGTTTTGTAACAGCTGTTTGGACTGGCACAAACAGTGGTTGGTTCTTTGTGAACTTGACAGATGATGTTGATGAACTTAAGGATGTTTTTGTAGTGTACTCATTCTTTTTTACATCAAAGTTTTTGAGATACACACATTCTTGAGTTTTGTGGTTTGTTTTATCATAGATGGTGCAACTTTCAGCAGGTACAATGACACTTGTTTTGTTTAGATCATATGCTTTTAGATGAAAACAGTCCTTTGTTAGATGATTCCTCTTTTCACAAAAATCACAAAACAGGTTTTTGATCTTTTCTCTTTTCTTCCTTTTCTCAGACTCCTTAGCAACAGAGTTTTGAACCTCTGTTGGGATGTCTTTGATAGGAATGACCTTTGCTTTTGGAGCTTTTACACCATCAGTGGTTGTGAAATCCATTGGTTTGAAGTTTTCAAGGACATCACACTCATCAGACCATGTGGGTTTAAATTGGTATTTCTCAATTTCCTCAAAAGTTGAGGACCCCACAGATCTTTCCAGAGTAATTTTGTTATCAAGTTTGTCAGTTATTTTAACCTCTTGGCCATCCTTGTTTGTGGGAATAACTTCAACAATGGTTTGAACAGATTCTTTTGGAGCATTGTTTTCAATTTCATCATGTTTTCCAAAACCAACACCAAATTTCACATTGCTTTTAATCTGTTTTTCAAGCATGACCTCATAACCTTTGCAAGACTCCACCCATTTTTCACAAGTGATTTGCGTTGATTCCAATTCCTTTTTACAAACTTGGTATTTTTCTACCATAGTTTGGAGTTGAGTCTTGGTTATGCTTTGCTCTTCTTTGAGACTGCTGATTTCTTTGTCTTTTTAGCCAATTTGTTTTTAAGTTCTTTTAATGACTTTTCAAATTTGACTTCATCAGATAAGACTTTATCCCTAAGGTTTTCATTTACATCTTTAATGTTAGCAAATGCAATAATACATTTGTCTGAACACAGTTTTTCAAGAACTTGAGGTGATACCTTAGCAGCAGCCATCATGGCACAATCACATTGATGATCACCTTCTTCATCAGCTCTCTTCTCTTCCTCTTCTTCTTTGTCTTCTTTGGAACAGGGATCAGACAGTGGTTCAATCAGGGTTTCTGAATTTTCTCCCAGCAGTAGTTCACCAGCAACTGCAGTAACCACTACTTCAGCCACTTCATCCACTGTTTCAGCACTTAGCTGTTCACCTTCAGTTTCTACCCCTTCTGGTATTGACTCTAATACCATCAAACAAAATTCGCCATTAAGATTATCATTAGAAGCATAGAGTGCAAAATTTTCATCACTAAGCTCATCAGGCATGCTGCTCCAGTCAACAAAGCCTTGGGTGAAAAAGCTTTGCTGATCTGGTTGTACTGCTGTTGGAGCAGCTTGTTGAGGTGCAACAGGTTGCACTTGTGCCTGATGGATAGGGGCTTGAACATACTGAATTTGTGGAACAGTGGTTTGAACATAATGCACAGGCACAGGGGTTGCAGCATAGTGAGCAGTGTTAACATGTGCTGCAGGGGTATATTGGGTATATTACACAGTGCTTTGATGTTGTGGTCTAGGGTTTGAGCTGGGATAAGTTATTATTGGACTAGTGGTTTGACTCCTGCACTCCCTAGCAAAATGACCTAGCCTATTGCACTTGTAGCACTTCAGTTTTGGTTTATCCAACCCCACCCTTAAATTCCCATGTAACCCTGGGAATTTTCTCCCTGTTCTTTTATAGAATTTGCTTGTTCTTACACTAAGCAGAGCCAATTGATGCAAAATGTCCATCTCTTCTAAGTCAGTGGGATCAAAGTGTTGCAAATCATTTAGTTCAAAACACAAATTATCTGACATCTGGTTTTCACAATTTGCAGTAAAAGCATAATTTGCAGAGTGAGAATCAGAGTTGTTAAAATTTCCACCAGCTGTTATATTAATAAAGTGATCAAAACTCTGATCCTTACTACTGCTACAAGATTCTTCCAGACCAAAAAGAGTTGTGCTGCCAAATGAATAATCACCAGCAACTTTGCCAGACTCTTGCAACTTCTTTTTCTGGTTTAACTCCCTTTCATAGATCAGGAGTCTACCATGAAGTTGGGTCAGGGTCAGATCTTTGAACTCAGCTGAATTTCTAGTTACAAAAGCAATTGTATCCCATTTTTCAGGTAGTGATCTAAGAAACCTGCTATTTTGTGTTGAATTAGGAAATGTAACTTTAACAAGTCTTAGCTCACTAATGAGATAGCTAAATCGCTCAAACTGTTGGGTCAATGATTCACCCTTGATGTGACAAAAGGTTTCATACTGCTGATTCAGAATTTCCCTATTATTTTCAATAACTTCATCCGTTCCCCCAAACTGTTCCTTCAATGCATCCCATAGCTCTTTGGCACTGTTACAATGTAACAGTCCAGCATAGATTTCATTGGGTAATGCAGATGCAATGATGCTAAATGCTTTGGCATCAAGTTCGAACATTTGGAAATCAGTTTCAGTATAATTTTCAGGTTTTTTAGGTTCGAACTTCTTTGATTCCTCAACACTTGGCACCATGGGAACATGTGGTCCAAAAACAACAGATCTCCAACATCCAGTATTCTGTTGAGCAAGGATGTGACCCATCCTTCTCTCCTAGATGTTGTATTCATTACGTTTAAGCATGGGTGGTTTGAAAAGAGAGCCAATGTTATTCTTTTCATCTTGTGATTGTGACGTCATCCTGGTTGTTTTACAGGCACTGATTAATCAACTTTGATGGTGATTAAACCTTACACTGTTTTTCAACAAGACGAACAAACTATCAGTATCAATGATTTTGAACTGAACTATTTATGTCAAAATGATTGTTAAATCAAATTTGACTGTCCGAGCTCTGATACCAATTGTTAGGATCTGAGTTTGGTTTTGATTGTGATTTATGTTTGAATTAAGATGAACAATGAATGAGTAGTGCAGCGGAATATAAATGGAAACAAACTTTTCACAATCAAACAGGGGAATTGCTTTCAACACACATTTTCAACAATGAACCGAATGCTTAAATTTATTCCAAACACCGATTACAATTGCATGTATGCAACAAAGTCCCCCTTAGCCTGAGCTCAGTGATTTGTTCATACAGGAAGAAGATGGTGAAGAGCTAATAGAACAGCACAGGGTACTGTTCTGTTTATAGGCACGGACAAACCACTGAGGCATCTTTGCTGACGTCACCATGAAAATGACATCTAACCTCCTAACAAACTCTAACATCTGATCTATACAAGTACTGCTATACTAAAAACTGTTATACATTACATTTCATAAAGACAATCTAAACTGCTGCTGCATACTTCCACTGATGTGAACCCAGCAGTACTTAACATATCCAGCAGAGCTTGACCCATAGCAGTAGATTGAACAACAGAGCTTTAGTCTTTCACCAGTCTTTGACTTGATCAGCAGTTTGTAATGATCAGTAGATTGGAGGTCATCAGATGTTGTAATCACTTTCAAGGGGAGAGACTTTATTACATAACATTTGCTTATTCTGGATCCACTGCCCTGATCCAGTTTTGGCTTTAATTATCTGTTCCTTTGTTAGGGTTCAATCCCAACAAATTGCATAGCTAATATCAGGTCTGGTGAACGTAAGATACTGAAGTGCACCAGCCAGACTACGATATAACGTAGGGACCTCAAAAGGTTCACTTGAAGAAGCACTAAGTTTAGGTTTTGTGTCCACTGGAGTAGCAACCGACTTGCAGGATGACATACCGTCCCGATCAATAATATCTAACGCATATGATTGCTGTGACAAGAACATAGTATCAGGCTGTGGTGTTACATTAATCCCCAAAAAATGACTCAGTGGTCCAAGATCCTTCATGTCAAATTCGGCTGCCAGCTGATGTATAAGAGTAGCTCGTAGAGTATCATGTGACGTGGGAAGAATAATATCATCAACATAAATAAGTAAATAAGCCATGTGAGAACCCTGATGATATATAAATAACGAGTTGTCACACTTACTCTGTTGAAAACCAATGGACAATACAAAATCCGTAAATCGCTGGTACCATGCTCGGGGCGCCTGTTTTAAACCGTATAGTGATCTCTTTAATAAACAAACGTGATCCGGATACTGGCGATGACGAAAGCCCATGGGTTGATACATATAAACTGTTTCGCTAATGTTGCCATGTAGGAAGGCATTGGTATCATCCAACTGATGTATGGGCCATGATTGAGATAAAGCTAGGGTTAAGACGGTCCGAATAGTGGTCGGCTTAACAACCGGACTAAACGTCTCCCCACAGTCAATGCCTACCTGCTCTGCTGAGTACTGCCATCACAAACTAAGCGAGCTTTATATCGCTCCAGTGTGCCATCCGATCGATATTTGTGGCGAAATAACCACATGCTACAGATCACGTTCATTAATAAGTGCATTAAACTCAGTAGTCATGGCATTGTACCAATCCGGTTTAGACAAGGCTTCGGTGGGGGTTTTAGGTAAGGGAGTGACGAGAGATGCGGTGAGATTAAAGTGTTGTTTGGGTCTTGAGATGCCGTCCATAGAACGAGTACGTATGGTACAGCCAGTCACTGGTTGAGTAGGCACGACAGGAGGTGGGGGTGGTGAGGGTATTGGGTTTGGTTTAGTTTTGGGCCAACGAGAATAGGTTTGGTTAATGGGTAGTTTGGAAGGAGGGTTGTTGGGCTGTGGAGGTGTATGGGGAGGGCTGTCGGGCCGTGGAGGGGGAGGAGTTGAGTGTGTATAGGTGGGTGAGGACGGAGAAATCGGTGATGGGGTTTGGGCCGGGTTGGATGAAGTGGGGAATGAGGAAACATGAGTCCAGTAGGTAGGATGAATATGATTGGATAGAAAATCGTATGAAGAGAGGGATTTTTGTGGAGAAGTGGAGAAGGGAAAAGTGGTTTCATCAAAGATAACATGACGATTGATGAGAATTTTGTTGGTAGAAAGATCAAGACATTTGTATCCTCGATGATTGGGGGGTATCCAAGAAAAACACAAAGCATGGACTGATGCTCAAGTTTATTGATGGTGGTGTGGGGGATTAGAGGATAACATAAGCAACCAAAGACACGAAGATGTGTATATGTGGGTTGGGTGAGGTAGAGATATTGGGTAGGGGATTGGTAGTTTAGAAGTTTGTTGGGAAGGATGCTAAGTAGATAAGTGGCTACTTCGAGAGCGTGATGCCAATAAATATTAGACATAGAGGATTGGGCAAGAAGGGTTCTAATAAGTTATTAATTGTTCGAATTTTTCGCTCGGCTTTACCATTTTGAGATGATGTATGTGGGCAGGAAAATCTGAATTTCATGCCATGAGAATGACAGAATTGGTTAAATTGAGCGTTTACATATTCTTTGCCATTATCACATTGAAATTGTTTGATGTTACGCTCAAATTGGGTGGTAATATAGGTAGCAAAGTTTTGAAAAGTTGAGAAGACTTGTGATTTTTGACTAATGGGAAATGTCCATAAGAAATTGGTAAAGTCATCTAGAAATAGTATATAATAATAGTGTCCAGCACTACTAAGTATTGGTGAAGTCCATAAATCACTATGTATGATATCAAAAGGTAAATAAGTAGAATTAACCGAATCAATAAACGGAAGACGAACATTCTTACCAAAAACACAAGACTGACATAATTTAGTTTTTGTGTTATTACAATCAATAAAACTAGAGTTTTTAAGGGAATGCAATAAATTTGAGCCAGGGTGGCCAAGGCGTTGATGCCAAAGATCCTGAGACACAGCAGTGAAGGTAGATGGGGAGGTGAACTTGGACACTTGTGTGGGATCCAGCGTGTAGAGATCACCAGAACTATTGCATGGTAGGATAGGAGTCCTTGTCTTGTGATCCTTCACAATAAAACCAAAAGGGTCAAATTCTATAGAAACATGATTGTCTTTTGTGAAACGACGGACCGAAAGTAGGTTTTTGATTAACGATGGTGCATAAAGGACATTATTTAATTTAAAAGGTGGGAAGGGTGGGGGTAAGGTTTGGTTTTCTTGTCCAATGAGGGGTATGGTTTTGCCGTTGCCGACTACAATATTACGAGATATGCAACTATTAAATAAAGACGGAAAATTAATGAAAGTCATGTGATCTGATGCACCTGTGTCCATTGTCCAATTTGGATCGGGCTGATGAAGTGCCATGTGATAGAGGGCCTGAGTCAAATCCGATGAAGTGTATCCATCTTACAAAGAGGCCTGACTTGCTACACAGTTCTGGGCTGGTCTAGGGCCCAAGACACCTGGGCTAGCACGGTTTTGTTTGGGAGCCGTGGGATAAGGACATGGGGGAGGCATCCAAGGAGCCCAGTTTTGCTGATGTGGGCCGGCCCAATGAGGAGAAGAAAAGGGCATCCAAGGGAACTGTGGAGGCGGCACAGTATTGTTCGAAGAGTTCCAACTGCCGCGTCACGTAGTGTACCCGGATGAATTCCAGCCACCACGTCCTCGAGAAGACGAGTTCCTGCCTCTTTCGTGGCCTCTACCACGGCCACGACCACGTCCCCGTTCTGACTCAGACCTAGTGTCAGGTTTGTGGGAGGAGCTGCTGTCGGCGGTGGCTGCTAGAGCCGTACCAGCGATGTGAGCGACCTGTTTGGCCTGGTTTATCTTCCTGGTTTCTGCCATACAGAATTGGGATCGAGTCTCATAAAAAGTGGGCAGAGGTTTAGTTTGTTGAATAATGAGTACGACACTCTCATATTGCTCCGTGAGTCCAGTCAGAATTTGCAGCACAAGCTGTTCATCTGTAATCGGAGAACCGATGTTTGTGAGCTGATCATAGATTACCTTCATGGCTTGACAGTAGGCGGTCATGGATGGGAACTGATCAAGGAGGGTGCTGGCAAAACGGTTATTGAGGTCGATTGTTCGAGAAGCTTTGTTGTCTTGAAATAAATTCGCTAGTGCGGTCCAGGCATCATAATCGTGTGCAGGAGATCGGAAGATATTCTACCATAAATCCATTGAAGCACAATTGAGTCCAGTCATTCCCAGCTTTCGACTGGCGCTTGACCTTTTTCTTTGTCCTTTTCTTTGTCCGATGAAGTAGTAGATGAAGAAGAAGTATCAGTAACCCGGGGTTGTAGATGATCATAGACCTGAAAAGATTTACACTGGATTTTAAAAAGTTCCGACCATGTCGTATAGTGGCCGTTTTCAATGTCTAGGGTGACAGGAATAAGGGTGCGGATATTGGAGATGGTGACTGCAGGGTGAAGTTGAGAAGACATAGTTGAGAAGAATAGGGGATATCGAAGAACATGGGATCGGAAGCAGAGGGAAAAGATAAGAGAATGGTTAGGGGATCAGAACTCGCGCAATGATACCATGAAAGTTTAGGGTAAATCGATTGCCTTCTCATTGATGATAATGCCCTATAAATACAAAAGGCTCTCCACTATTTTTGGTAGGAGATAACCTTAAATCAGTACACAATTATCTCTAAATATACATGATATGTATCGAATCTAAATATACAAAAGTATCTAATCTATTATTTTTATATCCTAATATGCAGGGATTAATAACATGTGAGAAAAATTTATGGCCCATTTCCGATCAACTAACTGTCTACCGCTAAACAACTAACTGTCTACCCCTTTGTATAAACAAATGCCTGTAACCTAATCCAATAACTATAAACCCTAATTTCCCTAAAAAACCAAGTAAATTACGAACTAAATACAAAAAAAAAATCAAAATTTGTGAAATAGGTTGAATAATTACCTGATTTATGCTTCAATTTTGCGTCGTGTACGGTCGATATACGTAATCACCTTCGTATTGCAGCCGTATGTGTGTGTTTTTTATTTTGGGGAAGAACTGACATGCGTAGGAGATGATTTGTTTTAAATCAGGATGCGTATCGATCCATACGCATAGTAGAAAACTTTCTACAGTCAAAAAAGCATGTTTGACTTGTCAAATTACCATTTTACCCCTGTAATTTTTCTATACGATGCTGGATACAAGGGTATAAAGGTCATTTTCTAACCTTTATATACGCTGCGTATGGCCTTATACGTAGGGCATATAATGGTCGGAAAATGTCCTTTATACCCTTCTGTATAGCCTATACGAACCTTTATATACGCTGCGTATGGCCCTATACGTAGGGCATATAAAGGTCAAAAAATGTCCTTTATACCCTTCTGTATAGCCTATACGAAGCCTGGATACAAGGGTATAAAGGACATTTTCTGACCTTTATCTATGCTGCGTATGGGGCCATACGCAATGTATATAAAGGTTATCAAATGACCTTTATACCCTTGTATCTAGCATCGTATAGACAAAATACAGGGGTAAAATGGTAATTTAACATATTTAAATTGTTAAAGATTGATTTGGGGGGAATTTGTCCGCCATTTGTATACGCATCGTATGGCTCTATACGATGCGTATATAAAGTATCTTTTTACCAATTTACCCTTGTTTTGAGGCTATACGAAGCCAAATACAGGGGTAGTTGTGTCATTTTCGTTTCATACGCTGCGTAGGGATCTATACGCAGCGTATATAAAAGTCCATTTTTGTATTTTTTTTTGTATTCCTTTGTTTATTTATAAAAAAAGAAAATTTATTGTGTGTATTTTGGGGTATTTCCATGTTTATTTATAAAAACTATATTATTGGTAAATAATACAAATATAAATTATAAAAATTAAAAATAATACAAATATTATGAATTATAAAAATTTAAAATAATAAAATATTATGAATTATAAAAATAAAATTGATACAAATATTATGAATTATAAAAATTAAAAATGATATAAATTTTATAAATTATAAAAATTCTACAATTCACAAAAATACAAGTTTCCGCTTAATCTTCGATAACATGTAAACTCGGGTCTTTGTCTTTGTCTGAGTTTGATTTAGGGTTGATTATCTCGTAGTAGTGCAGTAACCGCGGTCTATAAATTTCTTCCCACTATTTCGCAACTATTCTTCGATGTGTCGACCACAATGGGCTCACTGTAGGCATGGGGTAGTCTCTTTCCAACTTAGCATGTATGAAGTGTCCCCCGTAAACATGTACGAGCGTTATTGCTTGAGGTCGTGGATCTACAGGGGCATCCGTTAACGGGAAGAAGGTATAGTTCCCTTCGATGCTGAGCACATGGAGGACGATATTATACCTTTGCGCTAGGAGAAGCCCTACGTGGGTCATTTCCATCCAGTGACTTGGAGGGCACCGTTGCACTGAATGCCAAGAGATGCTGTTACGTATTCGTTTAAAGTCTCCTTCGTCATATCTTTCGAATACATGCTTCCATAGCGGCTCGTTATGGTCAATCTCCAGTAGTAAATCACTTCGAATACAGGGCCATACGTATTCCCCAAAACCTAACCCGACAGCCACAGACCTGTACCCACAATGACCGTCTGGGGTCACATCTTGTATACGCGATATGTAAGAGTGAAACTTTGATGGAATTTGATGCTTAAACCTCATAATGGTTAACAAGTCCTTGTCCCCCTTTATTAATGGAAAACCATGATCATCCCGCGTCTCCTTCTTTTTAGAACTCGTTGAACGGTTTCATTGCATTTTAGGTTTTTCAGACTTTACAACCTAACCAGTTCCACGAGATCCCTCTGACGATACGTATGAGTTCTGTCGGGGTAAATCGTACCTATGTTTTGGGGAAGCGGTATATACTTTGTTGTCCTCGCCATAGGAGTTGTTTCTCGCAGCTTCGTCTAACCTCGCAGCTTCATCTAGCCTTTGTTGTACTTTATTTGATGTAGGCCGACCGCGAGTATTTTGCTGGACAATCGGTGGTTTCTTAGTTGACGATTTCGGGGTTAATACCGCTATTATCTTTGAACGCAAACTTTTTTTTTTCGAATCGGGGGATTACGACTCTAATTATTGTTGCACAATGTTGAGCTCTGCTACAACATCGACTTCCTCATCTACCAGTTTACATGGTAGTAAGTCAAGCTTATGCCAGAATACATCTACATCGTCGAGTTGTATCTTACGCTCTGCACAGTTAAGTCAATACGGTGTGAGAAACAGCTAAATCGTACTAAATAACAAAAGGTTTGTAGGTTAAATATTTTTTACCTGTACGTTTGTACTTTTCCAGCCTACAAGCACACAATAACCCACAACTAAGCCATATATGGAAACGACATGATGCGTTAAGTTTCCGCAACACCTCCAACTTCCTCGTTAGCTCTCCTTCCAGCAAATCAAGTGCTGTATGGGAAACCTTTCCATGTAGGTTGTCCAACAGTGGGTATCTATGGTGGTTCATCATTTTTCAATGCTTTCGGTTAAACTTTTTTTGTATTTCCCCTAATTGAGTTTCAACTATATCAATGACGCATCTTGCTATTCGCTCCAATGAACTCCCACGCGTAAGGTATCTTTTTAAGTTTGCGTGTTGGCTCTCAACTCTGTTGGTGGTGCGCTGACCAAAGTTGCGACACTTATTAGTCAACGCACAAACGAACATTTCTTTATAGTATTTGAGCCAGTTTTCGTAGACATAATTAAAGACCCCTGCAAAAATAAAATAATGAAATGTAAAAGCGTGTGTAAAATATAATAGATTGAGTGAGTCATTTGTTGAAGGAACACTTACTTTCCCGGTTGGCAACCACGAGTCGGTTATACAATTTGTCCAAGTTGTACTTGTACATGGGCTCTGAAGCAGAGTCGCACACTCTCCGCCAATACGATAGAAATTTCTCCCTATCTAATTTATTGAACCCTTGCTTGCAATGTTTACATATATTTTGTTCGATGTGAAACCGACATAGAAACCTAGACGCGTTCGGGAATACTTTAGCACACGCGTTAATTAGGGCTAGCTCTCTATCCGTTACTATCACACGCGGCATCATACATTCATGCAACATTGACTTGATCCGCTCAAGCACCCACACAAAGTTATCCCTTCGTTCTTTGCAAATAACGGCATGTGCGATACAAAAAGACTTATTGGTCGACGTCAAACCCACAACCTAGAAAAATGGAATGTTGTAGATGTTTGCTTTGTAGGTCGCGTCGATTAATAGCACGTGTGGGAATGCACGCCACATAGTGATTGAATGAGGATGAACAAAGAAAAGCTCTATTACGACATCTGTTTTGGGTTCCTGTCGGGTGTCGTAAATGAATCGGTTTTCATGCAGCACGCTTTCAAGTGCCTGCATAGGAGTCTTTCCGTCCATCAGTGACGCTTATTTTTTGTACCGCATTTTGCACGTCTTTCTGAACATGCAGGCTATCGGGAACTGCTTTCTTAGGTTTTGAAATATGTTACGTGGCTCCATGTTTTGAGCAGTTAGCTGCTCCACTAGCTTGTATTTGACTTCACTAAATCTTCGCACATAGGCATCACCCAACAGACTCATCGTAGGTTCGTGGTTATGGTTCACATTGTCCACTTTTATCTCCCACGTGTCATTCGTCACGTCCCGGATAGCGAGTAATGAAAATGGACAACCAATTTTTTTGCTACCAACTTTCCTAACTGTTTCTTTACTACAGTGCTCACCACTACGGTCGCACATAAGCCATACCATCCCCGTACTACCACCAATATTTTTCGATCGGCGGTTAACAATTACGTAACTATTCTCCTTTCCCGTTGCTTGTACCCAATTCTTCAAATCAGTTAGAGACATGAAACGCTAAAAAATAGTTATGTTATTAATAATAATATTAATAATTAATTAACAATAATACGTATTTTAACAACAATACGAATATTAACAATAATAATTTTAACAACAGTAATAATTATAATATTGACAATAGATATAATTTTAACAATAACAATAACAACAACAACAACAACATCAATAATAATAATAATGATAATAATAATAATAATAATAATAATAATAATAATAACAATAATAATAATAGTTATAATTTAACAATAATAACAAGAATAATAATAATAATAATAATAATAATAATAATAATAATAATATTAACAATAGTTATATAATTTTAACAATAATAATAATTATAATAATTATAATAATTATAATAATTTTAACAATTAGAATAATAATAATTATAATATTGACAATACTTATATAGTTTTTACAACAACAACAACAACAACAACAGCAACAACAACAGCAACAGCAACAACAACAGCAACAGCAACAGCAACAGAAGCAGCAGCAACAGCAACAGCAACAGCAGCAGCAGCAGCAGCAACAGCATCAGCAACAGCAACATCAACAGCAACAACAACAACAACAACAACAACAACAACAACAGCAACAACAACAACAGCAGCAACAACAACAACAACAGCAACAACAACAGCAACAGCAACAACAACAACAACAACAGCAACAACAACAACAACAGCAGCAACAACAACAACAACAACAACAACAATAATAACAACAACACCAATAACAACAACAACAACAATAACAATAATAACAATAACAATAACAATAACAATAATAATAATAATAATAATAATAATAATAATAATAATAATAATAATAATAATAATAATAATAATAATATTAATAATAATAGTGACAATAGTTGTAACACCTCGAAAATTTGCATCCTATAATGTATTGACACGTGTCATAAGCTTGAACGAGTCAATGAATACTATAGAGGGACTAAAGTTGACAAACATAGAAAGTCTGTGAATTCAAGGGTTCAAAATGTCAATAATGGATAAATATGCCCTACAATATCCTTACATGATGTTTATACCCTTAAACGAATGATTCATGGATCATACGAAGCTAATTGTGAAAGAAAGTGAGAAATTACAAACTACAGGGGTTAAATGTGTCAACATGTTTAAGTTATACCTCTGACTGACCTTTTAGCAAACCTGAAGCTTTGTAAGGGTAAATTATGCTCACTAGAATGCACGGTAAGAATTTCATAAAGTTTCATTACCGTATGAGAAAGTTATGATCAAATTCGTATGCGAGGGGTTAAAAGCGTCAACATCAAAAGTTAAGACTTTTTCGGGTAATAACAAGGTAAACCAGGACTTAACATGATGGGTAAAAGTCTAGGGGCCCTTGTAGGTAATTTGGAAGGGGTCAAAGTGCAAGAGATAAGTTAAGTTGACCTTTCGAAGAACCAGGAGCCAAGCATGCAATTAATGAAAAGATTTGGAATCAGATCCGAAGGTTCACGCGGGCCGTGTAAAGCCAAGGAGGACCCTTACGCGGGTCGCCTTGTCACACTCCGACCACGAAGAACATACAAATCGTGGCGAAAACGTCCAGAATTAATTGTTTCAAATCCATGGCAGATGAAGTTTCGTTTTATTAATCAAACATGAAAGTTTACATTGTTTAAACAAGAACCAAAGAGTACATAATATAAATTAACTAGTTCTTGTCTCGTTTTAAGTCACTAACGCACAGGTCCGCCTAAGTGTGTCTTGTTAAGTCCTATGCATCATCTCCTAAAAACACATGTGAAAATAGGTACGTCAGCATAAAAATGCCTGTGAGATACATAGGTTTTGTGAAAATGGGATTCATGACTTGAGTTTAAAGAAAACGTTTAATAACAGTCAGTCATGAACCTTGTAAATTGTTTAGTCTTGTAAATCATATGAGAAAAGATAAGATTAGATGATATGTATAAATAAAATGTAAGGTTAAATGAGAGTAAAAATGAGTTTGTATAAGATAAGTTTGTTTGTAAAACAATGTCTTGTGAAGAATATGTTATTTGTGAAAAAGGTAACATGTCTATACTGAAATGATTTAAATAATGCTACGATAGGTAATATTATACAAACATTTATATATAGGAAGTACCAGCGGCGTATCCACCATGTTTGTATCATATTACATACGCCACGTTACTCAAACCATTTACCCAAACCAACCACCATGTAAATTGTTCATGTATAAATCAACTGTCAAGTGTTATTGTGTAAACCATATCGAAATGTCTATGTTCAATGCAAACCACCAAATGTGTATATCAATGTCAAAATGTTTATGTTTAATGTAGATCATGTAATGTGTACCCAAAATATATCATGTATGGTAAGTGAAATATATCAACTAAACCATATGTAAAAACAAGGTATTGAAGTAAAACATGGTTTAAATCAAAGTTATATTTTGTGGAACAAATGCATGCTATACTGATACAAACATTTATGCGGTATTGTGAAAATGCATACATCCAAGCCTTGAGACTGTGGCGATAAACCCTTAAACAAATTAAAGGTTTATCTAAGTTATGTGTATCGAATTCGGTCATTCCTTTCATCCAAACCAACCTAGGATGTCCGGAACGGGAGTTGTCAGTTCCTATGGTACCACTACCTACTAACGAACGGCGTAGCTAATGTTAATGAATGTATTGTTCCATGTTAAACAAACCAAATGCCATACCAAAATGAAAGCATGTGATGTAAACAATTGTACTAAGTATGCACTCAATGGGTATAAATAGCATGAAATGTAATGTGAAACAATGTACTAAGTACGCACACAATGGGCATACATAGCATGAAATGTAATGTAAAGCAATGTACTAAGTACGCACACAATGGGCATACATAGCATGAAATGTAATGAAATCATGTACTATAATGTACTAACGAACATAGCAGGTATATGATGTGAAAACATGGAAAGCATGAAAGTAACAAGTAGGCACATGTGTTTTACCCCAAAATGTTTGGAAAACAGTAAAATAGGGGTCTATGTATTCACATAGACACCTTGAAAGCATTTGATAGATGGGGTTCTATGTACTCACCTGAGATTGCTTTGTAGTTCTTGTATAACAACCAAATAATTGTAGAGATCACGGATATCAAACGGCACCTAATAGGTAGCTATATTAATATACCAGACCAAAATCGGAAGGATCGGATAGTATGCAGGTTCGTAAACCAAACGAATATGGAGACTCGTGTAATATGGTTTAACAAAGCCTTTATACTAAAATGAAACCTAACCTAAGTGCTTACGACCCATTACGACCCGTTTAGGTAGTTTATGCTACCTTAACGCGTCGTTCGCGTAGAACGCGTTTGGAACGCCTAACATCGTGACCATAAGGTATAACCTCGGAAGGTTACAGCTATGGTCACCTAATGTGTTTGGTCGGATCCTAATGATCGACCAAATGGGTTGGGTTCGAAAGTATAAGCGATGGTTTAGATCGCTTACCTTACGACCCTATATAAGCACTACACTAAAAGTGACGAGCTAAGCATGTTAGAACATGCTTAACTAAGTTTAGAAAACAGGTTTGGTATCAAAACAAACGGTTTTGATACTCACGAGTAGTTTGGTTACAAAATACACAAGAATGCGTATTTTGGCCGAAACTACGACTCGTCACTGAGCCTAGATAACGTGGTAATCAGTAGGTATAGTCACTACGGACTATAACCATCGTGATCACGCTCACGTTATGAAGTTCCAACGAACTTCGTTTTGACCATAAGCTGGTCAACGCAGAAAGTCAAACAAAGTTTGACTTCAGCACTAGAAAGCGATTAAAAGAACGAAAGAACACTTACGAAGGGTCCCCGAAAGCTAAACTTGATCCAGGAGCTCAGGTATGAAGCAATGGCATCAACTTAGAGCTCTTTGATCAGTTTTGTGGGTTTTAACACAAATGGGGGGGGTATTTATAGGAAAAGCAAGACCATTAGGATCGTTTCTTGAATATCGTGCCACGATCTAATCCGTACACTTGTCAAGATGTTGTGGCATCATATAATGACCCTAACTCCAGAGATTGTGAAAGGGCATTGCCCTTTGGAGTGATTGAAAGGCCAAAATCATCAAAAAAACGAGTTTCTGCATCTGCAGGGCTCACGCAACCCGCGTCAGGATATACACAAAACTCAGGCGGGCCGCCTGGCCTTGTCTGATCAGCACAACTTTCAGAAATGACAGTTTTAGTCCCTGTTGCATATTTAAGCCATTTCCAACACTTCTAAGGCCCGTAAAGCCAACTTTAAGGCCCTAAAATGATGTCTAAACATTGTGGACATGAAACATGCTCAAAAATATGTCGGATGTTGGTTCGTTTGGCCGTACGATCGCGATGTTCGGTTAATTACGACGGAATGCGCATAAGTGCGAAAAACGATCCAAATGACGCGACGAATGGATTTTTCTCATGCCAAGAACTAAGGCATAATATTTTAATGCTTACATAGATTTTTGGATGTCCGGATGTATTCAGAACGTAAGTTATGCGCGAAAGTGCAAACTTGTGCACTTTTTGACACTTTTAGCCCCTGAATGATCCAAAAGTTTGTTTTAGCATACCAAACCCCTCAAAGCCTATTTCTAAGCTATGTAAAGGATATTTATGGTATGTTTAACTTATGGTCATGTTCCGGAATGTTTGTTACAGTTCAAATTGACATACTTTCGCAGTTTCTCAAGTTTAGTCCCTGTAAGCGAATTAACTTGGTTTTGCCATACCAAAGCCTTTAAAACTTATTTCTAAGTTATGTAAAGGTTATTTAAGGTATGTTAAGTATATGATGGTGTTCCAGAGTATTTGTTGCATTAAACTGAGTACGTTTACGCACCAGTTTGCGTATAATTCTCTAGAAAACGTTGTAGAGTTTGAAATTGAACAAGAATTGATATGTGCAAAAGATACACATATTTATACAAGATCCCAAGTATGAAATACAATACTTCATCGGCTTGGTATTTGTTTGATGGTCGCGATGACACAGGTGTCACACGCCTGACACGCCCAGATGCAGAAAATCGTTTTATTGCCTGTTCAGCCCATGTAAACGACATTTATGGCCTTAAAACACTTCCAAGAGCTTCCTAAACAACCCCTAGACATTTAGGGACACTTGTTAGTGATCAAACATCAATGGTAGACCTTGTTGTCAACAATCTATGAAGATATGAACACTATATAAAGCCCATTGTTGCACACTTTGATCATTCATTCATTCCTTCATCTGCTGATCATTTCTGGAGCTCAAGACCTCCTTCTACGCTTCCCTAGTCGTGCATAGGACCTTTGTAAGTATGCTTGACCTTTCCTTATTGAGTTTTCGCTTAGTTTTAGCTTAGAAGTCAAACCGTCGTAATTAACGGTTGACTTAGCGATAAATCATTATTGGTCCAGTGATTAGTCGGATCAAAGGTGGCTATAAGTGGGTAATCATGTGGGCTTTAAACCCTTAAAAGGGCACCCTCTGATTCCCATTCTAACTAGATCAAATGTCGGGTCAAAGTTGTTTATAAAAAGTCAACAGAAGCTAAATTTTCGATTTAACGCATAACTAGCAATGTAGGAGGCGTATGACCTAATTTGTCACTCATATAACTTGGTGATAAGCTTAAGAATTGATCTAAGCTTGTTTGATCCGACAATTTTCTGTTTAGACCTGGTTCGGAACTGAAAGTCGCAAAACTTTGACTTTTACTTTGACTTCAGTTCTGACCCAATTTAGTATGATTTAGATATGCCTTAGGACTCTCTTAGGACCAGGTTACATGATGGTATAACCCTCTGTGGCTGGTTCGTTGTTTGTCCGAGTCGTTTGTACATTTCCGTTATATGCTTAAAAGTTGACCATAATGCCCTTTTGACCTTAAAACGAGAATTTTGGACATGTGAAAGGACAATAACCTTGGTTACTGATTTCTAAACATGTCCCTAAAATTTCATGTCAATCCGAGGTCCAGAATAGGAGTTATGCTAAATAGCGTAATTAATAAAACTTTTGTAATTAAACGGCGCACTTAGCATAAAGCCTATCTAAACCCAAATTTCGACACCAAACCTATTACACACTGATGTAAAATAATATTTTGAGATTTTTAAAGATTTTTAATTATTTTTAACCTGCTCATAACCTACGGTTATGACCTCGATTCGGTAAATACCGAATATACCCTTTTCGGACATAAAATGAGTTCTACATAGTATGTTAACACGAATCCAATTGCTACTGATTTTAAATAATAAATAAAGTATTTTGAACTTTATAACCTGATCAGAAAACTCAGATTTCCTGTTTAACCCGGAAATCGCCTTTATAATCTTTAAAATGACCGAAATACCCCTACGGGGCGTATATTGGGGTTAAACTCGTTTTGGGCAAAATGGAAGATATCCTACTGATATCACAACATATTTAGAGCATATTGACTTAGGAAACCTGTATAAGACTCTTACGGTTACCCGATACGCCTCCTGCGCGTTCGGTTCGGTTTATGTGACTAGTTTGCATAAATTAGCCGAAACGGGTCAAACCTTATCATTTTTATCTCAAAATTCAGAATGTGTTTAGTTTACCCATATTATACAAGTCTCCAAACTTGTCGGGTCTAAATCACATTCCAATCCGGTCTTCGCTTAATCATGCGTTTTGAACCGTAAACCTTTCCTTAAAACTAACCGGTCTAAGTTACGACTTAAATAAGACCCGTTAGGAATCTAATAGGTTAATAAAACCTTCATTCCAGATTGAGAGCCCCAGTAGAAGTACTTGTGCTTGCTGATTAGAATATACGGCTGAGTATAAATTGCTTTTGCTAGCTCAGGTAAATACTTTTAACTTATTTTCCCTATACGGGCTTGGGATACGGTGTTATAATAATACCGCTTGGTCGGGTATTGAATGTTTAGTCATATTGTGATTAAATTATTGAGGTAACCCGCTTTAATCTGTATTGTTTGAAATAAAAGCCTTTAGGGGTTACTGACCATGTCCCGGATATCCCTGACATCATTGTATTATAAAATGGCCACATCTTATCACGAGGTGTAGGCATACCCCTGACAGTGCATAAGGGAAACGGTATCTCACTCTAGGTGGGCCTATACTTGTGGCGTGTCTTTTAATCTTGACTCTGTTTCTACATCGGGCCCTGAACGTACAACGAACATGTAAATCTGTATACAACATTATAAAGATAATTGTCCCAAGTTATAAAAGATATGTTGTGCCTTGTGCATTCAAATCAATTTTATTAAACCTTTTCAAATGAGTCGGTTAATTGTATTTACCAGTGTAAACTGACGTATTTTCCAAAAAGGGTTAAGTGACAGGTACTGAACGTAATTGGCTGGAAGCTCAGGGCGTTAATAAGGAATCTTGCAAGTTCTAGATGCCTAAAGTCTGTTGAACAGTTTTCTTTTATTTGATCCGCCTGTGGATCCTTTACTTTCCGTTGTAATACTTTGACATTATTTTATATTCGGAATGTAATATATTTATCTTTTGCTTCCCCTGTGCATTTATATATTGTGTTGTTTGACTATGATGACATCAATTACGTCACGATACTCCCCACCGGGCCCACCGGTGATACGTGGAAATTCGGGGTGTGACAGATTGGTATTAGAGCCAACATTGAGTGAATTAAACACTAGCCTTTTGTGTTTAATCTCAATGACACAGTAGCACACTCCTTAAAAACTTCTAAGTCTAGACTTAACATAGGAATACTCTAAATTCTAATGTGGAACTTATTGCTTCCAAATTTTTATTGGATACGTCGCCAAGCGAAGAAGCTGTATTTGAATTTCTCCTCATCCAGAGCCTAGAACTGCTGAGCTTCGTACCGCAACTAGGATAAAACGTACATCCAGGGAGAAAACATTCAGAGATAAAGTGAAAACTTCTTATGCTAAAGATCGTATCTATAATAAGTCCTTATAAGGACATGTTTATCTTTTTAATCCCTTCATGGACAACATCTTTCCTTTCAAGTTCCGTTAGGGCAATTACATACTCCTGTTATCATTTCATTTGAATATAATATATCAAATAAATCAAATATTTATCCCTTTTCATAATTGATCTACCAGAATATATATTGAAAAAAAAAATCTTAAAGGGGTAAAGCCTAGCTTGAATGTCATTAAAGACCTAGCTATGATGGAAAAACCTGTTTAAAAGAGATTCAGATTCTTGTTAACATCCGAAAACATGTTAACGCTCCTGACAACAGTAATATGATAAAATTACACTTGTCATCTTTACATTGGGAAATTCCAAACCCTTATCTAGCCTAGTAATTTAGAATCATGGCTTAGATCATCAAATGAAGATGATCATATTATAAACATCCATAAGTGATGAAATGCCTACGGGCCATACTTATTGTCCTAAGGGACAAAATACAGTTGATGTCTTTGACTCTCTGTCAAGAAAAGGTAATGAAACATGTTTAAACCTTAGTGCCTAGACTCTCTGAAGTCATGGCTTATAAATGTAAGACGGTCCTTGTGACTAGGCCTTCTGTGCCACTTTAATATCCTTAATGTTTGATAACTAGGATAAATTATAATGAAGATACTAATTAAATATAACTGACAAATTAACCAATATGGTTCATATTACCATGGTTGATGAATCGTCAAAAATGATGATTCCAAAATACCCTTTGAGTAAAATAATTGTCATTATGTATGTAGCAATCAAGCTACATGGCTGGATCGAATGAGGTCAACAGCCATCCGAGGGAGGATAATGATGCTCCCAGAGTTAATATAACTGGTGCGGAACTGCGGGCATTAATAGATAATGCCGTTACACAAGCTCTCGATAGACAGTATGATGAATCAAGTGATACACACTCTAAGACTCTATCTATGGCTCGTAGTAAGCCCCTTTCAAAATCACACGAGTCAAAGGAAGACGATGTTCGTAACTCGTCAAATCAAAGGAGTGTCCCGTCTAGGCAGGTGGTGCTTTATCAAGAGGCACCAGTTAAGACCTGCTCATATAAATATTTTGTCTCCTACAAGCCCAGAGACTTCCCACGAGAAAAGGGAGCCATCGACTGCATGACGTGGCTCGATGAGATGGACACCGTTGTTGACATCAGTGGATGTGCAGAGCAAGAAATTGTGAAGTTTATTTCACAATCTTTCAAAGGAAGCCCTAGCTTGGTGGAGGTCACTGATCCAAGCTACGGGGAAGACCCCTTTGTACAACATGACTTGGGATCAGTTCGTTGCTCTTATCAAAGAGAATTACTGTCCTCAACTTGAAGTTGAGAAAATAGAGACTGAATTCTTGACATTAGTCATGGAGAACTTAGATTGTCAAGCATACCTTACAAGTTTCAATACTATGTCTCGATTGGTTCCTTACTTAATCACGCCGGAACCAAAGTGTATAGCTCGCTTTATTGGGGGTCTAGCCCCAGAAATAAAGGCAGGTGTGAAAGCATCGAGACCTGCTACGTTCAGGTCAGCGGCCGACCTGTCGCTATCTCTTACACTTGATGTAGTCAGAAACAAGGCAGCTAGAGCCTCAAAGGATGGAAAACGAAAAAGGGAGGATGAGGATTCTTATCGCTCCGGTAAGAAGACAAAGAGAAACTCTGAGGATAAGAAGAGTTCCTGGTTTAAGAGAAACAGCCAGCAGTCGGGTGAGAAGACGAGGTGCGAAACCTGTAAGAAATACCACCTCGGGAAATGCAGATTTGAATCTCAGCCTCTACCTTGTGGGATTTTCAAGTCTAAGGAACATCAAACCTTGGAATACAAGGAGTTGAAGGACGCAACCTGCTACGGTTGCAACGAGAAGGGGCATATCAAGACTAACTACCCTAGAAATCCGAAGAAGCCCGAAGAGGCCAAGAGAACAAACGTACGACTCTTCAGGTTGAACGCCCAGGAGATGGTGCGGTATGATAAATATATAGCAGGTACCTTTCCATATTAAGCAGTTATGCAGAAATTAGTTGCTACTGGCATATATAATTCTATAATGAATAATAATTGTTGAGAACTGTTGTCTCTGCCTGTTTAGGACTCCGGTCATTTAATTCGAGATGGAAATTTGCCGATGATACTTAAGAAAACGCTCCAACAAATCTAAGATTGATATTTGTATCTATTAGGAATTACTCTTTTCTGATACCCCGATGACAAGCTTTCAAGCTATCCAAAATTCATCAATATAATAAAGACAGATGTGACATTGTGATCCCCTGTCAAAAAGATGATGGATTAGGTCCAAACCTTAAATGCCATTGATGGTCTTTCGTGACCTAGGCTAAACATAATGAATATATATTAAATAACATTCATTAAGAATGTTAGTACTATATTAGCCTGTATGGTCTATAGATACCATGGTTAGTATATGTTGATGCCATCAGGATGAAGAATAGCATTTGTTGGATTGCAACTAAGGAAATGTTTTATTGATGTTAGGAATCAATATTGATTATGGCAAACTCAGATAAGACAGCGGTTGATCGTGTTATGAATGATGCGACACATGCCAATGATACTACGATTGTGAGCCTTAGAATTTCCGAAGATGTTCTTCAAACTATGATAAACGCAGTTGTTGGGAAGGCTGTGAAGGATGCTGTGAAAAAGTTCAAGGAGCCCCATGCTACTCGCTCTAAATTTTATCTAGGACCACATTTCCTTACTCATAAGGAGGACCTTGTTCATAGCTCAAATGCAAAAGATAAGCTAAAAAGGAAAAGGGAGGAAAATAACTCCCAGAGCTCTATAAAGAAGAACAAACAAAAGTCCAACCAGAAACCACTATGCAAGACCTGTAAGAAACACCATTATGGAAAGTGCAGGTTCGAACCAAAATCCCAATCACAACCAAGGGCTTGTGGGATCTGCAAATCAGGGGAACATAATTGGACTGCAAGGACATGGAGAATGCAGTCTGCTTCGGCTGTAATGAGAAAGGCCACATCAAGACCACGTGCCCTAAATATGTCAAAGGAAATGCGGCTAAAGAAGGAAAGCCTAAGAATGAAAGCGCCTAAATACCTGAGCTAGTTCATAAATAATGGCGTCAGGTACATTCCCTAACTTTTTATCAGAAATTTAAATGCTAAGAGTTTTTATTTTGGTTCGGATACCAATAAATCCTTCATAAACGATAGGTATAGCAAGCTTTTAAAAACGTTTCATAAAAACCCTATATATTAAGCGTAAGGTAAAACCTACGGGTAGAAAATTCACAGGAACTATTCCTTCTATTCCTGTCAGAAATCTTCAATCATAAAGTCCTAATGTACTCTCTCTCCAAATAAAGTACAACATCCTATAAAATTCATATCCCTTTGATCTCCATTGATTTCGAATACCAAATGGTATGACGAAAGCGCCATATGAGGATTTGTGTATCCTAATATGTTCCATAGATTGCTTCCATGCCTGATCAGTATGGGGGTTTAATGCATGGAACCGCAAGGATATTCAAATAATCATATGGTACCAAAGTCAACCAGTAGTATTCAAAGAGGATATCTATAAAATGGAAATTTTTTTTTCAAGTAAGTGTCTTTGATTAAATTTGTGGACTCGTACATGAGTCACTCATTGGACACAAGCAAGGATGGATGAACTGGAGCCTGAGATTCGGAAAATCTCTGTAATCTCCTCGTGCCTTGATTATCTTCTCCTGAGACTACCCTGTTTACCTCCCGAGAGGCGAGTAGAGTTGAGATTTATATCCCATTTAGGGTTGCATCATTATTATGAAATCTCCAAGACAGCTAGTACCATTATTGGAAAGGGTCGAAAACCCTGATAAAGTAAGTTTTGAAATAGAGGATTCATATAGCCTAACTTAATATTCCGAGAGTTCGGTATAATTAATTAAGTAAAACGGTTCATTCTGCTTATGCATTATTACCGCACCCCTAAATAGGCATTGATCAGGAAATTCCATCAACTGCCCAGGATCGTTGATTTGTTCGACTAATGAAAAGGATTAGCTATTCCCTGAAATTAATTAAGCAGTGGTTGGAATAACCATCTCACCTTAAGATAAGCTTTCTATAATGATTGATATATAAGCATCAAGGCTGCTCCTTTGGAGACCTTGTATAGGTAGAATGTTAAACATCTATTGTTGGGACAAAAGATTGGTAAGCTCAATATTCAGGATCGGAAAGTTGCATTGGAAACAACAAATAAGATCATACAAATCCCTAATCATCTGTAAGAAGCCAATATTCGGCAGAAAATCAAGGATTACGGAAAATAGCGAACCTCCTAGATTCTTGGTAAGGAATAAGGTTCAACAAGAGATATCACCCAGGAAAGGTGTGCAAAATTGTTAAATTTTCAGGCTAGTTAAGCCCTGAATATATATAGAATCATTCGAAGGAAATCGAATGTATCAAGATCAAGTAGCTTATAAGCTAAAACCTATTTAAGAAGCTTGGCGGAGCTCGCAATATACTACACACTAGTGACTAAAGGATGTATTTCACCAATAAGTCAGGAAACACTATCACACAATGATATGCAAATTTATGATGTGATAAGCATCCTGTGTCGATTAAGGATCGACAGGATTAGAAGCCCCAAAAAGATACATGTACATATTGTAAAGGTCAATTGGAGTACCTTAGAGGCTCAAAGGTATTGGGGAAGATTAAGCCCAATATAAGACAGAAAAAAATACTTCCTTTACATTAACAAATCTCGAGGTTGAGATTTCTTTTAAGGGGGTGAGGATGTAACACCTCGAAAACTTGCGTCCTATAATGTATTGACACGTGTCATAAGCTTGAACGAGTCAATGAATACTATAGAGGGACTAAAGTTGACAAACATAGAAAGTATGTGAATTCAAGGGTTCAAAATGTCAATAATGGATAAATATGCCCTACAATATCCCTATATGATGTTTATACCCTTAAACGAATGATTCATGGATCATACGAAGCTAATTGTGAAAGAAAGTGAGAAATTACAAACTACAGGGGTTAAATGTGTCAACATGTTTAAGTTATACCTCTGAGTGACCTTTTAGCAAACCCGAAGCTTTGTAAGGGTAAATTATGCTCACTAGAATGCACGGTAAGAATCTCATAAAGTTTCATTACCGTATGAGAAAGTTATGATCAAATTCGTATGCGAGGGGTTAAAAGCGTCAACATCAAAAGTTAAGACTTTTTCGGGCAATAACAAGGTAAACCAGGACTTAACATGATGGGTAAAAGTCTAGGGGCCCTTGTAGGTAATTTGGAAGGGGTCAAAGTGCAAGAGATAAGTTAAGTTGACTTTTCGAAGAACCAGGAGCCAAGCATGCAATTAATGAAAAGATTTGGAATCAGATCCGAAGGCTCACGCGGGCCGCGTAAAGCCAAGCAGGACCCTTACGCGGGTCGCCTGACACGCCCAGATGCAGAAAATCGTTTTGTTGCCTGTTCAGCCCATGTAAATGACATTTATGGCCTTAAAACACTTCCAAGAGCTGCCTAAACAACCCATAGACATTTAGGGACACTTGTTAGTGATCAAACATCAATGGTAGACCTTGTTGTCAACAATCTATGAAGATATGAACACTATATAAAGCCCATTGTTGCACACTTTGATCATTCATTCATTCCTTCATCTGCTGATCATTTCTGGAGCTCAAGACCTCCTTCTAAGCTTCCCTAGTCGTGCATAGGACCTTTGTAAGTATGCTTGACCTTTCCTTATTGAGTTTTCGCTTAGTTTTAGCTTAGAAGTCAAACCGTCGTAATTAACGGTTGACTTAGCGATAAATCATTATTGGTCCAGTGATTAGTCGGATCAAAGGTGGCTATAAGTGGGTAATCATGTGGGCTTTAAACCCTTAAAAGGGCACCCTCTGATTCCCATTCTAACTAGATCAAATGTCGGGTCAAAGTTGTTTATAAAAAGTCAACAGAAGCTAAATTTTCGATTTAACGCACAAGTAGCAATGTAGGAGGCGTATGACCTATTTGTCACTCATATAACTTGGTGATAAGCTTAAGAACTGATCTAAGCTTGTTTGATCCGACAATTTTCTGTTTAGACCCGGTTCGGAACTGAAAGTCGCAAAACTTTGACTTTTACTTTGACTTCAGTTCTGACCCAATTTAGTATGATTTAGATATGCCTTAGGACTCTCTTAGGACCAGGTTACATGATGGTATAACCCTCTGTGGCTGGTTCGTTGTTTGTCCGAGTCGTTTGTACATTTCCGTTATATGCTTAAAAGTTGACCATAATGCCCTTTTGACCTTAAAACGAGAATTTTGGACATGTGAAAGGACAATAACCTTGGTTACTAATTTCTAAACATGTCCCTAAAATTTCATGTCAATCCGAGGTCCAGAATAGGAGTTATGCTAAATAGCGCAATTAAGAAAACTTTTGTAATTAAACGGCGCACTTAGCATAAAGCCTATCTAAACCCAAATTTCGAAACCAAACCTTTTACACACTGATGTAAAATAATATTTTGAGATTTTTAAAGATTTTTAATTATTTTTAACCTGCTCATAACCTACGGTTATGACCTCGATTCGGTAAATACCGAATATACCCTTTTCGGACATAAAATGAGTTCTACATAGTATGTTAACACGAATCCAATTGCTACTGATTTTAAATAATAAATAAAGTATTTTGAACTTTATAACCTGATCAGAAAACTCAGATTTTCTGTTTAACACGAATCACTTTTATAATCCAATTGCTACTGATTTTAAATAATAAATAAAGTACTTTTCTTAGCACACTTTTCTTAGCCTCATCCAACACTTCTTCATCATTCTCAGGTACATCTCCATCGCTTCTGCATCTTCCTCGTATTTCTATGGATGGTCCTTCATCTTTCTTCATTGCATCCATTGCTATAGCCTTGTAAATGCACCTCAGGACGATAAATGCAGAAAGTGACTTCTCGAAGACTCGATGAAGTTTGCAGATCCCGCATATATCAAGGGGGTCTGTAAATGCATCTAATATTGATAAATGCTAGACGCTGAATCTTCAAGGACTGAAATTACAATTTGGTGAAAGTTATAGTTTAAATTCGGACATATGTTTGTTCCTATTGTCCGAATTTGTTATTCATGGTTTATAGGAACTTATAAGTTCTCAGAGTTTTCCGAATTTGTGAGAGTATGTCAGAACTTATAAGTTCTCAATAGTGTCTGAATTTAGAGGATTAGCTTCTCAGTACTTGTAATTCTAGCCCCATAGTCCGAATTTGTAGTTCTTGTTATGTGTCAGTACTTATTTGTTAAGTACTGACTAGGTGTGACACCTGTGTCACTTCAACCATCAAACAAATACCAAACCAATGAAATATTGTATTTCATGCTTGGGATTGGTATAAATATGTGCATCGTTTGCACATATCAATTCTTGTTCGATTTCAAGCTTTAAATCGCTTTCTGGAAGGTTATACGCGCACGGATGCGTAAATATAACCAGTTTAATGCAATGAACAATCCGGAATAGTGACATAGGCTTAACATACCTTAAATAACCTTTACATAACTTAGAAATAAGTTTTGGATGGTTTGGTGTGTTGAAGTCAAGTTTGTTCGATCGTAGGGACTAATTGTGTCAAACTGTGAAACTATACCGATTTGTATAGTAACGAACATTCTGGAACTTGATCATAAGTTAAACATACCCTAAATATCCTTTACATAGCTTAGTAATAGGCTTTGAGGGGTTCGGTATGCTAAAATAAACTTTATTGATCAATAGGGACTAAAAGCGTCAAAAAGTGCACAAGTTTGCATTTTCGCGCATATCTTACGTTCCAAATATATCAGGACATCCAAAAATTTATGTAAGCATTAAAATATTTTATTTTAGTGTTTGGCATGATAAAATTTCATTCATCGCTTAATTTGGATCGTTTTTGCGTTCGTTACGACTTCCGTCGTAATTAAGCGAACAACGCAACCGTACGGCCAAACGAACCGACATCCGAGATATTTTTGAGCATGTTTTGAGTTCCCTATACTTTAACATCAGTTTAGAGCCTTGAAATGGCGTTAACGGGGCTTAAACGTGTCAAAAACACCTCAAAATGCATGTTTCTCAACTTCAGGGACCATTCTGTCTTTTCTGAATAGTAGGGCCAGGAGGGCCGCGTAAGACCTTATGGGCTCCTTACGTGAGGCGCGTGGACAGCCCAGATCAGCAGAAAGTTGAGAACAGCTTGCTTCAGTTGTTTCCTGGGTTTGCAAGTGGTTTTGGCAATCTATGGGCTTGTTTTAGGTGCCCAAGGTATTCTAAAACAGGGGGTGCATGTGTACGGCCTAGATCGAAGCACGGTTTTCGATGAACGATCTTAACGGTTCTAGAAATCCTATAAATACCCCCACATTCATTCTCAAAACCCACATTTGAATCTGATTTTGGCCCTCTAAGTTGAAGCATACACTTCATACCTGAGGGTAAATCGGATCAAATCTTGCTGGGACCCTTTGTAAGTATTCATTTGTACTTTTTATTCTTTTTATTCGTTTTTCGCTTAAAATACAAAACTACGTTTGACTTTCTGCATTAACCAGTTTATGGTCAATGCGAAGTTCATTTGAACTTCATAACGTGAGCGTAATCACGATGGTTATAGTCCCTAGTGACTATACCTACTAATTACCACGTTATCTAGGCTCAGTGATGAGTCGTAGTTTCGGCCAAAATGCGTATTCTCGTGTATTTTGTAACCAAACTACTGTTAGGTATCAAAACCGTTTGTTTTGATACCAAACCTGTTTTCTAACTTAACTAAACATGTTTTAGCATGTTTAGCTTGTCACCTTAGGTTTAGTGCTTATATAGAGTCGTAAGTCAAGCGGTCTAATCAACCGCTTAGACTTACGAACTAGACCCGTTCGGTCGATCTTTAGGATCCAACCAAACACATTAGGTGACCATAGTTGTATAGGGAATAACCTTCCGAGGTTATACCTTATGGTCACTTCGTTTAGTTAGTCGTATGATAGGTAGTCTATATGCCTTAGGAAAATTACCAAAATACCCTTTTGTATGTATAATTGATATTTAAGCATACGTAACCCAAACTTTTGTCACTTAACTGATTATGCAACATAATTAAACATGTTTAGGTATATAATACTTGTCATAGGACTAGTTAGGCGGTCCGAACGTGTTTTACGCGAACGACACATTAAAGTAGCGTATGCTACCTAAATGGGTCGTAATGGGTCGTAAGCACTTAGGTTAGGTTTCCTTTTAGTATGTAGGCCTTGTTAAACCATATCATATGAGATCCCACAATCATTTGGTTTATGAGACCTCATCGAATCCAATCCTCCGATTTGGGTCGGGTTTATTTACGTAGTTACCTATATTAGCTGCCGTTTGATTTCCGTGCTCCCTCTAGCTTTGCTTGGTTGTTGTTCAGGACTTCTAAGCATTCTCAAGTGAGTACATAGTTCCCTCTTTTACTGTTTTCAAATGTTTTGGGGTGAAGCATGTGTACCTATCTGTTATTTTCATGATTTCAAAGTATAATTGATTATACATGTTAATACTTATCTTTTGACAAACTGGATGATTATTTATGGTTTAAACACTAATTTTTCAAAGATATTAAAATTAATTGTTGGAATAGTACTTATTTTTGTTCACCAGACCGGTTGGTAGTATGATATAGCGCTATAGGATTTGACACCCCATTCTTGTTGTCATGGAATGTCTGAAACCAATTTATTTTTCTCCATCCAAATAGGGATTGCCTTTGTGGTATTCCTATAGTCTCAAAGGTGTATTTTGATGCACTAGGTCTGAATGAATTCTTAAATCACATTATCTTTTGTATATTTAGTTATACTCCCAAAAGTATAGTTTGATATGCTCCCATATGTGATATTTTACAAAACCAACATATATTTTGTTAATCATTAAAACATAGTTTGATATGTTATTTATAAGACCAAAACATAGTTTAGTATGTTATTTATAAATCCAAAGTATACTTTTGATATACTACTGAAAATTATTATTTTTAACAGTTAAAGTATATTTAATATACTATTTGTTTAACAATTGGGTTTTAGTTAGTGTTTAGATAACGGGACGGGTGTAATGTGATGAAAACATGGTAGATACGCCGCTGGTACTTCTTATATATAAGTGTTTTCATCACATTGCATACCGTGGTGTTATTTAGTACACTTGGGTTAACGATTTTGGAACTGAAATATATTTTAATATATTACTTATTCGACTTTCTTAAAACCAAAGTATATTCTTATATACACTATAAACCTTTTTATCAAAATATTGTTTTTCAAATGATATATATATTTTATACAAACTCATTTTTACCTAATTATCTATTTACACGTCTTTCTTTTATATCATCCGTTTTCTTATCGATTTTTATATGGTTTACAAAACAAAAACATTTTTACAAGGATCATGACTAACTTTTCTTAAACATTTTCTTTAAACTTATAAGTCATGAATCCTAATTACAATAAAACCTATGTATCTCACAGGCATTTTTATGCTGACGTACCTATATTTACACATGTTTCAGGTGCTGCTTTGTGATGGTTGTTGATACATGCTATACATAGGATGGACTCGTGCCTTAGCGACTTTAAAATTTGAAAGATAATAGTTGTATTTATTTGATTGTATTTAAAACAATGAGTTCATTAATTCAATAAAACGAAATTATTTATTCCATGGTTGTGAAACAATGATTCTGTTACAACACTCCCCGATGTTTCCGCCACGTTTTGTTGTTTTACGTGGTCGGGGTGTGACAGAAAAGTTGGTATCAGAGCCAATGGTTATAGGGAATTAGGTTATTAGTAATGCTTTGACCTAGAGTATAACCTTCCTAGGACCCTAACACAAGTTATCTTGTGTTTAGTTTTAAAACAATACCGTCACTTATCCTTAGGTGACAATCATAATAAGAACAGAAATCTTGAATCTGCTTTGAAAACTAATCATTTGTTCTAGGATGATTGATTACTACGTTTTGAACCCTCTAAGTTTTCAAAATCTCGTCAAAGTTTGGTCTAAATAATGTGAACACGTGCAAACTGGAAGGGTGGGTGCCTGTACCCTGGGTCTTCTGTCTAAGGCTAGAGTGTTCGTACAAATCCGCAGTATCGGACCAGTTACTATTACCTGGGAACTCTTGGGGTGAGTGTCACTTATAGGCGAGCATGTCTTCGCGATACATTATATTGACCCATTTACTTTGATTAGTCACTGTCTCGTTTGTTTGCCTTAGGTAACAAACAAATGATCGCAATTTTATGCATTGTCATTCTGTTTTCATTTCCCTTGTTTCCTCCCATGTCTTCCATTTTCTTCAGGATGCCTCTTCATCGCAACAATAATGTCCGAACTAGTGTAACATTTGTGCTTGTAATCATTGTGAACAGTTCAGTTATTAATAAAACAATGTTATTTGATCCCAATATTTGTTTGGTTGTGTTTTACATTTTTCATGTTTTGACTTTTGTTCAATTTTAGACTCTACATCGCTTTCTGGAGAGTTATACGCTAACTGGTGCTTAAACGTACTCAGTTTAACGCGACAAATACTCCGGAACATCAACATATACTCAACATACCTTAAATAACCTTTACATAACTTAGAAATAAGTTTTGAAGGTTTTGGTATAGCAAAAACAAGTTAATTCGCTTACAGGGACTAAACTTGACAAACTGCGAAAGTATGCCAATTTGAACTGTAACAAACATTCCGGAACATGTCCATAAGTTAAACATACCATAAATATCCTTTACATAGCTTAGAAATAGGCTTTGAGGGGTTTGGTATGCTAAAACAAACTTTTGGATCATTCAGGGGCTAAAAGTGTCAAAAAGTGCACAAGTTTGCACTTTCGCGCATAACTTACGTTCTAAATACATCTGGACATCCAAAAATTTATGTAAGCATCCTAGTATTATGCGTTAGTGTTTGGCATGAGAAAAATCCATTCGTCGCGCAATTTGGATCGTCTTTCGCGCTTATGCGCATTCCGTCGTAATTAACCAAACATTGCGACCGTACGGCCAAACGAACCGACATCCGACATAATTTTGAGCACATTTTAAGTTCCCTATACTTTAACTTCATTTTAGAGCTTTAAAATGGGGTTAACGGGGCTTAAAAGTACCAAAAACGCATCAAAAACCAAGTTTTGGTGCTGCAGGGACTAAAATGGTAAATCTGCCAAACTAGGGGCTTACGGACCGTAAGCCAAAGCCCATACGGTCCGTAAGGGGTCCCCAGTACAGCAGAACCCACATTTAATGCTTATTGGCTCTTCAGATCGCGAAAGGTCCGATTGCCTTTTCACCCAATGAAAGGCCAAGGGCCATATTCAGTGAATCTAGTTAGGTAACACATGTACGCACAAGATCGTGGCACGATCTTCGATAAAACGATCCTAATGGTTCCACTTTTCCTATAAATACCCCCCCCCTTTGTTCCAAAAACCCACAAAATCAGATCTTAAGGCTCTAAGTTGGAACCATTGTTTCATACCTGAGCTATTTGATCTAGATTAGCACTCGGGGACCCTCCGTAAGTCTTCTTTCGTTCTTTTATTCGCTTTTCGAGTCCGAAAGTCGACGTTTTGTTGACTTTCTGCATTGACCAGTTTATGGTCAATGCGAATTTCATTAGAACTTCATAACGTGAGCGTGATCACGATGGTTATAGTCCGTAGTGACTATACCTACTGATCACCACGTTATCTAGGCTCAGTGACGAGTCGTAGTTTCGGCCAAAATGTGCATTTCTTGCATATTTTGTAACCAAACTACTCGTGGGCATCAAAGCCGTTTGTTTTGATGTCAAACCTGTTTTCAAACTTAGTTAAGCATGTTCTAACATGCTTAGCTCGTCACTTTTAGTTTAGTGCTTATATAGGGTCGTAAGGTAAGCGATCTAAACCATCGCTTATACTTTCGAACCCGGCCTATTTGGTTGATCGTTAGGATCCGACCAAACACATTAGGTGACCATAGCTATAACCCTCCGAGGTTATACCTTGTGGTCACGATGTTAGACGTTCCAGACGCGTTCTACGCGAACGACGCGTTAGGGTAGCCTAAGCTACCTAAACAAGTCGTAATGGACCGTAAGCACTTAGGTTAAGTTTCATTTTAGTATGTAGGCTTTGTTAAACCATATTACACGAGTCTCCATACTCGTTTGGTTTACGAACCCGCATACTATCCGATCCTTCCGATTTGGTCCGGTATATTAACATAGCTACCTATTAGGTGCCGTTTGATATCCCGTGATCTTTAGCATTATCTGGTTATATTACAAGAAAGTCAAAGCAATCTCAGGTGAGTACATTGAACCCCTCTTTTACTGTTTTCCAAACTGTTTTGGGGTGAAACACATGTGCCTATCTGTTACATTCATGCTTTCCATGTTTTCACATCATATGCCTGCTATGTTGCTAGTACATTATAGTACACGATTTTATTACATTTTATGCTATGTATGCCCATTGTGTGCGTACTTAGTGCATTGATTTACATGAACATTACTGCTGCATATGTTTACTCAGCATATGGGCACATTGATTTACATGAACATTTCTGCTGCATATGTTTACTCAGCATATGGGCACATTGATTTACATGAACATTTCTGCTGCATATGTTTACCCAGCATATGGGCACATTGATTTACATGAACATTTCTGCTTCGTATGTTTACTTAGCATACTTAGTACAATTGTTTACATCACATGCCTTCATTTTGTTATGACATTTGGTTTGTTTAACATGGGACAATACATTCATTAACATTAGCTACGCCGTTCGTTAGTAGGTAGTGGTACCATGGGAATTGATAACTCCCATTCCTGAAGTCCTGGGTTTGATAGGACTGGAAGGAATGACCGAATTCGATATACATAACTTAGATAAACCTTTAATTTGTTTAAGGGTTTATCGCCACAGTCTCAAGGCTTGGATGTATGCATAGTTTACAATACCGCATAGATGTTAATATCAATAGAGCATGCATTTTTCCACAGAACATAATGTTGATTTAAACCACGTGTTACTTCAACAACTTGTTTTGTGCATTTTACATATGGTTTAAGTTGATACATTTCGCTTTCCATACACGATACATTTTGGGATTCACATTACATGATTTACATTGAACATAAACACGTTGACATTGACATACAGATTGGGTGGTTTTCATTGCACATAAACATTTAACATGGTTTACACAATAACACTTGACATTTGGTTTATACATGAACAATTTACATGGTGGATTGGTTTGGGTAAATGGTTTGAGTAACGTGGAGTATGTAATATGATGCAAACATGGTGGATACGCCGCTGGTACTTCCTATATATAAATGTTTGTATAATATTACGTATCTTAACGTTATCTAAATCATTTCAGTTTAGACATATAACATTTATACCAATAACATACCTTTCATAAAACATTGTCTTACAAAACAACTTATTATATTCAACTCATTTTACTTGGTTACTCGTTTAACCTTGCACTTATCTATATATATCATTTGATGTTATCGTTTTTCAAATGGTTTACAAAGCAAAACAAATTACAAGGTTCATGACTGACTGTTTTTAAACATTTCTTTAAACTCAAGTCATGAATCCCATTTTCACAAAACCTATGTATCTCACAGGCATTTTTATGCTGACGTACCTACTTTCACATGTGTTTTCAAGAGCTATTCCATAGGATGATGATCATGACAATAGGGCGGACCTGTGCCTTAGAGAATAAAAATGAAGATAGAATTAGTTTAATTATGTTCTGAACTCTTTGTTTTCCTGTTTGAAACGATGTAGTACTCATGTTTATAAATAAAATACAGCTTTGTATGCCATGGTCATGAAACAATTTAATTCTGTCCACAACACTCCCCGGCGTTTCCGCCGCGGTTGCATGTTATACGCGGCCGGGGTGTGACAGAAGAGTTGGTATCAGAGCCATTGGTTATAGGGAATTAGGTTATTAGTAATGCTTTGACCTAGACTATAACTTTCTAGGACCCTAACACAAGTTATCTTGTGTTTAGAGTTTAAAACATGCACATCACCTATCCTTAGGTGATAACCACAACGGGAACTTCGGTTCCGAATCCGCTTTGAAAATTAATCATCTGTTCTAGGATGATTGATTACTAGGTTTTGAACCCTCTGTTATAAGGTTTTGAACCCTCTGTTATATGGTTTTGAACCCTTTGGATTCTCAAAAATCTCGTCAAAGTTTTGGGTTTATAGTGTGAACACGTGCGAACTGGAAGAGTGAATGCCTATACCCTGGGTTTTCTGTCTAAGGCTAGAGTGTTCGTACAAATCCACATAATCGGACCAGTCACTCTTACCTGGGAACTCTTGGGGTGAGTGTTCACTTATAGGCGAGCATGTCTTCGCGATACACTAATTCTGACCCATTTACTTTGACTAGACATTTCATGTCGCTTGTTTGCTTTACGATGCATAACCGCCATCTTTGCTTTTGATAATATTGCTTCATCTCATCCTCTTCATCCAATCATCTCACTCGTTTCATTTCATGTTTTTCTCTTCTAGAATGCCTCCTCGACGCGACAACCAGATAGCTACTGCCGAGCTGGCGGAGATTATTGCGCAGCAAATGGCTGCTCAATCCCAAATCTCTTCGCTCAATGGAACCAAGCCAACAACAACAACAATGGTACATGCAAATACAAGGATTTTAACTCGGCTAAGCCACTCAAGTTTAGTGGTTCTGAGGGAGCAACTGGGCTTCTTCAGTGGTTCGAGAGCACCGAGAACACTTTTCGCCACGTGCAGTGTCCGGATAATCGCAAGGTCGAGTTTTCTTCAAGCGTGTTTCAGAAGAGGGCTCTTACATGGTGGAATGGGGTTATGAGAGATCAAGGTGCAGAAGTTGCTCTAGCTCAGACATGGGCTGAACTGAGAGCTCTTATGATGAGGGAGTTTTGTCCTCATCATGAACAACGAGCGTTGGAAAAAGAATTTGATGTTCTGAAGCAAGATAGTGGCGAGCACAGGGCTTATACGGATAGGTTTGAGGAGTTAAGTCTGCTTTGCCCAACTATGGTTACCCCACTCGATAAGGCCATCGAAAGGTATATCGACGGCCTACCTGACTCAGTACAAGACATCCTTACTGGTAGCAACCCTACCACACTCCGTCAGGCAATCGAGTTATCAGCGACACTGACTGAGTCGCAGATTCGAAAGAATAAGCTACACAGGAAGGGTGACAAGGGCAAGAAACAGTCGGCTGACAAGGAAGATAGCAAGAAAGGTCAAAACAAGAATGGAAAGGAGTCTGGTTCATCAAAAAGGGCAAAGAAGCGTAAGGCTTCCCAAAACTATGCTGTCACTGCCCAAGCTAACCAGGCAGCTCCCAACCAGCCTCCAGCAAAGAAGCCCTATTCAGGAAGTGCACCTTTGTGCAATCAATGCAACAGCCACCATCAGCCGCAGTATCAGTGCCGTTTCTGTACTAACTGTGGAAAGTCGGGTCATCTTGCCGATGTTTGTCGGTTTGCTCAGAATCGCGCAATTCAGAACCCTGCTCAACAAGTTGTTCAGCAACAGGGTCAGGCTGCACGACCAAACTACCCACCAGGTGCTTGTTATAACTGTGGGGATCTGACCCACTACAGAAATCGGTGTCCAAGACTAGTCAACTAGAACCAGAATGCAAACCAGAATCAGGCACAGGCTCGAGGTCGAGTCTTTAACATGAATGCACAAGAAGCACAAGCTGACAACGAGGTGGTGAACGGTACGTTCTTTATTAATAATCAGCCAGCATCTGTTCTTTTTTATTCGGGTGCCGACAAGAGTTTTGTGTCATTGTCTTTTGAGACAATGCTTCGCGTGTCTAGAACGAAACTAGGTAAACCTTTGACAGTAGAGGTTGCCAGTGGAGAACCCATTGTTCTTAATTCTGTTCTACGCAACTGCCAGTTGAACCTTAACGATCATGTTTTTCCTATTGACCTCACGCCAATGCAACTTGGAAGCTTTGACGTTATCGTGGGAATGGATTGGTTATCTAAGCATCATGCAGAAATAGTTGGTTCTGAGAAGATTGTTCGTATACCGCTGTCGACAGGCGAGATCCTACAGGTTCGTGGTGAGAAGTCTGCCGGTGGTCTCAGACTTATGTCTTGTTTTAAAGCACGGAAGTATCTTCGGAAGAACTATGTGGCTTTCTTAGCACATGTTACAGCAGATAAAGGCAAGGGTAAGACTATTTCAGATATTCCTGTCGTTCGGGATTATTCTGAAGTTTTCCCTGAAGAGTTACCTGGTCTACCTCTAGCACGCCAAGTCGAGTTCCGTATTGTTCTCGTACCTGGTGCAAATCCCATTGCCAGAGCTCCATACCCTCTTGCACCGTCCGAGATGCAAGAGTTGTCTAAGCAGCTTCAGGAGCTCTCCGACAAAGGTTTTATCCGTCCTAGCTTTTCACCTTGGGGTGCTCCCGTTCTTTTTGTAAAGAAGAAGGATGGATCTTTTAGGATGTGTATCGATTATCGTGAGCTTAACAAGCTTACCATCAAGAATCGATATCCCCTACCTCGCATTGATGATCTCTTTGATCAATTGCAAGGCGCTTCTTATTTTTCAAAGATCGATCTACGATCTGGATATCATCAGCTTCGTGTACATGAAGAAGACATTCCCAAGACAGCGTTCCGTACTCGTTATGGACATTATGAGTTCACAGTCATGCCATTCGGTTTGACTAATGCTCCTGCTGTTTTCATGGACTTGATGAATAGGGACTGCAAGCCTTATTTGGATAAGTTCATCATCGTTTTCATTGATGACATCTTGATTTATTCTAAGACGCAAGCTGATCATGAGCAACATCTACGTCTTACATTGGAACTCCTAAAGAAAGAGCAGCTTTTCGCCAAATTCTCCAAATGTGAATTTTGGCTTAAAGAGGTTCAATTCTTGGGACACATTGTCAACGAACAAGGTATTCATGTAGATCCCTCCAAGATCAGTGCCATTAAGGATTGGGATACGCCTACTACTCCTACTGAAGTTCGTTCTTTTCTTGGTCTAGCGGGTTATTACCGCCGCTTCATTGAGAACTTCTCAAAGATTGCAGTTCCTCTAACTGCTCTAACTCAGAAGAACAAGCCATTTGATTGGGGAGTCAAACAAGAGGAAGCATTTCTAACTTTGAAACAAAAGCTTTGCGACGCGCCTGTCCTAACATTGCCTGAGGGCAATGATGATTTCGTCGTTTATTGCGACGCATCTAAATTAGGTCTTGGCTGCGTCCTGATGCAAAGAAACAAAGTCATAGCATACGCATCAAGGCAGTTGAAGATACATGAGAAAAACTACACCACTCATGATCTTGAGTTGGGTGTAGTTGTCTTCGCTCTTAAGATCTGGAGACACTATTTGTACGGTACAAAATGTGTGGTTTTCACTGACCACAAAAGTCTTCAACATATCTTCAATCAAAAGGAACTCAACATGAGGCAAAGACGTTGGGTTGAACTTCTAAACGACTATGACTGCGAAATTCGCTACCATCCCGGTAAGGCGAATGTCGTAGCCGATGCATTGAGTCGCAAGGAACGTACTAAGCTTCATTGTGTACGTGTCCAATCTGTTATTCAAACCGATATCCAAGCTCATATTTCTCAGGCTCAACAAGCTTGTGTTTCACAAGGTTTGATGGATAAGGAATTTCCTTGTCACATAACACCTGCTCTTGAACTGAAGGACAATGGATCATATTACTTCATGGACCGTTTGTGGGTCCTGAGCCAAGATAATCTTCGTACCCTGCTTATGGATGAAGCCCATAAGTCTCGTTATTCTGTTCATCCTGGCTCAGATAAAATGTATAAGGATCTTCGTATACAGTATTGGTGGCCTGGTATGAAGAAAGACATTGCCTTATACGTATCCAAATGCCGTACTTGTCTTAAGGTTAAGGCTGAACATCAGCGTCCTTCCGGATTATTGGAGCAACCAGAGATCCTAGTTTGGAAATGGGAAAACATTACTATGGATCTCATTACTAAACTCCCGCGCCCAAAGAAAGGTCACGATGCCATCTGGGTAGTCGTTGATCGTCTTACCAAGTCAGCGCATTTCTTGCCAATCCGTGAGGATTTCTCTGCTGACAAACTTGCTCAAATCTACGTGGATGAAATTGTAGCTCGACATGGTGTTCCTTTGAACATCATTTCTGACAGAGATGCTCGTTTCACTTCTCATTTTTGGAGAACCATGCAATCTGCTATGGTGTCTCAACTCAATTTGAGCACAGCTTATCATCCGCAAACGGATGGTCAATCTGAAAGAACAATCCAGACACTGGAGGATATGCTTAGAGCTTGTGTGATCGATTTTAGTGGTAGTTGGGATTCACATCTTCTATTGATTGAATTCTCCTACAACAACAGTTATCACTCCAGCATCAACATGGCTCCTTTTGAGGCTCTCTATGGTCGAAAATGTCGTTCACCAGTCTGCTGGAATGAGATTGGCGAGGCTCAACTTACTGGACCTGCCCTCATTTTAGAGACAACAGATAAGGTTAAGAAAGTTCGTGATAACCTTCAGATAGCTAGAAGCCGTCAAAAGAGTTACGCGGACCTAAAACGCAAGCCCTTGGATTTTCAAGTCGGTGATCGAGTATTACTTAAGGTCTCACCTTGGAAAGGTGTGATCAGATTTGTAAAGAAAGGAAAACTTGCACCTAGATACGTTGGACCATTCAAGATCGTCGAAAGAATCGGTAAGGTTGCCTACATACTTGAGTTACCTCCTGAACTTGGAAATGTTCATCCAACTTTTCACGTGTCCAATCTCAAGAGGTGTTTAGCTGATGAGAACCTCCACATACCGCTTGACGAGATTCGTGTTGATAAAACACTGAAATTTGTTGAGAAACCGGTGGAAATCATGGAACGTGAAGTCAAGTGGCTTAAACGCAAGCGCATTCCTTTGGTCAAGGTTCGTTGGGAATCAAAGCGTGGACCCGAGTTTACTTGGGAACGTGAAGATCAAATGAAGGCAAAATATCCGCATTTGTTTCCACGAGTTTCCTCTAAATAAATTTCGGGACGAAATTTCCACAAGTAGGGGAGACTGTAACATTTGTGCTTGTAATCATTGTGAACAGTTCAGTTATCAATAAAACAATGTTATTTGATCCCAATATTTGTTTGGTTGTGTTTTACATTTTTCATGTTTTGACTTTTGTTCAATTTTAGACTCTACATCGCTTTCTGAAGAGTTACACGCTAACTGGTGCTTAAACGTACTCAGTTTAACGCGACAAATACTCCGGAACATCAACATATACTCAACATACCTTAAATAACCTTTACATAACTTAGAAATAAGTTTTGAAGGTTTTGGTATAGCAAAAACAAGTTAATTCGCTTACAGGGACTAAACTTGACAAACTGCGAAAGTATGCCAATTTGAACTATAACGAACATTCCGGAACATGTCCATAAGTTAAACATACCATAAATATCCTTTACATAGCTTAGAAATAGGCTTTGAGGGGTTTGGTATGCTAAAACAAACTTTTGGATCATTCAGGGGCTAAAAGTGTCAAAAAGTGCACAAGTTTGCACTTTCGCGCATAACTTACATTCTAAGTACATCTGGACATCCAAAAATTTATGTAAGCATCCTAGTATTATGCGTTAGTGTTTGGCATGAGAAAAATCCATTCGTCGCGCAATTTGGATCGTCTTTCGCGCTTATGCGCATTCCGTCGTAATTAACCGAACATCGCGACCGTACGGCCAAACGAACTGACATCCGACATAATTTTGAGCACATTTTCAGTTCCCTATACTTTAACTTCATTTTAGAGCTTTAAAATGGGGTTAATGGGGCTTAAAAGTACCAAAAACGCATCAAAAACCAAGTTTTGGTGCTGCAGGGACTAAAATGGTAAATCTGCCAAACTAGGGGCTTACGGACCGTAAGCCAAAGCCCATACGGTCCGTAAGGGGTCCCCAGTACAGCAGAACCCACATTTAATGCTGATTGGCTCTTCAGATCGCGAAAGGTCTGATTGCCTTTTCACCCAATGAAAGGCCAAGGGCCATATTCAGTGAAAGTAGTTAGGTAACACATGTACGCACAATATCGTGGCACGATCTTCGATAAAACGATCCTAACGGTTCCACTTTTCCTATAAATACCCCCCCCCTTTGTTCCAAAAACCCACAAAATCAGATCTTAAGGCTCTAAGTTGGAACCATTGTTTCATACCTGAGCTTTTTGATCTAGATTAGCACTCGGGGACCCTCCGTAAGTCTTCTTTCGTTCTTTTATTCGCTTTTCGAGTCCGAAAGTCGACGTTTTGTTGACTTTCTGCATTGACCAGTTTATGGTCAATGCGAAGTTCATTAGAACTTCATAACGTGAGCGTGATCACGATGGTTATAGTCCGTAGTGACTATACCTACTGATCACCACGTTATCTAGGCTCAGTGACGAGTCGTAGTTTCGGCCAAAATGTGCATTTCTTGCATATTTTGTAACCAAACTACTCGTGGGCATCAAAGCCGTTTGTTTTGATGTCAAACCTGTTTTCAAACTTAGTTAAGCATGTTCTAACATGCTTAGCTCGTCACTTTTAGTTTAGTGCTTATATAGGGTCGTAAGGTAAGCGATCTAAACCATCGCTTATACTTTCGAACCCGACCTATTTGGTTGATCGTTAGGATCTGACCAAACGCATTAGGTGACCATAGCTATAACCCTCCGAGGTTATACCTTGTGGTCACGATGTTAGACGTTCCAGACGCGTTCTACGCGAACGACGCGTTAGGGTAGCCTAAGCTACCTAAACAAGTCGTAATGGACCGTAAGCACTTAGGTTAAGTTTCATTTTAGTATGTAGGCTTTGTTAAACCATATTACAGGAGTCTCCATACTCGTTTGGTTTACGAACCCGCATACTATCCGATCCTTCCGATTTGGTCCGGTATATTAACATAGCTACCTATTAGGTGCCGTTTGATATCCCGTGATCTTTAGCATTATCTGGTTATATTACAAGGAAGTCAAAGCAATCTCAGGTGAGTACATTGAACCCCTCTTTTACTGTTTTCCAAACTGTTTTGGGGTGAAACACATGTGCCTATCTGTTACATTCATGCTTTCCATGTTTTCACATCATATGCCTGCTATGTTGTTAGTACATTATAGTAAACGATTTTATTACATTTTATGCTATATATGCCCATTGTGTGCGTACTTAGTGCATTGATTTACATGAACATTACTGCTGCATATGTTAACTCAGCATATGGGCACATTGATTTACATGAACATTTCTGCTGCATATGTTTACCCAGCATATGGGCACATTGATTTACATGAACATTTCTGCTTCGTATGTTTACTTAGCATACTTAGTACAATTGTTTACATCACATGCCTTCATTTTGTTATGACATTTGGTTTGTTTAACATGGGACAATACATTCATTAACATTAGCTACGCCGTTCGTTAGTAGGTAGTGGTACCATGGGAATTGACAACTCCCATTCCTGAAGTCCTGGGTTTGATAGGACTGGAAGGAATGACCGAATTCGATATACATAACTTAGATAAACCTTTAATTTGTTTAAGGGTTTATCGCCGCAGTCTCAAGGCTTGGATGTATGCATAGTTTACAATACCGCATAGATGTTAATATCAATAGAGCATGCATTTTTCCACAGAACATAATGTTGATTTAAACCACGTGTTACTTCAACAACTTGTTTTGTGCATTTTACATATGGTTTAAGTTGATACATTTCGCTTACCATACACGATACATTTTGGGATTCACATTACATGATTTACATTGAACATAAACACGTTGACATTGACATACACATTGGGTGGTTTTCATTGCACATAAACATTTAACATGGTTTACACAATAACACTTGACATTTGGTTTATACATGAACAATTTACATGGTGGATTGGTTTGGGTAAATGGTTTGAGTAACGTGGAGTATGTAATATGATGCAAACATGGTGGATACGCCGCTGGTACTTCCTATATATAAATGTTTGTATAATATTACGTATCTTAACGTTATCTAAATCATTTCAGTTTAGACATATAACATTTATACCAATAACATACCTTTCATAAAACATTGTCTTACAAAACAACTTATTATATTCAACTCATTTTATTTGGTTACTCGTTTAACCTTGCACTTATCTATATATATCATTTGATGTTATCGTTTTTCAAATGGTTTACAAAGCAAAACAAATTACAAGGTTCATGACTGACTGTTATTAAACATTTCTTTAAACTCAAGTCATGAATCCCATTTTCACAAAACCTATGTATCTCACAGGCATTTTTATGCTGACGTACCTACTTTCACATGTGTTTTCAGGAGCTATTCCATAGGATGATGATCATGACACTAGGGCGGACCTGTGCCTTAGAGAATAAAAATGAAGATAGAATTAGTTTAATTATGTTCTGAACTCTTTGTTTTCCTGTTTGAAACGATGTAGTACTCATGTTTATAAATAAAATACAGCTTTGTATGCCATGGTCATGAAACAATTTAATTCTGTCCACAACACTCCCCGGCGTTTTCGCCGCGGTTGCATGTTATACGCGGCCGGGGTGTGACAACTAGGTGCTGCAATTGCTCAACAATTAGGCGACATACTCCAGAAGGCCGTTGATTTAACTATCACCATGACTCGTCTCAGGGATGAAGCCACACAAGGGAACCGCTCCTCGGAGAAATCAATGCAACCGTCATCATTCAAATCAAATACCCTATTTCAAATGTATCCACGATGGAGACATTTGATTAACATGTGCCGCTTTGCAATCCAATGCAAAGCTGTTACAAATCCTGCTGCTGCTCAACCTTCAAATTCTGCTTCATATGTCGCCTTGGCATATCTAGTACCTCAACGTCATGAACTTTCTACCTTGTGTATCGACTTAAACACGCCTAGTGCAAGGTGTCGAAACACCTCTCGTTACACAAAATTCCAAAATCCAAAATAGGATCTTTCTATCCTCATAATTAGATCCTTATGGATAATTATCAATCAAATCGGAGCCCTTAATTGAATTAGTTGTATGCCTTAATACGTATATTATAATTCAATAAGGACAAAGCCGAATTCCTATTAAGGTCTTTCTATCTTTATAGTTAGATTCTTGAAGATATTTAAAGTGCCAAATGAAATCCACAGATTGGATTCCTGGCATGCTTTAAATACCTGTGTCCAAAGGTAACAAAATTAATGATCAATTTAAACAATTATGTGATTATGTGCTTATGTGTTTTCTTATATGTTTTGTGTTTTTATGTGATCCATCCAAATCCTCATAGAATCTTCCATATCTCATATGAGGGATTCATAATAGGATATCCAAAGGTACTATCTTAAATCCTTAATGGGCTTCAACGTTGTAGTTAAGTCCCTTGGGTTATAAAGTACTATTCTATAATTGGACCTCTTGATTGGTCTAGTAAACAAATTGATTTTGAAAATCTGGTTAGGAATATCATGTGATGATATAATTGAAAAGATCCCTTTAAGTGGTCTATTTAAAAAGATTATACAACGGTCTAGTTAAGAAGATCATGAGTTGATCTAGTTAAAAAGATCGTTCGTTGATCTAGTTAAAAAGATCCTTTGGTGGTCTAGTCATGTCGCTTCATGTTTATTCAATTAACTTTTTTTACCCTACGCATTATGAAATGAACTGTGCGGACCGTGTAAGGGATTACGTAATTATGGATGCATACATAATTATGGAATTCCGTCAACAGAAACCACAACAAATTTTGTTATCTGTTAAGACCTATAGTGACAAGAATAATGATACGGGAGAAGTCCTGGACCTTGACCGATGTCATTTTATCTTACATTCCCCAATTTTGATTTCAAGCACACACAAGTTTCCAATGATAAGTCTTCATAAGAAATGTTCTTCTGTCCATAGTTCAAAACTCCATGTTTTGCTACTACAAGAACTTCACATTGATAATTGGCAAATTCGCTAAGAATCCTAACATGGCCCGAAGTCTTACTCAGGGTACGAGGGATTCATCCGAAAGTGAAACCATCTCAGTTGTCTTCACAAGTTTCCTCTAAAATTTAAATTTCGGGACGAAATTTCCTAAAGTAGGGGAGACTGTGACACCTGTGTCACTTCAACCATCAAACAAATATCAAACCAATGAAATATTGTATTTCATGCTTGGGATTGGTATAAATATGTGCATCGTTTGCACATATCAATTCTTGTTCGATTTCAAGCTTTAAATCACTTTCTGGAAGGTTATACGCGCACGGATGCGTAAATATAACTAGTTTAATGCAACGAACACTCCAGAATAGTGACATAGGCTTAACATACCTTAAATAACCTTTACATAATTTAGAAATAAGTTTTGGATGGTTTGGTGTGTTGAAATCAAGTTTGTTCCAACGCAGGGACTAATTGTGTCAAACTGCGAAACTATACCAATTTGTATAGTAATGAACATTCTGGAACTTGATCATAAGTTAAACATACCCTAAATTTCCTTTACATAGCTTAGTAATAGGCTTTGAGGGGTTCGGTATGCTAAAATAAACTTTATTGATCAATAGGGACTAAAAGCGTCAAAAAGTGCACAAGTTTGCATTTTCGCGCATATCTTACGTTCCGAATATATCCAGACATCCAAAAATTTATGTAAGCATTAAAATATTTTATTTTAGTGTTTGGCATGATTAAATTTCATTCGTCGCTTAATTTGGATCGTTTTTGCGTTCGTTACGACTTCCGTCGTAATTAAGCGAACAACGCAACCGTACGGCCAAAGGAACCGACATCCGAGATACTTTTGAGCATGTTTTGAGTTCCCTATACTTTAACATTATTTTAGAGCCTTGAAATGAGATTAACGGGGCTTAAACGTGTCAAAAACACCTCAAAATGCATGTTTCTCAAGTTCAGGGACCATTATGTCATTTCTGAATAGTAGGGCCAGGCGGGCTGCGTAAGACCTTATGGTCTCCTTACGCAGGGTGCGTGGACAGCCCAGATCAGCAGAAAGTTGAGAACAGCTTGCTCCAGCTGTTTCCTGAGTTTGCAAGTGGTTTTGGGCAATCTATGGGCTTGTTTTAGGTGCCCAAGGTATTCTAAAACAGGGGGTGCATGTGTACGGCCTAGATCGAAGCATGGTTTTCGATGAACGATCCTAACGGCTCTAGAAATCCTAGAAATACCCTCCATTCATTCTCAAACCCCACATTTGAATCTGATTTTGGCCCTCTAAGTTGAAGCATACACTTCATACCTGAGGGTAAATCGGATCAAATCTTGCGAGGACTGGTGTGCACAAAATGCAACATATAAATTACATCAATTGTGGCATAAAACTAACCCTTTTTTAGTACTAATGTTGGAAAAAGTGTGCTTTTTTCTTCGTTTTGTATTTTCAGGATTAAATGAGCTCAAATGAACAAAAGAAGCAAAAATACAGCTAAATCTAACATAAATACAAGAAAAGGAACAAATGTGGCATGCCTGACCCCCCGACAGCATCTTCCCAAAGCAAAACAAGAAGACAGAAGGCTGAACATGCCCCATGTTCAGTGAGCACGGGGGCGTGCCCAAGTGCCAGCAGAAAAGACAAAGTAATAGAAGCTTCTACTGCCCACCACGGGGCCGTGCTCAGCGGACACGGGGGCGTGGTCAACTGTTGCATACGCATTTAATGAAATTGCGAATTGCAATTAATGAAGAGAGAGAGTTGGATGGACACGGGGCCGTGCCCAGTGGACACGGGGCCGTGCCCAAGCCTCTGTTCAGCCCTTAAATAGGAGTGCTTGGAGCTCTTGCAACTCATCCCTTGGCACACCACCTCTCTCACACTTCACCCACCACCCACCACCATCACAACACCATCATCCACCACCATCATCCATTGTCCATCATAGAGTGTGTGAGTCATCTCGGGATCCATGATTGATTGTAAGAGTTCTTGACAATCAAAGGCCATGTTTGCCTAAGTCTCTTACATCACTTGGTGAAGACAAGTGTTTAGTGTAATACTTTTTATTTTTAATCTTTTGCACTTTTTAATTGGTTTTGTATTAATGACTTTAACTACTAGTTTCGTATGTTGAAGGTGATTCTTGCTTATCGTTTGTCCGTGGTGTCTTGGCATTATTTTACTATCTATATAAAATAAAATATTTTCACCATTCATATCTCCACAGTCTATATGGAGGTATGTTGGCTACCTGGTCGGGGGTTAAGGGAACGGTTTGGTAAGAATCTTGCCATTGTTCAGTGTATGGATCCTGCAAAGGACCTGGATCAAATTTAGTAGGACCTCCTTCAATACCCAACGGTATTGGATGACGGGGGTCCAAACTCTTTAATCCCCTCATAAGTTAAACTACTATTAAAACTTTAACCCGGCTACTTAGGACTGTATCCCTGCTGACTCAGACTACTTTTTCGAGGGTAACGTCGCCTTCAAAAGAGGGGCCTACCACATTAAGCATTAATAACTTAATTAATTATCTTTCAATAATCCGACCCTTTAGGATTGTATCCTTGCTGACTCAAACTACTGGGTTGAGGGTAACGTCACCTTCAAAAGAGGGGCCTACTACAATAAGTAAGATAATCTCTTAAACAAGTGCAAAAGTGCGAAAATAATCAAAGGTTACACTACACACGAGTCGGATCCAAGTGATTCATCTTGTCTTTCTGTTTTTACTTTTATTTTCTTTTTCAGCATTTTAGTTAGTTTTATTTTTCTAGTTTAAAAATCTTTTTCTAACATTTTGATTTGATTAGACGTTGAGGATTAACCGGTACTAAAAGCTCTTGTGTCCTTGGACGACCTCGATATCTTACCAACACTATACTACGTCTACGATGGGTGCACTTGCCCATATGTGTGTTTAGTGTTAGTAAATATCGTGTTTATAAATTTAAAACTTGGCTAAAAAGTGTAAAAAGGGCTTAAAATATACACCTAAAACATATACACACTGACACGCCTCAAGTTTTTGGCGTCGCTGCCGGGGACACAAGGATTTTAAGAAAGTTAGGAATCAGTGGCCTAATCATTTTTTCTATTTTATTTTTATTGTTTTAGGATTTTCTTAGTTTTTCAGCTTCTGCAGAACTCAGCACGGGTCGTGCCTGCTGAACACGCCCCGTGCCCAATCATTGGAACTGGCAATCTTGTTTAAGTCAGACAGTAAGATGAACACGGGGCCGTGCCCACTGAACATGCCCCCGTGCCCAAGATTCAGTTACTGAAAACAGAACCGTAAGATCCCGACGGTTGGTAATTTCTGACACAAACATGAGTGATAATGATATTTTTTACTTTCGGCACTCTTATGGTACGTGGTGTCAATTATGTGGTGGCGGTCATAAAGAATTAGAATGCTAGTTTCTAAAATATAAGCCCCCCTATATAGACCCATTGTTTTCCTGTAGCGTTAAGAGGGGCGAAAGTAAAAATAATCCTTATCTCTCCCTCGAATGCGCTCAACCAGATATTCTAGGAGAAATGCTCCTTGACGAACTATTTCAACTAGAAGATCTAGTTCTTAATTGGTTAAAAGAACTTAAGATGGATTTCCTTAATTCATCTCAAGACGATGACCAAGAAGAATCGTTGGGTTCGCATTCAAATAAAAACAACCTCGTTGCTCCCAACAATACCTTCCACTCTAGCGAGGACTTGGACGATAGTCGTCCCTGTGCCGATTGTGCCGTGAAGGACTCCCCATCGACTTCATTCGATGCATACATAGACCTGAGAGATTCGGCATACACCTTCTTTAACGAGAGCCCGGAAAAGGGTTGGACTTGTCCACCTACATTTAGCATAGGAATCACCCTCACCGACAACCTCTTGCGTTCTCATCTTAGTCTAGAGCAATTAAGGTATCTTAGGCACTTTGGGGTTGTTCCATCCAGTAAGGAACTGCCCGATCCGGATAAGTTCCTTGAAAATACGCAACTTCTATAAGACAGCTTCCAGACACGGGGCCGTGCCCAGGTCAACACGCCCCCGTGTCCACCAAAAGATTCTCTTCTGATTTCATCAGAATACGAACAAAAATGTGGGATTCTGTCTGCACACGGGACCGTGTCCAGCGTGCTGTCATTTTCTATAAATACAACAGGATTCCTGCTCATTGGGACCTCTTGAAAAGACAGAGATTCCTGAGATCTTCACACATACTATCCTAGGTATGTTCTAAAAGAAGGTTCTCAAGAGCCATCTTGTCTTTTCCACTTTTGTTCATTGCCTTCTTCCTCAATTTTCAATATCTACCTCCATTAAGGTTTGGAAGTTTCATGATTCCAACCTTTATTGTGGAGTTTTTAAGGTTATTATTCAAGGGATCTTGTTTAAAATAAGTTATGCAACTTTGTTTTGAATTATTTATGCTTAAAATTAACCTATGAACCAAGAAAATAATTTAAAACAACAGGATCCTTTGCTTTGAAAACCTAAAGAAGACTGAACATGACGCCGTGTCCGAGGGACTGTTTCGTAAAAATTGAGCTCTTTTCGGTATGTTTTCCCATAATGGCGAGCAGAACAAGCGGAACGTCTTCATCGCACTCAAGGAACAACCGACAGGGGAGGAGGTCATCAACGGCGGAAGACTCTCTTGTAAACTATGTTTACGCCTTAAGAGAAGCTATTGATGAAATGACGGGGGTGGAAGAAGCATTGGTCGACCGTATCAATCACCTAACGGTGGGACTAGAAGGGTGTCTCCGGGAGGTCAACCTCTTGCACCAGAGGTTGAACATTCTCGCATCTCCCCCTTTGGTGCCTATAATAACCCAAAGGGCATGGAACGTGGTGCCTGAAGTCATCATACCAGCCGAGTGGTACACCATGCACCCGGGGCCTCCTTGAGACATTTTACAAGGGGTTCCGGTTGGTGTTTCCCCTCCTCCGCAAGATGTTGAGGAAAACGAAGCCGCCTTCTTCCTCCCAAGAGAGATAGAAGAATGGCTTTAACAACATCTAGGAAGATAACCCTCGGCCAAGAGTCCTACTACACTTCTCAATACCGGAAAACTAATTCCGGGATTTTGGCTCTTAATGAAAAAGTAGGACTCCTTATGATAATTTTATGTATCACTTGACCTATCTAGTTTAGGACTTTTTATTTCTCTTCTTTGTTTTTAATTTTCTAGGAAGGTTATGTATCTCTCTATGATTTGAATGAAATGATGGTTTTTATGTTTGAATGGTGTTGTAATGAATAACACACACTCGGGATGGTCAAGGATAACAAGGGAAATGAGAAACATCACCCCATGAACGAAAACAGGGCCGTCCAACAAAAATTTCTTCATTACAGCAAGTTCAGCACGGGCCGTGTCCGCCCAACACGGCCCCGTGCTGCACAATCTGCAGCAATCGCCCAGTTCAGGTAACTGGACACGGGCCGTGTTCACTGAACACGCCCCTGTGTCCAGGCTTCTGTTTCTCTTTGCTAAATTTTGTCACTGGTAGCTGAACACGGGGCCGTGCCCAGTCACCACGGGGCTGTGTCCAGAGTGCCAGTAACATAAAATTTTGCTTTTAACACCCTTTTACACAATCAATCAACCTAAAAACTTATTTTTGGGACACATTGAGGACAATGTGTAATTTAAGTGTGGGGTGGGGGGATGCTAAAACTTTAAATCTTGCAAGTCCTAATTAACAAGCCTTACACAAAACTCTATTGGAACCGCTAATCATCCCAAATTTTTTTTTGTCTAAGTTTAAGTTGGGAATTTCAAGTTCTAACAAGGTTATATTTTTACAAGTTTACAACCGATAGCGTCGTGATAAAAAGAACCAACATAAGAAAATTATGAAACGGCATGACAAGCTTAGTTAAAATTTGATTATATATACTTGATCACATAAAAACTCATTCCCACAAAAGTGAATTTTGAGCCTTTATTGAGCATACAAATATATATCTTTACACTAAATGCTCATTTTTCGTTTCTTGTGTGAATAACCGCTTGGTTCGTACAACTCTAGAACTTGCCACGACAATGCATTCCCGGTCCTTACCAACTTAAACCCGAGTAAGTAAATGATGGAGGCATTAGGACTAACCCCTTTTTTTCTTTTTACACCATTATTTTTCATTTTTTTACCACCTACCCAAAAATCCCCCTAGTTAACTCCTTTGAGCCTGAACCTTTTCATTTCTTATCCCAAAACAATCACCCTTTTCACCCACCTAAACCTTTTTATTTTAACCCTTTTCTTTTAGTAACAAAGCTCGGTTTTTCTTAAGACTTTTCAAAAAAAAAAAAAGAGTAGATGAAACCAAATAAACAAACAAGTTCATCAAAAATTAACCTTGTTTGAAAGAAATGGTTCATCAAAATAAAAAATTTAAAATTGTGAAAAATAAAGTCTTTAAAAAAACCGATGCTTTTTACGCTTTTCGCCTTTTGCTAACCACTAACCCAACCACCCACCTTTAGCCCAAGCCTAACCCTTCACCCAAAAAGTCCTCTTGATATTTACAAAGGTATATAGTTAAAAAGGAGGAGGATTGATTGCTTGGCAAGCCTATGGTAGGAGTGAGTTCCATGCCGCTCTCGAGTGATTCACTAAAAATACACCTTCGGCCGAGTGTTGAGTGATCCCCCGTGAGGTATGTGAACTTGTATATAAATGGAATTTTAAAAAGGCATGTTATGCCCTAATAAGTAATTTATCTTATGAAACGTTTTTAATAAATCATGACGAATAGGATTGTAAATAAATAAAAATAAAACTTAAATAAAGAATCTTGGAAATCATGACACTCTATGACAAGTCCAAAAACCTTCTCTTCTACCCATTCCATTTGGGAGTGAAAAAGCCACATTATAAAGAGTTTTGCTTGAGGACAAGCAAAGATTCAAGTGTGGGGGTATTTGATGTGCACAAAATGCAACATATAAATTACATCAATTGTGGCATAAAACTAACCCTTTTTTAGTACAGATTTTGGAAAAAGTGTGCTTTTGTCTTCCTTTTGTATTTCAGGATTAAATGAGCTCAAATGAACAAAAGAAGCAAAAATACAGCTAAATCTAACATAAATACAAGAAAAGGAACAAACGTGGCATGTCCGACCCCCCGACAGCATCTTCCCAAAGCAAAACAAGAAGACAGAAGGCTGAACACGCCCCGTGCTCAGTGAGCACGGGGGCGTGCCCAAGTTCCAGCAGAAAAGACAAAGTAACAGAAGCTTCTACTGCCCACCACGGGGCCGTGCTCAGCGGACACTTGGGCATGGTCAACTGTTGTAGACGCATTTAATGAAATTGCGAATTGCAATTAATGAAGAGAGAGAGAGTCGGATGGACACGGGGCTGTGCCCAGTGGACACGGGGCCGTGCCCAGGCCTCTGTTTAGCCTATAAATATGAGTGCTTGGAGCTCTTGCAACTCATCCCTTGGCACACAACCTCTCTCACACTTGACCCACCACCCACCACCATCACAACACCATCATCCACCAGCATCATCCATTGTCTATCATAGAGTGTGTGAGTCGTCTCGGGATCCAAGATTGATCGTAAGAATTCTTGACAATCAAAGGCCATGTTTGCCTAAGTCTCTTACATCACTTGGTGAAGACAAGTGTTTAGTGTAAAACTTTTTATTTTTAATCTTTTGCACTTTTTAATTGGTTTTGTATTAATGACTTTAATTACTAGTTTCTTATGTTGAAGGTGATTCTTCCTTATCGTTTGTCCGTGGTGTCTTGGCATTATTTTACTGTCTATATAAAATAAAAGATTTTCACCATTCATATCTCCACGGTCTATATGGAGGTATGTTGGCTACCTGGTCGGGGGTTAAGGAATGATTTGGTAAGAGTCTTGCCATTGTTCAGTGTATAGATCCTGCAAAGGACCTGGATCAAATTTAGTAGGACCTCCTTCAATACCCAACGGTATTGGATGGCGGGGGTCCAAACTCTTTGATCCCCTCATAAGTTAAACTACTATTAAAACTTTAACTCGACTACTTAGGACTGTATCCCTGCTGACTCAGACTACTTAGCCGAGGGTAACGTCGCCTTCAAAAAAGGGGCCTACCACATTATGCATTAATAACTTAATTAATTATCTTTCAATAATCCGACCCTTTAGGATTGTATCCTTGCTGACTCAAACTACTGGGTTGAGGGTAACGTCACCTTTGAAAGAGGGGCCTACTAACCAAGATAATCTCATAAACAAGTGCAAAAGTGCGAAAATAATCAAAGGTTACACTACACACGAGTCGGATCCAAGTGATTCATCTTGTCTATCTGTTTTTACTTTTATTTTCTTTTTCAGCATTTTAGTTAGTTTTATTTTTCTAGTTTAAAAATCTTTTTCTAACATTTTTATTTGATTAGACGTTGAGGATAAACCGGTACTAAAAGCTCTTGTGTCCTTGGACGACCTCGGTATCTTACCAACACTATAGTACGACCACGATGGGTGCACTTGCCCATATGTGTGTTTAGTGTTAGTGAATATCGTGTTTATAAATTTAAACTTGGCTAAAAAGTGTAAAAAAGGGCTTAAAATATACACCTAAAACATATACACACTGACACGCATCAGGGACCCTTTGTAAGTATTCCTTCGTTCTTTTTATTCGTTTTTCGCTTAAAAGTCAAAACTGCGTTTGACTTTCTACATTAACCAGTTTATGGTCAATGCGAAGTTCGTTTGAACTTCATAACGTGAGCGTAATCACGATGGTTATAGTCCCTAGTGACTATACCTACTGATTACCACGTTATCTAGGCTCAGTGACGAGTCGTAGTTTCGGCCAAAATGCGTATTATCGTGTATTTTGTAACCAAACTACTGTTAGGTATCAAAACTGTTTGTTTTGATACCAAACCTGTTTTCTAACTTAACTAAACATGTTTTAGCATGTTTAGCTCGTCACCTTAGGTTTAGTGCTTATGTAGAGTCGTAAGTCAAGCGGTGTAATCAACCGCTTAGACTTACGAACTAGACCTGTTTGGTCGATCTTTAGGATCCAACCAAACAAATTAGGTGACCATAGTTGTATAGGGAATAACCTTCCGAGGTTATACCTTATGGTCACTTCGTTTAGTTAGTCGTATGATAGGTAGTCTATATACCTTAGGAAAATTACCAAAATACCCTTTTTATGTATAATTGATATTTAAGCATATGTAACCCAAACTTTTGTCACTTAACTGATTATGCAACATAATTAAACATGTTTAGGCATATAATACTTGTCATAGGACTAGTTAGGCGGTCCGAACGCGTTTTACGCGAACGACACATTAAAGTAGCGTATGCTACCTAAACGGGTCGTAATGGGTCGTAAGCACTTAGGTTAGGTTTCCTTTTAGTATGTAGGCCTTGTTAAACCATATCATATGAGATCCCACACTCATTTGGTTTACGAGACCTCATCCTATCCAATCCTCCGATTTGTATCCGGTTTATTTATGTAGTTACCTTATATTAGGTGCCGTTTGATTTCTGTGCTCCCTCTAGCTTTACTTGGTTGTTGTTCAAGACTTCTAAGCATTCTCAAGTGAGTACATAGTTCCCCTCTTTTACTGTTTTCAAATGTTTTGGGGTGAAGCATGTGTACCTATCTGTTATTTTCATGATTTCAAACTATAATTGATTATACATGTTAATACTTATCTTTTGACAAACTGAATGATTATTTATGGTTTAAACACTGATTTTTCAAAGATTATAAAATTAATTGTTGGAATAGTACTTATTTTTGTTCACCAGACCGGTTGGTAGTATGATATAGCGCTATAGGATTTGACACCCCATTCCTGTTGTCATGGAATGTCTGAAACCAATTTATTTTTCTCCATCCAAATAGAGATTGCCTTTGTGGTATTCCTATTGTCTCAAAGGTGTATTTTGATGCACTAGGTCTGAATGAATTCTTAAATCACATTATTTTTTGTATATTTAGTTATACTCCCAAAAGTATAGTTTGATATGCTCTCATATGTGATATTGTACAAAACCAACATATATTTTGTTAATCATTAAAACATAGTTTGATATGTTATTTATAAGACCAAAACATAGTTTAATATGTTATTTATAAATTCAAAGTATACTTTTGATATACTACTGAAAATTATTATTTTTAACAACTAAATTATATTTAATATACTATTTGTTTAACAATTGGGTTTTGGTTAGTGTTTAGATAACGGGACGGGTGTAATGTGATGAAAACATGGTAGATACGCCGCTGGTACTTCTTATATATAAGTGTTTTCATCACATTGCATACCATGGTGTTATTTAGTACACTTGGGTTAACGATTTTGGAACTGAAATATATTTTAATATATTACTTATTCGACTTTCTTAAAACCAAAGTATATTCTTATATATACTATAAACCTTTTTATCAAAATATTTTTTCAAACGATATATATATTTTATACAAACTCATTTTTACCTAATTATCTATTTACACGTCTTTCTTTTATATCATCCGTTTTCTTATCGATTTTTATATGGTTTACAAAACAAAAACATTTTTACAAGGATCATGACTAACTTTTCTTAAACATTTTCTTTAAACTTATAAGTCATGAATCCTAATTACAATAAAACCTATGTATCTCACATGCATTTTTATGCTGACGTACCTATTTTTACACATGTTTTAGGTGCTGCTTTGTGATGATTGTTGATACATGCTATACATAGGATGGACTCGTGCCTTAGCGACTTTCAAATTTGAAAGATAATAGTTGTATTTATTTGATTGTATTTAAGACAATGAGTTCATTAATTCAATAAAACGAAATTATTTATTCCATGGTTGTGAAACAATGATTCTGTTACAACACTCCCCGACGTTTCCGCCACGTTTTGTTGTTTTACGTGATCGGGGTGTGACACTAGGGTTTCATTGTAATGGTCCGTATTTAGGTGTATATATATTCTTAGTGATTGTACACATTCATAGAAGGAGAATGAATTTAATGAAACAGTGAATTTTTAGTGAAAACTTCTTGTGCAAACAAACCCTAGCTTTGTGTGTTCTTCATTCAATCTGTGTGATTGTTGATTGTGAATACTCATTGTATTCATTGTTCTCTCATCCTGTACACCTTATGTACGAGCTCTACGTTGCAGTACGAGGCACGCAGTGGTTTCTGCACATCGCGTGTGTGTTCGATCGGTCCGGTTCGTGTGTTCGTTGAAGGAAGACGACCTTACAAGTCTTCCCTTGCACACTTTTGAATTTGTAATAGTATTCCAGCACATCCAGGTACATAGCATAAGCAATTCTCATTTGGTCACCATCATTGTAGTCAAAACCAATGTCCTTAGCACCACAGCCCAAGTGTTGTTAGACGTCACGATCCTATGGCCACCATCTCACTTCACAACCATGTATAAACCAAGTAGATCGATTTTCTTGTTATCCTCTGTGTAGGGAGGAACCGATCTAGTAGTAATACCCAGATTGTTTATAAGAAACCACTTTACTATTTCTTTGAATTTGATTTCTAATTTATGTTTATATTTGAGAGCAAATACAATAGTCGATGGCAAAGCATGATGTCATGAATTAATTAATAATAGAAGAGTTATGCACGAATGCCACTAGTACAACTTTGTTTGATGCAAGTATAATACATGTATAATATGTTAATAATAATATACCTAGGATATTTTTCAATGGGTTACTATTTTCTTGACATTAGGATTTTTCTTAATTGAGTTTATAATTCTTGAGTCGGAGATCGTTCGGGTTCGACGTTGTGTGTATTACCTAATATACAGTTTGTAGGACTCAAACTTGTATCACTTTGGTAGAGATAAACATCTCGTGACATAAAGTCATGTCAAAGTGACAAATAAAGTCAACAGTCGGTCGCAAAGGATGATGTCATGAATTAGTGGGTGACAAAGGATGATGTCATTAATTAATTAATATAAAATGATTCATGTATGAATGCCACTTGTACAACTTTGTTTGATACAAGTATAATACATGTATACTATGGAATAATAGTATATCTAGGATTTTTTTTCAATGGGTTACTATTTTCTTGACGTTAAGATTTTTCACAGTTGAATTTTAGAATTTTTAAGTCAGTCATCATTTGGATTGGGCGTTGTGTGTATTATCTAATATCCAGTTATTAGGATTCAAACTTGTATCACTTGGTAGAAATATACATATAGTGACATTAAGTCATGCCAAAGTGACAAATAAAGTCAATAGTCGGTGATAAAGATTGATGTCATGAATTAGTTAATAAAAAAATGAGTCATGCACAAAAGTTACTTGTACAACTTTGTTTGATGCAAGTATAATACATGTATAATATGGAATAATTGTATACCTATGATATTTTTTTCAATAAGTTACTATTTCCTTAATGTTAAGATTTTTAATAATTGAGTTTTATAATTTTTGAGTCGGTCATCATTCGGGTTCGGCTTTGTGTGTATTACCTAATATCCACTTTGTAAGATTCAAACTTGTATCAGTTGGAAGAGATAAACATGTAGTGACACTAAGCCATGCCAAAGTGACAAATAAAGTCAACAGTTGGTGACAAAGGATGATGTCATGAATTAATTAATAAAAAATGAGGTAGCACTTGTACAACTTTGTTTGATACAAGTATAGTACATGTATAATATGTAATAACACTACACCTAGAATTTGTTTAATGGGTTACTATTTTCTTGACGTTAAGATTTTTGATAATTGAATTTTATAATTTTTGAGTCGGTTATCATTCGGGTTCGGCGTTGTTTGTATTACCTAATATCCACTTTCTAGGACTTAAACTTGTATCACTTTGGTAGGGAAAAACATCTAGTGACATTAAGCCATGTCAAAGTGACAAATACAATCAACAATTAGTGACAAAGGATGATGTCATGAATTAATTAATACATGCACAAAGGCCACTTGTATAACTTTGTTTGATGCAAGTATAATACCTGTATAATATGGAATAAGAGTATATCTCGGATTTTTTCAATGGATTACTATTTTCTTGACGTTAAGAATTTTAATAATCGAATTTTAGAATTTTTGAGTCGGTCATTAGTCGGATTTGGAGTTGTGAGTATTACCTAATATCCACTTTGTAAGATTTAAAATTGTTTCCCTTATTAGAGATAAACATCTAGTGACATTAATCAATATCAAAGTAAAAAAATAAAGTCAACAGTCTTGTGACAAAAGATGATGTCATGGATTAATAATAAAAAATAGTCATGCATGAATCTACTTGTACAACTTTTTTTATTCAGTTATAATACATGTATATTATATGGAATAACAGCATATCTAGGATTTTTTTCAATAGGCTAATATTTTCATGACGTTAAGATTTTTCATAATTGAAATTTAAAATTTTGTAGTCGTCATCATTCGGGTTCGAAGTCGACGTCGTGTGTATTATCTAATACCCACTTTGTAGGACTCAAACTTGTATCACAACATCTAGTGACATTAAGCCATGTCAAAGTGACAAATAAAGTCAACAATCGGTGTCAAAGGATAATATCATGAATTATTTAATTAAAGATGAGTTATGCACCAATGCCACTTTTACAACTTTGTTTGATGCAAGTATAATACATATATAATATGTAATAATAGTATACCTAGGATTTGTCAATGAGTTACTATTTCCTTGATGTTAAGATTTTTCATAATTTAGTTTTATAATTTTTGAGTGACATCGTTCGGGCTCGGCGTTGTGTGTATTACCTAATATACACTTTGTAGGACTCAAACTTGTATTACTTTGGTAGAGATAAACATCTAGTGACATCAAGCCATTGCAAAGTGACAAGTAAAATCAACAGTCGGTAACAAAGGATGATGTGATGAATTAATTAATAAAAGATGACACATGCACGAATGCCACTTGTATACCTTTATTTGATGCAAGAATAATACATGTATAAAATGGAATAAGAGTATATCTTGAATTTTTCAATGGGTTACTATTTCTTGATGTTAAGATTTTTCATAGTTGAATTTTAGAAGTCGGTCATCATTTGGGTTTGGCGTTTTATATATTACCTAAAGTCCACATTGTAATATTCAAACTTGTATCACTTGGTAGAGATAAACATCTAGTCACATTAAGTCATGACAAAGTGACAAATAAAGTCAACCGTCAGTGACAAAAGATAATGTTATGAATTAATTAATTAACAAAAAATAGTCATGCACGAATCCACTTGTACAACTTTTTTTATTAAGTATAATACATCTATTATATGGAATAATAGTATATCTAGGATTTTTTTTCAACGGGTTACTATTTTCTTTATGTTAAGATTTTTCATAACTGAATTTTTAGAATTTTTGAGTCGGTCATCATTCGGGTTTGGCGTTGTGTGTATTACCTAATACCCACTTTATAGGACTCAAACTTGTATCACATTGGTAGAGATAAACATCTAGTGACATTAAGCCATATCAAATTGACAAATAAAGTTAAGAGTCGGTGACAGGTGACAAAGGATGATATCATGAATTAATTAATTAAAGATGAGTCATGCACGAATACCACTTGTACAACTTTGTTTGATGCAAGTATAATACATGTATAATATGTAATAATAGTATACGTAGGATTTTGTCAGTGGATTACTATTTTCTTGATGTTAAGATTTTTCAAATTTTAGTTTTATAACTTTTGAGTCGGACATCATTTGGGCTCGGCGTTGTGTGTATTACCTAATATCCACTTTGTAGGAGTCAAACTTGTATTACTTTGGTAGAGATAAACATCTAGTGACATTAATCCATGTCAAAGTGACAAATAAAGTCAACAGTTGGTGACAAAGGATGATGTGATGAACTAATGCACGAATGCCAGTTGTATACCTTTGTTTGATGCAAGTATAATACATGTATAATATAGAATAAGAGTATATCTAGAATTTTTCATTGAGTTACTACTTTCTTGACGTTAAGATTTTTCATAATTAAATTATAGAAATTTCGAGTCGGTCATCATTCGGGTTCGGCGTTTTGTGCATTACTTAATATTCACTTTGTAGGACTCAAACTTGTATCACATTGGTAAAGATAAATATCAAGTGACATTAAGTCATTTCAAAGTGACAAAAAAAGTTAACAGTCAGAGTCAGTGACAGAGGATGATGTGATGAATTAATTAATAAAAGATTAGTTATGCACGAATGTCACTTGTACTACTTTGTTTGATACAAGTATAATACATGTATTATATGGAATAATGAGACCGCTAAAATGAAAACCACCTCCAGTTGTAAGAAGCATGAGAACTACAACGTACGGGGCGAGTTGGACCAAATTTTTTTTTTCATAAACGTAGATGCGTGTATTATAAACACATTTGTAAAAAAATTCAAAAAAAAAAAATGTCGTGTGTGTAGTCTTGAGCACCACAAATTTGTATTTACGGGTACCGTAAAATTTAAATAAAATTTACGGTACCCGTAAAAACAAACTTGTGGTGCTCAAAACTACACTCACAACATTTTTTTTTTGAATTTTTTTACAAATGTGTTTATAATACACGCATCTACGTTTATGAAAAAAATTTTGGTCCAACTCGCCCCGGATCAAAAAGTTCTCATGGTTCTTACAACTGGAGGTGATTTTGATTTTAGCGGTCCCCATGGAATAATAGTGTATATATATATAGGATTTTTTCAACGGGTTACTATTTTCTTGACGTTAAGATTTCCCATAATTGAATTTTAGAATTTTGAGTCGCTCATCAATCGGGTTCGACGTTATGTATTACCTAATATCAACTTTATAAGATTTAAACTTGTATAACTTGGTAGAGAAATATTTAATCACATTAAGCCATGTCAAGTGACAAATAAAGTCAAGAGTTAGTGAGAAAAGATTATATCATGAATTAATTAATAAAAAATAGTTATGCACGAATGCCACTTGTACAACTTTTTTTGATGCAAGTATAATACATGTATTATATGGAATAATAGTATATTTAGGATTTATTTCAATAAGTTGCTATTTTCTTGACAGCATAATTGAATTTTAGAATTTTAAGTCGGTCATCAATCGGGTTCAAGGTTTTGTATATTACCTAATATTCACTTTGTAATATTCAAACTTGTATCACTTGATAGAGATAAACATCTAGTGACATTAAGCTATGTCAAAGTGACAAATAAAGTCAACACTCAGTGATAAAAAAAGATGTCATGAATTAATTAATAAAAAATAGTCATGCACGAATTCACTTGTACAACTTTTCTTGATGCAAGTATAAGATGTGTATTATATGGAACAATAGTATATCTAGAATTTTTTATTGACGTAAAGATTTTTCTTAATTGAATTTTAGAATTTTGGAGTCGGTCATCATTCGGCTTCAGTGTTTTGTGTATTACCTAGTATCCAATTGTAACATTATTTTAAATTGTATAATATCTTAGGAAATCAAATTGAGAAACAAAAAAAATACAAAGAATTACACATATAAAAAAGTATAATATCTTAGAAAATAAAATTGAGAACAAAAACAACGACTTATGCATATAAAAATAGAAATAGTGAAACACCGCATCCAATTTTAGTACGTTAATATGTTAAAAGGTGTAGAATAGTTGCAAACTAAAAATCAAAGTTCTTATTATTGCAAAGATTTTATGTACTTGGTTGCCAATACTAAAAGCTAATACATAAATATATTGTAATTTTATGTACGTTGGAATATATAGTTAGACATAGTTCGGCGATGTGTTTTACATTGGTAATGTTTTCTAACTTAGTAAATTTCCCTGCCGCAATCGGCGGCGTCCAAATGTAAGTTACTCGAATTCGTACCGTCAAGACCCGAATCGTTTCTAAACAAAAGTTACGTCAAAACATAGATGAACTTAAGATGTACAAAAAAAAAATAATAAGCACGGAAACGTATTATATTTGACTCGACTTATTTGCGAAAGAAATTTACGTCGCAACGTTAACAAACTTGAACTTATACCGACACGTACATAAAAATAAGTACAAAATTATGCTTTTTTATGTTCAATTGGTACCGCGTGTTGTGGTGGAATTGAAACGTAAAGTAGGTCGAATTTATACCGTGTAATGAAAAAGTATTATATTTGATCCGACTTGTTTATAACAAAATTTATGCCAAAACGTAGATCAACTTATAATGTACATAAAAAACAAAAACGTATTATATTTGAGCATACCCATTTTCAAATAAACGTAAATCAACTTTAATTTATATCGACACGTACATAAAAATAAGCATGTAAAAACCGATTATCACGTTTTTAGAAAGTGGAAGGATTATAAGTGCCAATACTAAATGTTGAAGGGTAAAAGTTAAAAAAAAAAACAAAAGTTTCAATTGGTATAGGTTCGGTTCGCTTTGGTAGGTTACTAGCACTTGACATAAAGAAATACACTTAAAAGAAAAATGACACGTATATTACAACGATTGAAAACTGTAGAAAGAAATTAACGTGTGTATCGTTGTGGCGTGTAAATTTTTCAAGAAAAAAAGTTATTACAAAGTTTATTTAAGAATTAATGTTATGATATAGTTTATTAAATATTCTTAGAAAATGCTATAAAATTGGATTCAGTAGTATGTACTTAACATTATAAAAAAAGTATGATATAGTCTATTAAATTTTGTTAGAAATCCTACAAAATTATATTTATTTAAGGTTTGCTTTATAAATGCAAAATTGTTATATTTATTTAAGGTTTGGTTTATAATAGCAAAATGGCTGTCAAACCAGGGATCTAATTTGTTTTTTTTTTTTTGTTCTTTTGTTTTTGGAAGATATTATAGTTAGATTTTAAGGGATGGGCAACCTGAGTAGCTGCCTGCTGCCTTTAATTGTGTAAAATCCATTAACAAATGTGTATAACCAAAAATTCAGTTGAAAAAAGCCAAAAAATAAATAAATAATGGTGCGTCCACCTAGTGGTGTACCGACTGTAACATCCAATTAGAGACCACCACAACTGTAGATCGAACTTATGGTTGTAGCTATATACAATGCATGACCATGTGGTTTAGCTTAAAACCCCGGTGTCAATTTAGAATTAAGAAAAAGGCCAAAAAAGGGGTGTAGCGAGACTTAAATCCATGAGATTTTAGACAAGAAAATTAGCGATTTATCACTAGACTACACTAAACTTAATCTTCTTATTATAGGTTTCATTTAATTATTTTTAAGTAGTCCCTGCAAAACTTTAACATATTCTTGTTACTAAATTTCTTAAAAAAAAAAGGTCCAGGGGCCCCAACCCAGATAGGGTGAGCTGGTCCCCTAGTGCCATGGAAGTACTATTGTACACTGTTAGGTCCCGGACAATTGAAGCGATTTATAAAGTGAATACTCGCTGAAAAAGCATTATTGTTTTTAATGAGTAATTTATAGGTTTTAATTGCTTCTTGACACATTTAAGTAGTATTAGTTTGCATGTTTTCTATGTATAATAGTGTTGTACCTCATGCTTAGGGTGTTTTTCAGAAAAAAATATTTTTTTTTACTTTTAACCCACAACTTTTCATCTTTTTAAGTTTAACCTCATAAAATTTGAGTTATTTATTTTTAACCCAAACTTTTCATCGTTTGCTATTTAATCTCAAAACTTTTTTACTTTCAACTTTGATGCCCTATAGTTTTCAGTTTTCACAAATTACGTTTCGTTCTAAATTTTTCGAGTTAACACAACACAATGTGTGTGTGGTTCTAACATTTTTACGTTTCGTGAGTTTACACAACACAATGTGCGTGTGTGGTGTAACATTTTTACGTCTATTTTTCTCATTTGGCAGGTTCTATACAATGTGTGGGTCCTAGATCGACTTAGTTATTTTTTTCTACGTTTTATACTATGGTCTAATTTCTTCTCATTAAAACACTGTAACTTTAGGGTTGGTGATATCTGGCGATGGTGGGGCATTGATACTATCTTGCACGATTTTACCCCTCCATCCATAAACCATCTGCTACCAGTTTTATGTTTCTTAAACTTAAATTATATACTAAACTGTATTAGTGTTTCTGAAACAAGAATAGAAAGAAACAAAGGCATACTTGAAATGTTTTTACTATTGCAGAGAACCATGACATTTGATCAATAATTACAAACTCAAGGAACAAGATGAAGATCATCACTATAACCAAAATCATCAATGCAGGAGCAAGAACAGATTCACCAATGAATCAAGATTGCCTATGGGATTTTATGGTTATAGGCACTGACAAAGGGAAGTGGAACGTGATATGGTATATTAACTTTTATTTTGATAATCATATGTCCAATAATGGTTCTCTGTTCAAATGAATTGGAGTCTCAAATGGTGCAAAAACTCGCACTTATGAGAAGACTTTATCTTTTTAAAAGGGGTTGGGAAGATAGAATTGGACTTACACGGGAAGCCTACAAGGATTTGTTGGTCTGAATCAACAATAAATTCAAATGTATTTTTATACACCAAAATTCACAAAATTATGTTAAGTCTGAATCAAGTAAGCTTGCAAGGATTTGTTATACATTTTGAGGGAATCATTTTCCACTTAAGGAAAATGTCTGATGCAGAACAAGAAAAAGACTCTGAGTAAACGGATGGCGATCGTTGATTCCACCAACGTCAAGAATGTCAAAACATATCGGTGAAGTAGTCAAAGCAAGAAGAAGATATATGAGAATCTCCCACAACAGATAACAACGAAACTTCTTAGGTTAATTCATATTTCAAACGCCTTGAACAAATAATTCTTAGTGATGACTACATACATAAATGATTGTTACTCGATGCACTTGACATCAAAACTTTTGATGACTGTATAATCTTGTAAGATCTTATACAAGATCATGATTTTATTATTATTTCATTCAAGACCGAATTAAGAAGGGAATTTATTAAAATGATAATAGGGGTAAATTACAGTTTTCGTCCTTTATGTTTGTACCAGATTGCAACGGATAATCTTTAACTTCAATAATTACAGTTACAATTCTTTATTTGTAAAATTCGTTACACCATACGTCCTTTAGTCCTAACCTGGTTAAAATTATTAGTCAAACCTCATCATGTGCAAGGCACATGAGGGTAAGTTTGTAATTTTACTGATTATTTTTAATTTCTTTAATAAATAAGACTAAATATATTAAAACAATTAAAGAAATATTTATAAAATACATAATCACATTTTTCTCTCGTCTCTCTCTTACAAAAACCCTAACTTTACCCAACCATTGCACTGGCACACAATTACAGCCACCATATCCTCTGCCGGAAAATCAAGCGCCGCCATAGACCGGAGATTTGTTGCTGTAGACACTGGCTTCCTCTCCATCACCGCCATAGAGGTCTGATTACATCAGATTTGTTACCCAAACACTGTTGGAAAACCCCAAACAAAACCCATCTTCATCAGGCGGCAATGGCGTCGGCAAGTTATTGATGGTAGCATAGAAAGTACAAATCACCATCATCGCCACACCCGTTTCATCTTCGTCTGAAATCTTCACTGTAAGCAGATCTTCAGTGCATACCCAAACCCTAGAATTCGGTGGTGGTCGAGGGATTCCGGCGTTGTGGTTTCTGCTAGGTTGGTTGCAAAGATGCGATAGCACTCATGGTTGCCGGAGACTAGGGTGGTGGTTATCAAATATGGTGGTGGTTTCCGGCCACCACATTAAGTTTATGTTGGAATTCATTTTTGTTCTCTCCTCTGCGGCTCTGTTTTCTCCGGTAACACCTCCGGCCACTTTTTTCTCGCCATTAATTTCCCCTGATAACCATCATTAACTCAGATTCATCTCTCAATTCTCTTATTTGATCTATTTTTTTTTTACCTAAAAGCTTGCATTCAATACCCTGATTAGGGTTTTTAGTTTAATTCCATTGAAACTAGATAAACTTTGTATAAATTACTAATTTTTTTTTTTAGTTTATGACAGTGATCTGACAATTAATTTGTTAACTCCTGAATATTATGTTAATTTGTTGTGTTTTTTGTTTTTATAATAATTATTCGTTAGCGTTTATCCAGTACGGCAAGAAAAGAATATTGGTTTGAAATTATTTCTTGGTTTTGTGGTTGATCTTGGTATCTGGTTAGAAATTGAGTTTATGGCAATGATGATGGTGGTGGAACTTGGTGGTTGGTGGCTAGGATACAGAGGCTGAGGCTGAGGGGATAGGGAGAAAGTCTTTAAATAAATAGTAAATTTAAATAAATAGTAAAGTAAAATTACAAATCTACCCTCATGTAAAAGTCACATGTCATACTTAACAAAAAAATATAACCTGGTTAGTGCTAAAGGACGTAGAGTGTAACAGGTTCTGCAAATAAAGGATTGTGACTGTAATTATTGAAGTTAAAGGCTATCCGTTGCAATCTGGTACAAACATAAAGGACAAAAAGTGTAATTTATCCTATGGTTTATTCAAAATAATTTACACGTCTATTTGGGTAGACCACTACCACCATTGATTGAAATGGCCGAGAAGTAGACTTATTTGATCATTATTTAACAGTGCAAAAGGAAAGGGGTTATGGAGCAGTTTCAAACATTAACATGTAGGTGTTAATTATGAATGAACTTGAACTTGAGTCGGAAAAAGGAACTTATTTTTGAAGTCGAACTATATACGCATAACATATTGATGTGCTAGAATGGTTTTATCAAACGTCAAAACAAATGAAGAAGTGTGCTATAATGGAAGCTAATTAGGGAACTTCGACAAGAACCGTCGTCTATATCAAAGAGGGGGCATGGCAATTTGAGGAACTTTATAACAAGACATGCAGAACAACTTGCTATGAAGAACATGCTCTATATACGAGCTATGATCAAACAGGATTTTGAAAGATTATGAAGCAATAACTTATGATACAAGTGGATGGAACAAACATTAACTGATGACAACAACAAGCGAAGAAGATTCGGCATCAAGCAAGTGGAACAAGCATTCAAGAAGCAAACAAAAGTCTACCAAGCAACAAGAAAGTTTAATTTAGGGAGGACTACTAAACTTAGATTATAACTTAAAATTTATGTATGTAAGTCTGTATTTATAGTTTGTATTATAACTATTATTATGTAATTATATTAGGATTATCAAGCCGAATCTAGTATAAATTCGATAGATATTTTGGCGGTTAAAAATTAACTGTCAAATGACATGATTTTTGGCGCCAAACATCTGTTGATCATTTCTGTATAAACATAATGAAAAACATGAATAACATACCTGTTACAGCAGACAGGCCAATAGAGAATCCCGTCAGTGATGCAGCCACTGAGTTCGACATTCTTGTTAGGATGATCTGCTTCCTCCTTAGGGTGTAAGATTATGATGGTGATGAACCGAAACTAGGGAGGTTTCGATTAGGGAGAGAGACCCGATTGATGTTATTAGGTTTGAATATTTTTTTTTCTAACCCTTTATCTCTCTAATAATCTTCTTATATATACTTCCAAGAGGAAACCTAATTAGTTAATTAGGGTAATATGGTCAATCAATAATTACCAACTAATTATTAATAGGTTATTAATATATTTTGATCTATATAATACAAATGATTATAATGGCTACAAGATTAAATATTAATAATAATATATTTAATCTCACATCGAGTGATCATTTATCATGGGTATTAGGTAAGCCTGGCCAGGAGTTAACACTCATTTTAGCTTTAAACCAAGAACTGTAGCAGAGAAATACAGCCGTTGAATCATTATTCGACTCAGGACCCCCAATAGTCATACTACAACCTCAATTTAAAACTTAACAGTAATGATCAAAATACGCATAAGCCCTTTAGCGTTTGATTTGCATTTATATATGTCTATATGTCATTACACCGGCAGAACATATGTTAGAGACATACAAAATCAAACAGAGTAAATTTCATTAATTAAACATAAGCTAGTATAATATGCCATTAAATAAGGTCTTTAGTAAGTCCCATATTCGAAACATGTTCTTCGAAAACTTTAGGTGGGAGACCTTTAGTCATCGGATCCGCAAGCATATCTTTAGTACTAATATACTCAATACAAAGATTATTTTCCTCAACTCGTTCACGTACGAACAAATATTTTGTATCGAGATATAAACCAGCTCCAGTCGAACTATTACTGTTCGAGAAACTAACGACAGCTGAGTTATCATAGTAAAGCTTCAATGGTCTAAAAATGGAATTAACGATTTTGAGTCCAGGGATCAGATTTCTAAGCAACATTCCATGACAAGTTGCGTTATAAACAACAATGTATTATGCCATCATTGTGGAAGTTGTGGTTAACTGTTGTTTGTGACTCTTCCATGAAATAGGTGTGACATCTGTGTTACTTCAACCATCAAACAAATACCAAACCAATGAAATACTGTATTTCATACTTGGGATTTGTAAAAATATGTGTACCATTTGCACATATCAACTCTTGTTCGATTTCGGGCTCTAAATCGCTTTCTGGAAGGTTATACGCGCACTAATGCGTAAATATAACCAGCTTAATGCAACAAACACTCCGGAATAGTGACATAGGATTAACATACCCTAAATAACCTTTACATAACTTAGAAATAAGTTTTGGAAGGTTTGGTATGCCGAAATCAAGTCTATTCGCTTACAGGGACTAAATACGACAAACTGCGAAAGTATGTCAATTTATACTGTAACGGACATTTCGGAACTTGACCATAAGTTAAACATACCCTAAATATCCATTACATAGTTTAGAAATAGGCTTTGAGGAGTTCGGTGTGCTAAAATAAACTTTCTGGTCATTCAGGGACTAAAAGCGTCAAAAAGTGCATAAGTTTGCATTTTCGCGCATATCTTACCTTCTGAATACATCCGGACATCCAAAAATTTATGTAATCATTAAAATATTATGTTTTAGTGATTGGCTTGTCAAAATTCCATTCGTCGCGCAATTTGGATCGTTTTTGCGTCCGTTACGACTTCCGTCATAATTAACCAAACAACGCAACCGTACGACCAAACGAACCGACATCCGAGATATTTTTGAGCATATTTTAAGTTCCCTATACTTTAACATCATTTTAGAGCTTTGAAATGGGGTTGACGGGGCTTAAACGTGTCAAAAATACATTAAAAATCAAGTTTGGAGCTGTAGGGGCCTGTTCTGCCAAATTTCAAACTTGCTGACCTACAGGGTCCTTACGGACCGTGTGGACTTCCTCTTACGGTCCGTAAGCAGATGCTAGAGATCAGAAACTTGTTTCCAGCTTGTTCCAGCTGTTCTCCATGTTTGCAAATGGTTTTGGGCAATCTATGGGCTCATTCAGGGGTGCACATGGTATTACAAATCTGTGGGTACAAGTGTAAGGCCTAGATCTTTTCCCCTTCTCCAAGAAACGATCCTAACGGTCTTCGATTTCCTATAAATAGCAATACCCATTTCATTCTTCCTCACATATGAATCTGATTCTACACTCTCTAAGTGGAAGTATATGCTTCCTACCTGAGAGTGAATCGGGTCAAATCTTGCGGGGACCTTCTGTAAATATTCTTTCGTGTTTTTCGTTCGTTTTAGCGTTAAAGTCAAACTGTGTTTGACTTTCTGCATTGACCAGTTTATGGTCAACGCGAAGTTCGTTTGAACTTCATAACGTGAGAGTAATCACAATGGTTATAGTTCCTAGTGACTATACCTACTGATTACCACGTTATCTAGGCTCAGTAACGAGTTGTAGTTTCGGCCAAAATGCGTTTTCTCGCGTATTTTGTAACCAAACTACTCTAGGGTATCAAAACCGTTTGTTTTGATACTAAAACTGTTTTCTAACTTAACGAAACATGTTCTAGCATGTTTAGCTCGTCACTTTTAGATTTGTGCTTGTTTAGGGTCGTAAAGGTAAGCGATCTAATCAATCGCTTATACTTTCGAACCCGACCCATTTGGCCAATCATTAGGATCCGACCATACACATTAGGTGACCATAGTTGTATAGGGAATAACCTTCCGACGTTATACCTTATGGTCACTTCGTTTAAGTAGTCGTATGATAGATAGTTTATATGCCTTAGGAAAATTACCAAAATACCCTTTTTACGCATAAATTCATTTTAAGCATATGTAACCTAAATTTTGACATCTAAACTGATTAGGCAACTATATTAGACATGTTAAGGCATATTCTACTTGTCATAGGACAAGTTAGGCGGTCCAAACGCGTTTTACGCGAACGACGCGTTAAAGTGGCATAAGCTACCTAAACGAGTCGTAATGGGTCATAAGCACTTAGGTTAAGTTTCATTTAGTATGTAGGCTTTGTTAAACCATATCAGATGAGTTCCAATACTCATTTGGTTTACGAAACCTCACACTATCCGATCTCTCGATTTAGGTCCGGTTATTTATGTAGTTATCTATATAGGGTGCCGTTTGATTCCGTGATCCCTCTAGCTTTGCTTGGTTGTTGTTCAAGACTTCTAAGCGCCCTCAAGTGAGTACATAGGCCCCTCTTTTACTGTTTTTCAAACGTTTTGGGGTGAAACGCATGTGCCTACTTGTTACTTTCGTGCTTTTCATGTTTTCATATCATATACTTGCTATGTTCATTAGTACATTCATTATGTTTTTCTATGTATGTTTACTTAACATGCTAGCACATTGTTTTACATTCATTGTTTTGCTATGTATGTTTACTGAGCATGCTAGCACATTGATTTACATGACTTTTCTGCTTTGTTTGTTAACTTAGCATACTTAGTATATTTGTTTTACATTGCATCTCTGTTGCATATGTTCTCGTAACATATGGACACATTGTTTTACATCTCTACCTTGTATGTTTACTTAGCATACTAGGTACATTATTTTCATAAAACATGCTTAAATTTGGTATATCATTTAGTTTGTTTAACGGATCTTTATTACATTCATTAACACCGATCATGCCGCTCGGTAGTAGGTAGTGGTACCATAGGACTTGACAAATCCCGTTCCTAAAATCCTAGTTTTGTTTGGATGGATGGAATGACCGAATCCGAAAACATTTCTTTTTGTTAACTTTTACTCTAAGGTTATCCTGCTGTCTCAAGGTTTGAATGTATGCGTTTCACAATACCGCATAAATGTTTGTATCAGTATAGCATGCATTTCCACAAACATAACGTTGATTTAAACCGAGTTTTACTTCAATACTTTGTTTTGTGCATTTTGCCTATGGTTTAGTTGATGCACTTCACTAGCCATACATATCCTTTTGTTTACACAATACATGATTTACATTTTACACATAAACATTTTTGACATTGGTTATACATTACTTGATGTACATTTTGACATAAACATTTGACATTTTATTCAATACATTTGGCAATTGGTTTAAACATAGACATTTGACATTGGTGGTTGGTTTGGGTAAGTGATTCAAGTAACGAGACGTGTGTAATATGATACAAGCATGGTGGATACGCCGCTGGTACTTCCTATATATAAGTGTTTGTATGATATTACATATCGCAGCGTTGTTTAAATCATTTCAGTTTAGACATGTAACATATTTTTCACAAGACACTGTTTTACAAACAACTTATTTTATACAAACTCATTTTTACTTGGTTATTCATTTAACCTTACATTACTCTTTTACATATGATCTACCTTATTATCGCTTTTCAAACGTTTTAGAAAAGCAAACACTTAAAGTGGATTCATGACAAGTTTTCATTAAACATTTTCTTAAATCTCAGTCATGAATCCTATTTTCACAAAACCTATGTACTCGCCGGCATTTTTATGCTGATGTATTTTCACATGTGTTTCGGGTACAATAGTTGATGATATTTGATGATGATATTGATGCATACTCACGTAGGATTGGACGAGGCCTTAGTGACATTAAAAGATGCAAGACTAGTTAACTATGTTATATTTTTCTTCGTTGTTAAGACATTGTAATACATTTAATTCAATAAAACGAAATTGTTTAATCCATGGTTGTGAAACAATGATTCTGTTACAACACTCCCCGACGTTTCCGCCACGTTTTGTTGTTTTACTTGGTCGGGGTGTGATAGAAAAGTTGGTATCAGAGCTCATGGTTATAGGGAATTAGGTTATTAGAAATGCTTCGACCTAGTCTATAATCTTCCTAGGACCCTAACGCGAGTTTACTTGCGTTTAATCATAAAACAATACCGTCACCTATCCTTAGGCGACAACCACAACAAGAACATAAATTTCAAAACCACTTTGAAAACTAATCATCTGTTCTAGGATGATTAATTACTAGGTTTTGAACCCTCTAAGTTTTCAAATCTCGTCAAAGTTTGGGTCTTATAATGTGAACACATGCAAACTGGAAGGGTGAATGCCTATATACTGAGTTTTCTGTCTAAGGCTAGAGTGTTCGTACAAATCCGCAGTATCGGACCAGTCACTCTTACCTGGGAACTCTTGGGGTGAGTGTTCACTTATAGGCAAGCATGTCTTCAGCGATACATTATTATGACCCGTTTGCTTTGACACCATCTCATTTGTTTGCCTTAGGTAACAAACAAATGATCGCAATTCGTATGCATTGCCTTTCTGTTTTGTTTATCAGATAACATATCATTTGTTTCTTCCTATATCTTTCATTTCCTTCTAGAATGTCTCTTCATCTCAACAACGGTCAAATGTCCGAGCAAATAGCCAAATTTGCCCAGCAAATAGGCGAAGTGATACTGAAGTCTGTGGATCTAGGCATTGCCATGTCTCGTCTAAAAAATGGAGCCACTCAAGAGTCACCGAAGGAAGCAGAAGTCAGGCCTGCACCAAAATCAAGAAAGCGTAAGGCTTCAAAGAAACCCGCAGCAGTTACACCCAATCAAGCGGGACCTAGCCAGGTAGCGACGCCACCAGCTAGGAAGCCGTACTTGGGAGCTGCCCCATGGTGCAAGCGATGCAACCGTCATCATTTAAACCTCATACCCTGCTCCAAATGTACCTACTGTGGACGGTTGGGACATTTGATTAACATATGCCGCTTTGCTATTCAAAACAAAGCTGTTGCAAACCTTGCTGCTACCCAACTCCATGTCAACCCTACACAAGCTCGTTTCCCGTCTGGTACTTGCTACGACTGTGGTGAGACGAGCCATTTCAGGAACAAATGCCCGAAGATTGTCAATGCAAATCCAACCCTTGGATAAGCATTTGGTCGAGCAAAAGATGTGGCTGTCTTATGCCTTTGTTTGTTTTGTTTTCTTGTATTGTGAAACAATCTATTTTTTTCATAAATAAAAGTCGTTGTTCGCAATTCTGATATACAAATGTAGTTACATGTGTGTATGGCATTTCCCTATGATACCTAAATCAAGGAACTATGTTCTTTACAAACTACTCTTGTGATTCTCCCTTTCAAGTGATCGCTCATGATTTCCTTGAAAGTTTTAAATACTCATTTCATTCTAAGAAATGAGGTACATGAAATAAAGTGACATTATGAGTAATCGTGCTTTTGCACATCTGTGCCTTTGAATCACTGGTTAAATAACTAAGGGTATTTTCAAATCTCATACCCATTACGTTCTGATTTTTTTCAACATGCATAACATAAGTTTTCAAAACAACTTTCATGATTTAAAAAACATTTTATATATAGTTCAAAAAAGTTTTTAATATAGTGTATTTACGTAACATATCATATGCATGATTTCAAAAACATTGTCTATATTTTCAAAAACAACCTCCATGATTTCAAAAACATTGTCTATGTTTTCAAAAACGACCTTCATGATTTCAAAATGTTATTAATACAGTATAATTACTTATATCAAGTGCATGATTTCAAAAGTACCATTCATGTTTTCAAAAACCTTATACATAATTTCAAAATTCATCTTGCATGATTTTAAAACATTTTCATAAATATACCTACCTAATACACCTACTTTATGATTTCAAAAGTATTATATATAAGGTTTCCAAAAACATTGAACACATTTTAGAACCCCATGCATAGTTTTCAAAATATTTTCCTCATATATTGACTTAACCTTCAAATTCCGCTTCATATGTCGCCTTGGCATATCTAGCATCTCAATTTCATAAGCATTTTTACTTCATGTTTTGACTTAAGCACACCCAGTGCAAGATTTCACAACATCTTCAACTTCTAAAATCCATATGGGATCTTCTTATCATTACAAATAGATCCTTGTGGATGATTATCATTCAAGTCAGAGTCCTTATTGGATTCTTTGTGTACCTTAATTCAAACATTTCGGTTCCTTATAATCGAAATCGAATTTTCTCTTTAAGTTCTTTCTATCTTCATAGTTAGATTCTTGTTAATGTTTTAAGTACCAAATGAAATCCACGGAATGGATTCCTAGTGTGCTTCAAATACTTGTGCGTAATTAGCAAAATGATGACAAACTTAAAATCAAGTTAAACAATTATGTGATTATGTGTTTTTTGTGTTTTCTTTTATGCATTTTTGTGTTTTTATATACTCTGGATATTCGTTATCCAAATTCTTGTAAAACCCTTCATATATTCATATGAAGGGATTCGTAGAAGGATATTAAAAAAGGTACTACCCAAAATCCTTATTGGGCTTCTACATGATAGTTAAGATCCTTGGATTATATAGTACCACTCCATGATTCATAAAAGACCCCTCTGAGTGGTCTAAGTCAAGAGATTGATTCAGAATCTGGTTAAGAATGACATGTGGTGATATAGCTGAACAGACTCCTTGGTAGTCTATTTAAATCATTCATTGATTAATTAAAAGACCCTATGGAGGTCTAAGCACAATCATCACCGGCTCGTTCATAGTTTCCTTCCCCTACACATTATAAGATGCAGTACGTGACTATGCAAGGAATTCCGTAAATATGGATGCATACATAATTACGAAGTTCAGTGCACGGAAACCACAGTTAGACTTATTATGTGTAAGAACCAATAGTGGCAACCGTAACAAAATGTGAACAATGTAATAGGGATACGGTGGACGCACCAATAACACTTTATATACTTGTATATAAGTGTCCCTCTCACATTTCAAGAATGATGTTAATTAAAGTTACTAGAAGTTCAGGACTCTAACCAGTATTGTTCGATCTTTTCAACCTCATGTTTCAAGCTCTCACAAGTTTCCTCTAAATTTCGGGACGAAATTTCCTGAAGTAGGGGAGACTGTGACATCTGTGTCACTTCAACCATCAAACAAATACCAAACCAATGAAATACTGTATTTCATACTTGGGATTTGTAAAAATATGTGTACCATTTGCACATATCAACTCTTGTTCGATTTCGGGCTCTAAATCGATTTCTGGAAGGTTATACGCGCACTGATGCGTAAATATAACCAGTTTAATGCAACAAACACTCCAGAATAGTGACATAGGCTTAACATACCCTAAATAACCTTTACATAACTTAGAAATAAGTTTTGGAAGGTTTGGTATGCCGAAATCAAGTCTATTCGCTTACAGGGACTGAATATGACAAACTGCGAAAGTATGTCAATTTATACTGTAACGGACATTCCGGAACTTGACCATAAGTTAAACATACCCTAAATATCCTTTACATAGTTTAGAAATAGGCTTTGAGGTGTTCGGTGTGCTAAAATAAACTTTCTGGTCATTCAGGGATTAAAAGCGTCAAAAAATGCATAAGTTTGCTTTTTCGCGCATATCTTACGTTCTGAATACATCCGGACATCCAAAAATTTATGTAATCATTAAAATATTATGTTTTAGTGATTGGCTTGTCAAAATTCCATTCGTCGTGCAATTTGGATCGTTTTTGCGTCCGTTACGACTTCCGTCGTAATTAACCAAACAACGCAACCGTACGACCAAACGAACCGACATCCGTGATATTTTTGAGCATATTTTAAGTTCCCTATACCTTAACTTCATTTTAGAGCTTTGAAATGGGGTTAACAGGGCTTAAACGTGTCAAAAATACATTAAAAATCAAGTTTGGAGCTGCAGGGGCCTGTTCTGCCAAATTTCAAACTTGCTGACCTGCAGGGTCCTTACGGACCGTATGGACTTCCTCTTACGGTCTGTAAGCAGGTGCCAGAGATCAGAAACTTGTTTCCAGCTTGTTCCAGCTGTTCTCCATGTTTGCAAATGGTTTTGGGCAATCTATGGGCTCATTCAGGGGTGCACATGGTATTACAAATTAGTGGGTACAAGTGTAAGGCCTAGATCTTTTCCCCTTCTCCAAGAAACGATCCTAACGGTCTTCGATGTCCAATAAATAGCAATACCCATTTCATTCTTCCTCACATTTGAATCTGATTCTACACTATCTAAGTGGAAGTATATGCTTCCTACCTGAGAGTGAATCGGGTCAAATCTTGCGGGGACCTTCTGTAAGTATTATTTCGTGTTTTTCGTTCGTTTTAGCATTAAAGTCAAACTGCATTTGACTATCTGCATTGACCAGTTTATGGTCAACGCAAAGTTCGTTTGAACTTCATAATGTGAGCGTAATCACGATGGTTATAGTCCCTAGTGACTATACCTACTGATTACCACGTTATCTAGGCTCAGTGACGAGTCGTAGTTTCGGCCAAAATGCGTTTTCTCGCGTATTTTGTAACCAAACTACTCTAGGGTATCATAACCGTTTGTTTTGATACCAAACCTGTTTTCTAACTTAACTAAACATGTTCTAGCATGTTTAGCTCGTCACTTTTAGATTTGTGCTTGTTTAGGGTCGTAAAGGTAAGCGATCTAATCAATCGCTTATACTTTCGAAACCGACCCATTTTGTCAATCATTAGGATCCGACCATACACATTAGGTGACCATAGTTGTATAGGGAATAACCTTCCGAGGTTATACCTTATGGTCACTTCGTTTAAGTAGTCGTATGATAGATAGTTTATATACCTTAGGAAAATTACCAAAATACCCTTTTTACGCATAAATTCATTTTAAGCATATGTAACCTAAATTTTGGCATCTAAACTAATTAGACAACTATATTAGACATGTTAAGGTATATTCTACTTGTCATAGGACTAGTTAGGCGGTCCAAGCGCGTTTTACGTGAACGACGCGTTAAAGTGGCATAAGCTACCTAAACGAGTCGTAATGGGTCATAAGCACTTAGGTTAGGTTTCATTTAGTATGTAGGCTTTGTTAAACCACATCATATGAGTTCCAATACTCATTTGGTTTACGAAACCTCACACTATCCGATCTCTCGATTTAGGTCCGATTATTTATGTAGTTATCTATATAGGGTGCCGTTTGATTCCGTGATCCCTCTAGCTTTGCTTGGTTGTTGTTCAAGACTTCTAAGCGCCCTCAAGTGGGTACATAGACCCCTCTTTTACTGTTTTTCAAACGTTTTTGGGTGAAACACATGTGCCTACTTGTTACTTTCGTGCTTTTCATGTTTTCATATCATATACTTGCTATGTTCATTAGTACATTATTAGTACATGATTTCATTATGTTTTGCTATGTATGTTTACTTAACATGCTAGCACATTGTTTTACATTCATTCTTTTGCTATGTATGTTTACTAAGCATGCTAGTACATTGATTTACATGACTTTTCTACTTTGTATGTTAACTTAGCATACTTAGTACATTTGTTTTACATTGCATCTCTGTTGCATATGTTCTCGTAACATATGGACACATTGTTTTACATCTCTACCTTGTATGTTTACTTAGCATACTAGGTACATTATTTTCATAAAACATGCTTACATTTGGTATATCATTTGGTTTGTTTAACGGATCTTTATTACATTCATTAACACCGATCACGCCGCTCGGTAGTAGGTAGTGGTACCATAGGACTTGACAAATCCCGTTCCTAAAATCCTAGGTTTGTTTGGATGGATGGAATGACCGAATCCGAAAACATTTCTTTTTGATAACTTTTACTCTAAGGTTATCCTGCTGTCTCAAGGTTTGAATGTATGCGTTTCAGAATACCGCATAAATGTTTGTATCACTATGGCATGCATTTCCACAAACATAACGTTGATTTAAACTAAGTTTTACTTCAATACTTTGTTTTGTGCATTTTACCTATGGTTTAGTTGATGCATTTCACTAGCCATACATATCCTTTTGTTTACACAATACATGATTTACATTTTACACAAACATTTTTGACATTGGTTATACATTACATGATGTACATTTTGACATAAACATTTGACATTGGTGGTTGGTTTGGGTAAGTGATTCAAGTAACGAGGCGTGTGTAATATGATACAAGCATGGAGGATACACCGCTGGTACTTCCTATATATAAGTGTTTGTATGATATTACATATCGCAGCATTGTTTAAATCATTTCAGTTTAGACATATAAAATATTTTTCACAAGACACTGTTTTACAAACAACTTATTTTATACAAACTCATTTTTACTTGGTTATTCATTTAACCTTACATTACTCTTTTACATATCATCTACCTTATTATGGCTTTTCAAACGTTTTATAAAAGCAAACACTTAAAGTGGATTCATGACAAGTTTTCATTAAACATTTTCTAAAATCTCAGTCATGAATCCTATTTTCACAAAACCTATGCACTCGCCGGCATTTTTATGCTGATGTATTTTCACATGTGTTTCAGGTACAATAGTTGATGACATTAAAAGAAGCAAGACTAGTTAACTATGTTATATTTTTCTTCGTTGTTAAGACATTGTAATACATTTAATTCAATAAAACGAAATTGTTTAATCCATGGTTGTGAAACAATGATTCTGTTACAACACTCCCCGATGTTTCCTCCACGTTTTGTTGTTTTACGTGGTAGGGGTGTGACAATAGGTCTGCCTGCTAACATAAAGATATAGCCGGAAGTGGATTTCTTATCATCTTTCCATTTAGCAAAGTCAGAATCAGAATAACCTATCACTTCTAAATGATCACTTCTTCTATAAGTCTGTTTATAGTATTTCGTCCCTTGCAGATATTTAAGGACCTTCTTAGCTGCTTTCCAGTGATCTAGGCCAGGATTAGTCTGATGACGGCCTAACATTCCAGCAATATAAGTGATATCTTGGTGAGTACAGACTTGAGCATACATCAGGCTCCCGACTGCCGACGCGTAAGGTATCTGGCTCATTTGCTCTTTTTCTACCTCTGTTGTCGGACACTGGAATGAACCGAAAACATCTCCCTTAACTACTAAAGCGACTAAGGGTTTGCACTGTTCCATGTTGTAACGTGTAAGTACACGATCTATGTAAGTCTTTTGAGACAATCCTAAGATCCCTTTGTGTCTATCTCGGTGAATTTCGATGCCAATGACGTAAGATACATCTCTGAGATCCCTCATGTCGAAGTTATGCGAGAGTAACCGCTTCGACTCATGCAACATGTCTAAACTATTACTTGCCCATAGAATATCATCTACGTAAAGGACAAGTATAGTAAAGTTGCTCCCATTCATCTTGAGGTAGGTGCATTGATCCACTTGATTCTTTATAAAACCTTGTCTCTTCATGACTTCATCAAACTTGAGATACCATTGACGTGATGCTTGTTTTAACCCGTAAATGGATTTCTTAAACTTAAAGACTAGATGCTCCCGACCTTTAGGTTTAAAGCCTTCAGGTTGTTTCATGTAAACATCTTCGTCCAACTCTCCATTAAGGAAAACGGTTTTGACGTCCATCTGATGCAGCTCTAAATCAAAATGAGCTACTAGGGCCACAACGATCCTTAATGAATCTTTACGAGAGACAGGTGAAAACGTCTCTTGATAATTAATTCCCGCTTTCTGATGTAGCCCTTTGAAACCAATCTCGCTTTATAGCGTTCAACGTTCCCATTTGGATCCAGTTGTGTTTTGAACACCCATTTACATCCTAAGGGTTTGACACTGTTGGGTAATTCTACCAAATCCAAAACGTCATTTTTCTTCATGGATTCAAGCTCATCAATCATTGCTTTATTCCATTCAGAAGACTAGAAGACTGATCACTGCTAATGGATTCATTATAAGAGATAGGATCATTGAGCTTTCCAGCATCCATTTTAGTCAGGTAGGTAACATAATCATCCCAATTTGTAGGCTTTCTTTGCCTAGATGACCTCCTGAGTTGATTATCGGGTTAAGCGTTGTCTTGGTGTTGAGCGTTTGATGTGCCTTCGTTATGAGGTATAATGGGTTCTGATTGTGAAGGTGAATTTTGAGTTGGTGCAGTAGCTTCAGGTGCAGTTGTTGCATTGGGTACAAGAGGAGTAAACGGAGTAATGGTAAGCGACGAGTCTCCCCCCCCCCGGCGTCTTGTACTTCTTGCAATTCTTCGTAAGGATTAGTATTGCTCCCACTGACCTTGAAATCCTCCAGGAACGCAGCAAGCTTGGTTTCAACAATACGGGTGACATGGGAAGGACAATAGAAATGATAACCCTTTGAGTGATCAGGATACCCGATAAAGAAACAGGTAACTGTTTTAGGGTCAAGTTTCCTTAGGAAAGGATTGTAAAGTTTTGCTTCAGCAATGCAGCCCCATACTTTCATATATTTAAGACTCGGTTTCCGTCCTCTCCAAAGTTCATAAGGAGTTTTAGGGACAGACTTAGAAGGAACTCTATTGAGTATATGAACAGCTGCTTTTAACACTTCAGTCCAGAGGAATAATGGTAAATTAGTTTTGGCTAACATACTACGCACCATGTTCATAAGGGTACAATTTCTTCGTTCAGCGACACTGTTCTGCTGAGGTGTACCAGGCATGGTGTATTGGTTCACAATCCCCTGGCCCATACAAAACTCATAAAATGGACCAGGAGCTTGACCCACATTAGTATGTCTTCCATAATATTGACCGCCTCTATTTGATCTCACAACTTTAATCTGACGATCTAATTGCTTTTCAACTTTAGCTTTAGAATCTTTAAAAGTTGTAAGAGATTCAGATTTTTCTTTAATGAGATACAAGTACATGTAACGAGAATAATTATCAATGAAAGTGATAAATGAAGTATGTCCTGTTATGCCAGCGATTTGGTAGGGACCACTAATGTCAGTATGAATGAGTTCTAATAAATTAGAGCTCCTAGTGTCACCTTTCTTATTCGTTAATGTCATTTACCTTTAAGACATTTGACACATGTTTGAAAATCAGTGAAATTGAGAGGAGGTGGGACTTCATCCTTTATGAGATGATTTAATCGTTATCTTAAGATGTGGCCTAAATGTTGATGCCACAATATGGATGAAGTCTCTAAGTCTCGTTTTAGTTTCATCTTTGTGATTGACTCATTAATATTATATGACAACAAATATTTGCAAAAATCATCATCTAGTTCTAATCTATAGAGACCACCATCAATAATGCTAGTACCATAAACAACGGCATCATAGTCAGGAACATATAAGGTATCATAAATTTTAATACATAAACCAGTTTTCAAAAATAATTGTAATGTTCCTACGGCCTTCACTTCTAATTCCCGATCATCCCCAACTTTAAGTGTTCTTTGGTTTCTTCCCAGCTTCCGGATTGAAAGGAATCCCTGAGTAGAGTTGGTTACATGAACCATAGAACCAGAATCAAACCACCAAGAATTAGCAGGAACATTTAAATTATAGGACTCAAGTATCATGAAAATATCGTTAACTTTCTTAGCCAGCCACTCCTTAAAGTCAGGGCATTCCTTTTGCTTATGTCTTGTCTTCTTACAGATCTTGCAGTAGGGTTTGCCTAAGGAGTTCTTAGAGCTGGAAGGTGCACTTGTATTAAGATTGGGCCTTTGGACTTTGGAAGCATCCTTTCTTTGATAATTGTTCTTCCTCTTCTTAGAGTTGGAGGTGGTGAAGTTTGCAACATCAGTAGTGTGATCCATCTTCATACGCTCTTCCTCCTGTTTGCAACAACGTGCTAATGTCTATTAAACGAACGGGTCATGCCTTGCGTTAGCATTAATTTTTCAGAGTTATGTTTCTTTTACGCTTCTAATATTATTCCAAGTTATATAATTATTGTTAAAATAATTAATATTTTAACTTAAATTATATTTTTAAGTTTTGGAATAATTGTTAATACTTCTCAAGTATTTAGACTTGTATTTCTTCCCAAGGATGGGGTGTCTTATACATGTGTACTTGTATTCTTGTATTTGTAGTTCCCAAAATAATATATTTTTATTCAAAATAATGTATCTCAAGTGTATGCAAGAAAATATATATTTTTCCCTAAAATGATATATCTTTTGAAAATTCCAAGAAAATATATTTTTACTTCAAAATAATATATTTTCTCTTTGTAAAAAAAATATGATTTAACTTTGTAATAATTGGAAAAACCATATTTTCATTCCTTTATATCCAAAATGCTATTTACCAAAATATATTTGTGAACACATCTTCCGGAATATTTGTAAGTTACATTTCTTGTTCGGTTTCGCTAATATTTTGTGTGTAACTTGTATAGTTATTCCTTGATATTTTGGTAATATTTTGGATGGTAATTCTTGGTGTTTTAATGTGTTATATTATTTTAAGTCCTAAAATAACATAACTATTACACATAATCACACACATTAGGTCTTTAATGTATATATATATTCTAAATATATATCTAGTCACTTTTATTTATAAAAACCAACCTCCAACATTTGTATTTTTGTAACAAAAAATTATGGCAAAGTTTATGAAACCATCTATTGTTGAAAATACACTTGTAAGTATTTATTTGAAAATATTTTTCTAAGTGTTTATATTTTTAGAAAATTTTGCCATAGTTTCCCCTAAAAATGGAGGTTTCCATGCTTTCAAGCATATCATTTTCTTTTGTAAAAATCACCACAATCAATTTACAATCATCAACAATTCACATTTACTTACCAATCTTGCCAAAATCATGCTTAATCTACTACTTCATGATGAACTTGAAAGTTTATGAAAATTTGTAGTAACTTGGTAGTGTGTTTAGTGAGTTTGGTTACCCTTCAAAATGTGTTTACTTCTTTAAAAACTTCATTTTTAAAGGAGTTGGATGTTTACAACTTCAAAACACAATTTCTAAAAATTCTTCTTTATGTAATCTCCTTGTTACACAAGTGTTCCTACACTAGTTTAACCATTAAAAATAGTGTTTGTTTATGTAAGAACCAAGATCCACTAAAACTCATATTTTAAGCTTGGTTCTTTTGAAAAACCATTCATAAATCTTAGATTTATATGATTATTAACTCACTTTGATTATTATTTTTCAAGAAAACAACTTTCTTATATCAAGTTCATGATCACATAAGGACGATCTATTGATTTCTTAACATAATCATCCTTTCATCTTGCCGTACCATGTTTTTAATCATGATCTAGCAAGATGTCATGATGATCAACATCATTTCTACACACAATCAAAGATCAACAAGCATTCATACCATAACAACTTAGTTTCAACAAGATTACTTCATACATCAAGCTTATGTTCAAGTTTCATACTTATGTTCTTTAGTATTCTTGAAGTTTTGATCATGATTCAACATTGACCACTAAAAATGGAAGTAAACTAGAGTGTTTAAGGATCTTACCACTAGCACAAGGCTAGGGATGAATCAAGTGTAGAAATCAAGAGGATAAAAGCTAATTAGAGAGGTCCTTGAAGCTCCACAAGCTCCTAGCTCCTTTATGCACCTTCTAACACCTTTTGATTACTTGGAAATGGATGAACTAGAGGTGGAAGTGGTGGTGGTGGTGTGTGGTGTTCTCGGCCGAGAGGGAGCAAGAGTGGGAGAGAAAGGTGAGTGTGTGTTAGTGTGTGAAGAATGATGGACTCTAATCCTCTCACATCATACTTATAACCATGTCCTTCATTTACCTTATGTATATTATTGATGCGTGTGTAGTGTAATATATTTTAGGTGTATACTTTAAGCCCTTTTACACTTTTTAGCCAAGTTTTAAATTTATAAAACACGATATTTACAAACACTAAACACACATATGGGCAAGTGCACCCATCGTGGACGTAGTATAGTGTTGGTAAGATACTGAGGTCGTCCAAGGACACAAGAGCTTTTAGTACCGGTTTATCCTCAACGTCTAATCAAATCAAAAAGTTAGAAAAAGGTTTTAAACTAGAAAAATAAAACTAACTAAAATGCTGAAAAATAAAATAAAAATAAAATAGATAAACAAGATGAATCACTTGGATCCGACTCGTGTGTAGTGTAACCTTTGATTATTTCTGCACTTTTGCACATTTTAAGAGATTATCTTAGTTATTGTAGTAGGCTCATCTTTTGAAGGTGACGTTACCCTCAACCCATTAGTTTAGTTTGGAGTCAGCAAGGATACAATCCTAAAGGGTCGGATTATTGAAAGATAATTAATTAAGTTATTAATGCATAATGTGGTAGGCCCCTCTTTTGAAGGTGACGTTACCCTCGGCTAAGTATTCTGAGTCAGCAGGGATACAGTCCTAAGCAGCCGGGTTAAAGTTTTAATAGTAGTTTAACTTATGAGGGGATTAAAGAGTTTGGATCCCCGCCATCCAATACCGGTGGGTATTGAAGGAGGTCCTACTAAATTTAACCCAGGTCCTTTGCAGGATCTATACACTGAACAATGGCAAGACTCTTACCAAACCGTTCCCTTAACCCCCGACCAGGTAACCAACATATCGACATATAGACCGTGGAGATATGAATGGTGAAAATCTTTTATTTTATGTAGACAGTAAAATAATGCCAAGACACCACGGACAAACGATAAGGAAGAATCACCTTCAACACAAGAAACTAGTTATTAAAGTCATTAATACATAACCAAATAAAAAGTGCGAAAAGATTAAAAATAAAAAGTATTACACTAAACACTTGTCTTCACCAAGTGATGTAAGAGACTTAGGCAAACATGGCCTTTGATTGTCAAGAACTCTTACGATCAATCTTGGATCCCGAGATGACTCACACACTCTATGATGGACAATGGATGATGGTGGTGGATGATGGTGTTGTGATGGTGGTGGGTGGTGGGTGAAGTGTGAGAGAGGTGGTGTGCCAAGAGATGAGTTGCAAGTGATCCAAGCACTCCTATTTATAGGCTGAACAGAAGCTCGGGCACGGCCCCGTGTCCGTTGGGCACGGCCCCGTGTCCATCCTCCTCTCTTTCTTCATTAATTGCAGTTTGTCTGCATTAGTTGACCACGCCCCCGTGTCCGCTGAGCACGACCCCGTGTTCAGAAGCATATCTGTACTATCTAGATTTGCCTGGATTCTGCAAATCTTATAGTTGACCACGGCCCCGTGTCCGCTGAGCACGGCCCCGTGGTGGGCGATGGAAGCTTCTACAACTTTGTCTTTTCTGCTGACACTTGGGCACGCCCCCGTGCTCACTGAACACGGGGGTGTGTTAAGCCTTCTGTTCTCTTGTTTTGCTTGGGAAGATGATGTCGGGGGGTCGGGCATGCCACGTTTGTTCCTTTTCTTGTATGTGTGTTAGATTTAGCTGCCTTTTTGCTTCTTTTGTTTATTTGAGCTCATTTAATCCTGAAAATACAAAAGGAAGACAAAAACATACTTTTTCCAACATTAGTACTAAAAAAGGGTTAGTTTTATGCCACAATTGATGTAATTTATATGTTGCATTTTGTGCACATCAAATACCCCCACACTTGAATCTTTGCTTGTCCTCAAGCAAAACTCTTTATAATGTGGCTTTACATTCCCAAATGGAACGGGTAGAAGAGAAGGATTTTGGGCTTGTCATAGAGTGTCGGGATTTCCAAGATTCGTTATTAAGTTTTATTTTTATTTATTTACAATCCTATTCGTCATGATTTATTAAAAACATTTCATTAGATAAATTACTTATTAGGGCATAACATGCCTTTTTTTTTAAATTCCATTTATATACAAGTTCACATACCTCACCGGGGATCACTCAACACTCGGCTGAAGGTATATTTTTAGTGAATCACTCGAGAGCGGCATGGAACTTATTCCTACCATAGGCTTGCCAAGCAATCAATCCTCCTCCTTTTTAACTATACACCTTTGTAAATATCAAGAGAACTTTTTGGATGAAGGGTTAGGCTTGGGCTAAAGGTGGGTGGTTGGGTTAGTGGTTAGTAAAAGGGCGAAAAGGCGTAAAAAGCGTCGGTTTTCATAAGACTTGATATTTTTCAAAACTTTTTATTTTGATGAAGCATTTCAAGCAAAGTTATTTTTGATAAACTTGTTTGTTTATTTCTTTGGCTTCATCCTCACACACACACACACACACACACATATATATATATATATATATATATGTATATATATATATATATATTTCAAGTCATAAGAAAAACCGAGCTTTGTTACTAAAATAAAGGGTTTAAAAGGAAAAAGGTTTAGGTGGGAAACGGGTGTTTGAATTAGGTTAAGAAATGAAAAGGTTTAAGCTCAAAGGGATTAACTAGGGGGATTTTGGGTAGGTGGTAAAAAAAAGAAAAATAATGGTGTAGAAATAAAAGGGTTAGTCCTAATGCCTCCATCATTTACTTACTCGGGTTTAAGTTGGTAAGGACCGGGAATGTATCGTCGTGGCAAGTTCTAGAGTTGTAAGAACCAAGCGGCTATTCACACAAGAAACAAAAAATGAGCATTTAGTTTAAAGATATGTATTTGTATGCTCAATAAAGGCTCAAAACTCACTTTTGTGGGAATGGGTTTTTTTATGTGATCAAGTATATATAATCAAATTTTAACTAAGTTTGTCATGCCGTTTCATAATTTTCTTATGTTAGTTCTTTTTATCACGACGCTATCGGTTGTAAATTTGTAAAAATATAACCTTTTTAGAATTTCGAAATTCCCAACTTAAACTTAGATAAGTAAAAAAAAATGAAAAGCGGTTCCAATAGAGTTTTGTGTAAGGCTTGTTAATTAGGATTTGCAAGATTCAAAGTTTTAGCATCCCCCTACACTTAAATTACACATTGTCCTCAATGTGTCCCAAAAATAAGTTTTTAGGTTGATTGAATGTGTAAAACGGTGTGAAAAACAAAATTTTCTGTTACTGGGCATCTGGACACGGCCCCGTGGTGTCCGGGCACGGCCCCATGTTCAGGTGCCAGTAACAACAGTTTGTAAAAAGAAACAGAAGCCTGGACACGGGGCGTGTTTAGTGAGCACGCCCCGTGTCCAGTTACCTGAACTGGGCATTTTCTGCAGATTGTGTAGCACGGGGCCGTGTCGGGCGGGCACGGCCCGTGCTGAACTTGCTGTAATGAAGAAAAATTTGTCGAATGGTCCTGTTTTCGTGCATGGGGCGCTGGTGTAAGTTTCCCTTGTTATCCTTCACAATCCCGAGTGTGTTTTATTCCTGAAAATTAAAACTAAACTAGAAAACATAAAACTTAATCTAAACTAAACTAAGGATAGTTCCGCTAAATGCCTCTGTGGTGCGCCACGTTTATAAGGATCCTTGGCTAGACCCGAAGCCTGGTCATATGTTACCCAAGAGGGATGTTTTGCCTCCCATGCACCGTCGGAGAGCATCATCCAAGCTTGAGTCGATGACCTTCATGTAGTTGACCGGATCTTCATCTTCTACTCTTTTTCAAACCCCAAACTTCACATCCTCTTCCCCAAACTTCAATGTTAGTGTTCCGTCATTCATGTCTACCACTTCTTGTGCTATGGCTAGAAATGGCCTCCCTAGGATGAGAGGGACTTCAGCGTCTTCTTCCATGTCTAGTATGACAAAGTCGGCCGGGAAGACGAAATTTTCGACTTTGACCAATAGATTTTCAGCGACACCTTGTGGATATTTGACAGATCGGTCGGCAAGTTGTATGCTCATCTTCGTAGGGCTCGTTTTTCCTCGGCCGAGTCGTTTAAACATTGAAGCGGGCATGAGGTTTATGCTAGCCCCAAGATCGGCTAGTGCGTTGCGAATGGAGGATTCCCCAATTGAGCAAGGAACTGTGAAGCTTCCAGGATCAATCTTCTTTTGCGGGAGTTTGTTGGGTAGTAAGGGGGAGCATTCTTCGCCTAAGTTAACTAATTGCAATGATTCAATTTTCCTTTTATGAGTGAGGAAGTCCCTCATAAATTTTGAATATTTAGGCATTTGAGTTAGGACTTCGATAAATGGAACATTAACATGCAATTGTTTTAATAAATCTTTGAACTTTGCGAATTGCTCATCGGCCTTTTGAGGAATTAACCGACCGGGGTATGGAACCGGAGGAGCGTTAGTAGGCTCTTGAATTAGTGGAGAATCCTTCTCTTGTTAGGGCGGGGTTGTGCTTCTCTCAGTTGGCGGTGGTGGAGCCTCTTCGGAACCCACGGTACGGCTTCTCAATGTTATGAGATTGACTTGTGCTTTCGGCTTGGTTTCAGTATTACTCGGTAATGCGCCTTGTGGTCTCTCAGAGAAATTTTGAGCTAATTGATTTAATTGTTTTTCAATGTTTTGTATACTAGCCTGTTGATTTCTAAAATTCGATTCAAATTGTTGAAATCGATCCGAGTTTTTCTTTTCGGTATCGGAGATGAGGCGAGATACAGTATCTTCAAGCCTTTCTCGTCCACCTTGTTGTTGAGAGAAATTTTGTGACTCGTTTCTTGGTTATTGAAAGTTTGTTCGTTGGTTTAAGTTTTGTTGGTTACTACTGTTGCGGGGTTCTCTCCAACCAAGGTTAGGGTGATTATGCCATCCTTGGTTGTAGGTACCCGTTGGAGGACCCGACGGCCTAGGTCTATTATCAATGTAGTTTACCAACGCTGTTTGTTCATCTAACTCTTTCATACAACTCCAATTTTCATGTGACCCACCAAACCCTTCACAAGCAATAACCAAGGCGGTTTTTGTCATTTATAGTTTTTTGATTTTTGAAGAAAGGGCCTCGATTTGGTCTTGTAAAGAAGTGCTTTCATCAACCTTATGGGCGCCCGGGGCAATAGATTTATTGCCTCGGGGGGTGTGCCACAGAAAATTGGTTTGAGCAATTTCCTCAATTTGATTATATATTTCATTTGGGCGGCGATTACCTAAGAGTCCCCCGGAGCTAGAGTCAAGTGTTTGTCTTGTGTGTGGTAACAACCCATTGTAGAACGTGGATACTTGTTGCCACACCGCAACCATGATGAGGACACTTTCTTAGTAGCTCCTTGAACCTTTCCCAAGTTTCATATAAGGATTCCCCATCCTCTTGTGAACATGTATTAATTTCAGTCATTAATTTAGCCGTTTTAGCAGGAGGGAAATACTTATATAGAAACTTCTGGGCCAGTTCATCCCAGGTGTTTACTGAGCCAACTGGGAGGGCGTTGAGCCAAGACTTAGCTCGGTCTTTCAGTGAAAATGGAAACATTCGAAGGCGGATGGCGTCGTTGGATGCTCCATTGATCTGAAAGGTATCACATATTTCTAAGAAATTAGTAATATGTAGATGGGGATCCTCGTCCGCAAGCCCATGGAAGGTTGCGGAGTTTTGAAGCATTTGTATCAAATGTGGCTGAAGTTCGAAGTTGTTGGCTTTGACATTCGGTGCATTGATAGCGGCGCCTAGATTACCTACGGTGGGTCGTAGGTAATCCATGAGGGTACATTGGTCCGCCATTAGTTGTAGGTCCCCCGAAACTTTCTCTTGGTTTTTAGCTTTGAGTTTCTTTCGTAGAAAGCATTCGGGTTCGTCTAGGGGTTCTTTTAGGTCTCTACTGGAACTGGAGCTCATACACTACGTGGAGGATGCAAATGTGGCACCTGAGTTCCAAGTCCTACAATAAAAACAGAAAAGAATGTTGGTCAGAAGGTTCACCATGGCCCCGTGCTCAGATGAACACGGCCCGTGGTCGGAGGTACAGTGATTTTCTTCCGGATCCCTGTTACTGGGGAGTTGGACACGACCCCGTGTTGCACCGACACGGCCCCGTGCTCAGCTGTCTGTAACTCGGAAAATAAAAACTGCCAGTAACAATGCTAGGCACGACCCGTGTCCGACCAGGCACGGCCCGTGCTGAACTCTGTAGAAACTGAAAAAAATAAGAAAATTCTAAACATAAAAGAAAAATTTAGAAAAAACGATTAGGCCGTTGATTCCTAACTTTCTTAAAATCCTTGTGTCCCCGGCAACGGCGCCAAAAACTTGATGCGTGTGTAGTGTAATATATTTTAGGTGTATATTTTAAGCCCTTTTACACTTTTTAGCCAAGTTTTAAATTTATAAAACACGATATTTACTAACACTAAACACACATATGGGTAAGTGCACCCATCGTGGACGTAGTATAGTGTTGGTAAGATACCGAGGTCGTCCAAGGACACAAGAGCTTTTAGTACCGGTTTATCCTCAACGTCTAATCAAATCAAAAAGTTAGAAAAAGGTTTTAAACTAGAAAAATAAAACTAACTAAAATGTTGAAAAATAAAATAAAAATAAAATAGATAAACAAGATGAATCACTTGGATCCGACTCGTGTGTAGTGTAACCTTTGATTATTTCCGCACTTTTGCACATTTTAAGAGATTATCTTAGTTATTGTAGTAGGCCCCTCTTTTGAAGGTGACGTTACCCTCAACCCAGTAGTTTGAGTCAGCAAGGATACAATCCTAAATGGTCGGATTATTGAAAGATAACTAAGTTATTAATGCATAATGTGGTAGGCCCCTCTTTTGAAGGTGACGTTACCCTCGGCTAAGTAGTCTGAGTCAGCAGGGATACAGTCCTAAGTAGCCGGGTTAAAGTTTTAATATTAGTTTAACTTATAAGGGGATCAAAGAGTTTGGACCCCCGCCATCCAATACCGGTGGGTATTGAAGGAGGTCCTACTAATTTTGACCCAGGTCCTTTGCAGGATCTATACACTGAACAATGGCAAGACTCTTACCAGACCGTTCCCTTAACCACCGATCAGGTAGCCAACATATCTCCATATAGACCATGGAGATCTGAATGGTGAAAATCTTTTATTTTATATAGACAGTAAAATAATGCCAAGACACCACGAACAAACGATAAGGAAGAATCACCTTCAACATAAGAAACTAGTTATTAAAGTCATTAATACATAACCAAATAAAAAGTGCGAAAAGATTAAAAATAAAAAGTATTACACTAAACACTTGTCTTCACCAAGTGATGTAAGAGACTTAGGCAAACATGGCCTTTGATTGTCAAGAACTCTTACGATCAATCTTGGATCCCGAGACGAGCAACACACTCTATGATGGACAATGGATGATGGTGGTGGATGATGGTGTTGTGATGGTGGTGGGTGAAGTGTGAGAGAGGTGGTGTGCCAAGGGATGAGTTGCAAGTGATCCAAGCACTCCTATTTATAGGCTGAATAGAAGCTCGGGCACGGCCCCGTGTCTGTTGGGCACGGCCCCGTGTACATCCTCCTCTCTTTCTTCATTAATTGTAGTTTGTCTGCATTAGTTGACCACGCCCCCGTGTCCGCTGAGCACGACCCCGTGTGAAGAAGCATATCTGTACTATCAAGATTTGCCTGGATTTTGCTAATCTTATAGTTGACCACGGCCCCGTGGTGGGCGATGGAAGCTTCTACAACTTTGTCTTTTCTGCTGACACTTGGGCACGCCCCCGTGCTCACTGAGCACGGGGCGTGTTCAGCCTTCTGTTCTTTTGTTTTGCTTGGGAAGATGCTGTCGGGGGGTCGGGCATGCCACGTTTGTTCCTTTTCTTGTATTTGTGTTAGATTTAGCTGCCTTTTTGCTTCTTTTGTTTATTTGAGCTCATTTAATCCTGAAAATACAAAAGGAAGACAAAAACATACTTTTTCCAACATTAGTACTAAAAAAGGGTTAGTTTTATGCCACAATTGATGTAATTTATATGTTGCATTTTGTGCACATCAATTATGCCATAAAAAGTAAGAACATGATCTATTATAATATAGAAATCAAATCTTGAAGATATGGAGGGGGTATGGGCCGTCCATAGTTGGTGGGGGGGGGGGTAGTAGAGTAGGTTTAATCCATTAGTTGCCATTTAGTTCAATTTCAAGTGTAGGTTAAGTGTTTTAATTACTAGATATTTTGTATGGGGTGTTATGATGTTCGGGGACCATAACTAGCTTGGAAACATCAAAACAATGTTTCTAGTGTAAATTTGGTGTTTCGGGTAGTGTCCGGTTGTTCGGTTAGACACTGATTCGTTAAAGTGCTAAACTATACCGTTTAGTGTTCTTTATGTACCCTTTTGTGACACTTTTAATTCCCGGCATTTAGGAAAGCATTCAGGACCATTTAACCATATTTCTGCAAATTATTAGTATGTTTAAATGCTGATTTTTGCTGAATTTTGCAGAATTCTGCACTTTTTGTGGGATTTAGGCACTTTCCAACACTTAATCTATCACCTAGAAAGCAGTTTTGTGATCCTTACTTCCCTACACTCTACACTAGTGTAGTACTTAATTTCTGACTCATACTGGGTCTCAAAACACTGTCTGTCTGTCTATGTACTGAACTACGTCAGCATTTTCCCGGTTTGTCTGTTAACTGTGCTAACTGTACTTAATGCATCATTCAAGGAAATATAGCTTTCATGCAATATTGATATGACATTAAACAATGTTTGATGCACATGTTTGTGTATGGCAGTAATCAAAACACAGTTACTTGTAATTTCAGCACAGTCATTAAGCATTAATCAAGATTAATTAATTGTATGGATACCTGGATTTTTGAAAGTTGTCACACCAAGTAGGTTTAACATCTTCAGAATCAGGAATCGCTCCTCTAATTGCATTGTGTATGGACTGCTTCATGAACATGAGAGACATGCGGTTACACCTAGTCCATTTTTCATGAATTATCTGCTCAGCAACCGTACATTGAGGAGTAAGGTCCGCTGGCTTATTCTCTCTTAGAGCATAATCGAAGTCCAGCAATCTATGCGTAAGCATGAGGGCATCCTTCCATGTAGCAAAGTTATCACCAGTTAAAGGTGGAATCCCATAATTGGATGCTGATAGAGGAAATAAGAAGAGCGAATTATGACACTAAGCAAGAAGTCCTAATGTGATCTAAGGGCATGTTATACTAAGGCAGGCATAAATAATGACTATTTTAATTATGAAGCTGTGATATTGTCTATTGCTAACATCAAAATAATAGACTTAGTTAAGTTCTACTTAAACGAAGACAAATCAACTTTGGCCAGAAGTGTAATCATTTAAGTATGTGCAAAGTAATCGTGACAAATCAGCTTTGGCCAGAAACGAGACAATCACTTTAGTTATGCACTCGTTAAGTATGCTAGACATAAATAAATTAAATCAGCTTTGGCCAGAAATTAAGACATTTCACGTTTGTAATGCATACTCAACATAGTTTTTATAATACTTGAACAATAAATAGATGCATCAAATCAGCTTTGGCCAGAAATGATACATCAGAAGCTCATTCAAGTAAAGCTATTTTGGTTTTGTGAAAAATTATCTGATTATGATTAAGTAATTAAGTGTTTACAAAACCAAGTATTTAATAGCAAACCACCTGTTAGCGCGGATCGAACTAGGGGTGCAGGGGGACAGCGAGGCCTACGCACGGGGTTCGGGGCGGAGCCCCGAGTTAAATTTTAGTTCACATTAACAGCTTAATAAAGTAATGAGTTTTCGAGTGAGATCTCGAGTTAAGGTTTCGACTCAATAATGAATCACTATGAGGTTTCGTGTCATTAAGGCTTCGAGTCGTAACCACCTGGTTGCGAGTCACTAATGTCATCCGAAACCTCAGTCAAAATCTCGAGGTTTCGAGTAATGAATATTTATGAGATTTCGACTTCATAATGAGGTTTCGAGTCGCAACCACCTGGTTGCGAGTCGAAATCTCAGTCGCAATCACAACTGTCCCCGTATTTTAGTGAAATTTCGAGTCGTAATCTAAGTCGGAACCTTGGTCTTGAGTTATGAAGATTAAAACCTTTATGATTTCGAGTCGGAATCTTGGTCTCGAGTCATGAAGACTGAAACCTTCATGATTTCGAGTCGCAATCTTATGGTTTCGAGTCGTTAATGTTGGTCTAGAAACCTACTGTCAACAGCTGTTAGTGTGAAATATAATTGAAAACTCGAAATTTAAGGGATTGTGGGATAGTGTTTCCTGTTTTAGTGTTGACCTAAACTTATCAAAAGATTTCGAAAATTATAATTTGATTATCTTTTAACAATTTTCGAAGTTTTTAAGAGATATAATTCAGATCCAAAACAGTAAAAACATCCACTAATCCAAATTATATTCCAAAACTTAAAGAATTTTTGAATTTTCCTAAGAACATATGATGACCCTAAAATTAAAAACATAATTTTGGAAATCCGAAACCTGAATTTTAGCGGTTTTAAACGGATTTAGGACATAAAATTAACCCATATTGGTTTCGAGTGACATGATTAACCACCCTTTTCTGAAATCAGCGATTTTGGCTCAGTTAGACTCAAAACCAGCCGTGATTTTTATTAAGTTTTCAAAACTCTGTTTTCCAGATTTCAATCCCAAAATAATGGATACGAAAACAGAAATGATTTATCAACATATGCTCTGACACCACATGTTGATCAGTTCTGTATAAACATAATGGAAAACATGAATAACATACCTATTACAGTAGACAGACCAGCAGAGAATCCAGTCAGTGATGCAGCCATTGAGTTCGACATTCTTGTCAGGATCATCTGGTTCCTCCTTAGGCTATAAGATTATGATGGTGATGAACCGAAACTAGGGAGGTTTCGATTAGGGAGAGAGAGCCGATTGATGTTATTAGGTTTGTATATTTTTTTCTAACCCTTTATCTCTCTAATAATCTCCTTATATATACACCCAAGAGGAAACCTAATTAGTTAATAAGAGTAATATGGTTCATCAACAATTACCAACTAATTATTAATAGGTTATTAATATATTTTGATCTATATAATATAAATGATTATAATGGCTACAAGATTAAATATTAATAATAATATATTTAATCTCACAACATCTTTTACAAATAGGACACAACGCCATAATTATATGAAAACGGATTTCATCAAATTTGAAAGATTCTTCTAACCGCAAACACATTGTCTTTGTGTATTCTTGATCATGTTTCCAGATTTGTTCATTTTTTGTTGCTTGGAATCCATTGTTTCATGCTCTCTTTATTTGATCGGCTGCATACTTTGTGTGTTGTTACTTCCAACAATGTTGACATTTCATGAGAATGCCGCAACGGTAACTGCAATTGGTTAACATCATGCGATTGGTTAGTAAAGACTTAGCCAGGCAGCTGACCGAATGAAGATTTCTTTACAACAAATGATCATAAACTTTTTTCAAATATTAACATTTGTTTTTATATAGATTAAATGTATCATATACTAAAGCAATATAGTCTTAAATCAACATATGTAACCTGAATGACGATAAATTAAGATATTGACAAAATGTTTAAAAATAACACAGGCAGGTTGTAATTAATGATATCAGTGAGCACAATATATATTACATATGATGCATTAATGCATCACTAAACTAAGATGTCTTCCTCCACAGTCTTTTGACCAACTTTTCTTCTACCCTCCCTGGTTGAGTAGAGTTATCATTGCAACCTACTTGTACCGATTTATATGCATTCAGTTCACCGTTTAACCCCTTTTCTCATACGCTATTAACTTTGCAGAAAATGGATGAGATGCTTGTAATCGTTGTGGATAGTTCATCAAATCTATCTTCTCACTGGGAGAACATCAAAAGAATACTTGAGAGCATTGTTAGGTACAAAATTTGATTTCATGATCTTGTTAGAATTTGATTTTATGTGACGCTACTTTATTTTTCTTGAAACATGGGCATCTTTGGTTTTTTTATTTTTTGTATTCATTCATTTACCTTTTTTTATTCAAAATTTGTGAAAGCAGAATTTATAATTGATAAAATAATAATGAAAGATCTAGCACACGATTCGTAAACTGCAACCAGAAAAAAAATCTACTTCTTTAACAAGTATAATCTATCTACCGCTTTGACAATACCCTTTGTGTATATATATACACACATCTCTCTATCTCTCATTTGAAATGTGATTTTGCTAGTTTATTTCTTTTTTTGGTGCAGTCTCGTAAGTCAACATTAATCTTCTAAATTATAATACAATGAGTTTAAGAAATATATGAGGTGTTTTTTTTTTTTTTTGAAAATACAATAATAAAAACGCATATAATCATACATCAAGACTGTAAGATAAACAATTGTGAATAATTTTTCTTTATTTTGATCAAAGATCCTAAATTTATTCTTTTGTTGTGTGTGTAATAAGGACAACATGAGAAAATACTTTGTGAGAAAACCAAAAATTCTATACAATATATCATATTATATATAAATGATATTAGCACTAAATATATGTAGTATACTACATATTTTTCAATATAAAGTTGTTTAGTTTCCATATGAAGACGAGTTTTCTAAAAATAGTAAGTATCCTTGGTCTTTTATCAATTCAAAATAATAGTTAAAGGGAGAGAGAGAGAAAGAAGGTGACACCACAAAGTTTATATTTTCTAAAAATAGTATGTACCCTTAATCTTTTTGTTTTCTTATAAAGACAAATTTTCTTCTTATTTTATATATATATATATAATTTTTAGTATATATGCATATGCAGTGCCAATCCAACACAAGTCTTTTTTTTTTTTTTACTATTATTTCAATTTTAGTTCTTGTATTTTTTCCATCGTATTCTTTTATTAACCTTTATATTGACAATATTGTATCTGTGATAAGCAGCTCTATTTATTTCCGTCCCATAGGTTTTCTTTTTTACATGTTGATTCAAATGATGGGTTCGTTGGATTAGCTTTGCTCCTCGGATTTTTGATTGAAAAAGTGGATAACATAGAAATAGGGGATGGTCCAGCATTTTTTACATTTATTTCTTTTTTTATTTGATCAGGAATTTTTTTCTTTTTTCATCTGATTTAGTTATATATATTTATACAGAGAGAGAGAGATGCCAGTTATTGTACAATATCTCTTAACGTACATTACGTACGCGATTAGTGCCATGCGAATTTATACATGTCCGGGTTTGTATAACATACGATTACGAGGAGTCTAAGTTTATCAACCACGCGAATTTATGCATTTCCGTGTTTATATAACATGCGATTTCTAATCGCGTACGTAATGTACGTTAAGACCAATTGTACTGTACGATATAGTTTATATATATATATATATATATATATATATATATATATATATATATATATATATATATATATATATATATATATATATATATATATATATATATATATATATATATATATATATATATAGGGGGCTGCTAGAATGAGAACCACCCCGAGTTGTAAGAACCGCGAGAACTACACCCCACGGAGCGCCGTTCGCCGCGATTTTTTTTTACAAGTAGATGTGTGCATTATAAACACGGCCGTAAAAAATCACGGCGAACGGCGCTCCGTGGGGTGTACTTTTTTACACCTCAAGTTTGGTGTTTTTTAATTTTTTTTCTTTTTTCTTTTTTTTTTCACCAAACTTGAGGTGTAAAAAAGTACACCCCACGGAGCGCCGTTCGCCGTGATTTTTTACGGCCGTGTTTATAATGCACACATCTACTTGTAAAAAAAAATCGCGGCGAACGGCGCTCCGTGGGGTGTAGTTCTCGCGGTTCTTACAACTCGAGGTGGTTCTCATTCTAGCGGCTCCCTATATATATATATATATATATATATATATATATATATATATATATATATATATATATATATATATATATATATATATATATATATATATGAGAGAGAGAGAGAGAATGAATAAGTGGGACCACAAAGTTTATATTTTCTAAAAACACTTCATTATTTTTAGGACCACAAAGTCAATCTCTTTAATATATGTATACTATTGCTATGTGTGTGTAGTGTGTTCACTTGTGATTACCCTTCAATGTGTTTTTGCATTAGTTTAAAAATTCCAACGCGTACAAAGATATATCAAGTATATGTTATGATAATTTACGTTACAACAAATACGACGGAATTTTGTAACTTACTTTATTTGGGTAGATTTATTTCATCAAAATCTGCCACATATATTTTGTTTTATTGAGTCTAACTTCACGATATGCCGATATGGAGAACATTGTTAGTGACACATTGGTTACTTGACCCAAAAATATAGTTTGTTAGATCTTTTCATGCGTAATTTAAATTTAGATGCACAAAGTTGATTTCAATCTTGAAGAAAACGTGAATGTTTAATGTTTATGACACTTGGGTAAATAACTAATATGATGACTCTATTGTGGGTAAGAGAAAAGGAAAATTGTAATTTACCAAAAGTAATCTAAGTATCCAACAAAATATTAAATTATTTAGGTTGACATTATTTGCATATGAAATCTGTCCTAAACCACTGGTTTAGAATTCATATTAACAAAAATGGCTCTTGTGTATTTGTGAACTCCAATGTGTAAATACTTAGGCATTTGCTCGTATAGTCTCACTAAGGAAGGGGCCATCTTCATTGTTATTGTTCCAGCTTTAAAATAAGGTCTGCTTGTCTAGGACTCGATCTTGATACTAGTCCATAACGAAGGTTTCTTAGAAGGAAGTCACTTAGTATAATTGGAAACAAGACCCGTCAGTAACCACAATATATGCTAACACACCTTTAGATCAAATACGGACTTTTAGGAGAGATGAGAGCTCACATAGATATGAATGTTGACAACAAATGTTATCAAAACTACTAATGTAAGAAAAAACTCCAGAAACTTAGTTCTTATTCTCATGGTGAAGAGTGAACACCATAACTAGTGGGGCCCCTCCTTATTTGAGTTCACACCTAAGAATTGTATCATCAAAAACACGATGAGTGGGCTTTAGTTTTGATGTTTGAGTAGTGTTTTTCTTTTCCTAATTTTGATAAGTCAACTTTGTAATATGGGTATATTAATAACTTAATTGACCCAAAACAATCACCACTAATATATGCAATACAAATCGGTTACTCTATCCATTTTATTGGTACTATTAAAGTTGATTAAAATAGTCAAAAGGATTAATTCTAGCTTTAGACCATATAGACATTTATATGGTAAAAGTAGATAACTAGTATATAATGCTAAACTTATGCTAATAGTAAGAATCTAAATTTGATGTAACTGTGATCTCCGTGTAGGAGGTTTTGCGCGGACAAGGCATCTTCTTCGGTATGGTTATTCTTCTTTTCCCAGTTAAATGCAACTGTTTATTTATAATTATTGACTCTAACTATGTTCGTAACCGATTTAGGATCCATTAGTCAAGAAATTTAATCTAAGCCTCATCGTCAATGATATCCTATATGATTCTGCGGGTGTGTGCAAAGTCTAATTTTATATCCCTCTAGTATATATTGCTGGTTAATTTTCTTAGAACTAGCTTTGATTTTGTTAGGTCAATCTGATGGAACCATAAGACTGGATTCATTTCTACATTCTCTGTCAAATTTAACCTTTGACGAAGATGGTCCTCTAGGTGATTCCGGAGTTAGTGAAGGGCTCTCTACCGCATTAACGGTAAGTATAGTAGTGCTTAAGTACTAAATTGAAGCAATGTGTTTTCCATGCTTACCATGATTAGTTTGGTTTGCAGTTGTTCCAATATACAAAAAAACAACAACAAACACAATTGTCTTGGAAACAGCATTGTGTGCTTGTGACCGCAAGCCATCCCTGTCCAGATGCTGAGAAAATAGCATGTTCTCTCATTGAGGTCATTGTTCAGAAGCCATTTCTAGCCATTTATTCTTTCATTTCTCTTTTCATCACTATGTACTAAGGCTTTGTTTCATGTAAGCAGTCTTTTGTCTCATTTTCTGTTATCTGCCCAAGAGATGATGTAAGTAGGAGACAATGGCTTTGTGGTTTGTGGCAGTTTTCAGTTTTTTCATCCCCGGTCTTAGAAACACTTCTCACAAATTGCAGGATAACATAGTTCAATATCCGTCGACCATTGCCCTCAAACAATATCCTCAGCTTCTTCTTTTCATTTCTGATCATTTTCCGGAAGCTCGAGAAGCACTTGAGAATTTCGCAGCAGATAACAGTATTAATACTTACTTGGACCAAGATCCACTTGTTTCCAATGCTAACTTCTCAAGTAATTCTGTCTCTTACTTTTACAGTATATTTATCTTACATATCCTTGCGTGTATCTAGCTTCTGAAAGACATAATCATTCATTTTTTTTGCACAGATGAGGAGTATAAGTTCCTTGAAAATATCTTGTGCCAACCACAGATGGAACAGGAGATAGAAGATGAGAACATACCAATAATAGCAGGTGATAATTAAGCAACATATTTCTTAAATAATTGTCATTTATAATAGTGTCCAATCATGGTTGTCCTGATTTCTTTATAGAGGATGAGATAAGTGATGACTTGCTATATGATTCTACCCTAAATGCAAACATTATTGGTGAAACCTCGGTGCCGGAGCCAATCTCACATGTCCATGATGGTAAAAGTTTTCACTAATATAACATTGTATGTTTATTTATTTATTTATTTATTTATTTATTTATTTATTTATTTATTTTTTTGATTTTTTTAAGGACAAACTCAATACTCTTCACCTGGGTCTAAATTGCGTATGATCATATCAGTGATTGGAAACACTTTGTAAACCTCTAAGAAAAGGACTGTTCGTACAAAAAAAATCACACTCCAGATTCAGTAAATAAAGATATTATAATGAATATGCGCCATATATAAGTTATCTTAGGCGCAGAGAATCAAAAACAAGAGGCATATTGAATAACAAGGATTTTGAATAATAAAACTGACACAAACAGTGATTGAATTGATAATATGAAACTGATTAATGAAGTCTTCTGATGTCTTGATACCAGGAAGTATAAATAAAGCTTGTTAATCACGAACGAGCACATTTATGTCTGAATGATACAAAGACAGTGTATTAATATTATCAGGAAAATATAAGGTGTCGGATCAAGATCTAAACTTCTTAAGAATTTCATAATTACATACAAGAAAAAAAATCATTTTACTTTAAGAGAAATAAATTTAACAGTATTGGGTTATAGACAACAACCTAAAGCTTTGTGTTTGTCTGTATTACTCTTAGGTAACAATTCCAATATCCAACAAGTAATGCAGACCGAGTATTTGCAAGATGAGCTAAATGTAGCAGGAGGAGCAATTCAGAACAATCCGGAAGAAATGGTAACTATATATTTCTTATGGTTCTTTTAATTTGTTCCAAATTAGGAGAACTGTAACATGGTTACTATTCTTTGATATGATATTATTTATTATTAATAAGTTTATGGACTATTTATGTTTATTTTTACTTATGTAAGGGTGGTTTATGTAAGTTCATGGATTATAAGTAATTGTTACGTATGGAATAAGAATCATAAAAAAGATTTTGGATATCTCCTTCTTCCTAAGAATTCTTAGTTTCTCTCTGTTTTCGGTTCCAACCCTAACAAGGGTATCAGAGCCGTTCCGATCTTCCGTCGGAACATCTCGCTATCATGACAAACACACGTAACCAAGATATTGACAACACCCTCAAGACTCATGAGAAGGCAATCACCGACATCCAAGCGACCTTATCAGCCTTAATGAAGCAACAGGAACAATCATCCAAACAACAAGAGGAGATCTTAAAGGCGGTACCGGATAAATCGAGCCAGTCAAGCGGCGGTGGGTTTACAGTCAGTTCGTCGTTTTCGGGCGGTGAAGCGGAATCACGGGGTGCCAAGCCCTGGCGAATAGGAAAGGTCGAATTTCCCAAGTTCTCGGGTGAAGACGTGGAGGGTTGGGTCTACCGTTGCGAGCACTTTTTCGCGTTGGATGAAACTCCGGAAGAGACTAAACTCAGATGTGCGGCTGTTCACTTAGAGGGGGATGCACTCCAATGGCACAGGGCTTTCCTGAAAACACGGAATGCTACCGTCTCTGAAGTTCCATGGGACGATTATGTAAGATCTATTTCAGCCCGTTTTTCCTCTGCCTTGTTTGAGGATCCATTGGAAGAGATGGCTTCCCTCAATCAAACGGGTTCGTTACAAGATCTTAACACTGCTTTTGATTCATTGTTGAACAAGGTTACATTGAGTGAAACACAAGCCGTGCGTCTCTATCTTAAGGCACTTAAACCAGAAATTAAGGGGCCGGTTAACATGTTTAAACCACGCACTTTGCATGAGGCATATAGGTTGGCTAAGACCCAAGCATTAAACAACGAAAATTTGGAGGAACAACTTAATAGAGGGAAGGGGAATGCAGGAAACACAAGGATCAACAACAATTCACGTATTACACCACCCACCAATGCCACCAAATTACCACTTTTACCCACCCCCAACCGACCGACCAGCCTAGCGACCAAACCGGTGAACGGTCCCCGTCGCCTTACCAGTAAGGAGTTGGAACAGAAACGGGCGAAGGGTGAGTGTTTTTGGTGCAGCGAAAAGTTTGTACCGGGTCATAAGTGTCCAAGAAATCAACTTTTCCTTATCGAGGTAGATGACGATGAGGATAAAGAGGATGTCGAGCTAAACGAAGAGGCGGAATCGGAACCCCAGATTTCAATACACGCTTTGACAGGATTGCCCTCTTACTCGACAATGAGGGTCACGGGATCGGTGGGGACTCGACAACTCCATATCCTAATAGATTCGGGATCAACTCATAACTTTATTGACATCAAGTTAGCCAAAAAACTTCGATGCTCGGTAAAGGACATCTCCCCGGTTAAGGTAAGTGTAGCCAACGGTAAAACAACTTCATTCTAATAAGGTTTGCACGGAGTTTCAGTGGACGATGCAAGGAAAATGGTTCACGACCGAAGTACTGCTTATTGAACTAGAAAACTACGACATGATTTTGGGAGTTCAATGGCTATCTCCACTAGATGATATATTGTGGAACTTTCAGAAAATGACTATGAAATTCAAAATTGATGGGGTGTCTTGTGAACTTAAGGGAATTGAGAATAATAAGTTTGTGGTATGTTCGGGAGAAAAAATGGAGTCAATATTACACAAGCAAGCAAAAAGTGGGTCACCACAATTATTTAGTTTGCAATTGACACAATCACAGGTGCCTTGTTTTGAGTCGAAGGTAATACCAAGGAAGGATGATGGCATATGGCAGGCCCTTTTAACCAAGTTTAGTGATGTTTTCCAGACCCCCACTACCTTACCTCCGGTACGTAAATTCGACCATCGTATTGTTTTAAAAGAAGGTACTACACCGATTAGTCAGTGGCCGTATCGGTATCCAATGGTACAAAAGGATATCATCGAGAAAACAACTCGAGAACTTCTAGAGGCAGGTATCATACGTGACAGCCAAAGTGACTTCGCAGCACCGGTTGTTTTGATTAAGAAAAAAGACGGGCAGTGGAGGATGTGTATGGACTATCGTAGGTTAAACGAAGCAACAGTGAAAAACAAGTTCCCGATTCCGCTGATCGAAGAATTGTTAGATGAGCTCGGGGGCGCGACAGTTTTTTCCAAACTAGACTTACGCTCGGGTTACCACGAGGTACGTATGTTTCCGCCGGATGTTCACAAAACAGTTTTTCGTACACATGAGGGTCACTACGAGTTTCTGGTAATGCCTTTCGGCCTTACGAATGCGCCAGCAACCTTTCAAGCATTGATGAATCACGTCTTCCAGCCATTATTGAGGAAAGGTGTGTTGGTATTTTTTGACGATATCCTAGTTTATAGTAGAGATATCGAGCGTCACTTATTTCATCTTGAGCAAGTTCTTCTCTTAATGCGGGAGCACAAGTTATTCGCTAAGCAAGCAAAGTGTGTTTTTGGAGGAAAGGCAATTGAGTATTTAGGACATATTATTTCGAGTGAAGGAGTGAGTACCGACCCTTCCAAAGTTGAAGCAATCCGTAATTGGCCAACACCCAAGACACTTAAACAACTGAGGGGATTTTTAGGACTAGCCGGTTACTACCGCCGGTTCATCCAATCCTTTAGTATTATAGCAAAGCCATAAACAGACTTGTTAAAAAAGGATGCTTTTGGGTGGCATGAAGGAGCTCAACTCGCCTTTGATCAGCTCAAGTCGGCTCTATCAACAGCCCCGGTGCTCGCCCTACCCGACTTTTCTAAACAATTTGTTGTTGAAACTGACGCATCAGCTTGTGGTTTAGGGGCTGTATTAATGCAAGACAAACACCCTATATCCTTTATTAGCAAGGCGTTATCCCCAAAACAACAGGTCCTATCAGTTTACGAAAAGGAGTTATTGGCAATTCTGATGGCGGTAAAACAATGGCACTATTATCTCGTAACCGAGCGATTTCTCATTCGGACCGATCAACAAAGTTTAAAACATCTATTAAATCAAAAGGTGACGACGCCCCTCCAACACAAATGGCTCGCCAAATTAATGGGTTACGATTACACTATTGACTATAAAAAGGGAAAGGAAAACGTAGCGGCAGACGCGCTATCTCGGGTGCATGGAGTGTCGCTCTTCACCACGGCTATTAATTACTTTGAACCAGTTCTCATGCAAAGAATTATTGAAAGTCAACAAAAGGATGACATGCTCCAAGGGGTAGTGAACAGGATTAAAAATGGGGAGGTGTTACCCAAATTTAAATGGAATGGAGAATAGTTAACAAAAAGCGATAAACTGGTGGTGGGGAATGACAAGCAACTTCAACAAGATATTGTGAGGTTTTGTCATAGCTCACCAATGGGGGGCCATTCGGGAGTTCACGCATCATCGCAACGAGTGAAAAGTATGTTTTCTTGGAAAGGATTATCTAAAATGGTTCGACAATTAATTAGAGGTTGCGACGTGTGCATGCGAGCTAAGCACGAGAATGTGGCATCGCCGGGATTGTTACAACCGCTACCCATACCCAATATGGTTTTTACCGACATTTCTATGGACTTCATCGGGGGTCTACCTAAGTCTAATGGTAAGGATACGGTGTTGGTGGTGGTCGACCGACTCACAAAATATAGCCACTTTATGTTACTTAGACACCCTTTTTCAGCAACAAGTGTGGCTCAGGTGTTCATTGACAATGTATACAAGCTTCACGGTTGTCCAAGTTCCATTGTTTCTGACCGAGATCCGATATTCATGAGTGCTTTTTGGAAGGAATTTTTGGCATTACAGGGTATTGCAGCTAACGTGTCAACGGCCTACCATCCCCAAACTGATGGTCAGACCGAGGTGGTCAATAGATGTTTAGAAGGTTATTTGCGTTGCATGGTGATGGAACGGCCGTATACATGGGCAAAATGGGTTCCGCTAGCGGAGTGGTGGTACAATACCACCTTTCATACAGCGATCAACACGACACCGTTTGAAGCATTATACGGGTACCCTCCTCCACTTTATATCCCTTATATCAAGAAGGATGCGGGTAACGGCGAGCTCGACGAGTTTATGACAGATAAAGAAACAACAATTCGGTTGTTGAAACAATCTTTGGTGAAGGCTCAAAACAGAATGAAACAACAAGCGGATAAGAAACGTTCGGAACGTGAACTTGAGGTGGGTACTTGGGCGTATCTGAAATTGCATCCTTACATGCAAAATTCTATGCGGGTTCATAAACATTCCAAACTCACCCCAAAATATTTTGGTCCATTCTTAGTGGTGGAAAGGATCGGTAAGGTGGCTTATCGGTTAGATCTTCCCGATGAGGCACAAATTCACCCGGTGTTCCATGTGTCGCTCTTGAAACCGACGGCGGGACCACCCGACAAAATTCTACCCATTCCAACAGACTCTAGGTTTCGCTTGAGGCCCGAAGAAGTACTTGAGAAGAAGTTGGTCAAAGCGGGGTAACAAGGCAGCAATGAAGGTGTTAGTTCGTTGGAAGAACCAGACAGCTCAAGAGGCAAGTTGGGAGTACTTAGATGAAATGAAGCTCCGGTTTCCTGACTTCCTTGATTTCACTTCTTGAGGTCAAAAAGTGTGTTAAGGAGGGAGTATTGATATGATATTATTTATTATTAATAAGTTTATGGACTATTTATGTTTATTTTTACTTATGTAAGGGTGGTTTATGTAAGTTCATGGATTATGAGTAATTGTTACGTATGGAATAAGAATCATAAAAAAGATTTTGGATATCTCCTTCTTCCTAAGAATTCTTAGTTTCTCTCTGTTTTCGGTTCCAACCCTAACATTCTTGATCAGGAGGGATTTAACACTTCAACTTTAAGAGATATATCTACTTTTCAAGCTTCGTATTCGAATTTGGTTGCGCGCTCCAACGATTTTAATATGAACGATCAGATTATAATGGCAAACCTCTTACGTTCTGATGTGCATATTCTTGAAGGAACCGCTGCATCATCAGCATACCACCCCTCCCAAAGTAATATTCCGAAGCCGAATAACACATTTCATCTTTCGATCTCTTGGTTATTAAATAATAATCCAGAAAACATACTTAAATCATCGGACTCTAAGATGTTGACACCTAGAACCAATGCTCTCATACCAGATGATGTTCCAAGCTCCAGCAAATTAACAACTAGCAAAGGTGTTAATAGTAGCGATGGAAAGATGTTGGTGTTAGGCGAGAAGAATCGAACTGCTAGCATGAGTTACCCTACTACCAAGCATGTTAGAAGCAGCAAGAATACACATAGAGCTAGCATAAATAAAAATGGCAAGAAGAAGCTTCTAAGCGCAAAATCACCATCATCTAGGCCAAGGGTCACCAACGGTTCCCATTGTATCTTGCCTAGAAACTTTTCATCAGGCGGGATATATGGACATATCAAGGCTTGGGAGGTAACTGACATGACATTCTTGTACACTTTATATTAAGACTTTATTTTTGCAAGTTTGTGATGTACCTAATACGTATGTTAGTTATCATACAGGGATCCATAGCTTCAAGGGGATCTGGAGTCGAAATATTTGTGGGTAAACTCGTGGTAAGGTCATCTTAAGGTGTTACTTTTCTGAAAAAAAAAAAGAACTTCTAAAACCAAGATTCATGAATTTGCATTCTTCTTACAGGCATACAGGAATACAACAGTCCCTGAAAAGTAAGAATATAACGACGGTAAGAATATAAATACATTGACATACATTAAATACTAAATATATATATACCTTTTATCTAGGACCTTCAAAAACTGGCCAAAGATGATGCAACTTTACCATCTTGTACCTTGCACACAACCGCAAAGCAGGTTTCAGATCTATCAACGTACAATAATCAAATTTGGATGTTGCTAAACGTACACCCTCTCTTGTAAACTTTGGGAGAGGCCTACCATTAAAAAAATATATGGGCGGGGGTGTTTACGTCTAGACACACCCTTAAATTTATATCAAATCTTTCCTGTAATGTTAATTGGTATATGTTGATTAGTTTAATTCAGGTAAACAAAATACCTCTTGCGTTCAGCATACTTGATTCATGCCCAATATGGGATCACATGAAAGAAAAGAATCTGGTAAGTGAACAGATTGTTTAAGCTTGCATTATTCTTTAGATCTACCCAGTGTTACCGCATTAAGACTTGAAATCTTGTGCTGCCAGTGTGGCTATGTCAGCCTACCGGGACAGATGCTCAAAGTTTGGATTTCAGAGGACAGGGGTATCCTTATGGGCACTTTATTTGAAGCGGTGAGTCATTGGTTTTTGTTTATAACACATTTTTTTCTGGTTTTTGTTTGTCTCTCAAACTAAAGGAGCTGTTTTGTTTCATTATTAGTGTGTTTAACAGAAGACTAATTCAGACCATCAGTAGCTGATAGACGTCTTCAAAAGGATCTGGTTCAAAGTTATGTGTGCTTTTAGTTAGTGCGATCGTTTACTGGCATTCCAGAATAAATGAAGTCTGCTACTCTTTTATGTCTTTCGTTTTTTGTTTCCGTTGTCATATGATGGTATACTTATGCAGTAGCTTGTGATGAATATGATAACTTGTTCTGGTAATTATCTAATGTGTGTGTAAACCTATTATTCCAACATACTTAAGGTTTAGATGAGTGATTAAGGCTGCAATCATTCTACAAATGTTCATTAAAACCGCAAGTATGGTTTCTGTGCATCACATCCTCTCACTACAATTTTCAAAAGTGATGATATGTTTGGATTGGTTCGCATGATGTAATGATAATGAATACAAGTCGGATGGATGAAAGAAGATGAATTTGATGGACAATTTGTATGATATTGAAATTGTCTTGGTGATCATCAAAGTTTCGGATGATCTACTATATATACATTTACATTTGTGATGGTTATTGACGGTTAGAGTTTTGCCGGGAGTAACTGTTGTCAATGACAGTTCATCGGAGCCGTTATAAACCGTCGTCACCATTCACTATCATATAAAAAAACTAAATAATAAGTATAATCATCCTAATTACATAATAATATTGATAATTATGTTTAATAATCCAATATACTCCCCTAAACTTAAATAATAAGTATAAACCGCCTTCGCTGCTTGCTTGAAATCGAAACGTCGTTTCTTCTGCCATTTCTTCATTCCATGCCAATCACCACCCGCAAATAGAGCATAGTGTCGGGCTGCTTGTTCATCATTCTCAGGTACATCTCCATCGCTTCTGCATCTTCCTCGTATTGCTGTGGATGGTCCTTCATCTTTCTTCATTGCTTCCTTTGCTATAGCCTTGTAAATGCACCTCAGGATGATAAATGCAAAAAGCGACTTCTCGAAGACTCGATGAAGATTTGCAGATCCCGCATATATCAAGGGGGATCTGTAAATGCATCTAATGTTGATAAATGTTGGATGCTGAATCTTCAAGGACTGAAATTACAATTTGGTGAAAGTTATAGTTTAAATTTGGACATATGTTTGTTCCTATTGTCCGAATTTGTTGTTCATGGTTTGTAGGAACATATAAGTTCTCATAGTTGTCCGAATTTATGAGACTTAGTACGTCAGAACTTATAAGTTCTCATTAGTGTCCGAATTTAGAGGATTAGCTTGTCAGTACTTGTAATTCTAGCCCAATAGTTCAAATTTGTAGTTCTTGTTATGTGTCAGTACTTAACTTATTTGTTAAGTACTGACTAGGGTTTCATTGTAAGGGTCCGTATTTAGGTGTGTATATATTCTTAGTGATTGTACGCACTCATAGAAGGAGAATGAATTCAATGAAACAATGAATTTTTGGTGAAAACTTCTTGTGCAAACAAACCCTAGCTTTGTGTGTTCTTCATTCAATTTGTGTGATTGTTGATTGTTAATGCTCAGTGTATTCACTGTTCTCTCATCTTCTACACCTTCTGTACGAGCTCTACGTTGCGGTACGAGGCACACAATGGTTTCCGCACATCGCATGTGTGTTCGATCGGTCCGGTTCGTGTGTTCGTTGAAGGAAGACGACCTTACAAGCCTTCTCTGGCACACTTTTGAATTTGTAATGGTATTCCAGTACATCCAGGTACATAGCATAAGCAATTCTCATTAGGTCACCATCGTTGTAGTCAAAACCAATGTCCTTAGCCACCACAGCCTAGGTGTTGTTAGACGTCACGATCCTATGGCCACCATCTCACTTCACAACCATGTATAAACCAAGTAGCTAGATCGATTTTCTTATTATCCTTTGTGTATGGAGGAACCGATCTAGTAGTAATATCCATATTGTTTAAAAGAAACCACTTTACCATTTTTTCGAATTTGATTTCTAATTCATGTTTATATTTGAGAGCAAATTCAACAGTCGATGACAAAGCATGATGTCATGAATTAATTAATAATAGAAGAGTTATGCACGAATGCCACTATTACAACTTTGTTTGATGCAAGTATGATACATGTATAATATGTTAATAATAGTATACCTAGGATATTTTTCAATGGATTACTATTTTCTTGACATTAAGATTTTTCATAATTAAAGTTTATAATTCTTGAGTCAGATATCGTTCGGGTTTGACATTGTGTGTATTACCTAATATACAGTTTGTAGGACTCAAACTTGTATCACTTTGGTAGAGATAAACATCTCGTGACATAAAGTGATGTCAAAGTAACAAATAAAGTTAACAGTCGGTCACAAAGGATGATGTCATGAATTAGTGGGTGACAAAGGATGATGTCATTAATTAATTAATATAAATGAGTCATGCATGAATGCCACTTGTACAACTTTGTATAATACAAGTATAATAAATGTATACTATTGAATAATAGTTTACCTAGGATTTTTTTCAGTGGGTTACTATTTTCTTGACGTTCAGATTTTTCACAATTGAATTTTAGAATTTTTAAGTCAGTCATCATTCGGATTGGGCGTTGTGTGTATTACCTAATATCTATTTATTAGGATTCAAACTTGTATCACTTGGTAGAGATATACATCTAGTGACATTAAGACATGTCAAAGTGACAAATAAAGTCGATAAAGATTGATGTCATGAATTAGTTAAATAAAAAATAAGTCATGCACAAATGTCACTTGTACAACTTTGTTTGATGCAAGTATAATACATGTATAATTTGGAATAATAGTATACCTATGATTTTTTTTCAATGAGTTACTATTTTTTTAATGTTAAGATTTTTCATAATTGAATTTAATAATTTTTGACTTGGTCATCATTCGGGTTCGGCTTTGTGTGTATTACCAAATATCCACTGTGTAAGATTCAAACTTGTATCAGTTGGAAGAGATAAACATGTAGTGACACTAAGCCATGCCAAAGTGACAAATAAAGTCAACAGTTGGTGATGGTGACAAAGGCTGATGTCATGAATTAATTAATAAAAAAAGAGTTAGCACTTGTACAAATTTATTTGATACAAGTATAATACATGGATAATATGTAATAGTAGGATACCTAGAATTTTTTCAATGGGTTACTATTTTCTTGACGTTAGGATTTTTGATAATTTAATTTTATAATTTTTGAGTCAGTTATCATTTGGGTTCGGCGTTGAGTTTGTATTACCTAATATCTACTTTGTAGGACTCAAACTTGTATCACTTTGGTAGGGAAAAACACCCGGTGACATTAAGCCATGTCAAAGTGACAAATACAATCAACAATTAGTGACAAAGGAGGATGTCAAGAATTAATTAATAAAAGATGAGTCATGCACGAAGGCTACTTGTATAACTTTGTTTGATGCAAGTATAATACATGTATAATATGGAATAAGAGTATATCTAGGATTTTTTCAATGGATTACTATTTTCTTGACGTTAAAGAATTTTTATAATTTAATTTTAGAATTTTTGAGTCGGTCATCACTAAGGTTCGGAGTTGTGAGTAATACCTAATATCCACTTTGTAAGATTCAAAATTGTTTCAGCTATTAGAGATAAACATCTAGTGTCATTAACTCAAATCAAAGTGAAAAATAAAGTCAACAGTCTGTGACAAAAGATGAAGTCATTAATTAATTAATAAAAAATAGTCATGCACGAATCCACTTGTACAACTTTTTTTATTCAATTATAATACATGTATATTATATGGAATAACAGTATATCTAGTTTTTTTTTCAATAGGCTAATATTTTCTTGATGTTAAGATTTTTCATAATTGAATTTTAGAATTTTTTTAGTCGGTCATCATTTGGGTTCGACGCCAACATCGTGTGTATTATATAATACCCACTTTGTAGGATTCAAACTTGTTTCACATTGGTAGAGATCAACATCTACTGACATTTTCAAAGTAACAAATAAAGTCAACAATCGGTGACAAAGGATGATATCATGAATTATTTAATTAAAGATGAGTAATGCACGAATACCACTTTTACAACTTTGTTTGATGCAAGTATAATACATATATAATATGCAATAATAGTATACCTAGGATTTGTCAATGGGTTACTATTTCCTTCAGGTTAAGATTTTTGATAATTTAGTTTTATAATTTTTGAGTGACATCGTTCGGGCTCAGCGTTGTGTGTATTACCTAATATCCACTGTGTAGGACTGAAACTTGTATTACTTTGTTAGAGATAAACATCTAGTGACATCTAGCCATTGCAAAGTGAGAATTAAAATCAACAGTGGTAACAAAGGATGATGTGATGAATTAATTAATAAAAGATAGAGACATCCACCAATGCCACTTATGTACCTTTGTTGGATGCAAGAATAATACATGTATAATATGGAATAAGAGTATATCTAGAATTTTTAATGGGTTACTATTTCTTGACGTTAAGATTTTTCATAGTTGAATTTTAAAATTTTTAAGTCGGTCATCATTCGGGGTCGGCGTTTTATGTATTACCTAATGTCCACTTTGAAAGATTCAAACTTGTATCACTTGGTAGAGATAAACATCTTGTCACATTAAGTCATGTCAAAGTCACAAATAAAGTCAACTGACGGTGACAAAAGATGATGTTATGAATTAATTAATAAAAAAATAGTCATACATGAATCCACTTGTACAACTTTTTTTATTCAAGTATAGTACATGTATTATATGGAATAATAGTGTATCAAGAATTTTTTTTTTCAATGGGTTACTATTTTCTTTATGTTAAGATTTTTCGTAGCTGAATTTTAGAATTTTTGAGTCGGTCATGGTTCGGGTTTGGCGTTGTGTGTATTACCTAATACCCACTTTGTAGGACTCAAATTTGTATCACATTGGTAGAGATAAACGTCTAGTGACATTAAGCCATATCAAATTGACAAATAAAGTTAACAGTCGGTAACAAAGGATGATATCATGAATAAATTAATTAAAGATGAGTAATGCACGAATACCACTTGTACAACTTTCTTTGATGCAAGTATAATACATGTATAATATGTAATAATAGTATACGTAGGATTTTGTCAATGGATTACTATTTTCTTGATGTTAAGGTTTTTCAAAATTTAGTTTTATAATTTTTGAGTCAGACATCGTTCGGGCTTAGCGTTATGTGTATTACCTAATATCCACTTTGTAGGATTCAAACTTATATTACTTTGATAGAGATAAACATCTAGTGATATTAAGCCATGTCAAAGTGACAAATAAAGTCAACAGTTGGTGACAAAGGATGATGTGATGAATTAATTAATAAAAGATGAGTCATGCACGAATGCCACTTGTATACCTTTGTTTAATGCAAGTATAATACATGTATAATATAGAATAAGAGTATATCTAGAATTTTTCAATGAGTTAATATTTTCTTGACGTCAAGATTTTTCATAATTGAATTTTAGAAATTTTGAGTCGGTAAGCATTCCGGTTCGGCATTTTGTGTATTACATAATATTCACTTTGTAGGACTCAAACTTGTATCACTTTGGTAGAGATAAATTTCAGGTGACATTAAGTCATATTAAAGTGACAAATAAAGTAAACAGTGACACGATGATGTCATGAATTAATTAATAAAAAAATTAGTCATGCACGAATGTCACTTGTACAACTTTGTTTGATACAAGTATAATATATGTATTATATGGAATAATAGTGTGTCTATATATATATATATAGGATTTTTTTCAATTCTTGACGTTAAGATTTTCCATAATTGAATTTTTGAGTCGGTAATGAATCGGGTTCGGCGTTGTGTATTACCTAATATCAACTTTGTAAGATTTAAATTTGTATCACTTGGTAGAGATAAACATTAATCACATTAAGCCATGTCAAAGTGACAAATAAAGTCAACAGTTGGTGACAAAAGATTATATCATGAATTAATTAATAAAAAATAGTCATGCACGAATGCCACTTGTACAACTTTTTTTTATGTAAATATAATACATGTATTATATGGAATAATAGTATATTTAGGATTCTTTCAATATGTTGCTATTTTCTTGACTGCATAATTGAATTTTAGAATTTTAAGTCGGTCATCAATCGGTTTCAATGTTTTGTGTATTACCTAATATTCACTTTGTGATAATCAAACTTGTATCACTTGGTAGAGATAAACATCTAGTGACATTAAGTCATGTTAAAGTGACAAATACCGGCAAAGAAAGATGTCATGAATTAATTAATAAAAAATAGTCATGCACAAATTCACTTGTACAACTTTTCTTGATGCAAGTATATGACATGTATTATATGGAATTATAGTATATATAAGATTTTTTTTCAATGGGTTACTATTTTATTGACATTATTATTTTTCTTAGTTGAATTTTAGAATTTTGGAGTCGGTAAATCATTCGGGTTCGGTGTTTTGTGTATTACCTAATATCCAATTTGTAACATTATTTTAAATTGTATAATATCTAAGGAAATCAAATTGAGAAACAAAAAAATACAAAGAATTACGCCTATAAAAAAGTATAATATCTTAGGAAATCAAATTGAGAAAAAAAACTACGACTTATACATATAAAAAAGGAAAGAGTGAAACACTGCATCCAATTTTAGTAGGTTAATATGTTAAAAGGTGTAGAATAGTTGCAAACTAAAAATCAAAGTTTTTATTATTGCAAAGATTTTATGTACTTGGTTTCCAATACTAAAACCTAATACATAAATATATTGTAATTTTATGTACGTTGGAATATATAGTTCGACATAGAGAGGGTTTCGCGATGTGTGTTGCATTTGTAATGTTGTCTAACTTGGTAAATTTCTCCGCGCATTATGGCGGCGTCTAAATGTAAAGTAACTTGAATTCGTACCGTCAAGACCCACAAAAGTTACGTTAAAACATAGATGAACTTAAGATGTAAAAAAATAAGCACGGAAACGTATTATATTTGACTCGACTTATTTGCGAAAGAAATTTACGTCGCTACGCTAACAGACTTGAACTTATACCGACACGTACGTAAAAATAAGTAAAAAATTATGCTTTTTAAAGTTCAATTGGTACCGCGTGTTGTGGTGGAATCGAAACGTAAAGTAGGTCGAATTTATACCGTGTAATGAAAAAGTATATTCTTTGATCCGACTTGTTTTATAACAAAATTTATGTGGAAACATAGATCAACTTATAATGTACATAAAAAACAAAAACGTATTATATCTGAGCATATCCATTTTCAAATAAACATAAATCAACTTTAAAGAAAAATGACACGTATATTGCAACAATTGACAACTGTAGAAAGAAATTAACGTGTTAATCGTTGTGGCATGTAAATTTTTCAAGAAAAAACGTTATTACAAAAGTTTATTTAAGAATTAATGTTATGTTATAGTTTATTAAATATTCTTAGAAAATGCTATAAAATTGTATTCAGTAGTATGTACTTAACATTATAAAAAAAAGTATGACATAGTCTATTAAATTTTGTTAGAAATCCTACAAAATTATATTTATTTTAGGTTTTCTTTATACATGCAAAATGGTTGTAGTTGTTTAAGGTTTGGTTTATAAAAGCAAAATGGCGGTCAAACCAGGGATCTAATTTTTTTGTTTTTGGAAGATGTGGAAAAAAAATAGGCAATGCTACATATAAGAATCAAACTAGAGATATTGTAGTTAGATTTTAGGGGATGGACAACCAGAGCAGCTTCCTTTAATTGTGTAAAATCCATTTACAAATGTGTCACACCCTCAAAATACCACATGCGGAAATCCCCACGAGGCGTGTGACATACCAGAATCCAGCCACTAATCACATTGAACTGATAACGAGATATTAAATAAAAGTTCCCATTTATTAAAATAATGTGTTTCAAAACATAAACTTAAAACCCAACATGTTTAGCGGAAGCATAATTCATTATTTAAGTGTTTCAAATCCAAGTGTATGAAAATCAATAGACTTGTCTCGTGAATTCCATGTATCTTGACCAATGACCACTCCAGCAATCCCAGACGGCAAGTTCCATATCCATGTATCTAATGACCTGCAAGCATGCAGACAAGTCCTGGCGAGTTCACGGTTTCATAAAAACGTTTAATTGCCAAGTGTTTAGTTTAAAAGCATGTTGATAATAACTCCAGTATCGCAAGATGGCATCAGTTTGTTTGCCCTTCCCCAATGCCTATCAACATTGGTCATGTGGTTAAGGTCATTAGTTCACGCCCGTCCTCTCAGGTACGATGTGAGGTTGCCATGCCTAATAGCGCTATCAACTAATACCCCGTTGCCTCTCAGACAACTAGTTTGATAGTAAGATGGGACTTAAAGTGATAGGTTTGAGTGTATTATCCAACATCTAATTTAACCCAGTAAAACATATTCCTCTCAGGAATACCAGTTTGTTTGTCCCACCCCCTGGACGCATGCTCAAGGAGTAGTGAACTCACCTTAGTTTTGCTCGGTATGCTATGTTACTTGTCCAAAGCTGTTTAACCACGTCCAAACATGGTTATCAATAACAATCAGTTTCGTTTGCAAGTAAATCACGTTTTCTTACACGTATTCTATCAACTAGTGCACAAGAAATCATGTTTCACGTTTCACATACGGTACACATACGGTGTTATATATACAAACCCTCCTAACCGCTTTACAGTTCATTTATCATCCACAAAAGTGTGCGGCCCAGCTAATCCTAAGCCCAACAACAGTGTGCGACCAAGGTATAAGTGTACGACTACACCCCGGGTGTGCGGCCCCATTATGAGAATGCGGTCCAGTTATTCAAGTCCGTGTGTGGCCCAATACCTATGTATGGCCCAAATAGGGTGTGCGGCCGAAAGAAAGTGTACGACCATAACATCGGTGTGCGACTACATTGTGCATCTAAGGTTATATGTCATGCCTTATTGGTGTGCGGTTTCCATGTTTGGTTACACATCACTTAAATTTCGGTGATTCAGTTATTTCATCATTGACCCTTATCATCCAAATTAATATCCCGATTAAAATAACATAATCATCTTCAACAATTGTTCATTCACATGAAACTCCTAAGTCATGAACTAGCCATATCTAACAATCACCAAAATTCATCGTACTAAAATCAGATTTATTCCGTAATCATAAACCGTCCATGCTACGACCATACAAACCAACCTGTGTATCCATAACCCATTAATTGTCACTAAACACCCACATGTGCAAACCTCTTATATATCGATTAACAACATTTAGCATCATGAACATTAACAAATCATAACTAATCAGTTTTTATCACAATAAGTTCGTCGACTATCATGCATCCCTACGTATTTACATCATTTTTTGTTGACAACAGGATTTCTAACAACAACCCTAGTCACACAATTTCATAAATATCATACTAATCACAACACTTCGCACATAACCGAGAATAACCAATCAAGATTAGGATCATCATAATCATACTAACCGAATACGAGGGAGTCGATGGGAAGTAGAAAAGGGCTTTGACAAGGGGGAAGTTGCCGTCAAACCGAGAGGGAGAAGGAAATAGAGCTAGGTTTTGGTATCTTGTGTGTTTTGCAAAATAAGGGAAACCACATGCAAGGGTGTGAGGGTATGTATTTACGTTAGGCTTGATTCGAGCTTCAGAGATTTGGGCTGCCACTAATTAAATTAGAAAGAGGAGTGTGCGATCCCGAGCACTAGTGTGTGACCCAGTATAGACAGTCGTTTACTTAAACTAATCAATACCCACCACCATTCACTTATGAATCATAAAATTCAACCAAGTTTAAAGAGTTAACGTACATACACACATAACTACAATGCAAAACAGATCATAATCGAAAGTGATTCGGAGCTAAAGGTACCTTAGAATTACTGGTTGTCACATCATCCCCGACTTGAAAGAAATTTCGTCCAGAAATTTGAATAGCAGTCTCAGAGAGGAATGAAGTGATAAGTCAAGATGACTGGGGATTTTCCTCGGGTGCCACATCATCCCCAACTTGAAAGGGAATTTCGTCCCGAAATTCACCAGTTGCATCGAGATTTGATTATGCAGTTTTGAACAATTGGGGACACTTGAGCTTCATTTGATCCTCATGTTCCCACGTGAACTCTAGTCCACATCTTGAGTTCCAATGAACTCTCACGATTGGAATTCGACTGTTTTTACGAACCTTAACTTCCTGGTCCATAATTTCAATAGGTTCTTCAACAAACTGCAACTTATCGTCGATCTTCAGTTCTTGTAACGGTACTACAAGTGTTTCATCGGACAAACACTTCTTTAGGTTTGAGACATGAAAGACATCGTGAACGTTACCCAATTCATCAGGTAACTCAGGTTTGTAAGCCACTTTACCGATTCTTTCCAGAATTCTGAATGGCCCAACGTATCGAGGGTTAAGCTTGTCGCACTTCCCAAAGCGCACCACACCCTTCCAGGGTGAGACTTTCAACATGACACAATCTTCTCAGAGGTCTCAAGTACAAGTTCTGGACCTGCGATTTGGCTGTCGTCCACTTCGACCCAACAAAGAGGAGATCGGCATTCCATACGTACAATGCCTTAAACGGAGCTGCCTGTATACTGGAATGGTAACGGTTGTTGTAGGAAAACTCTACCAAAGGCAGATGTCTTTCCCACCCTTTACCAAAGTCGATCACACATGCATGTAGCATGTCTTCAAGTGCCTGGATGGTCCATTCACTTTGGCCATCCGTCTGAGGGTGATAAGCAGTACTCATGTCAAGACATGAGCCAAATGATTTGTGCATCGCTTGCCACAATTCGGATATAAAACGCAGATCACGATCAGAGATAATAGAATTTAGCACCCCGTGCCTAGAAACCACCTCTTTCAAGTAAATGCCCGAAAGCTATGAAAACTTATCAGTTTCCTTGATCGCAAGGACCTGTGTTGATTTCATTAGACGATCAACGATCACCCAAATGGTATCGTTTCCAGTTTGAGTTCAGGGTAGACCAGTGACGAAATCCATTGTAATCTGTTCCCATTTCCACATGGGTATTTCTGGTTATTGAAGCAAACCAGATGGTTTCTTGTATTCCACCTTGACATTCGCATAAGTCAAGCACTTGCTCACGCACGTCGCTATGTGAGCCTTCATGCCCGGCCACCAGTACAAGACTTTTAGATCATGATACATCTTATCAGAACCCGAATGAATGGAATATTGAGACTTGTGTGCTTCATCCATCACAAGATCTCTGTGGTTACCATATAGAGGGACCCATATTCGCTCCATAAAATAGCGAATACCGTCAGATTTTGCTACAAGTTGCTTTTCCATGCCCGCATGGATTCGGCTGGGAGATTCTCGTCTTTCAACGCTTCAGTTTGGGCAGAACGAATCTGGTTACACAGGTTGTAGTGAATAGTGAGTTGCAATGCTCGAACACGCTTAGGTTTCGTTTCCTTGCGTCTAAGGGCATCAGCTACAACGTTAGCTTTGCTCGGATGATACTTGATTTCACAATCGTAATCGTTCAAGAGTTCCACCCAACGACGCTGTCGCATGTTCAACTCTTTCTTGTCAAAGATGTGCTGGAGGCTCTTGTGGTCGGTACAAATTGTGCATCTAGTACCGTACAAGTAATGCCTCCAGATTTTTAGTGCAAAGACCACGGCTCCCAATTCCAAGTCGTGAGTCATGTAATTCTTCTCGTGAATCTTCAACTGTTAAGAGGCGTAAGCTATCACTTTCTCACGTTGCATCAACACGCAACCGAGACCCTGAATCGAGGCGTCATAGTATGCCACAAAATCTTCCGTGCCATCGGGTAAGGACAGTATTGGTGCACTGCAGAGTTTTTGTTTCAACAGTTGAAAGGCGTTCTCCTGTTTTACTCCCCACGAATACACAACACCCTTCTGGGTTAAAACGGTAAGAGGTTGAGCGATCTTCGAAATTCCCTCAATAAATCTTCGATAGTACCCGGCGAGACCAAGAAATTGCCGCACCTCCGAAGGACTCTTCGGTGCCATCCATTTTCTGATAGAATCGATTTTAGCGGGATCCACATGTATCCCCAGCTCGTTAACTATGTAACCAAGGAAGTGTACTTCTCGAATCCAGAAGTCACACTTAGAGAATTTCGTGTTTAACTGCTCCTTCCTCAAGAGTTCCAAGATAAGACGTAAGTGCCGCTCGTGATCTTCCTTGCTCCTAGAATAGATCAGGATGTCATCGATAAACACAATGACGAAATCATCTAGATACGGTTTACACACATGGTTCATGAGGTCCATGAAAACCGCTGGCGCGTTAGTTAACCCAAATAGCATAACAAGGAACTCGTAATGGCTGTACCGCATCCGAAAAGCCATTTTAGGAACGTCCTCCTCTCGGACTCTCATCTGATGATAGCCCGATCTTAAGTCGATTTTCAAATAGAAGCTTGACCCTTGCAACTGGTCGAACAGATTGTCGATGCATGGCAGAAGATAACGGTTCTTGACCGTTACTTTGTTGAGTTCCCGGTAGTCGATACACATACGAAAGGACCTGTCCTTCTTCTTCATGAATAGGACCGGGGCTTCCCATGGCGAAGAACTAGGTCGGATAAAGCCCCTATCCAACAGTTCTTGGAGTGGATTAGACAGTTCTTGCAACTCTCCTGATGCAAGACGATAAGGAGCACGAGCAATCGGGGCTGCTCCTGGCGTAAGATCAATCTGAAATTCCACCTGACGATGTGGAGGTAGTCCTGGAAATTCTTCAGGAAACACATCTGGAAAGTCACGAACAACTGGTAGATCCTTAGTCCTTTTTTCTTCAGGTTGAGTATCAGTAACGAGGCTAAAATAGCAGGATAGCCCTTCTGTAAAAACTTCTGTGCTTTCATAGCAGTAATGATGCCAACCATTACACCACTTCGATGACCTTGGACCCACAAAGATTCTCCACTGGGGAGAGGAATACGTACGATTTTTCTTTGCAGAGAATTTCTGCTCGGTGTTTAGACAACCAATCCATACCAATGACTACATCGAAGCTTCCAAGGGTAACGGGGAGAAGGTCAATGTCAAACACTTGACCCATGAGATCGAGTTTACACCCCAAATGAATATGTGGGGCTTCAATTGACTTATCGTCAGCCAATGCTACAACATGTTTGGTTTCGAAAGGTGTTGGGACCTTAACTGTCGACTGAACCCCAAGGACACATAACTCCAATCGGCACCAGACTCGAATAAAACAGAGGCGAAAAGATTGTTCACAGAAAACGTACCGGTCACGACGTTGCCATCATTCCTGGCCTTACCAGCGCCAATAGTAAACACTCTTCTACGTGCACCATTCCCACCATTAGTGTCGTTGTTATTGTTCCCAGTGTTGTTGATATTATTCCCAGCATTCTAATTCAGATGAGGGCAATTTCTCCTGAAGTGACCCTTATCTCCACACTGAAAACATCCCTTCCGGTAACCTTGGTTTTGCTGGGGTTGCTGCCTTTGTTGTTGTTGAGGCTGTTGTTGTTGTGGCGGTTGTTGTTGATGTTGTTTGGGTAACGGGGCCATGCAATCCTTTGTCATGTGACCCACTTTATCGCACCTATGACAGACTCGGGTACACGACCCACAGTGATGATAGTTGCACTTGCTACACTTTGGATGTCTCCCCGCGTAGGAGCTCTGGTTCGAGTTTTTGCTCTGGTTTTGATTAACAGAGGAGGACTGGCTAAAACTATGACTATTGCTGTTGTCAGGCTTCTTCTGTGACTGGTTTGAGTTGGACTCCTTGTCCGCATCATTCCATTTACGCTTGTTATCATTATCAGAAGTAGTAGCAGTAGTAGTTGTAGTAGCAGTAGCAGCACGTGGTGGTAGTGAGCCACGCTCCACCTCCTGGTCGGTGATCTTGTGAGCTAATCGGATGATTCGGGGAAAATTGTCAAGGTTTGCTGCAATGACTAAACCCTTGACCTGTGGCGCTAAACGGCTGATGTACAACTCGATTCTCCGGTGTGGTGGTCGTGATAAGTTAGGACACAGGTTCGCAAATTCATGAGATCGCTTCGTGTACGCCTCGATCTCAGATCCCACCATCTTTAGATAGTAATATTCATATTCCAACTTGTGAAATTCATCGCAAGGACAGTACTCCTCCCGTATCAACTCCTTGAAGTCGTCCCATGTAGTTGAACTTGCCATCTCGATGCCTAACATCTGCACCTGGGCGTTCCACCAGGTTAAGGCACCATCCTCTAGTGTACCCGTAGGATACTTCACCCTGTCCCCAGCGGGACCGTTACACATAGAAAAAACTGACACGGCTTTCTCGAACCAACGGAGTAGTCCCACTGCTCTTTCGGTTCCACTATATGTCTGTGGCTTATAATCCATGAATGTTTTGAACGTACAAGCAGGCGGATTGTTCTAGTTCTGATTTGCAGGTTGACCTAAAGACGAAAGAAAATACAATGCCCGAGTGAGAGTCGAGTACACATAGAAATAAAGAGCGTTTGCACATATCATACCAGCCTGCTGAGCTGCTAAAGCATCAGCCACGCGTGTATTGACTAAATCAGTCAGTTCTGCCTGGGACATAACAATGTTGCCACGTCCACCGCCACGGCCACCACCACGTCCACTATTACGTCCACCACATCCGCTCATGACTTACATTCATAAAAAGGAGAGGAAAGGTAAGGATCACGATATAGTAGAAGTCAAACATCGCCTTGACTTCTATAGATTATTGGATTCCCCATTAGGTCGGATAATGGAACAGAACCCTTTTCACACTTGTTATGCCTCACTGGGACTCAGATGCACCCCACATTATTATTATGTGTGCACCCACAATAGTAATGCAGTTTGCATGTTTATCTCAGCTTCGCTTAACTTGCGCTAAAAAGGTTCCTCAGATTCGAGTAGCAATACAAAAGACATCACAAAACATGGATCACGAAAGTCTAGAGGTACTATCAAGCAACATAACATAAGCAAACAACACATGGAATCATATCGGAGTGCTAAGTGTGCAATCATATGCAATATCATAAGCATGTGTCCTGTGACACCTGTGTCACTTCAACCATCAAACAAATACCAAACCAATGAAATATTGTATTTCATACTTGGGATTTGTATAAATATGTGTATCTTTTGCACATATCAATTCTTGTTCGATTTCAAGCTTTAAATCACTTTCTGGAAGGTTATACGCGCACTGATGCGTAAATATAACCAGTTTAATGCAACAAACAATCCGGAATAGTGAAATAGGCTTAACATATCTTAAATAACCTTCACATAACTTAGAAATAAGTTTTGGATGGTTTGGTGTGTTGAAATCAAGTTTGTTCGATCGCAGGGACTAATTGTGTCAAACTGCGAAACTATACCGATTTGTATAGTAACGAACATTCCGGAACTTGATCATAAGTTAAACATACCCTAAATATCCTTTACATAGCTTATAAATAGGCTTTGAGGGGTTCGGTATGCTAAAATAAACTTTATTAATCAATAGGGACTAAAAGCGTCAAAAAGTGCACAAGTTTGCATTTTCGCGCATATCTTGCGTTCTGAATATATCCGGACATCCAAAAATTTATGTAATCATTAAAATATTTTATTTTAGTGATTGGCATGATAAAATTTCATTCGTCGCTCAATTTGAATCGTTTTTGCGTTCGTTACGACTTCAGTCGTAATTACCCAAACAACGCAACCGTACGACCAAACGAACCGACATCCGAGATATTTTTGAGCATATTTTGAGTTCCCTATATTTTAACATCATTTTAGAGCCTTGAAATGAGGTTAACGGGGCTTAAACATGTCAAAAACACCTCAAAATGCATGATTCTTAAGTGCAGGGACCAAACTGTAATTCTGTGAAAGTGTGCTAGGCGGCCCGCGTAAGACTCCCTTAACTCTTATGTGGCCCGCGTGAAAGGCACAGTAACAGCAAACTGTTTTTCTGAAACAGCAGCTGGTATCCAGGCTTTTGGACATGGTTTCTACTAATCTATGGGCTAATTTTGATGGTTTTTGAGTTACCCTAGTATTACAAAACCTGTGCCCACTTGTACGGTCCAGATTATGGCACGATTCGCGAGAAACGATCCTAATGGTGGTCTATTTCCTAAAAATACCCACCATAGTTTCTTGCAATCCTCACAAATCTGATCGTTTTTGCTCTAAGTTGGGGCTTGGCACCTCATACCTGAGCAATTTGGATCAAGATTACCTTGCTTAGACCCTTTGTAAGTATTCCTTCGTGCTTTTACCTTTGACCAATTTATGGTCAACACGAAGTTCGTTTGAACTTCGCAACGTGAGCGTAATCATGATGGTTATAGTCCCAAGTGACTATACCTACTGATTACCACGTTGATTAGGTGTAGTGACGAGTCGTAGTTTCGGCCAAAATGCGTATTCTTGCGTATTTTGTAACCAAACTACTTTTAGGTATCAAAACCGTTTTTTTTATACAAAACCTGTTTTCTAACTTCGTTAAACATGTTTTAACATGTTTAGCTCGTCAGTTTAGGTTTAGTGCTTATGTAGAGTCGTAAGTCAAGCGGTCTAAACAACCGCTTAGACTTTCGAACTAGACCCGTTTGGTCGATCATTAGGATCCGACCAAACATGTTTAGTGACCATAGTTGTATAGGGAATAACCTTCCGAGGTTATACCTTATGGTCACTTCGTTTAAATAGTTGTATGATAGGTAGTTTATATGCCTTAGGTAAATTACCAAAATGCCCTTTTTACGCATAAATTCATTTTAAGCATATGTAACCTAAATTTTGACAACTAAACTGATAAGGTAACATTATTAGACATGTTAAGGCATATATTACTTGTCATAGGACTAGTTAGGCGGTCCGAACGCATTTTACGCAAACGACGCGTTAAAGTAGCGTAAGCTACCTAAACGGGTCGTAATGGGTCATAAGCACTTAGGTTAGGTTTCATTTTAGTATGTAGGCTTTGTTAAACCATATCATATGAGTTCCAATACTCATATGGTTTACGAAACCTCATCCTATTCGATCTACCGATTTAGGTCCGGTTTGTTTACATAGTTACCTATATTAGGTGCCGTTTGATATCGTGCTCCCTCAAGCTTTGCTTGGTTGTTGTTCAAGACTTCTAAGCACTCTCAAGTGAGTACATAGTCCCATCTTTTACTGTTTTCAAATGTTTTGGGGTGAAATATGTGTATCTGTTTGTTATGTTCATGATTTCAAAAGTATAATTGATTATACATATGTTTTCTTATCACTTATTATATGATATATAAAAGAAAACATTTCAAAAAGCTCATGACTATTTTTGATAAAACATTCTTTTAAAATTACAAGTCATGAAGCCTATTTTCAATAAAACCTATGTATCTCACAGACATTTTTATGCTGACGTATCTATTTTTACACATGTTTCAGGTGCTGCTTTGTGATGATTGTTGATACATGTTACACTTAGGATGGACTCGTGCCTTAGCGACTTTAAAACATGAAAGATAATATTTGTATTTATCTGGTTTGTAATAGAACAAAGAATTCAATGATTCAATAAAACGACATTATTTAATCCATGGTTGTGAGACAATGATTCTGTTACAACGCTCCCCGACGTTTCCGCCACGTTTTGTTGTTTTACGTGGTCGGGGTGTGACAGAAAAGTTGGTATCAGAGCCAATGGTTATAGGGAATTAGGTTATTAGTAATGCTTTGACCTAGACTATAACCTTCCTAGGACCCTAACACAAGTTATCTTGTGTTTAGTTTTAAAACAATACCGTCGCCTATCTTTAGGTGACAACCACAATAAGAACACAAATTTTGAATCCGCTTTGAAAACTAAGCATATTTTCTAGGATGATTTATTATATGGTTTTGAACCTTCAAGTTTTCAAAATCTCATCAAAGTTTGGTCTAAATAATGTGAACACGTGCAAACTGGAAGGGTGGGTGCCTGTACCCTGGGTCTTCTGTCTAAGGCTAGAGTGTTCGTACAAATCCGCAATATCGGACCAGTCACTCTTACCTGGGAACTCACGGGGTGAGTGTCCACTTATAGGCGAGCATGTCTTCGCGATACATTATATTGACCCATTCACTTTGATTAGTCACCATCTCATTTGTTTGCCTTAGGTAATAAACAAATGATCGCAATTTTTATGCATTATCATTCTGTTTTCATTTCCCTTGTTTGCTACCATATCTTTCATCATCTTCATGATGCCTCTTCATCGCAACAACACTCGAGTGTCCGGAGTAGATGCTACAATTGCCCAACAATTAGGCATCGTACTCAAGAAGGCCGTTGATTTATCACTATGACTCGCCTCAGGGATGAAGCCGTGCAAGGAAACTGCTCTTTCGTGTAATCGATACCACCGTCATCATCCGAATCAAATACCCTGTTTCAAATGTACCCACGGTGGACGATGGGAACATCTGGTTAACATGTGTTGCTTTGTTATCCAAACCAAAGCTGTTGCAAACCCTGCTGCTGCTTAACCTCTAAACTCTGCTTCATATGTCACCCAGTCATATCTTGTACCTCAACCTCATGAACTTTCTACCTTGTGTATCGACTTAAGCACGTTTAGTGCAAGGTATCGAAACACCTCTCGTTACACAAATTCCAAAATAGGATCTTTCTATCCTCATAATTGGATCCTTGTGGATAAGTATCACTCAAGCCCTTAATTGAATTATTCGTATGCCTTAATACGTACCTTACGATTCAATAAGGACAAAGCCGAATTCTTATTAAGATCTTCCTATCTTCATAGTTAGATTCTTATGTTTAAAGTGCCAAATGAAATCCGCGGATTGAATTCCTGGTGTGCTTTAAATACCCGTGTCCAAAGATAACAAAGTAAAGATCAAGCTAATTAATTATGTGATTATGTGATTCCTTTTATGTCTTGTGTTTTTGTGTAATTTGAATTTTCATTATCCAAATCCTCATAGAATCTTCCATATCTCATATGAGGGATTCATAGTAGGATATCTAAAGGTACTATCTTAAATCCTTAATGGACTTCTATGTTGTAGTTAAGTCCCTTGGGTTATAAAGTACTATTCTATAATTGGACCCCTTGAGTGGTCTAGTTAAACAAATTGATTTGAAAATCTGGTTAGGAATATCATGTGATGATATAATTGAAAAGATCCCTTAAGTGGTCTATTTAAGGAGATCGTACGATGGTCTAGTTAAAAAGATCATGTGTTGATCTAGTTAAAAAGAACGTTCGTTGATCTAGTTAAAAAGATCCTTTGGTGGTCTAGTCAAGTCGCTTCATGTTTATTCAATTGATTTTTCCCCTACGCATGATGAAATAAACTGTGCGGACTGTGCAAGGAATTACGTAATTATGGATGCATACATAATTATGGAATTCAGTGCACAGAAACCACAACAAGTTTTGTCATGCTTTAAGACCTATAGTGACAAGAATAACGATACGGGAACAATATAGAAAGGGCATGGTGGATACGGCGCTGGTACTTCCTATATATAAATGTTCCTTATTACATTGCGAACGTAGCGTTATTTAAGTTACTAGAAGTCCTGGACCATGACCAATGTCGTTTTATTTTACACTCCCCAACACTGATTTCAAACACACACCAAGTTTCCTACGATAAGTCTTCATAAGAAACGTTCTTCTGTCCGTAGTTCAAAACTCCATGTTTTGTTACTACAAGGACCTCACTTTGAGAGTTGACAATTTCGCTAAGAATCCTAACATGGCCCAGAGTTTTACTTAGGGTTTGAGGGATTCGTTCGGAAGCGAAACCATCACAGTTGTTTTCACAAATTCCCTCTAAAATTAAATTTCGGGACGAAATTTCCCGAAATAAGGGAGACTGTGACTCCTGTGTCACTTCAACCATCAAACAAATACCAAACCAATGAAATATTGTATTTCATACTTGGGATTTGTATAAATATGTGTATCGTTTGCACATATCAATTCTTGTTCGATTTCAAGCTTTAAATCGCTTTCTAGAAGGTTATACGCGCACTGATGCGTAAATATAACCAGTTTAATGCAAGGAACACTCCGTAATAGTGAAATAGGCTTAACATACCTTAAATAACCTTCACATAACTTAGTAATAAGTTTTGGATGGTCTGGTGTGTTGAAATCAAGTTTGTTCGTTCGTAGGGACTAATTCTGTCAAACTGCGAAACTATACCGATTTGTATAGTAACGAACATTCCGGAACTTGATCATAAGTTAAACATACCCTAAATATCCTTTACATAGCTTAGAAATAGGCTTTGAGGGGTTCGGTATGCTAAAATAAACTTTATTGATCAATAGGGACTAAAAGCGTCAAAAAGTGCACAAGTTTGCATTTTCGCGCATATCTTACGTTCTGAATATATCCGGACATCCAAAAATTTATGTAATCATTAAAATATTTTATTTTAGTGATTGGCATGATAAAATTCCATTCGTCGCTCAATTTGGATCGTTTTTGCGTTCGTTACGACTTCCGTCGTAATTACCCGAACAACGCAACCGTATGACCAAACAAACAGACATCCGAGATATTTTTGAGCATGTTTTGAGTTCCCTATATTTTAACATTATGTTAGAGCCTTGAAATGAGGTTAACGGGGCTTAAACGTGTCAAAAACACCTCAAAATGCATGATTCTTAAGTGTAGGGACCAAACTGTAATTCTGTGAAAGTGTGCTAGGCGGCCCGCGTAAGACTCCCCTAACTCTTACGCGGCCGCGTGAAAGGCACAGTAACAGCAAACTGTTTTTCTGAAACAGCAGATGGTATCCAGGCTTTTGGAATGGTTTCTACTAATCTATGGGATAATTTTGATGGTTTTTTAGTACCCCTAGTATTACAAAACCGTGTGCCCACTTGTACGGTCCAGATTGTCACACCCCGACCACGTAAAACAACAAAACATGGCGGAAACGTCGGGGAGTGTTGTAACAGAATCATTGTTTCACAACCATGGAATAAATAATTTCGTTTTATTAAATCAAATGTATTACATTACATTGGAAATTTGAAACAAAACAAGTACAAATAGTCTTTCATTGTTATTAAGTCACTAAGGCCTCGTCCAATCATATGTGAGAGTACACAATATCATCATCAAGCATCATCAACTATTGTACCTGAAACACATGTGAAAATAGGTACGTCAGCATAAAAGTGCCGGCGACTACATAGGTTTTGTATGAGTTTCAGATTCATGGCTCGTTTTACATGTTGCAATACTTATTTAAAAACCTTGTTTTGAAAAATATAGTATTGCAACATAATTAACCAAGTCAAATCAAATTGGTTACAATTTATAAAATCTCATAGCCATGATTCTTAACCCCAAAACATTTGTTTAATTAAATCCAGATTTGTAAATCGTTTTTGGAATAAAAACTCGAATAGTATATATATATCATTGGAAAAACCTTGTATTATAACTTTGTTTTGTTAACCATTGCCCAAGTGATCTAGATAACGCAATGATATATAATATGTTAAAAGCACTTATATATAGAAAGTACCAGCGGCGTATCCACCATGCCATTAACACACTACACCCGCCCCGTTACCTAATCACTTCTCTAACCCAACGGTTCAAACAGATTTCAAACGGTTCATGTCAATCAACGGTTACAAACGGTTCAAATAGTCAAGTAGTCACAAACGGTTCACATAGTCAAGTAGTCACAAACGGTTCACATAATCAAACGGTTACAAACAGTTCACATAATTCAATGGTTACAAAAGGTTCACATAGTCAAGTGATCATAAACGGTTCACATGATCAAACGGTTACAACGGTTCAAAATGTAAAACAATGTGTCCATATGCTGGATGAGCATATGCGACAAAATGTAGTATATGGAAATCAATGTGCTAGCATGTTAAGTGAACATACCTAGAAAAAACATAACGAAATCATGTACTATAGTGTACTATTGATCATAGTAAGTATATGATATAAAAACATGGGAAACATGAAGGTATCATGTAGGCACATGTGTTCCACCCCAAAACAGTTTGAAAAAAAATAAAAGAGGGGACTATGTATGTGACACTCGAGGTTTTTCTGAACGAACACGTTGTAATTTTTGCGTATATATGTTTGTTATTAAATGGAAACGTGACTTTTACATGATATGTGTGCTGAATGTACGTATTATATATATAAATATATGTGAGTCGAGACCATGACTCGCAACCGGGCGGTTGCGAGTGGGCCTTTGGGCCGTAACCGGCTTGGGCCGAAACCCCAAGCCCAACCCGAAAACCCCCTTGTATATATATCCCACCTTTCCCCCACTTCTTCCATTTTACACCCACAAACACTCCTCAAACTCTCTCACTAGAAACCCTCAACAACACACCCCAATCCCTTCCTATTTTCGGTTCAAGCAAAGATCCCGGACAAGAACTCGGTCAAGACCATCACTCGGACATTCCATCTTCTCGGTTCTCTTTTCTTTGTTTTCGGCTCCTCCTTTCATAACCGGTTAGTGCCATCTTTTGTGTCATCTTTTGTGTATGAGATTTATGTGGGTTAAATGAACTAAGAAATGTTTGGTTAGTAGTTTATGCATGATTATTAGGTTGTTTTGTAAAGTTTGTGAATATGTGTTAACATGACTAAAATGACTTGATATTGGTAGTTTACAAGTGTTCATAGCCAACAAACTATACTTCTTTGTTTCTTGCAAAATGATGATTGTTAAACATAAGTTTCGGCTATATATTGTATGTTCGTTGCCATGATAATCTTGTTGAAAATATGTAATTTTAGGTTCATAAATGTGTGATTTGTTATGGTGAAAACCCTAGAAAAATATGAATATAGGATGAACTTGTTGAATGTGGGTTTGAAGATTCAAAATAAGGCAAAGTTTGATCTATTTTTACTACTAGTCAAATGAGGAAAAGTGTTAGTGAAATATTATTGGTTGTTTCCTAATATGGGCCTGAATTCTTGGTACAATTTGGACTGTCATATCTGCATCATCACGTGTGTATGAAAGTGACAGATTACGACTCGCAACGACGGCATTACGACTCGAAACCACATAGTTGCGACTCGCAACCATAGCAGGACAAGTCGAAACCTCGAGATTGCGACTCGAGACCATGCCGTTGCGACTCGCAACCAAAACGTAACAACTCGAGACTACGGTTGCGACTCGCAACCATAGCGTGACAAGCCGCAACCGCCTGGTTGCGACTCGAGACCAGCTGGTTGCGAGTGGGCTGTCCATTTTAGTTATTGGGCCATTCTGTGTTAACTTGGGCTATCTGTTAAATGGACTATGTGTTGCTGTGTTCTGTTTGACTGTGTTACTGTTAGGGCCGGCCCAATAACCCCATAACTATTTACTTGTATGAATGTTACGTGCCTGTATATGTTCTTACGTGATTACTTGTACACCGAACCTGACCTATACCGGTAACCATGTTAGGACGTGGTGACCAACGTGATTGACAAGTAACCTAAACCTACCGAGCAACCCAAGGTGAGTTCACAACTTAAAAGCATGCGTCCCGGTGGTTTGGGACACGAGACTAAAACAATCCTATCCCCTGGTAAAAGGGGATACCATTTACATACCTTCCCTAGTTATTGGGAACACAACTTACTTTTACTTCCCGGGTATTGGGAAACCTTTTGGTTAATTACTGTTTATACGGATTGCAACTAACGGCACTAAACGAAACTCTATCACTCAAGTCCCTACTACAAATACCGATTAGTCGCCGGGTTAGGCGAACGGGTTATTAGTTGATAGCGCTATTTAGGTGTTTACCAGCCTCACACCGTGCCCTGGTTTGGGACGGTCGTGAACTAATGTACTCAGATATTCGTCAATGATGATAGAACATTGACATCGGGGCATCCTGCGGATACGCAACGGTTACCTAGTGTTCGGTATTGGAAAACAGTTTAGTCGCTAACTTTTGGGGTAGCTCCCCAGGGCATGTATAAACGGATAAATTAACCGGTGAAACAAAGTTTTTGGTAATTAAAACTGGACATCTAGTGAACTCACTCAGCATTATTGTTGACCCCTTACTGCATGCTTTGCAGGTAACCAGTGACGAAGGAGCTTGCAGCTTGGGGACGTGTAGTGTCTGTTCACCCTTGTGTTGGGTGTTACCTTATTTTGAATCATGAACTTTGTTTTAAACTACCGTACTTATGCTTCCGCTACTTGTTGCTATTTTGGAACTTAAAACTTTAAACTCTGAACTTAATATTTACTAAGCTTATGAATAGTAAGTATTACTTTTGTTATTAACTTAAGTATTCGGTATAATTGGTGGCTGGATCCTGGTCGGTCACGCCCTCGAAGCGGGTGTTATCCGCAGGTGGATTTTGGGGGTGTGACAGATTGGTATCAGAGCCATTGGTTATAGTGAACTTGGTTTTAAAAAGGGGAAAATCTTTTTGGAGAAAACCAGACTATAACCCGTGACTCGTAACGACACTACACTCCAAGTGCAAGGCTCGACACATTTGACCTCATAGCTCGGACCAGTGTTTACTTGTTTGCTTTATGTTTCCTGACTTGCTATACGTATTAGTATGCCTAATTAGATAGATACACCTCTCTCTTCTATCTCATTCTCGCTACACTACGACATCGCACTCATACTGTGTTTTCTGGTTATGAAGACAATGAGTGGACGCGGAAGAGGAAACATCAACATGACGCAGGCTCAGTTCACTAACCTGCTCAACACAGTGGCTGCGGCTTTTGCAGCTCACCCTATAGGTAAGCTCGTTGCTTTAGGATGTTTAGATCCTACCGCCACATCGACTTTTCGCCTCTAAACCTATACGCTTCGCTTCTCACGAACAGGTCAGCATGCACCTGCGCAACCACCAGTGTGTACTTTCAAAACTTTCATGGATTGCAAGCCTCTCCCTTTCAACGGCACTGAGGGTGCCATAGGTCTTCTGCACTGGATTGAGAAAATTGAAGCTGTCTTTGCTGTTTGCGAGTGTCCTCCTGCAAATTGGGTGAAATTTGCTACTGCTACGCTTGAAGGGAGCGCGCTTTCTTGGTGGAAGGCGCAGATTCAGATGTTTGGATTGGAAACTGCAAATGCTACGGCATGGGAGGATTTCAAGGATATGATTAAGGATGAATACTGTCATCGGGATGACATCCACAAGCTTGAGAATGAGTACTACGAGCTCAAGATGGTTGGGTCGGAAATTGAGACTTACACCAAGCTGTCTAACGACTATGCTGCTCTTTGCCCGAACATGTCACGACCAATGTACCGAAGGATTGAACTGTACATCAAGGGTTTGGCTCCAGAAATTCGAAGCCACGTCACTTCAGCCAACCACACTACCATTCAGCCGATCGTTCGACTTGCTCACAAACTTACTGATCAGGCCGTAGAGGAGGGCAGGTTGCCCAAAAGGATCAGTGCTACTGTCGGAACTTCTAGTGACAGCAAGCGTAAGTGGGAAGGAAGTCAAAGCAAGGATGCTAACCCCACTCAGGCCCCAGCACAACAAAGGAAAACTGAAAACAACAAAGGCACTCAGCAACAGGGTGGCTACCGGGGAAGCTACCCTAAGTGCAACAAGTGTAACAAGCACCACAATGGGGCATGTAACAAGGGCCAGTGTCAGCGATGCCACAAGATGGGGCACGAAGCCAAGGATTGTAGAAGCCAGTTCCCAGCAAGACAGAATCAGCAACAACCCCAACAACAACAGCAGCAAGGAAACAACCGGGCATGTTTTAAGTGTGGAGCTGAGGGGCACTTTAAGAAGGATTGCCCTGAACTGAATCAGAATCGCAACAATAATCAGGGAGCTGGGAACAACAATCAAAACAACAATGCTGGGAATGGTGCTAGAGGAAGAGCTTTTGTGATTGGAGCTGGTGAAGCAAGGAATGACCCCAATGTCGTGGCGGGTAAGTTCCTACTCGATGATCGTTATGTTTCTGTGTTATTTGATTCCGGTGCCGATGCTAGTTATGTATCCCTACGTATTAGTAAGAAGCTTAAGCGTCCGCTTTCGTTACTAAGTTCTCCTCATATCGTCGAGTTAGCTAATGGTAGAAACATCGAGGCCTCACATGTTGTCAAAGGCTGCAAACTAGAGTTGTCTGGTCAGACATTTAGTATCGACCTTTTCCCTGTTACTCTTGGAAGCTTCGACGTCGTTATCGGTATGGATTGGTTATCCAAGCATCACGCTGAGATCCTCTGTCAAGAGAAAGCAGTTCGTATTCCTCGCCGTTCTGGCAAACCCCTCATTGTACAGGGTGGCAAAAGTGGAGAAATCTCCGGCGTTATCTCGTTCTTGAAGGCCCAGAAGTGTTTACGAAAAGGGCACACCGCTATCTTAGCACTTGTTACCAACACACAGGAAAAGGAGAAGAGGATTGAAGATTTTCCAGTAGTGCGTGACTACCCCGAGGTATTTCCTGAGGAACTACCTGGACTCCCTCCCCATCGACAGGTCGAATTCCAAATCGAGCTAGCTCCTGGAGCAGCGCCTATAGCTCGTGCGCCTTATCGACTAGCCCCCGCAGAATTGAAGGAACTCTCGACGCAACTACAAGAACTTTTGGATAAAGGATTTATCTGTCCTAGTTCATCACCCTGGGGAGCACCGGTACTCTTTGTTAAGAAGAAGGATGGCACGTTCCGAATGTGTATAGACTATCGTGAGTTGAACAAGGTTACCATCAAGAATCGTTACCCCCTCCCGCGAATCGACAATTTGTTTGATCAACTGCAAGGATCGAGCTACTATTCCAAGATTGACCTGCGATCAGGCTACCATCAGTTAAGGGTCCGTAATGAAGACGTTTCCAAGACTGCATTCAGAACTCGTTATGGTCATTATGAATTCCTCGTTATGCCCTTTGGAATGACCAACGCCCCTGCAGTGTTCATGGATCTTATGAACCGTGTGTGCAAGCCCTACCTCGACAAGTTCGTGATCGTGTTTATAGATGACATTTTGATCTACTCGAAAAGTCAAGAGGAACATGAACAGCACCTACGCCTTATTCTCGAACTCCTTCGCAGTGAGCAACTGTACGCCAAGTTCTCGAAATGCGACTTCTGGCTTCGAGAAGTCCATTTCCTTGGGCACGTGGTTAACAAGGATGGAATCCACGTCGACCCGGCTAAGATCGACTCTATAAAGAATTGGCCTACCCCTAAGACTCCCACTGAAGTTCGCCAATTCTTGGGATTAGCAGGTTACTATCGCAGATTTATTCAGGGATTCTCGAAGATTGCACAACCCCTCACTACGCTCACTCAGAAAGGCGTCACCTACAAGTGGAATGAAGCACAGGAATCTGCTTTTCAGAGGCTTAAGGATAACCTCTGCAGTGCTCCTATTCTCTCGTTACCTGAAGGCACTGACGACTTTGTGGTCTACTGCGATGCGTCTATTCATGGGCTCGGTTGCGTGTTGATGCAACGCGAGAAAGTTATTGCTTACGCCTCTCGACAACTTAAGACACATGAAAGGAACTACACAACACACGACTTGGAACTGGGAGCGGTGATATTTGCGCTTAAGATATGGAGACATTACCTGTACGGTACCAAATGCACCATCTACACCGATCACAGGAGTCTCGAGCATATTTTCAAGCAGAAGGAGTTAAACATGCGACAACGTCGATGGGTTGAACTTCTGAATGATTATGAATGCGCCATCAAGTATCATCCGGGCAAGGCCAATGTTGTGGCAGACGCCCTCAGCCGGAAAGACACTATACCCAAGCGCGTGCGAGCATTACAACTTACCATCCAGTCTAGTCTTCCTACCCAGATCCGAAATGCTCAGATTGAAGCTCTGAAACCGGAAAACATCAGGGCTGAGTCCCTGCGAGGATCGAGGCAGCAACTAGAACAGAAAGAAGACGGTGCCTACTATGTGGCAGGGCGCATTTGGGTCCCACTTTACGGAGATCTACGAGAGCTTGTGATGGACGAAGCCCATAAGTCCCGTTATTCAGTACATCCTGGTGCAGATAAGATGTACCACGACTTGAAAACCACTTACTGGTGGCCTGGCATGAAAGCCCACATAGCAGCCTACGTTGGCAAATGTTTGACCTGCGCAAGAGTCAAGATCGAGTATCAGAAACCAGCAGGCCTACTACAGCAACCCGAAATCCCAAAATGGAAATGGGAGCAAATTTCCATGGATTTTGTTACAGGGTTACCTAGATCTCAACGCGGGAATGATACTATTTGGGTGATAGTAGATCGATTGACTAAGTCTGCACACTTTCTGGCCATTAAGGAAACTGACAAGTTTTCTACCTTGGCAGAAATCTATTTAAAGGAAGTAGTCTCCAGGCACGGGGTGCCAACTTCTATTATCTCCGACCGAGACGCTCGTTTTACTTCCGAGTTGTGGCAAGCTATGCACAAATGCTTTGGCTCACGTTTGGACATGAGCACCGCTTATCACCCGCAAACGGATGGGCAGTCTGAACGCACCATCCAAACCCTGGAAGACATGCTTAGAGCATGTGTGATCGACTTTGGCAAAAACTGGGAGAAGCATCTACCGCTGGTGGAATTCTCCTACAACAACAGCTATCACACTAGCATTCAGGCGGCACCTTTTGAGGCATTGTACGGTCGTAAATGCCGATCACCTCTCTGCTGGGCGGAAGTCGGTGATAGTCAACTCACAGGCCCAGAACTAGTGGTAGACACAACGGAAAAGATTTCCCAGATCAGGCAACGCATGGCGGCAGCTCGTGACCGTCAGAAAAGCTACGCTGACAAGCGTAAGAGACCGTTAGAATTCCAGGTCGGGGACCGGGTTCTACTTAAAGTCTCACCCTGGAAGGGTGTGGTTCGTTTCGGTAAACGAGGCAAACTGAATCCAAGATATGTTGGACCATTCGAAATTACCGAGAAAATCGGTAAGGTTGCTTATAGATTAAACCTGCCTGTAGAGCTGAGTGCAGTGCACAACGTTTTTCACGTATCTAACCTGAAGAAGTGTTTGTCGGATGAAACACTTGTGATTCCTTTTAAGGAACTGACGATTGATGAACAGCTACACTTTACTGAGGAACCGATTGAGATCATGGATCGAGAGATCAAAACCCTCAAACGTAGCCAGATACCCCTTGTGCGAGTTCGTTGGAACTCACGGCGCGGCCCAGAGTTTACCTGGGAGCGGGAGGACCAGATGAAGTCCAAGTATCCCCAGTTATTCCCAAACGAAAACCCCAGCACTGAAGCTACAACCGAATTTCGGGACGAAATTCCAAACTAACGGGGGGATGATGTGACACCCCGTTAAAACACACTAGCTTGGCAGTGGCTGCTTCAACTTTCGGGACGAAAGTTCTTAAAACTTGGGGATAATGTGACACTCGAGGTTTTTCTGAACGAACACGTTGTAATTTTTGCGTATATATGTTTGTTATTAAATGGAAACGTGACTTTTACATGATATGTGTGCTGAATGTACGTATTATATATATAAATATATGTGAGTCGAGACCATGACTCGCAACCGGGCGGTTGCGAGTGGGCCTTTGGGCCGTAACCGGCTTGGGCCGAAACCCCAAGCCCAACCCGAAAACCCCCTTGTATATATATCCCACCTTTCCCCCACTTCTTCCATTTTACACCCACAAACACTCCTCAAACTCTCTCACTAGAAACCCTCAACAACACACCCCAATCCCTTCCTATTTTCGGTTCAAGCAAAGATCCCGGACAAGAACTCGGTCAAGACCATCACTCGGACATTCCATCTTCTCGGTTCTCTTTTCTTTGTTTTCGGCTCCTCCTTTCATAACCGGTTAGTGCCATCTTTTGTGTCATCTTTTGTGTATGAGATTTATGTGGGTTAAATGAACTAAGAAATGTTTGGTTAGTAGTTTATGCATGATTATTAGGTTGTTTTGTAAAGTTTGTGAATATGTGTTAACATGACTAAAATGACTTGATATTGGTAGTTTACAAGTGTTCATAGCCAACAAACTATACTTCTTTGTTTCTTGCAAAATGATGATTGTTAAACATAAGTTTCGGCTATATATTGTATGTTCGTTGCCATGATAATCTTGTTGAAAATATGTAATTTTAGGTTCATAAATGTGTGATTTGTTATGGTGAAAACCCTAGAAAAATATGAATATAGGATGAACTTGTTGAATGTGGGTTTGAAGATTCAAAATAAGGCAAAGTTTGATCTATTTTTACTACTAGTCAAATGAGGAAAAGTGTTAGTGAAATATTATTGGTTGTTTCCTAATATGGGCCTGAATTCTTGGTACAATTTGGACTGTCATATCTGCATCATCACGTGTGTATGAAAGTGACAGATTACGACTCGCAACGACGGCATTACGACTCGAAACCACATAGTTGCGACTCGCAACCATAGCAGGACAAGTCGAAACCTCGAGATTGCGACTCGAGACCATGCCGTTGCGACTCGCAACCAAAACGTAACAACTCGAGACTACGGTTGCGACTCGCAACCATAGCGTGACAAGCCGCAACCGCCTGGTTGCGACTCGAGACCAGCTGGTTGCGAGTGGGCTGTCCATTTTAGTTATTGGGCCATTCTGTGTTAACTTGGGCTATCTGTTAAATGGACTATGTGTTGCTGTGTTCTGTTTGACTGTGTTACTGTTAGGGCCGGCCCAATAACCCCATAACTATTTACTTGTATGAATGTTACGTGCCTGTATATGTTCTTACGTGATTACTTGTACACCGAACCTGACCTATACCGGTAACCATGTTAGGACGTGGTGACCAACGTGATTGACAAGTAACCTAAACCTACCGAGCAACCCAAGGTGAGTTCACAACTTAAAAGCATGCGTCCCGGTGGTTTGGGACACGAGACTAAAACAATCCTATCCCCTGGTAAAAGGGGATACCATTTACATACCTTCCCTAGTTATTGGGAACACAACTTACTTTTACTTCCCGGGTATTGGGAAACCTTTTGGTTAATTACTGTTTATACGGATTGCAACTAACGGCACTAAACGAAACTCTATCACTCAAGTCCCTACTACAAATACCGATTAGTCGCCGGGTTAGGCGAACGGGTTATTAGTTGATAGCGCTATTTAGGTGTTTACCAGCCTCACACCGTGCCCTGGTTTGGGACGGTCGTGAACTAATGTACTCAGATATTCGTCAATGATGATAGAACATTGACATCGGGGCATCCTGCGGATACGCAACGGTTACCTAGTGTTCGGTATTGGAAAACAGTTTAGTCGCTAACTTTTGGGGTAGCTCCCCAGGGCATGTATAAACGGATAAATTAACCGGTGAAACAAAGTTTTTGGTAATTAAAACTGGACATCTAGTGAACTCACTCAGCATTATTGTTGACCCCTTACTGCATGCTTTGCAGGTAACCAGTGACGAAGGAGCTTGCAGCTTGGGGACGTGTAGTGTCTGTTCACCCTTGTGTTGGGTGTTACCTTATTTTGAATCATGAACTTTGTTTTAAACTACCGTACTTATGCTTCCGCTACTTGTTGCTATTTTGGAACTTAAAACTTTAAACTCTGAACTTAATATTTACTAAGCTTATGAATAGTAAGTATTACTTTTGTTATTAACTTAAGTATTCGGTATAATTGGTGGCTGGATCCTGGTCGGTCACGCCCTCGAAGCGGGTGTTATCCGCAGGTGGATTTTGGGGGTGTGACAATGTACTCACTTGAGGGTGCTTAGAAGTCTTGAACAACAACCAAGCAAAGCTAGAGGGATCACGGAATCAAACGGCACCCTATATAGGTAACTATGTAAATAACCGGACCTAATTCGGGAGATCGGATAGAATAAGGTTTCGTAAATAAAATGAGTGTTGGAACTCATATGATATGGTTTAACAAAGCCTACATTCTAAAAGGAAACCTAACCTAAGTGCTTTCGACCCGTTACGACCCGTTTAGGTAGCTTACGCTACTTTAACGCGTCGTTCGCGTAAAACGCGTTCGAGACGTCTAACTAGTCCTATGACATGTATTATATGCCTAAACATGTTTATTTATGTTGCATAATCAGTTAAGTGACAAATGTTTAGGTTACATATGCTTAAAATCCAATTATGCATGAAAAGGGCATTTTGGTAATTTTCCTAAGGCATATAAACTACCTATCCTACAACTACTTAAACCATGTGACCATAAGGTATAACCACGGAAGGTTATTCCCTATGCAACTATGGTCACTAAACATGCTTGGTCGGATCCTAATGATCGACCAAACGGGTCGAGTTCGAAAGTCTAAGCGGTGGTTTAGACCGCCTGACTTACGACTCTAAACAAGCACTAAACTAAAAGTGATGAGCTAAGCATGTTAAAACATGCTTAACTAAGTTAGAAAACAGGTTTTGATAGCAAGACAAAGTGTTTTGATACCAAGAGTAGTTTGGTTGCAAAATACGCTTAAATGCGCATTTTGACCGAAACTACGACTCGTCACTACGCCTAGTCAACGTGGTAATCAGTAGGTATAGTCATTAAGGACTATAACCATCGTGATTACGATCACGTTGCAAAGTTCAAACGAACTTCGTGTTGACCAACTCGTGGTCAAATAGAAAGTCAAACACAGTTTGACTTTCGGACTTGTAAAGCGATAAAACAACAAAACGTGGCGGAAACGTCGGGGAGTGTTGTAACAGAATCATTGTTTCACAACCATGGAATAAATAATCTCGTTTTATTAAATCAAATGTATTACATTACATTGGAAATTTGAAACAAAACATGTACAAATAGTCTTTCATTGTTATTAAGTCACTAAGGCCTCGTCCAATCCTAGGTGAGAGTATACAATATCATCATCAAGCATCATCAACTATTGTACCTGAAACATATGTGAAAATAGGTACGTCAGCATAAAAATGTCGGCGAGTACATAGGTTTTGTATGAGTTTCAGATTCATGGCTCGTTTTACATGTTGCAATACTTATTTAAAAACCTTGTTTTGAAAAGTATAGTATTGCAACATAATTAACCAACTCAAATCAAATTGGTTACAATTTATAAAATCTCGTAGCCATGATTCTTAACCCCAAAACATTTGTTTAATTAAATCCAGATTTGTAAATCGTTTTTGGAATAAAAACTCGAATAGTATATATATATCGTTGGAAAAACCATGTATTATAACTTTGGTTTGTTAACCATTGCCAAAGTGATCTAGATAACGCAACGATATATAATGTGTTAAAAGCAATTATATATAGGAAGTACCAGCGGCGTATCCACCATGCCATTAACACACTACACCTGCCACGTTACCTAATCATTTCTCTAACCCAACGGTTCAAACAGATTTCAAATGGTTCATGTCAATCAACGGTTACAAACGGTTCACATAGACAAGTAGTCACAAACGGTTCACATAGTCAAGTAGTCACAAATGGTTCACATAATCAAACGGTTACAAACGGTTCACATAATTCAATGGTTACAAACGGTTCACATAGTCAAGTGATCATAAACGGTTCACATGATCAAACGGTTACAACGGTTCAAAATGTAAAACAATGTGTCCATATGCTGGATGAGCATATGCGACAAAATGTAGTATATGGAAATCAATGTGCTAGCATGTTAAGTGAACATACCTAGCAAACATAACGAAATCATGTACTATAGTGTACTATTGATGATAGTAAGTATATGATATAAAAACATGGGAAACAGGAAGGTATCAAGTAGGCACATGTGTTCCACCCCAAAACAATTTGAAAACAGTAAAAGAGGGGACTATGTACTCACTTGAGGGTGCTTAGAAGTCTTGAACAACAACCAAGCAAAGCTAGACGGATCACGGAATCAAACGGCACCCTATATAGGTAACTATGTAAATAACCGGACCTAATTCGGGAGATCGGATAGAATAAGGTTTCGTAAATAAAATGAGTGTTGGAACTCATATGATATGGTTTAACAAAGCCTACATTCTAAAAGGAAACCTAACCTAAGTGCTTTCGACCCGTTACGACCCGTTTAGGTAGCTTACGCTACTTTAACGCGTCGTTCGCGTAAAACGCGTTCGAGACGTCTAACTAGTCCTATGACAAGTATTATATGCCTAAACATGTTTATTTATGTTGCATAATCAGTTAAGTGACAAATGTTTAGGTTACATATGCTTAAAATCCAATTATGCATGAAAAGGGCATTTTGGTAATTTTCCTAAGGCATATAAACTACCTATCATACAACTACTTAAACTATGTGACCATAAGGTATAACCTCGGAAGGTTATTCCCTATGCAACTATGGTCACTAAACATGCTTGGTCGGATCCTAATGATCGACCAAACGGGTCGAGTTCGAAAGTCTAAGCGGTGGTTTAGACCGCTTAACTTACGACTCTAAACAAGCACTAAACTAAAAGTGACGAGCTAAGCATGTTAAAACATGCTTAACTAAGTTAGAAAATAGGTTTTGATATCAAGACAAAGTGTTTTGATACCAAGAGTAGTTTGGTTGCAAAATACGCTTAAATGCGCATTTTGACCGAAACTACGACTCGTCACTACGCCTAGTCAATGTGGTAATCAGTAGGTATAATCATTAAGGACTATAACCATCGTGATTACGATCACGTTGCGAAGTGCAAACGAACTTCGTGTTGACCAACTTGTGGTCAAAGCAGCAAGTCAAACACAGTTTGACTTTCGGACTCAAAAAGCGATAAAAGAACAAAGGAATACTTACAAAGGGTCCCCGCAAGCAAATCTTGATCCAAATAGCTCAGGTATGAAGCAAAGGCTTCAACTTAGAGCACATTAGATCAGATTTGTGTCTGGCATTGAAAACCATTGATCAAAACCATCAAAATTGAGCTAAAATGGCCAGATTCAATGTTTCTGTCTAGCATGCCCTCGCGCCCCGCGTAAGATATAAGCTTGGGCTTACGCCCCAGGCCTAAGAATTTTGACAGATTTACACTTTTAGCCCCTGCATGCCCAAAACTTGGTTTTCGATGCATTTTTGACACGTTTAAGCCCCGTTAACCTCATTTCAAAGCTCTAAAATGAAGTTAAAGTATAGAGAACTTAAAACATGCTCAAAAATATCTCAGATGTCGGTTCATTTGGTCGTACGGTTGCATTGTTTGGTTAATTACCCGGAAGTCGTAACGAACGTAAAAACGATCCAAATTGAGCGACGAATGGAATTTTATCATGCCAATCACTAAAATATAATATTTTAATGATTACATAAATTTTTGGATGTCCGGATATATTCAGAACGTAAGATATGCGCGAAAATGCAAACTTGTGCACTTTTTGACGCTTTTAGTCCCTGAATGAGCATAAAGTTTATTTTAGCACACCGAACCCCTCAAAGCTTATTTCTAAGCAATGTAAAGGATACTTAAGGTGTGTTTAACTTATGGTCAAGTTCCGGATTGTTCGTTACAGTACAAATCAGCATAGTTTCGCAGTTTGTCGAATTTAGTCCCTGTAAGCGAATAAACTTGATTTCGGCATACCAAACCATCGAAAACTTATTTCTAAGTTATGTAAAGGTTATTTAAGGTATGTTAAGACTATGTAACTATTCCGGAGTGTTTGTTGCATTAAACTGGTTATATTTACGAATCAGATCGCGTATAACCTTCAAGAAAGCGATTTAAAGCCCGAAATCGAACAAGAATTGATATGTGTAAACGATAAACATATTTTTACAAATCTCAAGTATGAAACATAAAATTTCATTGGTTTGGTATTTGTTTGACGGTCACAGTGACACAGGTGTCACACAGATTAAGGCACGATTCACGAGGAACGATCCTAACGGTGGTCCATTTCCTATAAATACCCACCATAGTTTCTTGTAATCCTCACAAATCTGATCCTTTTTGCTCTAAGTTGGGGCTTGGCACCACATACCTGAGCAATTTGGATCAAGATTACCTTGGTTGGACCCTTTGTAAGTATTCTTTCGTGATTTTATGCGTTCTTAGCACGAATGTGTTTGACTTTCTACTTTGACCAGTTTATAGTCAACACGAAGTTCGTTTGAACTTCGCAATGTGAGCGTAATCACGATGATTATAGTCCCAAGTGACTATACTTACTGATTACCACGTTGATTAGGTGTAGTGACGAGTCGTAGTTTCGGCCAAAATGCATATTCTTGCGTATTTTGTAACCAAACTACTATTAGGTATCAAAACCGTTTGTTTTGATACCGAACCTATTTTCTAACTTCTTTAAACATGTTTAGCTCGTCACTTTAGGTTTAGTGCTTATGTAGAGTCGTAGGTCAAGCGGTCTAAACAACCGCTTAGACGTTCGAACTAGACCCGTTTGGTCGATCATTAGGATCCGACCAAACATGTTTAGTGACCATAGTTGTATATGGAATAACCTTCCGAGGTTATACCTTATGGTCACTTCGTTTAAGTAGTTGTATGATAGGTAGTTTATATGCCTTAGGAAAATTACCAAAATACCCGTTTTACGCACAAATTCATTTTAAGCATACGTAACCTAAATTTTGACATCTAAACTGATTAGGTAACATTATTAGACATGTTAAGGCATATATTACTTGTCATAGGACTAGTTAGGCGGTCCGAACGCGTTTTACGCAAACGACGCATTAAAGTAGCGTAAGCTACCTAAACGGGTCGTAATGGGTCATAAGCACTTAGGTTAGGTTTCATTTTAGTATGTAGGCTTTTTTAAACCATATCATATGAGTTCCAATACTCACTTGGTTTACGAAACCTCATCCTATCCGATTTACCGATTTAGGTCCGGTTTGTTTACATAGTTACCTATATTAGGTGCCGTTTGATTTCGTGCTCCCTCTAGCTTTGCTTGGTTGTTGTTCAAGACTTCTAAGCATTCTCAAGTGAGTACATAGTCCCCTCTTTTACTGTTTTCAAATGTCTTGGGGTGAAATATGTGTACCTATTTGTTATGTTCATGATTTCAAAAGTATAATTGATTATACATATTAGTACTTATCTTTTGATAAATTGAATGATTATTTACGGTTTAAACTCTAATTTTTCAAAGATTATAAAATTAATTGTTTGATAATACTTATTTTATGTTCACCAGACCGGTGTATGATATAGCGCTATAGGATTTGACACCCCATTCCTTTTGTCATGGAGTGTCAGAAACCGATTTATTTTTATCCAGATAGGGATTGCCTTTGTGGTATTTCTATAGTCTCAAAGGTGTATTTTGATGCACTAGGTCTGAATGAATTCCAAATCACATTATTTAGTTATACTCCCAAAGGTATAGTTTGATATGCTCTCATATGTGATATTATACAAAACCAACATATATTTTGTTAAAAACCAAAACATAATTTAATATGTTATTCATAAAACCAATGCATATTTTGATATGTTAGTTATAAAACCAAAACATAGTTTAATATGTTATTCATAAAACCAAAGCATATTTTGATATGTTAGTTATAAAACCAAAACATAGTTTAATATGTTATTCATAAAACCAAAGCATATTTTGATATGTTAGTTATAAAACCAAAACATAGTTTAATATGTTATTCATAAAACCAAAGCATATTTTGATATGTTAGTTATAAAACCAAAACATAGTTTAATATGTTATTTATAAAACCAAAGCATAGTTTAATATGTTATTAATAAAACCAAAGTATACTTTTGATACACTACTGAAAACTGTTATTTTGACGACTAAAGTATATTTAATATACTATCTGTTTGACTAATTTGGAACTGAAATATATTTTAATATATTACTTATTTGACTTTCTTAAAACCAAAGTATATTTTTATATATACTATGAACCTTTTTATCAAAATATTGTTTTTCAAACAATATATATATATATATATATATATATATATAAACTCATTTTTACTTAATTATTTATTTATACATCTTTCTTTTATATCATCTGTTTTCTTATCACTTATTATATGATTTATAAAAGAAAACACTTCAAAAAGCTCGTGACTATTTTTGATAAAACATTCTTTTAAACTTACAAGTCACGAAGCCTATTTTCAATAAAACCTATGTATCTCACAGACATTTTTATGCTGACGTATCTATTTTTACACATGTTTCAGGTGCTGCTGCTTTGTGATGATTGTTGATACATGTTACACTTAGGATGGACTCGTGCCTTAGCGACTTTAAAACTTGAAAGATAATATTTGTATTTATCTGATTTGTAATAGAACAAAGATTTCAATGATTCAATAAAACGAAATTATTTAATCCATGGTTGTGAGACAATGATTCTGTTACAACACTCTCCGACGTTTCCGCCACGTTTTGTTGTTTTACGTGGTCAGGGTCTGACATGTACACTACTTATGTAGTGCAATAAATAAACCAGAGACGAACCTTGCAATCTGGAGCTAAGTGTCATGGTCGTATTCAGAACTGTTTGGTTATAGTCTAGTTTTATAAAACGTTTTAAAACCTAGTTCACTATAACCAGTGGCTCTGATACCAAACTGTCACACCCCCAAAATACCACATGCGGAAATCCTCGCGAGGCGTGTGATATACCAGGATCCAGCCACTAATCACATTGAATTGATAACGTGATATTAAATAAAAGTTCCCATTTATTAAAATAATGTGTTTCAAAACATAAACATAAACTTAAAACCCAACATGTTCAGCGGAAGCATAATTCATTATTTAAGTATTTCAAATCCAAGTGTATGAAAATCAATAGACTTATCTCGTGAATTCCATGTATCATGACCCATGACCACTCCAGCAATCCCAGACGGCAAGTTCCATATCCATGTATCTAACGACCTGCAAGCATGCAGACAAGTGTATCAGCATAAAGCTGGCGAGTTCACAGTTTCGTAAAAACGTTTAATTGCCAAGTGTTTAGTTTAAAAGCATGTTGTTAATTACTCGAGTACCGCAAGATGGCGTTAGTTTGTTTGCCCTTCCCCAATGCCTATCAACATTGGTCATGTGGTTAAGGTCATTAGTTTATGCCCGTCCTCTCAGGTACGGTGTGAGATTGCCAAGCCTAATAGCCCTATCAACTAATACCCCGTTGCCTCTCAGGCAACTAGTTCGGTAGTAAGATGGGACTTAAAGTGATAGGTTTGAGTGTATTATCCAACATCTAATTTAACCCAGTAAAACATATTCCTCTCAAGAATACGAGTTTCTTTGTCCCACCCCCGGGACGCATGCTCAAGGAGTAGTGAACTCACCTTAGTTTTGCCCGGTATGTTATGTTACTTATCCAAAGCTGTTTAACCACGTCCTAACATGGTTATCAATAACAATCAGTTTCGTTTACAAGTAAATCACATTTTCTTACACGTATTCTATCAACTAGTGCACAAGAAATCATGTTTCACGTTTCACATACGGTACACATATGGTGTTATCTATATAAACCCTCCTAACCACTTTACAGTTCATTTAACATCCACAAAAGTGTGCGGCCCAGCTAATCCTAAGACCAGCAAGAGTATGCGACCAAGGTATGAGTGTACGACTACACCCTTGGTATGCGAGTTCATTATGAGAGTGCAGTCCAGTTTACATTCAAGTCCGTGTGTGGCCCAATACCTATGTGTGGCCCAAATAGAGTGCGCGGCCGAAAGAAAGTGTACGACCATAACATCGGTGTGCGACTACATTGTGCGTCCAAGGTTATACGTCATGCCTTATTAGTGTGCAATTTCCATGTTTGGTTACACATCACCTTAAATTTCGGTGATTCAGTTATTTCATCATTGACCCTTATCATCCAAATTAATATCCCGATTAAAATAACATAATCATCTTCAACAATTGTTCATTAACATGAAACTCCTAAGTCATGAACTAGTCATTGCTAACAATCACCAAAATTCATCATACTAAAATCATATTTATTCCGTAATAATAAATCGTCCATGCTACGATCATACAAACCAACCTTTGTATCCATAACCCATTAATTGTCACCGAACACCCACATGTGCAAACCTCTTATATATCGATTAACAACATTTAGCATCATGAACATTAACAAATCACAACTAATCAGTTTTTATCACAATAAGTTCATCGACTATCATGCATCCCTACATATTTAGATCATTTTTTGTTGACAACAGGATTTTTAACAACCCTAGTCACACGATTTCATGAACATCATACTAATCACAAAACTTCGCACATAACCGAGAATAACCAATCAAGATTAGGATCATCATAATCACACTGACCGAATACGAGGGAGTCGATGGGAAGTAGAAAAGGTCTTCGACAAGGGGGAAGCTGGTGTCGAACCGAGAGGGAGAAGGAGAGAGTGCTAGGGTTTAGTATCTTGTGTGTTTTGCAAAACAAGGGAAACCGCATGCAAGGGTGTGAGGGTATATATTTACGTTGGGCTTGATTCGGGCTTCAGAGATTTGGGCTGCCACAAATTAAATTAGAAAGAGGAGTTTGCGATCCCGAGCACTAGTGTGCGGCCCAGTATAGACAATCGTTTATTTAATCCAATCAATACCCACCAACATTCACTTATGAATCATAAAATTCAGCCAAGTTTAACGAGTTAACGTGCATACACACATAACTACAATGCAAAACAGATCATAACAGAAAGTGATTCGGAGCTAAAGGCACCTTAGAATTACGGGTTGTCACAAAATGTATATAACCAAAAATTTAGTTGAAAAAAGCCAAAAAAGAAATAAATAATGGTGCGTCCACCTAATGGTGTACCGACTGTAACATCCAATTAGAGACAAAGACAACTATAGGTCGAACTTATGGTTGTAGCTATATACAATGCGTGACCATGTGGTTGAGCTTAAAGCCCAGTGTCAGTTTAGAATTAAGAAAAGGCCAAAAAGGGGTGTAGTGAGACTTAAACCCATGAGATTTTAGATAAGAAAATTAGGGATTTATCAAAAGAATACACTAAACTTAATCTTCTTATTATGGGTATCATCTAATTATTTTTAAGTAGTCCCTGAAAAAATCTAACATATTCTCTTTACTAAATTATTTAAAAAATAGGGTTTGACGGGCCTAACCCACATAGGGTTAGCTAGGTCTCCCGGTGCCATGGAAGTACTATTGTACACTATTAAGTCCCAGACATTTAAAGCGATTTATAAATTAAGGGTCAGGATTTAGAGAAAACAGTGAAAAGTGTGAGAACAGTGAGAACGGTTATGGATCGTCTGATAAAAACAATCTATGGACTAGATTGGCGCGGTGGCTTACTCGTAAATAACACCAATTCTATTAAGTGGACGCACTTAGGGTAAAAGGGTTTTTAGACTTCTTTACCCAAAACGCCAAACTCATGAATAAAACGTCATTACAGACCAAAACACATCCTATATAAACAAACATCTCAGACATTCACTAAACACACCCCCGAACCGCAAACGCCATATTTATTACTAAATACCATTCATCTTAGAAACGCCAAAAAACCCAAAACATCAAACACACCAAACTCAAAACGCCATATTTACTATATATCAATCATCTTAGAAAACGCAAAAAACTCAAACATCAAAGATTCCAATTGGGTTTCTTTTAGATACACTATTTTCTTAGTAAAACGCCAAAAATGGCAAACATCGTTTATTGTTTATTCAATATTGTTCTACGCGAAGTTTCGCAGAATGCATTCTTAGCTGAGGGTGTGTAACACAATAATATTTTGCTGAATGAGATGGACAAATCTTCAAGAAAAAAATGCTCATGGCAGATTTATGTCATTTTCTGTGCTTTGTTCTTGACGAATATTTAAATGGCATGACGAGATGGATGACACTGATGAGTGAGTTGAAGATAACGATAAACTTCAAACAAAAAACTCACCTCATTTGTGCTTCCAAACGACCACAAAAAAACCACTTCAACAACAAAAAAACAAAATGAAGCATACCAAAGTCAAACCGCCAGTGAACATGTTTCATAGAAGAAAGAGACCGATGACAGTGAAGATTTGAAAGATGAATTGTTTCTATTTTTATTTTTTTAATTTTCTTTTTCTATTGGTTGTTATGTATTTTTCAGCTAAGAACAAGATACATTATTTTAATAAAAACGCCACACACAAAAAAACGCTTGTGAAACGCCATCATGCCATAAAACGCCAAAAACACTCAAACTATAATAAAATTATTTAGACAAGTATTATTAAAAACTGAAAAAAGCCATAAACTACAAACTACGTAACGCCATTAAAACGCCAAACTTGGAAGATGGCACGTCTATCACCCTAAACTCATAAAAAGCTGAACAAAAACAGTAAAAATACACACAGTAACTGAAAAGACGGTTACTTTATTAATATCATTTATTATAATAAAATCTCGCCTAAACAACGCGCCAAAAACATCCTATAAGAGAGACGTCTCTGCATAATCAATTGATCACACGCCATGTTTCCTAGAAACCACTCTCTTTAAAAACGCCAAAAAAATAGTTAAAAAATCCACCGATGGGAAATCACGTTTCTTCTATATTGAGTATTGTTCTGAATGAAGTTTCACTGAATGGATTCTTCTCTGAGGTGGGTATCTCTATAAGCTTTTGCTGAATGAGATGGACAAATATTCAAGAAAAAAACGACTCATGTCACTTTGTTCTTGATGGATATATTGATGGCATGAAGGGATCAATACATTCGAGCAGGCGTTGATCTTCAACATGTCACCAAACAAGTATATATCAAACCAAAATACAGGATGCCACTAAAAATAAGTTTCTTCTGAAGACGGGCATTAAGTAGGAAAATTAGCACCTAGGTAAGGTATTCAAAAATGTTCAATATGCCAAAAAGGTTCAAGAAGAAGAGGCTGATGACAGTGAAGATTTGGATGAGAAATTAGATTAGGATTTTTAATTTTTTTTCATTTTCTATTGTTTGTTATCTAATTCTCTGTTGTTTATCATCCAATTCTCTACTAATAAAAAAATTGAGTATAAAACGCCAAAAACTACAAACACCAAAACGCTTGTTAGTATGAAAACTGTGAGAACGGATGCTAGCAAAGCACGTTGTTGCTATATAAAACGCCAAAAAATGCCAAAGAATGTATTATTGGAAAACAACACTAATTGACAGATGAAACTGAACCAAACAGTAACTGCAAAAGAGTACAATGAAGAAACGGTAACATTATTGCTAAACATTTATTATATTACAAGCCACTACATGGGAAATTGAATTTATTTATCTTTTCAAAACGCCATAATTGTTTGTCACATTATAGGCCTGCATCCTACATGGCACAACAAATTGATAAAAAAACACACATCAAGAAAATTAAGAAAATTACTGATGTTTTTTACCGCCAAAAACAAATATCTACCTCCCACCCCCAAAAAAAAGGCTCATTATATAAGTGCAACAGCTAAACAAAAGCTTCACATTCCACACATTCACTAAAAAACGCCACATCTTGTCTAAAACGCCATCCGATTTAAAAAAAAGGTACATGTTATTGCATGGAAGTTTGATAGGCCAGAGGACGTTTCGTCATTAAGTTCTCTGACAGAAGAAGGTTGAAAGTCAAAACAATCAAAGCCATACTTAGTTAAAACGCCAAAATATTTACTATGCTCATCATCTAATAAAACAATAAAAACACCACGTATTTGTTAAACGCCAAAAAATGGAGAGGTGTTGTGAGACGCGTTTAAAAAAAGAATATAAAAGGACAAAAAAAGCCCCTCCGCCCTTCACTATGTCGCGTGACACGTGTTACGCCAGGATCCGTTCTCACCGTTCTCACACTTTATGGCGTTTTCTCCTGATCCCGTACCTATAAAGTGAATACCCACTTAAAAAGCATTATTGTTTTGAATGAGTAATTTATAGGCTTTAGTTGCTTCTTAACACATTAAAGTAGTATTAGTTTGCATGTTTTCTATGCATTATAGTGTTGTACCTCATGCTTAGGGTTTTTTTTCAAAAAAAAAAAAAAATATATTCTTGACTTTTAACCCGCAACTTTTCATCTTTTTAAATTTAACCTCATAATATTTGAGTTTTTACTTTTAACCCAAAACTTTTCGTGGTTTGCAATTTAATCTGAAAACTATTTTACTTTCAACTTTGGTGCCCTATACTTTTCACTTTTCGCAAATTACATTTCGTTCTAATTTTGCGAGTTAACACGACGCAATGTGTGTGGTTCAACTTTTTTATGTTTTGTGAGTTTACACGACGCAATGTGCGTATGTGGTATAACATTTTTACCGTCTATTTTCCCATTTGGCAGGTTCTAAACAATGCGTGGATCCTAGATCGAGTTAGTTATTCTTTTCTATTTTTTATGCTATGGTCTAATTTCTTCTCATTAAAACGGTCTAACTTTAGGGTTGGTGATATCTAGCGATGGTGGGACATTGATACTATCTAGCACGATTTTACCCCTCCACCCATAAACCATCCGCTACCAGTTTTATGTTTCTTAAACTTAAATTATATACTAAATAGTATTTTTGTTTCTGAAACAAGAATAGAAAGAAACAAAGGCATACTTAAATGTTTTTACTATTGTAGAGAACCATGACATTTGATCAATAATTACAAACTCATGGAACAAGATGAAGCCATCATCACTAATAACCAAAATCATTGCAGGAAACCAATATCAAATAGATTGACCAATGAATCAAGATTGCCTATGGGATTTTATGGTTACAGGCACTAACAAAGGGAAGTGGAATGAGATATGGTATATTAACTTTTCTTTTGAAAATCATATGCCCAATAATGGTTCTCTGTTCAAATGGATTTGAGACTCACATGGTGCAGAAACTCGCACTTATGAAAATGACTTTATCTTTATAAGCGGGATTGGGAAGATAGAATTGGACTTACACGGGAAGCATGCAAGGATTTGTTAAGTCCTAATCAACAATAATTTCAAATGTATTTTTATACACCAAAATTCACAAAAACTATGTTAAGTCTGAATCAAGTAAACTTGCAAGGATTTATTATACATTTTGAGGGAATCATTTTCCACTTAAAGGCAAATGTCTGATGCAGAACAAGAAAAAGACTCGTGTAAACAGATAGCGATCGTAGATTCCACCAACATCAAGAATGTCAAAACATACAAGTGTAGTAGTCAAAGCAAGAAGAAGATATATGAGAATCTCCCACATCAGATAACAACGAAACTTCTTAGGTTAATTCATATTTCAAACGCCTTGAACAAACAATTCTTAGTGATGACTACATACGCATTTGATATTAAAACCTTGGATGATTGTATAATCTTGTAAGATATACAAGATCATGACTTTGTTATTATTTCATACAAGACCGAATTAAGAAGGGAATTTATTAAAATGGTAATATGGTTTATTCAAAATAATTTACAAGTTTATCAAATGCTATAAATCAAACGTAAAAACAAATTAATGAAGTCGAACTATATACTATATATGTATAATATATTGATGCTAGAATGGTTCTATCAAACGTCAAAACAAATGAAGAAGTGTGCTTTAATGGAAGCTAATTAGGGAACTTCATCAAAACTGGTGAAACACATCAAGAAGATAAGAACCGTCGTCTATATCAAAGAGGGGGCATGGCAATTTGAGGAACTTTTCAACAAGACAAGCAGAACAACTTGCTATGAAGAACTTGCTTTATATACGATCTATGATCCACCAGGATTTCGAAAGATTATGAAGCAATAACTTATGATACAAGTGGATGCAACAAGCATTAACTGATGACAACAACAATCAAAGAAGATTCGACATCAAGCAAGTGGAACAATCATTCAAGAAGCAAACAAAGGTCTAACAAGCAGCAAGAAAGTTTAATTTAGGGAGGAGTATTAAAATTAGATTATAACTTAAACTTTATGTATGTAAGTCTGTATTTATAGTATCTATTATTACTACTATTATGCAATTATATCAGGATTATCAAGTCGAATCTAGTATTAATTCGATATATGTTTTGGCGGTTAAAAATTAACTGTCAAATGACATGATTTTTGGCACCAAACATCTTGATTAAATAGGACATAACGCCATAATTATATGAAATCGGATTTCATAAAATTTGATAGATTCTTCCTACCACAATCACATTATCTTTGTGTATTCTTGATCATGTTTCCAGATTTGTTCATTTTTTGTTGCTTTGAATCCATTGTATAGACTGATTGTATCATATACTAAAGCAATATAGTCTCAAATCAACATATCTAATCTGAATGACAATAAATTAAGATATTGACAAAATGTTTAAAAATAACAAAAGTTGCAATAAATGATATCCGTGAGCACAATATATATTACATAAGATCCATCAATGAATCACTAAACTAAGAGGTCTTCCTCCACAATCTTTTGACCAACTTTTCTTCTACACTCCCTGGTTCAGTAGAGTTATCGTTTCAATAGCCGTTGTAAACTACTTATACGGATCAATATGCATTTAGTTCACCATTTAACCCCTTTTCTCATACGCTATTAACTTTGCAGAAAATGGATGAGATCCTCGTAATTGTTGTGGATAGTTCCTCAAATCTTTCTTCTCACTGGGAGAACATCAAAAGAATACTTGAGAGCATTGTCAGGTACAAAATTTGATTTCATGATCTTGTTAAAATTTGATTTTATGTGACGCTACTTTTTTTCTTGAAACATGGGCATCCTTGATTTTTTATTTTTTGAATTCATTTATTTACATTTTTTATTCAAAATTTGTGAAAGCATAATTTATAATTGATGAAATAATAATGAATGATCTAGTACCCGATTCGTAAACTTCAACTAAAAAAAATCCACTTCTTAAACAAATATAATCCATCTACCGCTTTGACACAACCCTTTGTATATACATATATACACACATCGCTCTATCTCTCATTTGAAATGTGATTTTGCTAGTTCATTTCTTTTTTTTAAGTGTAGTCTCTTAAATCAATATCAATCTTCTAAATTATAGTTCAATCAGTTTAAGAAGTATACGCATACATGAGGATTTTTTTTTTTTGAAAATACAATATAAGAAACATATACAATCATACATCAAGACCATAAGATAAACAAATGTGCATATTTTTTCTTTATTTTGATCAAAGATCCTAAATTTATTATTTTGTTTTGTGTAATAAGGAGAACATGAGAAAATACTTTGTGAGAAAACCAAAAACTCTATACAATATATCATATTATATATAAATGATATTAGCACTAAATATATGTAGTATACTACATATTTTCAATATAAAGTTGTTCAGTTTTCTTATGAAGACGAGTTTTCTAAAAATAGTAAGTTCTCTTGCTCTTTTATCAATTCAAAATAATAGCTAGAGGGAGAGGGAGAGGGAGAGAGAGAGAGAGAGTGAGTGAGTGAGACCACAAAGTTTATATTTTTTTTAAAGCAGTAAGTACCCTTAATCTTTTTGTTTTCTTATAAAGACAATTTTTCTTCTTATTATATATATGGTAAGGGGGTAGAGATCATGTACATTAATCCAGAAGTGTAAGAAGTGTATTATAACAATATATATAACACTATATAACACCATATAAACACCGTATAACACTATGTAACACCATATAACACCATATAACACTATGTAACACTATAGAACACTATATAACAAATATAACACTATACATCTATCATAGACATGCTATTAGACAAAATATAGTGTTATATTTGTTATATAGTGTTATATAGTGTTACATAGTGTTATGGTGTTATATGGTGTTACATAGTGTTATAGTGTGACAACCCGAACCTTCGAGGTCAGTGTCGTTTAATCATGTGATTCTAATTGCTCGTTATTGATCCCTCTTCAGGTTGGGTATGCTCTCGTTAGGGTCGGGTATTAGGATTACTCATGTCGGCCGCATTTTGACACGCACGTACCCAAAGCCCAACCAACTCAATCACATGTAGGCTTTGGATTGATGTTGGGCCTGATCGAGCCCAAATAGGTGTTATATTGGGGCCGGCCACTAGTTTAGCTTATACTACACACAATATTGACCCACATAAACCTCTTGAGTCCAATTAGTCCTTTTGAGCATCTCGATTATTCGGCCCAAGACATGTAGCCGAGAAAAATCAAAGATTGGCCCACTTGTGTTAGTTGTTAACATTATATAATATAGGCTTGCACCTAAACTGTTTGTATATTTCTAGATAAAAAAAATAATAATAATAATAACAAACCCTATATCCCCTCCCTAAATCGCGACGACAGTAACCCCCTCCCCCCTCTTCATTGAAGTCTTCTTCTTCTTGGTTCTAGCACGCTATTCCTTCTCTGGTAACTCGGTTAGTATGTCTACCATGTATTAATCCGACTTCTATTGATTGTTTGTGATTGCTCTCTTTGAAATTGCTTTGGATTCGTATGAATCCTCATAAGGTTTTTCATGTGCATGAACAATAAACATGGTTATATAGGATTCTGTGTATAGTATGGTGCCTTGATTGTTATTATGGATTAATGTTATAACTCAAATCATATGTGTTGCATGAATGGATTGTGAGTATATTAAGGTCTAAGGGTTTGTTCTCGAATTGATGTGTTGGATTAATGATAGGGGCTTACGTGGATCAATAAAACTTGTATGATGTTGAGAAACTGTCATAATAATTGGGATACTTGATCTAAATTAAGGTAAAGGGTACTGTTAAAGATGTGTTAATGATTTGGTGGTGAGTAGGAGATATATTATTTATGAAAATTGTTGCAACTATGAATAACATATTTGGTGAAACTGTTGAGCCGTAATTAAGGGGGTGTGTAACTGGAATTGGTGAAGTCGCACACTCTCGGAAGTGTCGCACACTCACTATTGGGCCGGGTAATATTTTTGAACATCCCACTCGAACTGATCACACACCGGTATGTTGGGCCGAAGACTATTGGGCCACACGACCGGAGGTCGCACAGTCCCGCTGGGCCGATTGGGTCCTGCCCGATCATAGGCTGCTCAGTGGGGTTGGGTTGCTGGAATTAGGCTGAACATCGGGATTAGTCGCACACACCACTGTGGGCTAGTTGGGCTGCACACGCTATTGCATGAATTATATGCTAAAGGGGTCGCACACTGAAGTGTGCGATTGGAATACCGTATACTTATGTGCCATTATGAAACACGTGCATGTAATGTAAACTAATCTGTGATGAACCTTATGATATGCCATGCTAAGTAGTTAATTGAAAATATGAATTTGTGTTATGAACCAACACGTGTACTGAATAACTAAGGTGTATCATGAGATCACATGCATATTATGCAAGATGTTAAGTATGTATTTTAAGTGCCTGTGAACTAATGGTTAACGGTAACAATACTAGGACTTGGTTGACCAACGTGAAACAAGTAATATAACATACCGAGCAAACCTAAGGTGAGTTCACTGCACTTTTCTAAGCATGCGTCCCGGTGGTTTGGGACATCTTGTAAACGTTTCTAAAGGGAATACTGGGTAAACTGTTTATTTGGGATGTTGGTTATTGAACACAGTATAAATCATGTAAGACCCCATACATCCACCGTGTTGCTGAAGAAGCAACGAGGTATTTAGTTGATAGCGCTATTAGGATTGGCACCCTCACACCGGGCCGAAAGGACGGGCGTGAACTAATTACCTGGACTTCATGACCAATGCCTAGTTAGAGGCATTGGGGTTGGGCATTCTCATCGTGTACATATAAGACCCCTTACATCTATTCAAGGTTGTTTGATACCTTGACCTCATGACCAATGCCTAAATGGAGGCATTGGGGTTGGGCATTCACATCTAGTCGCCACATACGGTAATTGAGTTAATAACAACATCAAAACAAAACGTTGAACTGTTTTATACACACATCTGGTAACTAAACGCGTTAACAAAACTTTGAACTCACCAGCGTCGTCTGACACACTTGTCTGCATGCTTGCAGGTCCATAGGGTTATATCATTTGGAACTTGCTGTCTGGAAGGCTGGAGTGGTCATGGGTCGAGATACATGGGATTGCAAGACAAGTCTAAAGGTTTTCGAACATGTGGTTATTGAACCATTTAACAAACTATTTATGCTTCCGCTGTATATAATGAATTATATTTAATGCTTTGTAACACTTTATGATAATGAATGAAAGTTTTTATTTAAATATATGTTATAGTTCAATATGATTGGTGGCTTAGATCCTGGCACGTCACATGTCCCGCGGTGTTTCCGCATGTGGTATTTTGGGGGTGTGACAGTTTGGTATCAGAGCCACTGGTTATAGTGAACTTGGTTTTAAAAATGTTTTCATAAAACCAGACTATAACCGAACAGTTATGAATACGCAAATACGACCATGACACTCAGCTCCAGATTGCAAGGTTTGTCTCTAGTTTACTCATTGTACTGCATAACTAGTGAACACTTACATATGGTATTGCACGTTTAGCACAACAGTATGGATTCATGTGTTACTTGCATGTGTTAAGTGGTTCATAGTGTGGTGTTACCTTAGACATTCGTGACTCATGTTTTGTGATGTTCTTTGTTTGCTATTCGAGTTTAAGGAACCATTTGACATGAGTTAGGAGGAACTGAGATGAGCATGCAAATCGCAATATTATTGTGGGTGCACACATAATAATAATGTGGGGTGCATGTGAGTCCCAGTGAGGCTTAACGAGTGTGAAAAGGGTTTCCCTCGGCTAATTGGTGATATGTTAGAACTCAGTAGTCTATAGAGGTCATAGTAATACTTGACTTCTACTCGAACTTGCATTTTAAATCCTTCCTCTTCTTATATAGAAACATGAGTGGACGAGGCCATGGACGTGGCCACATTGCTATGACACAGGCCGAACTAACCAACTTGATCAACACTCGTGTAGCTGAAGCCCTAGCGGCTTACCAAGCTGGTCAACCTGCGAATCAAAACAATCCACCTGCTCCACCTGCTTGTACGTACAAGATGTTCATGGATTGTAAGCCACAGACCTTCAGTGGGACTGAAGGGGCTGTAGGACTCTTGCGATGGTTTGAGAAGGCAGAATCGGTATTTGCAATGTGTAACTGTCCTGCTGGGGACAGAGTGAAGTATGCTACGGGCACACTCGAGGATGGTGCCCTGACATGGTGGAATGCCCAGGTTCATATGATGGGTATTGAGATGGCGAATGCCACTACTTGGGATGATTTCAAGGAGTTGATGCGAGAGGAGTATTGTCCTCGTGATGAGGTTCAGAAACTGGAGAACGAGTTCTACAATCTGAAAATGGAGGGATCTGAGATTGAAGCATACACTAGGAGGTCTAACGATTTAGCAACTTTGTGCCCTAACATGTCTCGACCCCCACATCGGCGAATTGAATTATATCTCAAGGGCTTGGCACCAGCTGTTAAGGGGTACGTTACTGGTGCAAACCTAGACAATCTGCCCCGTATCGTCCGATTGGCACATAATATTACGAACCAAGAGGTCGAACGTGGCAACTTGCCGCCCCGTGTTTCTGCTACTACCAAGACTGCTATAGCTACCACACCTGCTAGTGATCACAAGCGCAAATGGAACGATACTGACAAAGCAACCAGTGCCAGCCAATCTCAGAAAAGAGCCGACAACAACATCCACCGTAGTTTCAGCCAGTCGCCTTCTGTGAATCAGAATCAGAGCAACAATTCAAATCAGGGTTCTTACGCGGGAAAGCTACCAAAGTGTGATAAGTGTATGTTCCACCATCGAGGGCCATGCACCCGAGTATGTCATAGGTGCAACAAGGTGGGCCATATGGCTAAAGATTGTAGGGTCTGGCTCCCAAGGCCGCCGCAGCCGCCACAACAACAGGAGAGGCATCAGTCTCAACAGAATCGGGGAAATCAAAAGGGGTGCTTTCAGTGTGGTGATGAGGGTCATTTTAAGAGGGATTGCCCTCAGCTTAATCAGAATTCGGGTAACAACAAGAATACTGGGAATAACAGCAATGGGAACCATGGTGGGAACGGGGCAAGTGGAAGAGTGTTTACTATTGGCGCTGGGGAAGCTCGCAATAAAGGGCAATGCTGAGAACGGTACGTCTCCTTTGAATGATCTTTTGCTTCTATTTTATTCGACTTTGGTGCCGATTTGAGTTATGTGTCTCTAGGGTTCAATCGTTAGTTAGGACTGATTTCCACCCCTCCTGTAAATTAAGCATGTAGTAGAATTAGCTGATAGTTATCGATAGAAGCTTCTCATGTTCTTTTGGTTGCAAACCTGATCTCATGGGTCAAGTGTTCGACATTGACCTACTTCTCGATACCCTTGTAAGTTTTGACATGGACTTTGTTATCTACGCATCAAGCGGAAATTCTCTGCAAAGAGGAAATCGTGCGTATCCCTCTCCCTAGTGGGGAATTCTTATCAGTTCAAGGTCATCGTAGTGGTGCCATTGTTGGCATCGTCTCAGTCGTGAAAGCCCGGAAGTGACTACGGAAGGGCTACCCCGCTATTCTAGCTCTCGTCATCAATTCGCAATCTGAAGAAAGGAAGATCGAGGATCTTCAGCTTTTGGAGACCCAATCCTGCAATGCATTGAGCATCACTTCTATCCTAAGGTATTGATGATCTGGCGGTATATCATGATGGTTCGAATCAGAGTCCCAGTTACACACCAATGCAGCATGACAAGGAGATGACCCATGTGGTGGACTTACAGGAAGAACTGCACGAGTCACGACCTATGGTGGAAGCCAGGGTCTTTGGATTTAAGTTGGAGGCATTACTTGGACGGTACCAAGTGCACTACTTAGACCGATCACAAAGGCCTCCCGTGTACCCTAGTTTCAAGAGAGCTAAACATGTAATGGCAATGCTGGGTGGAACTCTTGAATGAATACGACCGTGAAACCTGGACGTGCACGAGCTTTGCAGCTTACTGTCGACTTATAACATACCTGATCAGACTCACCCTATTCAATTTGAAGAACTGAGGGAAGAGAGAGTTCTCAAGATAGACCCATGCGGGGCATGGGGAAGCAACCTTTGGTAGGACAGACGATATTTGCTACTTCATGAAACGAACATGGACCTCACTATGCAGCAACCTTAGGGAACTGGTGCAGGCAAAGCACACGAGTTTTGATATCCTATTCATTTGCGTTTTGAAAGGATGAATTAAAACCTTAAGACCATGCACGGATGACCGGGCCGTCCACATAACAACGCATGAAAACGATGTTTGACTTGTGGGAAAGTCAAGGTGAGATTTTAGCAACCAGAAACACATGTATGGAAATGAGAATAGACTGCCATGGTTTTTGTTACTGGTTTACGTACAACTCGAAACAGAAATAATATCACCTGGGTGTTCGTTGATTGTCTCACGTTACCAGCACACTTTCTTGCAATCAAGAAAACTGACGAGTCTTCACAGTTGTAAATGTTCCTCTGAGAGAGGCGGCTTTTAGGCACGAGGTGCCAACTCCTGTTACCTCTGAATTTGATCGATGCATGGTTTATGCCAGGCAATACACAACACCCTTGGCTCACGTCAGGACTAGAGCATTGATTATCACCGTTGGGCAAACGATCAGAGAAAACAAGCTCTCCTGTCACTCGAAGGCATCCTGCGAGCATGTGTGTGACTGGTTTTGGTGCAAATTTGAAGGACTCTTACCTATGGTAGAGTACTATTGCAGCAGTTATCATCTTGGTCACTAGACAGCTCTGTGGAGACACTACATAGATTATCATGCCAAACTTCTTGTTAGACTGAGATGGTTGACAACCTAATTACTGGTCCAGGATTGGTACTCGAAACTCTTGGGAAGGATGTTTGGAGCGGGAATCGATAGACGGCAACGCGTGACCGTCAGGAAAGCTGATAAATTTGAGAAGCGCTGGAAAATCGCTGTAGGTGATCGTATCGTGTTGAAAGTCTCACCCTGGGAGGGTGTGGAATGCTTGGGAAGCATGGCGAGCTTAACTGACGTCACGATGGATCATTCAACAGCCTGGGAATAATCGGTAGCGTAACCTACAAACTCGAGTTACCTAACGAATTTGATAACGTACAAGATGTCATTTATGTCTCGAACCTAAAGAAGCGTCTGTTCGATGCAACACTTGTGACACCCTTGTTGAGAAACCCACTGTTAACACGGTCGAAGTTCAATCGTGAGAGTTCGTGGGAACTCAAGACGTGGACCGAAGTTCCTGTGAGAACGTAAAGAACAGGTGAAGCTCTGTTATCCCAGATTGTTCAAACGATGGGACCAACTTTTGATATCATAGGAGAATTTCGGGACGAAATTCCCTTTTAAGTTGGGGATGATGTGGCACCAAACTCACCTCGCAATCCTGTTTCTACAATTTGTTTTACGTGGTGCTTGTGCAGTTATCTGGATGCTTAGTGATTGCGTTTAATGCTTGATTATTATTTGTGATTATTATTTGCGTAGTATTACATATAGTTTAATTAGAGTTTCTATCGCTTCACCCTTCTGTGCTTACTTGTCAAATTTCGGGACGAAATTTCTTTCAAGTTGGGGATGATGTGACAACCCGAACCTTCGAGGTCAGTGTCGTTTAATCATGTGATTCTAATTGCTCGTTATTGATCCCTCTTCAGGTTGGGTATGCTCTCGTTAGGGTCTGGTATTAGGATTACTCATGTCGGCCGCATTTTGACACGCACATACCCAAAGCCCAACCAACTCAATCACATGTAGGCTTTGGATTGATGTTGGGCCTGATCGAGCCCAAATAGGTGTTATATTGGGGTCGGCCACTAGTTTAGCTTATACTACACACAATATTGACCCACATAAACCTCTTGAGTCCAATTAGTCCTTTTGAGCATCTTGATTATTCGGCCCAAGACATGTAGCCGAGAAAAATCAAAGATTGGCCCACTTGTGTTAGTTGTTAACATTATATAATATAGGCTTGCACCTAAACTGTTTGTATATTTCTAGATAAAAAAAATAATAATAATAACAAACCCTATATCCCCTCCCTAAATCGCGACGACAGTAACCCCCTCCCCCCTCTTCATCGAAGTCTTCTTCTTCTTGGTTCTAGCACGCTATTCCTTCTCTGGTAACTCGGTTAGTATGTCTACCATGTATTAATCCGACTTCTATTGATTGTTTGTGATTGCTCTCTTTGAAATTGCTTTGGATTCGTATGAATCCTCATAAGGTTTTTCATGTGCATGAACAATAAACATGGTTATATAGGATTCTGTGTATAGTATGGTGCCTTGATTGTTATTATGGATTAATGTTATAACTCAAATCATATGTGTTGCATGAATGGATTGTGAGTATATTAAGGTCTATGGGTTTGTTCTCGAATTGATGTGTTGGATTAATGATAGGGGCTTACGTGGATCAATAAAACTTGTATGATGTTGAGAAACTGTCATAATAATTGGGATACTTGATCTAAATTAAGGTAAAGGGTACTGTTAAAGATGTGTTAATGATTTGGTGGTGAGTAGGAGATATATTATTTATGAAAATTGTTGCAACTATGAATAACATATTTGGTGAAACTGTTGAGCCGTAATTAAGGGGGTGTGTAACTGAAATTGGTGAAGTCGCACACTCTCGGAAGTGTCGCACACTCACTATTGGGCCAGGTAATATTTTTGAACATCCCACTCGAACTGATCACACACCGGTATGTTGGGCCGAAGACTATTGGGCCACACGACCGGAGGTCGCACAGTCCCGCTGGGCCGATTGGGTCCTGCCCGATCATAGGCTGCTCAGTGGGGTTGGGTTGCTGGAATTAGGCTGAACATCGGGATTAGTCGCACACACCACTGTGGGCTAGTTGGGCTGCACACGCTATTGCATGAATTATATGCTAAAGGGGTCGCACACTAAAGTGTGCGATTGGAATACCGTATACTTATGTGCCATTATGAAACACGTGCTTGTAATGTAAACTAATCTGTGATGAACCTTATGCTATGCCATGCTAAGTAGTTAATTGAAAATATGAATTTGTGTTATGAACCAACACGTGTACTGAATAACTAAGGTGTATCATGAGATCACATGCATATTATGCAAGATGTTAAGTATGTATTTTAAGTGCCTGTGAACTAATTGTTAACGGTAACAATACTAGGACTTGGTTGACCAACGTGAAACAAGTAATATAACATACCGAGCAAACCTAAGGTGAGTTCACTGCACTTTTCTAAGCATGCGTCCCGGTGGTTTGGGACATCTGGTAAACGTTTCTAAAGGGAATACTGGGTAAACTGTTTATTTGGGATGTTGTTTATTGAACACAGTATAAATCATGTAAGACCCCATACATCCACCGTGTTGCTGAAGAAGCAACGAGGTATTTAGTTGATAGCGCTATTAGGATTGGCACCCTCACACCGGGCCGAAAGGACGGGCGTGAACTAATTACCTGGACTTCATGACCAATGCCTAGTTAGAGGCATTGGGGTTGGGCATTCTCATCGTGTACATATAAGACCCCTTACATCTATTCAAGGTTGTTTGATACCTTGACCTCATGACCAATGCCTAAATGGAGGCATTGGGGTTGGGCATTCACATCTAGTCGCCACATACGGTAATTGAGTTAATAACAACATCAAAACAAAACGTTGAACTGTTTTATACACACATCTGGTAACTAAACGCGTTAACAAAACTTTGAACTCACCAGCGTCGTCTGACACACTTGTCTGCATGCTTGCAGGTCCATAGGGTTATATCATTTGGAACTTGCTGTCTGGAAGGCTGGAGTGGTCATGGGTCGAGATACATGGGATCGCAAGACAAGTCTAAAGGTTTTCGAACATGTGGTTATTGAACCATTTAACAAACGATTTATGCTTCCGCTGTATACAATGAATTATATTTAATGCTTTGTAACACTTTATGATAATGAATGAAAGTTTTTATTTAAATATATGTTATAGTTCAATGTGATTGGTGGCTTGGATCCTGGCACGTCACATGTCCCGCGGTGTTTCCGCATGTGGTATTTTGGGGGTGTGACATATAGTGTTATACGGTGTTTATATGGTGTTATATAGTGTTATAATACACTTCTCACACTTCTTATACCTTCTGGATTAATGTACAGGATCCTCTATCTATGGTAAGGTTCATTTGAGAACCACTTTTATTGTGAGAACCGCGAAAACCAATGTGAACACAAAAATACCTTTAAAAATCCAAAAAACACAATTTTTTTTTTATATTTTTCTAATAAAGATCGCTATTTTTCGTTACAAAAAAAAAAAAAAAAACTTTTTTTCCGAGTAAGAATTATGGATGCACATGTGCATATGTATCATTTCGTGGACAAATTCCGTATTATTCATATAACGTGTTTTGGTACAAAAAGTTTGTGATTTTAAATGATGTAGGCCCATATACATGTGTTTTGGTTAGTTATAACTAGTGGTTGATGGTTTGATTATATTTGTCACTTTATGATGTAATATGTTGTTTGGATGGTATAAAGGGTGTTGATGTACATGTAATAAAGTGAAAATTGGTAATAGTATTGTATTATGGATGGTAGGAGGCAATGGTATTGTATTACGGATGGTAGGTGGTAATGGTAGTGTATTATGGATGTATTCAAAGTGGTGTACGAAAACACATTATAACATGTTCATACATATAGAAGCACACGTGCATTTCTAGTGTTGTTAATGTTATAACAAGTTCATACATATAGATACACACGTGCATTTCTAGTGTTGTTAATGTTATAACAAGTTCATACATATAGATGCACATGTGCATTTCTAATATTGTTAATGTAAAAAAGTAGTGTATTATGAATGGTAGTGTAAATGAAAGTGCAATTCTCTGATATTAGTAATGTATTACGGAATTTGTCAAAGAAATAAATGATACATATGCACATGTGCATGGATAATTGTTACTCGAATTTTTTTTTTTTTGTGACAAAATATAGCGATTTTTTTAAAAAAATAGTAAAAATTTTTTTGAGTGTTTTTTTTATTTTTTAGGTATTTTTTGGTTGTGTTCACACTTGGTTCTCGCAATAAAGGGTGGTTCCTAACGGATCTTTCTCCTATATATATATATATATATATATATATATATATATATATATATATATATATATATGAGAGAGAGAGAGAGTAAATAAGCCAGACCACAAAGTTTATATTTTCTAAAAACACTACATTATTTTTAGGGACCACACACAAAGTCAATTGCTTTAATATATGTGTAATATTGCTATGTGTGTGTAATGTGTTCACTTGTGAATATCCTTCAATGTGTTTTTGCATTAGTTTAAAAATTCCAACGCATACAAAGATATATCAGGTAGATGTTATGATTGTGACAACTCGCATTTCCAAGGTCTCTAACCTCACGTCATTCGTTCTCTCATGGTAGTGATACATAAGCTTGTTAAACTTTAGAAAGGATACTAGTTATGTGCGGATGATGTGAACTTTCTGAGATTGTTATAGGAACGGCTAGTTGATAATATTCAACCTCACCTCGCACACTACACACTCAACTCGCACACTCTTATGTGGGGGTGTTTACGCCTTCGCTTGGTCAGCCCAAGATGAGCCGCACACCTCTTGACTCTCGGCCCAACTCTTGTGAAGCACAACCCACCGATTCCTTTTGTATGTGAGGTGCATGAGAATGTGAATACAACCTCTTTGCATTGTAAACCTAATTCCCTCTCAACCGCACACAAGCAAACAATGGCAGCTCTTTGGAAGCATCATCTACTCGATAAGCCCTCTTGGTGAAGCACCATCTTTCTCATCCTCTACTTTCTCTCGGTTAGTATGGTCATACTTGTTATAATTCTCATGAATTGTTCTTGGTTTTATGCAAACTTGTTGACTGATGTGTCTTAACTGATCATGATCTCGGGTTATGTAGAAGCATGTCTTAAGGTTGTTTTAAATGGTTGAATGTTAATTTACCAACTAGGATCGTCTGATGAGATGAGTATAATGAATCTTGCGTTAACAGGTTGTTAGATCTAAGTCGGAAGAGGGTCAGTATTGATTTGTTAAAATATATGATTATGGTTTAGGGTTGGTCGATAGGACTTGTATGATGTTCAACCCATGATCTTAGATTCATATGATGATTAAGGGTGCAAAGGGTGAAACTTGATGCTCGAATTGTTATGAATGTTTTTGTGATTAAGAATATGTGAATAGATGAAACTGTTGTGACATTGTGATTTAGTTGTTTGACGGCAAGTAGGGTTTTGTATGAATATGTTTGATAACCGCTAAATGATGTTGTTTGATCTAATTTTGGGATATGACAAGGTGTTTGCTGATTTTATGGGATGGGGGTTAATAAGGAATTGACCAATTATGCGGATAAGGGGTTGCGGGTCGCAATCTCGGGGTTCTGACTCGGAAGCAGACTACACAAAACAACAGGACTCGAAACCATATGGTTGCGAGTCGAGAGCAGCTCGTTTCGACTCGAGACCTAACTCGAGACCAGCACGTTCCGACTCGAGACCTGACTCGAGACCAAGAGGTTTCGATTGGTAATGTTATCACTCGAGATCTTAGGTTGCGACTCGAGACCTTAGAGGTTGCGAGTCGAGACCTTGTGGTCTCGACTGAGGCCCAACTTGCAACTGAATAGGGCCGCAAACTCTATTGGACCTCGGTACTATTTTGGGCCACACATTTAAGGATTTGGACCGGGTAAAATAATGGGTTGCACAACAATAAGAATGATGTATTGGGCTATTTGTGTTGGGCCGTGCAACGAGCATGAATTGCATACTCTTTTGATTGACGAATTAATTGATGTGTTTTGTGAAACATGAACTGGTAACGTGAATTTTGCATATGACCCGAATACTTGTTGTATGATGCTACGGATTGCTGTGTTGCATGATTTCTTGTTATGACTTGCATGTTTACTTGAATGGGAACCGAACCACTTGACATGTGCTATGGTGTGATATGAACTTGTGTTGTGAACGTAACTATGACCCGAACACATGCTACAACTTGCGTAATGATATGTGCTTTGCTTATGTGCTACTTGAGTTATATGTACGAAGAATACGTGATTTATGAGTACATGAAAGTGACTGTCTTTGGTAACCACGATAGGGTTTGTTTGACCAACCTGGAACGGGTAACATAACATACCGAGCAATCTAAGGTCAGTTCACTTCTATTGAGCATACGTCCTGGTGGGTGGGACAATCAAACGGGTATTCCTGAGAGGAATACGTCTTTTCTGGGTTAAAACTGGGATGTTGGATAGTACACTCATTCCTATCACCTTAAGTCCCATCTGATACCAAATTAGTTACCTGAGAGGTAACTGGGTATTAGTTGATAGCGCTATTAGGCATGGCAACCTCACACCGTACCTGAGAGGACGGGCATGAACTAATGACCTTAAATCACGACCAATGTTTTGATAGGGGCATGGGGACGGGCAAAACAAACTGACACCGTCTTGCGATACACGACTTATTATCAGCATTGTTATTAAATTGAACTAAACATTTGGCAACCAACGTTTTTACAAAACTGTGAACTTGCTAGCTTTGTGCTGATACACTTGTCTGCATGCTCGCAGGTCATTAGATATGTGGCTGTGAAACTTGCTGTCTGGGATGCTGGAGTGGTCATGGGTCGAGATATATGGAAATACGAATCAAGACTAATTGGTTACATTCACTTGGGTTTGACTTGATTAAACGTTGAATATTGCTTCCGCTAAACACGTTGAGTTATAATTAATGTTTTGTAATACTTTATTTTAATGAATGAAAACTTTTACTTGAAATCTTGCTATGAGTTCAATGTGATTAGTGGCTAGATCCTAGTACGTCACACGTCTTGCAGGGGTTTCTGCATGTGGTATTTTTGGGGGTGTGACAGTTTGGTATCAGAGCCACTGGTTATAGTGAACTAGGTTTTGAAACGTTTTTATAAAACCAGACTATAACCGAACAGTTCCGAAGTTGACAATGACACTCAGCTCCAGATTGCAAGGTTCGTCTCTTGTTTACTTTGTGCATTGGATACCTAGTGTACACTTACTTATACCATTGCACACGATTGCGTAGTTTGGAACTACGATGTGATTACATGTGCTGCTTGTTATTGTTATGATGCTTGATAGTATGATACTACCCTTAGACGTTCGTGATTCCTAGTTCTGTAATATCCTTCATTTTGTTACTAGAATATGGGGAACCATTTGGCGCGAGTTAAGAGGAGCTGAGATAAACATGCAAATCGCATTATCATTATGGGTGCACACATAATAATAATGCGGGGTGCATGTGAGTCCCAGTGAGGCTTAACAAGTGTGAAGGGGGTTCTGTTCCATTATCCGACCTAATGAGAAACACAACAACCTATAGGAGTCATAACGATGATTGCCTCCTATTCAAACGTAATCCTTTCACTTTCCTCTGAATCCATTCGAACCTCGATGATATTGAGTGTTGCTTGAACAAGTATCTGAACGTCTAGAGAACCGTATAAGAATGTTAGGAGCTAGTGCGAACGCCTCTGAGCTGGTTATCGAAGCGTTAAATGTTTGATCTGTTCTTTTCTCACTTTTATTGTTTACTTGAACTCAACGAATTGACACCTCGGATCCCGAAGTACGATCACCTCTGTAATTTTCTAACAACTTATCGTGCAATCGACTCACAAGACCGATGAACAAGGAGTTGAACGTGATACCTTACCGACCCTAGTAATATGACGACCCTGATTTCTGACAACGAACACCAGTAAATCGACTCCAATCGAGTCCATAACCCTAGTTAGAAACCTCTGGGAGCCAACCCTTACGAATCAATCTAGGCATAACCACTGACAATCGACCGGAGTATGGGATGTTAATGCGGGCCTAAGTGTGGAGGAGCGGGCCATTTTGTATTTGGAGGCCCAAGATCGTGTAACAAAAGGGGCTTCACTAAAATGGCTCTAACTTGGGCTACGGGGGTCCGTTTTGGGCGTGCAACCAGGCGAAACAAACGTGGGAACGAGCTCCATCTTGCTGCAAACAGCCTATGGCAGTTTGGGTCATCGTCCGGGCCAAAAAAAACACTTATTTCTATTAGTTATTTGCATTTTTATGTTTTTTGAACTATTTTGGGCATTTTGTATTTGGGCTTGTGTTTGGCCCGTTGTCTTTTTTAGTCCTATTTCGAATTTCTGTTCTTATTTATATGTTGCTCTAGTAATATGAAAAAGCAGACTTAAATTTTGACATAATCAATTTTTTCACTTCAAATTCCGTGCCTTTTGGGTGGAATCTTGGGGGTTGGGTAAGAACACACGGGTATTCTTTGAATCAACGTGTATGATCTTCGTTTCCATATCACGCGCTACATTAGATGTGTAATCATTAGCGCCATGGGCAGTGCCCTAGTACGTGTCAAGAAATGCAGAAAGGTGGATCCTTTTGGTGAAAGATCGCCAGGCTCTGGACCACATCAGAAAGAAGATACTCGTAATCGTTGCCTTCGGTATGGGAATGAGGGTGACCTCGACAAGGCTTGGCCGCTGTTAAGGTACAACGTTAACAACCACGAGAACAATAACAGAGCAGGGAATCCTCGTAGTAATAACAGCGACGGTGGGAGTGGTGCTCTTGGAAGAGCCTTCAGGATTGGCGTGGGTAACGCCAGATATGATAAACGACATAGTGATCTGTACATTTTTGTGATTGACCTCTTCGCCTCTGTTCTGTTCAACCCCGATACTTCATGAGACCAAACACGTTGTAAAATCGGCTGATGGCAAGTCGATTGAAGTCTCACGCGTACACTTAGGATGCAAACACGATCATTAAGGTCAACTGTTGGACATTGACCTTCTTCTTGTTACTGTTGGAAACTTCGATGTAGTGGTTGGCATGTAAGGGTTGTCCAGGAATCAAGCAAGAAAATACTTTGTAAAGAGAAAGTCGCGTGTATACCTCTCCCTGGGGGAGATTCACTGATTGTCAGTATTACTTCGGCAACGGAAGCACAGAAGCGTTTCAACTATCCTGCTATTCTATCATTGGTTACCGGCACTCAGCCTGAGGACAAGAAGAGTAAGGACCTACCAGTTGCTCGTGCTCTTTTCCGTAGTGCTACCCAAAGAACTTCCAGGATTACTTCCACATCGTCAGGTGGAACCTCATATTTGTATCACGTCAGAAGCAGCCCTGATTTCTAGTACCCCTTATCGTCCCGCACCAGGAAGGTTGCAAGAACTATCTAATCAACTTCAGGAACTGGTGGACAGGGGTTTTAATTGATCTAGCTCCTCGCCTTAGGGAGCCCGAGCTCTATTTGTGAAAAAGAAGGGCGAGTCTTTTCGTACGTGTACTAACTACCGTAAACTCAGCAAGGTGACAGTCAGAAACCGTCACCCTTTACCTCGCATCGATGACCTGCTTGAACAGCTGCAAGGTTCAAGCTTCTATTCGGAAATCGACTTAAGATCGGACTATCATCTGATGGAAGACCAAGAGGAGGATGTTCCTAAAACGGAATTTCGAATGCGGTACGGCCATTACGACTTTCTGGTCATGTCAATCGAGTTACCCAACACACCAACAGCTTTATGGATCACATGAATCGTATGTGTAAACCTTATCTCGATGAATTCGTCAACCATGTTTATTGATGACGTTTTGAATTATTTCCAAGAGAAAGGAGGACCAAGAGTGGCACTCACATCTTATCTTAGAGCTCCTGAGGGAGGAGCAACTCTACGCGAAGTTTTTCTAGGTGTGACTTCTGGATTCGAGAAGTACACTTTCTTGGTCACATAGTCAATGAATTGGGAATACACGTGGATCCCGCTAAGAACCATTCTATCAGAAGTTGGTCGGAACCGAAGAATCCTTCGGAGGTGCGGTAATTTCTTGGTCTCGCTAGGTACTGTCGCAGACTCATTGAGGGATTTTCGAGGGTCACTCAGCCTCTTACCATGACAGTTGAAGATTCACGAAAAGGACCACACGACTCACGACTTGGAGTTGGGGGGCCGTGGTTTTTGCGCTAAAAATCTGGAGGCGTTACTTGTACGGTACCGATTGCACTATTTATACCGATCACAAGAGCCTTCAGCATATCTATGAATCGGAAAACGTTGAATATGCGATAGCATTGCTGGATGGAACTCTTGCACGCTTATGATTGTGAAACCTAAACGTGTACGAGCTTTGCAGCTCACTATCGACTCTAACCTACCTGACCAGATTCGTTCTGCCCAGACTAAAGCGTTGTAGGACGAGAACTCCCAACTGAATCCATGTGGGGTACAGAAAAGCAACTTGTAGCTAAAACCGGACAGTATTCGCGACTTCATGGACCGACTATGGGTTCCACTATACGGAAACCTTAGGGAACTTGTGTTGGACGGAGCACGCAAGTCTCGATATTCTATTCATCTGGGTTTTGATAGATGTATTAGGATCTGAAGATCTTGTACGGGTGACCGGGCATGAAGGCCCACGTAGCAATGTACGTGAACGATGATTGACTTGTGCGAAAGTCAAGGTGGAATACTAGAACCCATCTGGTTTGTTTCAGCAACTAGAAACACTCATGTGGAAATGAGAATAGACTACCAAGGATTTTGTTACTGGTCTACCAAAAACTCAAAATGGAAACGATACCATTTGGACGATCGTTGATCCTCCCACGAAATCAGCACATTTTCTTGCGATCAAGGAAAACTGACAAGTCTTCACATCTTGTGGGCATTTACTTGAAAGAGAAGGTTTCTATGCACGGGGTGCCAACCTCCATCATCTCCGATCGTGATCCGCGTTTTATATCTGATTTGCGGGAGGCGATGCACAAATCGTTTGGCTCACGTCTAGACATGAGCACTGCTTATCACCCTCAGACGGATGGTCAGAGTGAACAAACTATCCAGACACTTGAAGACATGCTGCGGGCATGTAATATCGATTTTCGTAAAGGTTGGGAAAGACACTTCCCCCTGGTAGAGTTTTCCTACAACAACAGTTACCATTCTAGTATTCAGGCAGCTCAGTTCGAGGCATTATACGGACGGAAATACCGATCTCCTCTTTGATGGGCTGGGGTGAGTGGCAGCCAAAGCGCTGGTCCAGAACTTGTATTCTAAGAAGATTGTCCAGATCTAAAATCGTATGGCGACAATGAGTGATCGCCAAGAAAGCTATGCCGACAAGCGTAGGAAACCCTTGAAATTCGCTGTAGGCGATCATGTTATGTTGAAAGTTTCGCCCTGGGAGGGTGTGGTGCGCTTTGGGAAGCGCGGTAAGCTTAATCCATACTACAATGAACCATTCGAGATTCTGGAAAGAATCGGTAGAGTGGCTTACAGACTTGAGTTATCTGATGAATTGGGTAACTTTCGCGGTGTCTTTTATGTCTCACACCTAAAAAAATGTTTGTTTGATGAAACACTTGTATTACCATTACAGGAAGTGATAGGTGGCAACAAGTTACAGTTTGTTAAAGAACCCATCGAAACCATGGATCGGGGAGTTAAGGGTCGTAAGCATAGTGAATCCAAATCATGGGAGTTCGTTGGAACTCAAGACGTGAACTGGAGTTCACGTGGGAACGCAAGGATCGGATTGAAGCTCAAGTATCCTCACACGTTCAAAACTACTGAAGTAAAACCTGATGCAACTAGATGAATTCCGGGACGAAATTCCCTTTCAAGTTGGGGATGATGTGGCATCCGAGGGAAATCCGCAGTCATTCTGAGCTACCACTTCTTCTTTCTGTGACTGCTTATCAAATTTCCAAGGTATCTAACCTCACGTCATTCGTGATAACTCGCATTTCTTTCAAGTTGGGGATGATGTGATAACTCTTATTCCCAAGGTCTCTAACCTCACGTCATTCGTTCTCTCGTAGTAGTGATACGTAAGCAAGTTAAGCTTTAGAAAGGATACTAGTTATGTGCGGATGATGTGAACTTTGTGAGATTGTTATAGGAATGGCTAGTTGATAATATTCAACATCACCTCGCACACTACACACTCGACTCGCACACTCTTATGTGGGGGTGTTTACGCCTTGGCTTGGTCAGCCCAAGATGAGCTGCACACCTCTTGACTCTAGGCCCAACTCCTGTGAAGCCCAACCCACCGATTCCTTTTGTATGTGAGGTGCATGAGAATGTGAATACAACCTCTTTGCATTTTAACCCTAATTCCCTCTCAACCGTACACAAGCAGACGACGACAACTCTTTGGAAGCATCATCTACTCGATAAGCCCTCTTGGTGAAGCACCATCTTTCTCATCCTCTACTTCTCAGTTAGTATGGTCGGACTTGTTATAATTCTCGTGAATTGTTCTTGGTTTTATGCAAACTTGTTGATTGACGTGTTTTAATTGATCATGATCTCGGTTATGTAGAAGCATGCCTTGAGGTTGCTTTGAACGGTTGAATGTTAATTTACCAACTAGGATCGTATATGATGAGATGAGTATAATGAATCTTGCGTTAACAGGTTGTTAGATCTAAGTCGGAAGGGGGTCATTATTGATTTGTTAAAATATATGATTATGGTTTAGGGTTGGTCGATAGGAGTTGTATGATGTTCAACCCATGATCTTTGATTCATATGATGATTAAGGGTGCAAAGGGTGAAACTTGATGCTCGAATTGTTATGAGTGTTGTTGTGATTAAGAATATGTGAGTAGATGAAACTGTTGTGACTTTGTGATTTAGTTGTTTGACGGCAAGTAGGGTTTTGTATGAATATGTTTGATAACTGCTAAATGATGTTGTTTGATCTAATTTTGGGATATGACATGGTGTTTGCTGATTTTACGGGGTGGGGGTTAATAACGAATTGACCAGTTACGCGGATAAGGGGTTGCGGGTCGCAATCTCAGGGTTCTGACTCAGAACCAGACTACACAAAACAACAGGACTCGAAACCATACGGTTGCGAGTCGAGACCAGCTCGCTTAGACTCGAGACCTGACTTGAGACCAGCACGTTCCGACTCGAGACCAAGAGGTTTCGATTGGTAAAGTTATCACTCGAGATCTTAGGTTGCGAATCGAGACCTTAGAGGTTGCGAGTTGAGACCTTGTGGTCTCGACTGAGGCCCAACTTGCAACTGAATAGGGCCGCACAATCTATTGGACCTCGGTACTATTTTGGGCCACGCATTTCAGGATTTGGACTGGGTAAAATAATGGGTCGCACAACAATAAGAATGATGTATTGGGCTATTCGTGTTGGGCCGTGCAACGAGCATGAATTGCATACTCTTTTGAATGACGAATTAACTGGTGTGTTTTGTGAAACACAAACTAGTAACATGAATTTTGCATATGACCCGAATACTTGTTGTGTGATGCTACGGATTGATGCATTGCATAATTTCTTGTTATGACTTGCATGTTTACTTGAATAGGAACCGAACCACTTGACATGTGCTATGGTGTGATATGAACTTGTGTTATGAACGTAACTATGACCCGAACATATGCTAAGACTTGCGTAATAATATGTGCCTTGCTTGTGTGCTACTTGAGTTATGTGTACGAAGAAAACGTGATTTATGAGTATATGAAACTGACTGTCTTTGGTAACCACGGTAGGGTTTGGTTGACCAACCTGGAATGGGTAACATAACATACCGAGCAATCTAAGGTGACTTCACCTCTATTGAGCATGTGCCCCGGTGGGTGGGACAATCAAACGGGTATTCCTGAGAGGAATACGTCTTTTCTGGGTTAAAACTGGGATGTTGGATAATACACTCATTCCTATCACCTTTGTTAGTGCATGCATCTGTCGACTTCGTCTTGTATCGAGTCTTAGACTAGATAGGATAGATCAAGGCTCGTAGATCGAGAAAATATCAGATTTTAGTAATGTTGAGGCTGATTCCGCTTGAAGTGGGTGATTCCGCTTGAAATGACATTTGTCATTTTCAAGCGAAATCAACATCTAGCTGTTTCCGCTTGAAATGACATTGTCATTTCAAGCGAAACCCCCATGCCTATATAAAGGTAGTCCCAAGCGAAATCAGTGAGTAGTCTGATCAGTTGTAACTTTGGATACCGAGGTGCTGCCGATTATCCTTGCGTGTAATCTATTATATATCAATCAGAAGTGTGTTAAAAGTGAATTGCTAGCTGTTTCTACGTCGGTTTCTTGTTTTCCGCACCTGAAACTGATTAAAATTCCTCTGAACGACTCGTTCGGGTCCGTACACGATCCTACAAGTGGTATCAGAGCTCAGGAGGAGGAGGAGTTCTTACCGAATCAGCTGGAAATTTCTGTTTTCTACCCTTCTTTTCAAAAACTACCTGTTTTTACCGTAAAAATTGGATCAATTTTTCACAGATTGTACAAAACTACAAGTTAACAAACCCTTGAAAGTTTCACAGTAAAATACAACTTAAAAATGGTAAAAATTGACCTTATATGTGACTTCGCTCGGACGAGTATCTTGTGATTTCGCTCGAGACTGCAGATTCCGCTTGAGATTTTTAAGCGATACGTGTGATTCCGCTCCAAGTGTATCTAATTCCGCTCCAAATCTGAGGTTCCGCTTGAAAGGATGAACCTGTGATTCCGCTCCAAATATTACCAGTGATTCCGCTCCAAAGGATTGCTGGTTATTCCGCTTGAAATCAATTCGTTTGAGATTCCGCTCCAAGTTGTTAGTTTTAATTCCGCTTGAACAGTTCTGTTTTGGAAAAACGTGTTGCCGAATCATGGATTCTGAATTCTACAATGCGTTTGCTACAACCCCGACTACTCCGGCTGACATTGCTAAGAATATGAACATCGAAAACGAAACCGGGACAATGCAAAAACCCCCGAAACTTATGGGAATGGAAGAGTACCATGTATGGAAGAATCATTTTGAGAATTGGGTTCAGGCAAACCATCTAAGAGCATGGGAAAGCATTGAAACAACATACATTAGACCACAGACTGCTATGAGTGTTGATAAAATTATCTCGGAGTTTTCAGACCAAGAGAGAGAGAGTTATAAAGGAGAGAAAATGATGATAAGTCTATTGCAGCAAGCTATCAAAGAGGATATATTTGTTTTGCTTCAGCATGATGGAAATGCGTTTTTAATTTGGAAAGCTCTTGAGAAGAAATTTGAAGGAAGTACAGAGATGCTACAGAGTAAAGCAGTGTTACTGAAAAAAGAGTTTGAGTTGTTTACTAGCATGCCTGGTGAAAGTACAAAGACTCTCATTGAGAGATACTGTCATCTTGTGCGTACCATGTCTCAGTTGAAAATTATTAAAACTCCAGCAGCAGAATGGGTTAAAAAGCTTGCTGACGCTTTACCACAAAAGGAATGGGGTACTTATCTCATGATTCTGAAGAATTCTGGACAGTTTAGTAGGTTGTCGATCGGTCAGTTTATTGAAAAGCTGGAGGCAAAGGATCTTGAACAGCAGAAAATTGCAAGAATGAACAGTTCAAGCCATCAACAATACATCAAAATGTATTACAAAGGAAATGTTCAAACAGTTAAAGCGAGTCCAAAGATCCAAACTGCATTTAGTGCAGGAAATCAATCTGGAACGGGTAGTCAAAATTCAGTCAACACTAGTGGATTTTCAAGTGTTAATCCTCCAAGTGTCCAAAGTGCAAATGTTGGTAATGGGCATATGATTCAGTGTAATGTGGCATTGCATCTTCAAAATGGACAAACCTTTTCTGAAGAAGTTGTAAAAGGCCATATGGGATTACTGGTTACTGCGTTGGAATCTTATGAGGGATTGATTGCCGGGAAAATTGGTAATCCGATGCTTACAAAGGAAGACTACGACCAGATCGATGCAGAAGAATTGGAGCTTATGGATATAAAATGGGCTTTAGCTAGTGTCCTGAGAAGAGCTGAAAAGTTCAAAAAGATTACAGGACGACATGATTTTTTGGATGCTCATCTTTCTGCTTTAGGTTTTGATAAATCTAAAGTTACTTGTCTTAAATGCAGGGATAAAGGTCATTTTAAAAGAGAATGAAAGAATCAGGAGACTAGTGGAGCAAAGAATCCATTTGGAAAGGATGATTACTACAGAAAGGCTATCTATCAACAAATCACAAATCAACCGCATCAGCAAAAGGATTCACAAACTGCTCATGGAAAATTGATTGAAGATGCAAACAACAAAGCTTATTATAGCATCATTGATCAAGATGATGAAAAAGTGGCTGAAGGTTTTAGCTGGGACAAGTACATTCCAGTTGATCCGAACGTTAATGCTTTTATTGCTCAGATTGTTCAAAAGCCAGAATTGATGAAGGAATGGATTGCTGTGTTATATGATGATGAAGAGAAAGATGAAGAATTTGTTTCCTCTGAAAACAGTTCAGCAGATAACAGTGATGATGAAGAGCTTGAACATATAAACCTTGGAAAAACACATTTATCTTCTGACAGATTTGAATTTTATTTTGCAGATAAATTGAAGAAACTCAAAGAGAGAAGCTGCAAAAGAATTGAAGGAAGTTAAAGTGATTGAGAAGGTAGTTGAAGTTGAGAAGATTGTGGAGGTAGAGAAGATTATTGAAGTCACTAAACCATGTCTTACATGTTTAGAATCTTGCAAACAATGTGTAGAAAAAGACGAGAGGTTTAGTGAATCAGAGAAGATGAAAGAAAAGTTGTTGTTTGATGTGAAAAATTTGAAAGAATCATACGATCTATTGAACAGAACTGTGAATAGTTTGCAGAAAACTAATTCAGAAAGAGAAGCTGCTTTGAAGATGTTGAATGCAACGATGATGTCGAAGTAGAAAGAGATAAATTTTTACATCGAAGAATGTGCGAAATGGAAGCAAGAGTTGGATGGTGAAAAAGTTGAAAACGAAAGAATCAGACGTTTACTAAGAAGTTATACAAGTTCGGATTACTTAATTAATAGAATTTATCCTACTGTTGCAGGTTTTGAGGCGTTTAAAGATGAAGACAAGAAGCCAATGGAGAAGAAGGATGCTGGTAAGAAACAGAGTGTTTGTTATAATAGGTGTCCGCCTCCGATATGGGAAGGGTATTCTCCTAGAAAACCAAATGAGGAACAAGTAAAAAAGGCGGTCAATATAAAGTTAGAGTCCGAGTCCGAGTTAATCGATGTATTACCAGACAACATTGACATCACATTCACAGCGTCCGACACAGATCATGAGTCCGAATTAGTTAAAAGAATGGTCGATCAGGTGTTGGATGAGGATGAGAAGTCAGAGTCAAAGTCCGAGTTCGAAAGTTCGTGTTTGTCGGTCGAGATTTCGAGTTTGTCTGGGAAAAGTTCAAAATCGTCGGGAAAATGGGTTTATAGTAAAGAATTTTTGTTGTCAAAATCTAACTTGAATGACGAAACATTTGAGGTTGCATATACTTTGAATGATTCTGACAAATTACATTTTGATAAAGAGTTTCCAATAAGAAGTGTTCGTTTTGACATGATCAAAAAGGTTTTCAAAATGACAGAAATTAATATTTCTGAAATAAAACATTTAAATCTTACTGGAAAAACCTAAAAAATACACTTCAAGAGTTCAACAACGTCTAAATAAGAAAAAAGGTTACAATTCTGGTTCTGGTTTTCAAAAGAAATCAAACCAAAATGGTAACTACAAAAAGAAAGGATTAGGTTTTATACCCCCTGAAAATTACAAAAATTAGAAAATTTCTAAAAATACAAAATTTGTTTCACGTCTGTCTGCCGAAGATGAAAAAAAGAGCTCATTTTGGAGACAAACAAATCAAGAATTTCTTGATGAGAAGAAGAAAAGTGAAGCTCATTAGAGAAGAGAGACTAGAACCTGTTTTAGATGCAATGAAGTTGGTCACATTGCATGGAACTGTCCTAGAGCAACTAAAACAAAACAGGGAGTCTCAGAAAAACTGAAAGAAGTAGTTGTTTATAAAACCGAACCACCAACTGAGAAATTTAAAGTGTTTAAAAATTCAACATATGAAGTTGCTGAATGTTCGAAGAGATTTTACAGGAGAAGTGTGAAGCTTGACAACCAAAAGTGGGTTGTTAAGAAATCTGATGTTAAATCTGGCGATGAATCTAATTCTACAAAGTCAGAAGAGCCACAATTTGATGAGAGTGATGAAAACTCAGTTCCTTCAATGGATGATGAGAATTTTCCACCGTTGAGGACTGAAAATTTTAAATCAAAAGTTGGAAAGATTGAAATCTCAAATCAGTTTTATTCTGAGAAGGATAATTTTGATGTTGAGAAAGCATTTACTGGAAATGTAAAGAAAATCTTCGGGAACATGGTCCATGGGAAGGTTAAACGGGTTAAAGATTTTTAAGCTACAAAGAAAGTAACATACACCCCGACTGCTGATGAGTTGAAGTCACCCAAGGCTGGTCAGGCTTGGGTGGACATTTTCTTCCATTGAAAAACCTGACTTACCGGAGATCCCAAGTTTGTAATCGTGGATCAGGAATCGACATCATTCTTGTTAAAATTGATTTTGTAAAATGAATCTTAAAATTTTTAAATTTTTACAGGTTGTGGACTTACCGGAGCTTCCAAGTTGGTAAGTGCGAAGCAGGAATAGGCATCCTGATTGGTAAAATGGTTTGTGTAGATGAGTTATTCCTACAAGTAGTTCAAGTGATTCGTCAAGGTCATTAGTTTGAACTTGATGTAATCCTCATATATATATTTGAATGAACAAGATGATGAACCCGTCCCTATAAATGGAAAAACAAAACTTATTTTCCAGAAAAATCATTTTGATTAAAACAAACTTAAGTGTTTTGAAATCTTAATGAGAAAATGGTTTTGTGAAAGGGGGAGTTCTGATTGTTTATGCCTAGTGGATGACGAAGTGAAGCGATTCAATATTGGTTGTCATTTTTCTGTATAGTTTGTTTTCAAAATTTTTTAATGTGTTTGCATTTTAGGGGGAGTATGAAATTTTCAGAAAATCCAAAAACATTAGAAAATTTGAAAAATCCAAAAACATTATAAAATAAAAAATGAGTTTTGTTGTGAAAAAGAGGAAATGATAGTATATCAGTGGACTGTCACAACATGCTAAAGAAATGTAAAGTTAAAATGTGATAAACAATCTCACTGTGGATATGTCAGTAGGTTTTTATACATTTAGTAGATTGTGACGAGATATAAATCTAAATTTCAAACTTGCTTATATCGTGGGGAACAACTTCTTGGATATATGGGTAACCCCCGGAATCTTGTTTGAAAGGTCCCTCTTTCTGAGATACTAGGTCTTTATACTCAGTGATATCTGGGGTATTATCCCGGGACTTCTGCCGAATGGAAATTCTGACATAGTCCCCGTATAATACTTTCTGTAAATGCTTTGAAATATAGCGCCGCCCTCAGCACATTGATGAAACAATAAAATTGATAGTCATTGCTGTTGTAAAAAAAGATCCTCTAAAGGGGACACACCTAAAGTCGAACCGTCATCTCTTTGCTGAACGGAAGTTCTGACCTGAGCTCTCACGGTTTCGCACCTAACCCCTTTACAGATATCATCTAGGTATACTCACCTGTAAGACTGAATATTGGGATCTGGATACGGGAGTATATTCAAGTAGTGGGACACGCGAATAAGTCTAAGTACTTAAGACATTAATATCGTATCTCGAAAGAATTGAACTTTGTGTGAAAATTTAAGTGGACCTGTATACTAACAATCTAAGTGAATTGTTTATAACTGAAAATGAAATGAAGCTTAATGGTGTTGGTGATTTGTCTCAATAACTGATATGTTCCTCTTACACAAACTCACAAAAATATTGTCTGTAAATATTTCATTACTGCATTACATTTCTCTTAGTTCTAAAATCCAAAAAGATTTTCTGTATGTTTTAGCATAAATTTTGAAAAATTCAAAAAGATTTTTGACAACTGGTGTTGGAGAGCTGATTTCAAAATTCCAAGTGCTAAACATGACGCCCATTTTGTGAGGGGGATTTTGTTCTTAAACATATATATTTTAATCAAATCTACAAGTTGTTCATCAGGATTATCCTTGATAAATCTTTATGTTTGATTTGAGGGAGAGTTTGAGTTGGTGCATACATGTTAATATATAAAATTGTAAAATTTACTTTGAGGTAGAGATGGTGCAGGTTTGAGAAAAAGCTGGATGTGAGCCAGGTTGATCGATCTAGAAAAGCTTATGTTTAAAGAGCCAGGTTCCGATATCTGAGGACTCTGAAGATAAAGTTTGAGTCAGGCAACGATCTTGAACCTGTGAAATTTAGATTACCATCCTGAAGCAGATGATGCTGATGAACTTAAGGAATGCCAGCACATTGTTAGAGGGAGTCTGTTGATGATGAGAGATAGAGAAAAGTCCAAAGACTGATAAAGACTGAAGCTGCAAAGACTCGACTCCATAAGACTCGTCAACATCTGAGGGGGAGTCTGTTAGTGCATGCATCTGTTGACTTCGTCTTGTATCGAGTCTTAGACTAGATAGGATAGATCAGGGCTCGTAGATTGAGAAAATATCAGATTTTAGTATTGTTGAGGCTGATTCCGCTTGAAGTGGGTGATTCCACTTGAAATGACATTTGTCATTTTCAAGCGAAATCAACATCTAGCTGTTTCAGCTTGAAATGACATTGTTATTTCAAGCGAAACCCCCATGCCTATATAAAGGCAGTCCCAAGCGAAATCAGTGAGTAGTCTGATCAGTTGTAACTTTGGATACCGAGGTGTTGCCGGTTATCCTATTGCGTGTAATCTGTTATATATCAATCAGAAGTGTGCTAAAAGTGAATTGCTAGTTGTTTCTACGTCAGTTTCTTGTTTTCCGCACCTGAAACTGATTAAAATTCCTCTGAACGACTCGTTCGGGTCCGTACACGATCCTACAACCTTAAGTCTCATCTTATACCGAATTAGTTACCTGAGAGGTAACGGGGTATTAGTTGATAGCGCTATTAGGCTTGGCAACCTCACACCGTACCTGAGAGAATGGGCGTGAACTAATGACCTTAAATCACGACCAATGTTTTGATAGTGGCATTGGGGACGGGCAAACCAAACTGACGCCATCTTGCGGTACTCGATTTATTATCAGCATTGTTATTAAACTGAATTAAACATTTGGCCACCAACGTTTTTACAAAACTGTGAACTCGCCAGCTTTGTGCTGATACACTTGTCTGCATGCTCGCAGGTCATTAGATATGTTGCTGTGGAACTTGCTGTCTGGGATGCTGGAGTGGTCATGGATCGAGATACATGGAAATACGAATCAAGACTAATTGGTTACATACACTTGGGTTTGACTTGATTAAACATTGAATATTGCTTCCGCTGAACACGTTGAGTTATAATAAATGTTTTGTAATACTTTATTTTAATGAATGAAAACTTTTACTTGAAATCTTGCTATGAGTTCAATGTGATTAGTGGCTAGATCCTGGTACGTCACACGCCTCGCGGGGGTTTCTGCATGTGGTATTTTTGGCAGTGTGACAATGATAATTTACGTTACAACAAATACGACAGCATTTTGTAACTTACATTATTTAGGTAGATTTATTTCATCAAAATCCGCCACATACACTTTGTTTTGTTGAGTTTAACTTAACGATATGCCGATATGGAGAACATTGTTAGTGACATACTGGTTACTTGAGCCAAAAATATAGTTTGTTAGATCTTTTTATGTGTAATTTAAATTTAGATGCACAAACTTGACTTCATTCTTCAAGAAAACGTTAATGTTTAATGTTTATGACACTTGGATGAATAACTAACATCATGAATTTATTGTAGGTAAGAGAAAAGGAAAATTGTAATTCACCAAAAGTAATCTAAGTATCCAACAAAATATTAAGTTGTTTAGGTTGACTTTATTTGTATACGAAATAGGTCACCAAACAACTGGTTTAGAATTCATATTAACAAAATGGCTCTTGTGTATGTCTAAACTCCAATGTGTAAATATTTAGGCATTTGCTCGTATATTCTCACTAAGGAAGGGGCCATCTTCATTGTTATTGTTCCGGCTTTAAAATAAGGTCTGCATGTCTGGGACTCGATCTTGATACTAGTCCATAATGAAGGTATCTTAGACGGAATTTGCTTAGTATAATTGGAAACAACACACCTTTAGTCGAATACGGACTTTTAGGAGAGATTAGATGTTGGGATTGAACCCTATCAGAGGAACAGACAATGTAAAGCCAAAACTGGATCAGCTCAGTGGATTCAGAATAAGCAGATGCTGATATACAAATCTCTCCCCTTGAAAGTGATTACAACAACTGATGACCTCCTATCTGCTGATCTTACTAACTGCTGACCAATAACTGCTGCTCAATTAAAGATCTGATGAAGACTCAAGTCCTGCTGATTCAATCTACTGCCTTGAGTCAAGCACTGCTGATCCGGATAAGTGCTGCTGGGTTCACAGCAGTAGAAGGTTGCAACAGTTGTTCTATAGTCTGTTATGTAATAGAATGTAATAGCAGTAGTTAACACAAGCAGTGTCTGTATAGATCAGAGGTTAGAGTTTGTTAGGAGGTTAGATGTCACTTTCAGGGTGACGTCAGCTAAAGATGCTCAGTAGTTTGCAAGTGCTTATAAATAGTACAGTACTTTGTATTGTTCTATTAGCTCTTCACATCATTCGTCTTCTTTGCACGAACAAACTACTGAGCTCGGGCTGAGGGGGAGTTTGCATTCATACATCGTCATTGTAATCGTGTTTGAAATAAATTCAATCATTCGGTTCTTTGTGTAAAGATGTTTGATTAAAGTATTACTCTCATTTGATTGTATGCAAAGTTTGTTATCATTTTAATTCCGCTGCACAACTCATCCATTTTCCATTTTAACTTCAAACAAAAATACAATCAAAAGGAAACTCAGATCCAACAATTGGTATCAGAGCTAGAACAGTCAAATTTGATTTAACAATCATTTTGACGTAAATAGTTCAGCTCAAAACAGTTGATACTGATCGTTTGTTCGTCGTTGAAAAACAGAGTAAGGATTAATCACCATTATAGTTGATTTCTCAGTACCTGTAAAACAACAAGAATGACGTCACAATCTCAGGACGATAAAAACAACATTGGCTCGCTCTTTAAACCACCTATGCTAAAAAGAAATGAGTACAACATCTGGCAGAGGAGGATGGGTCACATCCTCGCTCAACAAAGCACAGTTTGTTGGAAGTCTGTTATCTTTGGTCCTCATGTTCCTACAGTGCCAAGCGCTGAAGATACTAAAAAACAAGTTCCTAAACCTGTTGAAAATTATACTGAAACAGATTATCAAAAATTTGAACTGGATGCTAAAGCATTTGAACTGGACTGTTACATTGTAACAGTGCCAAAGAGTTGTGGGACGCAGTTAAGGAACAGTTTGGAGGTACCGAAGAGGTCATAGAAAACAATAGGGAAATCCTGAACCAACAGTATGAAACATTTTGTCATGTTAAAGGTGAATCACTGACTCAACAATTTGAGCGTTTCAGTTGTCTCATCAGTGAACTGAGGCTTGTTAAGGTCATGTTTTCAAAATCGACTCAAAATAGCAGGTTCCTCAGATCACTGCCAGAAAAGTGGGACACAATAGCTATTGTCACCAGAACTGCACCTGAGTTCAAGGATCTGACCTTGACCCAACTCCATGGTCGACTCCTGACCTTTGAGAGGGAATTGAACCAGAAAAGGAAGTTACAAGAGTCAGGGAAAACCGTTGATGATTATTCATTCGGTAACACTGCTCTTCTGGGTCAAGAAGAATCTGGTGGTAGTGGTAAGGATCAGGGTTATGATCACTTCATTGACATAACTGCTGGTGCAAACTTTAACAACCCTGATCCTCACTCTACAGGTTATGCAGTCACTGCAAATGAAAACCAGATGTCAGACAATTTAAGCTTTGAACTCAATGATTTACAGCATTTCGACCCCACTGACCTAGAAGAAATGGACATCCTGCACCAACTGGCCTTGCTAAGTGTTAGAACTAGCAAGTTTTATAAGAGAACTGGGAGAAAATTTACAGGTCTTCATGGGAACCTAAGGGTTGGGTTGGATAAATCGAAAATCAAGTGTTACAAGTGTAACAGGTTGGGACACTTTGCTAGGGAATGTAGGAGTCAAACAACTGGTCCCATAGTCACTCACCCTAGTTCAAATCCTAGACCTCAAAGTCAAAACACTGTGCACTATGCCCAATATGCCCCAGCAGCACATGTGAACACTGCTCACTATGCTGAGTGCATTATGTCCAAACAGCTGCTCCACAGATCCAATTTGTTCAAACCCCTGCTCCCCAGGCACAAGTGCAATCTGCACCTCAAACTACTGCTCCAGTAGTTACACAACCTGAACAACAAAGTTTCTTTAGTCAAGAGTTTGTTGACTGGAGCAGTATGCCTGGAAATCTTAATGATGAAAATTTTGCACTATATGCTTCAAATGATTCTTCTCACAATGAATTTTGTTTGATGGCATTAGAGTCAATACAGGAGGGGGTTGAATCTGAGGAGGAACAGCTGAAGGTTGAAACAGTGGAAGAGGTGACTGAAGTAGTGGTTACTGCTGTGACTGATGAAGTACTGCTGGGAGAAAGTTCAGGTACCCTGATTGAACCAATGACAGATCTATGGTCTGAAGAAGACAAGAAAAATGAAAAGGCTGGTGAGAAAGAAGATGGAGCTGATGAGGAAGAAAATCCTAAATGTGATTGTGCAATGATGGCTGCTGCCAAGGTATCACCTCAAGTTCTAGAAAAACTATGTTCTGACAATTGCATTATTGCTTTTGCTAACATCAAAGAGGTGAATGAAAACCTTAGGAACAAAATCTTAACTGATGAAGTCAAATTTGAAAGATCTTTAAAAGAACTTAAAAACAAGTTGACTGAAAAGGACAAAGAGATTAGCAGTTTGAAAGAAGAGCAAAGCATAACCAAAACCCAACTCCAAACTATGGTAGAAAAATACCAAGTTTGCAAAAAGGAGTTAGAATCCACCCAGATCACTTGTGAGAGATGGGTGGAATCATGCAAAGGGTATGAGGTTATGCTTGAGAAACAGATAAAAAGCAATGTAAAATTTGGGGTTGGTTATAGAAAACATGATGATGAAAACACTGCTTTTGAAAAATCTGTTTCAACCACTGATGTAACTACTGAGTTCATCCCAACAAACAAGGATGGCCAAGAAGTGAAAATCACTGACAAACTTGGTAACAAAATCACACTTGACAGACCAATGGGTCCCTCTGCATTTGAGGAGATTGAAAATCATCAATTTAAACCAAGATGGTCTGATGAGTGTGATATCCTTGAAAATTTCAAGCCAATGGACTTTACATCAACTGATGGTGTTAAGGCTCCAAAAGCTAAAGTCATTCCTCTTAAGGATATTCCAGCAGTGGTCAAAACCTCTGCTACAAAGGAGTCTGAAAAGAGGAAGAAGAAAGAGAAAATTGATAACTTGTTTTGTGAATTCTGTGAGAAGAGGAACCATCTAACAAAAGATTGTTTCCATCTAAAAGCTTATGACTTAACCAAAACAAGTGTCACTACTTCAGCTGAAAGTTGCAGTGTTTGTGGTAAAACAAACCATAAAACTCAGGCATGTGTGTACCTCAAAAACTTCAATGAAAAGAAGAAGGAGTACATGGCTAAAACATCCTTGAGTTCATCAGCATCTGCACCATCTGTCAAGTTCACAAAGAAACAACCACTGTTTGTGCCAGTTCAAACAGCTGTCACAAAACAGCTGAACCAAACATCTGTCAAAAGAGATGTTCAGGTTACTGATGCACCTCCTGCCAATCAGTTCAGAAAGGGCAAGGAAAAACAGTCTTACCAAAGGATTCCACACGTTTATGAGGTCTACAAAAAGCCCTCTAAACCCAGAGTGAATAGGCATCCTTTCGGTTACCAGCAGTTGATTGGGCAAGACCCCCAACAGTGGTTAGCAAGAAACAGTACTAAAACTATCCAAACCCCTGACTTAACCACTACCCATCACACTGCATCCATACCAGACACTGTTGAGACCCCATCCAAATCCCTATTGGCTTTGGAGTCCTTAATGAACTAATCCTTTTACTTCATGTGCAGGGAGCTTCTGCATACTTTGATAGTCTATGGTATGTAGATAGTGGAGGCTCCAGGCACATGACAGGATGTAAAGCCCTCCTCAAAGACTTTAAAATCCATGGTGGGGGTGATATATCCTTTGGAAATAATAGTAAAGGGAAAGTTTTGGGGTCTGGCACAGTGCAATCTGGCAATGTGAAATCTGAAAATGTCAATCTAATAGACAATCTAAAATTCATCCTTCGGAGTGTGTCTCAAATGAGTGACAAAGGGTTTGGGTCATTCTTCACAAAAGATTGTTGTAGGATTGTTGGGCCAGAAATGGTCAAAAAGATTGAAGCAATAATTAAAAATGGTCAAGCAAAACTTGTTACTCAAAGAAGTGGCAATGTTTATGTTGTTGACATGTCTAAAGAGTGTCCCAGAGTTGATGCCTGTATGTTCTCAGCTGCCTCTAACAAAGAGACAGAACTTTGGCACAAAAGACTGGGACACACAAATCTTAAGACAATAACAGAAATTTCGAAAAATGGTTTGGTGAGAGGCCTACCACAAAAATTGTTTTCATGTCCTGAACATTGCATTTCCTGTTTAAAAGGAAAACTGCATAAAAGTTCCTAGAAGTCCATTGAGGAGTCCAAAACAACCCAGTGCTTGCAAATGCTGCACATGGATTTGTTTGGCCCAGTTCAAGTCATGAGCCTCAAAAAGAAAAGATATTGTTTAGTTATAGTTGATGACTTTTCTAGGTTTACATGGACTTTCTTTTTGCACTCTAAAGATGAAACTGCAGGCATTTTGCAAGACTTTGTGACACAGGTTGAAAAGCAATTTGATCTTCCAGTGAAAAGCTTTAGGAGTGACAATGGCACAGAATTTAAAAATAGGGAGTTGGATGCCTTCTGTGTGAAGAAAGGGATTGTAAGGCAGTACAGCATCCCTAGAACACCAGAGCAAAATGGGGTTGTTAAGAGAAAGAAAAGAACTTTGATTGAGGCTGCCAGAACCATGCTTGCAGATTCAGGTTTGCCATTAACTTTCTGGGTAGAGGCAGTAAACACTGCTTGCTATGTCCAGAACAGAGTTTTAATCAACCCCAGGCACAAAAAGACTGCCTATGAAATTTTGTACAAAATCAAACCACTGATCTCATACTTCAAGGTATTTGGCTGCCCATGCTTTATTTTGAACTTAAAAGATTCCATTTCAAAATTTGCAGCCAAAATTGATTGTGGTTATTTTCTGGGATACTCAACCACTGCCAAGGCCTACAAAGTGTTCAATGCACGGACCAAGGTAGTGGAGGAGACTTTGGATGTAAAGTTCAATGAACTTTCATCAATGAAAATCCCAGCAAATCCTGCTGAACTGTTTGATCTTGAAAAATTCACTTTTGAAAATACTGCTGTCAAGACTAACAGTGCAGTCAGAGGATACAACACCAGACTATGGGTATGAAGTCATCATCCCTCAAAGGTCTGCCACTAAAGGGAAAGCATCAGTTGTTCAAAACAACTGTCAAAGCTCAACCACTGCTACATCAACAGTTGTTGATCAAAGTAGCCCATCTACCACTGCTTCCACATCCTCAACTATTGCTGACAAAAGTCCTCAAACAGTGGACAAAAGTCAACAGTGGTCCACTCCATTACCACCCATTCCACCACCTTTTGAAGCCACTGCTGGGTCATCAAAGTCACCAGCAGTGGTTAGCTCAGATGATACACATTTGCAGCCTTCACCAACAAATGCCATCATACCATACCAAGGAGATTTGATCTTCTTGACATCTCATCCACCTGATCAAATCATTGGCAACATCAATGAAGGGGTGCTCACAAGAAGCCAAACCCAAAACATTTGTCTTTTTGCTGGTTTTCTATCACTCCATCAGTCAGTCAAGTACCAAGAGGCACTAAAAGACAACAGCTGGGTAGAAGCCATGCAAGAGGAGCTCCAACAGTTCAAGAGACAACAAGTATGGGAGCTTGTACCACTGCCAAAAGAGGTCAGTCCCATTGGCACAAAGTGGGTCTTCAAGAACAAAACAGATGAAAGGGGCATTGTTGTCAAGAACAAAGCCAGGCTTGTGGTTCAAGGTTACAGACAGGAAGAGGGGATTGATTATGATGAAACATTCGCCCCTGTTGCAAGATTGGAAGCTATCAGACTGTTCCTTGCCTTTGCTGTCAACCACAACATGAAGGTGTTTCAGATGGATATCAAAAGTGCTTTCCTCTATGGTACATTGCAAGAAGAGGTATATGTATGTCAACCTCCAGGCTTTGAGGATCCATTTTATCCTGATCATGTCTACAGGCTAAACAAAGCCTTGTATGGCCTGAAACAAGCACCAAGGGCCTGGTATGAAACTCTTTCCAACTTTCTACTCTCAAATGGTTTCAAAAGAGGTACCATTGATAAAACACTGTGTCACACCCCTCCAAAACCCCACCCCGCCTTGGAGGCGTGACATGCCCAGGATCATAGCCACCAATCATATTGAACAATGTATTTAAGTAAATAAAACCAACTACAATACAATTAGTGTTAAAACATAGTTTGAGTTTACAGCGGAAGCAAAACATAAGTTTAATATAAGTTTTTCCACAACGACCACACCTCCCAGTGCAAGCTCCTTAAGCTAGGGACCTAACAACCTGCAAGGCATGTAACAACGAGTCAACAACAAAGTTGAGTGAATTCACGGTTGGTTCACTGGCTTACTAGCCCGTATCGCGGTCTCCCAGACATGTGTGCGAAGGTTCATATCGTATCGTGTCGCGGCCCTACAGGCATGTGTGCGAAGATTAGTGGAGTGGCATCCTACCTCTGGAGGATGGCCGTGCCTTGTAGAAAGTTCGTGAACTCACCTTTGCTTTTGCTTTGCTCGGTTTGCTTATCTTCTTTGATTGTAAGGGTATGGGAATTAGCCTACTGATAAGCCTAATAATCTAATGCACACGAAATTAGGTAAATAATCAATACAGCATTTACGACAATTCACGAGATTAAACCCTCACAACGATTAACAAAGTGCAATACTTAACAATTCAGCAGATTCACAACGAATAACAGAGCATAGTCCGAATTCGAACAGCACTCAAATATTCAAGTCGAAATCACGACGAATCAATAAAGTATCAGCTCAATTTGAGCAGCACTTAAACAATCGTTGGATAGTTTCAATCGATCGGACTTTGAATCGTAGCAGCGATCGAATTAATACCCTGAATCGTAGCAGCACTTCGTGATTGTGTGTGTTTTTGGACTGTTTAGACGATATCTCAGCCTACAGAGAGAGTTTTCTCGTCGTTCAAATGCCAAAATCTAAGTCCCAAGGCTTGCTATTTATAGCCGAATTTTGGTCTTGCTTACGGACCGTATGCCATATCCCTTACGGTCCGTAAGGGACACCTATAATTCTTTGGCTTGCCCTCCACGGTACTAGCTTAGCTGAGTCAACAGTTTTAACCAATCAGATTTCTACAACGAGTTAGGTGGATAATCATCAAGTAGGAAATACCCCCCTGAGTTTTAGGGGCCCTGATCCTAATTCTGATTGTCCTGAAAATCTTAGGGTTTTTGCAGAATCACTTGGGTTTCTCAATTTGGGTTTCCAATTAGATTAATTAAAATAATAAATCGGACTTTTAGCGAGAGTTGCTACATTCTCCCCTCCTTATAGAAATCTCGTCCTCGAGATTTACTCGAATAAGTAAGGTTACTAGTACTAATCTTTTATGCTCGAGAAACTTAACCTGTCTTCTATCTAAAGTGGTTTCTCAACAAATCTTTAAATTTTTCATTCACTTATATGTTTTGAAGAGGTACTACCAGCTATTCATTAGATAGATATTTCTTAAAGTTGGATACATGAAATACTTAGGGAGGACTTAATCCTTAGCTGTAACACTTAAAATAAATAATACAGTAAAGTATTGAGTCTGGCACTTGGAGCGAAGCATCGTTGCGGATTACTGTACAGGTTATAGTCCGGTTTTATCCAAAAGCTTTACCCTTTTTAAAACCAAGTTCACTATAACCAATGGCTCTGATACCACTCTGACACACCCCTCCAATACCCCACCACGCCTTGGAGGCGTGACATGCCCATGATCATAGCCACCAATCATATTAAACAATGTATTTAAGTTAATAAAACCAACTACAATACAATTGGTGTTAAAACATAGTTTGAGTTTACAGCGGAAGCAAAACATAAGTTTAATATAAGTTTTCCCACAACGACCACGCCTCCCAGTGCAAGCTCCTTAAGCTAGGGACCTAACAACCTGCAAGGCATGTAACAACGAGTCAACAACAAAGTTGAGTGAATTCACGGTTGGTTCACTGGCTTACTAGCCCGTATCGCGGTCTCCCAGACATGTGTGCGAAGGTTCATCTCGTATCGTGTCGCGACCCTACAGGCATGTGTGCAAAGATTAGTGGAGTGGCATCCTACCTCTGGAGGATGGCCGTGCCTTGTAGAAAGTTCGTGAACTCACCTTTGCTTTTGCTTTGCTCGGTTTGCTTATCTTCGTTGATTGTAAGGGTATGGGAATTAGCCTACTGATAAGCCTAATAATCTAATGCACACGAAATTAGGTAAATAATCAATACAGCATTTACGACAATTCACGAGATTAAACCCTCACAACGATTAACAAAGTGCAATACTTAACAATTCAGCGGATTCACAACGAATAACAGAGCATAGTCCGAATTCGAACAGCACTCAAATATTCAAGTCGAAATCACGACGAATCAATAAAGTATCAGCTCAATTTGAGCAGCACTTAAACAATCGTTGGATAGTTTCAATCGATCGGACGTTGAATCGTAGCAGCGATCGAATTAATACCCTGAATCGTAGCAGCACTTCGTGATTGTGTGTGTTTTTGGACAGTTTAGACGATATCTCAGCCTACAGAGAGAGTTTTCTCGTCGTTCAAATGCCAAAATCTAAGTCCCAAGGCTCGCTATTTATAGCCGAATTTTGGTCTTGCTTACGGACCGTATGCCATATCCCTTACGGTCCGTAAGGGACACCTATAATTCTTTGGCTTGCCCTCCACGGTACTAGCTTAGCTGAGTCAACAGTTTTAACCAATCAGATTTCTACAACGAGTTAGGTGGATAATCATCAAGTAGGAAATACCCCCCTGAGTTTTAGGGGCCCTGATCCTAATTCTGATTGTCCTGAAAATCTTAGGGTTTTTGCAGAATCACTTGGGTTTCTCAATTTGGGTTTCCAATTAGATTAATTAAAATAATAAATCGGACTTTTAGCGAGAGTTGCTACATTCTCCCCTCCTTATAGAAATCTCGTCCTCGAGATTTACTCGAATAAGTAAGGTTACTAGTACTAATCTTTTATGCTCGAGAAACTTAACCTGTCTTCTATCTAAAGTGGTTTCTCAACAAATCTTTAAATTTTTCATTCACTTATATGTTTTGAAGAGGTACTACCAGCTATTCATTAGATAGATATTTCTTAAAGTTGGATACATGAAATACTTAGGGAGGACTTAATCCTTAGCTGTAACACTTAAAATAAATAATACAGTAAAGTATTGAGTCTGGCACTTGGAGCGAAGCATCGTTGCGGATTACTGTACAGGTTATAGTCCGGTTTTATCCAAAAGCTTTACCCTTTTTAAAACCAAGTTCACTATAACCAATGGCTCTGATACCACTCTGACACACCCCTCCAATACCCCACCACGCCTTGGAGGCGTGACATGCCCATGATCATAGCCACCAATCATATTAAACAATGTATTTAAGTAAATAAAACCAACTACAATACAATTGGTGTTAAAACATAGTTTGAGTTTACAGCGGAAGCAAAACATAAGTTTAATATAAGTTTTCCCACAACGACCACGCCTCCCAGTGCAAGCTCCTTAAGCTAGGGACCTAACAACCTGCAAGGCATGTAACAACGAGTTAACAACAAAGTTGAGTGAATTCACGGTTGGTTCACTGGCCTACTAGCCCGTATCGCGGTCTCCCAGACATGTGTGCGAAGGTTCATATCGTATCATGTCGCGGCCCTACAGGCATGTGTGCGAAGATTAGTGGAGTAGCATCCTACCTCTGGAGGATGGTCGTGCCTTGTAGAAAGTTCGTGAACTCACCTTTGCTTTTGCTTTGCTCGGTTTGCTTATCTTCTTTGATTGTAAGGGTATGGGAATTAGCCTACTGATAAGCCTAATAATCTAATGCACACGAAATTAGGTAAATAATCAATACAGCATTTACGACAATTCACGAGATTAAACCCTCACAACGATTAACAAAGTGCAATACTTAACAATTCAGCGGATTCACAACGAATAACAGATCATAGTCCGAATTCGAACATCACTCAAATATTCAAGTCGAAATCACGACGAATCAATAAAGTATCAGCTCAATTTGAGCAGCACTTAAACAATCGTTGGATAGTTTCAATCGATCGGACGTTGAATCGTAGCAGCGATCGAATTAATACCCTGAATCGTAGCAGCACTTCGTGATTGTGTGTGTTTTTGGACTGTTTAGACGATATCTCAGCCTACAGAGAGAGTTTTCTCGTTGTTCAAATGCCAAAATCTAAGTCCCAAGGCTTGCTATTTATAGCCGAATTTTGGTCTTGCTTACGGACCGTATGCCATATCCCTTACGGTCCGTAAGGGACACCTATAATTCTTTGGCTTGCCCTCCACGGTACTAGCTTAGCTGAGTCAACAGTTTTAACCAATCAGATTTCTACAATGAGTTAGGTGGATAATCATCAAGTAGGAAATACCCCCCTGAGTTTTAGGGGCCCTGATCCTAATTCTGATTGTCCTGAAAATCTTAGGGTTTTTGCAGAATCACTTGGGTTTCTCAATTTGGGTTTCCAATTAGATTAATTAAAATAATAAATCGGACTTTTAGCGAGAGTTGCTACATTCTCCCCTCCTTATAGAAATCTCGTCCTCGAGATTTACTCGAATAAGTAAGGTTACTAGTACTAATCTTTTATGCTCGAGAAACTTAACCTGTCTTCTATCTAAAGTGGTTTCTCAACAAATCTTTAAATTTTTCATTCACTTATATGTTTTGAAGAGGTACTACCAGCTATTCATTAGATAGATATTTCTTAAAGTTGGATACATGAAATACTTAGGGAGGACTTAATCCTTAGCTGTAACACTTAAAATAAATAATACAGTAAACTATTGAGTCTTGCACTTGGAGCGAAGCATCGTTGCGGATTACTGTACAGGTTATAGTCCGGTTTTATCCAAAAGCTTTACCCTTTTTAAAACCAAGTTCACTATAACCAATGGCTCTGATACCACTCTGACACACCCCTCCAATACCCCACCACGCCTTGGAGGCGTGACATGCCCATGATCATAGCCACCAATCATATTAAACAATGTATTTAAGTAAATAAAACCAACTACAATACAATTGGTGTTAAAACATAGTTTGAGTTTACAGCGGAAGCAAAACATAAGTTTAATATAAGTTTTCCCACAACGACCACGCCTCCCAGTGCAAGCTCCTTAAGCTAGGGACCTAACAACCTGCAAGGCATGTAACAACGAGTTAACAACAAAGTTGAGTGAATTCACGGTTGGTTCACTGGCCTACTAGCCCGTATCGCGGTCTCCCAGACATGTGTGCGAAGGTTCATATCGTATCATGTCGCGGCCCTACAGGCATGTGTGCGAAGATTAGTGGAGTGGCATCCTACCTCTGGAGGATGGCCGTGCCTTGTAGAAAGTTCGTGAACTCACCTTTGCTTTTGCTTTGCTCGGTTTGCTTATCTTCTTTGATTGTAAGGGTATGGGAATTAGCCTACTGATAAGCCTAATAATCTAATGCACACGAAATTAGGTAAATAATCAATACAGCATTTACGACAATTCACGAGATTAAACCCTCGCAACGATTAACAAAGTGCAATACTTAACAATTCAGCGGATTCACAACGAATAACAGAGCATAGTCCGAATTCGAACAGCACTCAAATATTCAAGTCGAAATCACGACGAATCAATAAAGTATCAGCTCAATTTGAGCAGCACCTAAACAATCGTTGGATAGTTTCAATCGATCGGACGTTGAATCGTAGCAGCGATCGAATTAATACCCTGAATCGTAGCAGCACTTCATGATTGTGTGTGTTTTTGGACTGTTTAGACGATATCTCAGCCTACAGAGAGAGTTTTCTCGTCGTTCAAATGCCAAAATCTAAGTCCCAAGGCTTGCTATTTATAGCCGAATTTTGGTCTTGCTTACGGACCGTATGCCATATCCCTTACGGTCCGTAAGGGACACCTATAATTCTTTGGCTTGCCCTCCACGTACTAGCTTAGCTGAGTCAACAGTTTTAACCAATCAGATTTCTACAACGAGTTAGGTGGATAATCATCAAGTAGGAAATACCCCCCCTGAGTTTTAGGGGCCCTGATCCTAATTCTGATTGTTCTGAAAATCTTAGGGTTTTTGCAGAATCACTTGGGTTTCTCAATTTGGGTTTCCAATTAGACTAATTAAAATAATAAATAGGACTTTTAGCGAGAGTTGCTACACACTGTTTCTTAAATGGAGAGGGAAAGATTTAATGATTGTCCAAATTTATGTGGATGACATTATTTTTGGAAGCACATGTACCAAAATGTGTGAAGAGTTTAGAGAACTCATGACAGCTGAGTTTGAAATGAGTGCAATGGGTGAGCTGCAATGCTTTCTTGGTCTCCAAGTACAGCAAATGCAAAATGGAACTTTCATTCATCAAAGCAAATATGCTAAAGAACTTTTAACCAAATTTGATATGAATGATTGTAAACCATGCAGCACACCCATGGCCACAAATAAGCTGGTCATGTCTGATGAAAAGGATGAGCTGATTGACCAAACACTTTATAGGAGCATGATTGGGTCTTTATTGTACCTAACTGCATCCAGACCAGACATCATGTTTGCAACATGTGTCTGTGCAAGAAGTCAATCAGCTCCCAGAAAATCTAATCTCATTACTGTAAAAAGGATTCTCAGATACATAAAAGGTGCTCCCACACTTGGTATCTGGTATCCAGCTAATGGGAATATCAAGCATTCAGGTTTTTCAGACAGTGACTTTGCTGGGTGTCACATAACAAGGAAGTCCACTTCAGGAGGGTGCCAGTTTCTAGGTGATTGCTTAGTTTCTTGGCAAAGCAAAAAGCAAGCAGCAGTTTCAACATCCACTGTTGAGGCTGAATACATTGCTGCTGCAAGCTGTACAGCCCAACTCCTGTGGCTTCAAAATCAGTTACTGGATTTTGGTATCACTGCCTTAAAGACACCACTTATGCTCGATAGCCAGGCAGCAGAAAATATCATCAAAAATCCAGTTTCCCATTCTACCACCAAACACATCGACATCAGACATCACTTTGTGAGGGATTGCTATGAAAAAGGTTTGATTTCTCTGCATCATGTCCCAACTAAAGACCAGCTGGCAGATGTGCTCACAAAAGCACTTGATACAGCCACTTTTGAAAGTCTGGTCTCTAGGATTGGGATGCTGAACATGGAATAACAAGCAACATCTTGTTTTTCTATGAATAAAAGCAACAAAATGTTTTCAGAAAATCAAAAATCCATCCTTCAAAATAGCTTAAAAATGAAAATTTCATTAAAATCCTTAAAAGTCTGCCATAACCACTGATTGTTCAAAAGTCTGCTCTACATCAAAAAGTCTGCCCATTGCTGAAAGGCAACCTCTGTTCTCTCATTCCTTGATAACCACTGTTGTTCAAAAGCAGTGTCTTATCCACTGATATGCTATCTACTGATAGTAAAAATCATCCACTGCCCCCTTTCCACTGCTTTGATCAGTTGCTTTCATCCAAAGTACTGTCCTTCATCTTCACCAGTGGTTGTTACGTGGGCAGTACATAGTGTCAGACTTTTTGTAACGGCTGCCACGTCAGCATTCACTATCTCTCCTATAAATCTCCCCATTCACCATCCAAACAGGGTTTTACTGTCGAATTGAATTCATAAAAATTCTCTTCTCAAAGCAGTTTTTCTTTCCATCTCCCACAAAATTCCTTCGATCAATCGTTTCAAAAATGACAAAATCGAAGTCATCTGCAAAACCCACATCAAAATCTTTGAAAACAGCCTCTCAAAAGGCAACCACCACTGACATTCAATTCAAAAAATCTCACAATCTCCTGGGTCTTCTCACAAAACCAGGAACCACAGATGTTTTCGATTCCATTATCACCATCATGGCAAAATCAAAGTACAAAACTTTGCTCACAGCCGACGCACCCATCTACTTGGCAACCCAAAGGGAGTTTTGGAAGAATGCAACCCTTGAAAAACAAGGAGACATTGTCACTGCAATCAAATCTTCCTAAAGGGTAAAGCTGTCCACATTACACCACAATCCATCTCCGAAGTCTTCCAACTCGATGATCAGGCAGGTAAAACTTCCTTCACCAAAAACGAGTTGCACATTGACTTCATTGAAAGAGGGTATGAAGCCACAATGATGACGAAATTAACTTTAGAAAAAGGTTATTTTCCTCCTGCACCAAGATTTTTATTTCATACCCTCCTAGTATGTGTTTCAAACAAAACCACTTCTTTCAATGAGATCCCTATAAAGATTCAAAATCTGGGATATGCGATTCTTCAAGAAGAAAATTATAACTATTCTCGGGAAATCTTTAAAGATTTGGTTAATAATGTTGAAAGCAAATCATTTTTACTGTTTCCAAGGTTTTTAAGCTATTATTTTCAAAAGAAATTCAGTAAGGATGATTTGTCTCTAATAAACCATGGTGAAATAACTGCAATAAACTGTCTAACATCTGAAACATTTTCACGTATGTTAGCACCTTGCAAAACACACGCAGGGGTAGCTGAGCAGATTTTAGCAGCTACCACTGCTCCTCAGGTATCTGCTGCTGAGCCTACTGCTCTAGGTGATCAAAGCAGCAGAACAACTGTTCTGAAACCCACACCTACCAAACCAAAAAGGCCATCCAAAAAGAAAAAATCAAAAACCCTCCAAACCAATCAAAAAGGCAACTCTGGCAGATGAGATACCAGAGTTAATGCCTGTGACAACACAAATGTCACTAGAAACCACTGCTGCTTCTTCCTCACAGCAGTTGGTACAAATATCTCAACCCATAACCATAACTCCTCCTGCTTCTTCACAAAAAGGACAGGTTGTACACAAAGGGCCACCACATCATGATGCTCTGGATACACTTGTCTCCATCATCCACAGCTCAATGCCCGGAGCAACTCCGCTTTCTAAACCCACCATCACATCCTCAATTCCACCAAAAACACAACTACTGTTGGATGCAATTGACTTGAACCAGGCAATATCCAGTGCTTCTCAATCACCTGTCAATGAGAATATACCTCAACAAATGACTGAGCCTGTTGTATCATCCATTGCTAACCCACCAACAACGCCTGAGGAGGTTACACCCATTGAGTTACAAGTAACTCTTTGTGGTAATCTAAGTGAAGCAGCCACTACAACTGTTGAACCTACAGGTTTACAGTTGGGCAGTGGTTTCATTAATAAGACTTCCTTGGAGGCAATTCCTTACATAGCACCTCTGCCAACCACCAGTGGATTTATATATCCAACTGGCATCATCAAAAGGTTGTCAAGTGTTGAAGGAAGAAGACCCTAGTACCAAGAAAAAGGGGCATCAGTGGTTAGTGTTTGGAATAAATTCCCTACATCTGCCACTGATAAAACCACTGTTAGTGGGAAATCAGATGATCCCATTAAATTGGGTGATGATTTAAAGTACCAGAAATTGACGGATCATGTTGAAAAACTTGATAACTCTGTTGCAGAGCTCAAAAATATGCTCCAGCAGTTGTTACAGGTACAAAAGGTACAATCCACTGCTGTTCCACCTCAAGCACCTGCTCTACAACAAGCACCTGCTACAAATGAGCTCTGGAATCTCTTTCAACCTTATCTCCATCATCAGGCACAACTGGCAGATCAGCAACATGAAAAACATGTTCAACAGCTGAGAAATGCTATGGAGTCTAGGTTCAAAGACACTCAGGCTGATCTAAAGGCTCTCAAAACTCAGATCCTGCACACCACTGGCACTGCTCCTCCACCAGTATTCTTCATTGATCAACTCCCTGAAGATAATGCCAAAAAGGGGTAGAAAATTCAAGAATGGAGAAGAAAGGGAATAACTGATGGTCTTTACCTTGCACCAGAAAATTCAAATATGACCAAGCAGATCCCTTTGCCAGATGGCAGTAAGAAAATTGATGAGACTACAAATGCACTTGCAGAAGCACTTGCTTGTGTAAAAAGGGATAGAGAGGTCAAAAAGAAAGCCAAGGTGGATTATCCGGATCAGGGTACTTCAGGGTCAAGAGATGATGAAAATCTTTTTGATGAAAAGAAGAAGCCTACTAGAAAAGTAAGGCTACCCAAATCCATTCCGGTCAGGCGTTCAAAGTCTGTTCAAAAACCACCTCCCAAAACAGGTGTTGTAACCTCTGTTGTATCAGCTGCTGTTGGTACCTCAGTAGTTTCAACATCTGCTCCCACTTCAAAACACACCACCTCAACACACACAACATCCACTGCTTTACCACCATCACCACCTAAATCACAATCACCTCCTGTCAAAAGGCAGAAGACAGTAGATGTTAAAACATCTGTTGTAAAGACAACAGTGGTTGGAACACCAGTTGTTTCAACAGCTGTTAGTCTATCACAAACCACTGCCACTACAACCATCTTTCCATCCAAAACATCATCAGTCCCTCCTCAAATAAAGAGGAGGAGGCTAACTCCTAAAGATGATGTCACTTCACCACCCCAAACATCTTCAAAACCTTTAGCTCTTGTCAATATACCAAAATCAGTTCCACTTTCTTCTGTTCCAATGCACAAACCTTTACCTCCTTCAGGTGTTCAATTTCCTCTTGAACTAGAAGCTGTCAGAGAAGAGATAAAATCCTTCTATACTGAGGATGACCCTACCAAAAGGAGTTTGCCCTCAATCAAAGGATATCCATGGCCCCAAAACATTGATGAATATTTGAAAATAAAGGCCAAACAAGCAGAGGATATCTCACAGAGAAACTCACAAGGGAAATCTGACAAAGAAGTTTCAAGATACTACCAATATCTGCTTACACAAGTCAACTCCCTAGAACGTTTTGCAAAGAATGTTAGTCAACAAATTTCTGAAAGTGCAGCTGAAACTCTGAAGAAAGACTACATTGAAAGCATCATGTTTTACAAGAAATACAAAGGAGAGAGACACATGTACAAAGAGTGGACCATCCCAGAGCTTGAAGCTGAATCAGCCAGAATTCAAGTTATGATAAAAAGGAAAGTCACTCACACTCCTCCTGATTGGGCAAAGTTCAAAAAGAATGTACCTGAAAAGCAGTTGGAACTAAAAAGAATGAAAGAAGAATTGGTGGTTGCTGAATTCGGAACCAAAAGACAAGTTGCTAGATGGAAGGAAGATTTGGTCAGGTCAACCTACAAAAGGTTGGAGGAATTAAGGAAGAAAGATCCTAAAATCCCTCAAAAACCTGACTACCCTGAAGCAGCGGTTTCAAAAGAACCATCAAAGCTGCAAATCAGGAGATCCACTGCTCCAGCTGGTACTTCCTCTTACAAAAGGAGGAGACAAAGCCAGTTAGGAGTTGAGACAGTTCAAGATATTCTTACTGGCAATGCTGTTGTAAAAGAAGGCCTGCTAAGAACGTTAAAAGAAGAACTTGAACAAGAAAATTCTGCTACCACTGCTCAGCCAGTGATGAATCGGCCAGCCTCTCCAAATACTTCTGCAAATAAGCATCTCCCAAGAAACCCACCAGGCTCAAAAATACAAAAGTGGGCAACTGACAAACAGACCCGCATATTAACTTTGCTCAGGTCTGGTGGAGAAGTGAAGATAATATCAAGGGAACAAGCTATTGGCCTGAGTCTTGAAGATTTGCAGGATCTCCTTGATCTTCCACTTAGCAGGGATGATGAAGATACAGATGCCCTTAACTTTGAATTGCAATTTAAAGGCCAGATAAGGGAGCTGTTGATGAGGCAATAAAAGATCCACAATAATGAAGAGTTTTGGCATTATCTGTTCCAGGGGGAGATTGTTGGGATTGAACCCTATCAGAGGAACAGACAATGTAAAGCCAAAACTGGATCAGCTCAGTGGATTCAGAATAAGCAGATGCTGATATACAAATCTCTCCCCTTGAAAGTGATTACAACAACTGATGACCTCCTATCTGCTGATCTTACTAACTGCTGACCAATAACTGCTGCTCAATTAAAGATCTCATGAAGACTCAAGTCCTGCTGATTCAATCTATTACCTTGAGTCAAGCACTGCTGATCCGGATAAGTGCTGCTGGGTTCACAGCAGTAGAAGGTTGCAGCAGTTGTTCTATAGTCTGTTATGTAATAGAATGTAATAGCAGTAGTTAACACAAGCAGTGTCTGTATAGATCAGAGGTTAGAGTTTGTTAGGAGGTTAGATGTCACTTTCATGGTGACGTCAGCTAAAGATGCTCAGTAGTTTGCAAGTGCTTATAAATAGTACAGTACTTTGTACTGTTCTATTAGCTCTTCACATCATTCGTCTTCTTTGCACGAACAAACTACTGAGCTCGGGCTGAGGGGGAGTTTGCATTCATACATCATCATTGTAATCGTGTTTGAAATAAATTCAATCATTCGGTTCTTTGTGTAAAGATGTTTTATTAAAGTATTACTCTCATTTGACTGTATGCAAAGTTTGTTATCATTTTAATTCCGCTGCACAACTCATCCATTTTCCATTTCAACTTCAAACAAAAATACAATCAAAAGGAAACTCAGATCCAACATTAGAGCTCACATAGATACGAATTTTTCCAACGAATGTTGTCAGCGAATTTTTCAAAACTACTAAGGAAGAAAAAACTCCAGGACCTTAGTGCAGTCTCGTAAATCAACATCAATCATCTAACTTATAATTCAATCAGCTTAAGAAATATACGCATACATGAGGAATTTTTTTTGAAAATACATTAATAAAAACGCATACAATCATACATCAAGACCGTAAGATAAACAAATGTGAATAATTTTTCTTTATATTGATCAAAGATCCTAAATTTATTCTTTTGTTGTGTGTGTAATAAGAACAATATCAGAAAATACTTTGTGAGAAACCAAAAATTCTATACAATTTATCATATTATATATAAATGATATTAGCACTATATATGTAGTATACTAAATTATTTTCAATATAAAGTTGTTTAGTTTTCTTATGAAGACGGGTTTTCTAAAAATAGTAACTATCCTTGGTCTTTTATCAATTCAAAATAATAGCCAGAGGGAAAGAGAGAGAGTGTGTGTGTGAGTGAGACACAAAGTTTATATTTTCCAAAAATAGTAAGTACCCTTAATCTTTTTATTTTCTTATAAAGACAAGTTTTCTTCTTCTTCTTATATATATATATATATATATACATATATATATATATAGGCCGGTTATTGTACAATATCCCTTAACTACATTAAGTACGTGATTTGCATATAACATGTGATTTCGTGATTTTGGAGAGTCCGACTTTATCAATCATGCGAATTTATACATGTCCGGGTTTGTATAAATGCGATTATGGGGAGTCCTAGTTTTTCCGGTAAAATGATCACCATTCAGGGAGATACACACTATGGATTGCTTGATCAAGTGTCTATACTTAAGGCATCCAAGTGCTTGAAGAGTGGATGTATCATTTACATGGCACAGGTGACAGTAGACGAGCCAAAGCCCAAGATAGAAGACATTCCAGTCATCTCATCTCTGATTACACATACGCCTTTCCTGACGAATTACCTGGACTACCTCCCGAGAGGCAAGTGGAATTCAGGATCGACATTATGCCGGGGCAGCACCATTAGCCCAAGCTCTGTATCGTCTGGCGCCAACTGAAATGAAAGAGCTAAGAGCCCAATCAGATGAACTTTTGGAAAAAGGCTTTATACAGCCCAACTCGTCGCCTTGGGGAACACCTATTTTGTTTGAGAAGAAGAAGGACGGTTCAATGCGTCTGTGCATTGACTACCATGAATTAAACCAAGTAACGATCAAGAATGGTTATCCTTTTCCCAGGATCGACGATCTGTTCGATCAACTACAAGGGGCAAGTTTCTTCTCGAAGATTGATTTAAGGTCGGGGTATCATCAACTCAAGGTTAGAAGCGAAGACGAGCCCAAGACCGCATTCGGAACTAGATACGACCATTATGATTTCCTAGTGATGCCTTTCGGGCTCACTAATGCACCCGCAACATTCATGGATCTCATGAATAGAGTCTGCAAGCCGTATTTAGATAAGCTTGCCATTGTCTTCATAGACGACATACTTATCAACTCTCGTAATCAAGCTGATCACGAGAAGCATCTTCGGTGTATCTTAGAGCTTTTACAGCAGGAGAAGCTTTATGCTAAAGTCCAATTCCTTGGACATGTTGTAAGTGAACGTGGAATCCAAGTGGATCCCGCCAAGATTGAAGCGATTATGAACTAGGAAGCGCCTAAGACACCTTCAGAAATCCGTAGTCATTTAGGTTTGGCTGGATACTATAGGAGTATCATTGAGAACTTTTCAAGGATAACCACTCCTTTTACTACCTTGACCCGCAAGAATGTTAAATTTATTTGGGGTCCTAAAAAGCAAGAGTCTTTTGAGACTCTCAAGCACAAGTTAAGCAATGCTCCTGTATTGACCTTGCCTGAAGGTATAGAAGAGTTTGTTGTCTATTGTGATACTTCGCACACTGGCATGGGTTGTATGCTGATGCAAAGAGGCAAGGTAATTGCCTACACATCACGGCAACTAAAGATGCACGAAAACCATTACACCACCCACGAGTTGGAGTTGGGTGCCCTTGTATTTGCACTAAAGTTATGGAGACACTGTCTGTATGGAACAAAGTGTATTATATACACGGATCATAAAAGTCTCCAACTCCTGTTTAATCAAAAAGATCTCAACATGCGACAACGCCGATGGATGGAGACGCTTAATGATTATGATTGCGAGATTCGCTACCATCCTGGCAAAGCGAATGTAGTCGCTGACGCGCTGAGTCGCAAAGAAAGAATTAAGCCTATACATATTAATGCCAAAAGCATTGAGCTTAACAACAGCTTAAATGAAAAGCTGTTAACTGCGCAGAAAAAAAAAACTATGTTGAAAGCTAACCTTCCAAGTGAAAGATTAGCTGGAACTGTTGATCAGTTGTCACCTGGGAACAATGGAATCCTCAGATTCAATGGTCGAATCTGGGTTCCTATTTATGGAGGACTTGGAGATTTAATCCTCCAGGAAGCACATAACTCTAAATATTCAGTTCACCCTGGAGGTGACAAAATATATCAAGATTTGAAGGCAAATTATTGGTGGATGGGTTTGAAGAAATCTATAGCCACACACGTAGCGAAGTGTCTGAGGTGCTCACCGGCTAAAGCTGAACATCGAAAGCCGTCAGGACTGCTACAACAACTAGAAATTCCCACGTGGAAATGGGAAATGGTAACTATGGATTTTATAACTAAGTTACCTAAAACTAAGCATGGAAATGAAACAATATGGGTTATCGTTGATAGACTGACTAAGTCAGCTCATTTCTTACCCATAAAGGACACTCATAGCTCCGATAAATTAGCAAAGTTATATGTGGACAAGATTGTGTCCCTTCATAGAGTGCCAGTATCTGTTGTATCTGATAGAGATATTAGTACGGTTTATCATCCTTAGACAGATGGACAGAGTGAGCGTGCTATTTAAACGTTGGAAGACATGCTTCATGCATGTGTGATTGATTTCGGTGGTAGCTGGGATGACCATCTCACCCTGATTGAATACTCCTACAATAAGAGTTATCATACGAGCATTCAGGCTGCGCCTTTCGAGGCCTTATATGGGAGAAAATGTAGAACGCCCGTCTGTTGGGCAGTGGGGAGGCCCCACTATCCGGACCTAAGATGGTCCTGAAGACGACGGATAAGATTGTAAAAATCCATGATCGTCTGATGTTGGTGCAGTTGTCTGTCGACTACATCTTAGTTCGAGTCTTAGGTTAGGGCTAATTGTATAGTGAACGAAAATCAAGAAACACATAAGTTAGATAGATCCGCTTATAGGTCTAGATATTAGGTTCGCTTATGTGTCACTTGATAGGTTCGCTCATATGTCACTTGATAGGTCCGCTATTATGGTCATGTCCATATAAGCGAACCCATCAGCCTATAAATAGGGGTCTGATGAGCGGATCTAGGAGAACAGATGTGTGTGTACAGCGAAGCCCTGCTAATTTGTCTCCAGAGCTTGTAATTGTTAGCTGATCAATAAACGAGATGTTAAATAGTGAAATCAAGCTATACGAAGACCGAATCAATGAATTCCGCCTCTGATTCTGTCTAAGTACTCTTTTGATCGACTCGTGAGGTCGTATAACGATCCTACATGTGGTATCAGAGCTCAGGAGGAAGAGTTCTTACCGTTTAGCTCGTTTTCGCTCAGAAATCCTGATTTCTACCCCTTCTTTCATCAGTTTAGGGAGTTTTACTGGTCAAAATTGGATCAAAAGTTCATAGATTGTGTGTTATTGAACATAGACAAACCCTGGAAAGTTTCAGACCAAATTACGGACTAAAAATGGGTCAAAACATCTTCGGACTTAGATTCGCTCTTTCAAACATTTGAGTAGATTCGCTTTTGTGACCAAGTTAAGTTTGCTTATTCGGACCCATTTTCAGCAGATCCGCTCCAAATTTCCTCATAGGTCCGCTCCAAAGGTCCTAATTGGTTGGTCCGCTCATAAGTCTGGTTCGCTTTTAGGGTCCTGATTGTTGTAGTTCCGCTCTTATGATCCGCTTTTTGAAACAAAACAGGTTCGCTTTTGTGAATCAAAGAGGTTCGCTCATTTGAACCAAGTAGATTCGCTTGATTGAACATTGTTGGTCCGCTTAAGTGAACAACATCTGGTCCGCTTGGTTGAACAATCTTGTCTGCTTTTTGTAACAACTGAAGTTCCGCTTTTCTGTCACCTTGGTGTTTCGCTTTTGTGAACAACAAAGATTTGTCGGGATTATCTGGAAAATGACAATGAGGTTTGATGAGTAGGAAAACAATGATCTTAAAAGGTTGAATGATTGGTATCGAGGATATCTTAGTAGTTCTTATCAGAAATTACCCAAAGAGGTTTGGAGTAAACGTTTCGAATGTTTTTTGAGCAAGAAAGATGAAAAATTGGATGACTTGGAGAAACGTTTTGATCGTTTGATTGATTATTTGAAGGAAAATCAAATAGTAATAACAGAAGCTGATAAGATATCAAAGTTTGCTAATGGACTATCAGCTGAATGGGATGATTGCTTGAAAAATTTGAGAGAAAATTATAATTTTTCACAAATATCCCTGAATAAATTCGTTAGAAAACTTAAAAATCATGATTATGAAAATTATCAAAAGAAGAGAGAAATATTGGATAAGATAAAAATGAATTTGGAAGATTTGAGTTTAGATGTGATAAAATAAATAAACAAAAGAATCAATGTTTGTTGGGCAGCAAAGAGAAATTTGATATATGATATGAAAAGAGGTTGTTATATTGATGATAATGAAAATCCTATTGATTTTGTTACAATCTTTGGTGCAGGTACATATAAGATAGAGAAAGAACAAGTGCCAAAGGTTGAAGAATCTGTGAAGTATGAAACTTCAAGTTCTGCATCAGTGTGCTTCAAATGTGACAACTTTAAGACTGACAATGACAAACTCGTGAAAGATGCGAAAAGTTTGGCATTGGAGATCAAGAAGTTGAACGATGAAAAACAAACCGATGATAAGCAGATTCTTATGTTGCAGGAAAATTGTGATAAGTTGAAAGCTGAAAATGACAAACTGTTAATTAATTTGAACAGTTTGACATTTGAAAACAAAAATGTGAAAGAAAAGGCAAAAGTTTTTGAAGAGAAAATTAAAGAGTTAGAAAAAGAACTTGAAAGCAACAAGAAATCCTCAGAAAATGAAGATTTCTAGATAAAATTGGAGAACAAAAATCTGAAAGCTAATGAGACAAAATTTCAAGAACAAATAAAAGTTCTGGAAAATGAAAAATCTGTTCTTGAAAACTTGAAAAATGAGAATGAAAATTCAATCAAGTCTCATCTTGAAAGAATATCTCAGTTTGAAAAAGAAGCTGAGAATTCCAGAAGCAAGATTGATGAACTTGAGAAGAAATTGATAGGTTTTGTGACTACATCAGACAGTTTGAAGTTTCCCTGTCCAAAACCAATCAATTCAGTTCCAATAAGTGACGATGTCACAAACTTTGATAAAATCAAAGTTGAAGATTGCGATGAGAAATCTGATGATGAAAATGAAAAAATAGAAAAACAAAAATTGTTTTTAAAATTGAAAGAAAAATTTTAGAAAACTGTTCTACAATCGACTGAAAAGGGAGAATGCTCTAAGCAAAAACCTTTGAAGAAGAAAGTGGAACAAAAACAAAAAGATAAAAATTTGAAAAATGTTCAAAAAGATAATAAAAGTTCATCAGATCGATCATCCAATCGTAATGAAAAATTACAAAAAGTAAAAAATGAAAACTCAAAAATTGTTGGTAATAAGTGGTGCAGGTTGGACCACAGTGCTCAAAAGCAAAATCCAGTAAACATAAGGAAGGAATACCACCAAGCCAGACAATGCTATAATCTGAGCGTTTGGTGTGAAGGTGGTATACGGTACGATAACAGTGTGTGTTACCGATGCGGTTATCAAGGACACATTGCTGTTAACTGCCGGAATTGGAGTTATGAGACTAGAAGATGCTACAATTGCCAAATCAAAGGTCACATTGCCAGAGAATGCCCAAGGAAATCGAATGACAGATTGAGGGTTAATTCTCAGAGAGTGGCAAAGATTCCAGTCAAAGTCAAGCCCCATGAACAGAAGGTTCTAAAACCTAAAGTTCAAGATCAGACAAGTCAAGAAAAGAAAGTTAAACTTTCACAGGGGCAGAAAGACAGACTGAGGAAGAAGAGGAAGAAGGCGAGAGAATACTCGAGAAGATCTTCTCCTTGGGTTCATTTGTTGATAAAAATAAAAGTTCTGATGAATCGACTCCTTCGAATGCCAAGTCAAGCCAGGCAAATCATCAGATACAAATCTGAGGACGAAAGAGGAAAAGAAGAAGATGAAAGGTGTCGGCGGTGAATCTGGTTCATCTAAATCAGACAAGCCATACTCAGGCAATGATACTGGTTTGTCAAAGCCAGAGGAGCCATTGGTTGAGGTAAAAAAGGAGAATTCAGGTTTAACAATGGATGATGCAAACTTTCCACCATTGTTAAACAAGAATTCGAAATCACCCAAGGACCGTCAGGCTTGGGTGAATCTATTCAAATAGAAAAACCTGACTTGCCGGAGTTCCCAGGTTGGTAAAAGTGGAACATGAATCGGCACATTTCTTGAGAAATTTCACTTTGGTGATTTTTCGCTTAAAATGTGGTAAATCAGGGACATTAATTTGTACTTGATTTTTTACATATGGTTTATGGTAAATCTGGAAATGATAAATCTTTCAAATGTTTGAAAAGAACAATGTGATGAAGTAACCCCGAACCTACAAATGTTTGGTAAACAAACTATTTTTTCCGGAAAAACCATTTTGATTAAAATAAACTTAAGTGTTTTGGGATCATAATGGGAAAATAGTTTGTTGAGAGGGGGAGTTCGGATTGTTTACGCCATGTGGATGGAGAATTGATGCGATTCTCATCATGTTGTCAAATTTGTAGAGTTTGTTTCAAATTTTCCCAGAAAATCAAAATTGAAACATATTTTTATTTTAGGGGGAGTAAAATTTTAAAAAAAATTAGAAAATTTGAAAATGTCAAAAACATCATCGAAAAATTAAAAATGAGTTTTGGAGCAAATAGGGGAAATGATAGTACATCAGCTAGACTGGCACAGTACGCTAAAGATTTGTAATGTATAAATGCAATTAAGCAGTCTCGCTAAAGATGTGTCGGTAGGTTTTCACAGAATTAGTAGATCAGTTTGGGATATAAACATAAATTTCACTTGCGTCTACGTGGGGAACACCTCCAGGATATATAGGTAACCCCTGAAATCTTGTTTGAAGGGTCCCGTATTCTGAGATACTAGGTCTTTATGCTCAGTGATATCTGGGGTATTATCCCGGGACTTCTGCTGTATGGAAGTACTGACCTAGTCCCCGGATAATACTTTCTGCAAAAAAGCTTTGAAATACAAGCTCGCCCTCAGCAATTTGATTAAACAATAAAATTGATAATCTTTGCTGTTGTAACAAAAGATCCTCTAAAGGGGACCCACCAAAAGTCGAAGCCGTCATCTCTCTGCGTATATGGAAGCATCGACCTGAGCTCTCACGGCCCTCGCACATAACCCCTTTACAGATATCAGCTGTGGTATACTCACCTGTAAGACTGAATACTGGGGTCTGGATACGGGAGTATATACTGAGGTGGGACACATGTAGATGTTTAAGTTCTAAAAACACTAAATCTGTATCCCGAACAGGTTGAACATTTTGTGAGAATTTAAGTGGATCAAAACATCGACAATCAACGCGAACTGTTTAAAAGCTTAAAATGAAATAACAGCATAACGGTGCTAGTGTCTTGTCAACAGCTGATATGATCCTCTTGCACGAACTCACAAAAATATATTTGTATATATTTCATTTCTGCATTTTAATTGTTGTTATTGCATTTGTGTTTCATATTTGAAAAATTCAAAAAGATTTTTGACAACTGATGTTGGAGAGCTGAAATTCAAAATCTCAAAGGCTAAACATGATGAATAAAGGTTTGGTTAAATTGATCTGAAATGGTTAATCAGATTTTGGAAAGTTGAATTGGTTTTAAATGAGAAAAATTCTTGAATATTCTCAAATGATTAGTTGATTCATTAAGTTGAATCAAAATTATGTTGGTTTGTGATAGAGTGTTTGAGTTGTACAGGTTTCTGATCCTATTGCTACAGAAAGCCAGGAGATACATCAGAACCTGAGAAGAAGTTTAAATTGATAAAGCCAGGAGTTGATTTCAATGGTGATAAAAAATTCCAGACAGCGATCCCAGCATGATGATAAGGGGAGTCTGATGAAAGTTAGAGCCAGAGAAAGATCCGGGTACATAATTCCAGGAAGAGTTCCTGAAGAAGACCGATTAAGAGTGAAGAGCTGTTAATGTTTGAAGACTCTCACTGAAGATTCCGTCAACATTCAAGGGGGATTCTGTTGGTGCAGTTGTCTGTCGACTACATCTTAGTTCGAGTCTTAGGTTAGGGCTAATTGTATAGTGAACGAAATCAAGAAACACATAAGTTAGATAGGTCCGCTTATGTGTCTAGATATTAGGTTCGCTTATGTGTCACTTGATAGGTTCGCTCATATGTCACTTGATAGGTCCGCTTTTATGGTCATGTCCATATAAGCGAACCCATCAGCCTATAAATAGGGGTCTGATGAGCGGATCTAGGAGAACAGATGTGTGTGTGTACGGCGAAGACCTGCCAATTTGTCTCCAGAGCTTGTAATTGTTAGCTGATCAATAAACGAGACGTTAAATAGTGAAATCAAGCTATACGAAGACCGAATCAATGAATTCCGCCTCTGATTCTGTCTAAGTACTCTTCTGATCGACTCGTCTGGTCGTATAACGATCCTGCATCTGAAAGCCGCCAGAGACAGGCAAAAGAGCTATGCTGTTAAGAGGCGCAAACCTCTAAAGTTCCCAGTAGGGGACAAAGTCTTACTGAAAGTATCACCCCGGAAGGGGGTAATGCGTTTTGGTAAGAAGGGCAAGCTAAGCCCAAGATATATTGGACCATTCGAGATTATCGAATGTGTCGGGTCTGTGGCATACAAGTTGAAAGTACCTGAGGAGCTCAGTGGAATTCACAATGTCTTTCACATCTGTAATTTAAAGAAATGTCTTGCCGATGAGTCGCTAGCAATGTCTCATAAAGGCTTACAGATAGATGAAAACATGCGGTTTGTTGAGAAACCGATATCAATCGAAGATCGGAAGGTTAAAAAGCTACGAAGGAAACATGTGCCGATTGTAAAGGTTAAATAGGATGCCCGAAGAGGCCCCAAATACACGTGGGAGGTCGAGTCCATTATGCGGCAGAAATACCCCCACTTGTTTCAATAAAATCTCGAGGTTGAGATTTCTTTTAAGGGGGGTGAGGATGTAACACCTTGTAAACTTGTGTCCAATGATGTGTTGACACGTGTCCTAAACCCTAATGATGTCAAAAGTTGACCGTGAAGGACTAAAGTTGCCAAACAGTAAAAATATGTATGTGGTAGGACTAAAAGTGTCAACATGCAAAACCTATGCCTTTGAGTGACCTTTTACGGTATTCGTATTTATTAATAAGCCACACGTTGGATGAACGAAACCGTTTGGGAAATAAATATAAAGTTTATGAAATAAAGGGTTAAAAGCGTCAACATGTTTAATTATACCTCCGAGTGACCTTTTAACGAACCTGTAGGTTAACGATGTTTGTTACACTTCCAAGAATACTTGAAACCTAACTTGAAGGGCCAAAAGTGCTAAAAATAAAAGTTATTTCGAATTGTAAAGTACAGGGACTGAAATTGCAAAACATTAAAAATGTTTGGCTGAGCTTGGTGCAGCTCGCGGGGCGCGACTCCCTTGACTACCTGGGTCGCGGGGCGCGAGGGAGGTATCAGCACAGATTGTAACTGGCAACTTCATGTTGCAGCCTTGTTCCCCACACAAAACACTCTTACACTCATGCAATCGAAACAATGGCCTCTTTGATGGTTTTTACAATCAGCTATGACACTAGGGATGATCTTAGCACCTCCCTAACACCTGGCTTCATCCTAGAATGTTATGAACAACTATAAATAGGAGCTCTTGGTAACCATTTTCCTTGCACCATTCAAAAATTCACTCTCTTCTCACTTGTTCTTGCTCCCTTGGAGATTCCTGGATTAAGGAGACTCCCTTTCATTTAAAGATTCGAGCTAGGAACCTTTGTAAGTGTCGTTAACCTTTGCATTTCGTCTTATAGGCTTTTAAAAGCCGATAGTCAAAGTTTTACGATAAAAGCTTTGATTTTCGGTTTAGACCATTATGGTCCAGCCATTGTTCGAGGCGAACATGGCTACGTGATCGTAATTAGGTAGGTGTTAATCCCTCAAATGGGAACCTTCTAATAATCACGTTTGCTTGGTCAATTGTCGGGTTAAAGTTATTAATTTAAAAAGTCAAACAGGTCAGTTTTTAAAATAATTCATAACTGATAATATAGGTGTTATAAAATGTGTTTAATCACTTTAATAACTTTGTAAATATTATTAGAACATGTGTAAGCATGTTCAACCCAACAATTCCAGGTTTAAGGTCGGTTCACAACCGAAAGTCACGAAGTTTTACTTATGCTTTGACTTTTAGTTCTGACCCGAATTAGCATAGTTTCATTATGTTTTAAGGTTCCTTTGTGACCATATTATATTATAGTATAACCCTTTGAGTTATTTTGCAATATTATGTTATTATGCTTAAATGTTGAATACTTTGCCCTTTTGTTCAAAAATAAGGTTTTTAATACAAATGAGCATGCAAATGAACTAGGTACTAATTAGTAAATATATTTAGCATATGTTAATGCTAACATTCTGGTCATAAATTGAATTTGTATAATTAATGGTACATCAGGCTTTTAAGAGGTCTAAAATTCCCTTTTACATGCAAATTGAGTTTTTAACATAATTTCTTGACAAAACTCATTACCTACTGATATAATATCATATTTAGGATTATTTAGGATGTCAAGTCTGTGACAACCCGAGATTTCAAGGTCTTTCCTTTACACATCACTGACTTCACAATCCGTTTTTACAATTTGGTTTACGTGGTGTCTGTACAGTTTATATGAATGATTAATGTTTTATGTGTAATGGTGATTGTTATATGTGTAGTGTTAAAAATTGTTTATTTAGGGTTTAATAATAATGTTCTTCGCCACTAATTCATCTCGAAGAAGAAGGGGATCCTTCGCCGACCCCATCTCGACGAAGAAGGGGATTCTTCGTTGAAGAAGGTTCTTCGCCGAAGATGGACTTCAGCCCAGAACAGTTCATGGCCCAACTATTGATGATTATGTGATTGTATAACCCTTATAACCGTCAGACGTAAACTAAAAACCCTAAAATCTCCCTTTTCCTTCCTGTTTGACGGCAAACTTGGTTCCCTTGAAGCTCTCAATCATTCGAGCACCTCTCCACTCCTCATGTCATTTTGTTTATCGGTTAGTGTCTAACGATATTATTGAATGAGTTTCTGCTGATTGTGATGTTATGTGAATTAGGGTTCCGTTAATAGGTTGATAGATCTAGAATGTTACATGATGCGGTGGTTTCGATGATTATATACATTTTCGTATTCCTATTGTGATTCCTTGATTTCGTGTAATAAGTTGATGACTTGATAGATTAACATTTAATGGTTCATGGTCTGTGAATGTTACGTGTCAATGCTTGATGAAACTGTTATATATGGAACAAATCTGAATGCTTGATGATTGCTTATAACTAGGATGTTTACCCGTGCAATGATCGATGTTGTTGAAACTGTTAATTTGTTACTATTGTTAGAGATCTAAGGGTTGAAACTGTTTCATCACCTGATGAGTGGCGACGAAGATGGGTTCTCGACGAAACATGGTGGTTCTTCGTCGGACCTTATCTCGACGAAACATGGTGGTTCTTCGTCACACCTCGCCCCGACGAAGGATGATCCTTCGTCGCAAGGGATATTTCGCCGTGAAAGTAGATAGGGGGAAACAGTAGATTGATATGATGCTTTTGTTGACGAATAATTGTGTTACAAGATGTTAATGTTGCATGATAATAATAACTAATGACGAGAATCCTGATTTAACTTGTGTAGTTAAAAACACCCATCTGTTGTAGGTTGTTATGTGATATTCACATGAGATGTGAACATGTAGAGAACTGGGTATTTGATATATGATATATGTTGACCTTGTGATAAATGCAAACTATGTACAAATACGTGACATACTGTGTACAAATATGTGACTTGTTTGGTTATGTAACTAATGTTTATTGGTAACCCTGGTAGGGTTTGGGTTGACCAACTTGGACGGGTAATTTAACATACCGAGCAAATCAAAGGTGAGTTCATTCCTCTTGAGCATGCGTCCCGGTGGTTGGGACAGTCATTGGGTATCCCTGAGAGGGATAGGTTTTGGGTAAATCAAATGGGTATTCCTCAGATGAATACATCTTGTGGGTAAAATATGGAATGTTGGATAATACGCTCATCCTATCACCATTAAGTCCCATCTTGTTTGTTACCTAAGAGGTAACGGAGTATTAGTTGGTAGCGCTATCTAGGTTTGGCACCCTCACCCCGTACCTGAGAGAACGGGTGTGAACTAATGACTCAGTCATGCCCAATGCTTTGATAGGAGCATTGGGGAAAGGGCAAAAATAAATCTGGAGCCGTCTTGTATTCGAGTTATAATCAACATTGAAATCAATGCACTGAACTAAACATTTGGTAACTAACGTTTTCATAAAACTATGAACTCACCAGCGTTGTCTGATACACTTGTTGCATGCTCGCATGTCGTTAGATGCTTTGGACGAGGAACTTGCTATCTGGATGGCTGGAGTGGTTATGGGTCGTAGTGCTTGGCTATGCGTGTCATGTTTACTGAATTCATATACATTGGGTTTTGAAACATTTAAACAATGAATTACTATTTGCTTCCGCTGACACTATTTAACTTGGATTATGTTTATTGAATGTTTTACTTAATGAATGGGAATTTTGTTAAACATCTTATGGTTAGTTCAATGTGATTGGTGGCTAGATCCTGGTACGTCACACGCCTAGCGGGGTCACCGCATGTGGTATGTTGGTGGTGTGACAGTTTGGTATCAGAGCCTCTGGTTATAATGAACTAGGTTTTAAAACGTTTTTATAAAACTAGACTATAACCGAACAGTTCAGAAAGCGACCATGACACTCAGCTCCAGATTGCAAGGTTCGTCCCCTGTTTACTTATTGCATCTCGTATTTAGTGAACACTTGTGAATGACGTTGCATGTGAATGCACATTTAACACTATAGTATGAGTCCTTGTGTTGATAAGCATGCGCCATGTGACTGATAGTGTGATATTCCTCTAAATCTTCATGATCTATGTTGTGGTGTTCTATCTTGTTACTCGAATTTGAGGAACCTTTTTAGCATGAGTTGGGACGAGCTGAGATAAACATGCAAATCGCATTACTATTAAGGGTGCACACATAATAATAATGAGGGGTGCAAGTGAGTCCCAGCAAGGCCTAACGAGTGTGAAAAGGGGTTCCGCTCTATTATTTGGTGTAAACTAGTAGTCTGTAGAAGTCATCGTGAGGTTTGACTCCTACTTTATCTCAACTTTTGACCTCTTTCTTTTTCCTATATAGAATCATGAGGGACGAGGTCACGGACGTGGTCACATTGCTATGACAAAGGCCGAGTTGACTGAGTTGATCAACACCCGTGTGGCTGAGGCTTTGGCAGCCTATCAAGCTGGTACGATATGTGCCAAATACACCTTATTCTTGTGTCGCATACACAACTCTTACCCGTGTGCTGTATTTTCTTTCGTCCTTAGGTCAGCAAGTGAATCAGAAGCTAAACAATCCAGCTGCCTGCACGTTCAAGACGTTCATGGATTGTAAGCCACAGACGTTCAGTGGGACTGAAGGGGCTGTGGGACTACTGCATTGGTTTGAGAAGGCCGAATCGGTGTTTGCAATATGTAACTGTCCTGCTGGGGACAGAGTGAAGTATGCTTCAGGCACACTCGAGGACGGTGCCTTGACATGGTGGAATGCCCAGGTCCAGATGTTGGGTATTGAAATGGCGAATGCGACTACTTGGGATGATTTTAAGGAATTGATGAGGGAGGAGTATTGTCCTCGCGATGAGGTGCAGAAATTGGAGAACGAGTATGAGTATTATGATCTAAAGATGGCGGGATCTGAGATCGAGGCATACACGAAACGGTCGCATGAATTAGCTAATATATGCCCGAATATATCACGACCTCCACACCGAAGAATCGAGCTGTACATCAAGGGATTAGCCCCGCAGGTTAAGGGCTTGGTTACTGCAGCAAACCTCAACAACTTAGCTCAGATCATCCACTTAGCTCACAAGATCACAGACCAGGAGGTGGAGCGTGGCTTGCTACCACCGCATGTTTCTACTACTGCCACTACTGCTACAGTTACTACACCTGCTACTGACAGCAAACGTAAGTGGAATGATGTGGACAAGGCGTCCAACTCGAATCGGTCACAGAAGAGGCCAGACAACAGTATCAACCGAAGTTTTAGCCAGTCATCTTCTATGAATCAGAATCAGAGCAACAACTCGAATCAAGGCTCATATGCAGGGAAGTAGCCTAAGTATAACAAGTGCAACTTTCATCATCGTGGGCCGTGCACCCGAGTCTGTCACAGGTGTAACAAGGTAGGCCATATGGCTAGAGACTGCAGGGTCTCACTTCCAAGGCAACATCAGCATCAACCCCTACAACAACAGCAGCCTCAGCAATAGGAGAGGCAACAACCTCAGCAGAATCAGGGAAATCGTAAGGGTTGTTTTCAGTGTGGTGACGAGGGTCATTTCAGACGTGATTGCCCTCAACTCAATCAGAATGCTGGTAACAACAACAACACTAGGAATAACAACAATGGGAACAATGGTGGGAACGGTGCGCGTGGGAGAGTGTTTACCATTGTCGCGGGGGAAGCTCGCAATGATGGGAACGTTGTGACCAGTACGTTTTCTGTGAATGATCTTTTTGCTTCTGTTTTATTTGACTCTGGTGCCGATTAGAGTTATGTATCTTTGGGATTCAGTCGTCAGTTAGGGTTGACTCCTACACCTCTTGTAAATAAGCACATAGTAGAATTAGCTGATGGTAAATCGATTGAAGCGTCACATGTTCTTTTTGGCTGAAAACTTGATCTTATGAGCCAAGTGTTCGACATTGACCTACTCCGCGTTACTCTGGGAAGCTTTGATGTGGCCGTTGGCATGGATTGGTTGTCTAAGCACCAAGCGGAAATTCTCTTTAAAGAGAAAATCGTGCGTATCCCTCTCCCAAGTGGAGAATCTTTGTCGGTTCAAGGTCATCGTAGTGGTGCAATGGTTGGCATCCTCAGCTATGAAAGCCCAGAAGTGTTACGAAAGGGCTACCCTGCTATTCTAGCTCTTGTTGCTAATACTCAACCTGAAGAGAGGAAGATCGAAGACCTGCCTATTGTTTGTGAATTTTCTGATGTGCTTCCTGAAGAGCTTCCTGGTTTACCTCCATACCGTCAGGTGGAATTTCAGATCGACCTCACACCAGGAGCAGCCCCAATCGCCCGTGCTCCTTATCGTCTTGCACCAGGAGAGTTGCAAGAGCTGTCAAATCAACTCCGAGAACTGTTGGATAGAGGTTTTATCTGACCTAGCTCTTCGCCTTGGGGAGCCCCAGTTTTTTTGTGAAGAAGAAAGACGTGTCCTTTCGTATGTTTATAGATTATCGAGAACTCAACAAGGTGACTGTCAAGAACCGCTATCCGTTACCGCGTATCGATGACCTGTTTGACCAGTTGCAGGGGTCAAGGTTCTACTCGAAGATCGATTTAAGATCGGGCTATCATCAGATGAGAGTCCGAGAGGAAGATGTTCCAAAAACGGCTTTTCGAACGCGGTATGGCCATTATGAGTTTCTGGTTATGTCATTTGGGTTGACAAACGCACCAGCGGTCTTCATGGACCTCATGAATCATGTGTGCCAATTGTATCTCGACGATTTCATCATCGTGTTTATCGATGAAATCTTGATCTACTTTAAGCGCAAGGAGGACCACGAGTGACACTTGCGTCTTATCTTGGAGCTCCGAATGTTTCAGACCAGAACATCAGTTTATTGCAAAACCTCTTTTATAAATCTTAAAATGACCAAAATGCCCTTACGGGACTTAATTTGGTTTTAAAATCTTTTTGGGCATATTTGCTGATATCCTACTGATATCATAACATATTTTAAGCATAATAACTTACGGAACTTGTATATGACTCATCCGGTTACCCGTTTATGCTTATACGCGTACGGTGCGATTTATGTGACTAGTTTACATAAATTAGCCGAAACGGGTCAAATCTTATCATTTAAACTTCAAATTCCAGAATGTAATTAGTTTACCCATATAATATAAGTCTCCATACTTGTCAGGTCTAAATTACATTCCAATCCGGTCATCGCTTAATCTAGCGTTTCGTACCGTAAACCTTTATTTAAACTAACCGGTCTAAGTTTACAACTTAAATATGACCCGTTAGTAAACTAATAGGTTAATAAAAACCTTCATTCCAGATTAGGAGCCCCGGTAAAAGCTACTTGCACTAGTTTGAGTAAATTATACGGCTGAGTAATCAAAGCTCGCATTTTAAGCTCAGGTAAATACTTTTAACTTATTTTCCCTTATACGGGCTTGGGATATGGTAAATTGTTACCGCTTGGTCGGGTATGGAATCTTTAATCGATTAGTGGTTAATTTATTGACATAACCCGTTTTAATTTGTTTTGTTTGATATATAAACTTTTGGGAGTTAATATGACCGTGTCCTAGATATCCTCGACTCATTTCATTTGAAAATGGCCACGACTTAAGCACGGGGTGTAGGCATACACCTAACAGTTGCGTATGTATAAAGATATAACCACACGTGAGGATAACTCCTTGTGGGACTATATTGGTGGTGTGTCTATTAATCATGTCTCGGCTTCTATCCCTGGCCCTGAACGTACAACAAACATATAAATCTGTATACAAGATTATTCTATGTAATTATCCCAAATTATAAAAGAATATTTGTGCCTTGTGCATTTAAATCAACTTTCATAAATGTTTTTAAAAGAGTCGGTTAATTGTATTTACCAGTGTAAACTGACATATTTTTCAAAAGGCTAAGTGACAGGTACTACTCGTAGTTGGTTGGGAGCTTCTGGGCGTAGATAGTGAATCTTGCATGTTCATTTGCCTTAAGTCTATTGAACAATGTTTTTGTATTATCTTTTAGATCCGCCTGTGGATCCTATCTTACAACCGTCTTTATATTATTTTATTCGTACTTTACATTTCGGTTTGTAATAGTAATTTCTACCAAGACTTCCGCTGTGCTATAAACTGTGTTTATATGACTGTGATGATATCAACTACGTCATGATACTCCCCGCCGGGCCCACCGGTAATATGTGGAAATGTCGGGGTGCACACGATACTCCCCGCCGGGCCCACTTGTAAAGTCGGACAAATTTAAGAACTCGGAATCCTTGTATTCATTTAACAAACTCCGTAACTTAAATTCATTTAACAAACTCGGAAGTCTATAAGTAGTTCGGACTGCCCTTTGAACCTTATAACCTTGGAAACATGTAACAAACTCGGATCCTCCCTTTTGTTTCCTCTTGATCGGTACATTTTAGGTACACTATGTTCTGTCTTTAATGCGGTTTAATATTACATGGTTTGAGGTGAAATTGAGTTAAAATAATAATATTAAACCAAACATGAAACTAAATAATATGTTGGCTATTAAAGATGATCAACGTTATTAAAGATGAAATTAGTTTCATAAATATTATAATGTAATATTATATTAAATCACAAGAAATAAAGAAAAGCTCAAAAATGATTGTTTTGACATTCTGCATATATATTGAAAATCATTATTTAATGGACATCACAAATTTTTGGGCTTGGAATAAGATGGGTTGGATTTAATTTATTAGAAAAGGATGTGTTGGCTCTTGGCAGTATTGGACAATGAGAAAGAAAGCATGTGACAATTTTATTAAGAAATGGACGGAACTTGCAAGCACGGACGGAACTTGCAAGCACAAGAGATTGGACTCAAACTAATTTTAGTGGGTTGTGACATGTTTTTATGTTGGGCCAAAAAAAGTAGAAGCGAGAGGTTAACAGGAGGAATTAAAAAGTAACGCAACAAGGAAAGAGAGGGGGGATAGTTGGAAGCAAAAAGAGGATGAACGAAACGTGAGGAAGGCAGCCTCTTGGTTGTCTTGTTCTTGTCTAGTGGCACACAAATCAAGAAAAAATAGTATTTTGTGTTGATGACTTTGAACGTGATGCGTGGCTAATCTTCTCCTCGGTTTCACCCCGATGTAGATTTTTGTAAGAATTCTAGGGTTTATGCATTTGTATTTTGATTTGATTTGATTTTATGACAAGTTGTTTAGTATTTGAACCCTTTGATAATTGTCGTGCATTTGAATTGAATTTGTGATTGTCGAATGATTATAAAATTTGACTTTGCGAAATGAATTTGTGCACTTATGCCTTATATTAGGTTAGAATTTACATTTCCGAGGTAATGAAGTGCATTACGGTCCGTTGTCTATGACGTTGATAGCAATTGGCACCTAAGCTTCGTGATAGAAATCCGTTAATCACTATATGCAATTGAATCATGTTAAAACATATAGGAACCCTAGGTCTTACAATTATCGAACCGGGTGTGATTCGTTTCCCCAATTCTCATTTTCAATTAAGTAATTTAGCATTGCAATCTTAGTTAATAAGTAGTTGTTTTGAATTTTATATCAATTTGTCGGTTCACTTCGAGTCCTTTTCAAAAATCAAACAAAAAACTAAAAATTAGCAAGCTTCATAATCACTTTCTAGATTTTTGTAAATAGTCTAACTAATCGAACAGGTCGTGCGATACTGAGCACATGCTCTTCGTGGATACGCTACCCGACTTACCCTAGCTACCTAGGTTTAATTGGGTTTTTGACAGCGTTAAAATGGCGCCGCTGCCGGGGAGCTAGTGCGCTTAGTATTTCATTGCTTGTTCGATTTTAGTTTTGTTTTCTTTATTGTATTTTTGTGATTTTACTTTGGCTGGTCGAGCTTGTTTGTGCAGGTACATGTTTTGCAGGTACTATCTTTCAATATGAATTGGGTAGATGATGATCCGTGTGAGTGTTGTGGAAGCGGAGAGCATTATTTAGAGGATTGCTCTGTTTTCTACGAAAAAGTTCAAGCCTACAAGGATCGAGAAGACTACCTCAGCGGATTGTGTGAATATAGGAGGGCGAATTATGAAAATTTCAATTGTCCATCCTAATATTATCCATACGTTAACCCACCACCACCACATTGTCAAGAATATTACTATGAATCCGAATTGCCACATTTCTCAAGTTACCGGGAGGAGTATGATGTTATTATAATGAATACCCTCAACCAGCATAAGAGGAACCTCATGATTCAATAATTTCAAAGCTTGATGCAATCCTGAATGTAATAAAAGATTCAATGCAAGAAATTAAGATGGAATTGATGAAGGAACTTGAGGTGAGAGATAAAGCTCACGAGGCATTGGCAAAGCAAGTGGGTCGACTCACCGAAGAACTTGCTCAACTTAGACGGGACCAAGAGGTGTTGGCTAATGGTACCATGGTTGATGGTGATGTGGTGGAAGAGGTTATAGATCTTCCTGAGCAAGAAGATGAATGTTTGAACCGAGCGGAAGACATAACACCGAGAGATGAATCGGATCTGAAAGAAGCCCACGTTCATATCCATCCTTCTCCCATACTTATCACTCCAACCAACAAAGTTGGGGATGCGGGTTCGGGCATAAGGATTCAAAGGGTGGCATTGCAAGACATTGTACAATTCGTTAAGAAACGACACCAAAGTTGTTTAATACGCATGTCGCGTAAAAGAAAAAGAGAGTGGATTCGGCATGCCAAATACCGAGCATATGTTGGAAACTCGGCAGGCAAATGCTTACTTCGACCACCATGAGAGACAAATCAGGTATGATTGTTGTAGAGTTTGTATTATTATTCGTTTTTTTTTATTTTTCTAATTAAATGAACATTGTGGGTGTGTTTCCTATATAACCCTCACGAGACCTACTCGTCATCCCGAGCTATTGGGAGGTTTAAAAGAGCTTGTTGCATACGCTAAATACAACGGTGATTCCTACGAAAGTGAGTTAGGTTTATTTTTATTGTACATTATTTTTCCACATAAATCAAAGTAAATTAACGTATGGTTTGGTAATATTTTCATAAAAGTGGTAGAACTAGGTAACTAACAAATTTTAATGGTTGTGAGAAGCATGTTTCTACACAAGGGTTAAGATTTGTAGGTACATTATGTTCGTGAGACGACCACTTTGTTGAAAAGATGAAGGGCACACCAGGAACTAGCGAAAAACCAGGTGCATATGTTTCTTTTTATCTTTGATTTTTTAGTTAGCAAATAAGTGGAATGTAATTTGTATTTTATTTCCGGAGTGAAATTTTGGGGAAATTAGCCGTGTCACATCCCTTGTGCGTTTTAAAAACTCTACTTCTTACACATTAAGGACAATGTTTACCTCAAGTGTGGGGATGGGGGAGTAGAAGTTTTTCGATTTTTGACTCGTTCATTCAAACACTACACATTGAGGACAATGTTTACCTCAAGTGTGGGGATGGGGGAAAAATTTCCAAAATTTTCAAAACTGTCTTTGTTTGAAGCGATCTAAAAAGCACAAGTAACTAAGTTAACGAGGGATGACACAACCCATTTGGTCTTTTGTCATGGTCAAGTTCAAGTTAATAGTATGACGTGTATTTAGCGGGTGGTTATTTGGGAATAATTCGCCTAAGAAACTCTCACATCATGCATGTCACATACCATACCCTTTATATATGTGAGGTTTTGAGCCACATTTACATCATAGAATTACATATTTATGTTTCTTTGTTTTAGTGGGCCATTAGTCATGTATTGTAGAACTTGCATCTTTTGGTATGCTTGAGACCATAGACCGAACACAAGCACGAGAATGATTAAGGCATTAGGTGAACCTTTTCCTTTAAAACCATTTACCCATCCTTACCCAAATAAATCCCCTAGTCTCCCACTTTGAGCTTAAGCCTTTCGTTTGACCAACCCGTTTCGCCCACATCTGTTAAACCTTTAATTTTTAAACCCGTGTGATGAAAATTCGATTATAGGTCTATTTGATTGTATAGTTGTGTTTGCAAAAAAAAAAAATAAAATAAAAAAAAACAACAACAAAAATTCAGAAAATGTTGTGAAAAAGAACAGAAATTATTTAGAAAATTACCAAAATACGAGTTATTAGTTTGTTGAATAAAAGGCGAAAACCGTTGCTTCGTAGTTGATGTTATAGTTAGTTTTGTTTAGCATAGTCGTTTGTAATAAAAATCGAATTTCTCATCACCTTCGCCACTTTAAAAACATCCTATTACATACCCTTAATCTAGCCCCATTACAACCCTGTAAAGACCTTTTGACTGTGCTTAGTATTCGTGTTCGGTGGTGGAGAATGATTGAGTTGCAAGCCTATGCGGGTACGTGTTCTAATCGGTTTGAGTGATTATTTTAAAAGCGCTAATGCATCAACTATTAGCTAATTTTAAACCGAGTGGAGAGAACATTGTGAGGGATGTGCATGATTTATTGGTTTCAAGGGCCGGTTAATCTTGGATAACAAATTTAAATGTGATTATTCACTTTACCATTAGATATTTTGTAAATTGTAAAAAGTTTGAACCGGGTATGACTTTAGACCTTAACGTTAGTCTCGGGAATGGGACGTGTGTTTCTCGTTCGACCCACATGAAAGTGAAAAATAGATTTGCTTGAGAGCAAGCAAACGACAAGTGTGGGGATGTGATCGGTACATTTTAGGTACACTCTGTTCTGTCTTTAATGTAGTTTAATATTACATGGTTTGAGGTGAAATTGAGTTAAAATAATAATATTAAACCAAAGATGAAACTAAATATATGTTAGCTATTAAAGATGATCAACGTTATTTAAGATGAAATTAGTTTCATAAATATTATAATGTAATATTATATTAAATCACAAGAAATAAAGAAAAGCTCAAAAATGATTATTTTGACATTCTGCATATATATTGAAAATCATTATTTAATGGACATCACAAATTTTTGGGCTTGGAATAAGATGGGTTGGATTTAATTTATTAGAAAAGGATGTGGTGGCTCTTGGCAGTATTGGACAACAAGAAAGAAAGCATGTGACAATTTTATTAAGAATTGGATGGAACTTGCAAGCACGGACGGAACTTGCAAGCACAAGAGATTGGACTCAAACTAATTTTAGTGGGTTGTGACATGTTTTTATGTTGGGCCAAAAAAAAATTAGAAGCGAGAGGTTACCAGGCGGAATTTAACGCAACAAGGAAAGAGAGGGGGGATAGTTGGACGCAAAAAGAGGACGAACGACACGAGAGGAAGGCAGCCTCTTGGCTGTGGGGTTCTTTTCTAGTGGCACACAAATCAAGAAAAAATAGTATTTTGTGTTGATGACTTTGAACACGATGCGTGGCTAATCATCTCCTCGGTTTCACCCGGTGTAGATTTTTGTAAAAATTCTGGGGTTTATGCATTTGTATTTTGATTTGATTTTGTGACAAGTTGTTTAGTATTTGAACCCTTTGATAATTGTCGTGCATTTGAATTGAATTTGTGAATTGTCGAATGATTATAAAATTTGACTTTGCGAAATGAATTTGTGCACGTATGCCTTATCTTAGGTTAGGATTTACATGTCCGAGGTAATGAAGTGCATTACGGCCCGTTATCTATGAAGTTGATAGCAATTGGCACCTAGGCTTCCTGATAGAAATCCGTTAATCACTACTATATGCAATTGAATCAATTTAAAACATGTAGGAACCCTAGGTCTTACAATTATCGAACCGGGTGTGATTCGTTTCCCTAATTCTCATTTTCAATTAAGTAATTTAGCGTTGCAATTTTAGTTAGTAAGTAGTTGTTTTAGATAATATCAACTTGTCGGTTCACTCCGAGTCCTTTCCAAAAATCAAACAAACAACTAAAAATTAGCAAGCTTCATAATCACTTTGTAGATTTTTGTAAATAGTCTAACTAATCGAACAGGTCGTGCGATACTGACCACATGCTCTTCGTGGATACGAAACCCGACTTACCCTAGCTACCTAGGTTTAGTTGGGTTTTTTACTGATCGGGACGACACAGTCACGTCACCTCTTAAACTCGGATCCGATCACATATACATATATAAAGCCGGAACTTTATAATAAAAACTCGGATCCCTTGTTTCATTTGTATTAAATCCGGACAATTTTAAAAACACACATAAATTCGAAAGCTTTTTAAATAAACCCAGACCATTCGTTAATTTTTAAACAATTTTGGAATATATGTATAAATTCGGAACAATCTTGTAAGCACAGAATAATTATATAAATCCGGAATTTATACATACAAAGTCGTACAAGTGGAAAACTCGGATTCATTATAAAACTATTAAGAAACTCGTACATGTTAATTTCGGACTTTGTGACTTCACAAAGTCTGACAATTATCTCTGGACTAACCATCGCATACTATCACGAAATAAGCAGGTATCAATGTAACAGTTGCAGTTTGCAGTTCTACGATCAAAACCCTAATCAACAATGTTACGGATCAAAACAACAGTTTAGCAATTCTAACATGACAATAGCATCCTAACATCTGGCAAACAATTACACATTCATTCATAAACCATTGCACGTTCAATCAGATGTGATCAACTAAACACAGAGCAATTATTTGGATGTCTAGGGTTTGCATGAAATCAAGTGAGCAGAGATATCAATGTATAACATAAAACATTGCCGTAGATTTGATCTAGAGTTTGTTCTTGATGAATTGATGGATTGAAAGATCAGAATTGCAAATGAATGTGTGTGAGATTGGTGTAGCTAGAAATGATTAGAGAGAAATTGTGGTACAATGATTATGGGGAATGTTTAGGGTTGCAGTGGTTTTACTAGAGTTTCAATACTAACCCTAAACACCCTTAACTGTGGTTAGGTTAAAGTATTAACCTGGAATTGCGGGTTGTCACAGTGTTCCCTAGTTCCCCACTTTTTTAGTGTTCCCCAATGAACCCTCCTGCATATATATATATATATATATATATATATATATATATATATATATATATATATATATATATATATATATATATATATATATATATATATATATATATATATATATATATATATATATATATATATATATATATATATATATATATATATATATAGGGATGGGTTAAAATGAGAACCACTACGAGTTGTGAGAACCGTGAGAACTTTTTGATCCCACGCGAGTTGGGCCAATTTTTTTCACAAACGTAGATGGAAACATTATAAACACATCTGTAAAAAAATGTTTAGGCGTTAGTTTTGGTTTTGACTGATGCAAGTTTTTTTAAGCCCTAATAAAAAAAATAGTTATCTGCAATTAAATTTTACGCCAGCGCGTAAAAAAAACTTGCATTAGTCAAAACTAACGCCTCGGAATTTTTTTTACTTTTTTTACGGATGTGTTTATGATGTGTTCATCTACGTTTGTGCAAAAAAATTTGGCCCAACTCGCGCAAGATCAAAAAAGTTCTCACGGTTCTCACAACTCGTGGTGGTTTTCATTTGTGAAAAACTCCTTTGATACTGAATTATATATGTATATATATATATATATATATATATATAGTGTTAGGTTCATTTATGAAAAACTCCCTTGATAGTGAACTGTGTGAACTAATCGTAGCCCTTGATTATCAATACACAAGTGTAAATCAATGGCCATGATTTTATCAGGATTTGATGATGAAAATACACTAGGGTATTTTACGATTTGATGATGTAATTCAATAGCCAGGATTTGTTCACTTAGTTCACAAATATACTAGTATTCACTTTAGAACCCGACCCTATATATATACATGGCAATTATAGGAAGAAATCTCTTATTAGTAAGAAAACTAACAAACCTAAAAGAAAGGTTCTCCTTTTGCCACGTGTTCACCTTTTTGTAAACGTTTTACCTGTAACAACTAGAGGCTGTCACGTGTTACATAACAGATCTTACTTTTTCAGAAAAAAGAAAAAAAGCTGAAAGTATGCAAAAGTTGTTACACGTAACATGTGGTAGTCTCTTGTTGTTACACGTAACACAGTCTACAAAAAAGTGTAACATGTGACAAAAGGAGGTCCATTCATTTGAGTTTCTTGGTTTTCTTAACAAATATGGGTTTTTCTTTCTATCCCTCCCCTATATATACACACTCAAATCTTTACAAGTGTAGGTTAATTAGGAGGCTGAGGTGTGTGTAAAAAATAGTTGTTAAAAATAAGAATCAACAAGATTTTTAATAAATGACATACGATGGATGTTGGTGCATGCATCTGTCGACTTCGTCTTGTATCGAGTCTTACATTGAAATGTACAGATTAGGGCACGATTTACGAGAAAACTAGAGAATGTATGTAATTAGATAGAGGTGTCGCTTATATGGACATAGGGGTTTCGCTTATGTGGACTTTGATGATTTCGCTCATATGGACGTGGTCCTTGGAGCGAAACCTCAAGCACTATATATATGTGCACATAAGCGAAATCATTAGAATAGTTGCGTGATTCCATACCGAGGTGCTGCCGGTGTGAGATTTGGATGTAATCTGTCAGATATCAATACAGAAAGGTGTTAAAAGTGATTTGCTAGTTGTTTCTAAGTCAGATACTTGTTTTCCGCACCTGTATCTGATCAAAACTCCTCTGAACGACTCGTTCGGGTCGAAACACGATCCTACAAGTGGTATCAGAGCTTCAGGAGGAGGAGTTCTGCAGAGATTTGCTGGATTTCATCATAATTTCTTACTTCTACACCTTCTTTCTTCAGTTCAGAAAGTTTTACCAGTCAAAATTGGCTCAAAATTTCATAGACTATGTGTTATTGGACATAGACAAATCCCTGAGAGTTTGGCATTGAAATACGGACTAAAAATGGACCAAATCACCTTCAGACTTGATTTTGCTCTTACGAACATTATGTGATTTCGCTTATCAGTACACTTTGATTTCGCTCATAAGTGCAACAAAACCCTGATTTCGCACTTGTGTCACAAAAATTGAGGGATTTCGCTCATGGAGACCATCAGATTTCGCTCATAAGTGCAAATACTAATTTCGCTTTTGTGAACATATTGTTTTCGCTTTTAGGATCTCTGGGATTTCACTTTTAAGGTCATCCAACAACCAGATTTCGCTTTTGTGAACACATAAATCCCTGATTTCGCTTTTAAGGACAGTTGTGAAATTTGTTAAAAATCTGAAAAATGGACGAGGAATTTTACAATGCATTCGCTACTCCAGTTACCCCGATCACTATTGCACAGAACACAATGCTCGAAAACGAAACAGGAACAATGCAAAAACCACCTAAACTCATGAACATAGAAGAATATAAAGGTTGGGAAAGCCGTTTCGAGAACTGGGTGCAAGCAAATTATGTAGATGCTTGGGAATGTGTGGAAACTAAGTATGTGAGACCGACAAATGATGTGGAGGAGATTATTCCTCTTTAAGATCTGAGTGCGGAACATAGAAAGAAATATAAAGATGAGAAGATGATGCTGAATCTGCTATAACAAGCGGTAAAGGAATACATTATGGTCTTGTTGCAACACAATGGGAGTTCTTATTCAATCTGGAAAGCGTTGCGATCAAAGTTTGTTGGTAGTCAGGAGATGGTCAAGAACAAGAAGTCACTTCTAAAAAAAGAGTTTGATTTGTTTAGAGGGTTAAAAAATGAAAGCACAAAGCAAATTATAGAAAGATATTGCAATCTGTTAGCTAACATGAGAAGGTTAAGCATCGAAAAAGATAATGTAGAATTGATTGAAAAACTTGCAGATACGTTACCACACGAGACTTGGGGTCAGAAACAAGAAAGGATTCAACACACTCACATTGAGTAAATTCATTGAGAAGCTGGAAGCTCAAGAAATGGAGCAACGAAAGATAATTCGGATGAAAGATTTCGATGGTGAACAAGATATTGGGTTGTACCACAAAGCAGGGGTGAATGAGAAGTCTACAAATCTATCTCCAAAAATAGAAACTGCTTACAACGCCAAAAATTCTTCTGGAAGTTCATCATCAGGATCAAACAACAAAACAAGTTTCACATCATTTCCATCTTTTGATCCGAACATTTCAGCAACAAAAAATGGGAGAAAACTCCAGTGCAATATTGTTTTAAATCTTGAAAATGATCAAGATTATTCTGACGAAGTTGCTAAAAACCACATGTCTTTATTGGGAATGGTTTTAGAATCTTATAGTTGTTTTGTTGCAGGTCGTATCGGGAATCCAATGCTAACAAAGGAAGATTACGACCAGATAGATGCTGAAGAGATGGAACTGATGGACATAAAATGGTGTTTGGCAAGCGTGTTAAGGAGAGCTGAGAAATTCAAGCAGATCACGGGGAGAGAGGATCTCCGTGAGGCGAATGTTTCTACTTTAGGTTTTGACAAATCTAAAGTCACTTGTTTTCGTTGTAGGGAGAAAGGTCACTTCAAGAGGGAGTGCACCAACCGCGAAGCAAGTGGAACTCAGAATCCTTTCAACAACAATGATTACTATCGAAAAGCCATCTACCATCAAGTTGCTCAACAACCGTCTCAACAGCATCAACGTCAAGCACAAACTGCACATGGAAGACCCATAATTGAAGATTCTAGAAAGAGAGCTTGTGTGGTTAATCAAGATTGTTTGAAGAGAAATGATGGTAGTGCCTTGGTAATTGATCAAGATGATGAGAAATTACCTGAAGGTTTTAGCTGGGAGAATTTCTCTTGGGATAATTACATTCTTGATCAAGCTACAGCTTCCACAGCTTTTGTTGCCAGAATTGAAGAAGATAGTGATGATGATGGAACTAAGTATTATGCACGAAGAATGGCAGAACATCTGAAGATGATGGCAGAAAGTGACAGTGAAGATGAGAAGGCAAAGAAGAAAAAGAAAAAGGTAAATACACCAGTGAGCATTGAGGATGAAGCTCTGGTGGTTCGACAAAAAGTGAGAGAAGTTCCAAAGTTCAAGATCAATGAAGAGGTTATTGCAAAAGAGATTCCTGTGAACTCTGAAACTTGTGAGATCATGAAAAAGAAAAACAGTGAATTGATCAACAACATGAACAGGTTGAAGGAATCTTATGATGTGCTCAACAAAGCAATGAACATGTACAATGATACTAGTGAAGAGCAAGCAATTGCAATGAAGACGCTTCAAGGAGCATTCATGACTAAGCAAAAAGTTGTGAATAACTATATAGAGAAGTGTGCTGCTCTTGAACAGAAACTAGAGCTTCAAAGAATCGAAACTGAAAGAGTTAATCGTTTATTGAAAAGTTATTCATGTACTTCTTATGTCATTGACAGGATATATCCTACCGTTGAAGGAATGAAGGCATGGGAAGAAGATGAAGTAACTGAAGAAAAATATGCTGGAAAAATTGCTGATGAAAAGAATCCTGAAACGAAGATTGAAAAAAGGAGTGACACAAAGAAAAAGACTGACAAGAAGAATTCTGGTAAGAAACAAGGTGTCAGTTACAACAAGTGTCCACCCCCGCTGGAAGATGGATATTTGCCCAGAAATCCAAATGATGAAAGAGTCAAAAAGGCTATAAATTTACAGTGGGAATCGGAGTCGTCAGTCAATTTGCCAAAATACATTGATGTCGTTTATACATTGTCTGACACTGATCAACAGTCTCAATTGATGAAGAAAGTCGTGGATCATGTGTTAGATAACGATGAGATAGAGGAGTCAAAGTTGGAGTCTAGTTCAGAGTCAAAGTCTGAGTCAAGCACTCCGGGTCAAACAGAAAAACAGGGCAAAATAGTTTATGACAAAGAATTTCTGTTATCAAAATCTAATTTGGATGATGAACCGTTTAAAGTTGCTTACACTTTGAATGATTCTGACAAATTATATTCTGATGAGGAATTTCCAATAAGAGGTGTTAAAACTGAACTGATAAACAAGGTTTTCAAATTCACAGAAATTAATATTTCTTAAATAAAAGACTTATGTCTTAATGAAAAACCTAAAAAATACACCTCAAGAGTACAACAAATATTAAACAAGAAAAAAGGTTACAGTTCTGGTTCGGGTTTTCAAAAGAAATCTAACCATAACGGTAATTTCAAAAAGAAAGGTCTTGGTTTTATTCCAACAGAAAAACAGAAAAATGAAAAATATGTTCGTAATATTAAATCCAAAATGACATTTGTTTCAGGAATGTCAGCTGAAGAAGAAGAAAAGAAAGATTTCTGGAGGCAGTCAAACAATGAATTCCTTGCAAAGAAGCAAGATGAATTGAAGAAGATGGCTGAGCAGAAGAAAGAAGATACGAGAACCTGTTTGGAATGCAACACTGTTGGACATATTGCTAGAGATTGTTCTAAGGCAATACAATCAAAACAGGGAGTATCTCGTAAACTCAAAGAGAAAGTGGTTGAGTTTGAATCACCAATTGATAGAACCAAATTGTTTAAAAATTCTACATTTGAAATTGGTGAATGTTCAAACAAGTTTTACAAGAAGAGAGCTAAATCTGACAACCAGAAATGGGTTGTTAAGAAAACTGCCGAAAGCTCTAGCGATGATTCTGATAGGTCAAAATCAGAGGAGCTATCTTTTGGCAATGAATCTGACTCCACAAAGTCAGATGAGCCCCAAGTTGTTTCAAAATGTGAAGTTATTTTTAAAAGATGAAAAATCAGTTCCGACTGTGAATGATGTGGATTTTCCATCACTTCGGGCTGAAAATTATAAGAAGAAAATTGGTAAAGTTGAAATTTCTAACCAATTTTATAATGACAAACAGGATTTTGATGCTGAGAAGGTCTTTAACCCCAAGGTAAAATCTATATCTTTGGAAAGATGATTGACCGAAAAGTCAAAGGGGTTAAAGAATTTTATGAGAAGAAGAGGAAAGGTAAAAAACCGAGTGATGGTGACTCCGTGACACCCAAGGCTGGTCAGGCTTGGGTGGATATTTTCTTCGACTAAAAACCTGACTTGCCGGAGCTCCCAGGTTGGTAAGCGTGGAGCATGAATCGGCATCTTTCTTGAGGATTTATTCGGTAATATCATTATACGAACGGTAAAAAGGTTTGTTTGTGTTTGTTTACAAGTGGTTAGAAGATTTGATTGTGCATATGGTAAATCAAGGACATTAATTTGTACTTGCATTTTCCTACAAGTGATTGAAAGACAAGATGATGAACCACATCCCCGAAACTTATTATTGATAAACCTACAAGTGGTAAGATCAATCAAACTTATTTTCCGGAAAAACCATTTTGATTAAAACAAACTTAAGTGATTTGAAATCTAAATGGGAAAATAGTTTGTTGATAGGGGGAGTTCTGATTGTTTATGCCAAGTGGATGGCGATTTGATGCGATTTGATATCGGTTGTCATGTTTCTGTACAGTTTGTTTTACATTTTGTGTTTCAAGTAGGTCAAGAGTCTAGTTGTTTTCAATTTTCGTTAATGTGTTTGCATTTTAGGGGGAGTAGAAAATTTCAGAAAATCCAAAAACATTAGAAAATTTGAAAAAGCCAAAAACATGATAAAATCAAAAATGAGTTTTGTTGTGAAAAGAGGAAATGATAGTACATCAGTGGGCGGTCACAACACGCTAAAGAAATGTAAAAATAAAATGTGATAAACAATCTTACTACGGATGTGTCGGTAGGTTTTTACACATTTAGTAGATTGTGACGAGATATAAACATAAAATCAAACTTGCTTATTCTGTGGGTTAACAAAACTGCTTGGATATATAGGTAACCCCTGAAATCTTGTTTGAAAGGTTCCTTATTCTGAGATACTAGGTCTTTATGCTCAGTGATATCTGGGGTATTATCCGGGGACTTCTGCTGTATGGAAGTACTGACCTAGTCCCCGGATAATGCTTTCTACAAAAGCTTTGAAATATAAGCTCGCCCTCAGCAAGCTGATGAAACAATAAAATTGATAGTTGCTGCTGTTGTAATTAAAAGATCCTCTAAAGGGGACACACCGAAAGTCGAAGCCGTCCTCTCTCTGCGTATACGGAAGTATCGACCTGAGCTCTCACGGCCCTCGCACATAACCCCTTTACAGATATCATCTGTGGTATACTCACCTGTAAGACTGAATATTGGGATCTGGATACGGGAGTATATTCAAGTTGTGGGACACACGGATAAGTTTAAGTTCTTAAGACATTAAATATCGTATCTTAGATCAATTGAACTTTGTGTAAAAATTTAAGTGGACAAATATACTGACAATCTAGGTGAATTGTCTAGAACTTAAAATGTAATCAGCTTAACGGTGTTGGTGACATGTCTCATAAACTGATAACCTGATATGATCCTCTTACACGAACTCACAAAAACATTGTTTGTAAATATTTCATTTCTGCATTTTCTTGATCATACAAGTAATGTGAGTTATTTTTCTTTCAGAAAATCCAAAAAGATTTTCAGTGTGTTTTAGCATAAATTTTGAAAAATTCAAAAAGATTTTTGACGACTGATATTAAAAAGCTGATTTTCAAAATTCCAAGTGCTAAACATGATGAACAGATGGTTTGGGAGAGTGTGTTGTTTTGATAAGAAAAACGATATAGTTCCAAGTGGTTCATCAGAAATGAATTGATATATTTGTTTGTTTGAGATAGTTTCAAATGGTGTCTATATGCTTAAATGTTTATCATAAACTTATGTTTGTGGTAGAGTTGTATCCAGGAAAAGTCAACATTTGAGGGGGAGTGCATGTTGATGATGATGAATTTAAAGATGTCAACATCTAAGAGAAGAAGTTTGTTGGTGATAAAAGAGAAAGAGATGAAGATAGAGAAAGAGAAGCCCAGAGACTGATCAAGAATGAAGAAGTGAAGACACAACATTGTCATGACTCGATAGTCGACTCGTCAACATCTGAGGGGGAGTCTGTTGGTGCATGCATCTGTCGACTTCGTCTTGTATCGAGTCTTACATTGAAATGTATAGATTAGGGCACGATTTACGAGAAAACTGGAGAATGTATGTAATTAGATAGAGGTTTCGCTTATATGGACATAGGGGTTTCGCTTATGTGGACTTTGATGATTTGGCTCATATGGACGTGGTCCTTGGAGCGAAACCTCATGCACTATATATATGTGCACATAAGCGAAATCATTAGAATAGTTGTGTGATTCCATACGGAGGTGCTGCCGGTGTGAGATTTGGATGTAATCTGTCGGATATCAATATAGAAAGGTGTTAAAAGTGATTTGCTAGTTGTTTCTAAGTCAGATACTTGTTTTCCGCACCTGTATCTGATCAAAACTCCTCTGAACAACTCGTTCGGGTCGAAACACGATCCTACAATGGACATATAAATCTAAAGAATATTAATTTAATTATAACAAAGAATATTAAAGATAAAACTAGATTTTTCATTTAGGCACGTTTAAGTATATGTAAGTATGTAAAATGATTAAATAGCATAAGTAGATGTATGTAAAATGATATAAAGACGGGAATCTAAATATAAAGTAACCTAATTTAATTATAACAAAGAATATTAAAGATGAATCCCGTATATTTGTTTTAACACCTCTTAAGCAAAACCACCTTAAAGGTGTGTAGTAACTTATAAGGAAGAATATCAAAGATGAAACCCGTATATTTGTTTTCACACCATTAACCAAAACCACCTTAAAGGCGTAAACTATTGTAATGGTATTTTAATAATATGATACACATTACCAATATACGATATGTCTATCACATTATTATGATTAGACAACCTTTTACTCTCACAGCCTGTCACTAGCACTAGCTGTAGCATCTCTCCTCCCTCCCTCACCTACCAACCCTGCTCCTTCTAAATACAAGCTTAGGGTCTTCCTCCTTTTTTAGGTTTATCCAAGTGATCCTTCTACTGTGTGCAAGAATAGAGTGGTCCATACACTTGCTTTATCAGCCATTGCACATAGAAAAGCCTTTCTATTACTAAACAAGGTGCATGAGTGTTTATATAAGTCCATATATGTTTATGTATAGTTTCTTAAGTTGTTTAGAATAGTCTTTTGGTTACTTATTACCGATGAAAAATTTGCTACTTTAAAATTTTGATGTGTTTCTGGATATGATTGTTTAGCAAAATTGTCCTCACTCTAGTGTGTTTGTGTTTGATTCATTCTTTTTAACACCAAAGTGAATTGATAAGTAAGGACATAACGGTTGTTTGATTACATAGAAAGTTGCTCTTGATGCTATTTTATGTTTTCCAGAATACTTTATTTGATTTGGGGAAGAAGTAAGCACACGCCATTGTTACTGTGGAATTCCATGGATGTATCATTTATTAGGTTATAGGTACTTGTTCAATTTCATCATAGTGTTATCTTTAGTATAATTATTTGATAAATATATATACACGCGCAAACATTTTGTTACTCAAATTAATTGAAAAATATGTGGGGGTTGCATTTCTTAGCATTCACATTTTGATGAATTTGGATATGTAAAATTGTGAATAAAATAAGAACTTTCAGTTGGTATCATGGTCGATGTCGGATCTAGTACACCTAAGCAGTTTATTAGATCACCAAGCTCCTGGATTTTGGCTAAACTTGAAGGTTTTTGTTGAAACTATGGGTTTTAATGTCACAAACTACGTTTGAATCAAAATTCAAATCTAAAGTTGTTTTAGTATCAAAATTGATGAGCTAGGGTTGTTATTCATGTGAATCCGAGTCTTTTGATCCACTATGTGTCGAATTTGGATGAAGTTTAAGTGATTTCGTGTTTCCGATGAGTGATACGTCTAGTGTTCATCGCCAGAACAGTAGCAAGGTGATTAGCGTATTCATTTAGGTTCAAATCATTTAAACATGTTAGCGATTGAAGCTTAATCCCTAATTACACTACAAGAAAAAACTCTTATAAGGACAACACCTTTAGAGAGGACATAAATCGTCTCTATAGACGACATGTTATTCCTAGAGGGGTTTCGTGATTTTTGAGTTAGGTTACCCTATAGGGACGACATGTCCTCTCTATAGGGTGAAAATATATTTTTTTTGTATTTTTTAAATTCTCTAGTTTAATGAATTAGAAACCCTAAAAAACGTTACAACTTATAGAGACGACATGCCGTCCCTATAATTTTATTTTTTTATTATCTTTTGTTAATGATCAATAAATATTGAAAATTAAAAAAGAGTTTAATTTATAGACACACATGTCGTCTCTAAAAAGTTTGACCGGTCAAATTAACTATGTTTTATTTTACTCATGTTTTTTAGCAAAAAAAAAAATAATAGTTCAAGAAGTCATCGCAGAATGAACGGAGTTCAAGAAGATAACAACAGTCGTCCCAAGTTAGCTGATGAATTCTACCAAGTTGAAGCTGAAGCGATCAGAAAAAGAAAAGATGTTACAAGGTCTATTATTGTTTCTTCTTCAATTCGTGTGTTTGCTAATTATTATTCATTTTAATCACCAGTTAGTTTAAATCTCTTGATCTTACTTGGTTATTTTTGTGTATCTGACGACCTTTGGTTGTGGAAAAAAAGGGAAAAGTGCAGTACTTGGTGAAATGGTAAGTGCCTTAATTCAATTCTTTAGGGTTTTGATTTATAAACAATTAATTGGTAATTATAACTAGCTAAATTAATTGTGTCATGTTTCTGGATCATTGTAATCGGAGAACTAGTTCAAGTAGCAATTGATTGATCTTATCAACATGAAATAATTGATCTAAGATGTTTAGATTTGAGAAGTGAAGATTGGGATTGTCTACTGAATCAACTCTAGTTAATGTGATATATTGAGGGTTTTTGATTCCGAATTCATGACTCGATTGCTATGTTAATTTGAAATCCTTTCATGGTAATGATGTATTTATAACGAATTGGGATATTTGACTTGTTAGTAATTGGATCTTATATGCTTTTATGTAGGTTTGGATGGCCTGAGAAAATCAACACTTGGGAACCGGTGGAGAATCTCTTAAGTTCACATCTCATTGACAAATTCGAAGAAAGGTTTTTATTTTCTTTCTTATATTTTATGTTTATTTTTTCTTCTTTCGAGTCAAGGCTGGTTAATTTTAGGCATCACTCAAGTTAACACATGTTATGATCTAAGCATACAATTCGTAATGATGAAATTATAGGAAATTTCTAATTATTTCACCCTCCACCATGTTTCAAAAGGTCTTATAATGGTCACATATGTATGGCCGTTAACATCCAAAAGCTCGAAAGTTTGAGAGCAAATTGTCTCTCCTAGTGATGTACTCGAAAAGACACCGATTGAAACCCTAGAGTTCAATATAATCAGTTCCGGTCTAAAATTGAACAACGCTTGGAATATTTTATCCATATAAATATTTCATTATAGGTTCAGCATGGGTTGCAAGTTGATTTGAAGGCGATCATCGACACACTTTATGTTTATTCGTATATGTTATGTCTAAATTTTTAAGCCCCCCGACCGCATTGCGGCGGGGAATTCCATATAGTTAAAGTATATTAACGACTATTTTGTACTCATGGTAGGCGAATGTAGAAAAGCAAATGAAGATGGCTGGCGTTGTTCGAACCGATGGGAAGGTTAGTGTTAGAAGGTTAATTTTGTGTATATATTTCTTCTCCTGAAATTATGTAAGCATCAAATATTTGTTTTGTTGGTTTTCACTCTGCAGAATGGGTGAAACTATGTAGCAAAGGAAAGGAAAATAATTAAATGAAAACAGAGAAACGACAAAGCATTATAAGGTTAACACTGCACCTTTTTTTCATAGTATTTGACTACTAGCAAAAGGGTGTTGGTTGTTATTTTATTTTATTATATTCTCATTATCTTATAGCAAATGAGTTGTCCCTTAGTAATTCGACTATGCTAATATTGGAATATGTAAATGCACCTCAGGATGATAAGTTTGGGAAGCGGCTTCTCGAGGACTCGATGAAGATTAGCAGATCCCGCATATATCAAGGGGGAGTTTGTAAGTGCACCAAAGTTTGATAAATGTGGGATACTGTTGAAGTTTCAACATTGAAGGACTGATCTTGTATTTATGTGAAAGTGTCACAAGTTTGGACAAGGGTTCTTATACATATGAGAACTTGTGGGTTTAGAATGTCAGTACTTGTAATCTTTTATATGGTGAGTACTTGTGGTTCTCTAAATGGTGCGAAGTTGTATTGTCTAGTTAGTGGTGAGTACTTGTGGTTCTCTTAAATGGTGCGAACTTGTATTGTCTAGTTAGTGGTGAGTACTTATTTGTTAAGTACTGAGGTTTCGTTGTAAGGTCTATGATGTCCGAACATATGATTGTATATAAGCTTTGTGATGTATGCAATCATTAGACATTCAATGGAACAGTGAAATTTTGGAGAAAACTTCTTCTGCAAACAAACCGTAGCTTTGTGTTCTTTATTCAATCTGTGTGATTGTTGATTGTGAATACTCTGTGTATTCACGATTCTCTCATCTTCTACACCTTCTGTACAAGCTCTACGTTGCGGTACGAGGCACGCAGTGGTTTCCGCACATCGCGTGTGTGTTCCATCGGTCCGGTTCATGTGTTTGTTGAAGGAAGACGACCTTACATGTGGTATCAGAGCAGACTCTATATACAGAGTGCTCTTATTGTCACACCCTCAAAAATCCACATGCGGAGTATTACCGCGAGGCGTGTGGCTGAGCAGGATCATGCCACCAATCATATTGAACAATAAGTAAAGGTAAATAAAGTCCATCGCAATCAATACGATTAGTGTTTACAAAAACAAATGTCCAAAACCAAATTTTTAAGTGTCAGCGGAAGCATAATGTTTAGAAACGAAATCATAAGTTTAAAAGTTCATAAGGTTTCATAAGGACCCAATAATGGTTCTTTTCCCACAACGACCAGTCGTTCGTGCAAGCTCTGGTAAGTAGCTAACGACCTGCTAAGCATGTAGTAACGCATCAACAAAAATGTTGGCGAGTTCACAGTTGTTTAGTGTTGTTCCAAAAACGTAGTCTTTGTTAAATCACTCTGTTCTTCAGAAAACATGTCATGAGGAGCTACCCCATTGTTTTAAACTACTAGACCCGTACCATACTGACTACTGACTGTAGTTATGTTTAGTGCCCCGAGTCAATGTCTATCGTCATTGACTAAGTGCCCAAATATATTAGTGCATGCCCGTCCTCTGCGGCATGGTGTGAGGCTTGTCAAACAAAATAGCGCCATTTAACTAATAACCCATTCGCCATTGGCCCAGCGATTAATCGGTATAAAATGTGTAGGGACTTTCAGATAGAGTTTCCGTCTAGTCCGTTTAAGACATGTTAAATAAATAGTAAATTAACGGTTTCCGTCCCTCACAAAGGGATGAGGTTGCCCGTATTCTACCCAAGGAGAATACGTAGGTTACATCCCACCTAAGGGTGATGGTTGTTGTTTGCTCCATTCCAAAACCACCCACCGGGAATTACATGCTTTTTAGAAAAGTGTGAACTCACCTTAGATTAGCTCGGCCAACAGATTAGATTAAGTGTATGTAATCTAGAGCGACCGACCACGCCCTATAATATTTACCATGGTATATTAGACTTTATTTAGACATTACACGAAAGTCCTACACATGTCTAGCAACTAGCACACAAACAAGCAATCACATAGCACGTCTATCATATGGTTCCCTAACCATGTTCACAACCTTTCTACGGTATTAAATATGATGTCTATACAATTATCAAACAAGCATGGATACTAAAAGTAGCAAGTTTGGTCGTTATGCATTTATGCTTTACTGCATAGAAAATCACTGAAAATAGGCTGTTTTGGGTGACCCTTTTAACCTGTTTACAAGTCTTCAAAAATTATGATTTTTTATGTGACGTACCTCTCGGAGGGGTAGGCCTTGTGTTAAAATTTTAAGGTCTAACTCTTCACGAATAATTCACAAAAAATCATTTACTAAGCTGCAATCAGATTCGTCACTTCTAACTGCAGCTTACGGAAAAATTCATTTAAAATACCTCGTTTATCCGATTGAAGAAGTTCCAGTTAGAAATTTTTCGAATCACCTGGAAGTACTTACAGTAAAAATTTCAGATCATAACTCAATTCCTACATTGAGTTATGACATTTATAATAGGCTACAATTTCTGAGGAAAAACACAGCCTGAACCTTCAAGACGGAAAAATTGATAAAACATTCAATTTTTGTCGAAAAATGCAATTCTAGTGGGGTTTGAAAGATATTTCCTGGAGCACATCATAGGTTTAGAAATTGCACGTTTTTGTTTAGTTTGGACCCTATTACAGCTGATATAATTCGGCTGTAAATTCTGATCAAATTCTGTTTGAATTTAGCTTTCAATTAAAATATGTTTATGACACTATAAACCCTATTTTCAGCAATCAAAACCCCAACAACATCCAGCATCAAGTTTCATTATCAAGATCATACATAATCAAAACCCTAGCATGCATACATGATCATAGAGTTACTAACTAACAAGTATCATCATCTACACATTAAAATACATAATCCTAGCAAACCCTAACACATAAAATCCATGTTATCATGCATCAAGAATCCAAGAAATCAACAAAACACAGCTGTTATGGGTAAAATTCTGAGCCCATATCCTGGGAAATATCTTGATTTATATCTTGATTATATGATATCTGCTCGTATCCGGGATGCTCATTTAGGATATTGGTAACATCCTGAATGGTATCCTCAGGATTACTAACGGGTTATGTGCAGGAGTACGCGTCTAGTTTCCCAACGTTCATGAAGACCTTTTCTACGGGAGACTCGGTCCAAGTCGTTCACATGAAGCCGTTGAAGCCACATTACTCGGTCTACAACGTTCATAATGGAATATTCGGAGCATTCCATGTTTATAGGAATTCTAGTTTCTATTTCGTTACTATAAATAGATGGGTATACCAGATCGAATAGGACATCACAGCTACACTCACTACACTTACACACTTGTTCTCTCGCAACTTGCACTCTTACACAAATCGTTGTAACACTTAGCGATCTGGCCAATATCCTGCACTGTATCCTGAAGTTTGAAGCAATAAGAAGAACTAGGCAGCTGCGATTGTCAGCTCCCGAGGTTTTATGCCGGCGATCTAGATTGATCAAGGGCTTTCCTCGTACATCTCGTGTCAACCCCCTTTACTTTTTGCTCATTGTTTGATCATAGATACAGCTCAATATCCTGAGCCGTATCCTGAACACTGTTTTTCCAAACAACATAACTAGCATATTTTCAACACACTTTTTAGCACACTACCTCACTTAACTAATTTGATCACTTACTTGCTTCGGTAATTTTTGACCAAAACAATTTGGCGCCCACCGTGGGGCAAGTGGTGCTATCTTTACTAAAAATCTTTGTGAAATCATTAATCGGTTTTCTGTTTTCAAAACTTTTTGCCACATTATCTTCAATGGCCTCAAGATCAAGCATGAGCTCTTCTACTGTGTCTGCTATGACTTCTGCTACTACTGGTCCGGTGCTTCCACCACCTCCTCCAAGGATGCAAACTTCTTCACAACCTCAGGATATTATCCCTACTCGGAATGTTCAGGGATCTGCTCCGATTTTGGCTTCTAATGATGAAATTCTAACCTTATTTGGAAGTGTGCAGGAACAAATGAGGCAGCAACAGGAAACAAACCAGATGCTGTTGAGGGAAATACAACTCCTGAAGTCCGGCTCGAGCAGATCTGCCGAGGATATCGTCACTCCACTACAGCCCAGAACTTTGAACTTTAGTTCAGCTGTGTATACTGAGGATAATAGGGGGAATATTGTGCCCAGCTTTCCTCAGAATCATACTCCTGAAATACCCTCCTCAGTTAGAATGTCAACCGTGAGGAGCTCAGGATATGCTCCAGGATATGGGCAGAATCCTCCGACTGGTAACGTGTCTAATAATAATAATACTATTGCCACTAACAGTGTTGGATCTTTGCACGATACAGCCATAACGTTAGCATTACCCAGGGAGCTTCAGAAGCTAAAGGATATGATATCCAGTGTACCTGGGGTGGTTCAGCCAATTCCTTAAGTATCCTAGGATAGCCACAAGATATCTCGGTTCGTACGTCCTATTTGTGATGCTGAAATCCCAAAAAGATTCCAGACTCCAAACATGAAGCTTTAGGATGGAACCACGGATCCTGAAGAGCATATTGCCCAGTATAGGGAGAGGATGGAGATCAACCCTATCCCTCCGGAGCTCAAGGAAGTTTGCCTATGCAAGGGTTTCGGTTCTACTCTGACAGGATCAGCCTTAAAATGGCTGTTAAATGTTCCTCCGCATTCGATTACATCATTTGCTCACTTAGTGAATTTATTTAACAGTCAATTTTCTTGCAGTCGGAGTTTTGAGAAACTAACCAGTGATCTTTACAGGATAACTCAAGGGCCTAAGGAATCCTTGAGGGATTACGTGAACAAATTCAGTCGAGAATCCTTGGATATCCCACATCTTGATGTTGCAACAGCCGTGCAAGCTTTTAAGATGGGGTTGCAAAAGGATTCTCAGTTTTATCAGGATCTTGTAATGAATCCCTGCAGGAATCTTGACGAGGCTCGTAACAGGGCTCTAAGATATATTCGATTGGAGGATGACAAGAAAATGCAAGAAAGGATGAATGCATCCTCAACATACGAATCGACTAACAGGAAGTCGGAATCCTCGTACAAACCATACCGCTCCAAGCCATATGGCAGAAATGATAACAAGAGAGTGAATGCTGTCGAAGACTAGGATCCTGAAGAATATCCTGAATTATCCGAATATTGTTTTTCTGTTAATATACCTGAACTAATGTATGCTATGCAGGGTTTGGGAGATAAAGCCAGGTGGCCTCGGAAGAATCAACAAAAAGCTGATTGGAAGGATAAATCCAAATGGTGTGCCTTCCATGAGGATTTCAGACATGTTACGGAGGATTGCATTACCTTGAGGAAGGAAATAAGCTATCTTCTGAGTAAGGGATATTTAAAAGATCTCTTGGGAAGGAAGAAGAATAAAGGTCAGGATACTGAGAAGGATCCTGAACGAGCAGCCTCACCTCCCGCGGATGCCAAGATAATCAACTTCATTTCGGGAGGATCCGACATTTGTGGGACTTCGCATTCGGCGGCGAAGAGACATGCAAAAGAAGCTAAGGCTGAGAGGGGAGACAAACCTGTCAGGATGACTACCATCACAACTGACAAAATGATCACGTTTGATGCTGATGACAGGGATACTGTCCAGGATCCTCATCATGATGCTCTGGTAATAACGTTATATGTGGCTAACCATTTTGTACGCAGGATATTGGTTGATAATGGCAGCTCCGTCAATATAATCCAACTACAGACTCTGAAGAGAATGAATGTGTCTCCGATGGATATCCCTTCAAAGTCCACCGTGCTTGTTGGGTTTAGTGGAGAGGCTAGGAACACAGTGGGAGAGATAAAGTTACCAGTATATGTTGAAGGAGTCAACTCGATACAACGTTTCTGTGTGATGGATTCTCTATCCTGCTATAACATCATACTGGGAAGACCATGGATCCATGATATGAAGGCTGTGCCATCAACATATCATCAATGCATCAAGATCCCTACCCCTTGGGGAGTTGTCAAAGTCGATAGTGATCAGCAGGAGGCGAAAGAATGTTACTCACCCTTCATGAAATCTTCGACCAAACCAAGTGCAGCATAGAAATTAAAGATGCGGGCCCAGGATATCGTGGAGAATTCGGAGCAGGATGTGAAGAAAGTTATCCTGGATCAGGATAATCCTGATATCTCGGTGCTCGTAGGAACCAATATCCCTCAGGATATTGAAGATCAATTAACTAACTATTTGAAATGCAGGATGTCAACATTCGCATGGAGGCATGAGGATATGACAGGTATATCCAAAGACATTATTACTCACAAGCTTGGAATTGACAGATCATTCAAGCCTATACAACAAAAGAGAAGGAAGTTCGCCCCTGAACGAAATGCAATTATCCAAGAGGAAGTTGAAAGATTATTGAAGTCCAAGATGATCAGAGAAGTCAAATTCCCTAGATGGCTAGCAAACGTGGTAGTGGTTCAAAAGAAGAATGGGAATTGGAGAGTTTGTGTAGACTACACAGACCTGAACAAAGCTTGTCCAAAAGACCCGTTTCCTCTTCCACATATCGACTCAATGGTGGATGCTACTGCAGGGCATGAAATGTTGACTTTCATGGATGCATCCTCAGGATTTCAGCAGATTCAAATGGAACCTTCTGACCAGGAGGATACTACCTTTATGACACCAACAGGTATTTATTGTTATACTGCTATGCCTTTCGGTTTAAAAAATGCAGGTGCAATGTCACACCCCAACCGATGGCGGAAACATCGGGATGAGACAAAGTGTGTATAGATTGCAAGAGACGTCATAACACTATGTGACAATATTTAATTAAATTCAAATTTCATTGCAATACTAAATGTCATACAAGATTCAAAAAGAAATAACAACATTGTTTCATAACATAACATAATAATAAAAGATAAATTAATCTAGGTGTGTATCAAGTCCACCCTAAATCTTGTTTCGTCTTGAATATCATCTCAATAATTAACCTGCAACATGTATTAAAATAGAGTTCAATGCAAAAGCAAAGGCGAGTATACAAGTTTGACTACATAGCATAATAGAATAAAAACTCATATCCAACATGTTACATAGTGAATAAACTTACTAGCAATGCAATTTTGGCGTACTATATGATCAAACCCCAAGAATACAACGCATAAAAAGCCTAATCCCAATAGTTTAGCGGGGTGGTGATGTTTAACTTAACAATACCCAATAGAATAGCGGGCGGGGCGTTAATCCTATAGCGCTATAATTGTTAAGGTGGGCTAGCAAAGTTAAAGAGCATATAACGTTCCAAATCGTTCATAGAGCATACAAGCATAGCAAATATTCACAATAGTTTCATGTCTCGTTCATAGATAGAGTATGTTTTGTTTAAGCATCAAAAGTTGTTTTGAATAGGCATACATGTTGCATCCCAAAGTGTAAAAGGGAAAAAGGGATCGAGTATACTCACGGTTTTGCAAGTCTTCCGATTATCCAGTGCTGACGAGCGTAAGAGATTAGGAGGATGGAACACCAAGGTCACCCTATATGGACAGACGATAGTGCATGAGTAAATTCCCCCAAAAGAACGAACGAGGGTGATTAACCTAAGTATGATTTACGTGAACGCCTTAGTTATTTTTAAGTTAAAATAAATAAATTATTTAGGTATCATGCTTTACGTTTATTATTAAACTCTTACTTTGTACTAATTCAAAATATATATTAATTATTTGTTAAATTTACGATGCATATGTGATTTAGTCATTTCATACAAAGATTTATAGTTCTATATTTGGTGTGATTTATATTGTACAATAATTTGATATTACATAATTAATTTTGTTTATAGGGAATTATAAACAGATAAATAATACAAAAATCAACTGATATATATGCTAGCATATATATATTATAATAATTTATTTCTAGTAATAAATTAATAAAGGATTAATTTATATAAACTACTATATTCTATTGTTTTGGATTTGTAGTTGGAATATAATACAATAATTTATAAAATATTATATTGCATTATTAACATACAACAATACAATATATGATGTGTTTCCTAATTCTCTACGTGAATTTGTTAATTATTTGCTTAATTTATTATTATTGTATAGTACATATTTTAGGATTGTGAATTTCATTTCATTTAAACATCAAGTTACTGTTTCACCGTCTTCTTTATATACAAAAACGACCGAGCCAGTTTTTGATTCAGTTTGTATTAAATCATTAGTTACCTTCCTCCCAATATAGAACCCAAAGAGTTTACCAGTTCAAGTGTGTGTATATATATATGAAACATATATGAAACGAGTTGAAGGAAACGTATACCGAAATGAAATGAATCGAAATTGGACCGGCTAAAATGCGAGTGAACCGGCTGACCCGACAGAAACCCAAACTGCGGCTGACCCGAATCTGAACGTAAACCGACCACCCAACCATCTAAGTTTGTTCCGCGGTGAACCAAACCCGAACCCTAACATGACCCGAGTTACGACTGAACCGAACTCGAATCTGGAACTGAACCGAGTAGAAATATATCTCGAGCCAAACGACTGAACTGAGTACAATCTGGGCCTAAACTGACCTGAGAAGAAGAAACCACTTTTACCGTCGCTGTTGCCGACGCGGTTGTCGTTGCCGGTGACCGGTACGGTTGCCGCCGCCGCCAATTCTCTCTCCCATCTCGCTTTCTCTCTCTTCGATTCCGTTGTCGTGCATCGCCTTCATAAAGGTGGTTGGCCGTTCATTTAGAGAAGGGAAAAAGGTGAGTGTGGGTGTGTGGATAATCGTGCTTGCCGAAAACCGATCGGAGACGTTGAGGGTGTGGGCGGGTGTCCTGTCGGAGAAGAAAGGGGGTACCGGAGCCGTCGCTGGCATTCACTCCGACTGCCGGAGTTGAGGAAGGGAGACAGGGGTGCTTGCCTAGGGTTGTGGGTGCGGCTGTGGATGTGAACGAGGGAAAGGGAGAGATGTCGGCTGCATTCTTTTATTGTAGGGTTTCCATAAGGCACAAAATGAGAAAAGATTAGATATATAACTTAGTTAACTTGTATACTTAACAACTAACTAGGTTATGATTATTATTTTTATTATTATTATATATATATATATATATATATATTTTAAACAAACAAGTCTTTTATTATTAATTAATTTAATTAATTAAACAAATAAAATAAGTAACCATTTCTATAACGAATTAAATTAAAGATAAGAGATTAAATTAAAGATAAGAGATTTTTCGACGTTACAACGGATTAAAATTTTGAAAGAGGCAAGCTTGTAAAAATATTTTTTTTTACTTAATTTCTAAATCAGGAAGGTTATGAAAACGCGGAGCGTTACATGCAACATACCAGAGATTGGTAAATAGGATGTTTAAAGACAAGCTGGGGGACACCATGGAGGTATACATTGATGATATGGTGGTAAAATCAAAGAGAGCCCAGGATCACCTCCAGGATATTAAGGGAGCATTTGATATCTTGGACCAGTATAATATGAAGCTAAATCCTGCTAAGTGCCATTTCGGAGTAGGGGCAGGAAAATTCCTAGGATATATGATGACCAAAAGAGGAATAGAGGCGAGCCCGGAGCAGATTAAAGCCATCTTGGATATTAAATCACCTTCAAATATGAAAGACGTTCAGCGGTTAACAGGAAGAGTGGCAGCACTAAACCGATTTATTTCAAGATCCTCAGAAAAATGCAAAGAGTTCTATGATATCCTGAAAAAGAATAAGAAATTTGAATGGGGTGAGAAGCATGAAGCAGCCCTACAGGATTTGAAGCAGTATCATTCAACCGCACCTCTATTGATGAAGCCTGAGGATGGTGAACCATTATCCCTATATCTTGCAGTATCAAGGAATGCAGTAAGTCCAGTTCTCGTAAAGGATCACGAAGGTCAGCAGTATCCTGTTTATTATGTTAGCAAAAGTTTATTAAATGCTGAAAATAGATATTCTCACCTAGAAAAGTTAATATTGGCTCTAGTTATGGCATCAATAAAGCTTAGACATTACTTTGAGACACATAGGATTCATGTCAAAACTAATTATCCTATCAAAAATGTGCTTAGGAAACCATAAATGTCCGGTAGGATGGCTAAGTGGTCGGTAAAATTGAGTGCTTATGATCTAATATATGAACCTAGAAATGCCATAAAGTCTCAGGCTTTAGCTGACTTTGTGGCTGATTTCAGTAGTGACATTCAGGATGAGGTAGACCTAGAAGTCCAGCAATTAGGAGAATCCTCAGGATCCTGGATATTGTATACTGATGGTGCATCTAATGTAAGAGGAGTAGGTTTGGGAATACTACTAAAATCGCCACAGGGGGGACATATTACCCCAGGCTATTAGGTGTGAATTCCCTGCTACCAATAACGAAGCAGAATATGAGGCTTTGATTGCAGGATTAGAATTGGCTAAGAAGATAAGTATTAAGAATTTGCAAGTATATGTTGATTCCTTGTTAATTACTAATCATTTCAACGGATCCTATGTAGTCAAGGGTGAGAAGTTAATCGAATACCTCGGTATTCTCAAAAAATTAGTAGGATATTTCGATGTTTTTACACTTGAACAGGTACCAAGGGAGGATAATGCTGAAGCAGATGCCTTGGCAAACCTGGGATCATCAATCAGGATACTGGATGGGACCCAAATACCAATATTACATATCTTGTATCCTGCGACGAATCCTCAGGATAAAGAAGTAGCAGGTATTCAGGATCCCGGAGTGGAGTATCCTGAGAAGAATCCTACATCCTGGATGACTCCAATCATGAGATATCTCAAAGAAGGGCATATTCCCGGAGATGAAAATCCTAAGGCATTTAGGATGAAGGTATCACGATTCACTATTATAAATAATGTTTTGTACAAGAAATCTCTTGCAGGACCGTATTTGAGGTGCTTGGAGGATCCTGAAGCCAAAGAAGTACTTCAGGATATACATGAAGGGGATTGTGGTAACCATACTGGGGGCAGGTCATTGTTCTCCAAAGTATTAAGGATAGGATATTATTGGCCAACGATGAGGAGAGATGCTGCAGAGTATGCTCGAAGATGTGATGCATGTCAAAGGCATAGTAACATACTACATGAACCTGCTGAACCACTATATCCTATAGCATCCCCTTGGCCGTTCATGAAATGGGGGATGGATATAGTAGGGAAGTTACCGAGAGCTCCCGTAGGAAAAGTCTTTATGCTAGCAATGACGGATTATTTCTCTAAGTGGGTTGAAGCTGAAGCATTTGTCCAAGTTAGAGACCAAGAAGTAGTATCCTTCATAAAGAGGAATATCCTGACCAGGTTTGGGGTACCAGCTGAAATCATCTGTGATAATGGGTCCCAGTTTATAAGCAAAAGGACAACTGACTTTTGCAAGAGTTGGGGAATCAAAATGATAACATCTACTCCAGTACATCCTCAAGAGAATGGACAGGCAGAATCCTCAAACAAGATAATTGTCAATAACTTAAAGAAGAGACTTGGAGCCAAAAAAGGAAAATGGGCAGAAGAATTACCATTTGTTTTGTGGGCTGATAGAACGACGATAAAGAATGTGACAGGCCAGACCCCATTTTCCTTGGTGTTTGGAGCAGAAGCAATGATTCCAACGGAAATGACGATACCTACTACAAGATCTACCCTACAGGATCCTGAACGGAATCCTGAGGATTTATGTCAAGATTTGGATACCATAGATGAAAAAAGGGATTGCAGCAAGGTTAAGGATGGCAGCATATCAACAAAGAATATCCAGGGCATATAACAAGAACATAAGGACTAGGAGATTTCGAGTTGGTGATTGGGTGCTAAGAAAGGCTTTTCAAAATACCACTAATCCTGCCGATGGCAAGCTAGCTCCAAAATGGGAAGGACCGTATGAAGTTGAATCAGAAGCAGGGAAAGGAGCATATAACTCAAGAATCTGGAAGGAGATATGCTACCAAGATCCTGGAATGCAATACACTTAAAGCTCTATTTCAAGTAAGAGTAGAATTTAATTTCTATCCTAATGGTATGTACTCTATCTCTTTTAAAAATATTTATGTATTATCTTGAACTCAATACTGACTTAAGCATCGGAGGGGTGTTAGCCAGGCTAACACCCACCTTAGTTTATTGTTGTTTTGCAGCATATGCTCCAGCATATAGCTCCAGGATTTTCATTCGGGACAAAGCGGAAGACTAGAGGATTGGCCCCCTCTCTCACGTTTAAGGGATCTCAAACCCTTCAAAGGTTTAAAGGTATTCACCTTTCTTTCGAATTGGGTTTAAACACCTCGCCTGGAGCGCAAGTTATCTAGGTATAGTTCAAGGTAGCGGGACCAGTTCATGTAAAAGTGGCTGACAATTTCGTTACTGTTGGCTATATCCTGGATCCTGAAGGTATATGAGGATTGATCACCCTCTCTCACGAAAGGGTATTTTCATACTCTCTAAGGTTTAAAGGTTTTCACCTTTCTAAGACTTGGAGTTTATACACTCTCGCCTGTAGCGCATGAAACTCAGGGTTTATCCCCAGGATATCAGGGTTTATTCCCAGGATATTAAGGTTTACCCCCAGTATGTTGAGGATTCATTTCAGGATAACAAGGTTTTTGCCTCGAGGTGTTTGGAATTTATTCAAGCCAAAGTATGAATACACTTTCATTTTTGTGTCATACACAGGGGACATTATCCAAGTTTATAAGTGAGAACTGGGGGACATTCCTATGGTGAAAAATTGGAATTGACTCTTTGGGAATCTCTGGTATGATCTTTCCTTTTTATTTAGATAACTTACAGATTGTGTGTCAGTATCCTGATCAGGATATCTTTCAGGATACATTTACAATGTGTTCCCAAGAATGTTCAAATGAAATTATTTTTACAAGTAAAATTCATGTAGTGAAAATAAAGCAACGAAAGGAAGTTATATTATTAACATACCAAAAGATGTGCTCTTAGTTTCACCTTAAAACAAGGCCCATCCACTAAGAGCACTAATAGTTACTTACCGTATTTACTTAACAGTTGAAGGCTTTGTCTCAAACCGAGACCCATCCACCTCCAACTGTTATATTGTTCACAAGAAAAACATACTAACGGTGATGACCAAGGGCTTCGTCCTGAAACTCAGGATCCCTCCACCTTTGGCCATCATATTGTCTAAGTGCAGGAAAAGTAAATTGTTTAGGGGATTACAGACCAACATCAAATCTAAAAAAGTGGGCTACGGCCTAAGCATCAACATCCATCATCGCCCACTCAGATGCCCTCACACAGCGGCATCCTCTCCAACCTTCTCCGGCTTATCAGCACCAGCATCCTGCCCAGCATCCTCACCAGCATCCGCTCCAGCATCCTTCTTGTCTCCAGCCTGATCCACCACCTCTGCTGACTTGGAGGACTCACCGGCCTCTGCAGGGAGTGGCACAACTTTTCCTCCAAGCTCCTTCAGTTTGGCCACCCAAGAGTCCACCGGCCAAGCTGGGCACACGAGGCCTGTCTCCTTGGCCTCGTAGGCCATCTTGATGCGAGCTTGTAGCAAGGAGACGATGGCAGAGGTCTTGATCCCTTCCCGGAAAGAAACCATGGCCTGCTCGTGATCCATTTCTGCGGTGGCAAGTTTGAGCTCAGCCTCTTGGGTGACCTTCTTCATCAAGCTCTCGTAATGCCGGGACTTCGCTTCAGCAATAGCACCTTGATCAGCAACAGTGCTTTCGAGCTGTTTGATCCTGGCTTCGTGGAGTGCAACACTACCGTAGGCATAAATAGGTGGAGCAGATGCTGAAGGCCCTGCACATCAAATTCAGGTATGAGTCAGAATATATTAATCAGGATATCATATCAAGATATATATGCAGGATATATAGCAGGATATTACCTTATTGAGGAAGGATGTCATGGGCTCTAAGGAGTCAGAAAAGCTGAGTTCATCATAGGAGAACCCCTCGGAGCCTGGGGCACTAATTTCAGAGCCCTTTCTCTTTTTTGCTGTGGAAGCACGAGTCCTTGGGTTAGCCTTAGGGGCCGGCAGTGGCTTGGAGCTGGTGGCAGCAGGTGTCTCTTTCTTGACCATGACAGGAGTAGGATAACTGTCAAGCACGTCAAGGTCAAGGAGGATTGGAACTTTGCTAGAGTCTGCACACAGGGAGTAAAAATTCTTTCCTAAATATTTCAAATAAAAGTATGCATGCAGGATATTGAACAGGATCCTTACCAGACATGTTTACACTGGAAAGAGGGCTTGGAGACGGTGGAGACGGGTTAAAACTTCTTTCAGCTTCAGGAAGGAGTCTGATAGCGTCAATCCTTTTCTGTGAATCTGCAAGGGGAGGTGCTAGCTTCCTAAAATCAGCTGCATACAAAACAGTAAAAAGAAAGTTGATCAGTTCAGGATATGGAACAAGATACAAGACAGGATCATCCTAAAACCCTAGGTCCTACCCTTTTTCAACCATTTCACCGGATAATCCGCTCCACTAGGGATTGAATATCTTTTTACAAAAAAGAATTTGGATTTCCATTCCTCTTCATTCCTGGTGGCTCGGAGGACTAATGGGTCGCTGGAAGTAGAGTAAAACAAGAATCGGCAAGAGTCGTGACATCTAAGCCGGTATGCTAAAGGAAGGTCGTGAACAGAAAGATCAGGGATGTGGTTGTTCTTGATTTGATCAAGAACAGATAAGACTCGCCAAAGCATTGGCATTGTCTGACTAAAGCAGATTTTGGTAACATTAAAGAACTCGGTGATGAAGTCCGAGAAAGGAAATTGCAACCCTAAGGTAAAAGGAAAAGCATTGAAGCACAACCACTCGTCGGAAACCATATCTGATCGGATTTCCCGATCAAATGGCCGGAACACCGTCCCTTTTGGGAAGATGCCGGAGGTTTTAAGGGCTGACAAGTGTGCACTATCAAAGGTGCATATTTCTTTCTCCGGATCTTGGAGAATATTCTGGTGGATAAACGTGGGAGCAGAATCGCCGGAGCTGGATCTTGTTTGCCTCGCCATATTGTCACCGGAATATTGAGTAGAATGAAAGAGGAAGATGGAGTTGGGAGAGAAATGTTTACCTTTTTCTCTTCATTGATGGTTAAAAGAAGATAAGAGTGAGAAGATATAGGAAGCAATGAGTAAATATAGACTGAACGGCTACAACTAGTCACATCAAGGTCTTATCTCTTAATTACCTCGTTATTCGTGAAAAATGGAACCGTTAGTATCAGGATACTTAACGGTAACATTTTTGGGGACAATTGTTATGGGTAAAATTCTAAGCCCATATCCTAGGAAATATCTTGATTTATATCTTGATTATATGACATCTGCTCGTATCCGGGATGCTCATTTAGGATATTGGTAACATCCTGAATGGTATCCTCAGGATTACTAACGGGTTATGTGCAGGAGTACGCGTCTAGTTGCCCAACATTCATGAAGACCTTTTCTACGGGAGACTCGATCCAAGTCATTCACATGAAGCCGTTGAAGCCGCATTACTCGGTCTACAACGTTCATAATGGAATATTCGGAGCATTCCATGTTTATAGGAATTCTAGTTTCTATTTCGTTACTATAAATAGATGGGTATACCAGATCGAATAGGACATCACAGCTACACTCACTACACTTACACACTTGTTCTCTCGCAACTTGCACTCTTACACAAATCGTTGTAACACTTAGCGATCTGGCCAATATCCTGCACTGTATCCTGAAGTTTGAAGCAATAAGAAGAACTAGGCAGCTGCGATTGTCAGCTCCCGAGGTTTTATGCCGGCGATCTAGATTGATCAAGGGCTTTCCTCGTACATCTCGTGTCAACCCCCTTTACTTTTTGCTCATTGTTTGATCATAGATACAGCTCAATATCCTGAGCCGTATCCTGAACACTGTTTTTTCAAACAACATAACTAGCATATTTTCAACACACTTTTTAGCACACTACCTCACTTAACTGCTTTGATCACTTAATTGCTTCGGTAATTTTTGACCAAAACAACAGCCATGGATAACAAGTTATGAGTGTGTGTTTGAGAGATTACCTAAAGCGATAGAGATGAAGATCAAGAACTCGAAGAAGATGAGTTCTTCCTTGCTTCTTCTTGAGTTTGCTAGAGAGAGAGTAGAGAGAGAGGGAGAGGTCGACGTTTGGGGGTTTGGGGGCGGCATAGGGTTGGCTTTTTGTTTATTATATATATATATATATATATATATATATATATATATATATATATATATATATATATATATTTAAAACTAATTTTCAACAATTGTATAAATGGTCCCTTAAGTTTCCAAGTTACAAACTTGGGTAGAAAGTTACCAACATAACTTTGTGTAATGGCTCTCAAGCCGCTCTATTTGCAAAGTTAATCAATTTAACTTTGTGTGCTTGATCGTATGTTAGAACTAGTGCATTTATAAATTGAAATTAACCGAAAAGAGTTAACGGCATTAACCTGAAATTGCGGGATGTCACACTTACCGCTGTAGACTTCATGTTGGCGGTTAGATTTCATTCGGTTTTGTTCATTATAGTGGGTTTTCAACTTCCCAGGGTTTTTCTCATACTTTTCTCATGTTTTTCATGGATTCTTCATGTGTTTCTTGATTTTTCATCATGGATGGTGATTAGGGTTTAGTTGTGAGTGTTTGTGGTTGATTTGATTGTTGAGATTTTGCTCAAATTGTGTCAGATCTAATGTTTTCTTCAAATTCTCTGGGTTTCTCATTTTCTGTAGTTATTGATGATATTGTGTGCAACCACACTTGGGAAATAAATTCAGAGTCAGTACTTGTGGTTTTCACTTGTCAGCACTTGTGAAAATCATAAGTTATTTGTGCGCACTTATGATAAAGGTCTCACGCATTTGAGATTTGATAAACATTCATCCACACTTTTTTCTTAGGTCTGTGCGCACTTGTGATTTAAGATTGTTCATCAGCACTTGTGATTTACGTTTGTTCATCCGCACTTGTGATTTAAGATTACTCATCCGCACTTGTTTCTAAGATTGTTCATCAGTACTTGTGATTTAAGATTACTCATCCACACATGTTTCTAAGATTGTTCTTCAGTACTTAAGATTACTCTTATCCGCACTTGTTTCTTATATTTGTTCATCAGCACTTGTTTGGCTAATTGGTCATCAGCACTTGTTTGTTTTTGGTCATCACCACTTGTTTGTTTTTGGTCATAAGCACTTGTTCGTTTTTGGTCATCAGCAGCACTTATGAGTCTACAACACCATCAACACTTGTGAATTTCTTTTGACCGAACTTGTTTCATTATTGTTCATGAGAACTTATTTAATTATAGATGTGCACAAAATGCAACAAATAAATTACATCAATTGTAGCATAAAACTAACCCTTTTTTAGTACTAATGTTGGAAAAAGTGTATTTTTGTCTTCCTTTTGTATTTTCAGGATTAAATACAAGAAAAGGAACAAAAGTGGCATGCCCGACCTCCCGGCAGCATCTTCCCAAGCAAAACAGAGAAGACAGAATACTGAACACGCCCTGTGCTTAGTGAGCACGGGGCCGTGCCCAAGTAGCAGCAGAAAAGACAAACCCATAGAAGCTTCTACTGCCCACCACGGGGGCATGTCCAGCGGACACGGGGGCGTGGTCAACTTCCTGCAAGCGCATTTATTGTAATTGCGAATTACAATTAATGAAGAGAGAGAGTCAGATGGACACGGGGCCGTGCCCAGTGGACACGGGGCCGTGCCCGAGCTTCTGTTCAGCCTATAAATAGGAGTGTTTGGAGCTCTTGCAACTCATCCCTTGGCACACCACCTCTCTCACACTTCACCCACCACCCACCACCATCATCCACCACCACCATCCATTGTCCATCATAGAGTGTGTGAGTCATCTCGGGATCCAAGATTGATCGTAAGAGTTCTTGACAATCAAAGGCCATGTTTGCCTAAGTCTCTTACATCACTTGGTGAAGACAAGTGTTTAGTGTAATACTTTTTATTTTTAATCTTTTGCACTTTTTAATTGGTTTTGTATTAATGATTTTAATTACTAGTTTCTTATGTTGAAGATGATTCTTCCTTATCATTTGTCCGTGGTGTCTTGGCATTATTTTACTGTCTGTTAGGATCTAAGGCTGTCTGTGATTGTGTTTGTTTGCATAAAATGAATAAATGCATCGGAAATGAGTAGCAAACTTTGTAAACACAAACAAAGGAAAGTGTAGATTGATAAACAATTGCTTTTCATTGAGTCAAAAGATTTACATAAAAGCAAAAGATTACAGTGCAGGCTTACAATCTAAACTCCCCCTCAGCCTGATACACCAGAGTTGGTTGCACAAGATGAAAGGATGAATTGAGGAGCAAAAACTTACTCAAAACGATCAAGTGTAATAGTACAGAGTACTGTCATACTTATAGGCAAACCAAACTACTGATATGCTTTAGCTGACGTCACCATGATAGTGACATCTAACGACCTAACAAACTATAAATACTGTTCTATACAAACTACTGTTATGTAACATCTGATAATCACTAAAGTACAAAAACATAAGGAAACTACTACTTCACGTTCCACTGTTGTAGCCTTAGCACAGATGTTGAGTCTTCAGTGCTTTCTTCAAAGTTGATCAGTCTTTGAGAGGGCAGTGCTTGAGTCTTCAGCAGTACTTAGGAACAGCAGCAGATAGAGCAACAGAGTTTGTCTTCAGCAGTTGTTAGATAATCATCAAAGTTTGGTTTATCAGTTGTTGTAGTTGAGCAGCACTTAACATCCATCAGCTGTTAGATAACCACTGTCAAGGGGAGAGATTAGAGTAAACTGCTGCTTATTAAGTGTCCACTGATGGGATCCGGTTTTGGCTTTACATTATCTGTTCCTCTGTTAGGGTTCAATCCCAACAATCTCCCCCTGGAACAGATAATGCCAAAACCATTCCTTATTCAGGACCTTTATTACTCATCAAGAGTGCCCTAGCTTGTTCCTTAAATTCAGCTTCAAATTCTTTGGCACTCTGGTCATCTACATCCCTGCACAGTGAAAGCTCAAGGAGATCCTGCAAATCTTGAACACTAAGTCCTAGTGCGTCTTTCCTTGATATATGCTTCACCTCACCATTGGATCTGAGCAAAGTCAATACGTGGGTCTTTTGATCAGACTTCCACTTTAGTATTTTTGAATCCAATGGGTTTCTTGGGAGAGATTTATTATCTGATGAGTTGAGGGATGATGGCCTTGAAAACACATGCAAACTCTCAGACATTCTTTTGAAAGCTTCTTCTATGACTTTGTTTGCTGCAGCTATGTCTTCTGCAGTTTCTTGTCCAGTAAGCTCTTGTTTTTCATTTTCTATCATGCCTGTTGCAGTGTTTGGGGATGCAGGGTTGTTTAATACCTTCACAAAAAGGCTTTGAAGCTTTGATGAGCTATCTTCTTTCAGACCCATTTTCATGATGGTGTCTTTGAAGAACTCTACTTCTTTTTCCTTGACCTCTTCTTCAGACATCTGTGTACCTTCTTCTTGATTTGACACAAGAATAGGTTTGTATGCTGATTTTAGCATTGTTTTGAGGTTTTCAATTTGTTGTTCCATTTTCACCATTTGTTCTTTCTTCTTCCTTTTCTTCAGCCTCTCATAGGCTTCATCAGTTTGCTGCCTAGACCATTTTGATATGGCTTCAGCAGTGTCTACTTTAGCGTCCACTAACTCCTTCTTCTTTCCTTTATATTCAGCAGTGAGATCAGCAATGAGTCTTTTGTACTTACTCCAGTTTGGAGCAGTTTTCTTCTTTGAAGGATCATTTTTGATTCTTTGGATCCTTTCAGCCTCATGCTTCAAAGCTACTAAAGGCCATTCTTTAAACTGAGATTCTTCAGCAGGGTAGAACTTGTCTTTCATGATGAAGGCTAGAAGTTGTTCTCTCAATCTCTTCTTTTGATCAGCCTTTTCTGTGTCTAGCTCTTGTGCATATTCTTCCATCTGCTTAACCTTTGCAAGGTAGAACTTCAGTCTATTAGCAATGCCTTCTTCGCTTAGCCTTTCATTCTCACTGTCAACCTTAGCTTTAACTTTAGCTTGCCTTGCTTTTATCCTGAGATAATCATTTATATCTTCTGGAGCTATGTAGCCAATAAGTGAGGAGAATTTTCTTTTTGAAGAATCTGTTTCTGTATAAAACTGCCTCATCTCATTTTTGATGGCATCAAGCTCTAGTGGATACTTTTCAGCATTTGGGTCATGTATCCCTTTACCAGCAGCAATAGGCTTTCTTTTTCTGCTAAAGAGCCTAGGTTGAGATATAGAAAAGGATAGAGTAGTGGTGGATGGTTGACAAACAACTGTTGAATCAACTGGTGTCTCAACTGCTGTTGTCATTACAACTGCTGATGTGTCAGCAGATGTCTTCTGCTTTTCAGCAGGGGTTATTGTGGCAGTTGTTTGGGAGGTGATCAGTGGTTGACTAGCAGTAGTTGAAACAACTTGTGTTTCAACCACTGTTGTCATTACAACAGATGTTGTGACATCTGTTGTCTTCTGCCTTTTAGCAGGGGGTGATGATGGTTTGGCTGTTTGTGATGGTAAGGGTGGTTTTTGTGTTGTAGACACAGGTGGTGGTGGTGGAACAGTAGTTGTGGTGGTGTGTGATGAAGTGGTGTGTGTTGGAGGTGTGTGTGTTGATGAGATAGCAGCTCTTTGGCTACTGACAGCAGTTTTTGTAACTACTATTGTATCAGCTGTTGAAGTTTTTGTGGTTTTGGGTTTTTCTGGTTCAAAGTATATCCCATCTTCTATACCTTTCTTTTTCAGCTTGGTTTTCTCCCCCTTTTTGGCATTATCTGCCAGGGGTGTATCCATGAAGAAAATGGTAGATGGACCTTTCTCACTTTGAGCATTCTGTTGTATGCTGGCCTTTATAGCCTTGATGTCTGCTTGAGTGTCTTTGAACCGAGATTCCACCATGTTGGTCAGCATTTGTACTCGATTTGCGTGCTGTTTAGCAGCCATTTGTTGCTGGTGTTCAAGCAATGGTTGGAGAATATTCCAAAGCTCATTTGCAGCAAATGCTTGTGGAGTAGGTGCTTGAGCAGGAGGAGCAAAGGATTGGGCTATTTGAGCTTCTAACAGCTGCTGCACCATATCTTTTATTTTGGCAACAGAAGATTCTAGATTTTCAACTCTGGCCGTCAATTCGTTGTATCTTGAATCATCACCTGATTTAAAAGGATCATCTGAATCCCCACCAGTGGTGGTTGTATCAATGTGTGAGTTAGGAGCTGTTGCCTAAAAGTCATCCATTGATGCCCCTTTTTCTTGGTACTGGGGACTTCTTTCTTCAGCAACCGATAAACCTTTGATGTTACCAGCAGCTAAAGATAACTTACTGGTGGTTACCGATGTTGCCATGGAAGAAATTGCCTTCAAGGGAGTCTTAATAATGTAACAACTGTCCAACTGAAGATCTGTTGATCCATCAGTTGTAGTTGTTGTTCCACTTGAACTACCACCGAGAGTTACTTGTAACTCAGGGGGTGTAACCTCCTCAACTGTTGCTTGGATAACAGAGGTATTAACATCAGACCCAGTCACTTGTGGAGGTATGCTCTCAGTAATGGGTGATTGAGAGGAACTGGTTTGTGTCTGTGCAATATCAACTGCATGCAACAGGGGTATTATTGATTGTGGCAATATGATTGGTGAGGGTATAGGTGTAGAAAGAGACATGTCCTTGGGATCAGGACTGTGGAAGATAGATCCGAGTGGACCTAGAGCTTCATATTGTGGTGTCCTTGTGCTTACAACTTGATCCTTTTGTGAGGATGCAAGAGGAGTTTGAGGCTGGGGTTGAGATCTTTCTACCAACTGCTGTGAGGAAGTAGGAGTAGTGGTTTCTGGTGACTTTTGTGTTGTCACTAGCAGTTGCTCTGGGATCTCATCTTCCAGAGTTGCCTTTGTTTTGGGTTTGGTGGGTTTTCTGGATCGTTTTCTTTTGGTCTTTTTGGTGGTGGCAGGTGTGGGTTTCAGAGCAGTGGGTGTGCTACTCTGATCACCTGGAGCAGTGGGCTCAGTAGTGGTTGTTTGAGGATCAGTAGCAGTTTCTAAAACCTGCTCAGCCTCTTTTGTTTTTAATTTTATTGGTGCCATCATTCTTGAAAATGTTTCAATTGTTAAACAATTTATTTTGAAACAGACACCTTGTTTGGGCAGATCTGCATCTTTCTCTACGAATTTTTGTTCAAAATAATAGCTTAAAAATCTTGGAAAGAGCAGAAATGCTTTATTATCAACATTCTTTACCAAATTATCAAAAATTTCCTGGGAGTAGTTAAAGTTTTTATCGTTCAAAATTGCATACCCCAGACATTGAATTTTTGTTGGTATTTCATTAAAAGATGTTGATTTATTTGAGACACACATTAGTAACGTGTGAAATAAAAATCTGGGTGCAGGAGGAAAGTAGCCTTTTTGTAAGGTATCCTTTTTAGGTTCCTCTACGTAGCCCCTGTTTGTGAAATCCTTTTTCAACTCGCCTTTTGAAAATGATGTTTTTCCATTTAAATCATCGAGTTTAAAGATTTCAGAGATGGATTTTGGTGAGATTTGTACCTTCTTACCCTGTATCGAGGAGTTGATGGCGGCGATGATATCTCCTTGTTTTTCAAGGGTGGCATTTTTCCAGAACTCTCTCTGGGTATCAAGGTAAATGGGAGCATCTGCTGTTATCAAAGTTTTGTACTTTGAAGCAGATAGAAGGTCAAGGATGGAGTCGAAGGTGTGATTATCGGTAGGTTTTGTGAGTATACCTACATAGTTGTGTGGAGATTTGTAGCGAATCTCCGGTGTTTCAGCGGCCATTTGAGTGGCTTCTGCTGTTTCGGAGGAAGATGATGGTTTTGATTTTGTTTTCGATTTTGGTTTCGTCATTTTTTATGAAGAAGATCGAAAAAGATTTTTGGAGTTATGAGAGGGAAACTGTTATCAGAAAAGAACTTTTGGAATTCAATTCGACAGTAAAACCCTGTTTTGGTGTTAGGGCAGAGTTTTATTTAGGAAAAAGGTGAATGCTGATATGTGTGAGCGGTTATAATGATCTGACGGCTAAAAACTGACCACGTGTCAAACATCTGATGAAATGGTAAATGATGGAAGACAGTTGTTTTAACAACTACTGATGAATCAAGCATCAGTAGTTACAACGGTAATAAAATGAAACAGTGGATGTATCAGTGGATGGAACAATGATTTTAATCATCAGTGTTTTTGAAGAGCAGAGGTTGACACTTTAGCAGTGGACAGACTTTAGTGAGCAGATGTTAAAGCACAACAGCATTTTAGATACAATAGTGGATAAGGACAATATGTGTGACACCTGGTTGTGCAACAGTGTTTTGACCACTGACTGATAATTTTAGCAGCTGTTTGTTCAGATGTAGGAGTCTATCATCTGTTTAGTACCAGAAATGCTATTCTTGACAAAATACATTTTAGATGTAAAATATCAAGGCTAAATCACCAGCACTTATCTACAGGGAGTTTTGTTCAAGGTTTTGCCAAATGTCTATTATTTAGACAATGGTTCAGCATCCCAGATGATGAAGGCATTTCTACTAGAGCTGCTCATTTTGTGTCTAATTACTGGAATTAGAACATGAATATCTCAGTAGTCTAAGTCAATTTGCAATCAATTTATGATCAGTGAAAACCTAACTTGAGCTTAACAAGACCTTGGTATGTATGTCATTTCCTTTTGACCAGTTTTAGGGATAGTAATTACACACAAAAACAAGGTAATTACATCCAGACCAGAGATGAACTTTTACTATTAAAAATGAGTAAAAAAACAAAATATATTTCATAAAAGAATAAAATATATCTGGTTTTTATTTCAGAGAAAAAATACCTTAACAAAAATTAAAGGAAGTTTTGAAAATAATCAAAAGGATCTGACAGTTTTCCAGTGAATTCATGATCATATTATTCTCAAGTTATTTTGACCATTGTTTGGGTCATTTTCTTGTCAATTGATTGAAATTCATTGTCACACCCTGACCGCGTGTAACATGCAACCACGGCGGAAAACGTCGGGGAGTGTTGTGGACAGAATTAATTGTTATACAACCATGGAAATTAAAGTCATATTTTATTTATCAAACACGGGTGTTACATTGTCTTAAAAGGAAGTACAAAATTCAAAACATAGTTATACTAGTTCTATCTTCATTTTTAGGCTCTAAGGCACAGGTCCGCCCTAGTATCGTGATCAACATCTTATGGAACAGCTCCTGAAAACACATGTGAAAGTAGGTACGTCAGCATAAAAATGTCTGTGAGATACATAGGTTTTATGAAAATGGGATTCATGACTTGAGTTTAAAGAAATGTTTTAATAACAGTCAGTCATGAACCTTGTAAATTGTCTTGCTTTGTAAACCATTTGAAAAACGATAACATAAGATGATGTGTATAGATAAGTGTAAGGTTAAACGAGTAACCAAGTAAAGTGAGTTGAATAAGATAAGTTGTTTGTGAAAATAATGTCTTGTGAAGAATATGTTATTTGTGTAAAATGTAACGTGTCTAAACTGAAATGACTTAGATAACGCCACGATATGTAATATTATACAAACATTTATATATAGGAAGTACCAGCGGCATATCCACCATGTTTGTATCATATTACATACGCCACGTTACTCAAATCATTTACCCAAACCAACCACCATGTAAATTGTTCATGTATAAACCAAATGTCAAGTGTTATTGTGTAAATCATGTCGAAATGTCTATGTTCAATGTAAACCACCAAATGTGTATGTCAATGTCAACGTGTTTATTGTTCAATGAAAATCATGTAATGTGTATCCCAAAATGTATCATGTACGGTAAGCGAAATGTATCAACTTAAACCATATGTAAAATGCACAAAACAAGTCGTTGAAGTAAAACGTGGTTTAAATCAACGTTATGTTTTGTGGAAAAATGCATGCTCTATTGATATTAACATTTATGCGGTATTGTGAAATATGCATACATCCAAGCCTTGAGACTGTGGCGATAAACCCTTAAACAAATTAAAGGTTTATCTAAGTTATGTATATCGAATTCGGTCATTCCTTACAATCCTATCAAACCCAGGACTTCAGGAACGGGAGTTGTCAATTCCTATGGTACCACTACCTATTAACGAACGGCGTAGCTAATGTTAATGAATGTATTGTCCCATGTTTAACAAACCAAATGTCATAACAAAATGAAGGCATGTGATGTAAACAATTGTACTAAGTATGCTAAGTAAACATACGAAGCAGAAATGTTCATGTAAATCAATGTGTCCATATGCTGAGTAAACATATGCAACAGAAATGTTCATGTAAATCAATGTGTCCATATGCTGAGTAAACATATGCAACAGAAATGTTCATGTAAATCAATGTGTCCATATGCTGAGTAAACATATGCAACTGAAATGTTCATGTAAATCAATGTGTCCATATGCTGAGTAAACATATGCAACAGAAATGTAATGTAAATCAATGTGTCCATATGCTGAGTAAACATATGCAACAGAAATGTTCATGTAAATCAATGTGTCCATATGCTGAGTAAACATATGCAACAGAAATGTTCACGTAAATCAATGTATCCATATGCTGAGTAAACATATGCAACAGAAATGTAATGTAAACCAATGTACTAAGTACGCACACAATGGGCATACATAGCATGAAATGTAATGAAATCATGTACTATAATGTACTAACAACATAGCAGGCATATGATGTAAAAACATGGAAAGCATGAAAGTAACAGATAGGCACATGTGTTTCACCCCAAAACAGTTTGGAAAACAGTAAAAGATGGGGTTCTATGTCTCACCTGAGATTGCTTTGAAGTTCTTGTATAATAACCAGATAATGCTAAAGATCACGGGATATCAAACGGCACCTAATAGGTAGCTATGTTAATATACCGGACCAAATCGGAAGGATCGGATAGTATGCGGGTTCGGAAACCAAACGAGTATGGAGACTCGTGTAATATGGTTTAACAAAGCCTACATACTAAAATGAAACCTAACCTAAGTGCTTGCGATCCATTACGACCCGTTTAGGTAGCTTATGCTACCTTAACGCGTCGTTCGCGTAGAACGCGTTTGGAACGCCTAACATCGTGACCACAAGGCATAACCTCGGAAGGTTATAGCTATGGTCACCTAACGTGTTTGGTCGGATCCTAATGATCGACCAAATGGGTCGGGTTCGAAAGTATAAGCGATGGTTTAGATCGCTTACCTTACGACCCTATATAAGCACTATACTAAAAGTGACGAGCTAAGCATGTTAGAACATGCTTAACAAAGCTTAGAAAACAGGTTTGGCATCAAAACAAACGGCTTTGATGCTCACGAGTAGTTTGGTTACAAAATACGCCAAAATGCGCATTTTGGCCGAAACTACGACTCGTCACTGAGCCTAGATAACGTGGGATCAAATAACATTGTTTTATTGATAATAGAACTATTGGGATCAAATAACATTGTTTTATTGATAATAGAACTATTCACAATGATTACAAGCACAAATGTTACATTCATTTTAAGTACAATCACTGGAGATGCCATTGTTACTAGAACAATTCTTGTATTTATGAATGCACATAGTTGTATAATGACCACTGATGATCTGATTTTAATCTCAAGAGTGTTTTATGCTTATACTCTTTTCTTTTGATTTCAAAAGTTTTGAGATAGCTACACTTTGAGATTTGCTCATTTTTCTTTTCCCTTTTTACCCTGTTTATTCATATGTTCAGAAATACTCACTAGGAGATTATATTTTGAACATACTTTGTCCATAATCGTTTTGAAGCAATGTTTTGAGAGATCTGACCATGTTTGATCATGTTTTATTTCAAATCTCACATTACTTATGATTAGGACTGATTTGACACCTTATTTTCTCAATGTGTTTTGGACAAAATTGATTTGGTCCTTTTGAAGGTTCTCAACCTGCCTTTGAACACATGAGAAATTTTGACTAAACATCACAAAAATCAGCACAACAATTGAAATCAATTTTGAAAACATCGAATGATCCCATAATTTATCAGATATTTTACAGATCTGAAAACTATGAGTGACATATGTATGAAAAACGCTTGTTGTGTGAGATTTGTGTGTCATATGACATCTTGGTTGATTTTCAGAGTAGTTGAGTATTCATTTTATCCATGATTCACTTGTTACTCTGTTTTCCAACTGAATACAACCAACCTTAGTATCAATGAATTTTGAGCTGAACTGTTACATCAAATTGATTGTAAGATCGAATTTGACTGTCCAGGCTCTGATACCAATTGTTAGGATCTAAGGCTGTCTTTGATTGTGTTTGTTTGCATAAAACGAATAAATGCATCGGAAATGAGTAGCAAACTTTGTAAACACAAACAAAGGAAAGTGTAGATTGATAAACAATTGCTTTTCATTGAGTCAAAAGATTTACATAAAAGCAAAAGATTACAGTGCAGGCTTACAATCTAAACTCCCCCTCAGCCTGATACACCAGAGTTGGTTGCACAAGATGAAAGGATAAATTGAGGAGCAAAAACTCACTCAAAACGATCAAGTGTAACAGTACAGAGTACTGTCATACTTATAGGCAAACCAAACTACTGATATGCTTTAGCTGACGTCACCATGATAGTGACATCTAACGACCTAACAAACTATAAATACTGTTCTATACAAACTATTGTTATGTAACATCTGATAATCACTAAAGTACAAAAACATAAGGAAACTATTGTTTCACGTTCCACTGTTGTAGCCTTAGCACAGATGTTGAGTCTTCAGTGCTTTCTTCAAAGTTGATCAGTCTTTGAGAGGGCAGTGCTTGAGTCTTCAGCAGTACTTAGGATACAGCACCAGATAGAGCAACAGAGTTTGTCTTCAGCAGTTGTTAGATAATTATCAGAGTTTGGTTTATCAGTTGTTATAGTTGAGAAGCACTTAACATCCATCAGCTGTTAGATAACCACTGTCAAGGGGAGAGATTAGAGTAAACTGCTGCTTATTAAGTGTCCACTGATGGGATCCGGTTTTGGCTTTACATTATTTGTTCCTCTGTTAGGGTTTAATCCCAACACTGTCTATATAAAATAAAAGATTTTCACCATTCATATCTCCATGGTCTATATGGAGGTATGTTGGCTACCTGTTCGGGGGTTAAGGGAATGGTTTGGTAAGAGTCTTGCCATTGTTCAGTGTATAGATCCTGCAAAGGACCTGGGTCAAATTTAGTAGGACCTCCTTCAATACCCAATGGTATTGGATGGCGGGGGTCCAAACTCTTTGATCCCCTCATAAGTTAAACTACTATTAACACTATAACCCAGCTACTTAGGACTGTATCTCTGCTGACTCAGACTACTTAGCTGAGGGTAACGTCGCCTTCAAAAGATGGGCCTACCACATTATGCATTAATAACTTAATTAATTATCTTTCAATAATCCGACCCTTTAGGATTGTATCCTTGCTGACTCAAACTACTGGGTAGAGGGTAACGTCTCCTTCAAAAGAGGAGCCTACTACAATAACTAAGATAATCTCTTAAACAAGTGTAAAAGTGCGAAAATAATCAAAGGTTATACTACACACGAGTCGGATCCTAGTGATTCATCTTGTCTATCTGTTTTTATTTTTATTTTCTTTTCCGCATTTTAGTTAGTTTTATTTTTCTAGTTTAAAAATCTTTTTCTAACATTTTGATTTGATTAGACGTTGAGGATAAACCGGTACTAAAAGCTCTTGTGTCCTTGGACGACCTCGGTATCTTACCAATACTATACTACGTCCACAATGGGTGCACTTGCCCATATGTGTGTTTAGTGTTAGTAAATATCGTGTTTTATAAATTTAAAACTTGGCTAAAAAGTGTAAAAGGGCTTAAAATATATACCTAAAATATAACACACTTCACGCGCATCAAGTTTTTGGCACCGTTGCTGGGGACACAAGGATTTTAAGAAAGTTAGGAATCAACGGCCTAATCATTTTTTCTATTTTCTTTTTATTTTTTTAGAATTTTCTTAATTTTTCAGCTTCTGCAGAACTCAGCACGGGTCGTGCCCGCTGAACACGCCCCATGCCCAATCATTGGAACTGGCAATCTTGTTTTAAGTCAGACAGTAAGCTGAACACGGGGCCGTGCCCACTCAACAAGCCCCCATGCCCAAGATTCAGCTACTGAAAACAAAACCGTAAGATCCCAACGGTTGGTAATTTCTGACACAAAAATGAGTGATAATGATCTTTTTTACTTTCGGCACTCTTATGGTACGTGGTGTCAATTATGTGGAGGCGGACATAAAGAATTAGAATGCTCTTTTCTAAATTATAAGCCCCACTATATAGACCCATCGTTTGCCTGTAGCCTTAAGAGGGGCGAAAGTAAAAATAATCCTTATCTCTCCGTCGAAGGCGCCCAACCAAATATTTTAGGAGAAATGCTTCTTGATGAACTATTTCAACTAGAAGATCTAGTTTTTAATTGGTTAAAAGAACTTAAGATGGATTTCCTTAATTCATCTCAAGACGATGACCAAGAAGAAGTGTTGGGGTCGCATTCAAACAACCTCGCTGCTCCCAATAATACCTTCAACTCTAGCGAAGACTTGGACGATAGTCGTCCCTGTGCCGATTGTGCCGTGAAGGACTCCCCATCGACCTCGTTCGATGTATACATAGACCTGAGCGATTCGGCATACACCTTCTTTAACGAGAGCCCAGAAAAGGGTTGGACTTGTCCACCTACATTTAGCATAGGAATCACCCTCACCGACAACCTCTTGCGTTCTCGTCTTAATCTAGAGCAATTAAGGTATCTTAGGCACTTTGGGGTTGTTCCATCCAGTAAGGAACCGCCCGATCCGGATAAGTTCCTTGAAAATAGACAAACTTCATAATCAGCCTTCCGACACGGGGCCGTGCCCAGCCAACACGCCCCCGTGTCCACCAAAAGATTCCTTTCTGACTTTACATCAGAATACAGACAAACTGTGTCAGGATTCTGTCTGCACACGGGGCCGTGTCCAGCATGCTCTTGTTTTCTATAAATGCAGCCAAGAATCCTACACATTTGGACCATCCAGGGAAAGATTTGAAGGCATCTTCTCTCCTACCATCCTAGGTATGTTCTAAAAGAAGGTTCCAACAACCATCTTGTCCTTTCCTCTTTAATCCATTTCCTTCTTCTTCATCTTTCTCCAAAAACTTCCATCAAAGCTTGAGATTTCAAGCTTTATTGCAAGGATTATTGAGTTTTGTTCAAAGAATCTAGTTAAAAATAAGTTGTATAACATTGTTTTAAGTTATGTAGGATCGTTTTCGGCCCTGAATGAGTCGATCAGAAGAATTCCTATCCAAAACAAGATGCGGAAACTAATGCTTTGGTGCAATCTCAGCCGTATTCACTTTTAACTGTTGTATTATTGCTCAATTGATCAATTACAAGCTCAGGCAATACTTTGGCAGCACTTCGTGGCTTACCGGAAGAAAACACCTAGAACTATATCTATGATTTCGCTTCTGAAAGCCACTATATATAGGCTTTTTGATTTCACTCCAACATGTCATGTCAACAGGAGCGAAATCATGACCTTACAACTCGGGCGAAATCAGGACATATGACACCTTCGGGCGAAATCATCATCATAGGGGTTTTGCTCCAATTGACCACATGTCATTTGGGGGAAATCACTTTCAATTACAAGTTCTTGAATTTCGTACCCTGTTCTATCCTAAATAACGTAAGACTCGATACAAGACGCAGGCGACAGACGGATGCACCAACAAACTCCCCCTCGGATGTTGACGGAGTCTTCAGTGTCGAGTCTTCGGTTATCAACCTTTAGTCTTTATCAGTCTTCGATCTTCCTCTGAAGTATTTGTCATTGCAAGAATCCTCATTCTCTATCTTTATCATCAACAAACTCCTCTCCCTCGGATGTTGAATCTTTAAACTTCATCAGCATCAACAAATCCAGGATCATTACTGGCTTTCCCTGCTTTATCAACATTGTCTTCAGACTCCTCCTCTCAATCTGCTAGGATCGTAGTCTGGAATTCTCTCAAATTCAGAATATGTTCCAAGATCGTGATCAGGCTCTCTTCTGTTTCAGGATCGTCACCTTGCTCAAATTTACATGCACAATCTCTACCCAACACATAAGTTTCTCAAAAAATAAAAGTTTCTAAAAATTTAGAAACTGTGTTAGAAATATACACAATGGTTTATTCTTTTCATACCATTTGTAAATACAACACTTACACACACTCTCTCCCAAAACTTGTTCTTCATGTTTAGCACTTGGAATTTCGAAAATCAGCTTTTCAACACCAGCTGTCAAAAATCTTTTTGAATTTTTTAAAAAAAAAATAAATGCAGAAATGAAATATTTACAGACAATATTTTTGTGAGTTCGTGCAAGAGGATCATATCAGTTTTTGAGACATATCACCAACACCGTTAAGCTTGATTTCATTTTAAGTTCTAAACAATTCACCTAGATTGTCAGTATGTTTGTCCACTTATATTTTCACACAAAGTTCAATTGTTTCGAGATATGCAATTAGTGTCTTAATTAATTAAACTTATTCGTGTGTCCCACCACTTGAATATACTCCCGTATCCAGATCCTAATATTCAGTCTTACAGCTGAGTATACCATAAATGATATCTGTAAAGGGGTTAAATTGCGAGGGCCGTGAGAGCTCAGGTCGATACTTCCGTATACGCAGAGACATGACGGCTTCGACTTGTGGTGTGTCCCCTTTAGAGGATCTTTTGATTTCAACAGTAGTGATTATCAATTTTATTGTTTAATCAGATTGCTGAGGGCGAGCTTATATTTCAAAGCTTTTTTTGCAGAAAGCATTATCCGGGGACTAGGTCAGTACTTCCATACAGCAGAAGTCCCGGGATAATACCCCAGATATCACTGAGCATAAAGACCTAGTATCTCAGAATACGGGACCTTTCAAACAAGATTTCAGGGGTTACCTATATATCCAAGAAGTTTTTCCCCACGAGATAAGCAAGTTTGAATTTAGGTTTATATCTCATTACAGTTTATTAAATGTGTAAAAACCTACTGACACATCCACAGTGAGATTGTTTATCACATTTTTCACTTTACATTTCTTTAGCGTGTTGTGATAGTCCACTGATGTACTATCATTTCCTCTTTTATGCAACAAAACTCATTTTTCATTTTATCATGTTTTTGGCTTTTTCAGATTTTCTAATGTTTTTAGATTTTCTGAAAATTCTTACTCCCCCTAAAATTCAAAAACATTTACAGAAATTGAAAACAAACTATACAGAACATGACAATTGATACTAAATTGCCTCAAATCTCCATCTGCTTGGCATAAACAATCAGAACTCCCCCTCTCAACAAACTATTTCCCCATTAAGATTTCAAAACACTTAAGTTTGTTTTAATCAGAATGGTTTTTCCAGAAAATAAGTTTTGTTGATTTTACCACTTGTAAAAATTTTGGGGATCAACTCATCACGTTGTTTGCCAAAAATTATGATTGATAGTTAATTCAAGTTCAATTTAATGACCTTGATTAACCACTTCTAGGATCAATGACAGAACCACCTGTTCAAACAACCTGACAAACAAATTAAACCTGTTTTTCAACCAATTACCATCTGTTGGTTGAATTCTCAAGGTGCCGATTCCTACTCCACTCTTACACACCTGGGAGTTCCGGCAAGTCCTGCTTTTCAAAACAAATTTTATAAGCATTTTTAAAGAATGATGCCGATTCATGCTCCGCGATTACCAACTTGGGAGCTCCGGCAATTCCTGCTTTTCAAAACAAATTTTATAAGCATTTTAAAGAATGATGTCGATTCATGCTCCGCGATTACCAACTTGGGAAATTTTCAGCACGCAAAGGTGGAAAATTTTCATCATTCATAGTTGGAACTGATCTTTCAACCTTTCTTTCAACACGTGGCTCCTCTGATTTTGTGGAATCAGATTCATCACCAGAACTGTTACCTGAACCTTTCACAACCCATTTTTGATTTTTCAAATTTTCTTTTCTTTCCAAAGCACACTTTGAACATTCTCCCTTCTCAAAGGTTGAATTTTCAAAGCATGTAAACTTTCGGGTTGAAAGTTCAGTTTTCTCAACAACTTTCTCTTTTAGTTTACCAGAGACTTCCTGTTTTGGTTTGAATGTTTCGGACAATTCCTAGCAACATGACCAGTAGTTTTACACTGAAAATAGGTTCTCTTTTCAATCTTCTTCTGAACAACATTCTTCTTCAACTCTTCTTGCTTCTTGGCAAGGAATTCTTGATTCGTCTGCTTTCTGAATGCTTGTTCTTTCTCAGCTTCTGATGTTTTTCCTGAAACAAACACAGTTTTTGGTTTATAAACTTTTTCATTTTTATAGTTTTTCGGTTGATTAAAACCTAATCCTTTCTTTTTGAAATTACGATTATGGTTTGGTTTCTTTTGGAAACTATAACCACAATTGTAACCCATTTTCTTGTTAATTCTTTGTTGTTCTCTTTTTAGTGTATTGCTTAGGTTTTCCAGAAAGATTTGAATCTTTTATTTCAGAAATATTAATTTCCGTGATTTTGAAAACTTTGTTAATCATTTCAATTTTAACACTTCTTATTGGAAAAATCTCATCAGAATATAATTTGTCAGAATCTTTCAAAGTATATGCTACTTTGACCGATTCGTCATTCAAATTAGATTTTGATAGCAAAAACTCTTTATCATAAACCCGTTTGTCCTTTTTAACTGTTGGCTTTGACATATCAGACTCTGATTTTGACTTGGGTTTTGACTCCAGTTTTGACTCCTCGCTATCATCTTTATCCAACACCTGATCGACCACACTTTTTATCAACTTTGACTCATGATCAGTATCGGACGACATGTATGTGACATCAATATTTTCTGGCAAGTTATCTGAAGGCCCAGACTCCCATTGTAAGTTTATAGCCTTTTTGACTCTTTCGGAATTTGGATTTCGAGGTGAATATCCATTTTCGACCAGAGGCGGGCATTTATTGTAGACCACACTTGGTTTCTTACCAGAAATTTTCACTTCATCTTCGTGTTTTGTCACGGATTTCTCTTCTTCTGAAGTCTTTACTTCTTCAAAAGTCTTCAAATTCTCCACAATCGGATAAATTCTGTCAACCACAAAAGTAGAACATGAATAACTTTCTAATAACTTGTTGACCCTTTCAGTTTCGATTCTTTGTGTTTCCAGCTTTAATTCCAGCTCAGCACACTTCTTTATGTGAAAATTTACATCATCAAGCTGTCTTATGTAAGCTCTCTTCAGTTTATTCATTGCCACAGCTTGTTCACAGTTTGAATCAGTATACTTGTTGATTTCTCTGTTCATTGTATCATAGGATTCTTTCAATCTGTTTATGATGTGCAGCAACTCATTGTTCTGCTTGATTAAAGAGTCACAGTTCATGCACTTTTCAGGAACTTTGACGGGTTCTGTATAAACTTTGACTTCAAATTCAGGAACAACTTTGACTGTTCTGTTTGATCGTAAAAATTCAGCTGTTCTCTTTTTCTCGGCTTCAGCTTCAGCGTTTAATCTCTCTTCCTCTTCTTCCTCTTCTTCAATCTTTCTCTGTCTTTCTTCAGCAGCTTCTCTGACTTTTCTGTATTTTTCTGCCCATTTCAAATCGTAGGCATTTGCAATGAAAGCTTTAACATTTGAAGTGTCTTTGGACATTTCTTTAGCCATTAATTCTTGATCTGGGCAAAAATTGTCCCAACTTAATCCTTCTGCCAACTTCTCATCTTCTTGTTCTGCCAGAAACACTTTGTTATTTGTTGGAATGTATTTATCCCAACTAAAACCACCGTCTTTTCCCAGACAAGCTCTCTTTGTGTCTTCAATCACCCTTCCATGAGCAGTTTGTGCTTGATGTGATGCCTGTTGTTGTTGTTGATACTGCTGTGGCATGACTTGATGATAAATCGCCTTTTTGTGATAGTCGTTGTTTCCAAAAGGGTTCTGGGCTCCACTAGCTTCACGATTAGTGCACTCCCTCTTGAAATGCCCCTTTTCCCTGCAACGAAAACACGTAACTTTAGATTTATCAAAGCCTAAAGTTGAAACATGAGCTTCACGAAAATCATCTGGGCCTGTAATTTGTTTAAACTTTTCGGCCCGTCTCAACACACTGGCCATGCACCATTTAATATCCATAAGTTCCATTTCTTCAGCATCGATTTGATCGTAATCCTCTTTCGTGAGCATTGGATTACCAATCTTTCCAGCCACAAAACTACTATAGGATTCCAACACCATTCCCATCAAAGACATTTGATTTTTAGCAACTTCTTCAGAATAATCTTGATCACTCTCAAGATTTAATACAATATTGCATTGAAGTTTTCTTCCGTTCTTTGTTGCAGAAATGTTTGGATCGAATGATGAAAATCTTGTGCTACTTGATCCCTGGGATTTCTTTTCAGAAGAGTCTTTTGCACTGTAAGCAGTTTCAACTTTTGGAGAAAAATTTGTCTTTTCATTGACACCACCTTTGTAATACAAGCTAATATCCTGTTCTCCATCGTAGTTCTTCATCCTGGCGAGCTTCCTTTGCTCCATCTCTTGAGCTTCCAGGTGTTTGATGAAATCTCCTAGTGTCATACTTTTATAATCTTTTCTGTTGGATCTCAGCATCATCAGAAACGTTCCCCAGATTTCATGAGGTAGCGCATCTGCAAGTTTTTCAATCAATTCATCAGTATCCTTTTTAATACCAAGTTTCGACCTATTTCTCACCAAGTTACAACATCTCTCGATAATTTGCTTGGTGTTCTCAGATTTCAAACCACGAAACAGATCAAATTCTTTCTTCATGAGAGACATTTTGTTTTTGAGCATATCATCACTTCCAACAAATTTTGCTTCCAATTCTGTCCAAATTGAATAACCAGTCCCATCATGTTGAAGCAGTATCAAAATATCTTCTTTTATCGCTTGCTAAAGCAGACTCACCATCAATTTCTCATCCCTATATTTCTTTTTATCTTCAGTACTCATTTCTCTAATTTTAACTGAGTATTATTCCTTGTGGGCCTTTCATACGGCTCTTCAGTGTGTTCCCAAGCATCCAAATGATAGGCTTCAACCCAGTTTCCAAAACGTTCAGACCACGCATTGTAATCATCAATATCCATGAGCTTAGGCGGTTTCTGAGATGTCACGGTTTCATTTTCAAGCAAAGCATTCTGAGTGATGGTAATCGGACTAGCAAAGGCATTATAAAATTCGTTGTCCATGTTCAATTGTTCAAAAGTTCACAAATTCTAAGTTTAGGCAAAATCAGATTCTGGAGCGAAATCCCAAAGTTCAACAGGAGCGAAATTAGCAATTCTGTTTTGAGCGAAATCAGGTGGGATATTTGGAGCGAAATCACTAAACTCAGGTTAGAGCGAAATCACTTTTTGACTTGGAGCGAAATCAGATAGAACCTTTTGAAGCGAAATCAGGTTTCATGGTCAACAGGACCGAAATTAGCTTGAACTTTGGAGCGAAATCCAGTGAATACTATGATTTCAAGCGAAATCAAGTCCAAATAGCTGCTGACATCATCATGTGCACGAACAGTTTAGAGCGAAATTAAGCAAAACACCGTTTCAAGATTTATTTTAACTTTGAAACTTATAAGGGTTTATTAATACATGATTACGAGTACCGTGTGTGAAATTGAGCCGATTTTACCGAGAAAATTTTCAAAATTTAGAAAGAAGGTGTAGAAAAACAGAAAATGCAGCTGAAATGGCAAGAACTCTTCCTCCTAAGCTCTGATACCATTTGTAGGATCAGAAGAATTCCTATCAAAAACAAGAGGCGGAAACTAATTATTTGGTGCAATCTCAGCCGTATTCACTTTTAACTGTTGTATTATTGCTCAATTGATCAATTACAAGCTCTGACAACACTTCGACAGCACTTCGTGGCTTACCGGAAGAAAACACCAAGAACTATATCTATGATTTCGCTTCTGAAAGCCACTATATATAGGCTTTCTGATTTCGCTCCAACATGTCATGTCAACAGGAGCGAAATCATGACCTTACAACTCGGGCGAAATCAGGACATATGAAACTTTCGGGCGAAATCATCATCATAGGGGTTTCGCTCCAAATGACCACATGTCATTTGGGGCGAAATCACTTTCAATTACAAGTTCTTGAATTTCGTGCCCTGTTCTATCCTAAACAACGTAAGACTCGATACAAGACGCAGGCGACAGACGGATGCACCAACAAGTTACTATTGTTCAAAAAAAACTTCACAAGTTAGAGAAATAACTTAAAACCTCAAGATTCCTTGTTCCAAAATTCTGCAAAAAGGTGAACACGGGGTCGTCCTCATTGAGCACGGGGCCGTGTCCAAAGTACTGTTTCGTTAAAATAAGCTATTTTCGGTTTATTTTCATAGAATGTCAAGTGAAAACAATGGAACATCGTCCGTGCATTCAACAAACAGTCGAAGAGGGAGAAGGCCTTCCATTGAAGCTACCCTTGTACACTACGTCATGGCACTACGGGAAGCTCTCGATAAAATGACTTCGGTAGAGGAGGTCCTAATAGACCGTATAAACTATCTTACGGTGGGGCTGGAAAATAGTTTTCAAGAAATTAACCTCTTGCACCAGATGTTAAATATTCTCGTAACACCTCCCATGGAACCCGTCCTCCCTCAAGAGGATTGGAACCTAGCACTTGGAGTCAACAACCCTACCAGATGGAATGACATTCCAGCGGAGCCTCCCCTTGAAAATTTACAAGAAGTCCCGGTGGAAGTTGTACCTCCTCAAACCGACGCCAACGAGCCCTCCTTCCTCCTCCCAAGGGAGATAGAGGAGTGGCTTGCCGACATATGAGGAGTCCATGCCCGGAAGGAGGAGTTCTATGAAGCCACGTCTAACCAAGACTATTATCTTCTTGGAAATTTTGCTAATTAAAATAACTTGTAGACTAGAACTCCTTGGTTTAAGCTTCTTGTGCTTACTTATCTAACTTAGAAGCATTTTAGGATAATGTAATTCTCTCTATGATGGTTTTTAATGACATGATGGTTTTAAGGATTGAATGATGTTGTAATAAATAAAACACACTCAGGATGGTGAAGGATAACAAGGGAAACGAGAAACATCGCCCCTGCACGAAAACAGGGCCATCCGACAACAATTTCTTCATTACAGTAAGCTCAGCACGGGCCGTGTCCGCCCAACACGGCCCTGTGCTGCACACTCTGCAGAAAATTGCCCAGTTCAAGTAACTGGACACGGGCCGTGTTCGCTGAACACGCCCCCGTGTCCAGGCTTCTGTTTCTTTTCCTTAAATTTTGTCACTGGCACCTGAACACGGGGCCGTGTCCAGGATGCCAGTAACATAAAATTTTGCTTTTAACACCATTTTACTCATTCAATCAACCTAAAAACTTATTTTTGGGACACATTGAGGACAATGTGTAATTTAAGTGTGGGGGGGATGCTAAAACCTTGAATCTTGTGAGTCCTAATAACAAGCCTTACATAAAACTCTATTGGAACCGCTAATAACCCCAAATTTTTTCAAAAAATTTCCATTTTTTTTTTACTTGTCTAAGTTTAAGTTGGAAAATTCAAGTTCTAACAAGGTTATATTTTTACAAATTTACAATCGATAGCGTCGTGATAAAAAGAACCAACATAAGAAAATTATGAAAAGGCATGAAAAACTTAGTTAAAATTTGATTATATATACTTGATCACATAAAAACCCTTTCCCACAAAAGTGAGTTTTGAGCCTTTATCGAGCATACAAATACATATCTTTACACTAAATGCTCATTTTCCGTTTCTTGTGTGAATAGCCGCTTGGTTCGTACGACTCTAGAACTTGCCACGACAATACATTCCCGGTCCTTACCAACTTAAACCCGAGTAAGTAAATGATGGAGGCATTAGGACTAACCCTTTTTTCTTTCTACACCATTACTTTTCATTTTTTTACCACCTACCCAAAATCCCCCTAGTTAACCCCTTTGAGCCTAAACCTTTTCATTTCTTACCCCAAAACAATCACCATTTTTACCCACCTAAACCTTTTTATTTTAACCCTTTTCTTTTAGTAACAACATTCGGTTTTCTTATGACTTGAAAAAAAAAATATTTTGATGAAACCAAACAAACAAACAAGTTCATCAAAAATAACTTTGTTTGAAACAAGTGGTTCATCAAAATAAAATAAAAATGTGAAAAATAAAAAAGTCTTTCAAAAAAACCGACATTTGTTACGCTTTTCGTCCTTTTACTATCCACTAACCCAACCACCCACCTTTAGCCCAAGCCTAACCCTTCACCCAAAAAGTCCTCTTTGTGACACCCCGTTGAAACGCTTTTACTCACACTAGCTTGACAGTGGCTGCCTTAACTTTCGGGACGAAAGTTCCTAAAACGTGGGGATAATGTGACACTTCGGACCTTCCCGGGGAAACTTTCTTGATGTAACGTTTCGTGTACGTATTTTATTAAATGAAAACGATGAATTATTTGTTATTACGTGTTATATGCCGATTTACTTATGTGTATATATGTATATATATGTGTTATATATATGTAAACCAAAACCTCAACCCGACTCGAGACCACGGTCTCGAGTGAACAGTAGCAATGGGCCGGTTGGGCCTTGTAACCGAAAACCCAACCCGGAACCTCCCTAGCCCAACTCGGTGCACTATATAAACCCAACCCCACCTCCCTTATCCATTTTACACACTCATCACACTCTCCTCCCATCTTGTTCACTAAAACCCTAAAACCCTAAGTTTCTAGCAACCAAAATCATCTCTCCATTCCTCCATATCTCTCGGATCAAGTGAGCTATCAACAAGGAAGATCGGCCGAACCAAGAGACCACCCGAACACCCCTTTTTTCTCTCAACCCCGAGTAACCGGTTAGTGCTTATATGTTCATGATTGTTGATGTTTGTTATGATTTTATGCTTGTTGATGTGATTAGAGGTTTTAGTATTCTTGTTGGTTTGAATGTTAAAGAATGTTGTTGGTTTGTTGTTCATAGCTTTGGGTTATCCGATGAATGTTAAGGGGTTGGTTAGAATTGCATGTTCTTAGGATTTGTTTGTTAACAAATATGATTTCTATGTTAGAATAGGTATTATGATCCTTGTCAAGAAATGATACATGGTCTTATAAGTTTCCTGTTTTGATTCGGGTTTATTTAGAGTTCATGATTTCTTGAGTATATGTTTGAAGTTTTATTGAATGAATGAAGAACAGTTTGAATGTGTATAATAGTTTGAAAATGCTGATTTTGATCCAAATTGGTGCACAAATCGACCAACAAACATGTTTTAGTGGAAATAGTACAACATTTACATGAAAATGCAATTTCATTGGATAGTACAAGTCTGCAGGTTCTGGAAGGGATTGCCATGCACGTTATCACGGTTGCGAGTCGCAACCTTTGGTTGCTACTCGAAACCACGCATGACCAGTCGAAACCTCCCAGTTGCGAGTCGCAATCAGCAAGCATCAAACCTGGTTGCGAGTCGTAACCACACCTGCTAAGTCGCAATCTCCGGTTACGAGTCGTAACCAAAACGTGACGGACCGAGACCGCAGTTACGAGTCGCAACCTCGGTTGCGAGTCGCAACCACCTTAGTTTCGACTGGGCTGTTTTATGTTATTGGGCCTTGACTGTTTGTCTTGTGTTTTGGGCTTCAACTGTTGGGCCTCCTATTGACTGGACTTCACTTTGATCTGCTACTGCATGTGTATATGTTACTGTTTGTATTTCTGCCTGTTAACTGTTTGTATACGTGCATGCTATACGTGTTTACTTGTACCCGACTTGACCCATACTTGGTAACCATGCTAGGACGTGGTGACCAACATACTTAACCAAGTAACGTATCATACCGAGCAACCCAAGGTGAGTTCACAACTTAAAAGCATGCGTCCCGGTGGTTTGGGACACGAGACTAAAACAACCCTATCCCCTTGTAAAGGGGATACCGTCTACATTCCTTCCCTAGTTATTGGGAACAAACTTACTTTATCTTCCCTTGTGTTGGGAAACCTTTTTAGTTAATTACTGTTTATACAAAATGCAACCAACGGCACTAAACGCAACTCTATCACTCAAGTCCCTACTACATAATACCGATTAGTCGCCGGTGCCAGGCGAACGGGTTATTAGTTGATAGCGCTATTTAGGTCTTACCAGCCTCACACCGTGCCATGGTATGGGATCGGTCGTGAACTAATGTACTCAGGCATCCGTCAATGATGATAGAACATTGACATCGGGGCATCCTGCGGAAACGCAAACGGTTACCTAGTGTTCGGTATTGGAAAAACAGTTTAGTCGCTAACTTTTGGGGTAGCTCCCCATGGCATGTATAAACGGATAAATTAACTGGTGAAACAAGTTTTTGGTAATTAAAACTGGACAACTAGTGGACTCACTCAGCATTATTGTTGACCCCTTACTGCATGCTTTGCAGGTGGCCAGTGACTGGAGCAGCTGCTTGGGGATGTGTAGTGGTCGTCTGCCCGTGTGTTGGGCATTTATTATGCTTACCTTATGAACACTGTTTAAAACTATTTAATTATGCTTCCGCTACTTGTTACTATTTAAACTTGAAACTTTAAACTCTGAATTCGATATTTGCTAATCTTATGGTTAGTAAGTATTACTTCTGTTATCGATTTAGTTAATCAGTATAATTAGTGGCTGGATCCTGGTCAGTCACGCCCTCAAAGCGGGTGTCATCCGCGGGTGGAAATTTGGGGGTGTGACAGATTGGTATCAGAGCCATTGGTTATAGTGAACTTGGTTTTAAAAAGGGAAAATCTTTTTGAGAAAAACCAGACTATAACCCGTGACTCGTGGCGACACTACACTCCAAGTACAAGGCTCGACTTATCTGACCTCATAGCTCGGACCCATAGTTACTTGCTTAATTGTTTTATGTCTCTGCTTTGCTATACGTACTAGTTTGCCTAATTAGATAGATACATCTTCTCTCTTCTATCTTATTCTCGCTATCACACACTCATACTATGTTTTCTGGTTATGAAGACAATGAGTGGACGCGGACGAGGAAACATCAACATGACTCAGGCTCAGTTCGCTAGCCTGCTCAACACTGTGGCTGCAGCTTTCGCAGCTCACCCTATAGGTCAGCCTGCACCTGTGCAACCACGTGTTTGTACCTTCAAGACCTTCATGGATTGCAAGCCTCTTCCATTCAGTGGCACTGAGGGTGCCATAGGACTTCTACACTGGATCGAGAAGGTCGAAGCTGTTTTCGCTGTTTGCGAGTGTCCCCCTGCTAATTGGGTGAAGTTCGCTACTGGTACTCTAGAGGGAAGCGCACTTTCATGGTGGAAAGCGCAAATTCAAATGCTTGGTTTGGAGACTGCTAACGCTACTGCGTGGGAAGATTTCAAGGATATGATCAAGGGAGAGTACTGTCACAGGGATGACATCCACAAGCTGGAAAACGAGTACTATGAACTCAAGATGGTTGGGTCAGAGATTGAGACCTACACCAAGCTGTCCAACGACTATGCTGCTCTTTGTCCAAACATGTCTCGACCCATGTACCGAAGGATCGAATTGTACATCAAGGGTCTAGCTCCGGAAATTCGAAGCCATGTAACTTCAGCCAACCACACTACCATTCAGCCGATTGTTCGACTTGCTCACAAACTCACTGATCAGGCTGTGGAAGAGGGCAGGTTGCCCAAAAGGATCAGTGATGCGGAAGGAACTTCTAGTGATGGCAAACGAAAGTGGGATGGAAATCAGGGCAAGGATGCTAACCCTACTCAAGCCCCAGCTCAGCAAAGGAAAACTGACAACAACAAAGGCACTCAGCAACAGGGTGGCTACCGGGGAAACTACCCTAAGTGCAACAAGTGTAACAGGCACCACAATGGGGCATGCAACAAGGGTCAGTGTCAGCGATGCCACAAGATGGGGCACGAAGCAAAGGATTGCAGAAGTCAGTTCCCAGCAAGGCAGAATCAGCAACAACCCCAACAGCAGCAGCAGCAGGGAAACAACAGAGCATGTTTTAAATGCGGGGCAACAGGGCACATGCGAAAGGATTGCCCTGAACTGAATCAGAATCGCAACAACAATCAGGGAGCTGGGAACAATGAGCAGAACAACAATGCTGGGAATGCAAGGGGAAGAGCTTTCGTGATTGGAGCTGGCGAAGCAAGGAACGATCCCAACGTCGTGGCGGGTAAGTTCCTACTTGATGATCGTTATGTTTCTGTGTTATTTGATTCCGGTGCCGATGCCAGTTATGTATCCCTTCGCATTAGTAAGAAACTTAAGCACTCGCCTGCATTATTAAGTTCTAAGCACATCGTCGAGATAGCTAATGGTAAGAACATCGAGGCCACGCACATGATCCACGACTGCACCCTAGAATTGTCTGGCCATACGTTTAGTATCGATCTTTTCCCTGTTAAACTCGGAAGCTTCGACGTCGTCATTGGTATGGATTGGTTATCCAGACATCGCGCTGAAATCCTCTGTCAAGAGAAAGCAGTTCGTATACCTCGCCGTTCTGGTCAACCCCTCATCGTTAAAGGCAACAAAGGTGGAGAAGTCACAGGCATCATCTCGCTTTTAAAAGCCCAGAAGTGTTTGCAGAAAGGGCACACCGCTATCTTAGCACTCGTCACCAACACCCACGAAAAGGAAAAGAGGATTGAAGATTTTCCTGTAGTACGCGATTATCCCGAGGTATTTCCTGAGGAACTACCTGGACTCCCTCCTCACCGTCAGGTCGAATTCCAAATCGAGCTAGCTCCCGGGGCAGCACCCATAGCGCGTGCACCGTACCGTTTAGCTCCTGCAGAACTGAAGGAACTCTCTACGCAATTACAGGAACTATTGGATAAAGGATTTATCCGTCCTAGTTCATCACCCTGGGGAGCCCCAGTACTCTTTGTCAAGAAGAAGGATGGCACATTCCGAATGTGCATCGACTATCGTGAATTGAACAAAGTTACCATCAAGAATCGTTACCCTCTCCCGCGTATCGACGACCTATTCGATCAGTTGCAAGGATCGAGCTACTATTCAAAGATTGACCTGCGATCAGGCTATCATCAGCTGAGAGTTCGTAATGAAGATATCTCCAAGACTGCGTTCAGGACTCGTTATGGTCATTACGAGTTCCTCGTTATGCCTTTTGGAATGACCAACGCGCCTGCAGTGTTCATGGATCTTATGAACCGCGTATGTAAGCCTTACCTCGATAAATTCGTGATTGTGTTTATCGACGACATTCTGATTTATTCGAAAAGTCAAGAAGAGCATGAACAGCACCTACGCCTTATCCTCGAACTCCTTCGCAACGAGCAACTGTACGCCAAATTCTCTAAATGTGACTTCTGGCTTCGAGAAGTCCATTTCCTCGGCCATGTAGTTAATAAGAATGGAATTCACGTCGACCCCGCTAAGATCAAATCGATAAAGAACTGGCCTACGCCTAAGACTCCCACTGAAGTTCGCCAATTTTTGGGTTTGGCGGGCTACTACCGCAGATTCATTCAGGGATTCTCCAAGATTGCACAACCCCTCACGACTCTTACTCAGAAAGGCGTCGCCTACAAGTGGAATGCAGCACAGGAATCTGCTTTTCAGAGGCTTAAGGATAACCTCTGTAGCGCTCCTATTCTCTCGCTACCTGAAGGTACTGACGACTTTGTGGTTTACTGCGATGCGTCTATTCATGGACTCGGTTGCGTGCTAATGCAACGCGAGAAAGTTATTGCCTACGCCTCACGACAACTCAAGACGCATGAAAAGAACTACACGACGCATGACTTGGAACTGGGAGCAGTGATCTTTGCTCTTAAGATATGGAGACATTACCTGTACGGTACCAAGTGCACTATTTACACCGATCACAGGAGTCTCGAGCATATCTTTAGGCAAAAGGAATTGAACATGAGACAACGTCGATGGGTCGAACTCTTGAATGACTACGAATGCGCCATCAAATACCATCCGGGCAAAGCCAATGTCGTGGCAGACGCCCTCAGTCGAAAGGACACCGTACCAAAGCGCGTGCGAGCACTGCAACTTACCATCCAGTCTAACCTCCCTACCCAGATTCGAAATGCTCAAGTTGAAGCATTGAAGCCGGAAAACATCAGGGCTGAGTCTCTGCGAGGATCGAGACAACAACTAGAACAGAAAGAAGATGGTGCTTACTATGTAACAGGACGCATTTGGGTTCCACTCTTTGGAGGTTTACGTGAACTCGTGATGGATGAAGCCCACAAGTCCCGCTACTCAGTACATCCTGGTTCGGACAAGATGTACCATGATTTGAAGACTACGTATTGGTGGCCTGGTATGAAGGCCCACATAGCAACATACGTCAGCAAATGTTTGACTTGCGCAAGAGTCAAGACAGAATACCAGAAGCCAGCAGGTCTACTCCAACAACCAGAAATCCCGAAATGGAAATGGGAGCAAATTTCCATGGATTTTGTTACAGGGCTACCTAGATCTCAACGCGGAAATGATGCTATTTGGGTAATAGTGGATCGACTGACCAAGTCCGCGCACTTTCTGGCTATTAAGGAAACAGACAAGTTTTCTACCTTGGCGGAGATTTACTTAAAGGAAGTAGTTTCGAGGCACGGAGTGCCAACCTCGATTATTTCAGACCGAGACGCTCGATTTACTTCGGAACTGTGGCAAGCTATGCACAAATGCTTTGGCTCACGTTTAGACATGAGCACCGCTTATCACCCGCAAACGGATGGACAATCCGAACGCACCATCCAAACTCTCGAAGACATGCTTAGAGCGTGTGTGATCGATTTTGGCAAGAACTGGGAGAAGCATCTACCGTTAGTAGAGTTCTCTTACAACAACAGTTACCACACCAGTATTCAGGCAGCACCTTTTGAGGCATTGTACGGTCGTAAATGCCGGTCACCTCTCTGCTGGGCAGAAATCGGTGATAGTCAAATCACGGGCCCAGAGATGGTGGTAGATACAACGGAAAAGATTGCCCAGATCAGACAACGCATGGCGGCAGCCCGTGACCGTCAGAAGAGCTACGCTGATAAGCGTAGGAAACCATTGGAATTCCAGGTCGGTGACCGGGTTCTACTCAAAGTCTCACCCTGGAAGGGTGTGGTTCGCTTTGGAAAACGGGGCAAGCTTAATCCGCGATATATCGGACCATTCGAAATTACCGAGAAGATCGGTAAGGTTGCTTATAGATTGAACCTGCCTGAAGAACTGAGTGCGGTACACAACGTTTTTCACGTATCCAACCTGAAGAAGTGTTTGTCGGATGAAACACTTGTGATTCCTTTTAAGGAACTAACGATTGACGAACAGCTACACTTTACTGAGGAACCGATCGAGATCACGGATCGAGTGATCAAAACCCTCAAACGTAGCCAGATACCTCTTGTACGAGTTCGTTGGAACTCGCGACGTGGCCCAGAGTATACCTGGGAGCGGGAAGACCAGATGAAGCACAAGTATCCCCAGCTGTTCCCTAACGAAAATCCCAGCACTGAAGCTACGAACGAATTTCGGGACGAAATTCCAAACTAACGGGGGGATGATGTGACACCCCGTTGAAACGCTTTTACTCACACTAGCTTGACAGTGGCTGCCTTAACTTTCGGGACGAAAGTTCCTAAAACGTGGGGATAATGTGACACTTCGGACCTTCCCGGGGAAACTTTCTTGATGTAACGTTTCGTGTACGTATTTTATTAAATGAAAACGATGAATTATTTGTTATTACGTGTTATATGCCGATTTACTTATGTGTATATATGTATATATATGTGTTATATATATGTAAACCAAAACCTCAACCCGACTCGAGACCACGGTCTCGAGTGAACAGTAGCAATGGGCCGGTTGGGCCTTGTAACCGAAAACCCAACCCGGAACCTCCCTAGCCCAACTCGGTGCACTATATAAACCCAACCCCACCTCCCTTATCCATTTTACACACTCATCACACTCTCCTCCCATCTTGTTCACTAAAACCCTAAAACCCTAAGTTTCTAGCAACCAAAATCATCTCTCCATTCCTCCATATCTCTCGGATCAAGTGAGCTATCAACAAGGAAGATCGGCCGAACCAAGAGACCACCCGAACACCCCTTTTTTCTCTCAACCCCGAGTAACCGGTTAGTGCTTATATGTTCATGATTGTTGATGTTTGTTATGATTTTATGCTTGTTGATGTGATTAGAGGTTTTAGTATTCTTGTTGGTTTGAATGTTAAAGAATGTTGTTGGTTTGTTGTTCATAGCTTTGGGTTATCCGATGAATGTTAAGGGGTTGGTTAGAATTGCATGTTCTTAGGATTTGTTTGTTAACAAATATGATTTCTATGTTAGAATAGGTATTATGATCCTTGTCAAGAAATGATACATGGTCTTATAAGTTTCCTGTTTTGATTCGGGTTTATTTAGAGTTCATGATTTCTTGAGTATATGTTTGAAGTTTTATTGAATGAATGAAGAACAGTTTGAATGTGTATAATAGTTTGAAAATGCTGATTTTGATCCAAATTGGTGCACAAATCGACCAACAAACATGTTTTAGTGGAAATAGTACAACATTTACATGAAAATGCAATTTCATTGGATAGTACAAGTCTGCAGGTTCTGGAAGGGATTGCCATGCACGTTATCACGGTTGCGAGTCGCAACCTTTGGTTGCTACTCGAAACCACGCATGACCAGTCGAAACCTCCCAGTTGCGAGTCGCAATCAGCAAGCATCAAACCTGGTTGCGAGTCGTAACCACACCTGCTAAGTCGCAATCTCCGGTTACGAGTCGTAACCAAAACGTGACGGACCGAGACCGCAGTTACGAGTCGCAACCTCGGTTGCGAGTCGCAACCACCTTAGTTTCGACTGGGCTGTTTTATGTTATTGGGCCTTGACTGTTTGTCTTGTGTTTTGGGCTTCAACTGTTGGGCCTCCTATTGACTGGACTTCACTTTGATCTGCTACTGCATGTGTATATGTTACTGTTTGTATTTCTGCCTGTTAACTGTTTGTATACGTGCATGCTATACGTGTTTACTTGTACCCGACTTGACCCATACTTGGTAACCATGCTAGGACGTGGTGACCAACATACTTAACCAAGTAACGTATCATACCGAGCAACCCAAGGTGAGTTCACAACTTAAAAGCATGCGTCCCGGTGGTTTGGGACACGAGACTAAAACAACCCTATCCCCTTGTAAAGGGGATACCGTCTACATTCCTTCCCTAGTTATTGGGAACAAACTTACTTTATCTTCCCTTGTGTTGGGAAACCTTTTTAGTTAATTACTGTTTATACAAAATGCAACCAACGGCACTAAACGCAACTCTATCACTCAAGTCCCTACTACATAATACCGATTAGTCGCCGGTGCCAGGCGAACGGGTTATTAGTTGATAGCGCTATTTAGGTCTTACCAGCCTCACACCGTGCCATGGTATGGGATCGGTCGTGAACTAATGTACTCAGGCATCCGTCAATGATGATAGAACATTGACATCGGGGCATCCTGCGGAAACGCAAACGGTTACCTAGTGTTCGGTATTGGAAAAACAGTTTAGTCGCTAACTTTTGGGGTAGCTCCCCATGGCATGTATAAACGGATAAATTAACTGGTGAAACAAGTTTTTGGTAATTAAAACTGGACAACTGGTGGACTCACTCAGCATTATTGTTGACCCCTTACTGCATGCTTTGCAGGTGGCCAGTGACTGGAGCAGCTGCTTGGGGATGTGTAGTGGTCGTCTGCCCGTGTGTTGGGCATTTATTATGCTTACCTTATGAACACTGTTTAAAACTATTTAATTATGCTTCCGCTACTTGTTACTATTTAAACTTGAAACTTTAAACTCTGAATTCGATATTTGCTAATCTTATGGTTAGTAAGTATTACTTCTGTTATCGATTTAGTTAATCAGTATAATTAGTGGCTGGATCCTGGTCAGTCACGCCCTCAAAGCGGGTGTCATCCGCGGGTGGAAATTTGGGGGTGTGACACTCTTGATATTTACAAAGGTATATAGTTAAAAAGGAGGAGGATTGATTGCTTGGCAAGCTTATGGTAGGAGTAAGTTCCATGCCACTCTTGAGTGATTTAATAAAAATACACCTTCGGCCGAGTGTTGAGTGATTCCCCGTGAGGTATGTGAACTTGTATATAAATGGAATTTTAAAGAGGTATGTTATGCCCTAATAAGTAATTTATCTTAAGAAACGTTTTTAATAAATCATGACGAATAGGATTGTAAATAAATAAAAATAAAACCTAAATAATCTTGGAAATCCCGACACTCTAGGACAAGCCCAAAAACCTTCTCTTCTACCCATTCCATTTGGGAGTGAATAAAGCCACATTATAAAGAGTTTTGCTTGAGGACAAGCAAAGATTCAAGTGTGGGAGTATTTGATGTGCACAAAATGCAACATATAAATTACATCAATTGTAGCATAAAACTAACCTTTTTTTAGTACTAATGTTGGAAAAAGTGTACTTTTGTCTTCCTTTTGTATTTTCAGGATTAAATGAGCTCAAAATAACAAAAGAAGCAAAAAAGATAGCAAAATCTAACATAAATACAAGAAAAGGAACAAAAGTGGCATGCCCGACCTCCCGACAGCATCTTCCCAAGCAAAACAGAGAAGACAGAAGACTGAACACGCCCCGTGCTCAGTGAGCACGGGGCCGTGCCCAAGTAGCAGCAGAAAAGACAAACCCATAGAAGCTTCTACTGCCCACCACTGGGCCATGTCCAGCGGACACGGGGGCGTGGTCAACTTCCTGCAGGCGCATTTATTGTAATTGCGAATTACAATTAATGAAGAGAGAGAGTCAGATGGACACGGGGCCGTGCCCGAGCTTCTGTTCATCCTATAAATAGGAGTGTTTGGAGCTCTTGCAACTCATCCCTTGGCACACCACCTCTCTCACACTTCACCCACCACCCACCACCATCACAACACCATCATCCACCACCATCATCCATCATCCATTGTCCATCATAGAGTGTGTGAGTCGTCTCGGGATCCAAGATTGATCGTAAGAGTTCTTGACAATCAAAGGCCATGTTTGCCTAAGTCTCTTACACCACTTGGTGAAGACAAATGTTTAGTGTAATACTTTTTATTTTTAATCTTTTGCACTTTTTAATTGGTTTTGTATTGATGACTTTAATTACTAGTTTCTTATGTTGAAGATGATTCTTCCTTATCATTCGTCCGTGGTGTCTTGGCATTATTTTACTGTCTATATAAAATAAAAGATTTTCACCATTCATATCTCCACGGTCTATATGGAGGTATGTTGGCTACCTGGTCGAGGGTTAAGGGAACGGTTTGGTAAGAGTCTTGCCATTGTTCAGTGTATAGATCCTGCAAAGGACCTCCTTCAATACCCAATGGTATTGGATAGCGGGGGTCCAAACTCTTTGATCCCCTCATAAGTTAAACTACTATTAAAACTTTAACCCAGCTACTTAGGACTGTATCCCTGCTGACTCAGACTACTTAGCTGAGGGTAACGTCGCCTTCAAAAGATGGGCCTACCACATTATGCATTAATAACTTAATTAATTATCTTTCAATAATCCGACTGTTTAGGATTGTATCCTTGCTGACTCAAACTACTGGGTTGAGGGTAACGTCGCCTTCAAAAGAGGGGCCTACTACAATAACTAAGATAATCTCTTAAACAAGTGCAAAAGTGCGAAAATAATCAAAGGTTATACTACACACGAGTCGGATCTAAGTGATTCATCTTGTCTATCTGTTTTTATTTTTATTTTCTTTTCAGCATTTTAGTTAGTTTTATTTTTCTAGTTTAAAAATCTTTTTCTAACATTTTGATTTGATTAGACGTTGAGGATAAACCGGTACTAAAAGCTCTTGTGTCCTTGGACGACCTCGGTATCTTACCAACACTATACTACGTCCACGATGAGTGCACTTGCCCATATGTGTGTTTAGTGTTAGTAAATATCGTTTTTTATAAATTTAAAACTTGGCTAAAAAGTGTAAAAGGGCTTAAAATATATACCTAAAATATAACACACTTCACGCACATCAATTATTGTTCATGAGAACTTATTTCATTATTGTTCATCAGCACTTATTTATTGGATTCCTACATTCATCAGCACTTATCACTTAGGGTCTCTAAAAGTATCAGAACTTGTGATTTTGATCAATACTTGTGATATTTGTTAAAGTTTAATCAGTAAGTGTTCACATTCTTTGAAACAAAGTCACAGTAAAGATGGCAAACAATTTGAACACCGTTGTTGAAAGTATTCGACACAATAACGAAGTCGGAAGCGATGATAAACATCCCGTATTGTTGAACGAGTTAGATTATCCGGAATGGACAATACGATTTGAACGATACATCAAAGCAAAAGATTTAAAACTGTGGTTATGTCTGACGTTAGGATTTGGAGGACAACCTGTTCGAACTATGAGAATTACCGGTTATCTTTCTTTAGCTGATGTTGAAAGAAAGTATTACGAATGTGAAGATAAAGCTATGTCCTTGATTACGATGTCGTTACCACAATCGATCTTACACACTTTTGTTAACAAAAACTCGTCAAAGGAATTGTGGGACAGTTTGGGTGACAGATACGAAGGAAATGAGTTATTCAAGAAACGGAGACTCGAACAACCGAAAACTCAATTCGTAGTCTTTAAAGCTATGAAAGATGAATCATTGGATGATCTGGTAAACAGATTTTACCATTTGCTAAGTGAATTAAATCAAAGTTAACTGGAATATGTATTCTACCTTAATCAAAGAGAGTGCTCAAAACATTTTCACGACAAGCTTACATTGTTATAGACATTTGGTGCGTTGAACTCGACAATGATACATTCAATAACATTGATTACGCCGACCGGTATTATGTGATGGTACCATAGGATTGACAGTCTCGTTCCCGCTTCCTAGATTTGTTTGTAAGTGACCTTAGGGAACGACATAATCTGATGAACATTTGATAAACCTTTGTCCTTATAAGCCTTGAATGTATTCGCCAACAATCCATGTATATGTTTACACAATGAAAACAATGATTTTATAAAACAAAACGTTTGATTAAACATGACCTTTGTTCATTTAGAAAAATTTTTTATACAAGACATTTTGGTTATACAAGACATTATTTCATGTGGTTTAAACAAAGACCTTTTGTTTACCATACAAGACATTGGTTTATACATGACATTTGTTTATACAAGATATTGGTTTATACATAGCATTAGTTTATACAAGATATTGGTTTATACAAGACATTGGTTTATACAAAACATTGGTTTATGGTAAGTGACTTAGATAACGAGACGTGCGAAATTTGGTAAAAGCATGGTGGATACATCGCTGGTACTTCCTATATATAAGTGCTTTAATTATATTACATATCTTAGCGTTATCCAAACCACTTTGAACAATGACAAGACATGACATCTTTTATACTAGACATGATATATTTTATACAAGACATTTTCATTTGGTTATTTACTTAACCATGCATCATTTCTTTTAATCTTTTGATTTTCACATGATTTTATAAAAGAAACAATTTTATAATGATTCATGGCTACTTTTGTGATAGTTAAACATCTCTTTTAACATTCAAAGTCATGAATCTTCATCACAAAACCTATGTTACTCACATACATTTTTATGCTGACGTTTTATTTTCATATATGTTTAAGAAGCGAATGTTTGACTTTGAGCATGCTTCGCATACGGCGGACTTGGGCCTTAGTGACTTTAAAATTTGCAAGACAATTATTGTACTTTGTTGTTTTATTTCCAAGACAATGTAAACAATTAACTTAATAATACAAAACTTTATGTACCATGTGTTGTGAAACAATAGTTCTGTGACATGACTCCCCTACGTTTCCGCCGCAATTTGTTGTTTAAACATGAATCCCGTATATTTGTTTTCACACCTATTAAGCAAAACCACCTTAAAGGTGAGTAGTAACTTATATGGAAGAATATCAAAGATGAAACCCGTATATTTGTTTTCACGCCATTAACCAAAACCATCTTAAAGGCGTAAACTATTGTAATGATATTTTAATAATATGATACACATTACCAATTACCAATATACAATATGACTAACACATGGATATGAATAGACAACCTTTTAGTCTCACAGCCTGTCACTAGCTATAGCATCTGTCCTCCCATCCCTCACCCACCAACCCTGCTCCTTATAAATACAAGCTTAGGGTCTTCCTCCTTTTTTAGGTTTATCCAAGTGATCCTTCTACTGTGTGCAAGAATAGAGCGGTGCATACACTTGCTTTATCAGCCATTGCACATAGAAAAGCCTTTCTGTTGATAAACAAGGTACATGAGTGTTTATATAAGTCCATATATGTTTGTGTATAGTTTCTTAATTTGTTTAGAATAGTCTTTTGGTTACTTATTATGGATGAAAAGTTTGCTACTTTAAAATTTTGATGTGTTTCTGGATATAATTGTTTAGCATAATTGTCCTCACTCTAGTGTGTTTGTGTTTGATTCAATCTTTTTAACACCAAAGTGAATTGATAATTAAGGACATAACGGTTGTTTGATTACATAGAAAGTTGCTCTTGATGCTAGTTTATGTTTTCCAGAATACTTTATTTGATTTGGGGAAGAAGTAAGCACATGTCGTTGTTACCGTGGAATTCCAAGGATGTATCATTTATTAGGTTATAGGTACTTGTTCATCATAGTGTTATCTTTAGTATAATTATTTGGTATATATATATATATACACACGCACACATTTTATTACTCAAATTAATTGAAAAATATGTGGGGGTTGCATTTCTTAGCATTCACATTTTGATGAATTTTGATATGTAAAATTGTGAATAAAATAAGAACTATTTGTGAAAATAAAAGGTAGGTGTTTATGTATAAGCATATGACGTTAAGAACTAGTACCTAATAATATGTCTATTTATTTTTGTATTGGAATTTATTATTTTGGATTATAGAAATAAATACTTGAAACAAAAGCTTTTTTTAAAACAATATAATATTTGTTATTTTTATGTGTTTTTTTTATTCTTACATTCATTAGTTTTTTAGGTTCTTGTGTTTATTTTCCTTAAATTTCATAAAGTGACATCGGCCATGGTCTTTTTATTGAAAATTAAATTAATAAATTTAAGTAAATTATTATGGTGGTTTGGATAATTATGGGAGTTATTATTGTAATGGGGCTGATATATTTTAATTAAGAACGGGAATATTCTGGTTTGGGACTAGATATTGAGGTTTGAGACAATTGTAGCTTCAGACTTGATTGTTGTCTTTTCTTATTGTGTTCTTTCTTTCTCAGGTTTGACGTAGAAAAGAACCCATCCTTGGAATTTGTGGTCTCGGAGAATAAAGCCTATATGGTAAAATCTCTTCCCTTATATATACTTCTCCCTTAGTTGGAGCTTCTTGCAATTGTTTTACCTTGGTATTATTTTTTATTTAGTTTAATATGTGTATCATATTTGGTTTTTATTATGTCATTTTCACATAAGCATTATTTAGTACATATAGTTGGTGTTAGTGCATTTTGGTGTGTTCGTGTGCTGAATTTAGTGTTTGAGGGCAAATGATTAGACCAGTGTTTTGGGATATAAACAATTGGGCTTAGTGTTTAAAGTAATTGGCCTTAATGTTTGACCATTCTAACCTTAGAGTCAGACCTTTCATAGTATGCGTGAAATTGGTTGTAGATTTGAGAAGAGATCATAGAGGTAATCTTCCGGTGCGTAAATGTTGATCACTCTTTTGATATTATAGAATCTGTGTCGGTTCCTTCATGTTTATTTACCGAATTAGTTTTTCTTAAAAAAATAATCAAATCGATCCGAACATGAACTTTCAGTTGGTATCATGGTCGATGTCGGATCTAATACACCTAAGCAGTGTTATTAAATCACCAAGCTCCTGGATATTGGCTGAAATTGAAGGTTTTTGATGAAACTATGGGTTTTAATGTCACGAACTAAGTTTGAATCAAAATTCAAATCTAAAATTGTTTTAGTATCAAAATTGATGAGTTAGGGTTGTTATTCATTTGAATCTAAGTCTTTTGATCCATTATGTGTCGAATTTGGATGAAGTTTAAGTGATTTCGTGTTTCCGGTGAGTGATACGTCTAGTGTTCATCGCCAAAACAGTAGCAAGATGATTAGCGTATTCATTCATGTTCAAATCGTTTAAAGATGCGTCTGAAGCGGCAGTGGTACACTAGGGTTTACCTACCCACAGAGGCAATCAGAAGCGGCGCTAAATAACGAAATGCAGAATTAGGGTTTGATTTATAATGGTGCCTTCATGTGAGATTTTCCACTTTAACCCCTCCTTTTTACACTCTATTTTAGCGATTGAAGCTTAATCGCTAATTACACTACAAGAAAAAACTCTTATAGGGACGACACATTTAGAGAGGACACAAGTCGTCTCTATAGACGACATGTTGTTTCTAGAGGGGTTTGGTGACTTTTGAGTTAGGTTACCGATGTCCTCTCTATAAGGTGAAAATATATATTATTTTTTTGTATTTTTTATATTCTCTAGTTTAATGAATTAGAAACCCTAAAAAATGTTTCAACTTATAGAGACGACATGTTGTCCCTATAATTTTAATTTTTTTATTATCTTTTGTTAATGAACAATAAATATTGAAAATTAAAAAAAGTTTAATTTATAGAGACGACATGTCATCTCTAAAAAGTTTGACAGGCCAAAATGAACTTTCATTTAGGTGGCAAAATTTCCAACCACCCGACAACAAAATTTGACAAAAAAATAATCTAACATATAGGGACGACTATTGGGGAAATAACTTTGATTTTTTCTATTCTAAATTAATAAATAATTAAAAAAACACACTTGTAAAAATAATTTTATTTGTTTTTTTTAGATTTGATTAAAAAATAATTAAGAATACAAAAAAAAATATTCATATATAGAGACAACATGTCATCCCTATAAGACTAATTAAATTAATTAATTTATTATTGGTTATTTCCTGAAAACAAAGAAATATATATATATATATATATATATATATATATATATATATATATATATATATATATATATATATATATTTAAACCTATAGAGACGACATGTCGTCTCTAAAATGTTTGACAGTTAAAAAAATCATTTTGGGGGCAAAAATTCCTACCATTCCATAAAAATTTGAAAAAACAATCTGACAAATAGAGAGGACATGTCGTCTCTATATGGAAAATTAATTTTCTTTTGTTTTTTTTTTGTTCTTTATTAAAGAATAGTTAAATATAAAAAATATTCACACGTAGAGACGACATGTCGCACCTGTATGCCAAATTAACCTATAGAGACCGCATGTCGTCCCTATAGGTAAAAATAATTTTGTTTTGTTTTTTATTCTTTATTAATAAATAATTAAATATAAAAAATATTCAATGTAGAGACGACATGCGGTCCTTATAAGCCAAATTAACTATGTTTTATTTTATTGGTGTTTTTTAGCAAAAAAATTAATAGTTCAAGAAGTCACCGTAGAATGAACGGAGTTCAAGAAGACGACAACAGTGACCCCAAGTTAGTTAGTTGATGAATTCTACCAAGCTGAAGCGATCAGAAAAAAGATGTTACAAGGTCTATTATTGTTTCTTCTTCAAATCGTGTGTTTGCTAATTATTATTTATTGTAATCAGAGAACTAGTTCAAGTAGTAATTGATTGATCTTATCAACATGAAATAATTGATCTGTCACACCCCAACCAATGGCGGAAACATCGGGATGAGACGAAGTGTGAAGATTGCTAGAGACATCATAACGCTATTTGTGACAATATTTAGAAAATCCAAATTTCATTTCATTTCATAACTTCAAATAGTCAACATTACAAGGAATATGAATTTAAATTATATGAAAATCATGCATATATAAATGTATCGAAAAGGTTCGATATGTTGTGCGTGTGAAAAGAGAAATCAAAGGTAAACTCGAGGTTGAAAGATTGCATCGTATAAAATGAACAATAGAAACACATGTTTGACCAAAGTTTGGAGTGTTCCAAATGGAACTTTGACTAACCAAAGTGGTCGTAAAGTCTTTTGAATTTGAGGAGCATGCTTTGGCCTAATAGGTAAAATACTCTCGCCGACAAGTCGGTTAACGGTATTTACCCTTCTGGTTACTACATGTCCCAAATCAATCGAAATTTCGAGACTTGGCGGGATTTAACAAAAATATCAAGGAGTGGAACTAGTCGCCAAGGTGCGGGTTTCACCCCTAACTTGACGATTTCGTATCCTAAGTGTGGTTGATACTCGTCGGGTCAAAATTTAATTTCAACACTTTGACGAGGGTCCACTAGAATTTGAGATTTGAAATTTCCGTTAAGATGTGGATTTCACTCCTAACTTAATGGTGAATTTCGTGCGAAAAAAATAGAATCAAGCGGGGTGAGAGTCGTTTACCAAATTGTGGGTTTCACGCCTATTTTGGTAAGCTCGTCTCGTTCGTATAATATGAGTGTTTTCGAGTTTAAGAAAAAAAAAATCGAGTAAAATGCATGAGGGAAGTGTATGTCGAAGGAGATACACAAATAAGTGTAAACACATAGGAAAGCATATCAAGAATGGTACTTAAATAATGAAATGATAAAACAAGTATTAACATATAGAGAAATATGTCAAGAATAACACATAAAGAATCGAACAACGAAACAAGTGTTAACACATAATAAAACAAACATTAATGCGTAAGAACAACATGTCGAATATTACACACGAGTAACATACATGTTTAAAAGAGCATGAATAAGTAACAAATAAAGTATCATGTAGTAGCCCAAACAAAGCATACGAATAAGGCTCTAAAACTATAGACTAGGTGAAAGCATTCCTACTTTTCCTAATTCCCTATAGTTATGGCTCTGATACCAATCTGTCACACCCCAACCAATGGCGGAAACATCGGGATGAGACGAAGTGTGAAGATTGCTAGAGACATCATAACGCTATTTGTGACAATATTTAGAAAATCCAAATTTCATTTCATTTCATAACTTCAAATAGTCAACATTACAAGAAATTCAAATACAACAAGTTTAACATAACAACATGATAACATAACAAAATTTGATACAACATATTAAACCCTAACGTCTATATGTGTATCTAGGCATCAACGCTACTTCTTTTCTTAGCATCATCCTCATCAACCTGTAACATGTTTAAAATAATTCAATGCAAAAGCAAAGGCGAGTATACAAGTTTGGTACATACATAGCATAAGATAAAAGTGTGAACAATTCCTCATAGCCAGCATACGATTCAAGATAAACATTAAATATGGCATGTGTCTAACATATCAAACCAAGAAAACGCAACTTGCTCATGACATAACCAAAGTTTCAGTAGAGGCGGGTCGTCAATCCTATAGCGCTACATATGTCAAGGTTTGGCTCGTACGAAGTTAATGATAAGTTCAACACATAAGAATCACCCAAATTTAAAGTATCAAGCCATCACATATACAAGCATTGTTATAGGAATGTTCGTGTGTTTAGACAAAAGTTCATGTGTAAGTTTCAATAGGTAAACATGTTACACCCCAAAAGTGGTAAAAGTAAAAGGGGAAAAGTACGAGTATACTCACAAAGTTTGCATATGTTTTCCGATTATCCAATTGTTGACGAGTAGAGATTTAGAGTCCGAATGTATAAGGGTTAAAGTTCAAGTATGTTTAGAGTCGAGATTCGGTGTTTAAAACAACATAAAAATAAGATATGAGAATAACATGGAAAATAATCATTTAGTACATATGATGCTTGTTCTTGACACTAGGAAACTCGAAGGAGTTTAGATGTTTTCATGGAACAAGGTTCCATTAGAATCGTGACAAGTTATCATAGTCTAGGATGATGTAGTCTAGTACCCCGACATATGAACACTAGTTCATCATCAAAGATTCGATTATTCGAATAATATATTTAGGTTATATAATATATGTCCAATAGTTCAAGCATGAGGTAGAAGATTAAAATCTTCATTTTGGTACCTCTAAATGTCATAGAAGTCATGTAGGAGGTAGGAAGATCAAGTCTTCCATTTAGGCACCTCTATGTGTTCACCACTACACTTGATGTAAAAAAAACAACCAAGGAGGGTCATGAACATACAATAAAGAATAAGAAATATACACACTAACTAAGAGAAATCATCAAATCATGTGAGGATTGTATGTTTGGACAACCCAAGTTGTTCCATAATCACTCATGTATCAAAGACAAAGTTTGACATGACTTGTGGGTTAAAAACCCTAAACAAAACACCAAGTTTATGAGGTTTAATCCTCTGATTTTAAATGTCTCAACCTTGTTTTTAAGCTTAACCAACCATGGGATAAGTTGTAAGAATTAGGACATAGGTATGAGATGTGTTGGACACAAGTTGCATAGGTTTAAACAAGTTTTTGATGAACATAAAAACAAACAGAAAGTTTATGGACTATTTCAGGGCATTTCCAGGTCTGATTTCTCCAAGGAGAAGTCTAGGAATCGAACCCCATGATTATACAAGCAAGTAGGAAAAAGAATCGAGTGAATCGGATTAGAATTGAGTGAGTTATGCTCATTTCCGTGAAGGGGTGTCAATCTACTCGAACCCTTGCTTTCAGCTACGGTTTGGTGGATGTTTTGTGAGTTTTTAGGGTTGCAAAAGTGGTAGGGAGGCTGGTTATAAGTGGTATTTATAGGGGGAAGGATTAGGGTTTCAATGGGTTGGGCTTTGGAAGTGTTTAGAAGGGGTTACACCTTGAAACTAGCCCACAAAACCCAACTATATGGGGCTGAATTTTGCTGAATTGGGCTGCCATATTTCTTTATTTTTTTATTTTTTTTAACACATTATAATGAGTAATTTTGTTAATTAAGTTGTGTAATAATGTGCAACAATGTTTCCCCTAACTTGTAACAAGGTGAAATATGAAATAAAACATGATTTAACTAGGTAAAAAGTGTAATGTACAAGTTTTATTTACGAAGCAAGTTCCGTATTTTACAACGATTACAATGAAAGAATGGTTATAAGAACACAAGATTTCCAAAGTTAGAATTTCACGTAAGGTTTCTAAATGTAGGAAGTTTGAAAACGCAGGGCGTTACAGTCTCCCCTCCTTTAGGAAATTTCGTCCCGAAATTTATTCAAGAGGAAGGCTTGGAAGAGTTTTCGGCATAAAGGTGATCATTAAGAATTGAAACTTGGGAAGTTTGAAAGTTTTGAAAAGTACCAAATTTTGAAGAACGTCAAGGTAGATTTGCAAGGGGAAGTTTTTAAGGATAGTATAAAAAATCATACTCTCGTAAAACCTGTTTATTGAGAGGAACGAAAAGGTTTGTTACTTTAAATAAAGCAATAGAGGTATACTAAGTATAGTTTCACAAGAATCAAGAATAGGGAGGCTATTTTATAGGTAACGAGGTAAGTTAGGACTCAAATGTTTAAACAAGCTGGATTGCGAACGAGTTTTGTATAAAATAATACGAGTATAGAATGAACGAATGACTCTTAAGGAGTACAAGTATGTGAATAGCATAAGTGTTGGATAGATGAACATAGTGTGTTAAGGATAAAGTCTCGTCATGAATAATCGGATATAATGCGTTTGTGAGATGCGTGAAGTTGTATTAGGTCCAAAAGGTCTGCAACACACTGAATTTCTCATGGCACGTATTACGAAAGTTTGGTAACATGGTGAAAACACTTATATATAGGAAGTACCAGCGGCGTATCCACCATGTTTTAACCACATTACGTCCGTTTCGTTACTCGGGGTCATGTTACGTTCCGTGTCTTACCATACACAGTAGTACACTCTATGGTTCTCATACGCCTATCACTATAATCCGTGTGCACCCGCGATTATACTGATCGTCACATGATCCACATAGCTTGTACTAGTTATGTATGAATCAAGGTATACATGAATTTGAAAATAAGAATGTGTACGTAGAAGAATGTCGTATGTAAGCATGTTTATGTTTAAGCATGTATGGGACCCACGTAAGCGAATCCCTCGGATTACGCTCGCGTATAGGTACGAATGTACGAATCATGAGTAAGGATGAAAGTATGAGCATAAGTTTAAGTATGAATACGCATGTATGTATGAGCATAAACATAAAACGTGTAAGTAGTATGTGTACAAGTAGAAGCGTAAAACGTATAAGTAGTATGTGTATGAGTACAAGCATAAAACGTATGAACATAGGTGTAGGTATGAAAAATAAATATTGCGTATATGGTGTACGTTGAGACATTGCGGAGAAAAAAAAGGTTAAGTATGTAGATACGAACGATATAAATGATGTTATCGCGAGATATCGTCTAAAATGTGTATGATGATGTGCATGTATAGTTGTTTAAATAAAACGTTGAGTTTGTCGAATCAAAATTAGATTGAGCTTGGTTTGAAAGGTAGAATATAGTTTGTATATGTAAAGGAACATAAAGTACTCATTGGTCATGCTTAACGTATTTTGTAATGATTGAAATGCTACTTTTGTTAAAAAAAAAAAAAGGAGTTCACGTATGTTGAAAATTGTCAGTCCCCATGAAGTCTTCTAGCCCACGTGTTTTGAAATTTGGATGACGAGTTAAACGTTGTAGAGAAGGGGTTTTTTTTTTTTTTTTTTTTAAATAACGGGTTTGTTTCATTTGCATCAAAACATGAAATTTTGAACGTTGAAAGTTCTTGTGAAAACGTCGACCCTTAGAAAAGAAATTTAGTAAAAGAACTTAGTGATTGTTTAAAAATAATTTTAACAAACGATTTATTGATGTTGGAAAGAGTATTTGGTAAAACGATCATATAACATCTATGAGGTCTTATAAGTAATTGAGAAAGGTTAGTTTGATTTCGATTAAGAGTAGAAGTCTCTAGTATGATGATATAATGTGAACGTGTTTCAGTTAATAAATCAGATGTGAAGTTCATGGGCAAGAGATTCATTAGACCGATTAAATTGATAGGTAGCATTTCGTAAGGTTTGGAAATTCGTGTAGTAAAACGGTAAAGACATGATTAAGAATCTCGTGTATATGATTTGAGTGAAAATGGATGGTAGAATAAGAAGTACGTTTGATAAACAATGTATTTTGAAATCGGTATAAGTAGGTATTTTGAATAATGATAAATGATTTAGGTATAAAACATGATCGGGTTTGCATAATAAAATATTTTGAAAGAGAAGCTTTGGGTAACGGTCACCTAAGTAAGGGAATCACCCCTAACTCGTTGGTGAGGTCGTTTTAAGGGAAGAGGGGTGGAGTCACTCGTCAAGGTAAGGAAGTCACTCCAATCTCGATGATACCTCTCCACTAGTTGTTACAAGGAATATGAATTTAAATTATATGAAAATCATGCATATATAAATGTATCGAAAAGGTTCGATATGTTGTGCGTGTGAAAAGAGAAATCAAAGGTAAACTCGAGGTTGAAAGATTGCATCGTATAAAATGAACAATAGAAACACATGTTTGACCAAAGTTTGGAGTGTTCCAAATGGAACTTTGACTAACCAAAGTGGTCGTAAAGTCTTTTGAATTTGAGGAGCATGCTTTGGCCTAATAGGTAAAATACTCTCGCCGACAAGTCGGTTAACGGTATTTACCCTTCCGGTTACTACATGTCCCAAATCAATCGAAATTTCGAGACTTGGCGGGATTTAACAAAAATATCAAGGAGTGGAACTAGTCGCCAAGGTGCGGGTTTCACCCCTAACTTGACGATTTCGTATCCTAAGTGTGGTTGATACTCGTCGGGTCAAAATTTAATTTCAACACTTTGACGAGGGTCCACTAGAATTTGAGATTTGAAATTTCCGTTAAGATGTGGATTTCACTCCTAACTTAATGGTGAATTTCGTGCGAAAAAAATAGAATCAAGCGGGGTGAGAGTCGTTTACCAAATTGTGGGTTTCACGCCTATTTTGTTAAGCTCGTCTCGTTCGTATAATATGAGTGTTTTCGAGTTTAAGAAAAAAAAATCGAGTAAAATGCATGAGGGAAGTGTATGTCGAAGGAGATACACAAATAAGTGTAAACACATAGGAAAGCATATCAAGAATGGTACTTAAATAATGAAATGATAAAACAAGTATTAACATATAGAGAAATATGTCAAGAATAACACATAAAGAATCGAACAATGAAACAAGTGTTAACACATAATAAAACAAACATTAATGCGTAAGAACAACATGTCGAATATTACACACGAGTAACATACATGTTTAAAAGAGCATGAATAAGTAACAAATAAAGTATCATGTAGTAGCCCAAACAAAGCATACGAATAAGGCTCTAAAACTATAGACTAGGTGAAAGCATTCCTACTTTTCCTAATTCCCTATAGTTATGGCTCTGATACCAATCTGTCACACCCCAACCAATGGCGGAAACATCGGGATGAGACGAAGTGTGAAGATTGCTAGAGACATCATAACGCTATTTGTGACAATATTTAGAAAATCCAAATTTCATTTCATTTCATAACTTCAAATAGTCAACATTACAAGAAATTCAAATACAACAAGTTTAACATAACAACATGATAACATAACAAAATTTGATACAACATATTAAACCCTAACGTCTATATGTGTATCTAGGCATCAACGCTACTTCTTTTCTTAGCATCATCCTCATCAACCTGTAACATGTTTAAAATAATTCAATGCAAAAGCAAAGGCGAGTATACAAGTTTGGTACATACATAGCATAAGATAAAAGTGTGAACAATTCCTCATAGCCAGCATACGATTCAAGATAAACATTAAATATGGCATGTGTCTAACATATCAAACCAAGAAAACGCAACTTGCTCATGACATAACCAAAGTTTCAGTAGAGGCGGGTCGTCAATCCTATAGCGCTACATATGTCAAGGTTTGGCTCGTACGAAGTTAATGATAAGTTCAACACATAAGAATCACCCAAATTTAAAGTATCAAGCCATCACATATACAAGCATTGTTATAGGAATGTTCGTGTGTTTAGACAAAAGTTCATGTGTAAGTTTCAATAGGTAAACATGTTACACCCCAAAAGTGGTAAAAGTAAAAGGGGAAAAGTACGAGTATACTCACAAAGTTTGCATATGTTTTCCGATTATCCAATTGTTGACGAGTAGAGATTTAGAGTCCGAATGTATAAGGGTTAAAGTTCAAGTATGTTTAGAGTCGAGATTCGGTGTTTAAAACAACATAAAAATAAGATATGAGAATAACATGGAAAATAATCATTTAGTACATATGATGCTTGTTATTGACACTAGGAAACTCGAAGGAGTTTAGATGTTTTCATGGAACAAGGTTCCATTAGAATCGTGACAAGTTATCATAGTCTAGGATGATGTAATCTAGTACCCCGACATATGAACACTAGTTCATCATCAAAGATTCGATTATTCGAATAATATATTTAGGTTATATAATATATGTCCAATAGTTCAAGCATGAGGTAGAAGATTAAAATCTTCATTTTGGTACCTCTAAATGTCATAGAAGTCATGTAGGAGGTAGGAAGATCAAGTCTTCCATTTAGGCACCTCTATGTGTTCACCACTACACTTGATGTAAAAAAAAACAACCAAGGAGGGTCATGAACATACAATAAAGAATAAGAAATATACACACTAACTAAGAGAAATCATCAAATCATGTGAGGATTGTATGTTTGGACAACCCAAGTTGTTCCATAATCACTCATGTATCAAAGACAAAGTTTGACATGACTTGTGGGTTAAAAACCCTAAACAAAACACCAAGTTTATGAGGTTTAATCCTCTGATTTTAAATGTCTCAACCTTGTTTTTAAGCTTAACCAACCATGGGATAAGTTGTAAGCATTAGGACATAGGTATGAGATGTGTTGGACACAAGTTGCATAGGTTTAAACAAGTTTTTGATGAACATAAAAACAAACAGAAAGTTTATGGACTATTTCGGGGCATTTCCAGGTCTGATTTCTCCAAGGAGAAGTCTAGGAATCGAACCCCATGATTATACAAGCAAGTAGGAAAAAGAATCGAGTGAATCGGATAAGAATTGAGTGAGTTATGCTCATTTTCGTGAAGGGGTGTCAATCTACTCGAACCCTTGCTTTCAGCTACGGTTTGGTGGATGTTTTGTGAGTTTTTAGGGTTGCAAAAGTGGTAGGGAGGCTGGTTATAAGTGGTATTTATAGGGGGAAGGATTAGGGTTTCAATGGGTTGGGCTTTGGAAGTGTTTAGAAGGGGTTACACCTTGAAACTAGCCCACAAAACCCAACTATATGGGGCTGAATTTTGCTGAATTGGGCTGCCATATTTCTTTATTTTTTTTATTTTTTTAACACATTATAATGAGTAATTTTGTTAATTAAGTTGTGTAATAATGTGCAACAATGTTTCCCCTAACTTGTAACAAGGTGAAATATGAAATAAAACATGATTTAACTAGGTAAAAAGTGTAATGTACAAGTTTTATTTACGAAGCAAGTTCCGTATTTTACAACGATTACAATGAAAGAATGGTTATAAGAACACAAGATTTCCAAAGTTAGAATTTCACGTAAGGTTTCTAAATGTAGGAAGTTTGAAAACGCAGGGCGTTACATGATCTAAGATGTTTAGAATTGAGTAGTGTAGATTGGGATTGTCTACTGAATCAACTCTAGTTAATGTGATATATTGAGGGTTTTTGATTCCGAATTCATGACTCCATTGCTATATTAATTTGAAATCCTTTCATGGTAATGATGTATTTATAACGAATTGGGATATTTACATATTGTAGCGTTATCTAAACCACTTCGAACAATGAACAATGACAAGACATGACATCTTTTATAAGTGCTTTTATTATATTACATATCGTATCTAAACCATGGTGGATACGCCGCTGGTACTTCCTATATATAAGTGCTTTTATTATATTACATATCGTAGCGTTATCTAAACCACTTCGAACAATGACAAGACATGACATCTTTTATACTAGACATGATATATTTTATACAAGACATTTTCACTTGGTTATTTACTTAACCATGCATCATTTCTTTTAATCATTTGATTTTCACATGATTTTATAAAAGAAACAATTTTATAATGATTCATGGCTACTTTTGTGATAGTTAAACATCTCTTTTAACATTCAAAGTCATGAATCTTCATCACAAAACCTATGTTACTCACATACATTTTTATGCTGACGTTTTATTTTCACATATGTTTAAGGAGCGAATGTTTGACTTTGAGCATGCTTCGCATAGGGCGGACTTGGGCCATAGTGACTTTAAAATTTGCAAGACAAATATTGTACTTTTTTGTTTTATTTCCAAGACAATGTAAACAATTAACTTAATAATACAAAACTTTATGTACCATGTGTTGTGAAACAATAGTTCTGTGACATGACTCCCCAACGTTTCCGCCGCGATTTGTTGTTTTACGCGGTCAGGTTGTTATAATTTAAATATTCCAAATGATTTTGTTGATCCAATCCAAATGATCAATGTCATAAACATCGCGATTTCCCCCATAAATGTGGTGTCGATTCAAATCTTTACAAGTGTCGGTTAATTAGGAAGCCTAGGTGTACAAAAAATAGTTGTTAAAAAAAATCAATGATATTTTTAATTAATGATGTAAGACGGGCATCTAAACATAAAGCAAATTAATTTAATTATAACCAAGATTATTAAACATGAATCCCGTATATTTGTTTTCAGACCTATTAAGCAAAACCACCTTAAAGGTGTGTAGTAACTTATAAGGAAGAATATCAAAGATGAAACCCGTATATTTGTTTTCACGCCATTAACCAAAACCACCTTAAAGGCGTAAACTAATGTAATGGTATTTTAATAATATGATACACATTACCAATTACCAATATACGATATGACTAACACATGGATATGACTAGACAACCTTTTAGTCTCACAGCCTGTTACTAGCTGTAGCATCTGTCCTCCCATCCCTCACCCACCAACCCTGCTCCTTATAAATACAAGCTTAGGGTCTTCCTCCTTTTTTAGGTTTATCCAAGTGATCCTTCTACTGTGTACAAGAATAGAGTGGTGCATACACTTGCTTTATCAGCCATTGCACATAGAAAAGTCTTTCTGTTGCTAAACAAGGTACATGAGTGTTTATATAAGTCCATATATGTTTGTGTATAGTTTCTTAATTTGTTTAGAATAGTCTTTTGGTTACTTATTATGGATGAAAAGTTTGCTACTTTAAAATTTTGATGTGTTTCTGGATATAATTGTTTAGCATAATTGTCCTCACTCTAGTGTGTTTGTGTTTGATTCAATCTTTTTAACACCAAAGTGAATTGATAATTAAGGATATAACGATTGTTTGATTACATAGAAAGTATATATATATATACACGCGCACACATTTTATTACTCAAATTAATTGAAAAATATGTGGGGGTTGCATTTATTAGCATTCACGTTTTGATGAATTTTGATATGTAAAATTGTGAATAAAATAAGAACTATTTGTGAAAATAAAAGGTAAGTGTTTATGTATAAGCATATGACGTTAAGAACTAGTACCTAATTATATGTCTATTTATTGTTGTATTGGAATTTATTATTTTGGATTATAGTAATAAATACTTGAAACAAAAGCTTTTTTTTTAAACAATATAATATTTATTATTTTTATGTGTTTTTTTATTCTTACATTCATTAGTTTTTTGGGTTCTTGTGTTTATTTTCCTTAAATTTCATAAAGTGACATCGGCCATGGTCTTTTTATGGAAAATTAAATTAATAAATTTAAGTAAATTATTATGGTGGTTTGGATAATTATGGGAGTTATTATTGTAATGGGGCTGATATATTTTAATTAAGAAGGGGAATATTCTGGTTTGGGACTAGATATTGATGTCTTAGACAATTGTAGCTTCAAACTTGATTGTTGTCTTTTCTTATGGTGTTCTTTCTTTCTCAGGTTTGACGTAGAAAAGAACCCATCGTTGGAATTGGTGGTCTCGGAAAATAAAGTCTATATGGTAAAATCTCTTCCCTTATATATACTTCTCCCTTAGTTAGAGCTTCTTGCAATTGTTTTACCTTGGTATTGTTTTTTATTTAGTTTAATATGTGTATCATATTTGGTTTTTATTATGTCATCTTCACATAAGCATTATTTAGTACATATAGTTGGTGTTAGTGCATTTTGGTGTGTTCGTGTGCTGAATTTAGTGTTTGAGGGCAAATGATTAGACCATTGTTTAGGGATGTAAAAAATTTGGCTTAGTATTTAAAGTAATTGGCCTTAATGTTTGACCATTCTAACCTTAGAGTCAGACCTTTCATAGTATGCGTGAAATTGGGTGTAGATTTGAGAAGAGATCACAGAGGTAATCTTCCGGTGCGTAAATGTTGATCACTCTTTTGATATTATAGAATCTGCGTCGGTTCCTTCATGTTTATTTACCGAATTTGTTTTTCTTAAAAAAATAATCAAATCGATCCGAACATGAACTTTCAGTAGGTATCATGGTCGATGTCGGATCTAATACTCCTAAGCAGTGTTATTAGATCACCAAGCTCCTGGATTTTGGCTGAAATTGAAGGTTTTTGATGAAACTATGGGTTTTAATGTCACGAACTAAGTTTGAATCAAAATTCAAATCTAAAACTGTTTTTGTATCAAAATTGATGAGTTAGGGTTGTTGTTCATGTGAATCTGAGTCTTTTAATCCATTATGTGTGAATTTGGATGAAGTTTAAGTTATTTTGTGTTTCCGGTGAGTGATACGTCTTGTGTTCATCGCCAAAACAGTAGGAAGATGATTAGCGTGTTCATTCAGGTTCAAATCGTTTAAAGATGCGTCAGAAGCGGCAGTGGTACACTAGGGTTTACCTACTGATAGAGGCAGTCAGAAGCGGCGCTGAATAATGAAATGCAGAATTAGGGTTTGATTTATAATGGTGCCTTCATGTGAGATTTTCCACTTTAACCCCTCCTTTTTACACTCTATTTTAGCGATTGAAGCTTAATCGCTAATTACACTACAAGAAAAAACTCTTATAGGGACGACACCTTTAGAGAGGACATAAGTGGTCTCTATAGACGACATGTTGTTTCTAGAGGGGTTTGGTGATTTTTGAGTTAGGTTACCGATGTCCTCTCTATAGGGTGAAAATATATATCATTTTTTTGTATTTTTTATATTCTCTAGTTTAATGAATTAGAAACCCTAAAAAATGTTTCAACTTATAGAGACGACATGTTGTCCCTATAATTTTAATTTTTTTATTATCTTTTGTTAATGATCAATAAATATTGAAAATTAAAAAAAAAATAATTTATAAAGACGACATGTCATCTCTAAAAAGTTTGACTGGTCAAAATGAACTTTCATTTAGGTGGCAAAATTTCCAACCACCCAACAAAAAAATTTGACAAAAAATTAATCTAACATATAGGGACGACTATAGGGGAAATAACTTTGATTTGTTTTTTTTTATTCTAAATTAATAAATAATTAAAAAAACACACTTGTAAAAATAATTTTATTTGGTTTTATTAGATTTGATTAATAAATAATTAAGAATACAAAAAGAATATTCATATATAGAGATGACATGTCATCCCTATAAGACTAATTAAATTAATTAATTTATTATTGGTTTTTGCCTAAAAACGAAGAAAAATATATATATTTAAACCTATAGAGACGACATGTCGTCTCTAAAATGTTTAACTGTTAAAAAAATCATTTTGGGGGCAAAAATTCCTACTATTCCATAAAAATTTGAAAAAACAATATGACAAATAGAGATGACATGTCGTCTCTATATGGAAAAATAATTTTCTTTTGTTTTTTGTTCTTTATTAATGAATAGTTAAATATAAAAAATATTCACGCGTAGAGACGACATGTCGTACATGTATGCCAAATTAACCTATAGAGACCGCATGTCGTCCCTATAGGTAAAAATAACTTTGTTTTGTTTTTTATTCTTTATTAATAAATAATTAAATATAAAAAATTATTCAATGTAGAGACGACATGCGGTCCTTATAAGCCAAATTAACTATGTTCAATTTTATTGGTGTTTTTTAGCAAAAAAAAAAAAAAGTAATAGTTCAAGAAGTCATCGTAGAATGAACAGAGTTCAAGCAGATGACAACAGTGACCTCAAGTTAGCTGATGAATTCTACCAAGTTGAAGCGATGGAAAAAAAGATGTTACAAGGTCTATTATTGTTTCTTCTTCAAATCGTGTGTTTGCTAATTATTATTCATTGTAATCAGAGAACTAGTTCAAGTAGTAATTGATTGATCTTATCAACATGAAATAATTGATTTAAGATGTTTAGAATTGAGTAGTGAAGATTGGGATTGTCTAATGAATCAACTCTAGTTAATGTGATATATTGAGGGTTTTTTATTCCGAATTCATGACTCCATTGCTATGTTAATTTGAAATCCTTTCATGGTAAAGATGTATTTATAACGAATTGGGATATTTACATATCGTAGCGTTATCTAAACCACTTCGAACAATGAACAATGACAAGACATGACATCTTATATAAGTGCTTTTATTATATTACATATCGTATCTAAATCATGGTGGATACGCCGCTGGTACTTCCTATATATAAGTGCTTTTATTATATTACATATGGTACCGTTATCTAAACTACTTCAAACAATGACAAGACATGACATCTTTTATACTAGACATGATATATTTTATACAAGACATTTTCATTTGGTTATTTACTTAACCATGCATCATTTCTTTTAATCATTTGATTTTCACATGATTTTTTCAAAGAAACAATTTTATAATGATTCATGGCTACTTTTGTGATAGTTAAACATCTCTTTTAACATTCAAAGTCATGAATCTTCATCACAAAACCTATGTTACTCACATACATTTTTATGCTGACGTTTTATTTTCACATATGTTTAAGGAGCTAATGTTTGACTTTGAGCATGCTTCGCATAGGGCGGACTTGGGCCTTAGTGACTTTAAAATTTGCAAGACAATTATTGTACTTTGTTGTTTTATATCCAAGACAATGTAAACAATTAACGTAATAATACAAAACTTTATGTACCATGTGTTGTGAAACAATAGTTCTGTGACATGACCCCTCTACGTTTCCGCCGCGATTTGTTGTTTTACGCGGTCAGGTTGTTATAATCTAAATATTCCAAATGATTTTGTTGATCCAAACCTAATGATCAATGTCATAAACATCGCGATTTCCCCCATAAATGTGGTGTCAATTCAAATCATTACAAGTGTCGGTTAATTAGGAAGCCTCGGTGTAAAAAAATAGTTGTTAAAAAATCAATGAGATTTTTAATTAATGATATAAGACGGGCATCTAAACATAAAGCAAATGAATTTAATTATAACCAAGAATATTAAACATGAATCCCGTATATTTGTTTTCACACCTATTAAGCAAAACCACCTTAAAGGTGTGTAGTAACTTATAAGGAAGAATATCAAAGATGAAACTCGTATATTTGTTTTCACGCCATTAACCAAAACCACCTTAAAGGCGTAAACTATTGTAATGGTATTTAATAATATGATACACATTACCAATTACCAATATACGATATGACTAACACATGGGTATGACTAGACAACCTTTTAGTCTCACAGCCTGTCACTAGCTGTAGCATCTGTCCTCCCATCCCTCACCCACCAACCCTGCTTTTTATAAATACAAGCTTAGGGTCTTCCTCCTTTTTTAGGTTTATCCAAGTGATCCTTCTACTGTGTGCAAGAATAGAGCGGTGCATACACTTGCTTTATCAGCCATTGCACATAGAAAAGCCTTTCTGTTGCTAAACAAGGTACATGAGTGTTTATATAAGTCCATATATGTTTGTGTATAGTTTCTTAATTTGTTGTTTAGAATAGTCTTTTGGTTACTTATTATGGATGAAAAGTTTGCTACTTTAAAATTTTGATGTGTTTCTGGATATAATTGTTTAGCATAATTGTCCTCACTCTAGTGTGTTTGTGTTTGATTCAATCTTTTTAACACCAAAGTGAATTGATAATTAAGGACATAACGGTTGTTTGATTACATAGAAAGTTGCTCTTGATGCTAGTTTATGTTTTCCAGAATACTTTATTTGATTTGGGGAAGAAGTAAGCACATGTCGTTGTTACCGTGGAATTCCAAGGATGTATCATTTATTAGGTTATAGGTACTTGTTCATCATAGTGTTATCTTTAGTATAATTATTTGGTATATATATATATATACACACGCACATATTTTATTACTCAAATTAATTGAAAAATATGTGGGGGTTGCATTTCTTAGCATTCACATTTTGATGAATTTTGATATGTAAAATTGTGAATAAAATAAGAACTATTTGTGAAAATAAAAGGTAGGTGTTTATGTATAAGCATATGACGTTAAGAACTAGTACCTAATAATATGTCTATTTATTTTTGTATTGGAATTTATTATTTTGGATTATAGAAATAAATACTTGAAACAAAAGCTTTTTTTAAAACAATATAATATTTGTTATTTTTATGTGTTTTTTTTATTCTTACATTCATTAGTTTTTTAGGTTCTTGTGTTTATTTTCCTTAAATTTCATAAAGTGACATCGGCCATGGTCTTTTTATGGAAAATTAAATTAATAAATTTAAGTAAATTATTATGGTGGTTTGGATAATTATGGGAGTTATTATTGTAATGGGGCTGATATATTTTAATTAAGAACGGGAATATTCTGGTTTGGGACTAGATATTGAGGTTTGAGACAATTGTAGCTTCAGACTTGATTGTTGTCTTTTCTTATTGTGTTCTTTCTTTCTCAGGTTTGAGGTAGAAAAGAACCCATCCTTGGAATTTGTGGTCTCGGAAAATAAAGCCTATATGGTAAAATCTCTTCCCTTATATATACTTCTCCCTTAGTTGGAGCTTCTTGCAATTGTTTTACCTTGGTATTATTTTTTATTTAGTTTAATATGTGTATCATATTTGGTTTTTATTATGTCATTTTCACATAAGCATTATTTAGTACATATAGTTGGTGTTAGTGCATTTTGGTGTGTTCGTGTGCTGAATTTAGTGTTTGAGGGCAAATGATTAGACCAGTGTTTTGGGATGTAAACAATTGGGCTTAGTGTTTAAAGTAATTGGCCTTAATGTTTGACCATTCTAACCTTAGAGTCAGACCTTTCATAGTATGCGTGAAATTGGTTGTAGATTTGAGAAGAGATCATAGAGGTAATCTTCCGGTGCGTAAATGTTGATCACTCTTTTGATATTATAGAATCTGCGTCGGTTCCTTCATGTTTATTTACCGAATTAGTTTTTCTTAAAAAAATAATCAAATCGATCCGAGCATGAACTTTCAGTTGGTATCATGGTCGATGTCGGATCTAATACACCTAAGCAGTGTTATTAAATCACAAAGCTCCTGGATTTTGGCTGAAATTGAAGGTTTTTGATGAAACTATGGGTTTTAATGTCACGAACTAAGTTTGAATCAAAATTCAAATCTAAAATTGTTTTAGTATCAAAATTGATGAGTTAGGGTTGTTATTCATTTGAATCTGAGTCTTTTGATCCATTATGTGTCGAATTTGGATGAAGTTTAAGTGATTTCGTGTTTCCGGTGAGTGATACGTCTAGTGTTCATCGCCAAAACAGTAGCAAGATGATTAGCGTATTCATTCATGTTCAAATCGTTTGAAGATGCGTCTGAAGCTGCAGTGGTACACTAGGGTTTACCTACCGACAGAGGCCGTCAAAACCGGCGCTGAATAATGAAATGAAGAATTAGGGTTTGATTTATAATGGTGCCTTCATGTGAGATTTTCCACTTTAACCCCTCCTATTTACACTCTATTTTAGCGATTGAAGCTTAATTGCTAATTACACTACAAGAAAAAACTCTTATAGGGACGACACCTTTAGAGAGGACATAAGTCGTCTCTATAGATGACATGTTGTTTCTAGAGGGGCTTGGTGATTTTTGAGTTAGGTTACCGATGTCCTCTCTATAGGGTGAAAATATGTATAATTTTTTTGTATTTTTTATATTCTCTAGTTTAATGAATTAGAAACCCTAAAAAATGTTTCAACTTATAGAGACGACATGTTGTCCCTATAATTTTATTTTTTTTATTATCTTTTGTTAATGAACAATAAATATTGAAAATTAAAAAGAAAATTAATTTATAGAGATGACATGTCATCTTTAAAATGTTTGACCGGTCAAAATGAACTTTCATTTAGGTGGCAAAATTTCCAACCACCTGACAAAAAAATTTGACAAAAAATAATCTAACATATAGGTACGACTACAGGGGAAATAACTTTTATTTGTTTTTTTTATTCTAAATTAATAAATAATTTAAAAAAAAACACACTTGTAAAAATAATTTTATTTGGTTTTTTTAGATTTGATTAATAAATAATTAAGAATACAAAAAAAATATTCATATAAAGAGACAACATGTCATCCCTATAAGACTAATTAAATTAATTAATTTATTATTGGTTTTTGCCTAAAAACAAAGAAAACTATATATATATATATATATTTAAACCTATAGAGACGACATGTCATCTCTAAAATGTTTGACTGTTAAATAAATCATTTTGGGGGCAAAAATTCCTACCATTCCATAAAAATTTGAAAAAAAACAATTTGACAAATAGAGAGGACATGTCGTCTCTATATGGAAAAATAATTTTCCTTTGTTTTTTTGTTCTTTATTAATGAATAGTTAAATATAAAAAATATTCACGCGTAGAGACGACATGTCGTACCTGTATGCCAAATTAACCTATAGAGACCGCATGTCGTCCCTATAGGTAAAATAATTTTGTTTTGCTTTTTATTATTTATTAATAAATAATTAAATATAAAAAAATATTCAATGTAGAGACGACATGCGGTCCTTATAAGCCATTTTTTTTAACGGCCAACAAACTCAATCCCGAGCACTCTCGGGGCACCCACTGGACAAACGGAGTACTCCGAGATTAACACGAGTCCACCACCAATTCCGGGGAAAACCCGGTAACCCACCCGCCCATAGGCACGACAGTGACATTACCGGTAAAACCTGTTTGGCTCAAGGATCCAACCCAGGTTTCCCTGGGTCTCCTGTCATTGCCCACCAATGCCTCACTCTGCACCAAGTGGGAGTCGAACTTACATCTCTAAAGAGAAATGCAAGCCCTCCACCACTTGATCTAGAGATCATTGGCATAAGCCAAATTAACTATGTTTTATTTTATCGTAGAATGAACGGAGTTCAAGAAGATGACAACAGTGACCCCAAGTTAGCTGATGAATTCTACCAAGTTGAAGCGATCAGAAAAAAAGATGTTACAAGGTCTATTATTGTTTCTTCTTCAAATCACGTGTTTGCTAATTATTATTCATTGTAATCAGAGAACTAGTTCAAGTAGTAATTGACTGATCTTATCAACATGAAATAATTGATCTAAGATGTTTAGAATTGAGTAGTGAAGATTGGGATTGTCTACTTAATCAACTCTAGTTAATGTGATATATTGAGGGTTTTTGCTTCCGAATTCATGACTCGATTGCTATGTTAATTTGAAATCCTTTCAATGATGTATTTATAACGAATTGGGATATTTACATATCGTAGCGTTATCTAAACCACTTCGAACAATGAACAACGACAAGACATGACATCTTTTATAAGTGCTTTTATTATATTACATATCGTATCTAAACTATGGTGGATACGCCGCTGGTACTTCCTATATATAAGTGCTTTTATTATATTACATATCGTAGCGTTATCTAAACCACTTCGAACAATGACAAGACATGACATCTTTTATACTAGACATGATATATTTTATACAAGACATTTTCATTCGGTTATTTACTTAACCATGCATCATTTCTTTTAATCATTTGATTTTCACATGATTTTATAAAAGAAAAAATTTTATAATGATTCATGGCTACTTTTGTGATAGTTAAACATCTCTTTTAACATTCAAAGTCATGAATCTTCATTACAAAACCTATGTTACTCACATATATTTTTATGCTGACGTTTTATTTTCACATGTGTTTAAGGAGCGAATGTTTGACTTTGAGCATGCTTCGCATAGGGCGGACTTGGGCCTTAGTGACTTTAAAATTTGCAAGACATTTATTGTACTTTGTTGTTTTATTTCCAAGACAATGTAAACAATTAACTTAATAATACAAAACTTTATGTACCATGTGTTGTGAAACAATAGTTATGTGACATGACTCCCCTACGTTTCCGCCGCGATTTGTTGTTTTACGCGGTCAGGTTGTTATAATCTAAATATTCCAAATGATTTTGTTGATCCAAACCTAATGATCAATGTCACAAACATCGCGATTTCCCCCATAAATGTGGTGTCGATTCAAATCTTTACAAGTGTCGATAATTAGGAAGCCTAGGCGTAAAAAAATAGTTGTTAAAAAAAATCAATGAGATTTTTAATTAATGATATAAGATGGGCATCTAAACATAAAGCAAATTGATTTAATTATAACCAAGAATATTAAACATGAATCCCGTATATTTGTTTTCACACCTATTAAGCAAAACCACCTTAAAGGTGTGTAGTAACTTATAAGGAAGAATATCAAAGATGAAACCCGTATATTTGTTTTCACGCCATTAACCAAAACCACCTTAAAGGCGTAAACTATAGTAATGGTATTTTAATAATATGATACACATTACCAATTACCAATATACGATATGACTAACACATGGATATGACTAGACAACCTTTTATTCTCACAGCCTGTCACTAGCTGTAGCATCTGTTCTCCCATCCCTCACCCACCAACCCTACTCCTTATAAATACAAGCTTAGGGTCTTCCTCCTTTTTTAGGTTTATCCAAGTGATCCTTCTACTGTGTGCAAGAATAGAGCGGTGCGTACACTTGCTTTATCAGCCATTGCACATAGAAAAGCCTTTCTGTTGCTAAACAAGGTACATGAGTGTTTATATAAGTCCATATATGTTTGTGTATAGTTTCTTAATTTGTTTAGAATAGTCTTTTTGTTACTTATTATGGATGAAAAGTTTGCTACTTTAAAATTTTGATGTGTTTCTGGATATAATTGTTTAGCATAATTGTCCTCACTCTAGTGTGTTTGTGTTTGATTCAATCTTTTTAACACCAAAGTGAATTGATAATTAAGGACATAACGATTGTTTGATTACATAGAAAGTTGCTCTTGATGCTATTTTATGTTTTCCGAAATACTTTATTTGATTTGGGGAAGAAGTAAATACATGTCGTTGTTACTTACTGTGGAATTCCAAGGATGTATCATTTATTAGGTTATATGTACTTGTTCAATTTCATCAGAGTGTTATCTTTAGTATAATTATTTGGTTTATATATATATATATACACGCATATACATTTTATTACTCTAATTAATTGAAAAATATGTGGGGGTTGCATTTCTTAGCATTCACATTTTTGATGAATTTGATATGTAAAATTGTGGATAAAATAAGAACTATTTGTGAAAATAAAAGGTAAGTGTTTATGTATAAGCATATGACGTTAAGAACTAGTACCTAATTATATGTTGTAGGATCGAATACCGACCTGTTTGAGTCGTTCAGAGAAGTTCGTATCCGAATTAAGAGGCGGAAACTAATAATTCGGTGCACTTGAAGCTGAATTCACTTTAATCTTGCTGTTGTATTGCTATTGAACTCGATTACAATGTTTTACAGCACTTCGGCAGCACTTCGTGGCTTACCGGAACAATTCACCTCTAACTATGTGTTTGGAACCACTCTTATGACCTATATATATACTTCTGGAACCGCTTATACGTCATGTCCGTATGAGTGGTTCAACAACTTGACGTAAAAGGGGTCCAAGATCATGACACAAAAGAGGTCCATGATCATGACAAAAGAGTGGTCCTAGACGTGTACATAAAAGAGGTCCTAGACTAGATATGACACAAAAGCGGTCCTAGATCATGTAAACATAAACAATCCTATACAAATCACTATTTCTAGGATTCCGTGCCATTTCTGATCTGTTCAGCTTCAAGACTCGATGGAAGACGTAGTCAGCAGACGTAGGTGCACTAACAAACTCCCCCTCGGATGTTGACGGAGTCTTCATCAATGTCTTCATTCCAGTCTGCAACCTACAGTCTTCATCAGTCGACAATCTGCCTCTGAAAAATTTGTCTTTCCAAGAATCCTGGTTCTCTATCTCCATCATCAACAAACTCTTCTCTCTTGAATGTTGACTCGGTGTCTTCAGACTCCCCCTCTCACACAGCTGGGATCGTAGTCTGAAAGTCAATCTTTCACCGGTTCTGAGATCTTTAACAGGCTCCCATCAGGTTCTAGATCGAAACCTGGCTCTTTAACATCTGCACAATCTCTACCCACCCATAAGTTTCTATAAAGATAAACTTTTCAACAATTTTAAAAACTATATAGAACCAATCAACAATAATGATTTTGCATTCAAGAACATTACTGGTTTTATCAAAAACAACTTCATCATTTAACTCTCAAACACTCCCCAAACCAGTTCTTCAAGTTTAGCACTTTGAATTTTGAAAATCAGCATCTCAACACCAGTTGTCAAAAATCTTTTTGATTTTTTTCAAAAATTATGCTAAAACTCACTAAAAAACTTTTTGGATTTTCTTGAATGAAAGATAAATGCAGAAATGAAATATTTACAAACAATATTTTTTGTGAGTTTGTGCAAGAGGATCATATCAGTTTTGAAACATATCACAAACACCATTAAGCTTGATTACATATTAAGTTCTAAACAATTTACCTAGATTGTCAGTATGTTTGTCCACTTAAATTTTCAACACAAATTTCAATCGATTCGAGATACGATATTAATGTTTTAAAGACTTAAACTTAATTGTGTATCACTCCACTTGAATATACTCCCGTATCCAGATCCCAAATATTCAGTCTTACAGGTGAGTATACCACAGATGATATCTGTAAAGGGGTAATGTGCGAGGGCCGTGAGAGCTCAGGTCGATACTTCCGTATACGCAGAGAGATGACGGCTTCGACTTTTGGTGGGTCCCCTTTAGAGGATCTTTTGTTACAACAGCAAAGATTACCAATTTTATTGTTTAATCAGTTTGAGTAAAAACCATTCTGAGTAAAACAAACTTACAAAAGTGATGATTTGAACCCCATTTTACAAAAGATAAAAACAACTAAACTTATTTTCCGGAAAAACCATTCTGAGTGAAACAAACTTAAGTGTTTTGAAATCATTATGGGAAAATAGTTTGTTGTGAGGGGGAGTTCTGATTGTTTAAGCCAAACGGATGGAGAATTGAGGTGTTTTGATATCAGTTGTCATGATTCTGTATAGTTTGTTTTCAATTTTCTTTAGATGTATTTGAATTTTAGGGGGAGTAAGTTTTTTTTTAGAAAATCCAAAAACATCAGAAAATTTGAAAAAGCCAAAAACATGATAAAATCAAAAATGAGTTTTGTTGCGCAAAAGAGGAAATGATAGTACATCAGTGGACTATCACAGCACGCTAAAGAAATGTAAAGTTTAAATGTGATAAACAATCTTACTGTGGATGTGTCAGTAGATTTTCGCACATTTAGTAAATTGAAACGAGATATAAACCTAAATCAAACTTGCTTAATTCGTGGGTAACTATTCTTGGATATATGGGTAACCCCCGAAATCTTGTTTAAAAGGTCCCGTATTCTGAGATACTAGGTCTTTATGCTCAGTGATATCTGGGGTATTATTCCGGGACTTCTGCTGTATGGAAATACTGACCTAGTCCCCGAATAATACTTTCTGCAAAAAGCTTTGAAATATAAGCGCCGCCCTCAGCAAACTGATTAAACAATAAAATTGGTAATCTTTGCTATTGTAACAAAAGATCCTCTAAAGGGGACCCACCAAAAGTCGAAGCCGTCATCTCTCTGCGTATACGGAAGTATCGACCTGAGCTCTCACGGCCCTCGCACATTACCCCTTTACAGATATCATCTGTGGTATACTCACCTGTAAGACTGAATATTTGGGATCTGGATACGGGAGTATATTCAAGTGGAGTGATACACAATTAAGTTTAAGTCTTTAAAACATTAATATCGTATCTCGAATCGATTGAAATTTGTGTTGAAAATTTAAGTGGACAAACTATTTTCCCATAATGATTTCAAAACACTTAAGTTTGTTTTACTCAGAATGGTTTTTCCGGAAAATAAGTTTAGTTGTTTTTATCTTTTGTAAAATGGGGTTCAAATCATCACTTTGTTTACCAAATTCTTGAATGATAATTAAATCAAGTCCAATTCAATGACCTTGATTTAACCACTTGTAAGATCTATACCAATCACTACCATACAACCACTTGTAAGTTTAGCAATTCAAACTCTTCAAACCTGTTTTTCAACCAATTACCATCTTTTGGTTGAATTCTCAAGGTGTCGATTCCTACTCCTCTCTTACAAACCTGGGAGTTCCGGCAAGTCCTGCAACTTCACAAACATATTTAGAAAGATGCCGATTCATGATCCGCAATACCATCTTGGGATCTCCGGCAAGTCAGGTTTTTACTCTTTGAAAAATATATCCACCCAAGCCTGACCTTCCTTGGGTGTAACCTCATCGTTTTCATTGTTTCTTTCAACCGACCTGTAAACCCATCCTTTGGAAGCATAAAAATCCTGAATGCTTTGGGCCTTACCACTGACCATTTTTCCAAAGATGCGTTTTACATTTCCGTTGAAAGTTTTTTCAACATCAATTTTCTTCTTGTCAGAATAAAACTGATTTGAAATGTCAACTTTTCCGATTTTAGATTTGTAATTTTTAGCACTTAGTGGCGGAAAATTCACATCGTCCACTTTTGAAACTTTCTTTTCAATCTTTTTCTCAACACGTGGCTCCTCTGATTTTATGGAATCAGATTCATCACCAGACTTGTTACCTGAACCTTTTACAACCCATTTCTGATTTGTAGAATTGTCTATTCTTTTGGAAGCACTCTTTGAACATTCTCCTTTCTCATAAGTCGAATTCTCAAAGCCTGTGAACTTCCGGGTTGACAGTTCAGTCTTCTCAACAACTTTTTCTTTCATTTTTCTTGAGACTTCTTGTTTTGGTCGAAATGTCTTTGGACAATCTTTCGCAACATGACCCACAGCTTTACACTGATAACAAGATCTCTTTTCAACCTTTTTCGGGTCTTCTTTCTTCATTCCCTCTTGCTTCTTAGCAAGGAAATCTTGATTTGTCTGATTTCTGAAAGATTTCTCCTTTTCAGCTTCTGTTGTTTTTCCTGCAACAAACATTGTTTTTGGTTTATAAACTTTTTCATTTTTATAGTTTTTCTGTGGAGCAAAACCAAGACCTTTCTTTTTGTAATTACGATCATGGTTTGGTTTCTTTTGGAAACTATAACCACAATTGTAACCCATTTTCTTGTTAATTCTCTGTTGATCTCTTGAAGTGTATTGTTTAGGTTTTCCATTAAGATTAAAATCTTTTATTTCAGAAATATTAATTTCTGTGATTTTGAAAACCTTTTGAATCATTTCAATTCTGACACTTCTTATTGGAAAGCTTTCATCTGAATATAATTTGTCAGAACCTTTCAAAGTATATGCCACTTTGACCGATTCATCATTCAAATTAGATTTCGAAAGTAAAAACTCTTTATCATAAACCCGTTTGTCCTTTTTGACTGTTGGCTTTGACGCACTGGACTCAGATTTTGACTCGGGTTTTGACTTCGGTTTTGATTCCTCATTGTCATCTGTGTCTAACACCTGATCGACCATACTTTTTATCAACTTTGACTCATAATCAGTGTCTGATGACGTATATGTGACATCAATACTTTCTGGTAAGTTATCCGACGACCCAGACTCCCATTTCAAATTGATCGCTTGATTGACTCTTTCTGAATTTGGATTTCGAGGTGAATATCCATTTTCGACTGGGGGCGGACATCTGTTATAAGATACACTCGGTTTCTTACCAGAAGTCTTCAATTTTTCTTCATCTTTTGTCACGGTTTTTCCTTCTTCAAATATCTTCACTTCTTCAAAAGTCTTCAAATCTTTCACAACTGGATAAATCCTGTCAACAACAAAAGTAGAACATGAGTAACTGTCTAGTAATTTCTTAACTTTCTCAGTTTCTATCTTTTGTGTTGCCAACTCAAGCTCGAGATCTGCACATTTCTTTATGTTATAGTTCGCTGTATCAAGCTGTCTCAGATATGCTATCTTCAAAGTATTCATAGCTTCAGCTTGTTCTCCATCAGAATCTGTGTATTTGTTGATCTCTCTGTTCATAGTATCATATGATTCTTTCAGCTTGTGAATATTGTGCAACAACTCATTGTTCTGCTTAATTAGCGAATCACAGTTCATGCACTTTTCTTGGACCATGACCGGTTCAGCATCCACTTTAATTTCAAATTCAGGAACTTCTTTCACTGTCCTGCCTGAATTTAAAAAATGAGCTCTTCTCAATTTTTCAGCTTTTGCTTCTTCCTTCAATCTCTCTTCCTCTTCAGCCTCCTCTTGAATCTTTCTTCGTCTCTCTTCAGCAGCTTCCATGACTTTTCTGCATCGTTCTGCACATTTTAGATCATAAGCATTAGCAAAGAAAGCATGAGAAGTATTTTTGGCCACAAAGTCTTGATCTGGACAAAAATCATCCCAAGTAAATCCTTCAGCCAACTTCTCGTCATTTTGTTCAGCTACACACACTTTGCTTTCTTTCGGAAGATAATTTTCCCAGGTAAAATTATCATATTTTCCCTGACTAACAACACATGCCTTTTTATCAACCACATCTCTTCCATGAGCTGTTTGTGCCTGATGCTGCTGTGCTGGTTGTGTGATTTGATGATAAATGGCCTTCTTGTGATAATCATTGTTTCCGAAAGGATTCTGGGCACCGGTAGCTTCACGGTTTTTGCATTCCCTCTTGAAATGCCCCTTCTCCCTGCAACGAAAACATGTAACTTTAGATTTATCAAAACCTAAAGTTGAAACGTTTGCATCTCGAAAGTCATCACGGCCGGTGATTTGTTTAAACTTTTCAGCTCGTCTCATCACACTCGCCATACACCATTTAATATCCATTAATTCCATTTCTTCAGCATCAATTTGATCGTAATCCTCTTTCGTGAGCATTGGATTTCCGATCTTTCCTGCAACAAAACAACTATAAGATTCTAAAATCATCCCTAACAAAGACATTTGATTTTTTGCAATATCTTCAGTGTAGTCTTGATCATTCTCAAGGCTTAACACAATGTTACACTGAAGTTTTCTACCATTCTTTGTTACAGAGATGTTAGGATCAAAAGATGAAAATCTTGTGCTGCTGCTCGATCCCTGGGGTGTCGTCTTCTCAGCAGAATCTTTGACACTGTAAGCAGTTTCAATCTTAGGAGAGAACTTTGTTGAATCAGTAGCACCATGCTTGTAGTACAGACTGATATCCTGCTCTCCATCGTAGTTCTTCATCCTAGCGATCTTTCTCTGCTCCATCTCTTGAGCTTCCAAATGCTTTATGAAGTCCCCGAGTTTCATCTTTTTGTATTCCACTTTGTTAGACTTCAGCATCATCAAGAATGTTCCCCAGATTTCATATGGAAGTGCATCTGCAAGTTTTTCAGTTAATTCATCAGTATCTTTCTTAACACCTAACTTTGTCATATTTCTCACCAAATTACAGTATCGATCAATAATTTGTTTGGTGGTTTCATTTTTTAATCCCCTAAACAAGTCAAATTCTTTTTTCATGAGAGACATTTTGTTCTTTAACATGTCATCACTTCCTGTAAACTTTGCTTCCAATTCTGTCCAAATCGAATATGCAGTTCCATCGTGTTGAAGCAAAATCAAGATATCTTCTTTTATCGCTTGCTGAAGTAGACTGACCATTAATTTCTCATCTCGATACTTCTTTTTCTCATCTGTACTCATCTCTCGAAGTGTTAGTTGCACACCATTTTTAACTGGTTTAACATATGGTTCCTCGGTGTGTTCCCATGCATCAAGATGATAAGCTTCAACCCAATTTCCGAATCGTTCTGACCACACGTTTTAATCATCAATATCCATGAGTTTCGGTGGCTTCTGAGACGTTCCTGTTTCATTTTCTATCAAGGCACTTTGAGTAATCGAGGTTGGAGTAGCAAAAGCGTTATAAAATTCCATATCCATTGTTCAAATTATCCACAAATTCACAACAATTTTCAAATTTCAACAATCAAACACAATGTCTGCTCGAGCGAACAGTCTTTCAAACGATCCAATCAATTTCCAAATAAACGGCCCAAACTATTCAAATAAGCGGCCCAAACAATGTCTGTTTGAACAGGCTAACCAAATAAGCAATCCAAACCCAATCCGTTCAGGTGGTCCAAACTGTATCAATTTGAGCGGTCCACAAGTTGTTTGTATAAGCGGTCCACGAGATTCGTTCGAGCGGCTCACACAACTCGTTCGAGCGGTTCATACATGGTTCATTCGAGCGGTTTAAGGATCAGTCACAAGAGCGGTTCAATCAATGTACTAATAAGCGGTTCAATAGTTCCCTATGAGCGATCCATGATGTTCATATAAGCGATTCATAACACCCTATGAGCGATCCATGAGACTTAAGAGCGGTTCAAAGAGTTACCCAATGAGCGGTTCAAAGAGTTACCCAATGAGGGGTTCAAAGAGATTTCCCTATGAACGATTCAACCATTTTGTTCACATAAGCGAGCCTAAACTGATTTTGGAGCGGTTCACATATGTCCAAATAAGCGACCCAGACTTTTGACGAAAAACCGAACCGAAAAACTGCGATTACTCCTAAACGACTTGGAGTTTCGAGCTGAAACTTGGTAGGGTTTTAGATCAGGTATAAGCGCACCACATATCCAAAAATCAGCCAAAACGGACCGTGAAATCTTGGTCTGACGTAAGAAAGAAGGTGTAGAAGAAGAAAATGTGACTAAATCCAGCAAATTTCAATAGAACTCCTCCTCCTGAGCTCTGATACCACTTGTAGGATCGAATACCGACCTGTTTGAGTCGTTCAGAGAAGTTCGTATCCGAATTAAGAGGCGGAAACTAATAATTCGGTGCACTTGAAGCTGAATTCACTTTAATCTTGCTGTTGTATTGCTATTGAACTCGATTACAATGTTTTACAGCACTTCGGCAGCACTTCGTGGCTTACCGGAACAATTCACCTCTAACTATGTGTTTGGAACCACTCTTATGACCTATATATATACTTCTGGAACCGCTTATACGTCATGTCCGTATGAGTGGTTCAACAACTTGACGTAAAAGGGGTCCAAGAGCATGACACAAAAGAGGTCCATGATCATGACAAAAGAGTGGTCCTAGACGTGTACATAAAAGAGGTCCTAGACTAGATATGACACAAAAGCGGTCCTAGATCATGTAAACATAAACAATCCTATACAAATCACTATTTCTAGGATTCCGTGCCATTTCTGATCTGTTCAGCTTCAAGACTCGATGGAAGACGTAGTCAGCAGACGTAGGTGCACTAACATATGTCTATTTATTTTTGTATTGGAATTTATTATTTTGGATTATTGAAACAAAAGCTTTTTTTAAAACAATATAATATTTGTTATTTTTATGTGTTTTTTTATTCTTACATTCATTAGTTTTTTGGGTTCTTGTGTTTATTTTCCTTAAGTTACATAAAGTGACATCGGCCGTGGTCTTTTTATGGAAAATTAAATTAATAAATTTAAGTAAATTATTATGGTTGTTTGGATAATTATGAGAGTTACTATTGTAATGGGGCTGGTATATTTTAATTAAGAACGGGAATATTCTGGTTTGGGACTAGATATTGAGGTTTGAGACAATTGTAGCTTCAAACTTGATTGTTGTCTTTTCTTATTGTGTTCTTTCTTTCTCAAGTTTGACGTAGAAAAGAACTCATCGTGGGAATTGGTGGTCTCGGAAAATAAAGCCTATATGGTAAAATCTCTTCCCTTATATACACTTCTCCCTTAGCTAGAGCTTCTTGCAGCTGTTTTACCTTGGTATTGTTTTTTATTTAGTTTAATATGTGTATCATATTTGGTTTTTATTATGTCATTTTCACATAAGCATTATTTAGTACATATAGTTGGTGTTAGTGCATTTTGGTGTGTTCGTGTGCTGAATTTAGTGTTTGAGGGCAAATGATTAGACCATTGTTTAGGGATGTAAACAATTGGGCTTAGTGTTTAAAGTAATTGGCCTTAATGTTTGACCATTCTAACCTTAGAGTCAGACCTTTCATAGTATGTGTGAAATTAGGTCTAGATTTGAGAAGAGATCACAGAGGTAATCTTCCGGTGCGTAAATGTTGATCACTCTTTTGATATTATAGAATCTGCGTCGGTTCATTCATGTTTATTTACCGAATTTGTTTTTCTGAAAAAATTAATCAAGTCGATCCGAACATGAACTTTCAGTTGGTATCATGGTCGATGTCGGATCTAATACACCTAAGCAGTGTTATTAGATCACCAAGCTCCTGGATTTTGGCTGAAATTGAAAGTTTTTGATGAAACTATGGGTTTTAATGTCACGAACTAAGTTTGAATCAAAATTCAAATCTAAAATTGTTTTAGTATCAAAATTGATGAGTTAGGGTTGTTATTCATGTGAATCTGAGTCTTTTGATCCATTATGTGTCGAATTTTGATGAAGTTTAAGTGATTTTGTGTTTCCGGTGAGTGATACGTCTAGTGTTCATCGCCAAAATAGTAGCAAGATGATTAGCGTATTCATTCAGGTTCAAATCGTTTAAAGATGCGTCTGAAGCGGCAGTGGTACACTAGGGTTTACCTACCGACAGAGGCAGTCAGAAGAGGCGCTGAGGCGCTGAATAATGAAATGCAGAATTAGGGTTTGATTTATAATGGTGCCTTCATGTGAGATTTTCCACTTTAACCCCTCCTTTTTACACTCTATTTTAGCGATTGAAGCTTAATCGCTAATTAAACTAAAAGAAAAAACTCTTATATGGACGACACCTTTAGAGAGGACATAAGTCGTCTCTATAGACGACATGTTGTTTCTAGAGGGGTTTGGTGATTTTTGAATTAGGTTACCGATGTCTTCTCTATAGGGTGAAAATATATATAATTTTTTTTTTGTATTTTTTATATTTTCTAGTTTAATGAATTAGAAACCCTAAAAAAATGTTTCAACTTATAGAGACGAGATGTTGTCCCTATAATTTTTATTTTTTTATTATCTTTTGTTAATGAACAATAAATATTGAAAATTAAAAAAAAATTAATTTATAGAGACAACATGTCATCTCTAAAAAGTTTGACCGGTCAAAATGAACTTTCATTTAGGTGGCAAAATTTCCAACCACCCAACAAAAAAACTTGATAAAAAATAATATAACATATAGGGACGACTATCAGGGAAATAACTTTGATTTGTTTTTTTAATTCTAAATTAATAAATAATTTAAAAAAAACACACTTGTAAAAATAATTTTATTTGGTTTTTTTAGATTTGATTAATAAATAATTAAGAATTAAGAATACAAAAAAAAATATTCATATATAGAGACAACATGTCATCTCTAAAATGTTTGACTGTTAAAAAAATCATTTTGGGGGCAAAAATTCCTACCATTCCATAAAAATTTGAAAAAACAATCAGACAAATAGAGAAGAGATGCCGTCTCTATATGGAAAAATAATTTTCTTTTGTTTTTTTATTCTTTATTAATGAATAGTTAAATATAAAAAATATTCACGTGTAGAGACAACATGTCGTACCTGTATGCCAAATTAACCTATAGAGACCGCATGTCGTCCCTATAGGTAAAAATAATATTGTTTTGTTTTTTATTCTTTATTAATAAATAATTAAATATAAGAAATTATTCAATGTAGAGACGACATGCGGTCCTTATAAGCCAAAAATTTTTTTTAACGGCCAACAAACTCAATCCCGAGCACTCTCGGGCACCCACTGGACAAACGGAGTACTCCGAGAGTAACCCGAGTCCACCACCAATTCCGGGGAAAACCCGGTAACCCACCCGCCCGTAAGCACGACAGTGAAATTACCGGTAAAACCCGTTTGGCTCAAGGGTCCAACCCAGGTTTCCCTCGGTCTCCTATCATTGCCCACCAGTGCCTCACTCTGCACCAAGTGGGAGTCGAATTTGCATCTCTAAAGAGAAATGCAAGCCCTCCACCACTTGATCTAGAGATCATTGGCATAAGCCAAATTAAAATATGTTTTATTTTATTGGTGTTTTTTAGCAAAAAAAAAAAGTAATAGTTCAAGAAGTCATCGTAGATGAACGGAGTTCAAGAAGATGAGAACAGTGACCCCAAGTTAGCTGATGAATTCTACCAAGTTGAAGCGATCAGAAAAAAAGATGTTACAAGGTCTATTATTGTTTCTTCTTCAAATCGTGTGTTTGCTAATTATTATTCATTGTAATCAGAGAACTAGTTCAAGTAGTAATTGATTGATCTTATAAACATTAAATAATTGATCTAAGATGTTTAGAATTGAGTAGTGAAGATTGGGATTGTCTACTGAATCAACTCTAGTTAATGTGATATATTGAGGGTTTTTGATTCCGAATTCATGACTCCATTGCTATGTTAATTTGAAATCCTTTCATGGTAATGATGTATTTATAACGAATTGGGATATTTACATATCGTAGCGTTATCTAAACCACTTCGAACAATGAACAATGACAAGACATGACATCTTTTATAAGTGCTTTTATTATATTACATATCGTATCTAAACCACTTCGAACACTTACAAGACATGACATCTTTTATACTAGACATGATATATTTTACACAAGACATTTTCATTTGGTTATTTACTTAACCATGCATCATTTCTTTTAATCATTTGATTTTCACATGATTTTATAAAAGAAACAATTTTATAATTGTCACACCCCCAAAATCCCACCTGCGGAGTACTACCGCTTGGAGGCGTGACTGACCAGGATCCAGCCACCAATCATACTGAACAAGCATATAAGTAGTTATAAAAGTTTAACCATCACGATTGGTGTTCCAAAACAAATAAGTTTAAGTTGCAAGCGGAAGCATAAGTTTAAAGTTATAACATAAGTTCCAAAAGTTTCAAGTTTAACATAGTCTTGTAGCAATCCCTGTCCCACAACGATCCTCCTCCATGCAAGCTCCCACTGAGTACCTATGGTCCTGCAAAGCATGTAGTAACGAGTCAACAACTAGTTGAGTGAGTTCACGGGTGGGCGTTCGTTTTAGTTGTTTCGAAAACAGTTTACTTTATCTGGCATCCTGCCGTGGGGGTTACCCCATAGTTTAAAAAGACGTGACCAGTTCATTCCCAGTTACTCCGGCACTCCGGCCGTGGGGGCTACCCCATGTAGTTATCAGGCATTTCGGCCGTGGGGGCTACCCCATGTACATCATCTGGCTCTCCAGCCGTGGGGGCTACCCCATGTGTATACTAGACTCGTTACCGTATCGATTGCTGACTGTAGTCATGTTTATGTGCCCTGAAAACATCAATGTCTATCATCATTGACGTGCCCCAGATCCATTAGTTCACGCCCGTCCTCTGCGGCACGGTGTGAAGCTTGTCAGACCTAAATAGCGCTATCTAACTAATGACCCGCTCGCCATTGGCCCGGCGATTAGTCGATACAAAAAGGAGGGACTTCGTGATAGAGTTTTAGTCTAGTACGTTTATCCGTCCATCCGGACGAGGAATCACATTCCTGAACCACTGACGTCCTACCCAAAGGTAGACGAGGAACCCACGTTCCTGAATCCCGTTCCCAACCCAGGGAATCCCATGCTTTGTAAAGGGTGTGAACTCACCTCGGTTTGCTCGGCAGTTAATCACAGAAAGTCAATCAAGTCGCAAGTAGTCAATAACGTCCTAACACGGATATCACGTATAATCAGATTCGAACCAAGTAGTGTACAAATGTTCAACACGCATGGAAATCACGTATAATCAGTAACAGTTCTCAGTTAACAGTCAGACATAATCCAAAGTCCAAGTGTGAGGCCCAAACAGTTGGGCTTGTGATAACAGGCCCAAATAACACGTTAACAGTAGCACAGAAGTTCATATGTCCGGCCCACTAACTTAGGCCCAAAGTGTGGTCTCGAGTCGCAACCGGACTCGCAAGCATGGTCTCGAGTCATGCTGTGTGTTGATCATGGATGGTTGCGAGTCGCAACCGGTGTCGCAACCGTAGTCTCGGTTCATCATGCTGAGGTCTCGAGTCGCAACGGGACTCGTAACCTGTGGTTTCGGCTTGTCCTGTTATGGTTGCGAGTCGCAACCGTGTGGTCTCGAGTCATCACGCTGTGGTTGCGAGTCGCAACGGGTGATTGCGAGTCGGTAACAGTCGTTTTCAAGTTCACGTGTTGATGCAGATGTAGTCAGATTAGTGGTACAGTATAATCAGGCCCAAATCCGGAAATAACCAATAGAATTCCACTAACATATTTCCTAATCAGGTTATTAGTCAAAGATGGATCAAAATCACAAGGGTTTTCAATCTTCAACTATCATTCAAAGTGTTCTTCCTATGTTCAAACACATATTCATCAAGTATTCATCCTTTATTCAAACAAAACTATGAACAAGCATCAAAACACTAAACATAGCACACAACTCGGTTTTTATATATGTCCGATTTCATGAGAAATGCAAATCCGATTTCATGTATCATCAAGATCTAGTAGTTTAACTCTATTTAACACAAGATGTCATGAGTTCTTTAGCAACACATTCCAACACTATAACTTGTTAACATACATAAAACTTCATCTCATTCATGCATCCATTTAAACACAAACATAACATAAACTAATCAATAATCATCAAGAAATACTAACAATAAACATCATCTCATGCATTTTATCATTTAACATGATTAACATAAATCCATAAACATTAAAAGCACTAACCGGTTAATGAAGTGTGTGTGTGTGTCGATCCGAAGTTCCAAGCCCGAGAGTTCTTGTGCTAACCGATTAGATCCGAGAGTCTTGGAGGTGGGTTTGTGTGCTTAAGGCTTAGAGAGAAAAGTAGGAGAGTGTGTGTGTTGTATTGTTCAACAAATGGCAAAAACTAACTAAGGGTAGTTTATATAGTCAAGTTCCAAGAGTGTGCACCCTTAGTGGGTTTCGAGTGGGGGTTCACGGCCCAATGGCCCAACCGGCCACAAGGTTCTCGGCCCAAAGGCCTATTCGGTCACTATTCACTCGAGACCTCTTGGTCTCGAGTCGGGTCCGTTGTTTCGTGTCGGGTTCTCGGTTCACATATAACACGTACACATATATATATAATACACACGCAACAAAGCACTTATCATATAAAAAGGTTCACGTTATCATTTTAACTAGTCACATAACGTACAAGCAAGTTACAACGAAAGGTTCTAAATTTCGAGTTGTCACATCATCCCCAAGTTGAAAGAAATTTCGTCCCGAAATTTGATGGCACTCACTGAGGAAGCTAGTTAAGTTGCATGGTTTTCCCGGTTATCCTGGGGTGTCACATCCACCCCCCGTTGATCTGGAATTTCGTCCCGAAATTCCGTAGCTTCAACCTCATTAGCGTTTGTACTGTTCTCAAACAGTTGGGGATACTTTTGTTTCATTCGATCTTCGCGCTCCCAGGTAAACTCTGGGCCGCGACGTGAGTTCCAACGAACTCGTACAAGAGGTATTCTAGAGCTCTTGAGGACCTTAACATCCCGGTCCGTGATTTCGACAGGTTCTTCGACGAATTTCAACTGTTCGTCGATCGTGAGTTCCTTCAGAGGAACTACGTGCGTCTCATCTGACAGACACTTCTTCAGATTTGACACATGGAAAACGTTGTGAACTGCCCCGAGTTCTGCTGGTAATTTCAGTCTGTAGGCCACCTTGCCTATTTTCTCAAGGATTTCAAAAGGTCCAACGTACCGTGGGTTGAGTTTGCCGCGTTTACCAAAACGAACCACACCCTTCCAGGGTGAAACTTTGAGTAATACCCGCTCCCCAACCTGGAGCTCAAGTGGTTTCCTGCCCTTATCGGCGTAGGCCTTCTGACGGTCACGAGCGGCCGCCATGCGTTGTCGTATTTGAGCAATCCGCTCAGTAGTGTCTACCACATGTTCTGGACCAGTGATTTGACTATCCCCCACCTCTGCCCAACAGAGGGGTGACCGGCATTTACGTCCGTACAATGCCTCAAACGGAGCAGCTTTAATGCTGGTGTGGTAGCTGTTATTGTACGAGAATTCTACGAGTGGCAGATGCTTTTCCCAGCTGTTGCCAAAGTCGATTACACAAGCGCGAAGCATGTCTTCTAGTGTTTGGATAGTACGCTCGGACTGCCCGTCCGTCTGCGGGTGGTACGCTGTGCTCATATCTAAACGTGAGCCAAAAGACTTGTGCATTGCCTGCCACAGTTCCGAAGTAAAACGTGCATCTCGATCAGAGATGATAGAAGTGGGCACCCCGTGCCTCGAAACAACTTCCTTGAGGTATATTTCCGCTAGAGTGGAGAACTTATCCGTTTCCTTGATTGCCAAAAAGTGTGCGGATTTTGTGAGTCGATCCACGATCACCCAGATAGTATCGTTTCCGCGCTGTGATCTAGGTAAGCCAGTAACGAAATCCATGGAAATTTGCTCCCATTTCCATTGTGGTATCTCTGGTTGCTGAAGTAGGCCTGAAGGTTTCTGATATTCCGTCTTGACTCGCGCACAAGTCAAACACTTGCTGACGTACGTTGCTATGTGGGCCTTCATGCTAGGCCACCAATACGTGGTTTTAATATCGTGGTACATCTTGTCCGAACCAGGGTGTACCGAGTAGCGAGATTTGTGCGCTTCATCCATCACAAGTTCTCGTAAGTCGCCATAGAGTGGGACCCAAATGCGTCCTGTTACATAATAAGCACCGTCTTCCTTCTGTTCTAAGCGTTGCCTTGACCCGCGTAGAGCTTCTGCTCTAACGTTTTCTGGTTTCAGTGCTTCTATCTGAGCAGCTCGTATTTGCGAAGGTAGATTAGAATGGATCGTGAGTTGTAAAGCTCTTACGCGCTTAGGCGTAGTGTCCTTCCGACTCAGGGCGTCTGCCACAACATTGGCCTTGCCCGGGTGATACCTGATAGAGCACTCGTAATCATTCAGCAGCTCGACCCATCGTCGCTGCCGCATATTCAGTTCCTTCTGCTTGAATATGTGTTCTAAACTCCTGTGGTCAGTGTAGATGGCGCACTTGGTTCCGTAAAGGTAATGCCGCCATAGTTTAAGTGCGAAAACAACAGCTCCCAGCTCTAAATCATGTGTCGTGTAGTTCTTCTCGTGAACTTTAAGTTGTCGTGAGGCGTAAGCTATGACTTTATCTCGTTGCATCAATACACAACCAAGACCTTGAATTGATGCATCACAGTAAACCACAAAATCATCTGTGCCCTCTGGCAGTGAAAGGATAGGTGCACTACAAAGTCTATCCTTTAGATGCTGAAAAGCTAACTCTTGTGCATTTCCCCAATGATAAACAACGCCTTTCTGTGTTAACAAGGTGAGAGGCTGCGCGATCTTAGAAAAATCCTTAATGAATCTCCTGTAGTAACCTGCCAATCCCAAAAATTGGCGAATTTCCTTTGGTGTGCGAGGCGCAGGCCAGTTCTTAATAGAGTCCACTTTGGATGGATCAACGTGAATCCCATCCTTGTTCACCACATGCCCTAGGAAATGGACTTCACGAAGCCAGAAGTCGCACTTCGAGAATTTCGCGTAAAGCTGTTCCTTCCGGAGGAGTTCCAAAATAAGTCGTAGATGTTGTTCGTGCTCTTCTTTGCTCTTGGAATAGATCAGGATGTCGTCGATAAAGACTATAACAAACTTATCCAGGTACGGCTTGCACACTCGATTCATCAAATCCATAAAAACTGCCGGTGCGTTCGTCAGCCCAAACGGCATGACCAGAAACTCATAGTGCCCATATCGAGTCCTAAAGGCCGTTTTGGAGACATCCTCTTCTCGAACTCTCAACTGGTGATATCCCGATCTCAGATCAATCTTTGAGTAGTAGCTCGACCCCTGCAACTGGTCGAACAAGTCGTCAATGCGCGGTAGAGGATAACGATTCTTCACAGTTACTTTGTTGAGTTCGCGATAGTCGATACACATCCTGAAGGTACCATCCTTCTTTTTCACAAATAACACTGGAGCTCCCCAAGGCGATGAGCTAGGACGAATAAAACCCTTATCCAAGAGTTCTTGTAGTTGTGTGGAGAGTTCTTCCAACTCTGATGGCGCTAAACGATAAGGTGCACGGGCTACAGGCGCGGCTCCAGGAGCTAGATCAATCTGAAACTCGACTTGGCGATGGGGCGGAAGACCAGGTAATTCCTCAGGGAATACCTCAGGATAGTCGCGTACAACCGGAAAATCTTCTAGCTTCTTCTCTTTCTCTGTGGTATCAGTAACTAAAGCCAAAATCGCAGTGTGGCCCTTTCGTAAGCATTTCTGGGCCTTAAGAAGAGAGATGATGTTCTCAACAGCACTTCTCTTGTCGCCACGAATCATGAGAGGTTCACCACCTAAACCAGGAATACGAACGATCTTCTCGTTGCAAAGAATCTCTGCTCGGTGTTGGGATAACCAATCCATCCCAATGACAACGTCGAAACTACCCAAGACAATAGGAATAAGATCGATAGAGAAGGTCTGGTCATCGAGGATAAGCTGGCAACCCTTGACTACGTGTGAGGCTTCCAAACTCTTACCATTAGCTAGCTCTACGGTGTGCTTGTCGCTCAGGGGTGTAGGAATACGCTTAAGCATCTTACTAACTTCTAGTGACACATAGCTAGTATCGGCACCCGAATCAAATAAGACTGTAACATAAAAGTCGTCGAGAAGGAACTTACCCGTCACCACGTTGGGATCATTCCTTGCTTCTCCTTGACCAATCACGAACACTCGTCCCCTAGCACCATTGTTGTTGTTGTTGTTCCCATTGTTACCATTCCCCTGATTGTTGTTGTTGTTCTGGTTCAGTTGGGGACAATCCTTCTTGAAGTGGCCTTCAGCTCCACACTGAAAGCATCCTTTGTTGTTACCCTGCTGCTGTCGCTGGTTCTGCTGAGGTTGCTGACGATTCTGATTGACGGGGTATGCGCTTCTGCAATCCTTTGCAACATGACCAGGCTTGTTGCATCGATGACAGTTGCCCCTGGTGCATGGCCCACTGTGGTGTAGGCTACAACGATTGCACTTGGGGTGATTTCCTTTGTATCCACCATGACTTTGACCACCAGACGACTGCTGACTGGGGCTCTTGTGATCATCTGTCTTTCTCTGCTGAGACTGAGTTTGCACAGAAGTTGAACCCCTGCTTGAAGTTCCATCCCATTTCCGTTTATCTCCACTAGAAGCACCAGAAGTAGTTGCAGCACCTATACGCTTCGGTAACTTGTTCTGCTCCACCGCTTGGTCAGTAAGACGGTGAGCCAACTGTACAACCTGCTGGATAGTAGTCAACCTCGCTGAAGTCACATGACTTTGGATCTCTGGCACCAAGCCCTTGAGATAGAGTTCAATTCGTTTATACGGAGGATCCACCATAGTAGGACACAACAAGGCAAGCTCATGCGATCTCTTAGTGTATGCCTCGATTTCTGATCCCGACATCTTAAGATTGTAGAACTCATCTTCCAGTTTGTGAATGTCGTCACGACTGCAGTATTCCTCCCTGATCATTTCCTTGAAGTTTTCCCATGGGGTGGCGTTGGCAGCAACCAACCCTAACATCTGCACTTGAGCATTCCACCACGTGAGGGCCAAACCCTCGAGAGTACCAGTAGCATACTTCACCCTGCGCGCTTCAGGGCATTCACACATTTCGAACACAGACTCCAGTTTCTCAAACCAGTGTAGGAGACCTACTGCTCCTTCAGTGCCGCTAAAAGTTGTGGGTCGACAGTCCATAAAGGTCTTAAAAGTGCACACCGGTGCCTGACCTAAGGTAGGTGAAAGAAAAGACAGAGTTTAACACAAAGGTTGGTTCACGAGAGTAGGATCCAAATGATCCTAGAACATTTCGGACTGCAGGATATACCTCCTGCGTGTGCAGCTGCGAGCGCTGCGGCAACTCGTTCGTTGATCAAAGCCGTCAACTGGGCTTGTGTCATGTTAACGCGTCCAGACATGGTTCTTCATAACAAGAGTAATACGTGTGAGAGAGGTTCGCGAAAGTACGATAGTAAGACAGAGTAAGCACACACGTGTTCAAACAACAGTAGTTATACTAATCAAGCATACCATGAGCAATGTACTACGTAACTAACAAGTAGGCAATATACATACATTATATTACCTAGAACGTCGAGCCTTGCATGAGGAGCGAAGTGTCGTTGTGGACCGTTGAGCACTAAACCGGTCATAGTCTGGTTTTAACAAAAACGTTTCTCCTTTATTAAAACCAAGTTCACTATAACCAATGGCTCTGATACCAATCTGTCACACCCCCAAAATCCCACCTGCGGAGTACTACCGCTTGGAGGCGTGACTGACCAGGATCCAGCCACCAATCATACTGAACAAGCATATAAGTAGTTATAAAAGTTTAACCATCACGATTGGTGTTCCAAAACAAATAAGTTTAAGTTGCAAGCGGAAGCATAAGTTTAAAGTTATAACATAAGTTCCAAAAGTTTCAAGTTTAACATAGTCTTGTAGCAATCCCTGTCCCACAACGATCCTCCTCCATGCAAGCTCCCACTGAGTACCTATGGTCCTGCAAAGCATGTAGTAACGAGTCAACAACTAGTTGAGTGAGTTCACGGGTGGGCGTTCGTTTTAGTTGTTTCGAAAACAGTTTACTTTATCTGGCATCCTGCCGTGGGGGTTACCCCATAGTTTAAAAAGACGTGACCAGTTCATTCCCAGTTACTCCGGCACTCCGGCCGTGGGGGCTACCCCATGTAGTTATCAGGCATTTCGGCCGTGGGGGCTACCCCATGTACATCATCTGGCTCTCCAGCCGTGGGGGCTACCCCATGTGTATACTAGACTCGTTACCGTATCGATTGCTGACTGTAGTCATGTTTATGTGCCCTGAAAACATCAATGTCTATCATCATTGACGTGCCCCAGATCCATTAGTTCACGCCCGTCCTCTGCGGCACGGTGTGAGGCTTGTCAGACCTAAATAGCGCTATCTAACTAATGACCCGCTCGCCATTGGCCCGGCGATTAGTCGATACAAAAAGGAGGGACTTCGTGATAGAGTTTTAGTCTAGTACGTTTATCCGTCCATCCGGACGAGGAATCACATTCCTGAACCACTGACGTCCTACCCAAAGGTAGACGAGGAACCCACGTTCCTGAATCCCGTTCCCAACCCAGGGAATCCCATGCTTTGTAAAGGGTGTGAACTCACCTCGGTTTGCTCGGCAGTTAATCACAGAAAGTCAATCAAGTCGCAAGTAGTCAATAACGTCCTAACACGGATATCACGTATAATCAGATTCGAACCAAGTAGTGTACAAATGTTCAACACGCATGGAAATCACGTATAATCAGTAACAGTTCTCAGTTAACAGTCAGACATAATCCAAAGTCCAAGTGTGAGGCCCAAACAGTTGGGCTTGTGATAACAGGCCCAAATAACACGTTAACAGTAGCACAGAAGTTCATATGTCCGGCCCACTAACTTAGGCCCAAAGTGTGGTCTCGAGTCGCAACCGGACTCGCAAGCATGGTCTCGAGTCATGCTGTGTGTTGATCATGGATGGTTGCGAGTCGCAACCGGTGTCGCAACCGTAGTCTCGGTTCATCATGCTGAGGTCTCGAGTCGCAACGGGACTCGTAACCTGTGGTTTCGGCTTGTCCTGTTATGGTTGCGAGTCGCAACCGTGTGGTCTCGAGTCATCACGCTGTGGTTGCGAGTCGCAACGGGTGATTGCGAGTCGGTAACAGTCGTTTTCAAGTTCACGTGTTGATGCAGATGTAGTCAGATTAGTGGTACAGTATAATCAGGCCCAAATCCGGAAATAACCAATAGAATTCCACTAACATATTTCCTAATCAGGTTATTAGTCAAAGATGGATCAAAATCACAAGGGTTTTCAATCTTCAACTATCATTCAAAGTGTTCTTCCTATGTTCAAACACATATTCATCAAGTATTCATCCTTTATTCAAACAAAACTATGAACAAGCATCAAAACACTAAACATAGCACACAACTCGGTTTTTATATATGTCCGATTTCATGAGAAATGCAAATCCGATTTCATGTATCATCAAGATCTAGTAGTTTAACTCTATTTAACACAAGATGTCATGAGTTCTTTAGCAACACATTCCAACACTATAACTTGTTAACATACATAAAACTTCATCTCATTCATGCATCCATTTAAACACAAACATAACATAAACTAATCAATAATCATCAAGAAATACTAACAATAAACATCATCTCATGCATTTTATCATTTAACATGATTAACATAAATCCATAAACATTAAAAGCACTAACCGGTTAATGAAGTGTGTGTGTGTGTCGATCCGAAGTTCCAAGCCCGAGAGTTCTTGTGCTAACCGATTAGATCCGAGAGTCTTGGAGGTGGGTTTGTGTGCTTAAGGCTTAGAGAGAAAAGTAGGAGAGTGTGTGTGTTGTATTGTTCAACAAATGGCAAAAACTAACTAAGGGTAGTTTATATAGTCAAGTTCCAAGAGTGTGCACCCTTAGTGGGTTTCGAGTGGGGGTTCACGGCCCAATGGCCCAACCGGCCACAAGGTTCTCGGCCCAAAGGCCTATTCGGTCACTATTCACTCGAGACCTCTTGGTCTCGAGTCGGGTCCGTTGTTTCGTGTCGGGTTCTCGGTTCACATATAACACGTACACATATATATATAATACACACGCAACAAAGCACTTATCATATAAAAAGGTTCACGTTATCATTTTAACTAGTCACATAACGTACAAGCAAGTTACAACGAAAGGTTCTAAATTTCGAGTTGTCACAATAATGATTCATGGCTACTTTTGTGATATTTAAACATCTCTTTTAACATTCAAAGTCATGAATCTTCATCACAAAACCTATGTTACTCACATACATTTTTATGCTGACGTTTTACTTTCACATATGTTTAAGGAGCGAATGTTTGACTTTGAGCATGCTTCGCATAGGGCGGACTTGGGCCTTAGTGACTTTAAAATTTGCAAGACAATTATTGTACTTTTTTGTTTTATTTCCAAGACAATGTAAACAATTAACTTAATAATACAAAACTTTATGTACCATGTGTTGTGAAACAATAGTTCTGTGACATGACTCCCCTACGTTTCCGCAGCAATTTGTTGTTTTACGCGGTCAGGTTGTTATAATTTAAATATTCCAAATGATTTTGTTGATCCAAACCTATTGATCAATGTCATAAACATCGCAATTTCCCCCATAAATGTGGTGTTGATTCAAATCTTTACAACTGTCGGTTAATTAGGAAGCCTAGGTGTAAAAAAATAGTTGTTAAAAAAATCAATGAGATTTTTAATTAATGATATAAGACGGGCATCTAAACCTAAAGCGAATTAATTTAATTATAACCAAGAATATTAAACATGAATCCCATATATTTGTTTTCACACCTATTAAGCAAAACCACCTTAAAGGTGTGTAGTAACTTATAAGGAAGAATATCAAAGATGAAACCCGCATATTTGTTTTCACGCCATTAACCAAAACCACCTTAAAGGCGTAAACTATTGTAATGGTATTTTAATAATATGATACACATTACCAATTACCAATATACGATATGACTAACACATGGATATGACTAGACAACCTTTTTGTCTCACAGCCTGTCACTAGCTGTAGCATCTGTCCTCCCATCCCTCACCCACCAACCCTGCTCCTTATAAATACAAGCTTAGGGTCTTCCTCCTTTTTTAGGTTTATCCAAGTGATCCTTCTACTGTGTGCAAGAATAGAGCGGTGCGTACACTTGCTTTATCAGCCATTGCACATAGAAAAGCCTTTCTGTTGCTAAACAAGGTACATGAGTGTTTATATAAGTGCATATATGTTTGTGTATAGTTTCTTAATTTGTTTAGAATCGTCTTTTGGTTACTTATTACGGATGAAAAGTTTGCTACTTTAAAATTTTGATGTGTTTCTGGATATAATTGTCCTCACTCTAGTGTGTTTGTGTTTGATTCAATCTTTGTAACACCAAAGTGAATTGATAATTAAGGACATAACGATTGTTTGATTACATAGAAAGTTGCTCTTGATGCTATTTTATGTTTTCCAGAATACTTTATTTGATTTGGGGAAGAAGTAAGCACATGTGGTTGTTACTGTGGAATTCCAAGGATGGATCATTTATTAGGTTATAGGTACTTGTTCAATTTCATCATAGTGTTATCTTCAGTATAATTATTTGTAATATATATATATATATATATATACACACACACGCGCGCGCGCACATTTTATAACTCAAATTAATTGAAAAATATGTGGGGGTTGCATTTCTTAGCATTCACATTTTGATGAATTTTGATATGTAAAACTGTGAATAATATAAGAACTATTTGTGAAAATAAAAGGTAAATGTTTATGTATAAGCACATGGCGTTAAGAACTAGTATCTAATTATATGTTGTTGGTGCACGAAATGTCTGCTGACTACGTCTTATCAAGTCTTGTGTCTAGATAGGCTAAACGGTTGTATAAACGCGATTAAAATAGGGTTGTTTAGATTAGATTTAACCCTGGCCGTTTGAACAAGCCTGGCCGTTTGAGGTTGTCTGGCCGTTTGAGACCTGGCCGTTTGAACATGATTCAAACGGAAAACCCATGCCTATATATATTGTTCATTCTCAAACGGACAGGGAGAGTAGTTTATGTGTTTGTGTGTCGAGGTGCTGTCCAATTGAATTCAGAATTGTTGTAAAGACTTGCAAACAGTAATAGAAGGAAAAATTGAAAGGAATTGCTGTGTTTGACTTCATTTACGTTGATTCCGCCTTCGTATGTGAAGATGAACTGCTTCTACTGACGTTTTAGGACATCAGAACGGTCCAACAAGTGGTATCAGAGCTCAGGACGAGGAGTTCATACCGAATACAGCTTGAAATCGCCGGATTATCTCATTTCTACCTTTCTTTTCTGATTTGAACTAATTGTCACGGTTAAAATGGCTTGAAATGTTCACACATCAAACGAAACACACTAATAATCAATCCTTGAAAGTTTGGAACTAAAATTCGACCTAAAACTAATCGAAATCACCGTGTCCGTTTGAAACTATTTGGTGAAAAATGACGTCATCCGTTTGAAAAGGCATCCGTTTGAACGCATCGTTTGAAATAGAATCCTATCGTTTGAAACGTGACCGTTTGAGTCAGTTCCGTTTGAAAGTCTATCGTTTGAAACTAGTGATTTTTCAAACGGACAAGTCCTGCTCGTTTGAATTACCTGCTCATTTGAAAGCACACCGTTTGAATACATTCCGTTTGAAGCTATTGTTATTTCAAACGGACAAGTCTGTTCCGTTTGAATCTGATATTTTTCAAAACCAAAATTTTTCTAATTGTTGTCTGATTTTTCAGGTACATTCACGATGGATGATATTTTCTTGAATCCGTTCAGCGACATGTACGCATTCACAGGAAGTTCAGGAAACAATGATACGTCGTCGAGCAATACGAACGAGAATCAACCGAAAGAAAGAAAGAAGGAAGCTTGGGAGTCCGAAAGCGCATTTGGAACATTTAACAAACCTCCTAAGCTGATGGCTATAGAAGATTACAGCAGGTGGGCAACAAAGTTCGAAGACTGGTTGATGGCATTCGCTTTTCCCAGCTGGAAAAGCATGAAGAATGGATATGCCGAGGGAAAGAAGAATGGTGAAGCATTGAGATCGGCTGAAGAGATTGAGAGTTTTGTGGCCGAGCAAAAGTGTGTTGCCTTGTTGTTTCAATCGGTTCGGGAGGATATTATTTCTTTGATAGACTACTCAAATGCTAAAGATTTGTGGGTAAAACTTGAAAAGAAGTGTCTTGGAAGCAAAGAGATTGTAAAAAATAAAACGAAACTTCTTAGAAAAGAGTTCGACATGTTTGGTTGTCTTAAAAATGAATCGGTTTGCAAAATGATTGAAAGATTTGGTCATCTGAAGTTGGAGCTTGCACGACATAAGATCACGTATTCTGATGAAGAAATTGTTGATAAATTGTTCGATTCATTACCAGATGAAGTGGATTGGAGATATTACGCACTGATGTTGAAGAACACTATTGCTCCGGAAAATCTGACTCCAGATGTGGTGATTGAAAGACTTGAAAGCCATGAGCTAGAGCTGAAGAAAACATTTAAAGTCAATAACTCATCTTATCAGCAAAATCTGGATCTGTACTATCCAAAAAGCTTGATGCCGAAAGCTACTTCTCCGAAAACTGCATTCTCTGCTGAGAATGTTTCTCCAGCAAGCAAAGAAAGTCAAAGTAGTTCAAACAGCGGAAGTCATAGTGGTTATCACAGTGGATCTACGTCTTCTGCAAATCGTTCTGATGCGAAGTTTTCTTGCAATATCGCGATAGATTTGAAGATCGCACAGAATTTTGATGAAGAGTCGGCTAAGCAACAAATGGTTTTTCTGGCGTCAGTGTTGGAATCCTACGAAGGGTTGGTAGCTGGTAAGATTGGGAATACAAATCTGACAAAAGAAGATTACGACCAGATAGACCCCGAAGAAATGGAACTGATCGACATTCGTTGGGCGATGGCAAGTGCTGTTCGACGTGCTCAGCGTTTCATGGAAATTACCGGGAGAAAGACGATCGGTGGTCCGTCTACAAAGTTGGGATTCGACAAATCCAAGGTGACGTGCTTTAAGTGTAAGCAGAAGGGTCACTTCAAGCGTGAATGTAGAAATGCATACGCTGATGAGTCAGAGAATCCGTTTAGAGACGATTACTACAAAAAGACAATCTACCATCAAAATAAATCTGAGCCGCCCAGTCTGAAGATAACAGAGACAAATCAAGGGCTCTGGCTATGATTTATGACGATGAGGGGTACGATTGGAGTAAAGAAGTTCTACCAGAAGAAGATGCGGTGGGTTACGCATTCATGGCAAGTAATGATGAACCTATTCCGTGGAAAGACGAGCGTACGGAAGAACAGAAGTATAAATACCGGAAGATGATTGCTGAAACCAAGATTATCAGACTTTCTGGTATCTATTTGGAAGCGAGAAGAGCAAATAGATGGGATCCAGACAGAGAATGCTACCTTGATAGGTATGGCAACATCGCGATTGATGATAAAACGCTAGATATCGAAGCCATCATCAAGGAGTACAAAGAAGAAGATGAATACTGGCAGCACAAGTGGTGGGGAACGCCAACTGAGAAGATGATTGAAGAAGAAAAAGAAAAGGAGAGAAAGGAGAAAGAAGAGAAAGAGAAGAAAGAAAAAGAAGATTTTGAGAAAGCAAAGCAAATTGATACTGGCTTGATTGATACTACGCAGGAGTTGACGGCAGATAACCTGGAAAAGATGGCTGACAAAGTGCTGGCTGCGAAAGCACTTGAGGTAGATTCTAATTCTGTGACTGAGTCAAAGGGCCAGGTCAGTCAAAGTGTGTCAACAAATGCGTCAGGTAACAAGATTGATGGAAATGCTGACTGCAAAAATTGCATCAAACAATGCAATTTTTGTAGCACTATCACGTATCTTAATAATGAGAAAATCAAGAATCTGACAACAAAAGTTAAAAGTGTTGAGGATCAGATTCTAGGTCGTGACAAAACTGTAAAAGCTTCAACCGAACGGATCAAAGAATTAACGGCTCAAATTGAACTTGATAAAACTGAACGTGAGAAAATAAAGTGTGAAAATGAAAAGTTAATTCTAGAACACCATCAGATTTCAGAAAAGTTTGAAAAACTTAAGACTATTGTGAAAGATAGTGATGATCGTAATGGCGAAACGTTTAAAGAAAATGAACATCTAAGAGCAAGAAGAATCAATTAACAATCAACTAGATGAAATTGCTAAACTGAAACTTAAAGTTCAAGAAGCTGAAATTGAAAATGAAAGAATTCAGTTGAAGTTAAACAGTTATAGCTCAGCAAGCTTTGTTTTGCAGCATATTGTTCCCAAACCTATAGGGAAAAACAAAGCTGGTGAGGATGTGTTTTCTGATGGAACGGGTGTAGGGTTTCACAAAGTTCCACCGCCAATCTTAGACAACTACACGAAAAAGCAGTCTAGTTTGGTGGAAATTGAGGAAGAAAGTGATGTTAAACTTCCTGAGAACATTGATGTCACGTTCACGTCTTCCAATGACGAGGGTGTCCAAAATGATGTGGTGAAAAGTGTGGTTGACAAAGTGCTTAAACCGGATTGTGACACTTCTGAGGAGGATGGGTGTTTCTTGGATAAATACATTCCGAAACAAAAGTCCAAGAACAACTTAGATGAAGAATCAAACCTTGTCATGTACAAGATGATGGGTTCGGATAAGTTGTTTTCGGATTCTGAGTTTCCGAAAGAGAATGTAAACTTGAACAAAGTGACCAATGTTTTCAAACTTGTTGAAGTCGAATTGTCAGCAGTGAATAATCTGAGTCGAAAGAAAGATAGGGTTTATAACAAGAAATCTGTTAATCCACCACGTTTTTACAATAACAACAGAAATAACTGGTCGGGTGGCTATCAGGGGGGTAAATCGTATCAGAAAAAGAATGTTCCAAACAAGAGGTTTGTCGAAAAGAAAAAGTTTGTGAACAGTTCAAGTTCACTTGCTGATGAAGAAAAAGAATTTTTTTCAAAATCGAACAAAGAATTTTTTGAGAAGAGAGCTTCGCAGGCTCAGTCTGAAGGCACGATTCGGGTAGCTGATACTCGTACTTGTTTTAGATGTGAAAAGGTTGGTCATATTGCGCAAAAGTGTACTTATGTGAAGCCTAAGACTGAAGCTGTGAAAGTTCAACAAAAGAAGGTTGATGTGAAGGGTAAAACACCGATGTTTGTTGAGAAGAAGGTTGTTGAGAAGAAAAATGTTAAAATTGATAACGTCAAATTGAAAAATGAACCCGTAAAGAAGTTGGTAACTAAAAATGACACAGTTTACAAACGGTTTGCATTAACTCAACAGGTGTGGAAACCTAAAATTGAATCAAAAGTCGAGAAGAAAGTTTCAACTTCTGAGGTGATAAAGGCTGACGAATCAATTACGGTTGATTATGATACAAATTTTCCACCTCTCAAGGCTGAAAATTTCAAAATTCAAATAGCGAGAGTCAAGGTTACACCTAAGGCTGATGAAGCTTGGGTGGACACCATGTTTGACTAAACAGTTTGAATTGCCGGAGCTTCCTGGTTTGCGAAGCATGAATCGGCATTTTTCTTGAAGTTGTTTAAATGATGATTTGTTATGTGCAGGATCTTACAAAACTTGTATCCAGGTGGATAATGGATAGTGGAGCTTCAAGGCATATGACAGGGAAGACCGCGCTGCTGTATGGTGTGAATAACATTAATGGTGGTTACGTGGGTTTTGCGGGTAATCAAGGAGGAAGGATCATAGGTGAAGGAACGTTGTCAAATGGCGTTATAACGTTTGAGAGAGTTAACTACATCGCTGAATTGGAGAACAACCTGCTAAGTATCTCCCAGATCTGTGACAGGATGTATACTACTCATTTCACCGACAAAGAATGTTTGATCTTGAAACCGGGATTTGTGATACCTGAAGAGTAGATCATCATGAGGGCACCAAGGGTCAACGATCTGTACGTGTTGGACATGAGCGTTGCTACTACAACCACGGGTCAGGCTCACTGTTTTGTGTCCAGAGCAACGGAGAAAGAATCACGGTTATGGCATCGAAAGATGGGGCATATTCACTTAAGGAAAATGATTCACTTGGTGCATAACGATTTGGTGACAGGAGTGCATGTCAAAGGTTTTCATCTGGAAGGGGAGTGCATAAGTTGTGTCAAAGGCAAACAGAAGAAAAAGTCACACCCTACAAAGCAAGTCAATTTAGTTTCAAGACCATCGGAACGACTTCATATGGATTTGTTTGGTCCAGTGAATGTCAAGAGTATAACAGGAGATTCCTACTGTTTGGTCGTGACTGATGATTATTCCAGATTTTCTTGGGTTATGTTTTTGAAATCCAAAGACGAAACGTTTGATAGCCTGATGGCATTGTTTAAAAGAATTGAGAATTTGTACCAGAGGCCAATCTGTAGAATTCGCAGTGATAATGGTACTGAGTTCAAAAACAGTAAGATGGAAGAATTTTGTGACGAACGAGGTATACTGCATGAGTTTAGTGCTCTGTACACTCCGCAGCAGAATGGAGTTGCAGAACGCAAAAACCGGACGCTAATCGAGACAGCCAGAACGATGCTTGCAGATTCTAAGTTACCAATTAATTTCTGGGCTGAAGCTGTTTCTGCTGCATGCTATACTCTCAACAGAGTTCTTACTATGAAGAAGTTCAACAAGACGTGTTTTGAAGCCGAATTTGAAGTATCTAGAACCGTTTTGGTCACCCTGTACGGTAATAGAGCCTAATGGAAAATTTGGTTCGAAGAGCATTGAGGGAATCTTTGTTGGTTATTCAAGTCCTATGCGGCGTGTCTTCGTTCCAAGTGAGAAGCGGATTATTGAAGCAGCGAATGTTGAATGTCAAGGTTACACTATGCCGCCACAGAATCCTGGTGATTCATGGCGATATCATTATGACAAACTTTGGGATTCGTTTGACATGAGGGAAGAATCTGAGGAAGAAGAAGATTTCTTTGATGAGTTGGATATTTTGCGAGAGTATGAGTCGCAGCTCAGGTTTCCAGCGGAGTATTCTAGAAGACCTCGGGAAACTTCAAATGACGATGAAGCAGGTCCTAGTAATGCTGGTGAGCATGATGTACATAGTTATGCTTTCAGAAAATTCAAAAACAGTAAAAAATGCAAAAATACAAAAACATGATAAAATCTAAAAAAGAGCTTGTGTATATAGGGAAAATGATAGCACATCAGCTAGACAATTACAGTATGCTAAAGATTTGGAAAGACAAAATGAGTTAAACAGTCTCACTAACGATGTGTCGATAGGTTTTCGTACTTTTAGTAAATTTATTCGGGATATAAACCTAAAATTTCAAACTGGTGAAATTCGTGGGGAACACTACTTGGATATATAGGTAACCCCTGAAATCTCGTTTGAAAGGTCTCGTATTCTGATATACTAGGTGTTTATACTCTATGATGTCTGGGGTATTATTCCGGGACTTCTGCTGAACGGTAGTTCTGACCTAGTCCTTGGCTAATACTTTATCCTGAAATGCTTGAAACATAGCATTATAGCCCTCATATTGGTTAGACAATAAAATTGATAATCATCTGTTGTAGCTGAAAAGATCCTCTAAAGGGGACATACTGCAAAGTCGAAACTGATATCTCTCTGCTGAACGGAAGTTCTGACCTGAGATCCCTCAGTTCTCGCATTTAACCCCTAATTTATGCACAGACATCATTGTAGTATTCTTGCCTGTAAGACTGAATATTGGGATTCTGGATACGGGAGTATATTCAAGAGGTGGGACACATGAATTGATCTAAGTTCTAAGACACTTAAAACGGTATCCTGAATAGATTGAAGTTTGTGTGAGAATTTAAGATGGATCAGTATATCGATAATCGAGGTGAATTGTTTAAGTCTGAGTATGTAATGTAGCTTAACGGTACTAGTAATTTGTCTGAAAAGCTGATATGATTCCCTGACACGCTTGTCAAAAATAAACTTGTAAATAGTTTACTTTCTGCAATTTAAGTTTTCTGTTATTTCATTGCTTAGTTTAGATCTCATTAAAAATACAAAAAGATTTTATTTCTGCTTTATTTTAGACAAACCAGAGTGGAAAGTTGATTGTCGGATTCTAGAAAGATGAAGCAGATGCAGGAGATTCTGAGCTGAAGAATGAGGAGAGCTTACATTGTTGGAAGTTGAATTGTTTCAAAGACAAAAACAAGTTCATTAAATTGATACTTGTTATTTTTAGAAAAAGTTGAAAATGATTTTATTAAATCAGTTTGATTCGTCAAAAGATCAACCAGGGTCATTAAATTGAACTTGGTAGATAAATCAAGTAATCAAGGTCATTAACTTGAACTTGAATACTTGAGTGGATTTCTAGAGCTGATTGAATTTGTGTTTATTGTTTGAAAAGATAAAGTCTATTGTTATTGGTTGAGTAACAGGTTTGGAGATTTCATCATTCCCACGGAAGCTAATTGTCAAAGCTTGAACCAGAAACCTCAGATCCCAGCATACTGAGAGGGGGAGTCTGTGAAAGGGGGAGTCTGGATCAACATCCAAAGGAAGGACTGAAGATGGAACTAGGAAAAGATTTTGAACCTGTGAAGATTGAGTTGTTACAAAGAGGAGATAAAGTTGAGAAAAGACCAAGACTAAAGACTCAGGCGCTAAAGACTACGTCAACATCCAAGGGGGAGTCTGTTGGTGCACGAAATGTCTGCTGACTACGTCTTATCAAGTCTTGTGTCTAGATAGGCTAAACGGTTGTATAAACGTGATTAAAATAGGGTTGTTTAGATTAGATTTAACCCTGGCCGTTTGAACAAGCCTGGCCGTTTGAGGTTGTCTGGCCGTTTGAGACCTGGCCGTTTGAACATGATTCAAACGGACAACCCATGCCTATATATATTGTTCATTCTCAAACGGACAGGGAGAGTAGTTTATGTGTTTGTGAGTCGAGGTGCTGTCCAATTGAATTCAGAATTGTTGTAAAGACTTGCAAAGAGTAATAGAAGGAAAAATTGAAAGGAATTGCTGTGTTTGACTTCATTTACGTTGATTCCGCCTTCGTATGTGAAGATGAACTGCTTCTACTGACGTTTTAGGACATCAAAACGGTCCAACATATGTCTATTTATTTTTGTATTGGAATTTATTATTTTGGATTATTGTAATAAATACTTGAAACAAAAGCTTTTTTTAAAACAATATAATATTTGTTATTTTTATGTGTTTTTTTATTCTTACATTCATTAGTTTTTTGGGTTCTTGTGTTTATTTCCTTAAATTACATAAAGTGACATCGGCCATGGTCTTTTTATCGAAAATTAAATTAATAAATTTAAGTAAATTATTATGGTGGTTTGGATAATTATGGGAGTTATTATTGTAATGGGGCTAATATATTTTAATTAAGAACAGGAATATTCTGGTTTGGGACTAGATATTGAGGTTTGAGACAATTGTAGCTTCAGACTTGATTGTTGTCTTTTCTTATTGTGTTCTTATTTTCTCAGGTTTGTCGTAGAAAAGAACTCATCGTTGGAATTGGTGGTCTCGGAAAATAAAGCCTACATGGTAAAATCTCTTCCCTTATATACACTTCTCCCTTAGTTAGAGCTTCTTGCAACTGTTTTACTTTGGTATTGTTTTTTATTTAGTTTAATATGTGTATAATATTTGGTTTTTATTATGTCATTTTCACATAAGCATTATTTAGTACATATAGTTGGTGTTAGTGCATTTTGGTGTGTTCGTGTGCTAAATTTAGTGTTTGAGGGCAAATGATTAGACCATTGTTTAGGGATGTAAACAATTGGGCTTAGTGTTTAAAGTAATTGGCCTTAATGTTTGACCATTCTAACCTTAGAGTCAGACCTTTCATAGTATGCGTGAAATTGGGTGTAGATTTGAGAAGAGATCACAGAGGTAATCTTCCGGTGCGTAAATGTTGATCACTCTTTTGATATTATAGAATCTGCGTCGGTTCCTTCATGTTTATTTACCGAATTTGTTTTTCTTAAAAAAATAATCAAATCGAAGTAATTGGCCTTAATGTTTGACCATTCTAACCTTAGAGTCAGACCTTTCATAGTGTGCGTGAAATTGGGTGTAGATTTGAGAAGAGATCTCAGAGGTAATCTTCCGGTGCGTAAATGTTGATCACTCTTTTGATATTATAGAATCTGCGTCAGTTCCTTCATGTTTAATACCGAATTTATTTTTCTTAAAAAAATAATCAAATCGATCCGAACATGAACTTTCAGTTGGTATCATGGTCGATGTCGGATCTAATACACCTAAGCAGTGTTATTAGATCACCAAGCTCCTGGATTTTGGATTTTGGCTGAAATTGAAAGTTTTTCATGAAACTATGGGTTTGAATGTCACGAACTAAGTTTGAATCAAAATTCAAATCTAAAATTGTTTTAGTATCAAAATTGATGAGTTAGGGTTGTTATTCATGTGAATCTGAGTCTTTTGATCCATTATGTGTCGAATTTGGATTAATTGATTTTGTGTTTCCGGTGAGTGATACGTCTAGTGTTCATCGCCAAAACAGTAGCAAGATGATTAGCGTATTCATTCAGGTTCAAATCGTTTAAAGATGCGTCTGAAGCGGCAGTGGTACACTAGGGTTTACCTACCGACAGAGGCAGTCAGAAGCGGCGCTGAATAATGAAATGCAGAATTAGGGTTTGATTTATAATGGTGCCTTCATGTGAGATTTTCCACTTTAACCCCTCCTTTTTATACTCTATTTTAGCGATTGATTCTTAATCGCTAATTAAACTACAAGAAAAAACTCTTAAAGGGACGACACCTTTAGGGAGGACATAAGTCGTCTCTATAGACGACATGTTGTTTCTAGAGGGGTTTGGTGATTTTTGAGTTAGGTTACCGATGTCTTCTCTATAGGGTGAAAATATATATAATTTTTTTTTGTAGTTTTTATATTTTCTAGTTTAATGAATTAGAAACCCTAAAAAATGTTTCAACATATAGAGACGAGATGTTGTCCCTATAATTTTAATTTTTTTATTATCTTTTGTTAATGAACAATAAATATTGAAAATTAAAAAAAAATTAATTTATAGAGACGACATGTCATCTCTAAAAAGTTTGACCGGTCAAAATGAACTTTCATTTAGGTGGCAAAATTTCCAACCACCTGACAAAAAAACTTGATAAAAAATAATCTAACATATAGGGACGACTATCAGGGAAATAACTTTGATTTGTTTTTTTATTCTAAATTAATAAATAATTTAAAAAAACACACTTGTAAAAATAATTTTATTTGGTTTTTTTAGATTTGATTAATAAATAATTAAGAATTAAGAATACAAAAAAAATATTCATAGACAACATGTCATCCCTATAAGACTAATTAAATTAATTAATTTATTATTGGTTTTTGCCTAAAAACAAAGACAAAATATATATATATATATATATATATATATATATATAAACCTATAGAGACGACATGTCGTCTCTAAAATGTTTGACTGTTAAAAAAATCATTTTGGGGGCAAAAATTCCTACCATTCCATAAAAAATTGAAAAAACAATCTGACAAATAGAGAGGAGATGCCGTCTCTATATGGAAAAATAATTTTCTTTTGTTTTTTTGTTCTTTATTAACAAATAGTTAAATATAAAAAATATTCATGCGTAGAGACGACATGTCGTACCTGTATGCCAAATTAACCTATAGAGACCGCATGTCGTCCCTATAGGTAAAAATAATTTTGTTTTGTTTTTTATTCATTATTAATAAATAATTAAAAATAAAAAATTATTCAATGTAGAGACGACATGCGGTCCTTATAAGCCAAAAATTTTTTTTAACGGCCAACAAACTCAATCCCGAGCACTCTCTGGACATCCACTGGACAAACGGAGTACTCCGAGAGTAACCCGAGTCCACCACCAATTTCGGGGAAAACCCGGTAACCCACCCGCCCGTAGGCACGACAGTGAAATTACCGGTAAAACCCGTTTGGCTCAAGAATCCAACCCAGGTTTCCCTCGGTCTCCTATCATTGCCCACCAGTGCCTCACTCTGCACCAAGTGGGAGTCGAATTTGCATCTCTAAAGAGAAATGCAAGCCCTCCATCACTTGATCTAGAGATCATTGGCATAAGCCAAATTAAAATATGTTTTATTTTATTGGTGTTTTATAGAAAAAAAAAGTAATAGTTCAAGAAGTCATCGTAGAATGAACGGAGTTCAAGAAGATGACAACAGTGACCCCAAGTTAGCTGATGAATTCTACCAAGTTGAAGCGATTAGAAAAAAAGATGTTACAAGGTCTATTATTGTTTCTTCTTCAAATCGTGTGTTTGCTAATTATTATTCATTGTAATTAGAGAACTAGTTCAAGTAGTAATTGATTGATCTTATCAACATGAAATAATTGATCTAAGATGTTTAGAATTGAGTAGTGAAGATTGGGATTGTCTACTGAATCAACTCTAGTTAATGTGATATATTGAGGGTTTTTGATTCCGAATTCATGACTCCATTGCTATGTTAATTTAAAATCCTTTCATGGTAATGATGTATTTATAACGAATTGGGATATTTACATATCGTAGCGTTATCTAAACCACTTCGAACAATGAACAATGACAAGACATGACGTCTTTTATAAGTGCTTTTATTATATTACATATCGTATCTAAACCATGGTGGATACACCGCTGGTACTTCCTATATATAAGTGCTTTTATTATATTACATACCGTAGCGTTATCTAAACCACTTCGAACAGTTACAAGACATGACATCTTTTATACTAGACATGATATATTTTACAAAAGATATTTTCATTTGGTTATTTACTTAACCATGCATCATTTCTTTTAATCATTTGATTTTTACATGATTTTATAAAAGAAACAATTTTATAATGATTCATGGCTACTTTTATGATATTTAAACATCTCTTTTAACATTCAAAGTCATGAATCTTCATCACAAAACCTATGTTACTCACATACATTTTTATGCTGACGTTATATTTTCACATATGTTTAAGGAGCGAATGTTTGACTTTGAGCATGCTTCGCATAGGGCGGACTTGGGCCTTAGTGACTTTAAAATTTGCAAGACAATTATTGTACTTTGTTGTTTTATTTCCAAGACATTGTAAACAATTAACTTAATAATACAAAACTTTATGTACCATGTGTTGTGAAACAATAGTTCTGTGACATGACTCCCCTAAGTTTCCGCCACGATTTGTTGTTTTACGCGGTCAGGTTGTTATAATTTAAATATTCCAAATGATTTTGTTGATCCAAACCTAATGATCAATGTCATAAACATCGTGATTTCCCCCATAAATGTGGTGTCGATTCAAATCTTTACAAGTGTCGATAATTAGGAAGCCTAGGTGTAAAAAAATAGTTGTTAAAAAAAATCAATGAGATTTTTAATTAATGATATAAGATGGGCATCTAAACATAAAGCAAGTTAATTTAATTATAACAAAGAATATTAAACATGAATCCCGTATATTTGTTTTCACACCTATTAAGCAAAACCACCTTAAAGGTGTGTAGTAACTTATAAGGAAGAATATCAAAGATGAAACCCGTATATTTGTTTTCACGCCATTAACCAAAACCACCTTAAAGGCGTAAACTATTGTAATGGTATTTTAATAATATGATACACATTACCAATTACCAATATACGATATGACTAACACATGGATATGACTAGACAACCTTTTAGTCTCACAGCCTGTCACTAGCTGTAGCATCTGTCCTCCCATCCCTCACCCACCAACCCCACTCCTTATAAATACAAGCTTAGGGTCTTCCTCCTTTTTTAGGTTTATCCAAGTGATCCTTCTACTGTGTGCAAGAATAGAGCGGTGCGTACACTTGCTTTATCAGCCATTGCACATAGAAAAGCCTTTCTGTTGCTAAACAAGGTACATGAGTGTTTATATAAGTCCATATATGTTTGTGTATAGTTTCTTAATTTGTTTAGAATAGTCTTTTTGTTACTTATTATGGATGAAAAGTTTGCTACTTTAAAATTTTGATGTGTTTCTGGATATAATTGTTTAGCATAATTGTCCTCACTCTAGTGTGTTTGTGTTTGATTCAATCTTTTTAACACCAAAGTGAATTGATAATTAAGGACATAACGATTGTTTGATTACATAGAAAGTTGCTCTTGATGCTATTTTATGTTTTCCGAAATACTTTCTTTGATTTGGGGAAGAAGTAATTACATGTCGTTGTTACTGTGGAATTCCAAGGATGTATCATTTATTAGGTTATAGGTACTTGTTCAATTTCATCAGAGTGTTATCTTTAGTATAATTATTTGGTTTATATATGTATATACATGCTAAAACATTTTATTACTCTAATTAATTGAAAAATATGTGGGGGTTGCATTTCTTAGCATTCACATTTTTGATGAATTTTGATATGTAAAATTGTGGATAAAATAAGAACTATTTGTGAAAATAAAAGGTAAGTGTTTATGTATAAGCATATGACGTTAAGAACTAGTACCTAATTATATGTCTATTTATTTTTGTATTGGAATTTATTATTTTGGATTATTGAAACAAAAGCTTTTTTTAAAACAATATAATATTTGTTATTTTTATGTGTTTTTTTATTCTTACATTCATTAGTTTTTTGGGTTCTTGTGTTTATTTTCCTTAAGTTACATAAAGTGACATCGGCAGTTGTCTTTTTACGGAAAATTAAATTAATAAATTTAAGTAAATTATTATGGTTGTTTGGATAATTATGGGAGTTACTATTGTAATGGGGCTGGTATATTTTAATTAAGAACGGGAATATTCTGGTTTGGGACTAGATATTGAGGTTTGAGACAATTGTAGCTTCAAACTTGATTGTTGTCTTTTCTTATTGTGTTCTTTCTTTCTCAAGTTTGACGTAGAAAAGAACTCATCGTGGGAATTGGTGGTCTCGGAAAATAAAGCCTATATGGTAAAATCTCTTCCCTTATATACACTTCTCCCTTAGTTAGAGCTTCTTGCAACTGTTTTACCTTGGTATTGTTTTTTATTTAGTTTAATATGTGTATCATATTTGGTTTTTAATATGTCATTTTCACATAAGCATTATTTAGTACATATAGTTGGTGTTAGTGCATTTTGGTGTGTTCGTGTGCTGAATTTAGTGATTGAGGGCAAATGATTAGACCATTGTTTAGGGATGTAAACAATTGGGCTTAGTGTTTAAAGTAATTGGCCTTAATATTTGACCATTCTAACCTTAGAGTCAGACCTTTCATAGTATGCGTGAAATTAGGTCTAGATTTGAGAAGAGATCACAGAGGTAATCTTCCGGTGCGTAAATGTTGATCACTCTTTTGATATTATAGAATCTGTGTCGGTTCATTCATGTTTATTTACCGAATTTGTTTTTCTGAAAAAATTAATCAAGTTGATCCGAACATGAACTTTCAGTTGGTATCATGGTCGATGTCGAATCTAATATACCTAAGCAGTGTTATTAGATCACCAAGCTCCTGGATTTTGGCTGAAATTGAAAGTTTTTGATGAAACTATGGGTTTTAATGTCACGAACTAAGTTTGAATCAAAATTCAAATCTAAAATTGTTTTAGTATCAAAATTGATGAGTTAGGGTTGTTATTCATGTGAATCTGAGTCTTTTGATCCATTATGTGTCGAATTTAGATGAAGTTTAAGTGATTTTGTGTTTCCGGTGAGTGATACGTCTAGTGTTCATCGCCAAAACAGTAGCAAGATGATTAGCGTATTCATTCAGGTTCAAATCGTTTATAGATGCGTCTGAAGCGGCAGTGGTACACTAGGGTTTACCTACCGACAGAGGCAGTCAGAAGCGGCGGCGCTGAATAATGAAATGCAGAATTAGGGTTTGATTTATAATGGTGCCTTCATGTGAGATTTTCCACTTTAACCCCTCCTTTTTACACTCTATTTTAGCGATTGAAGCTAAACTACAAGAAAAAACTCTGATATGGACGACACCTTTAGAGAGGACATAAGTCGTCTCTATAGACGACATGTTGTTTCTAGAGGGGTATGGTGATTTTTGAGTTAGGTTACCGATGTCTTCTCTATAGGGTGAAAATATATATAATTTTTTTGTATTTTTTATATTTTCTAGTTTAATGAATTAGAAACTCTAAAAAATGTTTCAACTTATAGAGACGAGATGTTGTCCCTATAATTTTAATTTTTTTATTATCTTTTGTTAATGAACAATAAATATTGAAAATTAAAAAAAAAGTAATTTATAGAGACAACATGTCATCTCTAAAAAGTTTGACCGGTCAAAATGAACTTTCATTTACGTGGCAAAATTTCCAACCACCCGACAAAAAAACTTGATAAAAAATAATCTAACATATAGGGACGATTATCAGGGAAATAACTTTGATTTGTTTTTTTATTCTAAATTAATAAATAATTTAAAAAAACACACTTGTAAAAATAATTTTTTTTGGTTTTTTTAGATTTGATTAATAAATAATTAAGAATTAAGAATACAAAAAAAAATATTCATATATAGAGACAACATGTCATCCCTATAAGACTAATTAAATTAATTAATTTATTATTGGTTTTTGCCTAAAAACAAAGAAATATATATATATATATATATATATATATATATATATATATATATATATATATATATATATATATATATATATATATATATATATATATATATATATAAATACATTTAAGCCTATAGAGACGACATGTCGTCTCTAAAATGTTTGACTGTTAAAAAAATCATTTTGGGGGCAAAAATTCCTACCATTCCATAAAAAATTGAAAAAACAATCTGACAAATAGAGAGGAGATGCCGTCTCTATATGGAAAAATAATTTTCTTTTGTTTTTTTGTTCTTTATTAACGAATAGTTAAATATAAAAAATATTCACGCGTAGAGACGACATGTCGTACCTGTATGCCAAATTAACCTATAGAGACCGCATGTCATCCCTATAGGTAAAAATAATTTTGTTTTGTTTTTATTCATTATTAATAAATAATTAAATATAAAAAATTATTCAATGTAGAGACGACATGCGGTCCTTATAAGCCAAAAATTTTTTTTAACGGCCAACAAACTCAATCCCGAGCACTCTCGGGGCACCCACCGGACAAACGGAGTACTCCGAGAGTAACCCGAGTCCACCACCAATTCCGGGGAAAACCCGGTAACCCACCCGCCCGTAGGCACGACAGTGAAATTACCGGTAAAACCCGTTTGGCTCAAGGATCCAACCCAGGTTTCCCTCGGTCTCCTTTCATTGCCCACCAGTGCCTCACTCTGCACCAAGTGGGAGTCGAATTTGCATCTCTAAAGAGAAATGCAAGCCCTCCACCACTTGATCTAGAGATCATTGGCATAAGCCAAATTAAAATATGTTTTATTTTATTGGTGTTTTTTAGCAAAAAAAAAAAAAGTAATAGTTCAAGAAGTCATCGTAGAATGAACGGAGTTCAAGAAGATGACAACAGTGACCCCAAGTTAGCTGATGAATTCTACCAAGTTGAAGCGATCAGAAAAAAAAAGATGTTACAAGGTCTATTATTGTTTCTTCTTCAAATCGTGTGTTTGCTAATTATTATTCATTGTAATCAGAGAACTAGTTCAAGTAGTAATTGATTGATCTTATCAACATGAAATAATTGATCTAAGATGTTTAGAATTGAGTAGTGAAGATTGGGATTGTCTACTGAATCAACTCTAGTTAATGTGATATATTGAGGGTTTTTGATTCGGAATTCATGACTCCATTGCTATGTTAATTTGAAATCCTTTCATGGTAATGATGTATTTATAACGAATTGGGATATTTACATTTCGTAGCGTTATCTAAACCACTTCGAACAATGAACAATGACAAGACATGACGTCTTTTATAAGTGCTTTTATTATATTACATATCGTATCTAAACCATGGTGGATACGCCGCTGGTACTTCCTATATATAAGTGCTTTTATTATATTACATATGGTAGCGTTATCTAAACCACTTCGAACAGTTACAAGACATGACATCTTTTATACTAGACATGATATATTTTACAAAAGACATTTTCATTTGGTTATTTACTTAACCATGCATCATTTCTTTTAATCATTTGATTTTTACATGATTTTATAAAAGAAACAATTTTATAATGATTCATGGCTACTTTTCTGCTATTTAAACATCTCTTTTAACATTCAAAGTCATGAATCTTCATCACAAAACCAATGTTACTCACATACATTTTTATGCTAACGTTTTATTTTCACATATGTTTAAGGAGCGAATGTTTGAGTTTGAGCATGCTTCGCATAGGGCGGACTTGGGCCTTAGTGACTTTATAATTTGCAAGACAATTATTGTACTTTGTTGTTTTATTTCCAAGACAATGTAAACAATTAACTTAATAATACAAAACTTTATGTACCATGTGTTGTGAAACAATAGTTCTGTGACATGATTCCCCTACGTTTCCGCCGTGATTTGTTGTTTTACACGGTAAGGTTGTTATAATTTAAATATTCCAAATGATTTTGTTGATCCAAACCTAATGATCAATGTCATAAACATCGCGATTTCCCCCATAAATGTGGTGTCGATTTAAATCTTTACAACTATCAGTTAATTAGGAAGCCTAGGTGTAAAAAAATAGTTGTTAAAAAAATCAATGAGATTTTTAATTAATGGTATAAGACGGGCATCTAAACCTAAAGCAAATTAATTTAATTATAACCAAGAATATTAAACATGAATCCCGTATATTTGTCTTCACACCTATTAAGCAAAACCACCTTAAAGGTGTGTAGTAACTTATAAGGAAGAATATCAAAGATGAAACCCGCATATTTGTTTTCACGCCATTAACCAAAACCACCTTAAAGGCGTAAACTATTGTAATGGTATTTTAATAATATGATACACATTACCAATTACCAATATACGATATTACTAACACATGGATATGACTAGACAACCTTTTAGTCTCACAGCCTGTCACTAGCTGTAGCATCTGTCCACCCATCCCTCACCCACCAACCCTGATCCTTATAAATACAAGCTTAGGGTCTTCCTCCTTTTTAGGTTTATCAAGTGATCCTTCTACTGTGTGCAAGAATAGAGCGGTGTGCACACTTGCTTTATCAGCCATTGCACATAGAAAAGCCTTTCTGTTGCTAAACAAGGTACATGAGTGTTTATATAAGTGCATATATGTTTGTGTATAGTTTCTTAATTTGTTTAGAATAGTCTTTTGGTTACTTATTATGGATGAAAAGTTTGCTACTTTAAAATTTTGATGTGTTTCTAGATATAATTGTTTAGCATAATTGTCCTCACTCTAGTGTGTTTGTGTTTGATTCAATCTTTGTAACACCAAAGTGAATTGATAATTAAGGACATAACGATTGTTTGATTACATAGAAAGTTGCTCTTGATGCTATTTTATGTTTTCCAGAATACTTTATTTGATTTGGGGAAGAAGTAAGCACATGTGGTTGTTACTGTGGAATTCCAAGGATGGATCATTTATTAGGTTATAGGTACTTGTTCAATTTCATCATAGTGTTATCTTTAGTATAATTATTTGCAATATATATATATATATATATACACACACGCGCACACATTTTAATACTCAAATTAATTAAAAATATGTGGGGGTTGCATTTCTTAGCATTCACATTTTGATGAATTTTATATGTAAAATTGTGAATAATATAAGAACTATTTGTGAAAATAAAAGGTAAGTATTTATGGATAAGCATATGACGTTAAGAACTAGTACCTAATTATATGTCTATTTATTTTTGTATTGGAATTTATTATTTTGGATTATAGTAATAAATACTTGAAACAACAGCTTTTTTTAAAACAATATAATATTTGTTATTTTTATGTGTTTTTTTATTCTTACATTCATTAGTTTTTTGGGTTCTTGTGTTTATTTTCCTTAAATTACATAAAGTGACATCGGCCATGTTCTTTTTATGGAAAATTAAATTAATAAATTTAAGTAAATTATTATGGTGGTTTGGATAATTATCTGAGTTATTATTGTAATGGGGCTGATATATTTTAATTAAGAACGAGAATATTCTGGTTTTGAGGTTTGAGACAATTGTAGCTTCAGACTTGATTGTTGTCTTTTCTTATTGTGTTATTTCTTTCTCAGGTTTGACGTAGAAAAGAACTCATCGTTGGAATTGGTGGTCTCGGAAAATAAAGCCTATATGGTAAAATCTCTTCCCTTATATATACTTCTCCCTTAGTTAGAGCTTCTTGCAATTGTTTTACCTTGGTATTGTTTTTTATTTAGTTTAATATGTGTATCATATTTGGTTTTTATTATGTCATTTTCACATAAGCATTATTTAGTACATATAGTTGCTGTTAGTGCATTTTGGTGTGTTTGTGTGCTGAATTTAGTGTTTGAGGGCAAATGATTATACCATTGTTTAGGGATGTAAACAATTGGGCTTAGTGTTTAAAGTAAGTTCATATATAGAGACAACATGTCATCCCTATAAGACTAATTAAATTAATTAATTTAAATTAATTATATATATATATATGTGTGTGTGTGTGTGTGTGTGTGTGTATATATATATATTTAAACCTATAGAGACGACATGTCGTCTCTAAAATGTTTGACTGTTAAAAAAATCATTTTGGGGGCAAAAATTCCTACCATTCCATAAAAATTTGAAAAAAAATCTGACAAATAGAAAGGACATGTCGTCTCTATATGGAAAAATAATTTTCTTTTGTTTTTTTGTTCTTTATTAATGAATAGTTAAATATAAAAAATATTCACGCGTAGAGACGACATGTCGTACCTGTATGCCAAATTAACCTATAGAGACCGCATGTCGTCCCTATAGGTAAAAATAATTTTGTTTTGTTTTTTATTCTTTATTAATAAATAATTTCATATAAAAAATTATTCAATGTAGAGACGACATGCGGTCCTTATAAGCCAAATTAACTATGTTTTATTTTATTGGTGTTTTTTAGCAAAAAAAAGTAATAGTTCAAGAAGTCATCGTAGAAGAACGGAGTTCAAGAAGATGACAACAGTGACCCCAAGTTAGCTAATGAATTCTACCAAGTTGAAGCGATCGGAAAAAAAGATGTTACAAGGTCTATTATTGTTTCTTCTTCAAATCGTGTGTTTGCTAATTATTATTCATTGTAATCAGAGAACTAGTTCAAGTAGTAATTGATTGATCTTATCAACATGAAATAATTGATCTAAGATGTTTAGAATTGAGTACTGAAGATCGGGATTGTCTACTGAATCAACTCTAGTTAATGTGATATACTGAGGGTTTTTGATTCCGAATTCATGACTCCATTGCTATGTTAGTTTGAAATCCTTTCATGGTAATGATGTATTTATAACGAATTGGGATATTTACATATGGTAGCGTTATCTAAACCACTTCGAACAATGAACAATGACAAGACATGACATCTTTTATAAGTGCTTTTATTATATTACATATCGTATCTAAACCATGGTGGATACGCCGCTGGTACTTCCTATATATAAGTGCTTTTATTATATTACATATCGTAGCGTTATCTAAACCCCTTCGAACAATGCCAAGACATGACATCTTTTATACTAGACATGATATATTTTATACAAGACATTTTCATTTGGTTATTTACTTAACCATGCATCATTTCTTTTAATCATTTGATTTTCACATGATTTTATAAAAGAAACAATTTTATAATGATTCATGGCTACTTTTGTGACAGTTAAACATCTCTTTTAACATTCAAAGTCATGAATCTTCATCAAAAAAACCTATGTTACTCACATACATTTTTATGCTTACGTTTTATTTTCACATATGTTTAAGGAGCGAATGTTTGACTTTGAGCATGCTCCGCATAGGGCGGACTTGGGCCTTAGTGACTTTAAAATTTGCAATACAATTATTGCACTTTGTTGTTTTATTTCCAAGACAATGTAAACAATTAACTTAATAATACAAAACTTTATGTACCATGTGTTGTGAAACAATAGTTCTGTGACATGACTCCCCTACGTTTCCGCCGTGATTTGTTGTTTTACGCGGTCAAGTTGTTATAATTTAAATATTCCATATGATTTTGTTGATCCAAACCTAATGATCAATGTCATAAACATCACGATTTCCCCCATTAATGTGGTGTCGATTCAAATCTTTACAACTGTCGGTTAATTAGGAAGCCTAGGTGTAAAAAAATAGTTGTTAAAAAAAATCAATGAGATTTTTAATTAATGATATAAGACGGGCATCTAAACATAAAGCAAATTATTTTAATTATAACCAAGAATATTAAACATGAATCCCGTATATTTGTTTTCACATCTATTAAGCAAAACCACCTTAAAGGTGTGTAGTAACTTATAAGGAAGAATATCAAAGATGAAACCCGTATATTTGTTTTCACGCCATTAACAAAAACCACCTGAAAGGCGTAAACTATTGCAATGGTATTTTAATAATATGATACACATTACCAATTATCAATATACGATATGACTAACACATGGACATGACTAGACAACCTTTTAGTCTCACAGCCTGTCACTAGCTGTAGCATCTGTCCTCCCAACCCTCACCCACCAACCCTGCTCCTTATAAATACAAGCTTTGGGTCTTCCTCCTTTTTTAGGTTTATCCAAGTGATCCTTCTACTGTGTGTAAGAATAGAGCAGTGCATACACTTGCTTTATCAGCCATTGCCTATAGAAAAGCCTTTCTGTTGCTAAACAAGGTACATGAGTGTTTATATAAGTCCATATATGTTTGTGTATAGTTTCTTAATTTATTTAGAATTGTCTTTTGGTTACTTATTATGGATGAAAAGTTTGCTACTTTAAAATTTTGATGTGTTTCTGGATATAATTGTTTAGTATAATTGTCCTCACTCTAGTGTGTTTGTGTTTGATTCAATCTTTTTAACACCAAAGTGAATTGATAATTAAGGACATAACGGTTGTTTGATTACATAGAAAGTTGCTCTTGATGTTATTTTATGTTTTCCAGAATACTTTATTTGATTTGGGGAAGAAGTAAGCACACGTCGTTGTTACTGTGGAATTCCAAGGAGGTATCATTTATTAGGTTATAGGTACATGTTCAATTTCATCATAGTGTTATCTTTAGTATAATTATTTGCAATATATATATATATATATATACACACACGCGCACACATTTTAATACTCAAATTAATTAAAAATATGTGGGGGTTGCATTTCTTAGCATTCACATTTTGATGAATTTTATATGTAAAATTGTGAATAATATAAGAACTATTTGTGAAAATAAAAGGTAAGTATTTATGGATAAGCATATGACGTTAAGAACTAGTACCTAATTATATGTCTATTTATTTTTGTATTGGAATTTATTATTTTGGATTATAGTAATAAATACTTGAAACAACAGCTTTTTTTAAAACAATATAATATTTGTTATTTTTATGTGTTTTTTTATTCTTACATTCATTAGTTTTTTGGGTTCTTGTGTTTATTTTCCTTAAATTACATAAAGTGACATCGGCCATGTTCTTTTTATGGAAAATTAAATTAATAAATTTAAGTAAATTATTATGGTGGTTTGGATAATTATCTGAGTTATTATTGTAATGGGGCTGATATATTTTAATTAAGAACGAGAATATTCTGGTTTTGAGGTTTGAGACAATTGTAGCTTCAGACTTGATTGTTGTCTTTTCTTATTGTGTTATTTCTTTCAAACCAATATTCTGGTTTTGAGGTTTGAGACAATTGTAGCTTCAGACTTGATTGTTGTCTTTTCTTATTGTGTTATTTCTTTCTCAGGTTTGACGTAGAAAAGAACTCATCGTTGGAATTGGTGGTCTCGGAAAATAAAGCCTATATGGTAAAATCTCTTCCCTTATATATACTTCTCCCTTAGTTAGAGCTTCTTGCAATTGTTTTACCTTGGTATTGTTTTTTATTTAGTTTAATATGTGTATCATATTTGGTTTTTATTATGTCATTTTCACATAAGCATTATTTAGTACATATAGTTGCTGTTAGTGCATTTTGGTGTGTTTGTGTGCTGAATTTAGTGTTTGAGGGCAAATGATTATACCATTGTTTAGGGATGTAAACAATTGGGCTTAGTGTTTAAAGTAAGTGGCCTTAATGTTTGACCATTCTAACCTTAGAGTCAGACCTTTCATAGTATGCGTGAAATTGGGTGTAGATTTGAGAAGAGATCACAGAGGTAATCTGCTAGTGCGTAAATTTTGATCACTCTTTTGATATTATAGAATCTGCGTCGGTTCCTTCATGTTTATCTACCGAATTTGTTTTTCTTAAAAAATTAATCAAATCGATCCAAACATGAACTTTCAGTTGGTATCATTGTCGATGTCGGATCTAATACACCTAAGCAGTGTTATTAGATCACCAAGATCCTGAATTTTGGCTGAAATTGAAGGTTTTTGATGAAATTATGGGTTTTAATGTCACGAACTAAGTTTGAATCAAAATTCAAATCTAAAATTGTTTTAGTAACAAAATTGATGTGTTAGGGTTGTTATTCATGTGAATCCGAGTCTTTTGATCCATTATGTGTCGAATTTGGATGAAGTTTAAGTGATTTCGTGTTTCCAGTGAGTGATATGTCTAGTGTTCATCGCCAAAACAGTAGCAAGATGATTAGCGTATTCATTCAGGTTCAAATCGTTCAAAGATGCGTCTGAAGCGGCAGTGGTACACTAGGGTTTACCTACCGACAGAGGCAGTCAGAAGCGGGCGACGCTGAATAATGAAATGCATAATTAGGGTTTGATTTATAATGGTGCCTTCATGTGAGATTTTCCACTTTAACCCCTCCTTTTTACACTCTATTTTAGCGATTGAAGCTTAATCGCTAATTACACTACAAGAAAAAAACTCTTATAGGGACGACACCTTTAGAGAGGACATAAGTCGTCTCTATAGACGACATGTTGTTTCTAGAGGGGTTTGGTGATTTTTGAGTTAGGTTACTGATGTCCTCTCTATAGGGTAAAAATATATATATATTTTTTTGTATTTTTTATATTCTCTAGTTTAATGAATTAGAAACCCTAAAAAATGTTTCAACTTATACAGACGACATATTGTCCCTATAATTTTAATTTTTTTATTATCTTTTGTTAATGAACAATAAATATTGAAAATTAAAAAAAAAGTTTAATTTATAGAGACGACATGTCATCTCTAAAAAGTTTGACTGGCCAAAATGAACTTTCATTTAGGTGGCAAAATTTCCAACCACCCGACAATAAAATTTGACAAAAAATAATCTAACATATAGGGACGGCTATAGAGGAAATAACTTTGATTTGTTTTTTTTTTTATTCTAAATTAATAAATAATTAAAAAAACACACTTGTAAAAATTAATTTATTTGGTTTTTAAGATTTGATTAATAAATAATTAAGAATACAAAAAAAATATTCATATATAGAGACAACATGTCATCTCTATAGGTTTAAATATATATATATATATATATTTAAACCTATAGAGATGACATGTCGTCTCTAAAATGTTTGACTGTTAAAAAAATCATTTTGGGGGGCAAAAATTCCTGCCATTCCATAAAAATTTGAAAAAACAATCTGATAAATAGAGAGGACATGTCGTCTCTATATGGAAAAATAATTTTCTTTTGTTTTTTTGTTCTTTATTAATGAATAGTTAAATATAAAAAATATTCACGCGTAGAGACGACATGTCGTACCTGTATGCCAAATTAACCTATAGAGACCGCATGTCGTCCCTATAGGTAAAAATAATTTTGTTTTGTTTTTTATTTTTTATTAATAAATAATTAAATATAAAAAATTATTCAATGTAGAACGACATGCGGTCCTTATAAGCCAAATTAACTATGTTTTATTTTATTGGTGTTTTAGCAAAAAAAAAAAAGTAATAGTTCAAGACGTCATCGTAGAATGAACGGAGTTCAAGAAGATGACAACAATGAGCCCAAGTTTGCTGATGAATTCTACAAAGTTGAAGCGATCGGAAAAAAAGATGTTACAAGGTCTATTATTGTTTCTTGTTCAAATTGTATGTTTGCTAATTATTATTCATTGTAATCAGAGAACTAGTTCAAGTAGTAATTGATTGATCTTATCAACTTGAAATAATTGATCTAAGATGTTTAGAATTGAGTAGTGAAGATTGGGATTGTCTACTGAATCAACTCTAGTTAATGTGATATACTGAGGGTTTTTGATTCCGAATTCATGACTCCATTGCTATGTTAGTTTGAAATCCTTTCATGGTAATGATGTATTTATAACGAATTGGGATATTTACATTTCGTAGCGTTATCTAAACCACTTCGAACAATGAACAATGACAAGACATGACATCTTTTATAAGTGCTTTTATTATATTACATATCGTATCTAAACCATGGTGGATACGCCGCTGGTACTTCCTATATATAAGTGCTTTTATTATATTACATATCGTAGCGTTATCTAAACCCCTTCGAACAATGACAAGACATGACATCTTTTATACTAGACATGATATATTTTATACAAGACATTTTCATTTGGTTATTTACTTAACCATGCATCATTTCTTTTAATCATTTGATTTTCACATGATTTTATAAAAGAAACAATTTTATAATGATTCATGGCTACTTTTGTGATAGTTAAACATATCTTTTAACATTCAAAGTCATGAATCTTCATCACAAAACCTATGTTACTCACATACCTTTTTATGCTGACGTTTTATTTTCACATATGTTTAAGGAGCGAATGTTTGACTTTGAGCATGCTTCGCATAGGGCGGACTTGGGCCTTAGTGACTTTAAAATTTGCAAGACAATTATTGTACTTTGTTGTTTTATTTCCAAGACAATGTAAACAATTAACTTAATAATACAAAACTTTATGTACCATGTGTTGTGAAACAATAGTTCTGTGACATGACTCCCCTACGTTTCCGCCGCGAATTGTTGTTTTACGCGGTCAGGTTGTTATAATTTAAATATTCCAAATGATTTTGTTGATCCAAACCTAATGATCAATGTCATAAACATCGCGATTTCCCCCATAAATGTGGTGTCGATTCAAATCTTTACAACTGTCGGTTAATTAGGAAGCCTAGGTGTAAAAAAATAGTTGTTAAAAAAATCAATGAGATTTTTAATTAATGATACAAGACAGGCATCTAAACATAAAGCAAATTAATTTAATTATAACCAAGAATATTAAACATGAATCCCGTATATTTGTTTTCACACCTATTAAGCAAAACCACCTTAAAGGTGTGTAGTAACTTATAAGGAAGAATATCAAAGATGAAACCCGTATATTTGTTTTCACGCCATTAACCAAAACCAACTTAAAGGCGTAAACTATTGTAATGGTATTTTAATAATATGATACACATTACCAATTACCAATATACGATATGACTAACACATGGATATGACTAGACAACCTTTTAGTCTCACAGCCTGTCACTAGCTGTAGCATCTGTCCTCCCATCTCTCACCCACCAACCCTACTCCTTATAAATACAACCTTAGGGTCTTCCTCCTTTTTAGGTTTATCCAAGTGATCCTTCTACTGTGTACAAGAATAGAACGGTGCATACACTTGCTTTATCAGCCATTGCACATAGAAAAGCCTTTCTGTTGCTAAACAAGGTACATGAGTGTTTATATAAGTCCATATATGTTTGTGTATAGTTTCTTAATTTGTTTAGAATAGTCTTTTGGTTACTTATTATGGATGAAAAGTTTGCTACTTTAAAATTTTGATGTGTTTCTGGATAAAATTGTTTAGCATAATTTTCCTCACTCTAGTGTGTTTGTGTTTGATTCAATCTTTTTAACACCAAAGTGAATTGATAACTAAGGACATAACGGTTGTTTGATTACATAGAAAGTTGCTCTTGATGCTATTTTATGTTTTCCAGAATACTTTATTTGATTTGGGGAAGAAGTAAGCACATGTCGTTGTTACTGGGAATTCCAAGGATGTATCATTTATTAGGTTATAGGTACTTCTTCAATTTCATCATAGTGTTATCTTTAGGGGACTAGGGGTGGTTCACTAGTGATAGAATTTATCACTCACAAGCACCAATCAAGTTTCGCCATGTCATTGACCATTTTTCCATCACTCACAAACATTTTTAGTGGGGGTGGTCATCACTCATCACCACACCCAACAATTTCCCCCAACCAACAAATACCCTCACAAAACAAAACATTAACGCGTGATGGAGATAACGAAAACCGGATTGCGTTAATGTATAACGCGTTATGGCATGTACCGGCGGTCGAGTTCAACGCGTTATAAAAGGATTGCGTTATACTATCACGGAAAAAGGGAGACCGTCCCGGGTCCCCTTAGTATAATTATTTGGTATACATATATATATACACGCGCACACATTTTATTACTCAAATTAATTGAAAAATACGTGGGGGTTGCATTTCTTAGCATTCACATTTTGATGAATTTTGATATGTAAAATTGTGAATAAAATAAGAACTATTTGTGAAAATAAAAGGTAAGTGTTTATGTATAAGCATATGACGTTAAGAACTAGTGCCTAATTATATGTCTATTTATTTTTGTATTGGAATTTATTATTTTGGATTATAGTAATAAATACTTGAAACAAAAGCTTTTTTTAAAACAATATAATATTTGTTATTTTTATGTGTTTTTTTATTCTTACATTCATTAGTTTTTTAGGTTCGTGTGTTTATTTTCCTTATATTACATAAAATGACATCGGCCATGGTCTTTTTATGGAAAATTAAATTAATAAATTTAAGTAAATTATTATGGTGGTTTGGATAATTATGGGAGTTATTATTGTAATGGGGCTCATATATTTTAATTAAGAACCGGAATATTCTAGTTTGGGACTAGATATTGAGGTTTGAGACAATTGTAGCTTCAGACTTGATTGTTGTCTTTTCTTATTGTGTTCTTTCTTTCTCAGGTTTGACGTAGAAAAGAACCCATTGTTGGAATTGGTGGTCTCGGAAAATAAAGCCTATATGGTAAAATCTCTTCCGTTATGTATACTTCTCCCTTAGTTGGAGCTTCTTGCAATTGTTTTACCATAGTATTGTTTTTTATTTAGTTTAATATGTGTATCATATTTGGTTTTTATTATGTCATTTTCACATAAGCATTATTTAGTACATATAGTTGGTGTTAGTGCATTTTGGTGTGTTCGTGTGCTGAATTTAGTGTTTGAGGGCAAATGATTAGACCATTGTTTTGGGATGTAAACAATTGGGCTTAGTGTTTAAAGTAATTGGCCTTAATGTTTGACCATTCTAACATTAGAGTCAGACCTTTCATAGTATGCGTGAAATTGGGTGTAGATTTGAGAAAAGATCACAGAGGTAATCTTCCGGTGCCTAAATGTTAATCATTCTTTTGATATTATAGAATCTGCGTCGGTTCTTTCATGTTTATTTACCGAATTTGTTTTTCTTAAAAAATAATCAAATCGATCCGAACATGAACTTTTAGTTGGTATCATGGTCGATGTCGGATCTAATACACCTAAGCAGTGTTATTAGATCACCAAGCTCCTGGATTTTGACTGAAATTGAAGGTTTTTGATGAAACTATGGGTTTTAATGTCACGAACTAAGTTTGAATCAAAATTCAAATCTAAAACTGTTTTAGTATCAAAATTGATGAGTTAGGGTTTTTATTCATGTGAATCTGTAAGACCCCAAAATCCAGGTGTCTCACAGTTGGGACATCATTGCATAAATACTCCAAATACTTGAAAATTTTAATTATTATTATTTTCTTAATTTGAAAAAAAAAACGTAGCGGAAAACTTTTAAGTGAAATTCCCAATCATGGGAAACATCCAAACAAAAAAAAAATACAAATTCTAATTTTTAAAATCTATTAATTAGATAATGTCTTCAACTAGAAATGCCAACTTCGTATGCCGGGTAGCTTCATGCAGTATCCAAGAGGTCATCGTTCATCCAGCTAACCTGAAATCAAACTAACGTGTATGCAAAAGTCAGCTACGCTAATTGAGTTCAAGTTTATAATTTAACAAATAAACACTTGTAAAACATCTTCATCATGGAAATAAATTAAAAAAATATTTATTTTGTCCTCAAAATTTAAAATTTATCTTTTAATGAGTTAAGCACACAACACAGATCTCCTCACCTTAAATCCCAAACACAAAGTAGGGGATAAAGGAATTTTTCATCTCCTCTTGATCCAAGGGCAGATAAACTGCTAGGGGACTTCCTCTTGCCCCAAGGATAGATAAACTGTTAGGGGACTTCCTCTCGCCCCAAGGACAGATAAACTGTTAGGGAATTCCTCTGTTCAACCTGGTTGTGGCATAACCCAACACATCACACGCAAGCACATAAAAGGGCAAGCAAATAATTCTCATGTATAGTTAAAATGTAGATTCAAAGTAACCATACAAACGTCGTAGAAGTTTATCATCACATTAATACATTGAACATGCATATTAGCCCTAAACTTTAAAACATTAAATAAGGGCATCATGAACTTACACACATATACATACGTGTGTGTGTATATATATACTTCAACCATCGTACGTATACGTTCGTACCTACACACCTCCTAAATAAATATACCTCTTCCCTTCATAAACTCGAGTATATAAATACCTATACATATATAGATTTATTTTTAAACATAAATATAAGTATATATAAGGCAATGCTCGCCTTCACACAAATAGGTATATAAAAATATTGAAGTATACTTATTTTTTTCATTCTTAAAAACCATCCGAATAAACATGAATTTCATACGTACGTAATAAGCTTCACAACTTCTTTCATAAAAATAATCATACGAGTTTGGCATGCACATTAGCCCGAAATATAAAAACATTTAAAAGAGTGGACTCAAGAACTCACCTTATCGTTTCGTCTTGATCACAACATTTAGATGATCCTAGTGATAATGTAAGAAACCAAGGACCAGGCCACTTCATGCATATTTATTATGTAAGATCCCCATGTGCGCCACCATCTCAATAATGATCATCGCTATTCCCCATTCCATGCACATGCTACCATCTTCATTCACTCCAACAGAACTATCTCCACTCATCATTTGGTCCCATTCTATTAATCCCATGCATATCCCAATATGCTTTCTAAGATTACACACCATTTTTGCTTTAATCACCATGCAAGAAATATGAATAAACCATTTATTCCACCAGCAGCACCTGAAATAAGTTTAGTGATGATCACCGAACCTAGTCCAGCCCCTAACGCCATCAGCGAACTCCAACAACCCCAAAATAAAACCGGTGTGTAACAAGTTAACCGATCACATCAAGTGTGGCCACATAGAGTTTATGTTGGTGTACGAACGGGTTCATAGAGGCGATACTAATCCTGAATGCTGGGTCTTATGGTCTGCGCAACACAAAACCTCAAAGACACCCCACCAGGTTACTTGGTTCGACTACCACATAAATGAAATTATCTCAATATCATCATTACCAGCAGCGCCCTTGCAACAACATATTTAGTTATTGTTGATACACTTTGTGTGGACGCGACTCGGCTCGGTTCGACCCGGCTCGGTTCGACTTGGTTTCGACACGGTCAGGTCCGGCTCAAGCCCGACGTCACGACATTCCTCCGTCGTGCGCCCCAGAGTTCGACACGCGAAGCACGGAGAGCTGCGGCCTTTCCCGCCGACACATCACCATGACATCACCTTAGTGCTGTCATGATGATGTCATTAGTGTTGAAAGTTTGCAACTCTTCTGTTTCGTCGAACGAAACACATGTGGGCCGAAATCTATTTTGGGCTTTGACTACATTGGGCTTTGATTTCAATTTGGGCTACATACCAACGACGAAACAAGACTAAATTAGAAATGGTTGTCAATGAAACACTTCTGTTTCGTCGACTTTGAGTGTTTCGCCGAGAGTTAGTTGTGTTTGGTCATTGTCTGTGTCTCAGTTTAATATAAATAGCTCTCATTGTTTCTGTGTGAAACTTGGATGTGAGACGAGAGCTGTGTGAAACTTTGAGAGAGAGTCATTAAACATTGTTTGTATATGTTTGTATCGTTCTCATCCCTAATCAATAGATATTGAATCTTTTGGTTACGCGTGTTCTTATTTCACACTTTGTTTGGTTTGCACCGTCACGGGGATTCCGCACCCGTTACCGTGTTTGTGATAAACAAGGTTAGGTTTACGTTATCGATCCACCGGAAAAACGAGACCTACAATTGGTATCAGAGCTTTGGCTCTAATCCTTGTTTAAAACCAAACATTGTTCGTGTTTATCAAGTGTGTTCTTCAGATTTTCAGTTATTGTTCTTAAAAAATTCATATTTACTGGAAATATTTGCTGAAAATCAGTGTTTGAAGTGTTGTTTTGCGGTGAAAACCTTATTATTTTGCATTTCTACATGTTAGCATTTGGTTTTTGTTGAAAGTTTTAAGCGAATTCGTGTTTCGGAAAATTGTTCGGTCACCGGAATCTTCAAAACTTCATCGTGTTCTTCACTAATATTCAAAGTGTTCAAAGTGACTGTATAAGTTGTTGGTATTTTAAAATTTTAAAAAATAAAGGAAATTTGATTAAAAAAAATATATGCCATGCTTGGTTTGGTATGATAAGTATGGTTGTTTGAAAAAGATGTCTTGTTGTCAGAAGGATAAGTTTTGATTTTAAAATATCTTGAAAGTTGTTTGCAAGTTGTCTGGTCATTCTTGGTCGAAATCACCTCATCCAGTCAACTTAAATAAGGTTTCTTCAATTAAAAAAAATAGGACAAGGTTTCGTCAAAAACTATGGAAGTCTCGTCGAATCATTAATTCCTTTTTAAGTTTCGTCGACCTTTTATTATTAAAAAAAATCAGTTTCGTCAACATAAAGATCCTTATCATTTTCGTCGCAAATAAAGAACCTTAAAGTGTTTTGTCGACCAGAGATAGGAACGGTTTCGTCGCAATATAGATAAGTAAAGTGTTTCGTCAAATTTTCAGTTTCGTCAGACCTTCAATTGTTTCAGTTTCATCGATTGAAAGATTCAATTTGTTTCGTCGAACATCACTCACTCATTCAGAGTTGTTTCGTCACAATTCAGATCCATCACAGGGAAGTGTTGTCACAGCCCCCGATCCCTATCTCCCGGGAACGGGCGGCCGTGAGCCAGTTTCGGTGGTATCACATTTATTTATTCAATTTGGCAGCGGAAATTTTCATCAGGACCGTAGTTAGGAAATATTTTAATCAGAGTAAACCACCATGTTTTATAACATTAAACATATGGGTAAAACCCAAGTTTTCAATACACACGTTTCATAGGAATAAATTCTATTTATTTAATAAAAACATCCATTTTATTCTTAGGTAACTTTATTGCCACTTTTCCAAGCCTTCAGTGCTGTCCAGCTGGCTTCTATTTGGCTTTCACAGTTTGTTACCTGAAACGCGTTTTAAAATATTTTGTCAGTGGGAAATACTGGTGAGTGAATCCCAATTTAATCAAGTTTGAGTAAAAACCAATTTGCAGTATTGAGGGCACATCCGCAATTACATTTGTATCCAAGACATCACAATTAACATCAGTGGTACGGTCATACTCAACATATGGGATGTTACCACACCAGTAACCAATTTTGTATACAAAACCCCAACATAACCACTATAATTGTATTCTTCACAAATACTCAATAACTGGTTTGTATATATTTAATTAAGTGAGGTTTTGTAAAAACAGTAACAAAAAGTTTACTCACAAAAATGAGCATATAAAAAGAAGGATCAACTCACGAAAATGAGTATATAAAAAGAAGGATCACTCACTTTGCTGTTTTAGGTTTTTCGTAAGGGTTTCCTGGAGATAATCTATAAATTACACAAATGCACGTGTGTTAGTATAATAACCCATTTTAACATTAGTAATACCCTCCCCGAGACGGTATTCCAACGACTACGTCGGGCAGAACCACGACAGCCGTTACGGAACCCTAGATCAATCGGGCAGCGTATCTAATACGTCTCCAGGGGTTATAATACTTACATCGTAGCAGAACCTCGCTATTTTAGGGGGTATAATGCCCGGGTATAATAACGCCACTACAGAATTTAAGAGAGAAAGAAAGGAAATGAACGGTTGAACTGAAGGCCCGTTGCCTTCTCTTTATAGTGCTGAAAACGCACTTTCTCGCGGCCCGCGTGGGGTTTGGGCCGGGTCTACGCGGCCCGCGTCAATGCTAGTCAACGGACTAGCTTGTCCGGCTCATCTACTAGACTCGCCACGATGATGACACGTGGCCGCACCGGGTCACGCCACAAATTGGGTCGCTCGCGGCCCGCATCAACTAAACTGAATAGGTACGCGGCCCGCTTGGGCTTATGGTTTGACGATATCTGGTTCTCCTACTCGCGCGGCCCGCATGGACTTGAGGTGAGGCTCTACGCGGCCCGCCTCAACTTGATAATTATTGTTTTTATTTATTTTATATAGTATAATCTATTTTGGGGCTCGGTTTTCACATACGGGGTGCATATAAAGACATATTGATATATTTAAAGATATATTAGGGTGCCAGAAATATTATGAGAATGTCTGTTTTACCGAGGGTTGTTATATCCTCCCCACCTTGTTTTAGAGCTCGTCCTCGAGATCTACTAGAACAAGTGTGGATATTTCTTTTTCATTTCGGATTCAAGCTCCCACGTGTACTCGGGTCCTCTTTTGGAGTCCCACTTTACTTTGACTAGAACTAGTCTCTTATGCTTGAGATTCTTAACTTTCCTATCTTCAATTTGTAGAGGCTTCTCCACAAACTTGAGTTGCTCATTAACCTCTATATCCTTAAGAGGTACTACGAGTGATTCATCAGCTAAACACTTTTTAAGATTGGATACATGAAACACATCATGTATTCCTGCCATTTCCTCTGGCAGTTGTAGCTGATAGGCTACAGGTCCTATTCTTTTAAGAATTTTGAAAGGTCCAATATATCTGGGACTAAGCTTTCCTCTTTTGATGAATCTTACCACTCCTTTCCAGGGAGAAACTTTCAATAACACTTTATCTCCCACTTGGAATTCTAATGGTTTGCGTCTGTTATCAGCGTAACTCTTTTGTCGATCACGTGCTGTTTTCAGTCGTTCCTTGACTTGAATGATTTTATTAGTTGTTTCTTGTACTATCTCAGGTCCAGATAATTGTTTTTCCCCAATTTCTGCCCAACAGACTGGGGTTCTGCACTTTCGTCCATAAAGTGCTTCGAATGGTGCAACATTGATACTTGTGTGGTAACTGTTATTATAAGAAAATTCTATTAAAGGTAAGTGTTCGTCCCAGTTACCTCCAAAATCAATTACACAAGCTCTAAGCATGTCCTCCATTGTCTGAATTGTCCTTTCGCTTTGTCCGTCCGTTTGAGGATGATAAGCTGTACTTAGATTTAACCTGGTTCCCATTGCTTTTTGGAAACTTGACCAAAAATGAGAGGTAAAACGGCTATCCCTATCAGAAACAATTGATAAAGGAATGCCATGTAAAGAAACAATTTTATTTACATATAATTTGGCTAATTGTTCCATACTAAAGGTTTCTTTCATTGGTAAGAAATGAGCTGACTTGGTTAACCTATCTACAATCACCCAGATTGTATCATTACCTTTCCTTGTTTTAGGCAATTTGGTAACAAAATCCATTGTTATCAATTCCCATTTCCAAACTGGTATTTCTAATTGTTGTAACAATCCTGAGGGTTTCTGATGTTCAGCTTTAACCTGTGAGCAAGTTAAACATTTAGAAACATAAGCTGCTACATCCTTTTTCATTCCTATCCACCAGAAATTTTTCCTTAAATCCTGGTACATTTTATCACTTCCTGGATGCATCGTATATTTAGACTTATGGGCTTCTTCTAATATACGGTGACGTAATTTTCCTAATTTAGGTATCCACATTCTCTTTTTATGGAACCTCCATATTCCATCTGTTCCTTGTTCTAATTCCTTAATCATTCCTTTTAACTTTTCAGTATCCTTCTTGATTACTGATTTTTGTGCTTTTCTAATTTGATTGTTCAAATCTACTTGTAGATTTAATTTAAGAGAACGTACCCTTTTTGGCTTTTCGTGATATTTTCGACTTAAAGCATCAGCCACCACATTTGCTTTTCCTGCATGATACTGGATATCACAATCATAATCACTAAGTAATTCCATCCAGCGTCTCTGTCTCATATTCAACTCTTTTTGCCCGAAGACATATCTTAAACTCTTATGATCAGTGAATATGGTAAACTTACTACCATAAAGATAATGTCTCCAAATCTTAAGGGCAAAAATTATGGCTCCTAATTCCAAATCATGGGTCGAATAATTTCCTTCATGACTCTTAAGCTGTCTAGATGCATAAGCTATAACCTTTTGGCGTTGCATTAATACGCATCCATAACCTAATTTAGAAGCGTCACAAAAGACTACAAGGTCTTCAGTTCCTTCTGGTAATGCTAGTATCGGTGCATGGGTTAATCTTTGCTTAAGGATTCTAAAGGCTTCTTCTTGTTTTGGTCCCCATTCAAACTTAACAGATTTACAGGTTAACTTAGTTAGAGGAATGGCTATTCTAGAAAAATCTTGAATAAATCTTCTATAATAACCGGCCAATCCTAAGAAACTTCTAACTTCAGTTGGTGACTCTGGGGTTTTCCATTTGGTAATTGCCTCGATTTTTGTTGGATCTACATGAATTCCTTCATGGTTAACTAAATGTCCGAGAAATTGTACCTGTTCTAACCAAAACTCGCACTTTGAAAACTTAGCATAAAGCTTTTCTTTTCTCAATAAACTTAAAAGTAAGTGCAAGTGCTTTGCATGCTCTTCTTTATTTTTAGAGTAAATTAGAATATCATCTATGAAGACAATTATGAATTTATCCAAATATGGCTTACATATTCGGTTCATCATGTCCATAAATGCGGCTGGGGCATTGGTTAAACCAAATGGCATGACAGTAAATTCATAATGACCATACCTTGTTCTGAATGCGGTTTTAGGAATATCCTCTTCCTGTACCTTTAATTGATGATATCCTGATCTTAAATCGATTTTAGAGAAAAATCGAGCTCCTTGAAGTTGATCAAACAAATCATCGATCCTCGGTAATGGGTACCGATTCTTAATCGTGACTTTGTTCAATTCACGGTAGTCAATGCACATACGCATTGATCCGTCCTTCTTTTTAACAAATAAAATCGGCGCTCCCCATGGCGATGAGCTTGGTTGTATAAATCCCTTCTCTAACAACTCGTCTAGTTGTTTCTTCAGTTCTTGCATTTCAGCGGGTGCCAAACGGTAAGGTGCTTTGGCGATCGGTGCTGTTCCTGGTAACAGATGAATTCTGAATTCAACTTCCCTGTCTGGTGGTAGTCCTGGCAATTCTTCTGGAAAGATATCTGAAAATTGGGACACTACTGGAATGTCTTTTAACTCTTTTCCTTTAGTGTTAGTGAGTATAGAAATCAAATACACTATAGATCCTTTCCTTATACAACTTGCAGTTTTCATCACAGAGATGAATTTAGTGGATCTAGATGGTTTATCTCCTTTAATTGTGATCTTTTCACCTCTTGGTGATTTTATCTGTATTGACTTTTGATCACATAAGATATTGGCTTTATTGGCTATTAACCAATCCATTCCTAATACGACATCAAATCCAACCAGATTCATTGGGTAAAGGTTTGCCATGAATTTTTGATTAAAAATTTCTATTCTTGCCCCCTGCAAGATTTCAGAAATCTTAACAGTTTCTCCATTTGCGGTTTCCACTAGACATTCTTGTGGTAGTTTAGTTAATGATTGATTTAGGAGTTTGCAAAACGAAGTATTAATAAAACTTTGGTTTGCACCAGAGTCAAATAATACTTTAGCAAAAATATCATTAACTAAAAACGTACCAGCAATTACGTCTGGAATTATCCTGGCTTCTTCTGTAGTTAGCACGAATGCTCTGGCATTTTTAGGATTTTTGTTGGTTGCAGCTGAAGCCAATTTCGGACAGTTTGTCCTAATGTGACCTTTTTCCCCACAATTGAAGCACATTCCATTACTGGATTTCTTCTTGCAATTCTCTTCCTTGTGTCCTGGGGCTTTGCAAAAATTACAGTAAGTAGAGCATCTTCCAGAATGCTTCTTTCTGCAGGCTTTGCAGTAGGGTGCAGAGGTAGAACCTACATTCCTACGATTGGAATTCCCAGAACGGAATTCTTGAGTAAGCCTTTGGGTTAGGTTTCTCCTCTGGTCTTCTTCTCTAGTACGGATTAACTCATCTGTCAAGGTATTGGCTAGTTCTACAGCTTCCTCTATGGTTTGGGGTCTAGCTGCCTTGACTACATGTCTAATCTCTCCAATTAATCCCCAGATATATCGGGAGATTAATACCGGTTCAGGTGATGCAAGGGTAGGTACTATTCTAGCATATTCAAAGAATGTGGTAGTGTAACCCTTACTGTCTACTCCGGTCATTCTTAGATTCAGAAACTTATTTGCTATCTGTTCTTTTTCATTGGGAGTGCAGAATTTCCTTTCTACCATGTTCTTGAATTCTTCCCATTCCATATTATAAATCCTATCACTTCCTCTGGATTGGAGGATAGTGTTCCACCATTCTAAGGCTGCATTTTTAAACAGATTTGAAGCAAACATTATTTTATCTTCTTCAGCACACTTGCTTATTTTCAGAACTGCCTCAGTTTTCTCTATCCAGCGTAAAGCTGCAATGGGTCCTTCATTGCCCGAGAATTCTATTGGTTTGCAGGACCAGAATTCCTTGTAAGAACAACCATGTGGCATGGTTCTTCTTCTTTTGGGAACGGGCGCTTGAAGTATGGGTCCATTGTTCACGCTGTTTTCGGGTTCAGTTGGTCGCTTACTGCTATGCTTACTTTTATTATTCGCTTCCTGGACTGTTTGAATAATAAATGGCATTGCATCTATAATTCCTTGTGCCACTATATGCTGAACGGCACTATTATCCATTTGGTTTCCGTTGTTATTATTGTCCGAATTCTCATTAACCACGTTAATGTTACTCTGGTTATCGTTATTCAGATTTTCTTGATTTCCCGCGTCGGCCATCTGAATTTTAGACATTTACCAAATATTAATATCACAAATAATATTTATATATAGCCAATCACATGACACGCACGTTTAACCAAAAACGTCGAGCATTGCGACTTTTACTCTATTTATATAGTATGCATCAATACACACCAGTACAGAAATAAAAATTACAGTACCGACTGAAATGTAAAGCTACAATACTAATAGTATGCATCCGTAGTTTTTTTTTTTCTAACACATACACACATATATTATTATTATATTATTATTATTATTACTGTTTCTACCATCACCTTCACTGATATGGATTCATCCAAAAATCCATATTACGCTCATCGTATTTCCATACGAGGCGTTCTCCCACCTGTCGCATTCTATCACTGCTTTCTAAAATTTCCTCCCCAAAAGTCCTAAGTTCCTGGACATTTTCTGCACTCATTGGGGTTGCAGGTTCTAGGACTGGGTTTGGAAACTGAGGTACGGGTTCTTGATACGGAGGCATAGGGGCCTGGTATGGGTATGGATTCTCTAAAATTTCCAAACATATGCATCACTAATGTTGTAGGGATCTTGAGGATCTAACCCTGGGTAAGCTCCTAAGTTGGGCATTGGCACATTTTCCTGTATTGGATTTTGTTGCACATAGTCCCTAACATCGTCCCACCAGGGGTCGTAGTTGTTTGGGTCTAGAGGATCAGGTGCAGGTACCCTAGGTATTTCCTCCGGGTTGAAATCAGGCATTTCTATCTGGTCTTCTACTTCCATGGGTTGATCAGGATTTTGTGGTTGGGGTGCTAGCATTTGTTCCAGGTTTGGATCAGCAGCAGTGGTTGCTAAAATATGGATATTAGCGATACCCCTATTGAGCATATCCTGATTATAAGCATCAGTTTCTCTTTTTGCTGCGGCTAACACTCGCTGTTCCTGCAACTTTTTCATTCTTTTCCTACGCTCGTGCGCTCCCCTACTGAACCATCCCCTCTTTTTCTGAGGAAATGGCTCTTCAGACTGAGCCTTAAACACAAAGATCCCTTCTTCCGTGTCAGCAGAATACCCTGAGAGGGCAGGCTGAGAAGAGGAGGTGCCTTCGCTCCTAGGCGAACCAGACAGTTGACGATAGGCGTCAGAAGGTCCTTGGTCACTCATACTGTAAACTAACAAATAGTCAGATAACGCATAGCAAGAAATACAATTATACACGTATTTCCATAATTTATTTCCTAACACTTTGAATTTTTGATGTCAGCAGAACACTTCTGTGGCTGAATCAGTGGCATAGCTCTGATACCACCTCCTGTCACAGCCCCCGATCCCTATCTCCCGGGAACGGGCGGCCGTGAGCCAGTTTCGGTGGTATCACATTTATTTATTCAATTTGGCAGCGGAAATTTTCATCAGGACCGTAGTTAGGAAATATTTTAATCAGAGTAAACCACCATGTTTTATAACATTAAACATATGGGTAAAACCCAAGTTTTCAATACACACGTTTCATAGGAATAAATCCTATTTATTTAATAAAAACATCCATTTTATTCTTAGGTAACTTTATTGCCACTTTTCCAAGCCTTCAATGCTGTCCAGCTGGCTTCTATTTGGCTTTCACAGTTTGTTACCTGAAACGCGTTTTAAAATATTTTGTCAGTGGGAAATACTGGTGAGTGAATCCCAATTTAATCAAGTTTGAGTAAAAACCAATTTGCAGTATTGAGGGCACATCCGCAATTACATTTGTATCCAAGACATCACAATTAACATCAGTGGTACGGTCATACTCAACATATGGGATGTTACCACACCAGTAACCAATTTTGTATACAAAACCCCAACATAACCACTATAATTGTATTCTTCACAAATACTTAATAACTGGTTTGTATATATTTAATTAAGTGAGGTTTTGTAAAAACAGTAACAAAAAGTTTACTCACAAAAATGAGCATATAAAAAGAAGGATCAACTCACGAAAATGAGTATATAAAAAGAAGGATCACTCACTTTGCTGTTTTAGGTTTTTCGTAAGGGTTTCCTGGAGATAATCTATAAATTACACAAATGCACGTGTGTTAGTATAATAACCCATTTTAACATTAGTAATACCCTCCCCGAGACGGTATTCCAACGACTACGTCGGGCAGAACCACGACAGCCGTTACGGAACCCTAGATCAATCGGGCAGCGTATCTAATACGTCTCCAGGGGTTATAATACTTACATCGTAGCAGAACCTCGCTATTTTAGGGGGTATAATGCCCGGGTATAATAACGCCACTACAGAATTTAAGAGAGAAAGAAAGGAAATGAACGGTTGAACTGAAGGCCCGTTGCCTTCTCTTTATAGTGCTGAAAACGCACTTTCTCGCGGCCCGCGTGGGGTTTGGGCCGGGTCTACGCGGCCCGCGTCAATGCTAGTCAACGGACTAGCTTGTCCGGCTCATCTACTAGACTCGCCACGATGATGACACGTGGCCGCACCGGGTCACGCCACAAATTGGGTCGCTCGCGGCCCGCATCAACTAAACTGAATAGGTACGCGGCCCGCTTGGGCTTATGGTTTGACGATATCTGGTTCTCCTACTCGCGCGGCCCGCATGGACTTGAGGTGAGGCTCTACGCGGCCCGCCTCAACTTGATAATTATTGTTTTTATTTATTTTATATAGTATAATCTATTTTGGGGCTCGGTTTTCACATACGGGGTGCATATAAAGACATATTGATATATTTAAAGATATATTAGGGTGCCAGAAATATTATGAGAATGTCTGTTTTACCGAGGGTTGTTATAAGTGTCGCATAGGGTTTTGGCAGATTTGTGTTTGCTTGATGCGTGGGATGTTTATTGGACCTACAAAGCACAAAGCACTTGATTTATTATTATCTTTGGGCCCACTTGTTTGTTTGCACACAAGTTAATTGCCATAGGTTATTCTTGGGTCATAATTAATATTGAGCTGCACATGTGTTGGGCCCCATTTTCACTATTAAATTCATATATGGGCTACATAATCCTAGGTTAAATGTTTTAATTTGAATCATGTGAGCCCATGATATTGTATGAATTTTTAGCAGGCCGTATTTAAGAACTTAGATTATTTCACTTTGCGCTAAGGATTTCAAGTGAGTTGGAAAGTGGGGTCGGGTGTTCGTGAAATTTAGTTGAGCCGCGCTTCTAAATATCACGGTTTCATCAAAAAGGAATTTTTCACTTCTATACACCAATCATGAGTTGCACAAGTCCGTGGGATTGGAGTATGGACCCACAACCAGGTCAAGATCAAACTTCCGCAGCCGCGTGGGCAAGAAATATGTTTCCTCAATCATCCATAAGCGTAAGTCAATGGGCTTTGTTGTCGAATCAAAATCAAAACATACAGAATCTTTTGGTAGCGAGAGGAGAAGGATATGCAGCTACTAGAAAGACACGCCATGATCTGTTGAAGAAGAAATTCGAATCATTTCATTTCTTAGAGAATGAAACCCTAAATGATATAACTACTCGTTATTATCATTTGATGTGTGAAATGTATTATTTTGGTGTTCTTGCATCTAAACAGGAAATGGTAGCACGGTTTGCTGATGCTCTACCTCCAAAGTGGAGCCCATTCATTGAGCTTTTAAAGCATACGGGTGTTTTAGTTGCTGTCAATGTTAATATCTATAAATTCATTCAGAAGTTGGAGCACAAAAATGAAGAGGAAATTCGGAAAGCTAAAAGGATTGCACCCACTCAAAACACAGAAATGTATTTGCCTGGTTTTGGTCCTTCAGCTAGTTCTAGTTCTGTTCAGCAACCGAAGCTTCAAACGGCGTTTGTATCCAATACAAGCTCTTCTCCGTATCCATAGTTCAATCAAGCCCAACCACAGTGGGATCAAAGTGCTTATCTTTCACAATCCATACCTCCACCTCAAGTTACCACTACTCAACCACAGTTCGATCAAAGTGCCTATCTTTCACAATCAATACCCACACCACAAGCCCAAGTTTCCACAACACAACCTCAATTTGATCCAAGTGTCGATTGTGGTCCACCCATACAGTTGGGAAACGGTGATCAAACAGGAACTGCGTTTCTTGCTGAAATTGTCAAGAATGTCAATGATGGTGAATCTTTGGGAAATGATGATAGTTCGGGATACAGTAGCAGTTCGGATGAAGAATCGAGTTTGAATGAAAGAACTGATTCTGAAGCTAATAATTTGTCGAATGATGCTAACAAGAAATCTGACTTGATCAAGAAAGCTGATGCTACATCAGAAGAAAGAAATGGAGAAGATTCTCACTGAAGATGGATCTTTCTCTTCTCAAACTGCCTTTATGGCAAATGTCTTAGCCTCTACGAGTCAGGTAAGATCTGAAACTCATAGCATATGTAGTGATTGTGCTGATATGAAACATAAATGTGATGAATTGAAACGTGAATCTGAAATGATTCATAGTCACAATCAGAGTTTGGTTATTGAACTGTCAAAGTGCAAAGAGGCAAATATGGCTTTAGTTAGAAACGAAAAGGAATTTAAATCTGTAATTGAAACCTTAAAGAAAAGTGTTTCCGAAGTGAACAAAGTTGTTTATCATAAACAAGTTAGTATTAACGATTACATTAACATCGTTGAGGAAACCAAAAAGGAACTAGCCATTGCCAAATGCGAGCATGATGCTATCAAGCAAAAATTGGAGAGTTATTCTAACTCCCGATTTGTGCTCGATCACATAATTGACGTTCAACAACTAAAAGGGAATGTGAAAGGCGTAGGCTATAAGGCGTGTCCACCCACTTTGAGACACAACTATACCAAAATACCCGATGAAGAGGATATGCCTCGGTATGAACCCAGTGTGCCTCTTGATTATGAGGAAGTTACTACTGGCCTAGGGTTCAAACCGGACATTTCATCGGAGGGCTCATCTGATAACAAAGAAAAGTCATCATATGCTTCAAATCAAAGTCCTCCAACCATTGAGGACTATGATTCTTCAGATGATGAATCAGATGTAAGTGACCAGGATGAATCACTTGATGAGGCGAAAGGAGTAGAAATTCCAATTGAGAATCATATTCTGTGTGATCCTCCTACTCCTACTGTGCAACCTGTTGCCAAGCAAGTGATAGATCCTGTCAAGAATGTCAAGGATGACAAAGAATGTGTGTTTGCTGTTAAGAGCAATAACGTGTTGTATACTTTGGTCGGTGATGCTAAAATTTATTCGGACAATGATTTTCCAATTAAAAATGTCAATCCATCTTTGATTGATAAAGTTTTTGAAGACAACATGAATAAATTTTTGGGAAAGACCATCCCCGGAGTTGTGGTAACACAATGTCATCCAATTCCAAAAGCTGAAATCAGGAAACAATTCGGAAATCAAAAATCACCTACAAAGCAACAACCTATTGCTGCTAAGGGCAAACAACCAGTTCAACGAGCTCAAAGGCCTAACGTTTCTAAATCAAAATGTGAAACAAAAGGAGCTCGTTATCAGAAGAAAAACAGTAATGTCAAATTTGTAGCATCAAAGGGTACGGATAAAATTGAGACTTTTGAAAACAAATCAAACACCGATTTTGTACAACAAGTCAAGATTTTGAAACGTAATAGTGATAACAATTACACCCAACACACAAACGGGTGTGATGAAAGGGAAAGTACCTCAGGTTCTACAGGTTCGACATCTGCTAGTCGATCAAATTCTCCTAAGCTGTAAAAATCGACTTTGAAGTCCACACCGGGTGGATATCCAGTTTGGGAGAGCACTCAGATTCCTTGCAATGCATGAAACAGTTGCAGGATACGGTTTTGAATTTCTAATCTCTCCTATACTTGTCGATATTTAAGCTGCTTTATGAATTTTTATTATCTAGTACAACACTCTTTGGCCTGACACGTTGATCTCAAATATCACCTCACACGTGATTGTTTCACTATGAAACTCGTCAATGTTGTCTTGGTCCGCACCGCTTACCGACATGCAAACTGATTTTTCCAAAATTCGATAAATCATTTCTGATTCAAAATTAATTTTGGTAAACGGCATTGAGGTAAAACATGAGTTAACCGACATCGGGAAATCGTTTTTATAAATACCTTTGTGTCTTTTAAATTTTATCTTAGTTTGTTGATTTTAGGGGGAGTAAATCCAAATTTGAAAAATCCAAAAACATCGAAAAATTTAAAAACACAAAAACAATAGAAAAACAAAAATGAGTTTCCTGGCGAGAAAAAGAGAAAATGATAGTACATCAGTGGTCTGTCGAAACCTCTTCAAACTGAACTTAAAATGAAAAATGTTAAGCAACTCTAAATAAGATGTATCGGTAGGCTCACAATCATTTTAAAGTGTGCAGGGCGATATAAATCTTAAATCGACTTCAAGTCAGGTGGGAACCATTCATTGGCATATGGTCTTGGTACCGAAATTTCGTTTGATTGATTGCCGAGGTTCTGAGATATTCGGTCTTTATGCTGCTTATCATCTGGGTATCATGGTTGTATCTTTTACCAAAAAAAAAACGGGGACGCAAGTCTAGATCGTCCATGATACCATACATACGTGTACATATTGCATTCGACCTCAATAATTGATCAACAATCACATGTCCCTCAAATAAGTGATAATCTATCACATTTATCCGGGAGTCAAGTTCGTCTCTCTGCTGTACGAAAGTACTGACCTGTTCACGGACTTGCTCATGTGCCCTCATGCATCGAAAATCAAGTTCCTCATCAATAAGTGATTCTATCACATAGGGCTTGTTTTCAATCAAAATAAGTGAGTTTCTCACATCTTTTATACGGTCAAACAGATGATAATCGGTATACTCACCGGTAAGATGAACTCTCGTGCATACCTTGATACGGGAATGTGTCATGTGTGGATGAACACCGGTCGGTAAGTATAAATCATACCTTAACGTATCCCCTCGCCATGATTACATCTGATAAGTTGAGCTTATGTGGACAACAATACCGATAATTGTTATAGGATGCTTATCTAAATGTTAACTAATTGAACAACAAGAGCATTTTGACATGACCGTACACTGATATGATTCTCTTACCCTCGAAACTCACAAAAAGAATGTCTGTAAATATTTGCTTACTGTTTTCAGTTTCTGCATCTTTGTATATATTTATTTATTGTTTTCCGTCTTTACATTTGAAAAATGAAAAATACCAAAAAGATTTTAGGTGTGTTTTAATATAAAACTTATAAAAGCCAAAAAGATTTTGCTTCTAGTTTATTTTTGATTGACCGATGTTGGAACTCGAGTCTATCCTACCCAAAATCCTGATCGAAAGCCGGAAAACAATTGCATCTTCATAAACTGTTGAAGTTAACAAGTTTTGAAAGTTAAAGGATTAAAATTGATCATTTTCTAAACTTTCAAACTATTGTCGGTAGGTAGTTGATTGAGATTTGATCTCACATATGTCGTTTGTTTATTGAAACTATATTCCAAGCGGTTGTTCTCATTATGCGTTTAGATTTATTGCATGTGCAGATGCTAAAGGCGAGGAGAACATGTTCGAGGACAAGCTTCGGAATGAAGACACGACGTGAAGGCACTCAAAAGATAAAGATGATCGAGTTGCCGTTGACCCTTCATCAACACCACAAGGATCTGAAGAATTGACAAGTCAAAAGATTCACGAGCATGACTCAAAGGAGAGTTCATTCTAAGGGGGAGTTTGTTAACTCACTTCCTAAATGAAATGGGGAGTTTGTTGATACACTTTCTTCTTACGAAGCGTGAAGACTTTGAAGATCCTCCGACATGAAAGACACAGAAGACGAACTATCACAGAAGACGAACCATCTCGAGTAGCGTCCAAGGGGGAGTTTGTTGATACACTTTGTGTGGACGCGACTCGGCTCGGTTCGACCCGGCTCGGTTCGACTTGGTTTCGACACGGTTAGGTCCGGCTCAAGCCCGTCGTCACGACATTCCTCCGTCGTGCGCCCAGAGTTCGACACGCGAAGCACGGAAAGTCGTGGCCTTTCCCGCCGACACGTCACCATGACATCACCTTAGTGATGTCATGATGATGTCATTAGTGTTGAAAGTTTGCAACTCTTCTGTTTCGTCGAACGAAACACATGCGGGCCGAAATCTATTTTGGGCTTTGATTTCAATTTGGGCTACATACCAACGACGAAACAAGACTAAATTAGAAATGGTTGTCGACGAAACACTTCTGTTTCGTCGGCTTTGAGTGTTTCACCGAGAGTTAGTTGTGTTTCGTCATTGTCTATGTCTCAGTTTAGTATAAATAGCTCTCATTGTTTCTGTGTGAAACTTGGATGTGAGACGAGAGCTGTGTGAGACTTTGAGAGAGAGTCATTAAACATTGTTTGTATATGTTTGTATCGTTCTCATCCCTAATCAATAGATATTGAATCTTTTGGTTACGCGTGTTCTTATTTCACACTTTGTTTGGTTTGCACCGTCATGGGGATTCCGCACCCGTTACCGTGTTTGTGATAAACAAGGTTAGGTTTACGTTATCGATCCACCGGAAAAACGGGACCTACAGTTATTCCCATTCACTAATAAAACTAATCAAGGCCACAACAGTACCAAAAATCGGGTTTAATGCGCACCAACAACATTAATGCTACTACCTAAACACCACACCAAACTCTCATCGTTGCACCCACTCAAAACTCGATGGTTATTCACCATCATTACGTTCACAACAGCAAAACATACTATATATCCTCATGCGAAAACTTACCTGGACCGATTTCATGCAAGATCATGTCTCATATAACCAGGTCCATCATCGTGCATCATGTTCACCATCACCCCCACGCTACATCAACACATCGTCATCATCCTCCCCATGACCAATCCAACACTCGGGCATTAATAATCCCTCACGTCACCATTACGAGCTTTTGAATGTATGTGGACTACAAAAGCGGCAAGGAAGTGACCTCCCTCACAACCGAGTTTGAACCCTAAACGGGTTTTATACGCTCTTTATCATGTCTCGTGACCTATAATGACACATACACGCTTTTTCTTTGTTGCCAACCAAACAATGCCGAACTCGAGCTCCTATACCATACGTAATTAAGGAACAAGAAAGGTACCGGGATACTCGAAGCGAGAGTGACCATCGGTTTCTATGTTCAACCAAGACGAGCACTAAAAACCTAGAATGCTTGGGTGATGGTTACGAGACCCGGATCAAAACGAGTTCACCTTCTCCACTCATTTACCGAAGCCAAGAAACAATGATGATCCCGACAATGAAATTGTTGCACCGAAACCGAAACCATGGCTGGGACCGTATATACTTCTAGCACTTTCATCGCGCGTTGCTGGAAGACTTCAAGTCGAAAACCTTTGAACTAATGGGGACATAGCCATCGGTAGCTCTTGTCGTTCTAGCGTGCGACCAAGGAAACCAAAGATGGGGTGGAGTCGGCGAAAGAAAAATGATGGTAGGGTTTTTCCTCTTTCTTTTTATATGTAGTAGATATTGATTGAAAATTACGTAAAGTCCCCTCAATTCTCATTAAAGTTGTGATACAGTCACAAATGTCGTTAATTTCTCTACTTAGACAATGGCCCTCCGATTCTCATCCATATTTCTAAAACAATACCAAAGTTATTAGGTAACAAGATTTCATACTCTAGTCCCTTGAATTTCAAAAGGTTCTCAAAGTAAATCCATAATGTTTAATTCTTTTTTTACATTTACAAAATAGAAACGCGCTCTATACCCAAAATTTATACTACAACAAATCACCGAATTTCAGGGCGTTACAAGTCTCACTACTAGAAAATACACATATATCTTGACATACGAACAATGACACACGCTCATTTCATGACATTCAGAAGTGTATGTCAAGAAAAAAATGTCATGCTTTACAAAATTCAATAAATTTATGACACATTCTTTTGCGTGTCATCTTTTTAGTGTCATTAATAAAAAACAAGACCATTTTATGACATTTCAAAACGTGTGTCAAGAAAATAATGTCAAGGTTTACAAAATTCAACAAATTTATGACACTCTTTTTTGTGTGTCGTCGTTTTAGCGTCATAAAAAAGAAACAAGATCATTTTATGACATTCGAAAACGTGTGTCAAGAAAAAAATGTCATGGTTTACAAAATTCAACAAATTTACGACACTCTTTTTATGTGTCATCTTTTTAGCGTCATAAAAATTATTATATTTTCTAAATTAAAAGTACTAGTGAAATCCCTCACGCGTTGCGGCGAAAATTCGATCGGTCGTTACAATAATGGTGTGACACTGGCACTCGGTATAACAACCTAAAGATATATGACCAAAATGATGTCTACACATATTTTACATCATTTAAAAACAATATGGGTAATGCAGAACCGATGTTGGAATCGATTCGTTTCGTCAAACGCAAACATATAAAAAAATGTGGTTAAAGCTTAAATTTACTTTTCAGTCTACACAACTTTATTGTACACCACTCAAGTTTACGTGTATCAGTGAAGGTGTAAAAAGAATATAGACAAATTTGATCTCTCATTAGTATTTCTTTTATCATTTCTAAAGTGGGTTTGCAGGTAAATTCAGAACCATTTTGTAACCATAGAAAACCTTGGATGCTGCTTCATCATCTTCTTCTTCTTGGCTAACATCAAGCATCTCTTCTGTTTTTTATATCATTCTCAGCCTTAACAAACAGAAAGCCGTAGAGAAGATGGAGATTCAAAGATACTGGAAGTTCATTCTATGCTAAAGTCATCTCCAATGGTCGGTCTTGGTTTTTATTTGCAAACCCGAAAAACCGAACCGTAAAATACCCGATACCCAGAATTATACATAGGTCCGGTAATCAGTTATGGTTTTTGAATGTTTTTCGGTCTCGGGTCGGTTCGGGTTTAGTCCGGGTCGGGTTAACTCATTTGCTTAGCCCTAGCCAGATGTCATCTCCTCATTTTTTCCCTCTTCCTATTTTGTCTTCTTAAAATGCTCCTCCACTCCCACTCAAATTTTCTAAAAATTTTGAAGTTCCCTCCTAAATCTTTCCATTCCGTCTTTATCCCCACTCATTTGTAGTTCCCTCTTCATAACCCTATCAATTCACCTCCCGTCCTCCCGAGATGATATCCACAACGAACCATCACCGACATGAACCAACCAAACCCCCATCACACCAACGCGAACCAGCATCACCACCACCGGATCTCTCTCATACCACCATGACACCACCACAGGTACCACTAATTGCGATTTCTTTGTGTAGTTGTTGTTTTTTTGTTTTCTACAATAACATGGTTTTAGGGTTTTTATTTTCCAAATATGCTCGAAATTAGCTACTACAACATATATTTTGGAATTCATGTTATGTTGCAATAATTTGTCATTTATTTGGGGTTTGTTTGGATGTTCTGCAAAAGTGATAGTTATATGTCATTGATTTGGAGGTGTTTGGATGTACCGTAAAAGGGTTTATTTTTTTGGTGAAAGGATCAAATTTGTATTTTTTTTTTTTTGGTGAAAGGATTCAATCCTCACTTCAGACCTGGACAAGTATTTTTTTCTCTTCCATCAACATTGCTTCCAGCACATTTAGGTTTTCGACTAATGTTGATTTTGGTTGAAAATTTTGGGCAGATGTGTTGTTGATGGTGTATATCATCCTACGAGGGTTTCAAATGGTTCTGATAGATGAAACACTTGGAATACAACTTCTGATGTACCAGTTATCATTAAAATTCATTATAATTTTTGGAAAAATTGTATTAGTGTGTTTCTTTGCCAGGTGCTCCGAAGTCTCACACCACTCTCACTTCTATAGATCAGGATTGCTGCTTCTTTTATGCTCTATTGGTTTTACCGTACTTTAGCTATTATGGTAATTGATTCCCCTTATATTTAATTACTAATTTTACATGGTTAGAATTTAGTTTGTTTGCAATGTAAGTTCTCTAGTGGCTTTCACTGTCCAGGACCTTCATGTGACACATTATATCACTAAATAAGATTCTTTTTTATATATTAGGCATTCTGCTGCATATATGTCGAGTTAAAGAAATATTTGTAGACGGTTCAATTTTTTCATTTTTTAAAACATGTAGTTTGTCTAAGTAAGCATTACTTTATGATTCCCAATCTTCTTTTATATTGCATACAGTCTTCATGTTGTGATTACTTGTAGTCTTTATTTACAGTGTTCATCAGTTGATGAAAATACTTATTGCACACTACTTTAATACAATCATACACTACTTTTAACCAAAAGTTATGTTTTAATTTATAACTAACAATATAAAGGGTGATATTGAGATTAAGGGAAGAGATATTGAGATCAACAACAAAGTTGGCTGGAAGCTAGAAGTGGAAAGTCTTGAACTTGGATCCTTAAAAGTCTTGCAAATGTTTAGTTGGAACCTAAGAATAGAAAATAAATTAACTTCTTGATAGAAAAGGAAGAGTCTCGTAGAGGAAAAAACAAAAATTATAATTCAAATGTTAGAAAAATGTTAAACGTGTTAGCGGGTCAACTCGTTTAGTAAACATGTCAACCTGAACATAGCTCGTTTGTCAAACGGGTCAACCCGAACACGACTTGTTTTATTAAAGTTGAGATCATTAAATATCATTTCAAATGCTCATTAGGTACATTTGCAAGCATAATCCTAATCATGTATATCATAATATATAATCTATAATTATCGCCGTGTGGTCAACGCTTTGTTCTAAGTTAACTAGCATTAATGTAATGTCTTATTTTTTATTTTGGCAGGGGAATGAGCTTCATAGCCAGGGAATGTTTAACGAGGCACTAGAAAAGTATTTACGGGTTTGGACTTTAACTTCTTTTTCAAGTTGTTTTTGATATACATATTTGGTTTCATTTATAAGTTTGCAATGCTAACTAGTAAAAAATTGTTATGTTTTCTGGGACTTCACTGTTAGGTACTGGTAACTGATGCAAGAAATGTTAAAGCTCTTTGTAGGAGAGAGGCGAGACATGTAAAAGTTTAGGGCAACTTGAAGTGAGTTTTCTTTTTTAAATTGTGTTAGCTAAGTTGTTATTACATCTATCAATCTGTTGGAAATAATGGAATATAGAAATCATTAGAATGCGTGTCCGGCTTGACAAGAGTTCTTGATTTTTCTCCTGATAACTTGTTTTTCTTTATGTTTTGAAATTACAAATTGAAATAAATAACAGGAAATTTATGATATGAGACCTGGATAGCATGGATAGGCCTATGCTTTAAAGAATTTCTATGTTTGGATCTTGGTTTGCTTTAATGCCCCTCAGGTTAGTCTTGAAATTAAATATCGAAACAAATTCTTAAATTTATAGATTCTGCCACATGCTTTTGTTCTTCTTTAAGAAATCTCTTTATCCTTGAAATTAAATATTCAAACAAATGTTGTCTCAGATTTAAATTCTGATTTTTAAGCTTAACATATTTAATTGTTGTCTCAGGTTGGTGAAGAACATAGGAATACTTCGCTGCAATATGGATGGCATTCATGAAGAATGGTCGAGTTATGCGGCGGCAACTATTATTTTTATATGACAAATTGTATTTTAAGTGTTGATGAATGTATTGACAAGCAATATATTTGCTAATGTTAAAATGTTTGTAGTATAAATGATAAATGATTATGCAATTGGTTTTTTTGATATCTATATATATATATATTTTACTAATAAATGCTTTTTTATTAATAAGTACATTTTTATTAATAAATGTATTTTATCTATATATGTATTCAAGGTATATTAATAATTCTACATAAAATATATATATATATTTTTTAAAAACAGTTAAAAGCATGACACGTAAATAAATGTCATAAATATGTGTCAAAAAAGAGTGTCATAAACACGTTATTAAAAAGTGTCATAAAATGTGTGTCATAAATGCGTGTCATGAACGTGTGTCATAATTGTGTGTCAATAAAGTGTGTCATAAATGTGTTATAAAAACATGACACACAAATGCATGTCATGTTAATTTTATGACTCCTCAATCAACGACTCGCTTTTGCGTGTCATAATTACCGTTTTATGACGCACAATGCGCGTCAAGAAACGTGTATTTTCTAGTAGTGTCTCCTCTCCTTACAATAGGATTCGTCCTCGAATCCTGCTGTGTAAATATATACTGAGAGTTTGGTTTCAGAATCCATCATGCTTCCATTGCATCTTCACCTATTTAATGACTTTAAATCGTAGCCACATTTTCTTCTGGTTAAATTTGACAACGAAATCTACAATAAGACCTAACCCCATCTGTTAGGCATATCCTTGGATAAAGCATGTGAAGTGGAGAACAAACAACACTAAATTCACACGGTAAATCTGATCTCTGAGTCATCGCCTTATAACTACATAAGCTTTTGGCCCGTAAGAGCTGCTTACATAAAAGCTTTGTGCTTAACCAGCTTTTTAGTTGTTTCCAAATCTACTTTCAACTATTGATGATTCTGTCTAGTAGAATCCCAACAAAAAGGAGTCATACACTTCTGCCCATACAACATCTAATGAGTAGCATTCAAAAACTAGTAGGGTAACTAATGTCAAAAGAAACTCTACCAATACCAGTTATCCATTCTCACTTTAAGACTTCAAGAACTTGGATGGTCCCTTGAAGTGACCATCTACTTGTGGACGATGGGTTGTGCTAACAAGAAGGTTAAACCTCAACCCCTGATGTAATTTCTTCCACATTATATAGTGAAACATGTATCCTCCACAAAGATGATAGATACCGACACAACGTGCCTAGAAACAATTGTAGGTTCCGTTTTTTCCAGTGGATCGATAACGTAAACCTATCCTTGTTTATTACAAACACGGTAACGGGTGCGGAATCCCCGTGACGGTGCAAACCAAACAAAGTGTAAAATAAGAACACGTAACCAAAAGATTCAATATCTATTGATTAGGGATGAGTACAACCTGAAACATATACAAACAATGTTTACAGAGTTTCACTAAGTCTCACAGGTCTCTCATCTGTTTCACACAGAAACAATGAGGGGTATTTATACTAAAAACAGACACAGACATGACGAAACGCATAAAGGACACGACGAAACACTAAAGTCGACGAAACACACCTTGTTTCGTCGACATACATATAAATCATTCTTGTTTCGTCGACATGTAGTCTGGCCCAACACATAGTCAAAGTCCAACTTCAAGTTACGGCCCAAGTGAAAGTTGAAGCCAAGAAGTATGTATGTTCGGTCAAAGCTTTTCTGTTGACAACTTTCATTCAATTCAACATAGGACAAAGGTTGTGACATCATCATGACATCACTAAGGTGATGTCATGGTGATGTGTTTGCGGGAAAGGTTTGCGGCGCTCCGTGCTTTGCGTGTCGAACTCTGGGGCGCACGACGGAGGAATGTCGTGACGTCGGGCTTGAGCCGGACCTAACCGAGTCGAAACCAACTCGAACCGAGCCGAGTCGAACCGAGCCGAGTCGCGTCCACACAAAGTGTATCAACAAACTCCCCCTTGGACGCTACTCGTGATGGTTCGTCTTCTGTGTTGGTTCGTCTTCTGTGTCTTTCATGTCGGAGGATCTTCAAAGTCTTCACGCTTCGTAAGAAGAAAGTGCATCAACAAACTCCCCATTTCATTTAGGAAGTGTGTTAACAAACTCCCCCTTAGAATGAACTCTCCTTTGAGTTATGCTCATGAATCTTTCGATCGTTAATTCTTCAGATCCTTGTGGTGTTGATGAGTGGTCATTGGCAACTCGATCATCTTTATCTTTTGAGTGCCTTCACGTCGTGTCTTCATTCCGAAGCTTGTCATCGAACATGTTCTCCTCGCCTTTAGCATCTGCACATGCAAGAAATCTAAACGCATAATGAGAACAACTGCTTGGAATATAGTTTCTATAAACAAACGACACATGTGTGACCATTTTACGATCAACTACCGACCGACAACAGTTTGAAAGTTTAGAAAATGATCAACTTTAATCTTTTAACTTTCAAAACTTGTTAACTTCGAACATTTATGAAGATGCAATTGTTTTCAGGCTTAAAATCATGATTTTGGGTAGGATAGACTCGAGTTCCAACATCGGTCAATCAAAAATAAACTAGAAATAAAATCTTTTTGACTTTTATAAAGTTTATATTAAAACACACCTAAAATCTTTTTGGAATTTTTCATTTGTCAAATGTAAAGACGGAAAACAATAAATAAATATATACAGAGATGCAGAGACGAAAAGCAGTAAATAAATATTTACAGACATTCTTTTTGCGAGTTTCGAGGGTAAGAGAATCATATCAGTGTACGGTCATTCCAAAACTCTCTTTTTGTTCAATTAGTTAACGTTTAGATAAGCATCCTATAACGATTATCGGTATTGTTGTCCACATAAGCTCAACAAATCAGATGTAGTCATGGCGAGGGGATACGATTAGGTGTGATTTATACTTACCGACCGGTGTTCATCCACACACGACACATTCCCATATCAAGGTATGCACGAGGGTTCATCTTACCGGTGAGTATACCGATTATCATCTATTTGACCGTATATGATGTGAGATTCTCACTTATTTTGATTGAAAACAAGCCCTATGTGATAGAATCACTTATTGATGAGGAACTTGATTTTTGATGCATGAGGGCACAGGAGCAAGTCCGTGAACAGGTCAGTACTTTCGTACAGCAGAGATACGAACTTGACTCCCGGATAAATGTGATATTTTATCACTTATTTGTTTGGACATGTGATTGTTTATCACTTATTGAGGTCGAATGCAATATGTACACGTATGTATGGTATCATGGAAGATCTAGAATTGCGTCCCCGTTATTTTTCGGTAACAGATACAACCATGATACCCAGATGATAAGCAGCATAAAGACCGAATATCTTAGAACCTCGGCAATCTCTCAAACGAAATTTCGGTACTAAGACCATATGCCAATGAATGGTTCCCACCTGGTCTTCAGTCGATTTAAGGTTTATATCACCCTGCACACTTTAAAATGATTGTGAGCCTACCGATACATCTTATATTGTTGGGATTGAACCCTAACAGAGGAACAGATAATGTAAAGCCAAAACCGGATCCCATCAGTGGACTTCAAATAAGCAGCAGTTTACTCTAATCTCTCCCCTTGACAGTGGTTATCTAACAACTGATAATCTTAAGTGCTGCTCAACTACAACAACTGATAAACCAAACTCTGATGATTACCTAACAACTGCTAAAGACAAACTCTGTTGCTCTATCTACTGCTGTTTCCTAAGTGCTGCTGAAGACTCAAGCACTGCCCTCTCAAAGACTGATCACCTTTGAAGAAAGCATTGAAGACTCAACATCTGTGCTAAGGCTACAACAGTGGAACGTGAAGCAGTAGTTTTCATTTTGTTTTGTATGTTAGTGAATATCAGATGTTACATAACAGTAGTTTGTATAGGACAATATTTGTAGTTTGTTAGGTCGTTAGATGTCACTATCATGGTGACGTCAGCTGAAGTATATCAGTAGTTTGGTTTGCCTATAAGTATGACAGTACTCTGTACTGTTACACTTGATTGTTTTGAGTGAGTTCTTCTCCTCAATTCATCCTTTCATCTTGTGCAACCAACTCTGGTGTATCAGGCTGAGGGGGAGTTTAGATTGTAAGCTTTTACTGTAATCATTTGCTTTGTATTTCAATCATTTGACTCAATGAAAAGCAATTGTTTATCAATCTCTACTTTCCTCTGTTTGTGTTTACTTTGTTTGCAACTCATTTCCGCTGCACTTATTAGTTTTATGCAAACAATCACGAATCATGACAGCCTCAGATCCTAACAATTGGTATCAGAGCTTGGACAATCAAATTCGATCTAACAATCAATTTGACATAACAGTTCAGCTCAAAATTCATTGATACTAAGGTTGGTTGCATTCAGTTGAAAAACAGAGTAATAAGCAAATCATGATCAAAATGGTTATTCAAAAACTCTGTAAATCAACCAAGATGTCATATGACACATAAATCTCACACAACAAATGTTTTCATACATATGTCACTCATAGTTTTCAAATCTGAAAAAGACCTGATAAATTATGAGTTCGTTCGATGTTTTCAATATTGATTTCATTTGTTGTTCTGATGTTTGTGATGTTTGTAATAAACACTAAAGTATGTACCTCAGAATCAGCAAAACTCGTGTTCATCTAAAACAACTGCATACTGCTGATACTGGAGAGAGGGAGAAAAACTTTAGTCAAAATCTCTCATGTGTTCAAAGGCAAGTTAAGTACCTTCAAAAGGACCAAATCAACTTCGTCTAACACATATTGAGAAAAATAAAATGTTAAAATAGTCCTAATCATAAGTAGTGTGAGATCTGAACTAAAACATGCTCAAACATGGTCAGATGTCTTAAAACATTGCTTCAAAGTGATTATGGACAAAGCATGTTCAAAATATAATCTCCTAGTGAGTGATTCTGAACATGTAAAAAAACAGGGTAAAAAGGGAAAATGAACAAATCCCAAAGTGTAGCTATCTCAAAACTTTTGAAATCAAAAGGAGAGAGCATAAGCAGAAAACACTTTTGTGGTTAAAGTTAGGTCATCAGTGGTCATCATGCAACTGTGTGCATTTATCAATACAGAAATTATTCTGGTAATAATGGCATATCCAGTGATGGTGTTTAAAAGAAATTCACAATCAATTGACAAGAAAATGACCCAAACAATGGTCAGAATAACTTGAGAATAACTTGATCGTTTACTTGAAAAAGCTGTCAGATCCTTTTGATTTTCTCCAAAACATCCTTTAATTTTTTTTTCTTAGGTGTTTTCTTTCTATAATAAAAACCAGATATATTTTATTCTTCTATGAAATATATTTTGTTCTTTTACTCTTTTTAATAATAAAAGTTCATCTCTGGTCTGGATGTAATTACCTTGTTTTTGTGTGTAATTACTATCCCTAAAACTGGTCAAGAGGAAATGACATACATACCAAGGTCATGTTAAGCTCAAGTTAGGTTTCCACTGATCATAAATTGATTGCAAAATTGACTTAGACTACTGAGATACTCATGTTCTAGTTCCAGTAATTAGACACAAAATGAGCAGCTCATGTAGAAATGTCTTCATCATCTGGGATGCTAAACCACTGTCTGAAAAATAGACAGATGGCAAAACCTTGAATAAAATTTCTGAGAATCACTGTTGACAATTTAATCTTGATATTATGCATCTAAAATGTGTATTATTAAGAATAGCAATTCTGGTACTCAACAGATGATAGACAAGAGATTGTGCTTTTACAAGAACAAATCATTTTCTACATCTGAACAAACAGGTGCTAAAAGAATTTGTCAAAAGTCAAAACACTGCCGCACAAACAGTTGTTAACTATATGACCCTAATTGGTGTTTATCCACTGTTGTTCCTAAAATGCTGTTGTGCCATAACATCTGCTCTCTAAAGTCTGTCCACTCCTATAGTGTCAACCTCTGCTCTTCAAAAACACTGATGTTTAAAATCTTTGTTCCATCCACTGCTACACCCACCATTTCATTTTATTACCGTTGTAACTACTGATACTTGATCCATCAGTAGTTGTCAAAACAGCTGTCCTCCATCATTTACCATTCCATCAGATGTTTGACACGTTGTTAGTTTTTAGCCTTCAGATCAAAATAACCGCTGCCACATCAGCAATCACTTTTTCCCTAAATAAAACCATGATTAAATCCAAACAGGGTTTTACTGTCGAATTGAATTCCAAAGGTTCTCTTCTCATAACAGTTTCCCTCTCATAACTCCAAAAACTTCTTCGATCTTCTTCATCCAAAATGACGAAACCAAAATCGAAATCAAAATCTAAACCATCTTCTTCCAGCACAACAGCAGATGCCACTTAAATGGCTGCTGAAACACCGGAGATTCGCTACAAATCTCCACACAACTATGTAGGTATACTCGCAAAACCTACCGATAACCACACCTTCGATTCCATCCTTGACATCCTTTCTGCATAAAAGTACAAAACTTTATAACAGCAGATGCTCCCATTTACCTTGATACCCAGAGAGAGTTCTGGAAAAACGCCAGCCTTGAAAAACAAGGAGATATCATTGCTACCATCAACTCCTCGATACAGGGTAAGAAGGTAAATATTTCACCAAAATCCATCTCTGAAATCTTTAAACTCGATGATTTAAATGGAAAAACATCATTTTCAAAAGATGAGTTGAAAAAGGATTTCATAAAAAGGGGCTATGCAGAAGAACCCAAAAAGGATACCCTACAAAAGGGCTACTTCCCTTCTGCACCCAGATTTTTATTCCACACACTGCTCATGTGTGTTTCAAATAAAACAACGTCCTTCAATGAGATACCAACGAAAATTCAATGTCTGGGATATGCAATTTTGAACGATAAAAATTTTAACTACTCCCAGGCAATATTTGATGATTTGGTAAAGAACGTTGATAATAAGGCTTTTCTACTCTTTCCGAGATTTCTAAGCTATTATTTTGAACAAACATTTGTAGAGAAAGATGCAGAACTGCCCAAACAAGGTGTCTCATTCAAAATAAACTGTTTAACAATAGAAACTTTTTCAAGAATGATGGCACCTATAAAGTTAAAAACAAAAGAGGCAGAGCAGGTTTTAGAAACTGCCACTGACCCTGTAGCAACCACTGCTGAGCCCACTGCTCCAGGTGATCAAAGTAGCACACCCACTGCTTTGAAACCAACACCTGCCACCAAAAAGACCAAAAGAAAACCATCCAGAAAACCCACCAAACCCACACCAAAGGCAACTCTGGAAGATGAGATCCCAGAGTTAATGCCAGTGACAACACAAAAGTCACAAGAAACCACTGCTGCTACTTCCTCACAGCAGCTGGAAGAAAGATCTCAACCCCAGCCTAAAACTCCTCCTGCATCCTCACAAAAGGGTCAGGTTGTAAGCACAGGGACACCACATTATGAAGCTCTGTATCCACTCGGATCCATCTTCCACAGTCCTGATCCTAAGGACATGTCTCTTTCTACCCCCACACCCTCACCAATAATAATGCCACAATCAATAATACCCCTGTTGCATGCAGTTGATATTGCACAGACAAAAACCAGTTCCTCTCAATCACCTATTACTAAGAGCATACCTCCACAAGTGACTGGGTCTGATGCTAATACCTCTGCTATCCCAGCAACAGTTGAGGAGATTACACCCCTTGAGTTACAAGTAACTCTTGGTGGTAGTTCAAGTGGAGCAGCAACTACAACTGATGGATCAACAGATCTTCAGTTGGACAGTTGTTTCGTAACTAAGACTCCCTTGAAGGCAATTTCTTCCATGGCAACATTGGTAACCACCAGTGAGTTAAATATAACCAGTGGTACCATCAAAGGTCTATCGGTTGCTGAAGAAAGAAGTCCCCAGTACCAAGAACAAGGGGCATCAATGGATGACATTTGGGATTCACTTCCTAAGTCAAACATTGATACAACCACTGCTGGTGGGGATTCAGATGATCCTGTTAATTCAGGTGATGATTCAAGATATAATGAATTGACGGCCAGAGTTGAAAACCTGGAATCTTCAGTTGCAGAAATAAAAGATATGGTGCAGCAACTGTTAGAAGCTCAAATAGCCCAATCTTCTGCTCCTCCTGCTCAAGCACCTGCTCCACAAGCATTTGCTGCAAATGAGCTTTGGAATATCTTCCAACCCATGCTTGAACAACAACAACAAATGGCTGCTAAAAAGCATGCTCTTCAAGTACAAATGTTGACCAACATGGTTGAATCTCGGTTCAAAGATACTCAAGCTGATATCAAGGCTATAAAGGCCAGCATTCAACAGAATGCTCAAAGTGAGAAAGCTCCATCTGCCATTCTCTTCATGGATACACCCCTGGCAGATAATGCGAAAAAGGGGGAGAAAACCAGGTTGAAAAAGAAAGGTATAGAAGATGGGGTGTACATTGAACCAGAGAAACCCAAAACCTCACAAACTTCAACAGCTGATACAACAGTAGTTACAAAAACTGCTGTCAGTAGCCAAACAGCTGCCATCTCATCAACACACACACCTTCAACACACACCACCTCATCACACACCATCACAACTACTGTTCCACCACCACCTGTGTCTATAACACAAACACCACCACTATCATCATCTACAACCACATCACCACCACTGCCTCCTGCCATAAAGCAGAAGACAGCAGATGTTACAACATCTGCTGTAGTGACAACAGTGATTGAAGCACCAGTTGTTTCAACCACTGTTAGTCAATCACAATCACAAACCACTGATCCACCCAAAACATCATCAGTCTCCTTTTCAAAAAGAAGAAAGGTCTTCATTCCTGATGATGAGTCACCACCACCATCACCACCTTCAAATATCATTTCCCATTCTCCATCCCCTGCTCAAAAGCAGAAGACAACTACTGATACATCAGTAATTGTAATGACAACAGCAGTTGAGACACCAGTTGTTTCAACCACTGTTAGTCAGACATCCACAACTGCCCTAATTCTTCCTATATCTCTTCCCATATCACAACCAAAGCTCATAAAAAGAAAAAGAAAGCCAATTACTGCCGATGAAGGGATACATGATCCAAATGCTGAAAAATATCCACTAGAGCTTGATGCCATCAAAAATGAGATGAGACAGTTTTATACAGAAGCAGACCTATCAAAAAGAAAATTCTCCTCACTCATCGGCTATATAGCCCCAGAAGATATAAATGACTATCTCAAGATAAAGGCAAGGCAAGCTAAAGTTAAAGCCAAGGTTGACAGTGAGAAAGAAAAACTAAGCGAAGAAGGCATTGCGAATAGACTGGAGTTTGCAAAGGTTAAGCAGATGGAAGAATATGCACAAGAGCTAGACAAAGAAAAGGCTGATCAAAAGAAGAGATTGAGAGAACAGCTTCTAGCCCTCATTATGAAAGAAAAGTTCTATCCAGCTGAAGAATCCCAGTTTAAAGAATGGCCATTAGTAGCTTTGAAGCATGAGGCTGAAAGGATCCAAAAGGTCAAAAATGATCCCTCAAAAAGGAAAACTGCTCCAAACTGGAGTAAGTACAAAAGACTCATTGCTGATCTCACTGCTGAGTATAAAAGGAAGAAAAGGGAGTTGGTGGATGCGAAGATAGGCACTGCTGAAGCCATATCAAAATGGTCTAGGCAACAAACTGATGAAGCTTATGAAAGACTTGAGAAGAAGAGGATGAAAGCCTCTAATTCTACTAAAAGGTCTGACTACAAAAAGCTTCAAGAGCAAGTCAAACATTTCGAAACACAGATCAGCACAGCAGAAGATTTTGTCACTAAGCTTAGAAAAGAAAAGAAAGAAATGCTATCTGCTGGAGTAGAAAAGGACAAAGAAGCTGAACAGATTGAAGAAGCTATGAAGAAAATAGCTTCAGATAAAGAAAGATTGGCAAAACTACAAACCCTTGCTAAAAAGGTTAAAGTAGTAAGCCAAAAGTCATCAGCAGGCATCACAAACAGTGAGCTGACTGACAAAGAAGTTGAAGCAGATATAGCTGAAGCCAACAAGATCATTGAACAAGCATTCATACGAGTGTCTGAAGCTCATGATGCTGCTCTTCACTTCTTCAGGCTAATCACTTCAAGTTCATCAGATAATAAATCTCTCCCAAGAAACCCATTGAGTTCAAAAATACTAAAGTGGATGTCTGATCAAAAGACCCACGTATTGACTTTGCTCAGATTCAATGGTGAAGTGAAACATATATCAAGGAATCAGGCACTAGGCCTAAGTGCTGAAGATCTACAGGATCTCCTTGAGCTTACACTGTGCAGGGATGAGGATGATACAAATTCCAAGGATTTTGAGGAAGAATTTAAAAGAAAAGCAAAGGAACTTCTGATGAAGAATAAAGGTCCTGAATAAGGAAGGGTTTTGGCATTATCTGTTCCAGGGGGAGATTGTTGGGATTGAACCCTAATAGAGGAACAGATAATGTAAAGCCAAAACCGGATCCCATCGGTGGACTTCAAATAAGCAGCAGTTTACTCTAATCTCTCCCCTTGACAGTGGTTATCTAACAACTGATAATCTTAAGTGCTGCTCAACTACAACAACTGATAAACCAAACTCTGATGATTACCTAACAACTGCTAAAGACAAACTCTGTTGCTCTATCTACTGCTGTTTCCTAAGTGCTGCTGAAGACTCAAGCACTGCCCTCTCAAAGACTGATCACCTTTGAAGAAAGCATTGAAGACTGAACATCTGTGCTAAGGCTACAACAGTGGAACGTGAAGCAGTAGTTTTCATTTTGTTTTGTATGTTAGTGAATATCAGATGTTACATAAAAGTAGTTTGTATAGGACAGTATTTGTAGTTTGTTAGGTCGTTAGATATCACTATCATGGTGACGTCAGCTGAAGTATATCAGTAGTTTGGTTTGCCTATAAGTATGACAGTACTCTGTACTGTTACACTTGATTGTTTTGAGTGAGTTCTTCTCCTCAATTCATCCTTTCATCTCGTGCAACCAACTCTGGTGTATCAGGCTGAGGGGGAGTTTAGATTGTAAGCTTTTACTGTAATCATTTGCTTTGTATTTCAATCATTTGACTCAATGAAAAGCAATTGTTTATCAATCTCTACTTTCCTCTGTTTGTGTTTACTTTGTTTGCAACTCATTTCCGCTGCACATATTAGTTTTATGCAAACAATCACGAATCATGACAGCCTCAGATCCTAACAATTGGTATCAGAGCTTGGACAGTCAAATTCGATCTAACAATCAATTTGACATAACAGTTCAGCTCAAAATTCATTGATACTAAGGTTGGTTGCATTCAGTTGAAAAACAGAGTAATAAGCAAATCATGATCAAAATGGTTATTCAAAAACTCTGTAAATCAACCAAGATGTCATGTGACACACAAATCTCACACAACAAATGTTTTCATACATATGTCACTCATAGTTTTCAAATCTGAAAAAGACCTGATAAATTATGAGTTCGTTCGATGTTTTCAATATTGATTTCATTTGTTGTTCTGATGTTTGTGATTTCATTTTGTTGAAGTTATCAATTTCTTTCAACAGACAACTCTGTTTCCCTTTTCATCTTCTCTCCATCAAGGGCAACAATTTCTTCTGTCACCTATCTTGTGCAAGGACGCTCCACTATCAACAATCGTATGACTATCGATAGTTCCTCCTGGAACTTCCTGCACACTCACTCAGAGATTAGTTGGAAAGGGGGACCCAAGCCTTCATAGACTTGGGTTGCCCCTGAGAATCAAGAAATGTAATTTCAATTTCTTGAAGGTTTTCAAACACAGCACCTCCCCCTGAACTTTCACCCGATTTAGGTTTCCAAGTTTGCTTCTGTTTACCAGATTGTGTATTATGCACAGTTTCTGGTTTTAATGGTTGTGACAAACTAGGTTTCCTTTTAACCGTTTTGACTTCAGATTTTAAAGCCTTTTCAACAGCTTTGATGTTATGACGTCGTTGTTTCGTTTATTGTTCCTTAACAGTTCTTTTATCATGTTTTGGAGAAACAGGACGACGTTGTGAGTGACCTTGTTCAGAAGGGGTTCTTTCAACAAAATTTGGTTTGGGCGAGTTTGTGCAGTCTTTAATGATGTGCCCAAACTTCCCACATTTGAAACACGTTCTCCTTTCAACAAACTTAGGAGAATTTGATCAACTAGCAGATGTCGAACCTGTAGAACCTGAGGTACTTGCTCTTTCATCACACCCGTTTGTGTGTTGGGTGTAATTGTTATCACTATTACGTTTCAAAATCTTGACTTGTTGTACAAAATATGTGTTTGATTTGTTTTCAAAAGTCTCAATTTTATCCGTACCCTTTGATGCTACAAATTTAACATCTTTTGCTTTCTTCTTGTAATGAGCTCCTTTTGATTCAACCTTAGCCTTTGGCTTTGGAGCTCGTTGTTGTTGTTTACCCATAAAAGCAATTGGTTGTTGCTTTGTCGGTGATTTTTGGTTTCCAAATTGTTTTCTAATTTCTGATTTTGGAACAGGATCACATTGTGTTACCACAACTCCGGGGACGGTCTTTCCTAAAAATTTATTCGTGTTGTCTTCAAAAACTTCATCAATCAAAGATGGATTGACATTTTTAATTGGAAAATCATTGTCCGAATAAATTTTAGCATCACCGACCAAAGTATACAACACGTTATTGCTCTTAACAGCAAACACACATTCTTTGTCATCCTTGACATTCTTGACAGGATCTATCACTTGCTTGGCAACATGTTGCACAGTAGGAGTAGGAGGATCACATAGAATATGATTCTCAATTGGAATTTCTACTCCTTTCGTCTCATCAAGTGATTCATCCTGGTCACTTACATCTGATTCATCATCTGAAGAATCATAGTCCTCAATGGTTGGAGGACTTTGATTTGAAGCACATGATGACTTTTCTTTGTTATCAGATGAGCCCTCTGATGAATTGTCCGGTTTGAACCCTAGGCCAGTAGTAACTTCCTCATAATCAAGAGGCACACTGGGTTCATACCGAGGCATATCATCTTCATTGGGCATTTTGGTATAGTTGTGTCTCAAAGGGGGTGGACACGCCTTATACCCTACGCCTTTCACGTTCCCTTTCAGTTGTTGAACGTCAATTATGTGATCGAGCACAAATCGGGAGTTAGAATAACTCTCCAATTTTTGCTTGAGAGCATCATGCTCACATTTGGCAATGGCTAGTTCCTTTTTGGTTTCCTCAACGATGTTAATGTAATCGTTAATACTAACTTGTTTATGATAAACAACTTTGTTCAATTCGAAAACACTTTTCTTTAGGGTTTCAATTACGGATTTAAATTCCTTTTCGTTTCTAACCAGAGCCATATTTGTCTCTTTGCACTTTGACAGTTCAATAACCAAACTTTGATTGTGACTATGAACCGTTTCAGATTCACGTTTCAATTCAGCACATTCAAGTTTCATATCAGCACAATCACTACAGATGCTAGGAGTTTCAGATTTTACCTGACTCGTAGAGGCTGAGACATTTGCCATAAAGGCAGTTTGACAAGAAAAAGATCCATCTTCAGTGAGAATCTTCTCCATTTCTTCTGATGTAACATCAACTTTCTTGTTCAAGTCATATTTCTCGTTAGCAACATTCGACAAATTATCAGGTTCAGAATCCATTCCCTCCTTCACGTCCGATTTTGAACTGTAATCACTCACACCTGAGCCATCTTCATCAGTACTGCCACTATATCCTGAACTGTCATTGTGACAACTCGTATTTCCAAACCGACCTCTGTACTTTGATGTAACGTTACGTGCCTATGTGATACCTTGATTTAATGAATGTTATGTTATTATGTGCATTATGTGTGTATGTTACACGAACCGAACCGCACAACATGTGTCAATCGCACAAGGCCATTGGGCCGGATTGATTGTGACCGAACTCTTAAGGGCGGCCCATGCATGGGTTCGGCCCACCCACCTTATACACAACACCTATGGTATTGTAACCATTCCACACTTTTCATCCTCACACACTCAAACCCTACTTGATCCCTCTTCTCTCACGAAACTGACGGCAAGCATACCCTCCTCACCGAAGCTTTCTTGTAATCGGATCACCCTCTATCTTTCGGTTAGTGTCTTGTTTTATGATTTCGTGATGTTACGATTCCATGTTAGAATGTATTTATAATGATAAGCTAGAACCGATTGATGATGCTTGTTAAACTATTGTTATCGTTCATGTTGTATGAGAACTAAATGGATACATGTAATCGGTTCATACGTGTGCTTTGAAATTTGCTCTTTGGATGTTATTCTATAGATCCGAATTGTAGTATTGATCGGTTAGGGGGTCATTATGTTTAATCTGATTGAATGTTATTAAGTTGTGTTCTTGAACTAAGATTAGAGTTTGTATGAATTACATGTCACAAAGATTGTTTGAATCGATTAGTTATTGTTCATGCTGCTATCATATTAGGGTTCATATGAAACTGTGATGGAATTGCTTGTTTGATCGATAATATGCTAGATGAATGTTTTGGAAACTTGTTAACTGATAAGTTTGGAAACTTGGATAATTGTAACCGATCTGCATGAAATCAGGAAAAGTTGTTACAAATTGCTAGTCTCGACACGGTTGCGAGTCGAGAACTCCCTGTCTCGACTCGAGACCGCCCATCCCCGGCACAAACCGCACAAGCCGAGACCACGGTTACGAGTCCTGTTGCGACTCGAGACCGTGTAGTCTCGACCGGACCATGACAAGTCGAGATCATCCTAGTTGCGACTCGAGACTGTGAGCACGGGCACTTTATTATTGGACTGTTTAATCTTATTGGGCCGAGAAGAATATTGGATTGTTTATGTTGGGCCGGGTACAATTGGGCTTAGATTTTAGAACGCACAAGTATGATTATGTCATGCTCTTGACTGCTAACGTGCAATGCGTGTTTACTGTGATTCATACGTGCATTACTTGAGTCAAAACCTGACTTGTGTGGTAACCCTGTTAGGACGAGATTAACCACTTTAGTTCAAGGAACCTCTTTGTGTATCTGCCGAGCAAACCAAGGTGAGTTCACACAGCCAAGGCATGGGATTCCCGGGTAGGGAATTGGGTTGGAATGTTTGATATGGAATGATTACTCGTACTTACGCAATCACTAGACTATAGACCATCGTCCTCAGGTTAGTCAGGACACTTACGTAAAACCTACGTAAACTAGTATCTTCCATTGTCTCCCGGGTCGGGAGGACACTTACGTAAATCCTACGTAACCTAATACCCACTACTGTCTTCCGGGTCAGAAGGACACTTACGTAAATCCTACGTAAACCCCACACGTACCACTGTTCTCGGGGAAGGGCACTCACGTAAATCCTACGTGACCTAGTACGTATTCCTGTTCTCGGTTTAAGAAGAACACATGGTTGCAAATAGTCTAGTAAGTACCCTATGGGAAGCCCCCATTAGTAAAGATAAACGTGGGAATCCCCCACAAGTAATATATATAAGCATGGGAAACCCCCACCATTAGTACATACATGCATGGGAAGCCCCCAACTAGATGAACATACTCATTACTATTACGAACTTATTTTCTGTGAACTCGCTCAACTAGTTGTTGATTATCTGCTGCATGCCTTGCAGGACCTTAGGTACATTATGGAGCTTGCACAGGGAGGAGCAGGTCGTTGTGGGATACGGATCGTGAACGATATTTGAACTTATAACTTATTTTGGGTTTTCATTATTATGCTTCCGCTACTTAAAACAAAGTTTGGTTTGAACATCAATCGTATTGATTTGGGTTTTTGGAACTACTTTAGCTATTATATGCTTGTTCAATATGATTGGTGGCTTGATCCTGGTCATGTCACGCCTCCAAGCGGTGGTACTCCGCGTGTGGGATTTTGGGGGTGTGACAGATTGGTATCAGAGCCATTGGTTATAGAGAACTCGGTTTTAATATGGGAAAACGTTTTTATTAAAGCCAGACTATAACCAGAACAGTGCTCTCAACGATCCACAACGACGCTTCGCTCCACGTGCAAGACTCGACATCCTAGGTAATAAGGTTTATGTTTATTACCTGCATGCTAGAACTATATAGAACTTTGCTCGCATTACACTTAGATACACATGACTTTATTACATGAGAATACCTACGTGCTTACACTTTTCTGTCATCGCCCTACTCGCGAACCATTCTCACTTACGCTACTCTTACAATGAAGATCATGTCTGGACGAATTAACATGACTCAAGCCCAGCTAGAGGCTCTCGTTCAAGCTCAAGTTGCTGCGGCACTTGCAGCCGCACAAGCAGGAGGTATATCCTGTGGTTATAGCACACACTAGGATCTTTAGATCCTACACTCCTAAACTAGCCCTTGTATTTAAACTTTGTCCTATTCATACACAATAGGTCAACACGCGCAGCAACCTGTCTGCACTTTCAAGAACTTCATGGACTGTCGTCCAAGTACATTTAGTGGCACGGAAGGAGCAGTTGGACTCCTCCACTGGTTTGAAAAGCTCGAGTCTGTGTTCGAGATGTGTGAATGCCCTGAGGCTCGCAGGGTGAAATACGCCACTGGCACGCTAGAAGGAATAGCACTAACTTGGTGGAACGCCCAAGTTCAGATCTTAGGGTTGGCAGCTGCTAACGCCACACCCTGGAACGACTTCAAGGAACTCATTAAGAGGGAATACTACACGCGTGATGACATCACAAGTTGGAGAACGAGCTTTATCACCTGAAAATGACGGGGTCAGAGATTGAAGCTTACACGAAGCGGTCGAACGAACTGGCCATCTTGTGCCCAACTATGGTGGACCCTCCGATCAAGCGCATCGAACTGTACCTCAAGGGTCTAGCCTCAGAAATTCAGAGCCATGTTACGTCGGCTAACCTCGACAATATCCAAGACATCCAGCGTCTTGCTCATCGCCTCACGGATCAGGCGGTGGAACAGAACAAGTTGCCCAAACGCATCAGTGCTACCGCATCAGCCGCTACTCCCACTACACCCAGTGACAACAAAAGAAAGTGGGATGGGGATTCTAGCAAAGGTTCAGCAACAGTTTAGTCTCAAGCTCAGCAGCAGAAGACTGACCACTACCAGAGTCCTAGTCAGCAATCCTCTGGTGGTCATAGACAGAGAAGGTATCAAGGGTTTCACCCCAAGTGTCACAACTGCAACAGACATCACAGCGGCCAGTGCAACAAGGGTCGTTGTCAAAGATGTCTCAAGATGGGTCATGAGGCCAAAGACGGTAGGAGCCCACGGCCTGCAAATCAGAACCAGCAACCGCAACAACCAGCTCCACAGAACCCACAGCAGCAGCAGCCACAGCGTGGAAACCGGGGATGTTTCCAGTGTGGGGCAGAAGGTCATTACAAACGCGATTGTCCTCAGTTGAACCAGAATCAGAACCGCAACAACAACAATAACCAGGGCAACGGGCACAACAACGGTGGGAACAACAACAATAATGGCAACGAGGCAAGGGGTCGAGCTTTCGTGTTAGGACGAGGAGATGCAATGAACGATCCCAATGTGGTTATGGGTAAGTTTCTCCTTGACGATATTTATGTTACTGTTTTATTTGATTCGGGTGCGGATACAAGTTATATTTCTGTGAAAGCCAGTAAATTGTTAAAACGTGCACCAACACCCCTAAACACCAAACACGTCGTAGAACTAGCTAATGGTAAGAGTTTAGAAGCCACGCAGATAGTCAGGGGTTGTAGTATCGTCTTAGCCGGTCAAGTTTTCTCTATCGACCTTATTCTCATAGTTTTGGGAAGTTTTGATATCGTTATTGGGATGGATTGGTTGTCCCAACATCAGGCAGAGATCTTATGCAGTGAGAAGATCATTCGTATTCCACGTTCTGGTCAAGAACCTCTCGAAGTTCAAGGCGACAAGAGTGGTGCAGTGGTAGGCATCATCTCTTTCTTGAAGGCTCAGAAGTGTCTGCGGAAGGGTCACACCGCAATCTTGGCACTCGTTTCAGATGCATCAGTGAAGGAAAAGAAACTGGAGGATATTCCAGTTGTACGCGACTACCCTCATGTGTTTCCTGAAGATTTACCTGGATTACCGCCTCATCGTCAGGTCGAATTTCAAATCGAGCTCGCTCCAGGAGCAGCACCCATAGCTCGCGCACCATATCGTTTAGCTCCATCAGAATTGGAGGAACTGTCAAAGCAGCTACAAGAGCTCTTGGAAAAGGGCTTCATTCGTCCAAGCTCTTCGCCTTGGGGAGCTCCAGTATTATTCGTGAGAAAGAAAGACGGTACGTTCAGAATGTGCATCGACTACCGTGAACTGAACAAGGTGACGGTGAAGAACCGTTATCCTCTTCCACGCATAGACGACTTATTCGACCAGTTGCAAGGGTCGTGTTACTACTCCAAGATAGACCTACGGTCAGGGTATCATCAGCTGAGAGTCCGGGATGAGGACGTTTCCAAAACCGCATTCAGAACTCGCTACGGTCACTACGAGTTTCTTGGCATGCCGTTCGGGTTAACGAACGCGCCTGCCGTGTTTATGGACCTTATGAACAGGGTGTGCAAACCCTATCTTGACAAGTTCGTCATTGTCTTCATCGACGACATTCTGATCTACTCCAAGAGTCAAGAGGAGCACGAGCAGCACCTACGCCTTATTTTGGAACTCCTACGGAAGGAACAGTTGTACGCTAAGTTTTCGAAATGTGACTTCTGGCTTCGTGAAGTCCACTTTCTAGGCCACGTAGTAAACAAGGATGGGATTCATGTCGATCCATCCAAGGTAGACTCGATCAGGAACTGGCCTGCACCACGTACGCCAACGGAAATACGCCAATTCTTGGGTTTGGCGGGTTACTACAGACGGTTTATTAAATACTTTTCAAAGATTGCTCAGCCGCTTACACTACTGACACAGAAGGGTGTCACCTACCGTTGGGGCAACACGCAGGAAACTGCTTTTCAGCACCTAAAGGATAGACTTTGCAGTGCACCTATCCTCTCATTGCCAGAGGGCACGGACGATTTCGTAGTATATTGTGATGCATCCATCCAGGGTCTTGGATGTGTGTTAATGCAGCGCGACAAGGTTATTGCTTATGCTTCGCGCCAACTTAAGATTCACGAACGGAACTACACGACGCACGATTTAGAGCTGGGAGCTGTTGTTTTCGCGCTTAAGATATGGCGACACTACCTGTACGGTACCAAGTGCACAATTTACACCGATCACAGGAGTCTCGAGCATATCTTCAAGCAGAAGGAATTGAACATGCGTCAATGACGATGGGTCGAGTTACTGAACGATTACGAATGTGCCATCAAGTACCATCCAGGCAAAGCCAATGTTGTGGCTGATGCTCTCAGTCGGAAAGACACTTTACCTCGGCGCATGCGAGCACTACAGCTTACGATTCAGTCTAGCCTTCCTGCACAGATACGAGATGCTCAGGTAGAAGCATTGAAACCAGAAAACGTTAGGGCTGAAGCCCTACGCGGCTCACGACAGCGGTTAGAACAGAAGGCATACGGCGCCTACTATGTAACGGGGCGTATTTGGGTCCCACTTTATGGCGGTCTACGCGAGCTGGTAATGGACGAAGCTCACAAGTCCCGCTACTCGGTACATCCAGGGTCGGATAAAATGTACCACGACATCAGAACTACTTATTGGTGGCCTAGCATGAAGGCCCACATCGCTACCTATGTCAGCAAGTGCTTGACCTGTGCGAGAGTCAAGGTGGAATACCAGAAACCAGCGGGCCTACTTCAGCAACCCAAGATACCGCAATGGAAATGGGAAGACATTTCCATGGATTTCATTACAGGCCTACCTAGATCCCAGCGTGGGAATGATACCATATGGGTGATCGTGGATCGACTCACCAAGTCTGCACACTTCCGAGCTATAAAGGAAACGGATAAGTTCTCCACTCTCGCAGACATCTACCTTAAAGAAGTTGTTTCGAGGCACGGGGTGCCCACTTCCATCATTTCGGATCGGGATGCACGATTCACATCAGAACTATGGCAAGCGATGCACAAATCTTTTGGCTCACGGTTAGACATGAGCACAGCATATCATCCTCAGACGGATGGGCAGTCTGAGCGAACAATCCAAACTCTTGAGGACATGCTTAGGGCATGCGTTATTGATTTCGGCAACGGCTGGGAAAAGCATCTTCCTTTGGTGGAGTTCTCATATAATAACAGTTATCACACCAGCATACAAGCCGCTCCATTCGAGGCATTGTACGGACGTAAATGCCGGTCACCTCTCTGTTGGGCAGAGGTGGGGGATAGTCAGATCACGGGTCCAGAGATCGTAGTGGACGCCACAGAAAAGATAGCACAGATACGACAACGCATGGCGGCAGCACGTGACCGTCAGAAAGCCTACGCGGACAAGCGTAGAAAGCCTTTGGAATTTCAGGCCGGGGACCGGGTTTTACTTAAAGTCTCACCCTGGAAGGGTGTGGTACGTTTTGGCAAACGGGGCAAACTAAATCCGCGGTATGTCGGACCATTCGAGATCATTGAGAAAATCGGCAAAGTGGCCTACAAGCTAAACCTACCAGCTGAACTCGGTGCAGTTCACAATGTCTTTCACGTGTCAAATCTGAAGAAGTGCCTGTCAGATGAGACCCTCATAATTCCGTTGAAAGAGCTCACTATCGACGAACAGTTGCACTTCGTCGAGGAACCTGTAGAAATCACGGACCGGGATGTTAAGGTCCTCAAACACAAGAGAATCCCTCTTGTTCGAGTTCGTTGGAACTCCCGCCGTGGCCCAGAGTACACCTGGGAACGCGAAGACAGGATGACAGAAAAGTACCCCCAGTTATTTGGAACCAATGCAACCACTACTGAGGCTGAAGCTACTACTGCGGAATTTCAGGACGAAATTCCAGATCAACGTGGGGAGGATGTGACACCCCAGGAAAACCAGCGAACGATACAACTTACCTAGCTCCCTCAGTGAGTGCATACCAAATTTCGGGACGAAATTTCTTTTTAGTTGGGGATAATGTGACAACTCGTATTTCCAAACCGACCTCTGTACTTTGATGTAACGTTACGTGCCTATGTGATACCTTGATTTAATGAATGTTATGTTATTATGTGCATTATGTGTGTATGTTACACGAACCGAACCGCACAACATGTGTCAATCGCACAAGGCCATTGGGCCGGATTGATTGTGACCGAACTCTTAAGGGCGGCCCATGCATGGGTTCGGCCCACCCACCTTATACACAACACCTAGGGTATTGTAACCATTCCACGCTTTTCATCCTCACACACTCAAACCCTACTTGATCCCTCTTCTCTCACGAAACTGACGGCAAGCATACCCTCCTCACCGAAGCTTTCTTGTAATCGGATCACCCTCTATCTTTCGGTTAGTGTCTTGTTTTATGATTTCGTGATGTTACGATTCCATGTTAGAATGTATTTATAATGATAAGCTAGAACCGATTGATGATGCTTGTTAAACTATTGTTATCGTTCATGTTGTATGAGAACTAAATGGATACATGTAATCGGTTCATACGTGTGCTTTGAAATATGCTCTTTGGATGTTATTCTATAGATCCGAATTGTAGTATTGATCGGTTAGGGGGTCATTATGTTTAATCTGATTGAATGTTATTAAGTTGTGTTCTTGAACTAAGATTAGAGTTTGTATGAATTACATGTCACAAAGATTGTTTGAATCGATTAGTTATTGTTCATGCTGCTATCATATTAGGGTTCATATGAAACTGTGATGGAATTGCTTGTTTGATCGATAATATGCTAGATGAATGTTTTGGAAACTTGTTAACTGATAAGTTTGGAAACTTGGATAATTGTAACCGATCTGCATGAAATCAGGAAAAGTTGTTACAAATTGCTAGTCTCGACACGGTTGCGAGTCGAGAACTCCCTGTCTCGACTCGAGACCGCCCATCCCCGGCACAAACCGCACAAGCCGAGACCACGGTTACGAGTCCTGTTGCGACTCGAGACCGCGTAGTCTCGACCGGACCATGACAACTCGAGATCATCCTAGTTGCGACTCGAGACTGTGAGCACGGGCACTTTATTATTGGACTGTTTAATCTTATTGGGCCGAGAAGAATATTGGATTGTTTATGTTGGCCCGGGTACAATTGGGCTTAGATTTTAGAACGCACAAGTATGATTATGTCATGCTCTTGACTGCTAACGTGCAATGCGTGTTTACTGTGATTCATACGTGCATTACTTGAGTCAAAACCTGACTTGTGTGGTAACCCTGTTAGGACGAGATTGACCACTTTAGTTCAAGGAACCTCTTTGTGTATCTGCCGAGCAAACCAAGGTGAGTTCACACAGCCAAGGCATGGGATTCCCGGGTAGGGAATTGGGTTGGAATGTTTGATATGGAATGATTACTCGTACTTACGCAATCACTAGACTATAGACCATCGTCCTCAGTTTAGTCAGGACACTTACGTAAAACCTACGTAAACTAGTATCTTCCATTGTCTCCCGGGTCGGGAGGACACTTACGTAAATCCTACGTAACCTAATACCCACTACTGTCTTCCGGGTCGGAAGGACACTTACGTAAATCCTACGTAAACCCCACACGTACCACTGTCCTCGGGGAAGGGCACTCACGTAAATCCTACGTGACCTAGTACGTATTCCTGTTCTCGGTTTAAGAAGAACACATGGTTGCAAATAGTCTAGTAAGTACCCTATGGGAAGCCCCCATTAGTAAAGATAAACGTGGGAATCCCCCACAAGTAATATATATAAGCATGGGAAACCCCCACCATTAGTACATACATGCATGGGAAGCCCCCAACTAGATGAACATACACATTACTATTACGAACTTATTTTCTGTGAACTCGCTCAACTAGTTGTTGATTATCTGCTGCATGCCTTGCAGGACCTTAGGTACATTATGGAGCTTGCACAGGAAGGAGCAGGTCGTTGTGGGATACGGATCGTGAACGATATTTGAACTTATAACTTATTTTGGGTTTTCATTATTATGCTTCCGCTACTTAAAACAAAGTTTGGTTTGAACATCAATCGTATTGATTTGGGTTTTTGGAACTACTTTAACTATTATATGCTTGTTCAATATGATTGGTGGCTTGATCCTGGTCATGTCACGCCTCCAAGCGGTGGTACTCCGCGTGTGGGATTTTGGGGGTGTGACAGTCATCGTTTCCTGAAGATTCACCATCATTGACATTCTTGACAATTTCAGCGTAAAACGCAGTTCTTGTTTGATCACCGTTTCCCAATTGTATGGCCGGACCACAATCGACACTTGGATTGAATTGAGGTTGTGTTGTGGAAACTTGAGGTTGAGGTTGGGCTTGAGGAATGGAATTCATTAAATATGCGGCCATCGAAGTCTGATGTGGAGGGGGTCGAGGTATGGAATTCGCTATATATTCGGCCATCGAAGTCTGATTTTGAGCTGGTCGTGGGTCCGTACTCCAATCCCATGGGCTCGTACAACTCATAATTGGTGTATAGAAATGAAAAATCTAGTCACACACTTGAAAACGAACTGTTAAATCACTTTTGCAAAACCTCTGTTTAAAAAAAAACTGAACAAGTTTCGACAAAACACAAATTTTGATGAAACCGTGATATTTAGAAGCGCGATTCAAATCAACGTTGCGAACACCCGACCCCTAATAATCCAAGTTCTTAAATACAACCCACAACAAAACTAATCTTATACTCCTGGCCCAATTTGAACTTGAACTTGTAACAAATTTAGTTGATCCAAAGCAACTTTCAAGAGGCCCAAAATGAATTAGTTAAAGTCTTTCACTAGAGGCCTACTAATGAATTCGTTAATTTTAAAGAGGCCCAAACATAAGAGCTATCATCAAGCACTCACAGCCCAAAGAAAAATTTCGGTCAATGACCATCCTTTGTTCACGAATAATGGGTCCAAATTGCTATGTTTTAAAGAAGCCCAACTCCCAAATAAAATTCATAATCGTGCATTCATGGCCCAAAAGTCAACAGACTTTTTTAAACTTCACTAAAAAGCTTTTTCACCAAAATACTCTTTCACGAAAAACAAAATATTATTTTTTTTAGCTGCTATTAGACATCATCATGTCATCTTAGCAAGTGGGCCAAGAGAGTTGAAAAAGGGGCCAAGAGAGTTGAAAAAAAATGTACAAACTTGGAACCTAAAGCTGACAACTCACACGTTCCAGCACATGCAATCTAATCAAATTAATACCCACTCACAACCTCCTTTTGTTTTATTCAGCCACTTTCTCAAATATTAACATGATTGGACCCCATAGGAAATTTCACATGCAATCTGATTAAGAATCGGCCCAGGTGTTCAATCATTGAAGGTAGATAATTTTGGCCCAATCAGAATTGATTAATTTTTTTTTTTTTTTTTTTTTTTTTTTTTAATAATCTGGCCCAATATTCAGATAGCCTTTTCATGCAAATATATGTTTGACCAAGTATGTGTGTAACGAAACCCTTGATTTATAATGCGATGAAACTGTTTTGTGACAAATCAGGCTTCTGATGATTTGGGCTTCTGATGCGACGAACGTCTGAATGATTTGGGCTTCTGATCGACGAAACTGTGATTTTTGATGTTGTTCGACGAAACAAGTTTAGTGGATCTAGGCGACGAAACTGATTTAAAGTTATGCGACGACGAAACTGTTCTTAATGAGCTTATCAACGAAACTGATTTATATGACTTAATCAGCGACGAAAGTGAAGAATGTGCGATAAAACTGAAATATGATCTAGGCGACGAAACAGAATGAATCTGTGATTGATCGACGAAACAGAATTTATGTGGACAATAATGACGAAATTGAATTGAGAAACTAGGTGACGAAACTGAATGTCTTTTGTGTGATTTTGTCTCTTATGGCTTTCAAAGGGATAAGATCACAAAGAGTTGGTGACAATTTTCAAAGTATCCTTATCCTCCTGAAACATAAGTCTCCTTTTTCAAACCATCACCTTACTTTTACACACTCCCATACGTTGCTTTCACCAACTTTCAAGACTCACCATCCTTTTATGTCACAATTTTCAACAATATTATTTTAATCACAAACAAAGTGCACAGTAGCTTTATCCAAGGATTAAAAAGGGTGTGGTTTGAAGAACAGTTTGAAGCTAACCGAATAACACAATGAAAATATGAACTTGATGAGTTTTCCGGTGAAATTATGATGATTCCGGTCACCGAACACTTTTCCGAAACACGATTTTGCTTAAAAAGAAAAGCAAAATAATAAGGTTTTTACTGCAAAACAACACTTCAAATACTGATTTTCAGAAAATATTTCCGGTAAATATGAATCTTTTAAAGAACAAGAACTGAAATCTGAAGAACACACTTGATAAAACACGAACAATGTTTGGTTTTAAACAAGGATTAGAGCCAAAGCTCTGATACCACTTGTAGGTCCCGTTTTTCCGGTGGATCGATAACGTAAACCTATCCTTGTTTATCACAAACACGGTAACAGGTGCGGAATCCCCGTGACGGTGCAAACCAAACAAAGTGTAAAATAAGAACACGTAACCAAAAGATTCAATATCTATTGATTAGGGATGAGTACAACCTGAAACATATACAAACAATGTTTACAGAGTTTCACTAAGTCTCACAGGTCTCTCATCTGTTTCACACAGAAACAATGAGGGGTATTTATACTAAAAACAGACACAGACATGACGAAACACATAAAGGACACGACGAAACACTAAAGTCGACGAAACACACCTTGTTTCGTCGACATACATATAAATCATTCTTGTTTCGTCGACATGTAGTCTGGCCCAACACATAGTCAAAGTCCAACTTCAAGTTACGGCCCAAGTGAAAGTTGAAGCCCAGAAGTATGTATGTTCGGTCAAAGCTTTTCTGTTGACAACTTTCATTCAATTCAACATAGGACAAAGGTTGTGACATCATCATGACATCACTAAGGTGATGTCATGGTGATGTGTTTGCGGGAAAGGTTTGCGGCGCTCCGTGCTTTGCGTGTCGAACTCTGGGGCGCACGACGGAGGAATGTCGTGACGTCGGGCTTGAGCCGAACCTAACCGAGTCGAAACCAACTCGAACCGAGCCGAGTCGAACCGAGCCGAGTCATTGAAAGTCAAAGTCCACTTCAAGTCTTCGGCCCATATATGAAGTGAAACGGCCCAGACAAGTTTCTGTTTACAACATATTTCACCAATTCATGCATAGGACAAATATGTGACATCATCATGACATCACAATGATGATGTCATGGTGATGTGTAAACGGGAATGGGTCCGTGGCTCTCCGTGCTTCGCGTGTCGAACTCTGGGGCGCACGACGGAGGAATGTCGTGACGTCGGGCTTGAGCCGGACCTAAACGTGTCGAAACCAAGTCGAACTGAGCCGAGTCGCACCGAGCCGAGTCGCGTCCACACAAAGTGTATCAACACCATGATTAGTTTTGGTGTGCAGTTGTTCCAATATACAAGAAAACAACAACAAACACAATTGTCTTGGAAACAGCATTGCGTGCTTGTGACCGCAAGCCGTCCCTGTCCAGATGCTGAGAAAATAGCATGTTCTCTCATTGAGGTCATTGTTCAGAAGCCATTTCTAGCCATTTATTCTTTCATTTCTCTTTTCATCACCATGTACTAACGCTTTGTTTCATGTAAGCAGTCTTTTGTCTCATTTTCTGTCATCTGCTCAAGAGATAATGTAAGTCGTTTGTGGCACTTTTCAGTTATTTCATCACCGGTCTTAGAAACACTTCTCACAAATTGCAGGATAACATAGTTCAATATCTGTCGACCATTGCCTCAAACAATATCCTCAGCTTCTTCTTTTCATTTCTGATCATTTTCCGGAGGCTCGAGAAGCACTTGAGAATTTTGCAGCAGATAACAGCATTAATACTTACTTGGACCAAGATCCACTTGTTTCCAATGCTAACTTCTCAAGTAATTCTGTCTCTTACTTTTACAGTATATTTATCTTACATATCCTTGCGTGTATCTAGCTTCTGAAAGACATAATCATTTGTTTTTTGCACAGATGAGGAGTATAAGTTCCTTGAAAATATCTTGTGCCAACCACAGATGGAACAGGAGATAGAAGATGAGAACATACCAATAATAGCAGGTGATAATTAAGCAACACATTTCTTAAATAATTGTGATTTATAATAGTGTCCAATCATGGTTGTCCTGATTTCTTTATAGAGGATGAGATTAGTGATGACTTGCTATATGATTCTACGCTAAATGCAAACATTATTGGTGAAACCTCGGTGCTGGATCCAATCTCACATGATGATGGTAGAAGTTTTCATTAACATAACATTGTATGTTTATTGATTTATTTTTTGATTTTTTTAAGGACAAACTCAATACTCTTCACCTGGGTCTCAATTGCGTATGATAATATCAGTGATCGGAAACACTTTGTAAACCTCTAAAAAAAGGGACTGTTCGTACAAAAAAAATCACACTCCAGATTCAGTAAATAAAGATATTATAATGAATATGCATCATATATAAGTTGTTAGGCGCAGAGAATCAAAAAGAAGAGAAATATTGAATAACAAGGATTATGAATAATAAAACTGACAAAAACTTTATGTTTATCTGTGTTACTCTTAGGTAACAATTCCATTATCCAACAAGTAATGCAGATCGAGTACTTGCAAGATGAGCTAAATGTAGCAGGAGGAGCAATTCAGAACAATCCGGAAGAAATGGTAACTATACATTTCTTATGGTTCTTTTAATTTGTTCTAAATTAGTAAGAACTAACATGTGTAGGTCCACGTTTCGGGACCGAAACTGTGATTAGTGAGTGATTATGTTCAAGACGGGAGAGATTAGAGACAAACAAACAACTTTTTTGTATTAATCCGGTAGTACAACGTTACAAATCGGCCCGATTACAAGCTAACCGAACTAATACCAAAGGAGTATACATGCGGGGAGAGACCAAGTGGTGATCTCTCCCCCAAACCACACAACTCACTGTGAACTCTCTCAAATGAGCTCACTCTCTCTCTCTCTCTCAAGTGCAAATGAACCAAAGGGGTGGTATTTATAGCCACACCCATTTCACTTGCACACACACACACGGTCAAACACATAACCCTCTCGTTTGACCACTTCAAACGAGCGGATCAATACACATTCGTTTGACCGTTTCACTAACTATTACATTATCCGCATAAAAATAAAACTAATCTATTCGAACAGCATCGGACACAAAATCTGCATCAACAAATTCTCCCTTGTCTGTTGCTGTCGAATGCTGAAAATGCAACTGCAATCGATCTTCAGTCAAGTATTCATCTTCTCTGTGTTAACAAATTCCCCCTTGACTGATGATCCAGGTAAGTAGTATCTTGACGCTCCTTGTATAATATTTCCCCCTTAAAGTACGCATATCCGTGTTGGGTGTTATGCGATGTCCTCACAAGGATCAATTGACCGATCTTCCGCTGATCTTCCAATACTTCAACCGGCATTTGATAAGGGTTCCGTTCTTTAAGAACTGCATCAAGTCTTGATCTGTCATAAGACCTCTATTTCATACAAGCATACTACATTGATAGAGATTTCTGGTGAACTATCTTTTGTAAACCGTCTTTGTGGAATCGACCAAGTAATGCACTTTAATCCTCAGCATCAATACTCAGGAAAGTCAACTAGGCCAAGTATATCCCTTGCAAGCTCAACCAAACAGCACGCTTAGTTGAACTACATCCACATCTCATTGTCACGCCTTTGTGAAGTTGACCAAGTAAAGCACTACAGATCTTCAGCATCAGTACTCAAGATGTCAGCTTGACCAAGTACATCGTTTGCAAACTCAACGAATTGAGTTACCCCCAGATCCTGTAAAATCCCAAAGAAACATCAAACCCAAAACCGAATCCTGCAGGTCTTCAGCTTTGAACTATCAGCTTTCATAAAGATTCCCCCAGGTCTTTAGTAAACAGCGCTTTGAAACTACTGTCGACTTTAGATACCTGTATGTTTCCATGCAAAACTCCTCACACTGGCTAGAGAATTAATTAAAATCCTCAAATATGTGTTTGTGCAAAACATTCCACGCAGAACCTTTAGTATCACCAGAAAATCACAAACTGTCACACCCCCAAAATCCACATGCGGAACACCACCGCTTGGAGGCGTGACTGACCAGGATCCAGCCACCAATTATACTGAGCAATATAATAATAACATAAGTAATACTCACCAACCACAAGGTTAGCAAATATCATAGTCAAAGTTCAAAAGTTCTAAGTTTAAGTAAAAGTTCAGATAAGTAGCGGAAGCATAGACAAAATGGATTAAAACAAAGTTCTTAGTTCAAGTTTGTTAAAGCCCAACACACGGGTTAGACGACCACTACACATCCCAAGCTACAAGCTCCTGAATCACTGAGTACCTGCAAAGCATGCAGTAGGGTATCAACATAATGTTGGCGAGTCCACGAGGTGTCAAGTTTTAGTTTTCGAAAACGTAAGTTGTTTAGATAAAGCATTTATAATCACGTTGTGGGGAGCTACCGCATCTGTAAGCTCACTAAACTGTAGATACCGAAACTGTTGACGGAAAGTTGTTGTGCCCTGAGTCAATGTCTATCGTCATTGACCAAGATGCAAGGTCTACTAGTTCACGCCCGATCTCCCCCGGTCACGGTGTGAGGTTGTCAAACCTAATAGCGCTATCAACTAATAACCCGTTCGCCCCCGGCGATTAATCGGTACTGTAAGCAGGGACTTAAGGTGATAGAGTTTCGCTAGCTTGGCTAGTTGTGATTTATAAATAATATCCAAACGTATCTCCCCCGGAGATAGTAAATACCCATTCGGATTTCCCCCGGAAATAATAGTTCAAAAATATTTTTCCCAAAGTTGGCAGTTGTCCGTGTCCCACCCTGGGACGCATGCTTTTAGTGTGTGAACTCACCTTGGGTTGCTCGGCAGATTAGGTTACTTGTCAAACACGCTGGTCACCACGTCCTAACATGGTTACCATTATAGGTCAGGTTTGGGTACAGACAATGTCACGTATAATTTACACATAATCTAACACATAGCATGCATACATACAGTTACATGTTGAGTCATCGGGCCTGCTCTACTATTGGATCAGTCAACAGTAACAACAAACACATAGTTTAGTTAAACAGGCAGCCCAAACAAATCACGTTATGGCCCAATAACTAAAGCAAGCAGCCCAGTCGAGACAAGTAGGTCTCGACTCGAGAACATGCGGTCTCGAGTCGCAACCAGGAGGTCTCGGCTTGTAATGGTTGGTCTCGAGTGGTGCACGCATGACTCGCAATGTCGCGGCCCCTGACCCACCCTGGACGGAGTCGGGGCCCGCGATGCAGATTTCAGTGGTACCCGTGGTATTTAATTTATGCGACAGCGGAAGTCTTTTTACAACAGGATCTTTTCACCGTAAAATGCTCGTTTAATATATTACACAAAGTTTAAGGGATAACTCCCATAATTTACAATAAGTTGATTTCACACAGAAATCTTTATTTTTCAAACCACGTTTTATTGGTTTATTTACACTGAGCCACTTCTCTGAGCTTGATAGTGCTTTACTGCACTTTTCCTGGATCACACAGATCACCTGAAACATGTTTGAAAAGGGTTTTGTCAGCGGGGAAATACTGAGTGAATCATTCTGTTTTCTAAAACGACCCGTTAGTTATAATTTGCAGTATTAAGAGTGATTACAATGTTTCTATCAACCAATTATCAAGAATGGGTATTTGTCACTCGATTCATTTCTGTGACTGTGGTCATACCACTATTGGGTCCCGTTGCCCTAATAGTGACGGTGTACTCACACAGAGTAATAATTACTCACATAGAGTAATATTCACTCACATAGAGTGATAAAAATAGTAATGTGCACAATACCCCACATACCAGCTGTAATTTGGTGATTACAAAGACTTAATCCCTGTAATTATAACCTTGAAAATAATTTGAGGTATTGTAATACTTACTCACAAACGGTGAGAAAATAATTTAAAAAGGAGAATGACTCACATTGCAGATTAACGAGCAATAGATATAAGCCTACTGATTAGCCTTGATTACACCTAGTTTAACATAATGCACACACAGACAGGTTAGTAACTAATACAGCAGTTACGTCAATTCACGAGATTAAACCCTCACAACGATTAATCAGTGCAATACTCGATAATTCAATCGGATTCACAACGAATAACAAAGTATAGTCCGAATTCGAACAGCACTCAAATATTCAAGTCGAAATCACGACGAATAATCAAAGTACAAGCTCAATTGAGCAGCACCCGGACTATCGTTGGATAGTTATAATCGATCGGACGTTGAATCGTAATAGGGATCGAGTTATTACCCTGATTGTGGCAGCACCTCGTGATTAGTGTGTGTGTGATAGTAATTTACGTCTAACTCAGTGTGTATTATGAGTTTTAACGTCGAATGAACATCTGAATTCAAGTCCCAACCCCTTCTATTTATACTGAAAATTTAACCCGCCCGCGTGTCGCGTATGACGACAGTGATTCTGTCGCGACTCGCCTGGAAAACCCATCTAGCCTAGAGTAGCCTTGGTGTGGGTATAGGCCTGCTGAGTCGACGTTCACCGAAACTTAGCTCCCACGTAAAAGTTATTAAGATATTACCAACTAGGGTTTATCCCCCCCTAAGTTTTAGGGGCCCTGATCCTGATTCTGATTGTGATGAAAATTTTAGGGTTTATGCAGAATCACGTGGGTTTTTCAATCAGGGTTTCCTTATTACCTAATTACCATCCTAATTATGGATTTTAGTGACAGTTGTTACATCCTCCCCACCTTAAGAAAAATCTCGTCCTCGAGATTTACTGGAATAGATGAGGGTACTTTCGCTTCATTTCCGATTCCAGTTCCCAAGTGTATTCTGGTCCTCTCTTTGAATTCCATTTGACTTTGACCAACACCAGTCGTTTATGTTTGAGAAATTTGACTTTTCTATCTTCGATCTGTAGTGGTTTCTCTATAAACTTCAACTTTTCGTTCACCTCTACATCTTGAAGAGGTACTACCAGGGATTCATCTGCTAAACATTTCTTGAGATTGGATACATGAAATACATCATGTACTCCAGCCAATTCTTCTGGTAGTTGTAAACGATAAGCAACTGGTCCGATTCGTTGAATCACTGGGAATGGTCCAACGTACCTTGGACTTAGCTTTCCTTTCTTTCCGAATCGTACTACTCCTTTCCAAGGAGAGACTTTTAAAAGTACTCTATCTCCGACTTGAAATTCTAAAGGCTTGCGACGATTGTCTGCATAGCTTTTCTGGCGATCTCTGGCTGTTTTTAATCTTTTCTTGATCTGAGTTATCTTGTCAGTAGTTTCTTGTACTATTTCAGGACCTGATAATTGACTTTCTCCGATTTCTGCCCAACATACTGGAGTTCTGCACTTACGTCCGTACAGTGCTTCAAATGGTGCAGCTTCGATGCTTGAATGATAACTATTGTTATAGGAGAATTCAATTAATGGCAATTGGCTATCCCAATTTCCACCAAAGTCAATTACACATGCTCGGAGCATGTCTTCTAGAGTTTGTATTGTCCTTTCACTCTGTCCGTCTGTTTGTGGATGATATGCAGTACTTAGATTTAGTCGAGTTCCCATTGCTTTCTGAAAACTTTTTCAGAAATGAGATGTAAAACGACTATCTCTATCCGATACAATAGAGAGTGGGACTCCATGTAGGGATACTACTTCGTCCACGTATAGTTGTGCTAACCTTTCCATGCTAAAGGTTTCTTTCATTGGTAAGAAATGAGCTGATTTGGTTAATCGGTCTACAATTACCCAAATTGCATCATTCCCTCTTTTTGTTTTGGGTAACTTAGTAACAAAATCCATTGTTATGAGTTCCCATTTCCATACAGGCATTTCTAACTGTTGTAGTAGTCCTGAAGGTTTCTGGTGTTCAGCTTTAATTTGTGAACAAGTTAAACACTTGGATATGTATTCGGCTATATCCTTTTTCATTCCTATCCACCAGAAATGATTTCTTAAATCTTGGTACATCTTATTGTTTCCTGGGTGCATGGTATACCTAGATTTATGAGCTTCTTCTAAAATCTTATTTCTTAACTCTCCTTGCTTAGGTACCCAAATTCGTTTCTTATGGAATTTCCAAACTCCATCATTTCCTTGTTCTAGTTCTTTTAAGTAACCTTTCATTCCTTCAGCATCATCTTGGATTGCTGTTTTCTGAACTTCTTTGATTTGTGTCATTAAATCTACTTGTAGATTTAATCTCAGAGCACGGACTTGTTTCTGCTTCTCATGGTACTTACGACTTAAGGCATCTGCAACCACAATTGCCTTTCCTTCGTGATATTGGATATCACAGTCGTAATCGCTTAGCATCTCCATCCATCTTCTTTGCCTCATGTTTAACTCTTTTTGCCCAAATATATATCTTAGACTTTTATGATCTGTATAAACAGTAAACTTACTTCCATACAGATAATGTCTCCAGATTTTAAGGGCAAAGATTATGGCTCCTAATTCTAGATCATGAGTCGTATAATTTTCTTCGTGCTTTTTCAGTTGTCTAGAAGCATACGCAATTACCTTCTTGCGTTGCATTAACACACATCCGTATCCTAATTTTGAAGCATCACAATATACTTCAAAGTCTTCTGTTCCTTCGGGTAAAGCTAAGATTGGTGCATTCGTCAATCTATGCTTTAAAATCTTAAAGGCTTCTTCTTGTCTAGGTCCCCATTCAAACTTAACAGCTTTACAGGTTAACTTAGTTAATGGTACGGCTATCTTAGAAAAATCTTTGATAAATCGTCTATAGTATCCAGCTAAGCCTAGAAAACTTCTTATCTCCATAGCTGTTTGTGGAACTTTCCACTTCGTAATTGCGTCTATCTTAGCAGGATCTACATGGATACCTTCGTGATTTACCACATGACCTAAGAATTGTACTTCTTGCAGCCAAAATTCACATTTCGAGAATTTGGCATAAAGCCTTTCTTTTCTTAACACAGTTAAGAGAACATGTAAATGCTCACAATGTTCTTTTTTGCTTTTGGAGTAAATAAGTATATCGTCGATGAAAACGATCACAAATTTATTCAAGTATGGTTTACAGATTCGATTCATCATGTCCATGAATGCTGCTGGGGCATTCGTTAATCCAAAGGGCATGACTGTAAACTCATAATGACCATACCTAGTTCTGAAAGCAGTTTTAGGTATGTCTTCTTCTTGTACCTTCAACTGATGATATCCAGATCTTAAATCTATCTTAGAGAAATACCTAGCTCCTTGCAGTTGATCAAAAAGATCATCAATCCTAGGTAGTGGGTATCGATTCTTAATCGTAACCTTATTCAATTCTCTATAATCGATACACATTCTCATCGATCCATCTTTCTTTTTCACAAACAGTACTGGTGCACCCCAAGGGGATGAACTCGGTTGTATGAATCCTTTGCTTAGTAATTCATCTAATTGCTTTTTCAATTCTAGCATTTCGGTAGGTGCTAATCTATAAGGTGCTTTAGCTATTGGTGCAGTACTTGGAATTAAATGAATTCTAAACTCTACTTCCCTATCAGGTGGTAATCCAGGTAATTCTTCTGGAAAAACGTCTGGGTATTCTGAGACTACGGGGATGTCCTGAAGTTCTTTATCTTTAGTGTTAATGATTACTGAAATCATATACACCATTTCCTGTTTTCTCGAATAACTAGCCAATTTCATTACTGAGATAAATTTCAGTGGCTTTCGAGGTTTATCTCCAGTAATTAAAATTATTTCTCCTGAAGGTGTTTGAATTTCTACAGCATTTTTGTCACATAGGATTCGTGCATGGTTGGCTATCAACCAATCCATTCCTAATACTACATCGAATCCTGCTAAATTCATTGGTAACAAATTTGCAGAAAACTTATGGCCTAATAATTCTATTTTTCCTTCTTGCCAGATTTTATCTATTTTCACAGAATTTCCTTCTGCGGTTTCTACTGTGAAGATTTGCCTAAGAGTGGTTAATGGTAACTTAAGATCTTGGCAAAATAAAGTATTTATAAAACTTTGGTTCGCACCAGAGTCAAATAATACTTTTGCAAATACGTTGTGAACTAAGAACGTACCAGCTATCACATCGGGGATGAGTTCGGCCTCTTGAGTGGTCAGCTGGAATGCTCGCGCATTTCTCTTGGTTGTTCCTTCAGCTGGTTTGGCTTGGTTAACTACAGGTTTAGCTAACTTAGGACATTCAAATTGAAAGTGTCCCCTTTCTCTGCAATTATAACAAACGTTTGTTTTCTTCCTGCAGTCTTCTTCCCGATGTCCTTTCATTTTGCAAAAATTGCAAACCATGTTGCATTGTCCATAATGCTTCTTTTTGCAAATTTTGCAGAAAGGAGATGATGAGGATTGCCCGGTCCCTCTTTTCTTGGCATTACCCACACGAAATCCCTGGGTAATCTTTTGAGCTAATTCCTTCTTGCGATCTTCTTCTCTTGTGCGTACCAATTCATCTGTTAGGGTGTTAGCTAATTCTACAGCATCGTCAATAGTACGAGGTCTCGCAGCTTTAACGATGTTTCGGATCTCACTAATTAAACCCCAGATGTAACGAGAGATAAGTACCGGTTCTGGCGAAGCCAGTGATGGCACTACCCTTGCGTATTCAAAGAATGTCGAAGTATAGCCTCGACAATCAACTCCTGTCATGCGGTGACTAAGGAATTTGTTTGCCATTTGTTCCTTCTCGTATTCGGGACAGAATTTTCTTTCAACAAGACTCTTAAATTCTTCCCAATTCATTGCATAGGCTACCCTTCTTCCTTTTGCCTGGAGGACCGTGTTCCACCATTCGAGTGCTCCATCTTTGAACAGATTTGATGCATACATCACTTGATCCTCTTTGGCACATTTGCTTATTGCGATTACTGCTTCGGTTTTCTCTAACCAACGCAGTGTTGCAGTTGCCCCTTCGTTACCTGCAAATTCTGCGGGTTTGCAGGCAAGAAATTCTTTGTAAGTGCAACCAGGCGTTGCAGCTTTCATTTTTTTGGGAGTGGGGCCTGCTGCGGATCATGATTGTCATGATTGCCGCCTCCATTTATGCTGTTACTGCCGTTATCTTCTGGAATACGTTTACTAGGAATTAATTGTGGTTCGGCAGGTTTCTGAACAGCAGCTACAATTTCTGGAATAGCATGAGCTATCCCTTGGGCGATAAAATGCTCGATATCTTGTCGAGTTATATATTGATCTTCTTGTTCTTGCTCAGATTGATTTACTTCATTAATTGGTTCATTGTTAGCGTTTTCCATCTGCTAATTTGGTAAAATTATTAGTGTCTAACTTATCAATGACAATATTCACATAGATAAACACATAGATTATCACAACATACAAGCATAACCAAAATTGTCGATTTCTCGACTTTTACTTTGTTATGGTATATTGTATATGCATCCATACACACCGTATTTTACAGAGTTTTATTGCCCATTTTACAGAATTTTAAGTTACTATCATACAATACGGCTTTCTGTGGTTTAACTGACGGTTCTAGTAACGATGCTCCCTCTCATCGTACTTCCAAGTTAGATGCTCCCCCATTTCCCTGATCCTATTACCTGTACCTATCAGTTCTTCACCGAACTGACGGAGTTCAGCTAGGTTTTCATTACTCATGGGAGGATTTGGGAGTGGTTCTGGGTCAAATTGTGGAAGTAAGCTATAAGGACTATTGACTATGTTTTGGAATTGCCAGTCATTGGTCCACCATTCCTCCATTTGGCCTAATGGTCTGGTATGAACTAGTGGGTCTGGAATAGCTGGTCCTAGGTTTAGTGGGAATTGAACTGTAGCCGGGTAAGAAAAGAGATTATCGTTGATAGGCTCTAAAACATCACAATTCTCCAGTAGGCGATCTATTTCGTCCTTGAACGTGATTTCCTCAGACTGTTTAGAGCTTTCGCCAATCTCTATTCCCTTTTGTTTCAGATCTATTCCTATTTCTTTTTCGGGTGGTTTTGGATTTTCTCCAGTTTCTATTTCCTTTCCCTTGCTCATGATCACAGGATTTTCTATTTTAGGGAGTCTCCTAGTGGTAGGTTTCCTACGACGTACTTTCCTCCACCCTACGTATTTTCTCTTCTTTTTCGGTTTGGCTTTTTCCAGCGGTGGAGCGTTGAATTCCACAGGATCTTCTATGTCAGCAATGTAACCAGTAAAGTCGTGAGAGACTTCGATAGGCACTGGATATAAGTTGAGATTCTGGAAGGCTTCCGACATCTCATTCATGCTGCATAGCATATATGCAAAATGCAATGTTAAAACTTTGGAACAAAGTTTAACAAACAAACACTGAAGTTTTATTGCATATTACTTTTTGTACAGAAATAACGGAAATAAACACACTGGGATTTTATTTATTTACTGGATAGTGATTTTTTTCTTACTAGCCCCAATTTATCAGTTATTTAGAGATTTGCATTTTCTGCTACAGTAGCTAGCATATAAAGATTTGCCCATTTCTTGTCTATTTTATCTTCCCAAGGTGTACTATTACCCAACTCTTGGACTTCTGGGTTAAACCTAACTCTCTTGGTTCGGGGTTTCTTTTTCTCCTGACTCTTTTTAAGTATTGAATCCCTTTTCTCTGGGGAAAGAGGATTCTCATAGTTTGCTTTGCGGACAAAGATTCCTTCTTCTAGGTTTACTGGGTTTCTAGAAGAAGATGCCACATCTAGTTTGTGGTAGATAGCAGACAGCTTTTGCTTACCCATACTGTCACTAAAATAACCAGTTAATAAAACATATAATCACCGAATAACAATTATTAAAATTTAAGCATTTGGACAAAATGCTTAATTTAGGCTTAATCAGTGGCTCGATCAGTGGCTCAATTTAATTATTAGCTCTGATACCACCTTCTGTCGCGGCCCCCGACCCACCCTGGACGGAGTCGGGGCCCGCGATGCAGATTTCAGTGGTACCCGTGGTATTTAATTTATGCGACAGCGGAAGTCTTTTTACAACATGATCTTTTCACCGTAAAATGCTCGTTTAATATATTACACAAAGTTTAAGGGATAACTCCCATAATTTACAATAAGTTGATTTCACACAGAAATCTTTATTTTTCAAACCACGTTTTATTGGTTTATTTACACTGAGCCACTTCTCTGAGCTTGATAGTGCTTTACTGCACTTTTCCTGGATCACACAGATCACCTGAAACATGTTTGAAAAAGGTTTTGTCAGCGGGGAAATACTGAGTGAATCATTCTGTTTTCTAAAACGACCCGTTAGTTATAATTTGCAGTATTAAGAGTGATTACAATGTTTCTATCAACCAATTATCAAGAATGGGTATTTGTCACTCGATTCATTTCTGTGACTGTGGTCATACCACTATTGGGTCCCGTTGCCCTAATAGTGACGGTGTACTCACACAGAGTAATAATTACTCACATAGAGTAATATTCACTCACATAGAGTGATAAAAATAGTAATGTGCACAATACCCCACATACCAGCTGTAATTTGGTGATTACAAAGACTTAATCCCTGTAATTATAACCTTGAAAATAATTTGAGGTATTGTAATACTTACTCACAAACGGTGAGAAAATAATTTAAAAAGGAGAATGACTCACATTGCAGATTAACGAGCAATAGATATAAGCCTACTGATTAGCCTTGATTACACCTAGTTTAACATAATGCACACACAGACAGGTTAGTAACTAATACAGAAGTTACGTCAATTCACGAGATTAAACCCTCACAACGATTAATCAGTGCAATACTCGATAATTCAATCGGATTCACAACGAATAACAGAGTATAGTCCGAATTCGAACAGCACTCAAATATTCAAGTCGAAATCACGACGAATAATCAAAGTACAAGCTCAATTGAGCAGCACACGGACTATCGTTGGATAGTTATAATCGATCGGACGTTGAATCGTAATAGCGATCGAGTTATTACCCTGATTGTGGCAGCACCTCGTGATTAGTGTTTATGTGATAGTAATTTACGTCTAACTCAGTGTGTATTATGAGTTTTAACGTCGAATGAACATCTGAATTCAAGTCCCAACCCCTTCTATTTATACTGAAAATTTAACCCGCCCGCGTGTCGCGTATGACGACAGTGATTCGGTCGCGACTCGCCTGGAAAACCCATCTAGCCTAGAGTAGCCTTGGTGTGGGTATAGGCCTGCTGAGTCGACGTTCACCGAAACTTAGCTCCCACGTAAAAGTTATTAAGATATTACCAACTAGGGTTTATCCCCCCCTAAGTTTTAGGGGCCCTGATCCTGATTCTGATTGTTATGAAAATTTTAGGGTTTATGCAGAATCACGTGGGTTTTTCAATTAGGGTTTCCTTATTACCTAATTACCATCCTAATTATGGATTTTAGTGACAGTTGTTACACGCAACCTCGGAGATCTCGAGTCCCGTCTCGAGTTGTCACGATGTGGTCTCGAGTCGAGACCTTGATGGTCTCGAGTCCGTGAAGTCTGCTTTGAAGTTGCTTGGCCCAGGTCTCGAGTCGCAACCGTTGCGGTCTCGAGTTGTAGCTCCATGGTCTCGAGTCGCCGTTGGTCTCGAGTCGTTTACCTGCTGATTCTGATGCATCTGCCCGAATCGTACTATGCAACAGAATTCTGATTTCATGCCATTAAGTACTATCCAATAAGGTTTCACAAACATGTTCCCTTGTCTAACACTTAACCAAAATGGATCAAACAACAAGTTTTTCAAATATTTGTAACAACATTCAAACAAATTCAACACATATTCATCTAGTTCATCTTTAGGGTTTTCATCCTAAACAAACATACTCATTTAAACCGATTTATGCTAGCATAATACACCTAGTTTAATGTACTACCGATCATCATCATTCACACACCCAACCGAGAACATGATAGCACCATATTCAAGCATTTTTCTACTTATTCATATGTCAAGTTAGCATGATTATTAACAAACCACTCTATCTAGAAACCAAGCATCTACATCATAGATGAACATCAATCTTCATGTAATTCATGATTTTTACTCACCAAATCAATCAAGGTCGTGTAAAAGAGGTTAAGCATATATTTCATTCATCAAGCACACAAGGCATCTAACACACATATAACACCTAGTACACATTAGAACACTAGCCGGTAGAGACTCGAAGTGTGAGGGTATGAAGGGTCGATGAGTGAGCTTCCGAATGGTGACTCCGAGCTTGAACCGAGCCGAGTGTCCTTGTTGTTGCCGGTTGAATCCGAGAGAAAGGAGAGGAGGTCTTGTAGCTTCTAGGGTTTTAGTAAGGGAGAGAGTGTGTGAGAGTGTAATGGAGAAGGTGGATGAGGGGCTTTATATTCGGTTTGGGTGGTGCACCCTACAAGGGTTTCGAGTGGGCTCAAAGGGGCGTATGGCCCAATCCGGCCCAACCGTTACTGTTTACTCGAGACCGAGTGGTCTCGAGTCGGGTTTGTGGTCTCGGTTCACTATTATACACATACATATATATATATATATATATATATATATATATATATATATATATATATATATATATATATATATATATATATAAAATTCACATACTTAATACAAGGATCACATAACTCGTCAAGATAATTCACGAACTTTCATTTAATATAAGTACACCAAAGGCTAATACAAGAAGGTTGCTCGGGAAAACCCGAAGTGTCACATTATCCCCAAGTTTTAAGAACTTTCGTCCCGAAAGTTAAGGCAGCCACTGACAAGCTAGTACGTGTGAGAGTGTTCCAACGGGGTGTCACATCATCCCCCCGTTAGTTTGGAATTTCGTCCCGAAATTCGGTTGTAGCTTTAGTGCTGGGGGTTTCGTTTGGGAACAACTGGGGATACTTGCACTTCATCTGGTCTTCCCGCTCCCAGGTAAACTCTGGGCCACGTCGCGAGTTCCAACGAACTCGCACGAGAGGTATCTGGCTACGTTTGAGGGTTTTGATTTCTCAATCTGTGATCTCAATCGGTTCCTCAGTAAAGTGTAGCTGTTCGTCAATAGTGAGTTCCTTAAAGGGGATTATGAGTGTTTCATCTGACAGACACTTCTTCAGATTAGACACGTGGAAAACATTGTGCACCGCACTCAGCTCTTCAGGCAGATTCAATCTATAAGCGACCTTACCGATCCTCTCGGTAATTTCGAATGGTCCAACATATCGCGAATTAAGCTTGCCCCGTTTACCAAAACGAACCACACCCTTCCAGGGTGAGACTTTAAGTAGAACCCGTTCCCCGACCTGGAATTCTAGCGGTTTCCTACGCTTATCAGCGTAGCTTTTCTGACGGTCACGAGCTGCCGCCATGCGTTGTCTGATCTGGGCAATCTTCTCCGTTGTGTCTACCACCAGTTCTGGGCCTGTGACCTGGCTGTCACCAACCTCCGCCCAACAAAGAGGTGATCAGCATTTACGACCGTACAATGCCTCGAAGGGTGCTGCCTGAATGCTGGTGTGGTAGCTGTTATTATAGGAGAATTCTACTAGCGGTAGATGCTTTTCCCAATTCTTGCCAAAATCGATCACACATGCTCTAAGCATGTCTTCCAGGGTTTGGATGGTGCGTTCTGACTGCCCATCCATTTGTGGGTGATAAGCGGTGCTCATGTCCAAACGTGAGCCAAAGGATTTGTGCATAGCTTGCCACAACTCCGAAGTAAAACGGGCGTCTCGATCGGAAATAATGGAGGTTGGCACCCCGTGTCTCGAAACTACTTCCTTTAAGTAAACCTCCGCCAAAGTAGAAAACTTGTATGTTTCCTTAATGGCTAAAAAGTGTGCGGACTTGGTCAATTGATCTACTATCACCCAAATAGTATCATTCCCGCGTTGGGATCTAGGTATGCCAGTGACGAAATCCATGGAAATCTGTTCCCATTTCCATTTCGGGATTTCTGGTTGTTGGAGTAGGCCCGCTGGTTTCTGATACTCAGTCTTGACTCTCGCGCAGGTCAAACATTTGCCGACATATGTTGCTATGTGGGCTTTCATGCCAGGCCACCAATAGGTGGTCCTTAAGTCGTGGTACATCTTATCCGAACCAGGATGTACTGAGTAATGGGACTTATGGGCTTCGTCCATCACAAGTTCACGTAGCTCTCCGTAGTATGGAACCCAAATGCGCCCTGTCACATAGTAAGCGCCATCTTCTTTTTGTTCTAATCGTTGCCTCGATCCTCGCAGGGACTCAGCCCTGATGTTTTCCGGTTTCAGAGCTTCGACTTGAGCATTTCGAATCTGAGTAGGGAGGTTAGACTGGATGGTAAGTTGTAGCGCTCGCACACGCTTGGGCGTAGTGTCTTTTCGGCTGAGGGCGTCTGCCACGACATTGGCCTTGCCCGGATGGTACTTGATTGCGCATTCATAATCATTCAAGAGTTCAACCCATCGGCGTTGTCGCATGTTTAATTCCTTTTGCTTGAAGATATGCTCGAGACTCCTGTGATCGGTGTAAATAGTGCACCTAGTACCGTACAGGTAATGTCTCCATATCTTAAGAGCAAAAACCACTGCTCCCAGTTCCAAGTCGTGCGTAGTGTAGTTTCTTTCGTGAGTCTTAAGTTGTCGAGAGGCGTAGGCAATAACTTTCTCACGTTGCATCAGCACGCAACCAAGCCCATGAATGGACGCATCGCAGTAAACCACAAAGTCGTCGGTACCTTCAGGTAATGAGAGAATAGGAGCACTACAGAGGTTATCCTTTAGCATCTGAAATGCTGATTCCTGAGCTTCATTCCATTTATAAGCAATACCCTTCTGAGTGAGACATGTGAGAGGCTGAGCGATCTTTGAGAACCCCTTGATAAATCTACGATAGTATCCTGCCAATCCCAAGAGTTGGCGAAATTCGGTAGGGGTTTTGGACGTAGGCCAATTCTTTATAGAGTCGATCTTAGCTGGGTCGACATGAATTCCGTCCTTATTGACCACGTGCCCAAGGAAATGGACTTCTCGAAGCTAGAAGTCGCATTTCGAGAACTTGGCATACAGTTGCTCATTACGAAGGAGTTCGAGGATAAGGCGTAGGTGCCGTTCATGCTCTTCTTGACTTTTCGAGTAGATTAGGATGTCGTCGATAAACACAATCACGAATTTGTCGAGGTAAGGCTTGCACACTCGGTTCATGAGGTCCATGAAAATCACAGGCGCGTTTGTCATTCCAAAGGGCATGACAAGGAATTCGTAATGACCATAACGAGTTCTGAATGCAGTTTTGGAGATGTCTTCATTACGGACTCTTAGCTGATGATAGCCCGATCGTAGGTCAATCTTAGAGTAGTAGCTCGATCCCTGCAACTGATCGAATAGGTCGTCGATACGTGGGAGAGGGTAGCGATTCTTGATGGTAACCTTTTTCAGCTCACGATAGTCGATGCACATTCGGAATGTGTCATCCTTCTTCTTAACAAAGAGTACTGGCGCTCCCCAGGGTGATGAACTAGGACGGATAAATCCTTTATCCAATAGTTCCTGCAGTTGCGTAGATAGTTCCTTTAGTTCCGCGGGGGCTAGTCGATAAGGCGCACGAGCTATAGGCGCTGCTCCGGGAGCTAGCTCGATTTGGAATTCGACCTGACGGTGGGGAGGGAGTCCAGGTAGTTCTTCAGGGAACACCTCGGGGTAGTCGCGTACTACTGGAAAATCTTCAATCCTCTTTTCCTTTTCCTGTGTGTTGGCGACAAGTGCTAAGATAGCGGTGTGCCCCTTTCGTAAACATTTCTGGGCTTTCAAGAACGAGATGATGCCTATGACTTCTCCGCCTTTGTCACCTTGCACGATGAGGGGTTTGCCAGAACGGCGGGGAATGCGAACCATTTTCTTTTGACAGAGGATTTCCACGCGATGTTTGGATAACCAATCCATGCCGATAACGACGTCAAAACTTCCAAGAGCAATAGGGAAAAGATCGATGCTATAGGTCTGACTAGACAGTACTAGTTTGCAGTCGTTGATAATATGTGAGGCCTCGATGTTTCTACCATTAGCTAGCTCGACGATATGTTTAGAACTTAATAACGAAGGTGGGTGAAGCTTCTTACTAATACGTAGGGACACATAACTAGCATCGGCTCCAGAATCAAATAATACAGAAGCATAACGATCATCGAGTAGGAACTTACCTGCCACGACGTTGGAGTCATTCCTCACTTCTCCAGCTCCAATCACAAAAGCCCTTCCCCTTGCACCATTCCCAGCATTGTTGTTTTGATCGTTGTTTCCAGCTCCCTGATTATTGTTGCGGTTCTGGTTCAGTTCAGGGCAATTCTTCTTAAAGTGCCCCTCAGCTCCATACTGGAAACAACCCTTGACGTTCCCATGATGTTGCTACTACTGCTGGTTCTGCCCCGCGGGACGTGGACTCCTACAGTCCTTGGCCTCATGCCCCATCTTGTTACATCGCTGACACTGACTTTTCCCACAAGGCCCACTGTGATGTCGATTGCACTTGTTGCACTTGGGGTGGTTCCCGCGATAGCCACCCTGTTGTTGAGGGCCCTTGTTGTTGTCAGTTTTCCTTTGCTGTGTCGGGGCTTGAGTGGGGTTAGCATCCTTGCTATGATTTCCTTCCCGCTTACGCTTGTTGTCATTAGAAGTTCCAGCAGTAGCACTGATCCTTTTGGGCAGCTTGCCCTGTTCCACGGCCTGATCAGTGAGTTTGTGAGCAAGACGAACGACCGGCTGAATGGTATTGAGGTTGGCTGCAGTCACATGGCTTCGAATTTCTGGAGCCAAACCCTTGATGTACAATTCGATTCTTCGGTACATGGGTCGAGACATGTTTGGGCAAAGAGCAGCATAGTCGTTGGACTGTTTGGTGTATGCCTCGATCTCTGATCCAACCATCTTGAGCTCATAGTACTCGTTTTCGAGCTTGTGGATGTCATCCCTGTGACAATACTCCACCTTAATCATGTCCTTGAAATCCTCCCACGCAGTAGCATTAGCAGTTTCCAACCCAAACATCTGAATTTGCGCCTTCCACCAAGAAAGCGCGTTTCCTTCAAGCGTACCAGTAGCAAACTTCACCCAATTCGCAGGGGGACACTCACAGACAGCAAAGACAGCTTCGACTTTCTCAATCCAGTGCAGAAGACCTATGGCACCCTCAGTGCCATTGAATGGGAGAGGTTTGCAATCCATGAAAGTTTTGAAAGTACACACGTGTGGTTGCGCAGGTGCATGCTGACCTGTTGTGAGAAGCGAAGCGTATAGGTTTAGGGGTAAAAAGACGATGCGGCGGTAGGATCTAAACATCCTAAGATAACGAGTTTACCTCCAGGGTGAGCTGCGAAAGCTGCAGCCACTGTGTTAAGCAGGTTAGTGAATTGAGCCTGAGTCATGTTAATGTTTCCTCTTCCGCGTCCACTCATTGTCTTCATAATCAGAAAACATAGTATGAGTGTGATGTCGTAATGTAGCAAGAATGAGATAAAAGAGGGAGGTGTATCTATCTAACTAGGCACACTAGTACGTATAGCAAAACAGAAAACATAAAGGAAGCAAGTAAACACTAGTCCGAGCTATGAGGTCTAATGTGTCGAGTCTTGCACTTGGAGTGTAGTGTCGTCACGAGTCACGGGTTATAGTCTAGTTTTTCTCAAAAGATTTCCCCTTTTTAAAACCAAGTTCACTATAACCAATGGCTATGATACCAGTCTGTCACACCCCCAAAATCCACATGCGGAACACCACCGCTTGGAGGCGTGACTGACCAGGATCTAGCCACCAATTATACTGAGCAATATAATAATAACATAAGTAATACTCACCAACCACAAGGTTAGCAAATATCATAGTCAAAGTTCAAAAGTTCTAAGTTTAAGTAAAAGTTCAGATAAGTAGCGGAAGCATAGACAAAATGGATTAAAACAAAGTTCTTAGTTCAAGTTTGTTAAAGCCCAACACACGGGTTAGACGACCACTACACATCCCAAGCTGCAAGCTCTTGAATCACTGAGTACCTGCAAAGCATGCAGTAGGGTATCAACATAATGTTGGCGAGTCCACGAGGTGTCAAGTTTTAGTTTTCGAAAACGTAAGTTGTTTAGATAAAGCATTTATAATCACGTTGTGGGGAGCTACCCCATCTGTAAGCTCACTAAACTGTAGATACCGAAACTGTTGACGGAAAGTTGTTGTGCTTCGAGTCAATGTCTATCGTCAATGACCAAGATGCAAGGTCTACTAGTTCACGCCCGATCTCCCCCGGTCACGGTGTGAGGTTGTCAAACCTAATAGCGCTATCAACTAATAACCCGTTCGCCCCCGGCGATTAATCTGTACTGTAAGCAGGGACTTAAGGTGATAGAGTTTCGTTTAGCTTGGCTAGTTGTGATTTATAAATAATATCCAAACGTATCTCCCCCGGAGATAGTAAATACCCATTCGGATTTCCCACGGAAATAATAGTTTAAAAATATTTTTCCCAAAGTTGGCAGTTGTCCGTGTCCCACCCTGGGACGCATGCTTTTAGTGTGTGAACTCACCTTGGGTTGCTCGGCAGATTAGGTTACTTGTCAAACACGCTGGTCACCACGTCCTAACATTGTTACCAGTATAGGTCAGGTTTGGGTACAGAGAATGTCACGAATAATTTACACATAATCTAACACATAGCATGCATACATACAGTTACATGTTGAGTCATCGGGCCTGCTCTACTATTGGATCAGTCAACAGTAACAACTAACACATAGTTCAGTTAAACAGGCAGCCCAAACAAATCACGTTATGGCCCAATAACTAAAGCGAGCAGCCCAGTGGAGACAAGGAGGTCTCGACTCGAGAACATGCGGTCTCGAGTCGCAACCAGGAGGTCTCGGCTTGTAATGGTTGGTCTCGAGTGGTGCAGGCATGACTCGCAACCCCGGAGATCTCGAGTTCCGTCTCGAGTTGTCACGATGTGGTCTCGAGTCGAGACCTTGATGGTCTCGAGTCCCTGAAGTCTGTTTGGAAGTTGCTTGGCCCAGGTCTCGAGTCGCAACCGTTGTGGTCTCGAGTTGTAGCTCCATGGTCTCGAGTCGCAACCGTTGGTCTCGAGTCGTTTACCTGCTGATTCTGATGCATCTGCCCGAATCGTACTATGCAACAGAATTCTGATTTCATGCCATTAAGTACTATCCAATAAGGTTTCACAAACATGTTCCCTTGTCTAACACTTAACCAAAATGGATCAAACAACAAGTTTTTCAAATATTTGTAACAACATTCAAACACATTCAACACATATTCATCTAGTTCATCTTTAGGGTTTTCATCCTAAACAAACATACTCATTTAAACCGATTTATGCTAGCATAATACACCTAGTTTAATGTACTACCGATCATCATCATTCACACACCCAACCGAGAAATTCAAGCATTTTTCTACTTATTCATATGACAAGTTAGCATGATTATTAACAAACCACTCTATCTAGAAACAAAGCATCTACATCATAGATGAACATCAATCTTCATGTAATTCATGATTTTTACTCACCAAATCAATCAAGGTCATGTAAAAGACGTTAAGCATATGTTTCATTCATCAAGCACACAAGGCATCTAAGACACATATAACACCTAGTACACATTAGAACACTAACCGGTAGAGACTCGAAGTGTGAGGGTATGAAGGGTCGATGAGTGAGCTTCCGAATGGTGACTCCGAGCTTGAACCGAGCCGAGTGTCCTTGTTGTTACCGGTTGAATCCGAGAGAAAGGAGAGGAGGTCTTGTAGCTTCTAGGGTTTTAGTGAGGGAGAGAGTGTGTGAGAGTGTAATGGAGAAGGTGGATGAGGGGCTTTATATTCGGTTTGGGTGGTGCACCCTACAAGGGTTTCGAGTGGGCTCAAAGGGGCGTATGGCCCAATCCGGCCCAACCGTTACTGTTTACTCGAGACCGAGTGGTCTCGAGTCGGGTTTGTGGTCTCGGTTCACTATTATACACATACATATATATATAATTCACATACTTAATACAAGGATCACATAACTCATCAAGATAATTCACGAACTTTCATTTAATAATATAAGTACACCAAAGGCTAATACAAGAAGGTTGCTCGGGAAAACCCGAAGTGTTACACAAACGCTACCACCTGTGATTGCGTTTAGAAATTCAACATATGAAAATTTTATCCCTCCATTTCTTTGGTAAGATCTCTAAACCTTAACAGATTCCCTCCACTTCAAAGGAACTGTCGTCAATTTCACAGAACAAATTCTCTCCATTGAGTAGAATTTATCTTCAAATGTTCACCAATTCCCTCCACTGAGCGGAACTGTCATCAATCTTCACTGAATGTTCTCGGTTTTTCAAAAAATCACGAAAACGACTTTCTTCTTTGCATATTCTAGTTGAAAAAGAAAGCCCCTAGCACCCCGTAGGATCCGACTTGTATCCCTCCAAAGACTTTGTGAACTCGTTAGGACCGGTATTGAAATTCCAACTTCAGTCAATCGTTACCAAATGCAAGAATATGACAATAAACAAAATGCTTTCTTCTTTGCATACTCTAGTTGATAAAGAAAGTCCCCTAGCACCCCGTAGGATCCGACTTGTATCCCTCCAAAGACTTTGTGAAATCGTTAGGACCGGTATTGGCATTCCAGGTTCATTCAATCATTTCCAAATGTGAGAATATGACAATAAACAAAATGCTTTTGAAAATTTACGAATAACCGATAACAACATAAACATTGACGTGCGAAAGTAAACATACCATTTTTGGTTTTTGGCCCATTGTAGTCAAGTCACCAAATTTTGACGTTAGCGTCGGTAAACGTGACTAACCTAACATTTTCAAAAATCAAGTTTTCATCATGCCTCATTGTGACAACTGGCACAAAACAGGTAATTTCCGTACACTTTAATTTTTATTTAATGACTGAAATTATGTGCTTAAATGTCAACATTGTCTGATACATACTAAATAAGTGAATTCATGCATGTTTTATACTACAAGATATTGCCTTATGCATTAATGAACTGCATTGCGTCAGAAATACTAGTAAACTCACCGGTAAGACACAATATGTCAACAACTTTGCAGAAAGCAGTTAGACAATAGAATTGGAGCCTAGGTGTAGGTCCAATGACAGGAATACATTAAAACCCAAGAGTACATACAAGGGTTAACATATAGACATTCCGGAAGCTAGAATATGCACTAAAAAGCACCCGAAACGCACTTTAAGTGCAGAATTTTACAAAATTCAGCTATAATCAGCTTTATAACACATAAATATTGTGTAGAATTCATGTTTTATTATCCAGAATACCCTCCTAAGTGTTGGGAACTAAAAGGGTTACAAAAGGATACATAAAGGACACTAAACGGTGCAATTTAGCACTTTAATAAACCGGTATCAAAATTTGACTAGAAGTAATATTTCTATGATATTAAACTAGTATTGATGCTAGAATACCATAAAAATCATAAAAACATCGAAACACACTCATACTAACTTAAACCTTCTAGTTTGCATACTAAACCTCCATCTTCCAAAAATTCACACTTTGCCCCCCCCCCCCCTCAAGTTGGACGGTTGGACAAGGGTCCCACCATGGGGATTTTGTTAAGATTTTGGTGGATTTATTTGATTACCTTAGATTATTTTTGATATTATGCCAAGAATATTCCCCAAATATACCCTAAAAGATTTGAAGAATCCTTATAAAATTACCTACTTACCTTCTCACCATCAACCTCCCTCTTCTTCCCCTTGTTTTCGGCTCACCCATTTTCAACCATTGTTCATCCATTTCAAGGCTTACATAACGTGCTAGAAGGTCACTAACGAGGCTCGGTGCTCACGAAACTTGAAGAACCTTTTCGTTTGCTTTTATCCACCACATTTTCACCATAGTTCTTCCCTAGCTTTAAGCTAGTTGTAAGCATCTTGAACACTCTCATTTACTTCTATTTTTAGTGGTTAAAGGACTTGTTATGTTGAAAATCTTAAGAACATTAAAGAATATGAACATGAAACTTGAACATAAAGCTTATATACATGAGGAATCTTGATAAAATAGTGATGTTTTGCTTATGTGTGATGTTCGTTGTTGTTGTTTATTTGAGATGATGATGATTAATCATCACATGAAGCTTGCTAGGTGATGTTTAAACACTTAATCTAGCAAGTTAGGAGATGATTATGTAACAACATGAAATAGTCATCTTCTTGCAAAGACATGAACTTGAGGAGTAAAAATAATTTCTTGAAAAGTAATATACAAAATGAACTAGTAAGCTTATAAATCCAAGATTTATAAATGATTTTCCAAGAAAACCAAGTTTAAAATATGATTTTTAAAAGATCTTGGTTTTTATTTAAACCTACACTATTTTTATTAGAAAAATAAGTGTATAAACACTTATGAAACAAGAAAAATACAAAAGAAATGTTTTTAGAAAAATCATATTACAAGTTGTAAAAGACTAAATCTTTCAAGAAAGTGAGTTACAAGCAAATAACCATGTTTTTAAGGGTAGCTAAATCTACTAAATAACATGGTAAGTTACTACAAGTTTTTACAAAAACTTCAAGTTCATGATATGGTGTGATTTACATGATTTGGCTCGTAGTAAGACTTGATTGTGTTGTTGATGTTGATGATGATTTTATAAGAAAATAAACACATGTTTTGAAAACATGGGAAACCTCCATTTTTAGGGGAAACTCTGTCAAAATTTCTATAAATTTTGAACACTTAGAAAAATATAAGTTTTGAGAAACTTATTCCCTAAAAATGTACCAAAAAGCATTTACCAAGGTTTTCCCTAATTTTTGTGTTAAGAACTGATGATTTCTTCAAGAATAAAATTGATATTAAGTGTGTATATTTTTGAGGAAAAATATATGTATTTATTGCTCACCAAACTTTGTGCTAAGTGTACGTAGTGTGTATTATACGTGATAGTGTATTAGGACTTCAAAATACACTAAATACTCTTGAGAAGTAAAAGCACAAAACTTACACATACAACATGCAAGATACATAATTCGGGTGCAAAATACAAAAAAAAAAAACTTATATTTATTTTTGAAAAAATAATATAAGTAAGACACTTAGTTAAAAATATAAATTATTTTTAACACAAGAAAACTTGTACAAAAGATAGTGACTTGTACTTGTGCAATACAAGTCTAGTGACTAACTTTAAGGAAACACGTATAGGTCACGACGTTAACTAAGCAAATCCGGTGAAATTTACGACGCAGGAACGCAAAGTTGTGAGTTCATGCTCCCCCTTTTCTTTTAACTGTTTTCAGTTTTATAACTTCGGGGGTGAAATACATGTTACAAATGTTATAATGTTTACAAATGGTATGATGGAGTCCAAAAACATTCAAGTGAAACATTGTAGATCATGTCCCGAATAGGGTACCATAAGCACCATTAAACAATGTATACATTCAGTCCGCGGAACAAAAGGTTAGATCTAATGGGTTTCAGGCAACCCCACTCTTGGCCTACTTCTACCAATGAGTGCTTCTGTGTCTCAGTCAAAGTCGACAAAAAATGCCTAGGTTTGGTGGCTTCCTATGTCGTGACACATGTTAGTGGCCTTGCAAACCACTAGCGATCTCAAACATTCATAGTTACAGATACATTCTACATGATACATTCAAACATTCATAGTACTCAGTTACAGATACGTTTTACAAGTTACAATCAAACATTCATACATTCTACGAGTTGCATATCATGTTTTCATTCAAGTATTTAAACATTCAAAACAATCACTGCATGAATTCACACCAACATTATGTTGACGTTTTTCCAAAACTCACATGTATTTCAGGTAACTAAAAGTGGATGTGCGCGCTGTCTTACTCATGCTCGTGGATGTCATTTATGTTTGTCTTAAATAAAGTTGTAACTTTCAGACAATATGTTGTTTCGTAATGTAAACACTTAACCATGTTTTCTGTTATGTAATGGTGTTTAAAGTTATTTTTATGAGCATGTAGTATGTTTACCAATCGTATGCAACGAAAACCTTTAATGATCACACCTCGTGCTTCCGCCTTAGAAGGGGTGTGACAGATTGGTATCAGAGCTGCGATTGTAGTGAACCAGGATTCCTTCTCGAGTCTAGTCTACAATCTCTAGGATCCTTTCACGAAAACGATTTTTCAAAGAGTTTTCATTGCATAAAACGTCCCGCGACATCCACTACCTGAAACTGTTTACATGAGTCAAGAAAAGACACTACGAGGCTTAGGGTGCACAGGAGTAGCACTTGTCTTTAACTGAGAAATTACTTGCAATTGTGTGTGATAATTAGCATATACATATACTAGAAGTAGAATACCACTAGTATACATGATGTTACCTGAAAACAATGGCCTACCTGAAGGAAGAGATACGAGGACCAAACGAACTGTGTAGACTGTGCAAGGGATTACGTAATTATGGATGCATACATAATAATGAAACTCAGTGCACAGAAACCACAGCAAGTCTTGTCACGTATAGATTCCCCCAGTGAAAGATAAAGGTCAAACGTGAATACCCCTTCCAGCCCACTAAGTACCCTGCTAGAGTAATAATTGTTTGATGTCACTTATGTGGTATATGCTTATGTATATATACTACTACTGTCTCGTAAGACGATATCAAATAAATGTTTAACCCTATTGCGTTATGTTCTGTCAGAACATGGCACTAAGAAGAGTTGTGAACGCTCGTGATCAACCTCCTCCTCCCCCACTGCCAAGAACTGCTGAAGAGCTTAACGCTCTACTGGAAGAAAGGATCTCTACAGCTATCACCCAGTACGAGGCGAACCGTACTGAACACAGTGGAGGACCAAGCAATGCTAGGCAAAATGGTAATGGAGACTCATCTGGAGGAAACGCAGCTCAAGGTTGCACTTCCAAGCAATTCCTCGATTGCAAACCGCTGAACTACGACCGCACTGGAGGTGCAGTGGCGTTTGTACGCTGGACGGAGAAGACAGAGGCCACTATCCGTATGAGTAAGTGTACTGCGGATCAGCAAGTCACTTTTGCTACTGGGTTGTTTGTCGATGAGGCTCTGACTTGGTGGAACTTGGAAGTCCAAACTCTGGGTGACGATGCCGCTTATAGCGTGTCTTGGGATGAACTGAAGGAGAAGATGAGAGAGAAGTATTGCTCTCGTGCTGAACTCCAGAGGTTGGAGACTGAGTTTTGGCATCTGACCATGGAAGGTGCAGACATCACTGGTTATACTCGAAGGTTCCATGATTTATCTAGAGTGCTTCCCTACATGGTGACTCCTGAGTTTAAGCGCGTTGAATGCTACATCTGGGGATTGGCCCCGGAATTTCGTAGTTTGGTAACTTCGACCAAACCCGCAACGATCACTGAGGCTGTAACTCTGGCTGTCAGCCTTACTGAAGATGCGGTCCGTATGAAGAAACTATCGTTGAACCCAACTGAGAAGACCGAAACGCATGCTGAGTCGTCTGGTGACAAGAAGAGAAAGCATTCAAATCTGAACCAAGCAACCCACAGCAACAACAAGGGTTCAAACAACAAGAAGCGTGACACTAAACCACCTATGGAGGCAAAAACCTTCGCGGCTGCAAGCGATACAGGAACTAAGAAGTATCAGGGCACTCTACCCAAATCCAACCGCTGTGACTTTCACCACGTGGGAAATTGTCGCATTGGGAAATGCGAGAACTGTGGGAAGTCAGGCCACCGTACCGAGGATTGTTGGGGAAAAGGTATTGGAGGCCGCAATGGTAATGGTAATGGAAACAATGGTGGGAACGGCAACGGTAACCGGAATGGTAATAAAGCTGGGTGAAACCAAGGATACTTCAGTTGTGGAAGCAAAGATCATTTCATGAAAGACTGCCAAAAGGGAAACAATGCTCAGGCTCGGGCATTTGTGATAGGAGCAAAGAATGTACGCAAGAACCCTAATGTGGTCACCGGTACGTTTCTCATTAACAATCACTTTGCATCCATATTATTTGACACTGGTGTCGACTATAGCTTCATGTATGTGGATTTTAAACGCATGCTTGGAATAGGATCTAGTAGATTAGATATTCCTTATTCTATAGAGCTAGCCAATGGTAAACTTGTTGAATCGGGCGAAATTGTTAGAGGCTGCACATTAGAACTTGGTGAATGAAGATTTAGCATCGACCTCTTACATATTCAATTGGGTAGCTTCGATGTAGTGGTCAGAATGGACTGGTTGTCCAAGAACAAAGCTGAAGTTATTTGTCATGAGAAAATCATTCGCATCCCTTTGGCGAATGATGAAACTCTCATAGTACGTGGAGAAAAACGAGACGCGCCTCTACGAATTATCAGCTGCATGAAGGCACAAAAGTGCTTAAGGAAAGGATGTGTTGCTTTCCTAGCGCACGTTGTAGATAAGAATGTTGTGGAGCCGAAACTCGAAGACATTCCGGTGGTAAAGGAATTCCCTGATGTTTTTCCCGAAGATCTGCCAGATTACCTCCGCAATGACAAGTCGAATTCCGTATAGACTTGGTTCCAGGAGCCGCTCCTGTAGCCAAGGCACCCTATCGGCTTGCACCATCCGAAATGCAAGAATTATCTACACAACTCCAGGAGTTGTTGGATAAAGGGTTCATAAGGCCGAGCTTCTCACCTTGGGGAGCTCCAGTATTGTTCGTGAAGAAGAAGGATGGAACTTTGCAGATGTGTATCGATTACAGGGAACTAAACAAGCTCACAATCAAGAATCGGTACCCACTACCGAGGATTGATGACTTATTTGATTAGTTGCAAGGATCAAGCTACTATTCCAAGACCGATCCTCGATCTGGATACCATCAGTTAAGGATACAAGAGGAAAGTATACCAAAGACTGCATTCAGAACACGCTATGGGCATTACGAGTTCCTTGTGATGCCGTTCGGACTGACGAACGCACCAGCGGTCTTTATGGACCTGATGAACCGCGTATGCAAACCATATCTCGATAAATTCGTGATTGTATTTATCAATGATATCCTGATTTACTCACGAATGAAAGACGAACACGAGCAACATCTCAGAACCATTTTGGAACTACTGAAGAAAGAGAAACTTTATGCAATGTTCTCGAAATGCGAATTCTAGATTCGCGAAGTACAATTTCTGGGTCACGTTGTGAATGAGAAGGGCATTCATGTAGACCCATCCAAGATTGAAGCCATAAAGAATTGGGAAGCCCCCAAAACCCCAACTGAAGTTCGACAATTTTTGGGCCTAGCGGGCTATTATCGGCGATTCATCGAGAATTTCTCAAAGATAGCTCAACCGCTAACTACCCTTACGCAGAAAGACAAGAAGTACGGCTGGGGTGACAAACAGGAAGAAGCCTTCCAACTACTCAAAAATAAGCTATGCAATGCACCAATACTATCTTTACCTGAAGGCACTGAAGACTTTGTGGTATACTGCGACGCTTCACGACAAGGTTTGGGTTGCGTGCTCATGCAACGCCAGAAAGTCATCGCTTATGCTTCTAGACAATTGAAAGTACATGAAAGGAATTACACCACGCACGACTTGGAACTAGGTGCGGTGGTATTCGCCTTGAAGATCTGGCGACACTATTTGTATGGTACTCAATGTACAATCTTCACAGATCACCAAAGTCTACAACACATACTTGATCAGAAGGAATTGAACATGCGCCAGCGGCGATGGGTCGAGTTGCTAAATGATTACGACTGTGAGATTAAGTACCATCCTGGAAAGGGAAACGTTGTAGAAGACGCATTAAGTCGAAAAGAAAGGGTTAAGACCCTAAGGGTTCGAGCATTGGAAATGACGATTCGAACGAACCTCACAGCACGCATTCGGGACAGGCAACAAGAAGCCCTTAAGATGGAAAACCGTAAAGCTGAATACCTCCGGGGTATGTTGAAGTATATGGTGCCAAATGAAGAAGGAGCCTTATACTTTAAGAAGCGTATTTGGGTTCCGCTCTATGGCGGTATTCGAGAAGTCATCCTTGATGAAGCGCATAAATCGAGATACTCGATCCATCCAGGATCGGACAAGATGTATCAAGACTTAAAAGAATACTATTGGTGGCAGAGACTCAAGAGCGATGTTGCTGTTTATGTTGGAAAGTGCCTAACCTGTGCTAAGGTTAAGGCTGAATATCAGAAACCGTCCGGCCTACTACAACAACCAGAGATTCCCATGTGGAAGTGGGAGCAAATCTCAATGGACTTCATAACAAAATTACCAAAGACCCCGAGAGGGCACGATATGATATGGGTGATAGTCGATCGGTTAACGAAGTCTGCGCACTTCCTACCGATCCGAGAAAAAGACAGCACAGGAAAGCTTGCTGAGATATACTTAAAAGAAATTGTTGCACGTCATGGAGTGCCTATCTCAATTATTTCAGACAGAGATGGACGCTTTGTCTGAAGAATCTGGCAATCCTTTCAGGAAGCCTTTGGATCTCAACTAGATCTAAGCACGGCATTCCATCCACAAACAGACGGCCAGAGCGAACGAACCATACAAACATTAGAAGATATGCTTCGCGCATGCGTTATAGACCTAGGCGGCAGCTGGGATACTCATCTACCTTTAGTTGAGTTTTCCTACAATAACAGTTATCATACAAGTATAAAAGCCGCACCGTTCGAAGCTCTGTATGGCCGCAAGTGCCGATCGCCCTTATGTTGGGCAGACGCTTGAGATAAACGTATGGTTGGTCCTGAACTTGTACAAGAGACAACCGATAAGATCATTCAGATCCGACAATGCATGAAGGCGGCTCGGGATTGACAAAAGAGCTACGCTGATCAAAGACGAAAACCATTACAGTTCGAGGTGGGGGATAAAGTTTTGTTGAAAGTCTCACCCTGGAAGGGCGTAGTAAGATTCGGGACGCGTGGAAAGCTGAATCCACGATACATCGGACCATTCAAGATTTTAGAAAGAATTGGTACCGTGGCATACAAATTGGAATTACCGGAAGAACTTAATGGAGTACATGATACGTTCCATGTATCCAACCTCAAGTAGAGTCCAACGCAAGAAAACGTGATCATCCCTGCGGATGAAGTACATATTGATGACGCCCTCCGATTTACAGAACAACCCGTAGAAGTTACCGACTGGAAAGTTAACAAGACCAGGAGGAGCAGTGTGAAACTTGTCAAAGTACGTTGGAAGTCTAAGCACGGACCCGAGTACACGTGGGAACGTGAAGACCAGTTCAAAGAAAAGTATCCCCACCTGTTCAAGAAGACTCCTACGAGAGTTAGTTCAGCCTAAATTTCGGGACGAAATTCTTTTAACAGGGGGAGACTGTGACAACTGGCACAAAACCGGTAATTTCCGTACACTTTAATTTTTATTTAATGACTGCAATTATGTGCTTAAATGTCAACATTGTCTGATACATACTAAATAAGTGAATTCATGCATGTTTTATACTACAAGATATTGCCTTATGCATTGATGAACTGCGTTGCGTCAAAAATACTAGTGAACTCACCGGTAAGACACAATATCCCAACAACTCTGCAGAAAGCAGTTAGACAATAGAATTGGAGCCTAGGTGTAGGTCCAATGATAGGAATACATTAAAACCCAAGAGTACATACAAGGGTTAACAAATAGACATTCCGGAAGCTAGAATATGCACTAAAAAGCACCCGAAACACACTTTAAGTGCAGAATTTTACAAAATTCAGCTATAATCAACTTTATAACACATAAATATATTGCAGAATTCATGTTTTATTATCCAGAATACCCTCCTAAGTGTTGGGAACTAAAAGGGTTACAAAAGGATATATAAAGGACACTAAACGGTGCAATTTAGCACTTTAACGAACCGGTATCTAATCGAACAACCGGACAATAACCGGGACATCAAAATTTGATTAGAAGTAATATTTCTATGATATTAAACTAGTATTGATGCTAGAATACCATAAAAATCATAAAAACACCAAAACACACTCATACTAACTTAAACCTTCTAGTTTGCACACTAAACCTCCATCTTCCAAAAATTCACACTTTGCCCCCCCCCCCTAGTTGGACGGTTGGACAAGGGTCCCACCATGGGGATTTTGTTAAGATTTTGGTGGATTTTATTTGATTACCTTAGATTATTTTTGATATTATGCCAAGAATATTCCCCAAATATACCCTAAAAGATTTGAAAAATCCTTATAAAATCACCTACTTACCTTCTCACCATCAACCTCCTTCTTCTTCCCCTTGTTTTCGGCTCACCCACACCCACCATACATCCACCATTTTCATCCATTGTTCATCCATTTCAAGGCTTACATAAGGTGCTAGAAGGTCAATAACGAGGCTCGGTTCTCACGAAACTTGAAGAACCTTCTTTGTTTGCTTTTATCCACCACATTTCACCATAGTTCTTCCCTAGCATTAAGCTAGTTGTAAGCATCTTGAACACTCTCATTTACTTCTATTTTTAGTGGTTAAAAGACTAGTTATGTTGAAAATCTTAAGAACATTAAAGAATATGAACATGAAACTTGAACATAATGCTTATATACATGAGGAATCTTGATGAAATAGTTATGTTTTGCTTATGTGTGATGTTTGTTGTTGTTGTTTATTTGAGATGATGATGATTAATCATCACATGAAGCTTGGTAGGTGATGTCTAAACACTTAATCTAGCAAGTTAGGAGATGATTATGTAACAACATGAAATAATCATCTTCTTGCAAAGACATGAACTTGAGGAGTAAAAATAATTTCTTGAAAAGTAATATACAAAATGAACTAGTAAGCTTATAAATCCAAGATTTATAAATGATTTTCCAAGAAAAACAAGTTTAAAATATGATTTTTAATAGATCTTGGTTTTTATTTAAACCTACACTTTTTTTATTAGAAAAATAAGTGTATAAACACTTATGAAACAAGAAAAATACAAAAGCAATGTTTTTAGAAAATTCATATTACAAGTTGTAAAAGACTAAATCTTTCAAGAAAGTGAGTTACAAGCAAATAACCATGTTTTTAAGGGTAGCTAAATCTACTAAATAACATGGTAAGTTACTAAAAGTTTTTACAAAAACTTCAAGTTCATGATATGGTGTGATTTACATGACCTCGTAGTAAGACTTGATTGTGTTGTTGATGTTGATGATGATTTTAAAAGAAAATAAACACGTGTTTTGAAAACATGGGAAACCTCCATTTTCAGGGGAAACTCTGTCAAAATTTCTATAAATTTTGACACTTAGAAAAATATAAGTTTTGAGAAACTTATTTGTCACACCCCGGCCGCGTCAAAACAACGAAACCGCGACGGAAACGCCGGGGAGTGAATTGCGATAGAATTATTATTTCAACAACCATGCTAATTAAAGTTATGTATTATTAAGATTAAAGTTTACATTGTCTTTGAGTTCAAACTAAAACAACATAATAACTTCTTTTAAGTCACTAAGGCCCAAGTCCACCTAAGTGAAGCACAAACATCATCATGCATTAGCACCTGAAACACATGTAAAAATAGGTACGTCAGCATAAAAATGCCTGTGAGATACATAGGTTTTGTTTGTGCAGGATTCATGACTTGTGGTTTGAAAAGTGTTTAACAAAATGTAGTCATGAACCTTGTAAAATGTTTTCCCTTATGAAATCATATGAAAATCGATATGAAAATCAATGATGATGAAAGGACAATGCATGGTTAAATGAATAACCAAGTAAAAGTGAATTTGTATAAAATATGTAATTTGTAAAACAATGTCATGTTCTTGTAAAAATGTTTCATGTCTTGCCCAAGTGGTTTAGATAACGCAATGATGTATAATACAATAAAAGCACTTATATATAGGAAGTACCAGCGGCGTATCCACCATGCTTTTATCATATAACACATAGCCCCGTTACATAAGTCACTTATCAATAATCAACCAAAATGTAATATTCAATGTCAAAATGTTCATGTGAAAACCATGTTTAATGTCATGTGTAACATGTATCATGTATATCAAAATGAAATGCATAGCAAGTAGCAAGTACCTACTTAAGCTATGTGATGATGCCAATGTGTAACAAATGTCATGTATGGTGAATAACAAGTAATTACTCAACCATAGGAAAAATGTACAAAACAAGGTTTTTGAATAAACCTAAGTTTAAATCAAATGTTATGTTTTGCAGAAAACAATGCTTTATGATTACAAACATTAATGCAGTAATGTTAATCGCATACATTCAAGCCTTGCGACTGTGGCGACAAACCTTTAAACAAATTAAAGGTTTATCTATGTTATGTAGTCGGATTCTGTCATTCCCAACTTCCAAACAAACCTAGGAAGTCGGAAACGGGAGTTGTCAATTCCTATGGTACCATTACATACTACCGAGCAGCGTGATCAATGTTAATGAATGTATTATTGTCCCGATTAAACACACCAAATGTCATAACCAATATAGCATGTGAAAACCATGTACTAGGAATGCTAAGTAAACATGCCTAGAAGAAATGTTCATGTAAAACATTGTGCTAGCATGCTCGGTAAACATACATAGTAGAAATGTCATGTAAAACAATGTGTACATATGTTAAGTAAACATATGCAGCAAATGTGTAATAAATCAATGTGCTAGCATGCTTAACATACATAGCAAAACATAATTGAAATCATGTACTAGATATGTACTAGATGAAACTAGCATGTTTATGTCATAAAAGCATGAAATGCACGAAAGTAACACGTATGTACATGTGTATCACCCCAAAGTATTTGAAAGCGGTAAAATAGGGGAACTATGTACTCACTTGGGATTGCCTAATAGTCTTGAGAATAAGACCAATTTAAGCTCCAAGTATCACGGAATCAAACGACACCTAGTATAGGTAACTATGTTAATAAATCGGCTCCTAAATCGGGAGATAGGATAGAATGAGGTTCTATAAATCAAATGAGTAATTGAACTCATATGGTATGATTTAATAGGCCCTACATTCTGATTGGAAAGTCTAATCTAAGTGCTTTTGACCGGCTTCGATACATTATGGTAACATAAGCTACTATAAGGCATAGTTAGCGCAAAACTATGTTCGGATGGTTAACTATGTGCTATGTCAAGTCTTACATGCCCAATTATGCTTAAACATGTTACTAACTCAGATTATATGTCAAAAATATGTTCACATAGGCAAAATACGGATTTATGCTTCAAAAGGGCATTTTGGTCATTTCCTATGGGCATACAAGCTAACTAGCATACGACTAACCAGTCCTATGTGATCACAAGGTATAACCTCAGTGGTTATTCCCTATGCAACTATGATCACTAACTAAGCTTGGTCGGATCCTAATGATCGACCAAACGGGTCGGGTTCGAAAGTCTAAACGGTTGTTTAGACCGCTTAACTTACGACCCTAAACAAGCACTAACTAATAGTGACGAGTTAAACATGTCAAAACATGTTTAACCTACTGATTTGGTATCAAAACAAAGTGTTTTGATACCTAAAAGTAGTTCCGTTTCAAAATGAGTGCTAAAACGCATTTTGACCTAAACTTTGACTCGTCACTACACCTAGTTAACGTGGTAATCAGCGGGTATAATCACTAAGGATTATAACCATCGTGATTATAATCACGTTGCAAAGTTCAACCGAACTTTGCGTTGACCATAGACTGGTCAAACTGAAAGTCAAACACTGTTTGACTTTTTAAACTAGTAACCAATAAAAGAAATGAAAGAATGCTCACTAAAGTCCTTGCTATCTTTTCTACAAAGAAAAAGCTCCAAACCACTTGAGAATGCTCCCAATCAGATTAGAGAGGAGAAGAGAAGGAAAATGAGCAAGGAATGAATGAAAATGTTGGGCTATTTATAGTTGTAGCAAGAACACAAGATCATTCCAAGTGTTTGTGTGGCCAATAAGGAAGAAATTATGGCCTTACATGTGTTAGGAACTGATTGGGAGCCTTGGTGATCACACAAACTTGCCCATCACACAAAGAAGTTACCATAACAGCCCCTAAAGATCAAACAGATTGCAAAATATGAATTCTGGTCGCTGGGCATGCCTTACGGACCGTAAGGTCCAGGGCATACGGTCCGCAAGGACCTGCAGACCAGCAAGTTTCACATAATTACAGCTTTGGCCCATGCATGTATTCGAGTCCATTTTTGGCAATTTTGACACCCGTTAAGCCATTTTCAAGGCTCTCCAAGGTCATTAAAGTTTAGAGGACTCAAAATATGCTCTGAAAATTCTCGGATGTCGGCTCGTTTGGTCGTACGGTCGCATTGTTCGTTAAATTACGACGAAACTCAAACGGACGCGAAAACGAACAAAATTGCGAAACAAATGAAGTTTTTGCATGCCGATCACTAATATAAAAATATTTTAGTGTGTACAAAAATTTTGGATGTCCAGATGTGGCCAGAACGTAAGATATGCGCGAAAATGCAAACTTACGCCATTTTTGACACTTTTAGCCCCTATAAGATCATATAAGCATGTTTTCGCACACCGAACCTATCAAAGCTTATTTCTAAGCCATGTTTAGGTTATATATGGTATGTTTAACTTATGATCAGGTTCCAGACTGAACGTTGCCTTACGAAACGGCAGACTTTTGCAAGTTGACGCAAATAGTCCCTGAGAGCGAATAAACTTGTTTTTGCCATACCAAAGCCTTCAAAACTTATTTCTAAGTTATGTAAAGGTTATTTAAGGTATGTTAAGTTTATGTTGCTGTTTTGGGGTGTTTGTCGCATTAAACTGATTACGTTTACGCACCAGTTCGCGTATAACTTTCTAGAAAGCGATATAGGGTTTGAAATCAATCAAACATCAACATGTGCATAAAATCAAACATAAATGACAAACAATGGGATCAAAATGCATTGTTTTATTAATATTGTATTCTTCAGAGTTTGTAAAATGATATCACAAGCACAGATGTCACAGTCTCCCCTACTTCAGGAAATTTCGTCCCGAAATTTATTTAGAGGAAACTTGTGAGAATAGGTGTGGATATTTCGCTTTCATCTGATCTTCACGTTCCCAAGTAAACTCTAGGCCACGTTTAGATTCCAAGCGAACTTTGACCAACCGAATCCGTTTGTTCTTCAACTGTTTGAATGTACGGTCCACTATCTCCACAGGTTTCTCGACAAAGTGCATTGTGTTATCAACACGAATTTCATCAAGTGGTATGTGGAGGTTCTCATCAGCTAAACACTTTTTGAGATTGGACACGTGGAATGTTGGATGAACATTTCAAAGTTCAGGAGGTAGCTCCAATCTGTAGGCTACTTTTCCGATTCTCTCAACGATCTTGAATGGTCCAACATAGCGTGGTGCAAGTTTTCCTTTCTTTCCAAATCTAATCACACCTTTCCAAGGGGATACCTTGAGTAGGACGCGATCACCGACTTGAAATTCTAAGGGCTTGCGTCGTCGATCCGCGTAAATCTTTTGACGGCTTCTAGCTGTCTGTAGGTTATCATGAATCTTCTTGACCTTATTTGTAGTCTCTAGAATGAGTTCAGGTCCAGTAAGCTGAGCTTCACCTATCTCATTCCAGTAGACCGGCGAACGACATTTTCGACCGTATAAAGCTTCGAAAGGAGCCATGTTGATGCTAGAGTGATAATTATTGTTGTAGGAGAATTCGATCAAAGGTAAATGCGAATCCCAACTACCACCAAAATCGATCACACAAGCTCTAAGCATATCCTCCAGTGTCTGGATTGTTCTTTCAGATTGACCATCTATCTGTGGATGGTATGCTGTGCTCAAATTAAGTTGGGTACCCATGGCCGATTGCATGGTTCTCCAAAAGCGAGACGAGAATCGAGCATCTCTTTCAGATATAATGTTCAAAGGAACACCATGTCAAGATACAATCTCATCAACATATAACTTGGCAAGCTTGTCAGCAGATAAATCCTCACGGATAGGCAAGAAATGCGCTGACTTTGTTAGACGATCAACAATAACCCAAATGGCATCATGACCTCTTTTAGTGCGCGGCAGCTTGGTAATGAGATCCATAGAAATGTTTTCCCATTTCCAAATCGGAATCTCTAGTTGCTCCAATAACCCAGAGGGATGTTGATGTTCAGCCTTAACCTTGAGACAAGTAAGGCATTTTGAAATATATAAGGCAATGTCTTTCTTCATACCCGGCCACCAATACTGGGTTCGAAGATCCTTATACATTTTATCTGCACCAGGATGAATAGAATAACGAGACTTATGAGCTTCATCCATAAGCAAGGTGCGAAGATCGTCTATACTTGGGACCCACAAACGGCCCATGAAATAGAAAATCCCAAAGTCTTTTAGTTCAAGCTCAGGCTTAGTGTGACACGGTAACTCTTTACCCATCAAGTCTTGTGTAACACAAGTATGTTGAGCTTGAATTATGCGGGATTGAATGTCATATCGAACCTAAACACAGTGAAGCTTGACATGTTCCTTAAGACTTAATGCGTCAGCCACGACATTCGCCTTACCAGGATGGTAGCGAATTTCGCAATCGTAGTCGTTTAGGAGTTCAACCCAACGTCGTTGCCTCATGTTTAGTTCTTTCTGATTGAAAATATGCTGGAGACTTTTGTGGTCAGTAAACACTACACACTTTGTACCATAAAGGTAGTGTCTCCAGATGTTGAGAGCAAAAACTACTGCACCTAACTCAAGATCATGAGTGGTGTAGTTTTTCTCGTGCACTTTCAGCTGTCTTGATGCATAGGCTATAACTTTGTTTCTTTGCGTAAGAACGCAGCCAAGGCCTAAGTTGGATGCATCACAGTACACGACAAAATCACCGTTACCCTCGGGCAAAGATAGAATAGGTGCATCACAGAGTTTCTATTTCAAGGTCTGGAATGCTTCTTCCTGTTTGGATCCCCACTCAAAAGGTTTATTCTTCTGAGTTAAAGCAGTGAGAGGAACCACAATCTTGGAGAAGTTTTCAATGAAACGGCGGTAATAACCCGCTAGACCAAGAAATGAACGAACCTCGGTAGGAGTAGTAGGAGTATCCCAATCCTTAAGCGCACTGATTTTGGCGGGATCTACATGAATACCTTGTTCGTTGACGATGTACCCCAAAAATTGAACTTCCTTAAGCCAGAATTCGCACTTGGAGAATTTGGCGAAAAGCTGTTCTTTCTTTAGAAGCTCCATAGTAAGACGAAGATGTTGCTCATGATCAACTCGAGTCTTAGAATAGATCAAAATATCATCAATGAAAACAATGATGAACTTGTCCAAATAAGGCTTACAAACCCTATTCATCAAGTCCATGAAAACAGCAGGAGCATTTGTTAAACCAAAGGGCGTAACTATGAACTCATAATGACCATATCGAGTACGAAAAGCTGTCTTGGGAATATATTCTTCGAGAACTCGAAGTTGATGATACCCAGAACGAAGATCGATCTTTGAAAAGCAAGTAGCACCCTGTAGCTGATCAAAGAGATCATCAATGCGAAGTAGGGGATATCGATTCTTGATTGTAAGCTTGTTAAGCTCACGGTAATCGATACACATCCTGAATGATCCATCTTTCTTTTTCACAAAAAAGACAGGACCGCCCCAAGGGGAAAAGCTCGGACGGATGAATCCATTGTCAGAAAGCTCCTGAAGCTGCTTAGACAACTCTTGCATCTCAGACGGTGCAAGACGATAAGGTGACTTAGCAATGGGATTTGCACCAGGCACGAGATCAATACGAAACTCAACTTGGCGCACAGGGGGTAAACCAGGTAATTCTTCAGGAAATACCTCTGGATAATCCCGAACAACAGGGATATCTTGGATAGTCTTACCCTTGCCTTTATCCTCTACGACATGTGCTAGGAAAGCAACATATTTCTTTCATAGGTATTTGCGGGCTTGGGTACAAGATATAAGCCTAAAACCACTGACGGGTTTATCCCCACGAACTTCTAAGATCCCACCAGTCGAAAGTGGTATACGGACCAACTTCTCAAAACATACCACCTCAGCATGGTACTTGGATAACCAATCCATTCCTACAATAACATCGAAGCTCCCGTAATGCATCGGAAAATATGGTTATTGAGATTCAACTGGCAATTTCGAAGAACAGAGTCGAGTACAACAGGTTCACCACTAGCTACTTCTACTGTCAAGGGCTTTCCTAGTTTTGTTCTAGTCATCGCAAGCAAAGGCTCAAATGCTAAGGACACAAAACTTTTATTGGCACCTGAATCAAATAGAACAGAAGCAGGATGGTTGTTAACAAGTAACGTACCGTTCACCACTTCGTTATCCGCACGCGCCTCATTTGCATTCAGATTAAAAGCTCTACCACGAGCCGGTGCCTGATTTGCGTTTGCCAATCTCGGGCAGTTGTTCCTGTAGTGGGTCAGATCCCCACAATTGTAACACGAACCAGGCAGAAAGTGAGGTCGTGCAGGATTCTGGGCAGGGTTTGTGCTGCTTGGTTTTGAGCTGCCTGATTTTGGTTAGGAGCAAAACGGCAGGTGTTCGTAAGATGACCGGACTTGCCACAATTTGTGCAGATGCGGCATTGCAACTATGGCTGGTGGTGACTGTCACACCCTGGCTTTGCGGAAGCGTGGGTTAATTTGGTGTGACTTCTTAATACTATAGCTTAATCACAACAAATCTATATGAAAGTGAAACCATGCAGATCATCCATTGATTAAAGTCTTAAAAACAAAATACCACAACATTGTTTTAGAATGCAGACACATGCATCGAGTTTACAACACTACAAAATAAAAACATTGTTCTTAAGACACAAACACAAACATAAAACAGACATTGTTTAAGAACTGTGACTCGTCCTGGTAAAAGCCACAACTCCTAAACTTGGATGATCCCATAACACTAACGCAGCGTGAAAACGTAGCATACCGTGCCAGATCCTTAGTTCCCTGAAATACATGTAAGTTGGAAAAAAATCAACAAAAATGTAGAGCGAGTTCATGTGTAGTGAGTATGTAAAACCTTTGTAAGTATAAAATCCCTGGTATGTAGCAAATAAGGAAATAAAGAGATCACCAATGGTTTGCAAGGCCATTGATATATGTGAAGTGCAGTAGGAAGACTCAAACCTAGCAGATTTTTGCGTCGGGCACCAAGTCACCCCGAGGTCCGTACTGTTGGGCCTGGGGCTGGGCTCGCTACACCCAGATAGATCTACCGCTATTGTCCCTCGGTCCTACACTGAGGATTAATGGCCTTCAGTTCCCGCCTACCCACTCACATGATCTAAGTAGTAACCCTCCTTACGCTAACCATACCATGTAAAGTACTCGTAATCAAAGGGGGGCATGAACTCACCGTAGTGCGTCTCTCACTAGAAATCTCCCAATCAACCTGCTATGCGACGACCTACACGTACTAACTTCTATTAGACGGACGGCCGTGCCTTAGCTTAAGGTTTAAGGTTTTTTTTTTTGGGAAATAGTTAGACAACTATTTCGTGTTTACACTTCATAATTATTTGGTAAATATATTCCTTCCCAAGGATGGGGGTTTTAATACATGTGCGTTTTCTTGTAATTCCAAAAATATATTATTAAGTCACACTTAAAAATATATTTTAATTCTATCTCCAAAATATAAATATTTTTCCCAAAAATATTATATTTTATTCCATATGATTTTCCCAAAATAATACTTTTATCAAAATACGCGTTTAAGAGTATTTTCTGAAAATACGTAAGTTACAGTTAAAGTTCGGGTGGTAATAATAATAATACCGGTGTAACTTAAATCTTATGAAGGCGTTCGTATTATTTTGGAATCGTTACTTTTCAGTGTATACGAGTTATATTATTTTTACTCTAAAAATAATATTTGTATAGTTCACAAAATAATCATAAAAATTCACACAAGTGCTATTATGAAAAATATATATTCTAAATATATATTTAGCAAGTTTTATTTACCAAAACCCACCTTCGACACTTGGTAATCTTGTAACCAAAATCTGGCGAAATTTATTTGGAAAACAAGTTAAAAATATATTCATAACACTTGTTGTAAAAGTATTTCCAAGTGTTATATTTCTGGAAAAATTTCGCCAGAGTTTCCTCTGTAACTGGAGGTGGCCACGCTTACAAGCGTATCATTTTCTTTTCAAAACTCAATCAACAATTTTCTCAACAACAACAAACAATATTTCAACATCAAACTAGTCAAAAATATACATAGATCGCAAACACATGAACTTGTGGGTTATGTAAAAGTGTGTAGTAACCTTCCAATATTTTTAGTAGATCTTTCTATCTTTATAAATGAAGTCGGTTTCTTGAAAATCTTATTTTTAAAGAAAATGCATTTATACAACTTCTAGTCAAAAATCTCAAAAACATTCCTTTGTTAATTCCTTTTGTTACACAAGTGTCAACACTTGTTTGTTCACAAAAACACCTTTGCTTCAAGAAAGATCCGGCTTCTAAACATGATTTCATTTTACACTTGGTTCTTTGAAAATACCACTTGTAGATCTTTAGATCTACTAGTTTAGAACTCCATTTTACAAGAAAAATCACTTTTACACAAGTTCATGTTCATAAGTGGTAATGTTCATCATCTAATCACTTTCATACTTTAACATACACTAGTTCATGTTCCATGAACATGACCTAGCCGGGTTAGATGACGATCCGCACTACTACTAGCATCAACCAACATAAAATAATCATAAGAAAACAAGTTTCAAGAGTTTTACACTAATATTTACTCATTAACCACGATGTTCATCATTTTTACTAGACTTTAAGTTTTGTTCTTGAGTGTTTATGATTTTTATCGGACAAATCTCTTATTAACCACTTTAGACAAGATCAATAAGGTGTTTAGAGTCACTTACTACTAGCTCGTGGCTAGGGAAGTGTGACAACCCTCACCAAATCAGGTATCCGTACGAATTAATTACTATTTAATTACTGCTTAATTACTGTGCTTGCTTACATTATGAATAAACTGCTACTTGAATACTGATACATGCACATACTTGCATCATACTCTATTAACTGTCACTCCATGATGTACATACAGAACTTTAGTGACAACCTTGACGCACAAAGGCACAGTAGCACAATGAACGCATAACCCATTAAACGTGCTGACATAGCCAGCACCAGGCATACACTGCTTCTAAGGCCTGTATGAGCCGGGAATAGTTTACAACACTAGTAGAGAGTGTAGGGAAATGAGGGTTGTAGAACTGCGTCACTAGGTGATAGTTATAGTGACCGGATGTGCCTAAAACGTACTTTAAGTACAAAATTCTGCACTTTAATATAAAAATTCAGCATTTTAGCTAACTAGTAAAGTGCAAAAACGTGGAAAAATAATACTAGACACTTTCCAAAGTGTCGGGAATTCTTTGTGTCACTTAAAATAATATTAAAGACACTTTAAATGCTTATTAAGCACTTTAACGGATCAATATCCAACCGAACAACCGGACTTAACCTGGGACATAAAAATATTGTCAGTGACATTGTTTTTCTTTTTTCTGAGCCAGTTAGGGTCCCCGAGTACCCCAACACCCGTTACAATTTACAACACACTAGTAACTAATATTAAATCTCTAACTAACTTAACTAATACTTAATCTTTTAGTTGGAATCCAACCCCAAACACCCCCATGTTACCGATCGGTCACCACCAAAGGAGACACACCTTGTCCTTTTATTGATTATTATAATTACTTTGCTAGAAATCTTGAGAACATTGTATCCTAAGGATAAATAGGATGGATGGTCATTATATAAACATGTTGGTTCATCACATTCATTCCACAAACCACATAACAAAATTTCAACTTCCCTCCCTCCATTCTTGCTTGCGGCCAAGAACACTCACATTCCTCCACCCACTTTCAAATTTTATCTAGCCATTTTTCATACCAACATAGAAGCAAGGGATCACATAAGGAAGCTCGATGCACTCGGGAACACAAGGACCTCACTACGTTGCTATTAACCACCCGTTTTTCGACTAGTTTCTTCCCTAGCCTCGAGCTAGTAGTAAGTGACTCTAAACGCCTTTTTGATCTATTCTAAAGTGGTTAATTAAAGATTTAACAGGCAAAAATCATAAACACTAGAGATCAAAGTTTAAAGTCTACAAAAAAAAAGATAAACAAAGTGGTTAATAAGTAAATAATGGTGTAAAACTTATAAAACTAGTTTTGTTATGATTATTTATGGTTGTTGATTGCTAGTATGGGAATGGATCGTCATCAAACCCCGCTAGATCATGTTCACAAAACATGAACTAGCCTTATGTTTAGTCGTAAAGTTTCTAGATGACGAACCCTTTCCAACATAAACATGAACTTGTGTAAAAACAATTTTTCTTATGAAATGGAGTTCTAGACTAGTAGATCTAAAGATCTACAAGTGGTATTTTCGAAGAACCAAGTGTAAAATGAAATCATATTTTTAAAGTCGGATCTTTCCTAAACTAAATGTGTTTTTGTGAACAAACAAGTGTGTAGACACTTGTGTAACAAAAAGTTTTAACAAAGAATTATTTTTGTAATTTTTGACAAGAAGTTGTAAAAATGTATCTTCTTTAAAAACAAGATTCTCAAGGTACCGAGTATATTTATGGAAAGATCTACTAAAAAGATGGGGAAAGTTACTACATATTTTACACAAGCCACAAGTTCATGTGTTTTGCGATTTATATCTATTTTGACTAGTTTGATGTTGAAACTTTGTTGATTGATGTTGGGAACATTTGTGACAACCCAAACTTTTAAGATCAGTGTCTCTTAGTTTCATGATCCTAATTCCTTGTTTGCGTCCCTTATTATGATTTAATTTGTTATATGCTTGTGTCAATGTTAAGCGTGATAAATGAAAAAAAAACGTATTTGTGTATGATTGAGGGTGTCCATGGGCTATTCTAGATGTTGATGTCTAGTGGAGTCAGATGGGCCACCGCACATGTTAATGGGCTACACGCACACACGCTCACCTCGACATCACGCTGGTGTCCAATCGAAGCACCTGAGCCCAACTCTTTGCATATGTTGTTTCTTCGGCCCGTAACACATGAGGCCTAACCCGATTAGTGCATTGTTGAGTGGATCAAACATTTTGGTTGCATGACCCAAGAATCTTGGCCCAAGACCCTCAAACTCAAACCGGGCCCAAACCACCTTTTGTGTTATAGGTATAGATTTTAGAAGATACGTACCATTCTTTTGGAAACCCTAGCACATCCCCTTGGAGTTCGATAATCAGCGGCAGGAGACGCCCCCCTCTCTCACGATTTCCTCTGCGGATCAGAAAGATTCCTCTCCTCGCACACCTTTATTTCTCTGGTTAGTATATTGATTTCTAGTGTAGATATGGTTATCCTCGTTAATGATGGTTGTGTAATGATTTCTAGTATTGTCACAAGATTCTGATTGTATGTTAATAAGCACACTAGTAATCGGATTTGTTATAATGATTAGTGGTCTGTGAATGCATCAAAGGTGCTACTGATTTACGTATGATGATGAATAGTTGAGGTATTGGAACTGTGAATTGATAAATGGTGGTATCACGTGTTCGAGAATGATTGTGATTATGTTAATAGCATTGAAGCCAGATTGTTTAGGTGAAACCTAGATTTGAACGATGATAGATCTGATTATGTGTTTAAACTCTTGGCTGAATACTGAATGGATTATGACACATATGCAGCGTATGAATGATATCATGTGATATACTGATTGGCCGTAGATGACATCTTTGAAACTTTGAAATGGTATGCAAAGTGATTAAATTATAGACCATCTAATAATATGTGAATGCAATTGATCATAACGCACCATCTGATAACAAGGATGTATAATTGGACCAAACATTCCATAGTGGACAGATGTCTTTAGTTGGCTGTCTTGAATTGATATCAGCTAATGGATTGGACCGCAAGTAGTAATGGACTAATAAAAGCTTGACTTAACTATTGTAAAACACTGCATATGGGCCGGTTATATGTGATAACAGTGGGTGGGGTTTGTTTACCAGATTCTCATAAGTATTTATAATTCTTTGTAAAGTGTACACATTTCAACTTCATTTATTTACTCAATTAATATATGGGTATTTGCATAAGGGGCATCATAAAATGCTTTTGGGGATCTACTGATGTAATACTTCAACAAGAAATGCAAATTTAGTGAACATGCAATTAGTGGGTCGATGATAAGCCTTAGACAAGTGGAATTTTTAGTTGGACCGATGACATATTAACTCTTATTATGATGATGTTATACATGATAGCTAGTAGAGTCAATGATGCAATTAATTCTGATTATCTATTGAACGGATAATATATATATATATATATATATATATATATATATATATATATAGTAATTGATTCTGAAGTTATTATAAAATGATTTGTACTTGTGTTTATTCATCGCTTAAACAATGAACTATTTGGATACTTAGGATATTGCAAAACCCTACTCGTATACTCACTAATATGACATTATACCTTAGGTTGCGTGTAACGGACCTAACCGTTAATTAACGTTGAAAGTACGATATCATACCGAGCAAATTAAGGTGAGTTCACTACATTCGAGCATGCGTCCCAGTGGTTGGGGACAGTCAGTGGGTATCCCGTGGAGGGATAAGTCTTTTGGGTAAAAACGGGTATATTGGTTAATAATCTCACCTATCATTCTTGTAAGTCCCTTATTATGTTACCTGGAGGGTAACGGGTATTAGTTGGTAGCGCTACTTAGGTTTGGCACCCTCACACCGCTCCTAGATAGGACGGATGTGAACTAATGACACAGTCGTGGCCCAGTACTAGATAGGAGTACGTGGGAAGGGCAGACATGTATTTCAGGAGCCGTCTTGTTCGGAATTGAGATATTAACAATATTACTTGCATTTGTCAGTAAACTGTTTTACATACAACTGGTAACAAACGTTTTCTAAAACTGTGAACTCGCCAGCTTTGTCTGATACACTTGTTGCATGCTCGCAGGTCGTTAGGTATTTGGATTGGGAACTTGGTGTCTGGAGGAGCATGAGTGGTCATGGGTCGACTGAAGAGACTCATATGATTATTTGTTTACTTTTACACATTGGCTTTCGAACAACTTAATTATGGTTTATTATTTGCTTCCGCTGAACATATTGAATTTCGTATAAACTTGTGATGGAATTGTTATTAATAATTGGGAATTTTATTTTGAAACTTGTGGGTTCAATGTAAATAGTGGCTCATTGTCAGTACGTCACACGCCTACCAGGGACACTCCCTAGGTGGTATTTTGGGGGTGTGACAGTTTGGTATCAGAGCCACTGGTTATAGTGAACTTGGTTTTAAAACGTTTTTGTAAAACCTGACTATAACCGAACAGTTCTGAATACGTGAATACGACCATGACACTTAGCTCCAGACTGCAAGGTTCGTCTCTCGTATGCTCATTGTACTGCATAACTAGTGAACACTTACATATGATATTGCATGTGATTGCACGTTTAGCACAACAGAATGAATTCATGTATTACTTGCAGGTGTTATGTGACTGAGAGGGTGGTATGTCCCTAAACATTGATGATTTCCGTTTCGTGATGCTCTCTGTTTGCTACTCGAGGTTGAGAAACCATTTGACATGAGTTAGGAGGAGCTGAGATGAGCATGCAAATCACAATATTATTGTGGGTGCACACATAATAATAATGTGGGGTGCATGCGAGTCCCAGTGAGGCTTAACAAGTGAAAAAGGGGTTCCGTTCCGTTATTTGATCGATGTGAAATACAACAGTCTATAGGAGTCGCGATAGTGATTTTCTACTACTTGAACGTGATTTTTCACTCCTCTCTGAATCCTCTCGAACCTCGATGCTATCGAGGAGTACCTGAACACCCACCTGAACTCCTAGCGAACTGTGTAGAATGTTAGGTGCTTGTACGAACATCCTTGAGTTGGATGTTGCAATGACAATGATTGGTCTATACCTTTCTCACTTTTCTTCGTTTGTTGGGACTTAACGTATTGACGTCTTAAATCCCGAAGTGCGATCACTTCTGCAACACTCTCGCGACATACCATGTATTACTCAGTCAACTTGCAAGAACGATGGACAAGAGGGTAAACGTAGTACCTTACCGACTTCAGCATTTGAACGACCCTAGTTACCGGCAACGAGCAACAGCGATTTGACTCCAATCGAATCCTTAACCCCAGCCAGCGACTCATGGGAGTCGACTCTTACGAACCAATCAGGACAAAATCGATGACGATTGACTGTAGAGCGGACTGTGCAACCGTCCGTACCATGAGTATTGCCTTAGGACGTTGTACGGAATGTGAAAAGATGGACCTTGTTGGTGAAAGGACGCAGGACACCGTTACAAGCAACAATATTAGAGGCAACAGTCGCGGCAACATCAAGGTACTCGTGATCGTAGCTTACAGTATGGAAACGAAGGTGACCTCGACAAGGATTGACTGTGTTAAGTCAAGGTGACGACAACCAAGGGAACGACGGCAGTACTGGAAATTCTCGTGACGAAAACAACACTGGGAATGAAATTCATGGACGGACGTTTAGTATTGGCATAGGCTATACCACGAGTAATAGCAACACGATAGCTTGGATGGGTAGCTATTCGCTTCATCTCCGATCTGTTTGCCCTGATATTTCCTGAAACCGAACTTGTTGTGGCAGCAACGGATGACAAGTCAAATGAAGCCTCATATGTTCGTTGGGATGTGAACTCGACCTTGTGGGACAAGTGTTCGATGTCAACCTTCTTCCCGTTATCCTCAATAATTTGATGCAGTAGTTAGTATGGATTGTTTATCCATACATCGCGCAGATATACCTTGCGAGAAGAAAGCTTTGCGTACCCCTCTCCCAAGTGGAGAATCGTCATCTGTTCTAGAATATCATAGTTGTGTAAGGGTTAGCACCAATTCTGCAATGAAAGCCCAGAAGTGTCTACGGAGGGATTACCCCACCATTTCTAACAACCGTTACTGATGTTAAGCCTAAGGAATAGAGGATCGAGAATCCACCAGTTGTTTGTGATTTCTTCCGATGAGCTACTTGAGGAACTTTCAGACTTATTTTCACAACTGTTAGGCAGAATCTTAGCTTAATCTCATGTCAGAGGCAGCCCTGATTACCTGTACTCTTGCCATCTTGCATCAGGAGGGTTACAAGAATTGTCTGATCAACTATAGGAACTGTTGGACAAGAGTTTGTTGGATCTAGTTCTTCGCTTGGGGAGCCCCAGTTATTATACCTGCGAAGATGAGCCTCTTTGTATGTATATTGATTATCCAGAACTCAGCAAGGTGACCATCAAGAACTGTTTACCTCGACCATTGTATTGACAACCTGTTGACCAGTTGCGAGGGACAAGCTTCCATTAGAGGATTGACGAACGAGCGAACTATCATCAGATGGGAGTCCAACGGAAAATGTTCCTGGAACGGCATAACAAATGTAACACGGCCAGTGAGACTTTCTACACCATAACCATTGAGTTAATCAACACGCCAGTGGCTTTATGGACCACACGAGTCGACCCTGTTTATCGATGACGTTTTAGATCATTTCGAGGAGAAAGGAACATCATGGGCGGCATTTGTATATTATCTTAGAACTCCCGAGCTAGGAGCCACTACCCGCGAAGTCTGGAGAAGTGTAACTTCCGGAATCGAGAGGTACATCTTTGGTCATGTGAACAACGAAGTAGGAAAACCCGTTGGTCTCGCAAAGATCCATTTTGTTAGAAACCGATCGACACCAAGGATTCCTTCGGGGATACAGCAACACCTTGGTCTCGCTAGATACTACCGCAAATTCATTGTAGGAATTTTCGTAGATTGCGCAGCCTTAACCTCTTTAGCACAGTAGGGAGCTGTGAACTCATGGGAACCAAAGCAGGAGGACGTCTTTTTTAGCTTTTGAAACTCAACTTTACAATGCACTGAGTATTGTCTTTACCTGAGGGTATGGGCGATCTAGTGGTATGCTATGATGGTTCGAATCAGAGTCCCAGTTACACATCGATGCAACACGAGAATAAGATGGTCCACGTGGTGAACTTACAGGGAGAACTGCACGAGTGACGACCTGCGGTGGAAGCCATAGTCTTCGGATTTGAGCCGGAGGCATTACTTGGACGGTACCAAATGCATTACTTAGACCGATCACAAGGGCCTCCATGTACCTTTGTTCGGAAGAGCTAACATGTAGTAGCATCGCTGGATGGAACTTTAGAATGATTACGACTGTGAAACCTGAACGCGCACGAGCTTCGCAACTCACTATCAACCCCAACTTACTCGATCAGACTCGCTCTGTTCAAACAGGAGAACTGAAGGAACATAATTTTCAAGTTAAACCCATGTGGGGCATGGGAAAGCAACCATAGACAGGTCGGACGATATTCGCTACCTCAAAGAACGAATGTGGATCTCATTATTTGGCAACTGTAGGGAATTTGAGTTGACCAAAGCTCACCGGCCTCGATATTCTAGTCGTCTGGGTTTTGACGAGAGATATTAAGATCTATAAATCTTGTACTGGTGATCGGGCATGAAGGCCCACCTAGCTAAGTATGTGAATGATATTTGGCTTGTGGGAAAGTCAAGGTGGTGTAGCAGCAACCAGAAACACCCGTATGGGAATGAGAATAGACCGTCATAGATTCTGTCACTAGCCTACTTGCAACTCGAAACAGAAACAATATCACCTGGGTAATCGTAGACGGTCTCACGTTACCAGCACACTTTCTTGCAATCAAGGAAACTAACGAGTCTTCACAGCTATGAATATTCCTCTGAAAGAGGCGGTTCTTAGGAACGAGGTGCCAACTCCTGATACCTTTGAGCTTGATCTATACCTGATTTATGTTAGACAATACACAACGCCCTTGGCTCACGTCTAGACATGAGCATTACTTATCACTGTAGGACAACCGGACAGAGTAACGGACCATCCTGACACACGAAGACATGCTGAGAGCATGTGCGTGATTGACTTAGTAAATATTTGGAAGGACACATATCTTTGGGGGAGTTCTACGGCAGCCGTTACCGTTTTAGTATGCATAGAACTCTGTTTGAGGCATTGCTTGAATGATAATGCCAACCTCCTTGTTGGATTAAGGTGGAGGACAACCCAATCACGGGACCGGGACTTGCACTCGAAACCCTTGGGAAGATTATTTAGATTGGAAATTGTGTGACGACAACGCGTGATCGCCAGGAAACCTGATAACTTAGGAAACACTGGGAGTTCGCTGTTGGCGAACGTGTCATGATTGAAAGTCTCACCCTGGGAGGATGGGGTACGCTTTGGGAAGCGTGACAAGCTTAATTCATGTTATGTAGGGTCATTCAAGATTCTGGAGCGAATTGGTAAAGTGGCCTACAAACTCGAATTACCTGCCGAGTTGAGTGACGTTCACGACGTCTTCCAGGTTCGCAATTAAAGGAGTGTTTGTCTGATGAAACATTGGCGACACCACTTCAAGAACTTAAGATCGACCACAAATTGCAGTCCGTCGATGAACCAAAAGAAATCATGGACCGGGAAGTTAAAGTTCATAAGCATAGTTGTATTCAAATCGTGAGAGTTCGTTGGAATCAAGATGTGGACCGGAGTTCACGTGGGAACGCGAGGATCAGATGAAGCTCAAGTACCCTCACTTATCCCTAACTGACAAATCTAAATCTGTTGTGACTGGTGAATTTCGGGACAAAATTCCCTTTCGAGTTGGGGATGATGTGGTACCCGCGGAAAAATCCACAGTCATCCTGAGTTAACGTCTTGCTGTTTTGGATTACTTGTCAAAATTTCGGGACGAAATTTCTTTCAAGTTGGGGATGATGTGACAACCCAAACTTTTAAGATCAGTGTCTCTTAGTTTCATGATCCTAATTCCTTGTTTGCGTCCCTTATTATGATTTAATTTGTTATATGCTCGTGTCAATGTTAAGTGTGATAAATGAAAAAAAAAAACGTATTTGTGTATGATTGAGGGTGTCCATGGGCTATTCTAGATGTTGATGTCTAGTGGAGTCAGATGGGCCACCGCACATGTTAATGGGCTACACGCACACACGCTCACCTCGACATCACGCTGGTGTCCAATCGAAGCACCTGAGCCCAACTCTTTGCATATGTTGTTTCTTCGGCCCGTAACACATGAGGCCTAACCCGATTAGTGCATTGTTGAGTAGATCAAACATTTTGGTTGCATGACCCAAGAATCTCGGCCCAAGACCCTCAAACTAAAACCGGGCCCAAACCACCTTTTGTGTTATAGGTATAGATTTTAGAAGATACGTACCATTCTTTTGGAAACCCTAGCACATCCCCTTGGAGTTCGATAATCAGCGGCAGGAGACGCCCCCCTCTCTCACGATTTCCTCTACGGATCAGAAAGATTCCTCTCCTCGCACACCTTTATTTCTCTGGTTAGTATATTGATTTCTAGTGTAGATATGGTTATCCTCGTTAATGATGGTTGTGTAATGATTTCTAGTATTGTCACAAGATTCTGATTGTATGTTAATAAGCACACTAGTAATCGGATTTGTTATAATGATTAGTGGTCTGTGAATGCATCAAAGGTGCTACTGATTTACGTATGATGATGAATAGTTGAGGTATTGGAACTGTGAATTGATAAATGGTGGTATCACGTGTTCGAGAATGATTGTGATTATGTAAATAGCATTGAAGCCAGATTGTTTAGGTAAAACCTAGATTTGAACGATGATAGATCTGATTATATGTTTAAACTCTTGGCTGAATACTGAATGGATTATGACACATATGCAGCGTATGAATGATATCATGTGATATACTGATTGGCCGTAGATGACATCTTTGAAACTTTGAAATGGTATGCAAAGTGATTAAATTATAGACCATCTAATAATATGTGAATGCAATTGATCATAACGCACCATCTGACAACAAGGATGTATAATTGGACCAAACATTCCATAGTGGATAGATGTCTTTAGTTGGCTGTCTTGAATTGATATCAGCTAATGGATTGGACCGCAAGTAGTAATGGACTAATAAAAGCTTGACTTAACTATTGTAAAACACTGCATATGGGCCGGTTATATGTGATAACAGTGGGTGGGGTTTGTTTACCCGATTCTCATAAGTATTTATAATTCTTTGTAAAGTGTACACATTTCAACTTCATTTATTTACTCAATTAATATATGGGTATTTGCATAAGGGGCATCATAAAATGCTTTTGGGGATCTACTGATGTAATACTTCAACAAGAAATGCAAATTTAGTGAAGATGCAATTAGTGGGTCGATGATAAGCCTTAGACAAGTGGAATTTTTAGTTGGACCGATGGCATATTAACTCTTATTATGATGATGTTATACATGATAGCTAGTAGAGTCAATGATGCAATTAATTCTGATTATCTATTGAACGGATAATATATATATATATATATATATATATATATATATATATATATATATACAGTAATTGATTCTGAAGTTATTATAAAATGATTTGTACTTGTGTTTATTCATCGCTTAAACAATGAACTATTTGGATACTTAGGATATTGCAAAACCCTACTCGTATACTCACTAATATGACATTATACCTTAGGTTGCGTGTAACGGACCTAACCGTTAATTAACGTTGAAAGTACGATATCATACCGAGCAAATTAAGGTGAGTTCACTACATTCGAGCATGCGTCCCAGTGGTTGGGGACAGTCAGTGGGTATTCCGTGGAGGGATAAGTCTTTTGGGTAAAAACGGGTATATTGGTTAATAATCTCACCTATCATTCTTGTAAGTCCCTTATTATGTTACCTGGAGGGTAACGGGTATTAGTTGGTAGCGCTACTTAGGTTTGGCACCCTCACACCGCTCCTAGATAGGACGGATGTGAACTAATGACCCAGTCGTGGCCTAGTACTAGATAGGAGTACGTGGGAAGGGCAGACATGTATTTCAGGAGCCGTCTTGTTCGGAATTGAGATATTAACAATATTACTTGCATTTGTCAGTGAACTGTTTTACATACAACTGGTAACAAACGTTTTCTAAAACTGTGAACTCGCCAGCTTTGTCTGATACACTTGTTGCATGCTCGCAGGTCGTTAGGTATTTGGATTGGGAACTTGCTGTCTAGAGGAGCATGAGTGGTCATGGGTCGTCTGAAGAGACTCATATGATTATTTGTTTACTTTTACACATTGGCTTTCGAACAACTTAATTATGGTTTATTATTTGCTTCCGCTGAACATATTGAATTTCGTATAAACTTGTGATGGAATTGTTATTAATAATCGGGAATTTTATTTTGAAACTTGTGGGTTCAATGTAAATAGTGGCTCATTGTCAGTACGTCACACGCCTACCAGGGACACTCCCTAGGTGGTATTTTGGGGGTGTGACAACATTGTTGATTTGAAATTTTAAAAGAAAATGATACGCTTGTAAGCGTGGCCACCTCCAGTTACAGAGGAAACTCTGGCGAAATTTTTACAAAAATATAACACTTGGAAATATTTTTGGTAACAAGTGTTATGAACACATTTTTAACTTATTTTCCCAAATAAATTTCGCCATGATTTTTATTACGAGACTTCCAAGTGTCGGAGGTGAGATTTTCCCAAAATAAAACTTGATAAATATAGATTTATTATATATTTTCCATAACAACACTTGTGAGATTTGTATGGTTATTTTGTGAACTTTATAAATATTATTTTAGGGTAAAAATAATATTACTAAATATTCACGACTCCAAAATAATACGAACACCTTCAATAAATATTTAAGTTACAACGGTACTATTAATACCACCCGAACCTTACAACGTAACTTACGCATTTTTTTTTTGAAAATACTCATAAGTGTGTATTTTGACAAGTGTTATTTTGGGTAAAATTATGTGAAATAAAATATAATATTTTTGGGAAAAATATTTATATTTTGGAGTTAGAATTAAAATATATTGTAAGTGGGACTTAATAATATATTTCGAAGTTATACGAACGCACATGTATTAAAACCCCCATCCTTGGGAAGGAATGTATTTACCAAATAATTACGAAGTGTAAACAAGAAATAGTTGCCTAACTATTTCCCAAAGACATTAAACCTTAAACTAAGGGATCGTCCGTCTAATAGAAGTTAGTACGTGTAGGTCGTCGCACAGCAGATTTTCTGGGAGATACTTTTTAGAGACGCACTTCGGTGAGTTCATGTCCCCCTTTTCTCTTAACTGTTTTCAGTTTTCCAAACCGCGGGGGTGAAATACATGTTACTACGATTACGAGTACTTTTTACATGGTATGGTTAGCTTAAGGAGGGTTATTACTTAGATCATGTGAGTGGGTAGGCGTGAACTGAAGGCCATTAATCCTCAGAGTAGGACCGAGGGACAGTAGCGGTAGATCTATCTGGGTGTAGCGAGCCCAGCCCCAGGCCCATCAGAACGGACCTCATTGTGACTTTGTGCCCAACGCAAAATCCGCTAGGTTTGAGTCTTCCTACTGCACATCAGACATATCAATGGCCTTGCAAACCATTGGTGATCTCTTTATTTCCTTATTTGCTACATACCAGGGTTTTTATACTTACAAAGGTTTTTACATACTCACTACACATGAACTCGCTCAACAATTTTGTTGATTTTTCCAACTTACATGTATTTCAGGGAACTAAGGATTCTGGCACGGTATGCTATGTTTTCGCGCTGCGTTAGAGTTAATGGGATCATCCTCATTTAGGGATTGCGACTTTTACCTGGACGAGTCGCAAGTCTTAAACGGTGTTTATTTTAAGTTTGTGGTTGTGTCTTTCAAACAATGCTTTTATGTTATTAGGTTGTAATTTCCGTTGCATGTGTCAACGCTTTAAGACAATGTTGTGTTATTTTGTTTTCAAGACAATATTTAATGGATGATCTGCATGGTTTTAAATTCATATAGCTTTGTTGTGATTAAGCTATGGTATTAAGAAGTCACACCAAATTAACCCACGCTTCCGCAAAGCCAGGGTGTGACAGCTTGGTATCAGAGCTCTGATCATAGCGAACTAGGATTCCTTCTCGAGTCTAGACTATGATCACTAGGGCTCTCACGAAAACATTTTTACACTGCATACCACTTAAGTCCAGATCCAAAACGTTTTTACAAACAAAACTTAAGTCTGGGAGGCTGAGGCTTGGTCTGGGAGGCTGAGGCTCGGTCTGGGAGGCTGAGGTAGTTGTCTAGTGGGACTAGGGAGTCAGTCTGGGAGGCTGGGAGGCTAGTGGGACTAGGAAGAGCAGTCTGGGAGGCTGGGAGGCTAGTGGGACTAGGAAGAGCAGTCTGGGAGGCTGGGAGGCTAGTGGGACTAGGAAGATCAGTCTGGGAGGCTGGGAGGCTAGTGGGACTAGGAGAACTAACTGATTGCTTAATGATGGCTAATGTGTTTATCTGACTATATGATTGATTATTTGTGCATATTTGTGTTTGTGTTACAGACACTATGGATTCATCCGGCACAGGAGGGTCGGACACCACTGACCCTATACACATTGTATCAGACGACCGGGAGTCATTAGTGTGACAACTCGTACTTTACCGTCTCTTATATTACGTGTAACTGTTTAAAACATTGTGATTACGTGAATTATTTTGAGTGAATAAATGATACGTGTTACGTGTTATGTGATTTCATGTGAACGTGTATAAGTTACTTGGACCGAACACTTAGTTGTTTTCATAAAACATTCTTCGGCCCACACACACATGTCCGACTCGAGACCACTAGGTGGCCCATGTGGGGTTTCGGCCCACATCCTTTCCACACGTATATGTTACACACATCTCTTAGGGTTTAGTTTTCACAACTTTGGCAATCAAGCACACACAAACTCTCTCTCTCGATCAGAACCAAAGGCAGCCGACCCTCCCAATTCTCGAAGCCCCTTGTAATCGGATCATCCCTCGTTACACACTCTAATCCGGTTAGTGTTTATGGTTGGTTGTTTATACATGATGTTGTGATTATTATACATGCTCTAGATAATAAAGGTGTTATAAGTTGTTAATCTTGATGTGCTTGAAATCGGTTAGGGTGCTTATGATTGTTTGCATGATTGATTGATTATGTTGTTGTTAATGTTATAACCGCCCCATAATTATATGTTAGATTATGTTCACATAAATCAGAATTTTATGATAAGGATCTAGAACCGAATGCATGGTTGGTATGATGTTTCGATTAGGGTTTATATGGTTTAGGTTAAATGATAGTCTATGTATTTGTTAAGCACATGATCCGATCATATGTTCTATGTAATAGTGATTAATTGTTCTTGATGATGATGATAAGAATGTGCATGAATGTGAATAATTGTTAATTGATCTGATTGGTGAAACTGCCAAACTTGTTAGCCGATATCACGGAAATCATGTGCATGAAATCAGGAAATCTGTTACAATTTGATAGTCTCGACACGGTTGCGAGTCGAGACCGTGTGATCTCGACCTAAGCATGATAACCCGAGACCGACATTGCGAGTCCCGTTGCGACTCGAGACCTCACACCGACACACAGCAGCACCAACCGAGACCGAGGTTGCGGGTCCAGTTGCGACTCGAGATCGTCCTTGTTGCGACTCGAGACTTCGGAACCAGCCCAACTCGAGACCGCTTGGTCTCGACTCGAGACTGTGAGCACGGGCACCTTATTATTGGACTGTTTAATCTTATTGGGCCGAGATTGTATTATTGATTTGTTATGATATTTGGGCCGGAAGTTATTGGACCGACTCCTAGTTTCACAAGTTGGATATGTTATGACAGTTAGCTTATGTTACGTGTTTGTCATGATTATTACGTGCACGTTACTTACAAATCTATGTGATACATATGTGCGATACTTGAGTCAAAACCTGACTTGTGTGGTAACCCTGTTAGGACGAGATTGACCACTTTAGTTCAAGGAACCTTTTTGTGTATCTGCCGAGCAAACCAAGGTGAGTTCACATAGCCAAGGCATGGGATTCCCGGGTTGGGAATTGGGTTGGAATATTTGATAGGGAACGATTACTCGTACTTACGCAATCACTAGACTACAGACCATCGTCCTCAGGATAGTCAGGACACTTACGTAAAACCTACGTAAACTAGTATCTACCATTGTCTCCCGGGTCGGGAGGACACTTACGTAAATCCTACGTAACCTAATACCCACTATTGTCTTCCGGGTCGGAAGGACACTTACGTAAATCCTACGTAAACCCCACGCGTACCACTGTCCTCGGGGAAGGGCACTCACGTAAATCCTACGTGACCTTGTACGTATTCCTGTTCTCGGTTTAAGAAGAACACATGGTTGTAAATAGTCTAGTAAGTACCATAATGGGAAGCCCCCATTAGTAAAGATAAACGTGGGAATCCCCCACTAGTAATATATATAACCATGGGAAACCCCCACCATTAGTACATACATGCATGGGAAGCCCCCAACTGGATGAACATACTCATTACTATTACGAACTTATTTTCTGTGAACTCGCTCAACTAGTTGTTGACTCTCTGCTGCATGCCTTGCAGGACCTTAGGTACATTATGGAGCTTGCACAGGGAGGAGCAGGTCGTTGTGGGATACGGATCGTGAACGATATTTGAACTTATAACTTATTTTGGGTTTTCATTATTATGCTTCCGCTACTTAAACAAAGTTTGGTTTGAACATCAATCGTATTGATTTGGGTTTTATGAACTACTTTAACTATTATATGCTTGTTCAATATGATTGGTGGCTTGATCCTGGTCATGTCACGCCTCCAAGCGGTGGTACTCCGCGTGTGGATTTTGGGGGTGTGACAGATTGGTATCAGAGCTATTGGTTATAGAGAACTTGGTTTTAATATGGGAAAACGTTTTTATTAAAACCAGACTATAACCAGAACAGTGCTCTCAACGATCCACAACGACGCTTCGCTCCACGTGCAAGACTCGACATCCTAGGTAATAAGGTTTATGTTTATTACCTGCATGCTAGAACTATATAGAACTTTGCTCGTATTACGCTTAGATAACACATGACTTTATTACATGAGAATACCTACGTGCTTACACTTTTCTGTCATCGCCCTACTCGCGAACCATTCTCACTTACGCTACTTTTACAATGAAGATCATGTCTAGACGAATTAACATGACTCAAGCCCAACTAGAGGCTCTCGTTCAAGCTCAAGTTGCTGCAGCACTTGCAGCCGCACAAGCAGGAGGTATATCCTGTGGTTATAGCACACACTAGGATCTTTAGATCCTACACTCCTAAACTAGCCCTTGTATTTAAACTTTGCCCTATTCGTACACAATAGGTCAGCACGCACAGCAACATGTCTGCACTTTCAAGAACTTCATGGACTGTCGTCCAAGCACTTTCAGTGGCACCGAAGGAGTAGTGGGACTACTCCATTGGTTTGAGAAGCTCGAGTCAGTGTTCGAGATGTGTGAATGCCCTGAGGCTCGCAGGGTCAAATACGCCACTGGTACTTTGGAAGGAATCGCGCTAACCTGGTGGAACGCGCAAGTTCAGATCTTAGGGTTGGCAGCCGCTAACGCCACACCCTGGAATGAATTTAAGGAACCTATTAAGAGGGAATACTGCACACGTGACGACATTCACAAGCTGGAAGATGAGTTTTATCATCTGAAAATGATGGGGTCAGAGATTGAAGCTTATACGAAACGGTCGAACGAACTGGCCATCTTGTGCCCAACCATGGTAGACCCTCCGATCAAGCGCATCGAGTTGTACCTCAAGGGTCTAGCCTCAGAAATTCAGAGCCATGTTACATCGGCTAACCTCGACAACATTCAAGATATTCAGCGTCTTGCTCATCGCCTCACGGATCAGGCGGTGGAACAGAACAAGTTGCCCAAACGCATCAGTGCTACCACTTCAGCCGCTACTCCCACTACACCCAGTGACAACAAAAGAAAGTGGGATGGGGATTCTAGCAAAGGTTCAGCAACAGTTCAGTCTCAAGCTCAGCAGCAGAAGACTGACCACTACCAGAGTCCTAGTCAGCAATCCTCTGGTGGTCATAGACAGAGAAGGTATCAAGGGTTTCACCCCAAGTGTCACAACTGCAACAGACATCACAGCGGCCAGTGCAACAAGGGTCGTTGTCAAAGATGTCTCAAGATGGGTCACGAGGCCAAAGACTGTAGGAGCCCACGGCCTGCAAATCAGAACCAGCAACCGCAACAACCAGCTCTACAGAACCCACAGCAGCAGCAGCCACAACGTGGAAACCGGGGATGTTTCCAGTGTGGGGCTGAAGGTCATTTCAAACGCGATTGTCCTCAACTGAACCAGAACCAGAATCGCAACAACAATAACCAGGGCAACGGGCACAACAACGGGGGAAACAACAACAACAATGGCAACGAGGCAATGGGTCGAGCTTTCGTGTTAGGACGAGGAGACGCAATGAACGATCCCAATGTGGTTATGGGTAAGTTTCTCCTCGACGATATTTATGTTACTGTTTTGTTTGATTCGGGTGCTGATACAAGTTATATATCGCTAAAAGCCAGTAAATTGTTAAAACGTACATCAACACCCCTAAACACCAAACATGTAGTAGAACTAGCTAATGGTAAGAGTTTAGAAGCCACGCAGATAGTCAGGGGTTGTAGTATCATCTTAGCCGGTCAAGTTTTCTCCATCGACCTTATTCCCATAGTCTTGGGAAGTTTCGATATCGTTATAGGGATGGATTTGTTATCCCAACATCAGGCAGAGATCTTATGCAGTGAGAAGATCATTCGTATTCCACGTTCTGGTCAGGAACCTCTCGAAGTTCAAGGCGATAAGAGTGGTGCTGTGGTTGGCATCATCTCTTTCCTAAAGGCTCAGAAGTGTCTGCGGAAGGGTCACACCGCAATATTGGCACTCGTTTCGGATGCATCAGTGAAGGAAAAGAAACTGGAGGATATTCCAGTTGTACGCGACTACCCTCAGGTGTTTCCTGAAGACTTACCTGGCTTATCGCCTCATCGTCAGGTCGAATTTCAAATCGAGCTCGCTCCAGGAGCAGCACCCATAGCTCGCGCACCATATCGTCTAGCTCCATCAGAATTGGAGGAACTGTCAAAGCAGCTACAAGAGCTCTTGGAAAAGGGCTTCATTCGTCCAAGCTCTTCGCCTTGGGGAGCTCCAGTATTATTCGTGAGGAAGAAGGACGACACCTTCAGGATGTGCATAGATTATCGGGAACTGAACAAGGTAACGGTGAAGAACCGTTATCCTCTTCCACGCATAGATGACTTATTCGACCAGTTGCAAGGGTCGTGTTATTACTCTAAGATAGACTTGAGGTCTGGTTATCATCAGCTGAGAGTCCGAGAGGAGGACGTCTCCAAGACAGCATTTAGAACTCGCTACGGCCACTACGAGTTTCTTGTCATGCCGTTCGGGTTAACGAACGCGCCTGCCGTATTTATGGACCTTATGAACAGGGTGTGCAAACCCTATCTTGACAAGTTCGTCATCGTTTTCATCGACGACATCCTGATCTACTCCAAGAGTCAGGAGGAACACGAGCAGCATCTACGCCTTATTTTGGAACTTCTTCGAAAGGAACAGCTGTACGCTAAGTTTTCGAAATGCCACTTCTGGCTTCGTGAAGTCCACTTTCTAGGCCATGTAGTGAATAGGGATGGGATTCATGTTGATCCATCCAAGGTAGACTCGATCAGGAACTGGCCTGCACCACGTACACCAACGGAAATACGCCAATTTTTGGGTTTGGCAGGTTACTACAGACGGTTTATTAAAGACTTTTCAAAGATTGCTCAGCCGCTTACGCTACTGACACAGAAGGGTGTCACCTATCACTGGGGAGAGCCCCAGGAGACTGCTTTCCAGCACTTAAAGGATAGACTTTGCAGTGCACCTATCCTCTCTTTGCCAGAGGGCACAGACGATTTCGTAGTATATTGTGATGCATCCATCCAGGGTCTTGGATGTGTATTGATGCAACGGGATAAGGTTATCGCTTACGCTTCGCGTCAACTTAAGATACATGAACGAAATTACACGACACACGATTTAGAGCTGGGAGCTGTTGTTTTCGCGCTCAAGATATGGCGACACTACCTGTACGGTACCAAGTGCACAAGTTACACCGATCACAGGAGTCTCGAGCATATCTTCAAGCAGAAGGAATTGAACATGCGTCAACGACGATGGGTCGAATTACTCAAGGATTACGAATGCGCCATCATGTACCATCCAGGCAAAGCCAATGTTGTGGCTGACGCTCTCAGTCGGAAAGACACTTTACCTCGGCGCGTGCGAGCGCTGCAGCTTACGATTCAGTCTAGCCTTCCTACACAGATACGAGATGCTCAGGCAGAAGCATTGAAACCAGAAAACGTCAAGGCTGAAGCCTTACGCGGCTCAAGGCAACGATTAGAACAGAAGGCAGACGGCGCCTACTATGTAACGGGGCGTATTTGGGTCCCACTATATGGCGGTTTACGAGAGCTTGTGATGGATGAAGCTCACAAGTCTCGCTATTCGGTACATCCAGGATCGGACAAAATGTACCACGACATCAGAACTACTTATTGGTGGCCTAGCATGAAGGCCCACATCGCTACCTATGTCAGCAAGTGCTTGACCTGTGCGAGAGTCAAGGTGGAATACCAGAAACCAGCGGGCCTACTTCAGCAACCTAAGATACCGCAGTGGAAATGGGAGGAAATTTCCATGGATTTCGTTACAGGCCTACCTAGATCCCAGCGTGGGAATGATACCATATGGGTGGTCGTGGATCGACTCACCAAGTCTGCACACTTCCTAGCTATAAAGGAAACGGATAAGTTCTCCACTCTCGCAGACATCTACCTTAAAGAAGTTGTTTCGAGGCACGGGGTTCCCACCTCCATCATTTCGGATCGGGATGCACGATTCACGTCAGAACTATGGCAAGCGATGCACAAATCTTTTGGCTCACGGTTAGACATGAGCACAGCATATCATCCTCAGACGGATGGGCAGTCTGAGCGTACGATCCAAACTCTTGAAGACATGTTTCGGGCATGCGTTATTGACTTTGGCAACGGCTGGGAGAAGCATCTCCCTTTGGTGGAGTTCTCGTACAATAACAGTTATCACACCAGCATACAAGCCGCTCCATTCGAGGCATTGTACGGACGTAAATGCCGGTCACCTCTCTGTTGGGCAGAGGTGGGGGATAGTCAGATCACGGGTCCAGAGATTGTAGTGGACGCCACGGAAAAGATTGCACAAATACGACAACGCATGGCGGCAGCACGCGACCGTCAGAAAGCCTATGCGGATAAGCGTAGAAAGCCATTGGAATTTCAGGTCGGGGACCGGGTTTTACTCAAAGTCTCACCCTGGAAGGGTGTGGTTCGTTTTGGCAAACGGGGAAAACTGAATCCGCGGTACGTCGGACCGTTCGAAATCATAGAGAAGATTGGCAAAGTGGCCTACAAGCTAAACCTACCAGCTGAACTCGGTGCAGTTCACAATGTTTTTCACGTGTCTAATCTGAAGAAGTGCCTGTCAGATGAGACCCTCATCATTCCTTTTAAGGAACTCACTATCGACGAGCGGTTGCAGTTCGTCGAGGAACCAGTTGAAATCACGGACCGGGATGTGAAGGTCCTCAAACACAAGAGAATCCCTCTTGTTCGAGTTCGTTGGAACTCCAGACGTGGCCTAGAGTACACCTGGGAACGCGAAGATAGGATGACAGAAAAGTACCCCCAGTTATTCGGAACCAATGCAACCACTACTGAGGCTGAAGCTCCTACTGCGGAATTTCGGGACGAAATTCCAGATCAACGGGGGGAGGATGTGACACCCCAGGAAAACCAGTGAACGATACAACTTACCTAGCATCCTCAGTGAGTGCATACCAAATTTCGGGACGAAATTTCTTTTATGTTGGGGATAATGTGACAACTCGTACTTTACCGTCTCTTATATTACGTGTAACTGTTTAAAACATTGTGATTACGTGAATTATTTTGAGTGAATAAATGATACGTGTTACGTGTTATGTGATTTCATGTGAACGTGTATAAGTTACTTGGACCGAACACTTAGTTGTTTTCATAAAACATTCTTCGGCCCACACACACATGTCCGACTCGAGACCACTAGGTGGCCCATGTGGGGTTTCGGCCCACATCCTTTCCACACGTATATGTTACACACATCTCTTAGGGTTTAGTTTTCACAACTTTGGCAATCAAGCACACACAAACTCTCTCTCTCGATAGGAACCAAAGGCAGCCGACCCTCCCAATTCTCGAAGCCCCTTGTAATCGGATCATCCCTCGTTACACACTCTAATCCTGTTAGTGTTTATGGTTGGTTGTTTATACATGATGTTGTGATTATTATACATGCTCTACATAATAAAGGTGTTATAAGTTGTTAATCTTGATGTGCTTGAAATCGGTTAGGGTGCTTATGATTGTTTGCATGATTGATTGATTATGTTGTTGTTCATGTTATAACCGGCCCATAATTATATGTTAGCTTATGTTCACATAAATCAGAATTTTATGATAAGGATCTAGAACCGAATGCATGGTTGGTATGATGTTTCGATTAGGGTTTATATGGTTTAGGTTGCATGATAGTCTATGTATTTGTTAAGCACATGATCCGATCATATGTTCTGTGTAATAGTGAATAATTGTTCTTGATGATGATGATAAGAATGTGCATGAATGTGAATAATTGTTAATTGATCTGATTGGTGAAACTGCCAAACTTGTTAGCCGATATCACGGAAATCATGTGCATGAAATCAGGAAATCTGTTACAATTTGATAGTCTCGACACGGTTGCGAGTCGAGACCGTGTGATCTCGACCTAAGCATGATAACCCGAGACCGACATTGCGAGTCCCGTTGCGACTCGAGACCTCACACCGACACACAGCAGCACCAACCGAGACCGAGGTTGCGGGTCCAGTTGCGACTCGAGATCGTCCTTGTTGCGACTCGAGACTTCGGAACCAGCCCAACTCGAGACCGCTTGGTCTCGACTCGAGACTGTGAGCACGGGCACCTTATTATTGGACTGTTTAATCTTATTGGGCCGAGATTGTATTATTGATTTGTTATGATATTTGGGCCGGAAGTTATTGGACCGACTCCTAGTTTCACAAGTTGGATATGTTATGACAGTTAGCTTATGTTACGTGTTTGTCATGATTATTACGTGCACGTTACTTACAAGTCTATGTGATACATATGTGCGATACTTGAGTCAAAACCTGACTTGTGTGGTAACCCTGTTAGGACGAGATTGACCACTTTAGTTCAAGGAACCTTTTTGTGTATCTGCCGAGCAAACCAAGGTGAGTTCACACAGCCAAGGCATGGGATTCCCGGGTTGGGAATTGGGTTGGAATATTTGATAGGGAATGATTACTCGTACTTACGCAATCACTAGACTACAGACCATCGTCCTCAGGATAGTCAGGACACTTACGTAAAACCTACGTAAACTAGTATCTACCATTGTCTCCCGGGTCGGGAGGACACTTACGTAAATCCTACGTAACCTAATACCCACTACTGTCATCCAGGTCGGAAGGACACTTACGTAAATCCTACGTAAACCCCACGCGTACCACTGTCCTCGGGGAAGGGCACTCACGTAAATCCTACGTGACCTTGTACGTATTCCTGTTCTCGGTTTAAGAAGAACACATGGTTGCAAATAGTCTAGTAAGTACCATAATGGGAAGCCCCCATTAGTAAAGATAAACGTGGGAATCCCCCACTAGTAATATATATAACCATGGGAAACCCCCACCATTAGTACATACATGCATGGTAAGCCCCCAACTGGATGAACATACTCATTACTATTACGAACTTATTTTCTGTGAACTCGCTCAACTAGTTGTTGACTCTCTGCTGCATGCCTTGCAGGACCTTAGGTACATTATGGAGCTTGCACAGGGAGGAGCAGGTCGTTGTGGGATACGGATCGTTAACGATATTTGAACTTATAACTTATTTTGGGTTTTCATTATTATGCTTCTGCTACTTAAACAAAGTTTGGTTTGAACATCAATCGTATTGATTTGGGTTTTATGAACTACTTTAACTATTATATGCTTGTTCAATATGATTGGTGGCTTGATCCTGGTCATGTCACGCCTCCAAGCGGTGGTACTCCGCGTGTGGATTTTGGGGGTGTGACAATCAGAGCGAGAGGTGTACACTTCGGACACCACCAGTACAGACGACGACGATTTCCAGCCGTTTGCACTACCCGATGCCATGGTTGAGCCCGCTGATGGCCCCATCGCTGGGATTTTCCGCTTGTGGAGATCCCTGCTCCCATACCCCTTGCCATGTACCCTGTTGTTGATATGTCTCTAGACGTAGTCGTTGACGATGACGTCGATTTGTTTGACGAGGAGCTACTGGAGGATGACGTTGAGGGCGAGGCCCTTATAGCTGCCGATGATCTCTTGCTTCTCGTAGATGCTCCTGCTGAGGAGTCACCTGCCCATTCACCTGTCCCAGACTCTTTCGAGTCTGTGGCATCGGCACCATCACACGCGCAGGGCGCGCAGCACTACTCACATGATTCAGACCCCGATCGGGCGTCATCTGCTGCACCAGCCCCTGCCCCGATGTCACACCCCGACCACGTAAAACAACAAAACATGGCGGAAACGTCGGGGAGTGTTGTAACAGAATCATTGTTTCATAACACATGGAAATTGAAATGTTGTTTTATTGATTTAAAAGAAATTACAATGTCTTAACAAACAAACAAAGAAACATAACATAATCAACTAGTCTTGCATCTTTTGATGTCACTAAGGCCCCGTGCATTCCTATGTGAGCATACACCAATATCACCATCATATAACACCAACTACTGTACCTGAAACACATGTGAAAATACGTCAGCATAAAAATGCCGGCGAGTACATAGGTTTTATTGAATTAGGATTCATGACTTATAAGTTTGGAAAAAGTTGTTTAACAAAAGTCAGTCATGATCCTTGTAAAATGTTTTGCTTTATAAATCGTTTGAAAATCGATGATAGATATGTATAGTAAAAAAATGATGTAAGGTTAAATGAATGACCAAGTAAAATGAATTTGTATAAAACAAACTGTTTTGTAAAACAATGTCTTGTGAAAAATATGCCATTTGTATAAAATGTATAAGTCCAAATTGAATGATTATAAATAACGCTACGACATGTAATATAATACAAGCACTTATATATAGGAAGTACCAGCGGCGTATCCACCATGCTTGTATCACATTACACACGTCTCGTTACTTAAATCATTTACCCAAACAAACCACCAATGTAAATTGCCCATGTCTAAACCAATTGTCAAATGTCTTTGTGAAAACCATGTCAAAATGTTTATGTCAAAATGTAGTCCATGAAATGTGTATATCAATATCAAAAATGTCTATGTCAAATGTCAGTCAAGTAATGTGTAAATAAAATGTCATGTATGGCAAGTGAAATATGTATCAACTAAACCATAGGTAAGAATGCACAAACAATGTACTAAGTATGCGACAGATGGGCATACATAGCATGTGTTGTAAAATGTACAAAGTATGATGAACATACATAGCATGAAATGTTATGTAAAACGATGTACTAAGTATGCACACAATGGGCATACATAGCAAAAACATAATGAAATCATGTACTAATAGTGTACTAATGAAAATAGCAAGTATATGATATAAAACATGGAAAGCACGAAAGTAACAAGTAGGCACATGTGTTTCACCCCAAAACGTTTGAAAAACAGTAAAAGAGGGGACTATGTACTCACTTGAGATTGCTTAATAGACTTTAGATATCCACCAAGCAAGCTAGAAGATCACGAAAATCAAACGGCACCTAATATAGGTAACTACATTAATAACCGGACCTAACTCGGAAGATCGGATAGTATGAGGTTTCGTAAACCAAATGAGTATTGGAACTCATATGATATGGTTTAACAAAGCCCACATACTAAAATGAGACCTAACCTAAGTGCTTACGACCCATTACGACCCGTTTAGGTAGCTTACGCTACTTTAACGCGTCGTTCGCGTAAAAGGCGTTCGGACCGCCTAACTAGTCCTATGACAAGTAGAATATGCCTTAATCATGTCTAATATAGTTGCCTAATCAGTTTAGATGTCAAAATTTAGGTTACATATGTTTAAAATGAATTTATGCGTAAAAAGGGCATTTTGGTAATTTTCCTAAGGCATAAGAATTACTTATCATACAACTACTTAAACGACGTGACCATAAGGTATAACCTCGGAAGGTTATTCCCTATACAACTTAAGGTCACCTAATGTGTTTGGTCGGATCCTAATGATCGACCAAATGGGTCAGGTTCGAAAGTATAAGCGATTGATTAGATCGCTTACCTTTACGACCCTAAACAAGCACAAATCTAAAAGCGACGAGCTAAACATGCTAGAACATGTTTAGTAAGGTTAGAAAACATGTTTGGTATCAAAACAAACGGTTTTGATACCCTAGAGTAGTTTGGTTACAAAATACGTGAGGAAACGCATTTTGGCCGAAACTACGACTCGTCACTGAGCCTAGATAACGTGGAAATCAGTAGGTATAGTCAGTAGGGACTATAACCATCGTGATTACGCTCACGTTATGAAGTTCAAACGAACTTCGCATTGACCATAAACTGGTTAATGCAGAAAGTCAAACACAGTTTGACTTTAACGCTAAAACGAACGAAAAACGCAAAAGAATACTTACAGAAGGTCCCCGCAAGATTTGACCCGATTCGCTCTCAGGTAGGAAGCATAAACTTCCACTTAGAAAGCTTTGAATCAGATCAAATGTGAGGGATGAATGAAATGAAGGTGGGTATTTATAGGAATGGCACAACCGTTAGGATCGTTCATCGCGAAACGTGCTTTGATCTCGGCCGTCCAAGTGGGCACATGGTATTTGGATACCATGAGCTCTTAAAAACCATCAAATTTGGCCCCTAGAATGCTTAAAAACCAGGTTCAAGGGTGTGGAACAGCTGGTAACAGCTGGAACAGATTTTTTGCTGATCTGGGACTCTCACGCGTCCCGTGTAAGAGTTTAAGGTAGCCTTACGCGGGCCGCCTGGCCAGCTATTACAGAATTGCAGTTTCGGTCCCTAAACTTCAGAAACATGTGTTTTGATGCATTTTTGGCACGTTTAAGCCCCGTTAACCTCATTTCAAGGCTCTAAAATGATGTTAAAGTATAGGGGACATGAAATATGCTCAAAAATATCTCGGATGTCGGTTCGTTTGGTCGTACGGTTGTGTTATTCGCTTAATTACGACGGGAGTCGTAACGAACGCAAAAACGATCCAAATTAAGCGACGAATGGGTGTTTATCATGCCAAACACTAAAATAAAATATTTTAATGCTTACATAAATTTTTGGAAGTCCGGAACTATTTCTAAGCTATGTAAAGGATATTTAGGGTGTGTTTAACTTATGATCATGTTCCGGAAGGTTTGTTACAGTACAAATTGACATACTTTCGCAGTTTGTCGAATTTAGTCCATGTAAGCGAATAAACTTGATTTCGGCATACCAACCCATCCAAAACTTATTTCTAAGTTATGTAAAGGTTATTTAAGGTATGTTAAGCCTATGTCACTATTCCGGAGTGTTTGTTGCATTAAACTGGTTATATTCACGCATCAGATCGCGTATAACCTTCCAGAAAGCGATTTAAAGCCCGAAATCGAACAATAATTGATATGTGCAAACGATACACATATTTTTACAAAGTCCCAAGTATGAAACATAATATTTCATTGATTTGGTTTTTGTTTGATGGTCACGGAGTGTCACACCCCCAAAATCCACCTGCGGGGTATCACCGCTTGGGAGCGTGACTGACCAGGATCAAGCCACCAATCATATAGAACAATGTATATAGTTAAAGTAATAGCAATTAAACCAAACCAAATCCATATGAAAGGTGTTTCCAAAACATAAGTAAGTTATCACTGTTTAGCGGAAGCGTATAAGTAAAACCCAATATAAATAAGTATGTAATGTCATAAAGTGTTCAACAAACAATCACGATCCAAGCCCACAACGACCAGCTCCTCCCTGTGCAAGCTCCATGTATCTAACGACCTGCAAGGCATGTAACAGAGGATCAACAACTAGTTGAGCGAGTTCACAGTTTGTAGTTTAGTAATTGTAATAGTATAGTAAGCCTTGTGTTCGTTCATTAAGTCATGTATCGTAATAGTTCGTATCGCAGCCCTCTAGGCATGTATGCGAAGATTAGGGAAAGTTCTCAAGTATTCTAGACTAGGTATGTTTGTATCGCGGCCACCCGGCACCTGTGCGAAGTTTTAGTGTAGAGTTCGCAGCCTTCCTAGGCATGTGTGCGAAGATTAGTCATATTATCGCAGCCAACCCTGGCATGTGTGCGAAGATCAGTCATATTATCGCAGCCAACCCTGGCGTGTGTGCGAAGATCAGTTCTATAAGCATCACTAGTCTAGCAGTATCTTAACCAATCACCTTCCTCACCCGAGGATCATATCACTACGTTCCATTATCTAGAGAAGTACAAATAAATCAATCAATCCCATTCCCACCCTGGGAACCCCATGCCTTGGCTGTGTGAACTCACCTTGGTTTGCTCGGTATGCTATGCTCTAGGGTTTATCAAATGTCTAAGTCCGTTACACACGACCTAGGATATGTTGCACATAAATCCAAGATAAGCGATTACATTCAATTAGGGTTTACGTATCTTAAACATCAGTTGTGATCCGTGTGATAGTGATGTACAGAATGATATGACGAGATTGTGCACACGTACAAGATCATGCAATTCCATTCAATAACATACATAACACATGGAATTCAGTCTATGCATCTCAATTGAAAGTCTTGCATCATCAGAAGTCAGGCATCATAAATCATATTGTGACATTATAACTTTCAGTCATACAATCAGGGTTACATCATGTTTAAATCACAGAGGTTGGATACAATCATCACAAGCAAAAGACAACATGCCAAGGTAAGAAATTCGGACCCTAGGGTTTACTCCCTTCAAAACTCGGACAAGGTGGCCAAAACTCTGACTTATCTTTCCCTAGGTTAATACTCGGACTAGTGTGAGAGTTTTGGGACCATGAAACTCGGACAGGGGGGTGGGGATCTTCACAAAAGTCGGACAAGGGAGTGGGGGGTTAAAACTCGGACATAAGGCCTCCCATTAAAGAAATTCGGACAACTTAACAAGCAAAACTCGGACCACATCTTGGTAAGCAAATCTCGGACCACAACTCAACACTTAAAGAAATTCGGACAAGGGTAGGGGGTCACAAAGGTCGGACATAAGGTGAGGGCATTAAACTCGGACCTTAAGCTTTGTTTTAAAAGTCGGACTACCCTCCCAAGGGTTTAAAGGTCGGACTTGGTATGCTTAATATAAAACTCGGACTCCCTACAACTTTTAAAGGTCGGACCTATGTTGTATTATAAATGTCGGATTCATTTTAGAACTCATAAAAGTCGGACCCTCATTGCAACATATAAAACTCAGAACTTTTTTCTTATTAACAATATTCGGACTAATTGTGTTCATATAAAACTTCGGACCATGAGCTTATGATAAAAGTCGGACATGACATATCATTACAAAAACTCAGACACGCGATTACCAGTACAAGTTTACAGCATCGATTGAAACAGTTACGTTCTATATTCATGCGATCAAAACCCTAATCAATCTTACATATTACAGGAATCATAAAGTCAATCGATGATTACAACAACTATCATAAAATGAGCGATCCATCAAGCATACAACTAATCATCATCGTCATCACAATAATTCAGAATCAAATCAATAATCACAGCCTATCACATGAAGAACTAGGGTTTTTAACATCAATCAATCAATCAACAATTAACATCAAACAATGATTAACGATTACCTTGAATGATTCTAGAGGGAATGTGGAAACAAAAGTGATGAATGTCTTGTGCCAATGATGATGGTGATGATGATTGCCAGAGAATCAGAGGATTGCAAGTACGTGTTTTGGTTTGTGTGCAAATGATTAGTGAAAAGGGATTAGGGTTAAGTATGATTTAGGTTTCACTAATAACTCTTTACACCCTGAATTACTATATCTTACAATAGTACACCATCTCAAACAGTTTCACAGTTTCACCACCAAGTTTATGCATTTGACAAGTCTATCACAATTAACACATAACATGCACAAACACACAATACGATTCATTGCATCAAAACGTATACAATTCCATAGCAATCAATTGTGCAAATAAACAACTAAACAATACATGAACGTGCAATAAATGCGAAATAGGAATCTTGGAAATTCGAGTTGTCACATTATCCCCAACTTGAAAGAAATTTCGTCCCGAAATTTGGTACGCACTCACTGAGGAATCTAGGTAAGCTGTATTGTTCACTGGTTTTCCTGGGGTGTCACATCATCCCCCCGTTGATTTGGAATTTCGTCCCGAAATTCAGTAGTAGTAGCTTCAGCCTCAGTAGTGGTTGCATTGGTTCCGAATAACTGGGGGTACTTTTCTTTCGTGTGGTCTTCGCGTTCCCAGGTGTACTCTGGGCCACGTTTGGAGTTCCAACGAACTCGAACAAGAGGGATTCTCTTGTTTTTGAGGACCTTAACATCCCGGTCCGTGATTTCAACTGGCTCCTCGACGAACTGCAACCGCTCGTCGATAGTGAGTTCCTTAAAAGGAACTATGAGGGTCTCATCTGACAGGCACTTCTTCAGATTCGACACGTGAAATACGTTGTGAACTGCACCGAGTTCAGCTGGTAGGTTTTGCTTGTAGGCCACTTTGCCTATTTTCTCAATGATCTCGAACGGTCCGACATACCGCGGATTTAGTTTGCCCCGTTTGCCAAAACGAACCACACCCTTCCAGGGTGAGACTTTAAGTAAAACCCGGTCCCCGACCTGAAATTCCAAAGGCTTCCTACGCTTGTCCGCGTAGGCTTTCTGACGGTCGCGTGCTGCCGCCATGCGTTGTCGTATTTGTGCAATCTTTTCTGTGGCGTCCACTACAATCTCTGGACCCGTGATCTGACTATCCCCCACCTCTGCCCAACAGAGAGGTGACCGGCATTTACGTCCGTACAATGCCTCGAATGGAGCGGCTTGTATGCTGGTGTGATAGCTGTTATTGTATGAGAACTCCACCAAAGGGAGATGCTTTTCCCAGTCGTTGCCGAAATCAATGACACATGCCCGAAGCATGTCTTCAAGAGTCTGGATCGTTCGCTCAGACTGCCCATCCGTCTGAGGATGATACGCTGTGCTCATGTCTAACCGTGAGCCGAAAGATTTGTGCATCGCTTGCCATAGCTCTGACGTGAATCGTGCATCCCGATCCGAAATGATGGAGGTGGGCACCCCGTGCCTCGAAACAACTTCTTTAAGATAAACGTCTGCGAGAGTGGAGAACTTATCCGTTTCCTTAATAGCCAGGAAGTGTGCAGACTTGGTGAGTCGATCCACGATCACCCATATAGTATCATTCCCACGTTGGGATCTGGGTAGGCCTGTAACAAAATCCATGGAAATTTCTTCCCATTTCCATTGCGGTATCTTGGGCTGCTGAAGTAGGCCCGCTGGTTTCTGATACTCCACTTTGACTTTTGCACATGTCAAACACTTGCCAACGTAAGTCGCTATGTGGCCTTTCATGCCGGGCCACCAGTACGTAGTTCTGATGTCGTGGTACATTTTTTCCGACCCTGGATGTACCGAGTAGCGGGACTTGTGAGCTTCGTGCATTACCAGCTCGCGTAAACCGCCAAAAAGTGGGACCCAAATACGTCCTGTTACATAGTAGGCGCCGTCTTCCTTTTGTTCTAATCGTTGCCTTGAGCCGTGTAAAGCTTCAGCTTTGACGTTGTCGGGTTTCAATGCTTCGATCTGAGCAGTTCGTATCTGTGCAGGAAGACTGGACTGAATAGTGAGCTGCAGAGCTCGTACACGCCTAGGTAGAGTGTCTTTCCGACTAAGAGCGTCAGCCACAACATTGGCTTTGCCTGGATGATACTTAATAGCGCATTCGTAATCGTTAAGTAACTCGACCCATCGTCGTTGACGCATGTTCAATTCCTTCTGCTTGAAGATATGCTCAAGACTCCTGTGATCGGTGTAAATTGTGCACTTGGTACCGTATAGGTAGTGGCGCCATATCTTGAGCGCGAAAACAACAGCTTCCAGCTCTAAATCGTGCGTCGTGTAATTCCGTTCATGAATTTTGAGTTGTCGCGAGGCATAGGCAATAACTTTATCCCGCTGCATCAATACACAACCAAGCCCCTGTATCGACGCGTCACAATAGACCACAAAATCGTCTGTGCCCTCTGGCAGTGAGAGAATAGGTGCGCTGCAAAGCCTATCCTTTAAGTACTGAAAAGCAGTTTCCTGAGTGTTGCCCCAACGGTAGGTGACACCTTTCTGTGTCAGCATAGTAAGTGGTTGTGCGATCTTCGAAAAGTCTTTATTAAATCGCCTGTAATACCCCGCCAAACCCAAGAATTGGCGTATTTCCGTTGGTGTGCAAGGAGCTGGCCAATTCCTGATCGAATCTACCTTGGATGGATCGACATGAATCCCATCCCTGTTCACCACATGGCCTAAGAAGTGGACTTCACGAAGCCAGAAGTCACATTTTGAAAACTTTGCGTACAATTGCTCCTTTTGAAGAAGTTCCAAGATAAGTCGTAAGTGCTGCTCGTGTTCCTCCTGACTCTTGGAGTAGATCAGAATGTCGTCGATGAAAACGATGATGAACTTGTCTAGATAGGGTTTGCACACCCTGTTCATTAGATCCATAAATACGGCAAGCGCGTTCGTTAACCCAAATGGCATGACTAGAAACTCGTAGTGACCGTAGCGAGTTCTGAATGCTGTCTTGGAGACGTCCTCATCCCGGACTCTCAGCTGATGATAACCAGACCTTAGATCAATCTTGGAGTAGTAACTCGACCCTTGCAACTGGTCGAATAAGTCGTCAATGCGTGGAAGAGGATAGCGGTTCTTCACTGTGACCTTGTTCAGTTCACGGTAATCAATGCACATCCTGAAAGTGCCATCCTTCTTTTTCACGAATAGTACTGGAGCTCCCCAAGGCGAAGAGCTTGGACTAATAAAGCCCTTATCCAAGAGCTCTTGTAGTTGCTTAGACAGTTCTCCCAGTTCAGTTGGAGTTAAACGATACGGTGCGCGAGCTATAGGTGCTGCTCCTGGAGCTAGCTCGACTTGAAACTCGACCTGGCGATGAGGCGGTAGACCAGGTAAATCTTCAGGAAATACTTGAGGAAATTCGCGTACAACTGGAATATCCTCTATTCTTTTCTCTTTCGTCGATGCATCAGTAACTAGTGCCAGAATAGCAGTGTGACCCTTTCGTAAACATTTCTGAGCCTTCAGGAAAGAGATAATGCCAACCACAGCACCACTCTTGTCACCTTGAACTTCGAGAGGTTCCTTACCCGAATGAGGAATACGAATGATCTTCTCCTTGCATAGGATCTCCGCCTGCTGCTTGGATAACCAATCCATGCCGATGACGATGTCGAAACTACCCAGAACTATTGGAATAAGATCAATCGAGAAGGTCTGACCCGCTAGAACGATGTTACAACCCTTAACTACATGCGTGGCTTCTACACTTTTACCATTTGCTAGTTCTACGACATGTTTGGTGCTTAGGGGTGTTGGTGTACGTTTTAACAATTTACTCATTTTCAAAGACATATAACTCGTATCCGCACCCGAATCAAACAAAACAGTAACATATATATCGTCGAGAAGAAACTTACCCATAACGACGTTGGGATCATTTCTGGCATCACCCTGCCCCAACACAAACGCACGACCCCTTGCTTCATTGCCGTTGTTGTTCCCACCATTGTTGTTGTTGTTGCCATTTCCTTGATTATTGTTATTGTTGTTGTTGCGGTTCTGGTTCAACTGGGGACAATCACGCTTGAAATGACCTTCAGCCCCACACTGAAAACATCCCCTGTTACCCCGCTGATGCTGCTGCTGATGCTGGTTCTGTGGAGCTGGTGGTGGGTGTTGATGATTCTGATTTGCAGGTCGCGAACTCCTGCAGTCTTTAGCTTCATGCCCTAACTTGAGACATCTCTGACATCGTTCTTTACGACACCGCCCGCTGTGGTGTCTGTTGCACTTATTACACAGTGGGTGAATTCCCCGATATCCACCCTGCCCCTGACTGCATGATGTCTGCTGACTCGGATTCTGGTAGTCGTTTGTCTTACGTTGCTGTGCTTGAGACTGAACAGAAACTGATCCCCTGCTGGAATCCCCCTCCCATTTTCTCTTGTTGTCACTGGGAGTAGCATAAGTAGTGACAGCAGTAGTGGTAGCCCTGATACCTTTAGGCAGTTTGTTCTGATCCACTGCCTGATCTGTGATACGATGAGCGAGGCGTTGAATAGCCTGGATGTTGTCTAGATTAGCCGATGTCACATTGCTCTGAATTTCTGGCGCCAAACCTTTGAGATACAACTCAATGCGCTTGATTGGAGGGTCCACCATAGTTGGGCACAGCACAGCCAACTCGTTTGACCGTTTAGTGTAAGCTTCGATTTCTGACCCAGTCATTTTCAAATGATAAAACTCATCCTCCAGCTTGTGGATGTCTTCTCGAGTGCAGTATTCATGTTTAATCAGTTCCTTGAAGTCATTCCAAGGGGTGGCGTTAGCAGCTGCCAACCCTAAGATCTGCACTTGCGCGTTCCACCAAGTTAACGCGATTCCTTCCAACGTGCCAGTGGCGTACTTCACCCTGTGATCCTCAGGGCATTCACACATTTCGAATACCGACTCTAACTTCTCAAACCAATGGAGGAGTCCGACTGCCCCCTCGGTGCCACTGAACGAGCTTGGACGACAGTCCATGAAGTTCTTGAAAGTGCAGACGGGCTGCTGAGCGTGTTGACCTAATGTGTAAGATCAGAACGAGGTTAAACATAAGAGTTGTTTAGGAACGTAGGATCTAAAGATCCTAGAATAAGTTACGACTGCAGGGTATACCTCCTGCGTTTGCAGCTGCAAGTGCCGCAGCTACTCGTTCATTGATAAGTGCCGTCAACTGGTCTTGAGTCATGTTCACACGTCCAGACCTGATCTTCATAGTAAAAGTAGTGTAAGTGAGAATGGTTCGCGAGTAGTGCGATGACATAAGAGTGTAAGCACATAAGTGTTCTCAAGCAATAACAAATAGTGAGCAATGTAATTTAAGCATACTACGAGCAAAGTTCTATGCAATTCTAGCATGTAGGCAATAAACATAAACCTTATTACCTAGGATGTTGAGTCTTGCACGTGGAGCGAAGCGTCGTTGTGGATCGTTTAGAGCACTGTTCTGGTTATAGTCTGGTTTTAATAAAAACATTTTCCCCATATTAAAACCAAGTTCTCTATAACCAATGGCTCTGATACCAATCTGTCACACCCCCAAAATCCACCTGCGGAGTATCACCGCTTGGGAGCGTGACTGACCAGGATCAAGCCACCTATCATATAGAACAATGTACATAGTTAAAGTAATAGCAATTAAACCAAACCAAATCCATATGAAAGGTGTTTCCAAAACATAACTAAGTTATCACTGTTTAGCGGAAGCGTATAAGTAAAACCCAATATAAATAAGTATGTAATGTCATAAAGTGTTCAACAAACAATCACGATCCAAGCCCACAACGACCAGCTCCTCCCTGTGCAAGCTCCATGTATCTAACGACCTGCAAGGCATGTAACAGAGGATCAACAACTAGTTGAGCGAGTTCACAGTTTGTAGTTTAGTAATTGTAATAGTATAGTAAGCCTTGTGTTCGTTCATTAAGTCATGTATCGTAATAGTTCGTATCGCAGCCCTCTAGGCATGTATGCGAAGATTAGGGAAAGTTCTCAAGTATTCTAGACTAGGTATGTTTGTATCGCGGCCACCCGGCACCTGTGCGAAGTTTTAGTGTATAGTTCGCAGCCTTCCTAGGCATGTGTGCGAAGATTAGTCATATTATCGCAGCCAACCCTGGCATATGTGCGAAGATCAGTCACATTATCGCAGCCAACCCTGGCGTGTGTGCGAAGATCAGTTCTATAAGCATCACTAGTCTAGCAGTATCTTAACCAATCACCTTCCTCACCCGAGGATCATATCACTACGTTCCATTATCTAGAGAAGTACAAATAAATCAATCAATCCCATTCCCACCCTGGGAACCCCATGCCTTGGTTGTGTGAACTCACCTTGGTTTGCTCGGTATGCTATGCTCTAGGGTTTATCAAATGTCTAAGTCCGTTACACACGACCCAGGATATGTTGCACATAAATCCAAGATAAGTGATTACATTCAATTAGGGTTTACGTATCTTAAACATCAGTTGTGATCCGTGTGATAGTGATGTACATAATGATATGACGAGATTGTGCACACGTACAAGATCATGCAATTCCATTCAATAACATACATAACACATGGAATTCAGTCTATGCATCTCAATTGAAAGTCTTGCATCATCAGAAGTCAGGCATCATAAATCATATTGTGACATTATAACTTTCAGTCATACAATCAGGGTTACATCATGTTTAAATCACAGAGGTTGGACACAATCATCACAAGCAAAAGACAACATGCCAAGGTAAGAAATTCGGACCCTAGGGTTTACTCCCTTCAAAACTCGGACAAGGTGGCCAAAACTCTGACTTATCTTTCCCTAGGTTAATACTCGGACTAGTGTGAGAGTTTTGGGACCATGAAACTCGGACAGGGGGGTGGGGATCTTCACAAAAGTCGGACAAGGGAGTGGGGGGTTAAAACTCGGACATAAGGCCTCCCATTAAAGAAATTCGGACAACTTAACAAGCAAAACTCGGACCACATCTTGGTAAGCAAAACTCGGACCACATCTTGGTAAGCAAAACTCGGACGACAACTCAACACTTAAAGAAATTCGGACAAGGGTAGGGGGTCACAAAGGTCGGACATAAGGTGAGGGCATTAAACTCGGACCTTAAGCTTTGTTTTAAAAGTCGGACTACCCTCCCAAGGGTTTAAAGGTCGGACTTGGTATGCTTAATATAAAACTCGGACTCCCTACAACTTTTAAAGGTCGGACCTATGTTGTATTATAAATGTCGGATTCATTTTAGAACTCATAAAAGTCGGACCCTCATTGCAACATATAAAACTCAGAACTTTTTGCTTATTAACAATATTCGGACTAATTGTGTTCATATAAAACTTCGGACCATGAGCTTATGATAAAAGTCGGACATGACATATCATTACAAAAACTCAGACACGCGATTACCAGAACAAGTTTACAGCATCGATTGAAACAGTTACGTTCTATATTCGTGCGATCAAAACCCTAATCAATCTTACATCATACAGGAATCATAAAGTCAATCGATGATTACAAAAACTATCATAAAATGAGCGATCCATCAAGCATACAACTAATCATCATCGTCATCACAATAATTCAGAATCAAATCAATAATCACAGCCTATCACATGAAGAACTAGGGTTTTTAACATCAATCAATCAATCAACAATTAACATCAAACAATGATTAACGATTACCTTGAATGATTCTAGAGGGAATGTGGAAACAAAAGTGATGAATGTCTTGTGCCAATGATGATGGTGATGATGATTGCCAGAGAATCAGAGGATTGCAAGTACGTGTTTTGGTTTGTGTGCAAATGATTAGTGAAAAGGGATTAGGGTTAAGTATGATTTAGGTTTCACTAATAACTCTTTACACCCTGAATTACTATATCTTACAATAGTACACCATCTCAAACAGTTTCACAGTTTCACCACCAAGTTTATGCATTTGACAAGTCTATCACAATTAACACATAACATGCACAAACACACAATACGATTCATTGCATCAAAACGTATACAATTCCATAGAAATCAATTGTGCAAATAAACAACTAAACAATACATGAACGCGCAATAAATGAGAAATAGGAATCTTGGAAATTCGAGTTGTCACATTATCCCCAACTTGAAAGAAATTTCGTCACGAAATTTGGTACGGACTCACTGAGGAATCTAGGTAAGCTGTATTGTTCACTGGTTTTCCTGGGGTGTCACACGGAGGCACAAGTGTCACAGTCTCCCCTACTTTAGGAAATTTCGTCCCGAAATTTATTCGTAGGAGTCTGTCTGTGACTTTGTGTCAAATAACCACCAGAGATATGACAGGCAAAAATCATGTCATTTGTTTAACATACATTCTTCAGAAACGAAAATGAACAGAAGGAGTCATTTTCCTCAACGAGTATTCTTTAGAAGCGGAAATGAAGGAATAAACAAACGAAGATTCATTTCCTCAACGGACAATATTCAGAAACTAAAATGAACAGACGGAGTCATTTTCAACGGGTGCTTGATCAGAAACGGAAATGAAAAGGATAAACAAACGGATATTCATTTCCTCAACGGACAATCTTCAGAAACGAAAATGAACAGACGGAGTCATTTTCAACGGTTGCTTCCTCAGAAACGGAAATGAAAAGGATTAACAAACGGATATTCATTTCCTCAATGGAAAATCTTCAGAAATGAAAATGAACAGACGGAGTCATTTTCAACGGTTGCTTCCTCAGAAACGGAAATGAAAAGAATAAACAAGCGGATATTCATTTCCTCAATGGACAATCTTCAGAAACGAAAATGAACAGACGGAATCATTTTCAACGGTTGCTTCCTCAGAAACGGAAATGAAAAGGATTAACAAATGGATATTCATTTCCTCAACGGACAATCTTCAGAAACGAAAATGAACTGACGGAGTCATTTTCAACGGTTGCTTCCTCAGAAACGGAAATGAAAAGGGTAAACAAACAGATATTCATTTCCTCAACGGACAATCTTCAGAAACAAAAATGAACTGACGGAGTCATTTTCAACGGTTGCTTCCTCAGAAACGGAAATGAAAAGGGTTAACTCTAGATACATGACAAAACTTGCTGTGGTTTCTATGCACTAAATTCCATAATTATGTACGCGTCCATAATTACGTAATTCCATGCACAGTCCGCACAGTGCATTTCATAATGTGTAGGGGAAGAAAATCAAACCTGTGATGAGTGTGGCTAGACTACCATAGGGTCCTTTTAATTAGATCGACAAATGATCACTTTAATTTGACCACCAAGGAGTCTTTTCAGCTATATCATCATATGATATTCCTAACCAGATTTTTGGATCAATCTGTTTAACTAGCCCACTCAAGGGGTCTAATTTATGGAATAATACTTCATAACCCAAGGTACTTTACTACAACGTAGAAGTCCATTAAGGATTTCAGATAGTACCTTTGGATATCCTACTGTGAATCCCTTATACGAAGATATGGAAGATTTCTACGAGGATTTGGATAACAAAATTTGGATCACACAAAAACATAAAAGGGAACACATAAGCACATAATCACATAATTGATTAACTTGACCTTTAATTTGTTATCTTTGGACACGAACATTTAAAGCACACCAGGAATCCAATCCGTGGATTTCATTTGGCACTTTAATCATTTTAAAGAATCTATCTATGAAGATAGGAAAATCTTAATAGGAATTCGGATTTGTCCTTATTGAATTGTAATGTACGTATTGAATCATACAAAGAATTCAATTAAGGGCTCCGATGAACGTTACCCATCCACAAGGATCTAATTATGAGGATAGAAAGATCATATATGGATTTTGGAATTTGTGTAAAGAGAGGTGTTTCGACACCTTGCACTAGGCTTGCCTAAGTCGATACACAAGGTAGAAAGTTCATGAGGTTGAGGCGTTAGATATGCCAAGGCGACATATGAAGCAGAATTTGAAGGTTGAGGAGCAGCAGGATTTGTAACATCTTTGCTTTGGATTGCAAAGCAGCACATGTTAACCAAATGTCCCCATCGTCCACCGTGGGTACATTTGATACAGGGTATTCGATTCGGATATTGATTGCACCAAGGAGCAGTTCCCTTATACGGCTTCATCCCTGTGGCGAGTCATGGTGATAGTTAAATCAACGGTCCTCTAGAGTACGATGGTTATTCGCTGGGTAATTGCAGCACCTGGTTCGGACATTTGAGTGTTGTTGCGGTGAAGAGGCATCCTGAAGATAATGGGAGGCATAGGAGGAAACAAGCAAAAGATAGTCAAAAGGAAATGACAACGCATGAAGATTGTGACCATTTGTTTGTTACCAAAGGCAAACAAATGAGACGGTGACTAATCAAAGTAAGCGGGTCAATATAATGTACCACGAAGACATGCTCGCCTATAAGTGGACACTCACCCCAAGAGTTCCCAGGTAAGAGTGACTGGTCCGATACTGCGGATTTGTACGAACACTCTAGCCTTAGACAGAAGACCCAGGGTACATGCACCCACTCTTCCAGTTTGCACGTGTTCACATTATTTAGACCTAAACTTTGACGAGTTTGCAAACTCAAAAGGCACTAAGCCAAATATGAGTCAAACTGGAAGGGTTCAAAACCTTATAATAAATCATCCTAGAACAGATTATTAGTTTTCAAGGCAGATCAAATTTATGTTCTTATTGTGGTTGTCACTTAAGGATAGGTGACGGTATTGTTTTATGACTAAACGCAAGTAAACTCGCGTTAGGGTCCTAGGAAGGTTATAGTCTAGGTCAAAGCATTACTAAAAACCTAATTCCCTATAACCATTGGCCCTGATACCAACTTTTCGGTCACACCACGACCACGTAAAACAACAAAACATGGCGGAAACGTCGGGGAGTGTTGTAATAGAATCATTGTTTCATAACACATGGAAATTGAAATGTTGTTTTATTGATTTAAAATAAATTACAATGTCTTAACAAACAAAGAAACATAACATAATCAACTAGTCTTGCATCTTTTAATGTCACTAAGGACTCGTGCATTCCTATGTGAGCATACACCAATATCACCATCATATAACACCAACTACTGTACCTGAAACACATGTGAAAACACGTCAGCATAAAAATGCCGGCGAGTACATAGGTTTTATTGAATTAGGATTCATGACTTATAAGTTTGGAAAAAGTTGTTTAACAAAAGTCAGTCATGATCCTTGTAAAATGTTTTGCTTTATAAATCGTTTGAAAATCGATGATAGATATGTATAGTAAAAAAAATGATGTAAGGTTAAATGAATAACCAAGTAAAATGAATTTGTATAAAACAAACTGCTTTGTAAAACAATGTCTTGTGAAAAATATGTCATTTGTATAAAATGTATAAGTCCAAATTGAATGATTATAAATAACGCTACGACATGTAATATAATACAAGCACTTATATATAGGAAGTACCAGCGGCGTATCCACCATGCTTGTATCACATTACACACGTCTCGTTACTTAAATCATTTACCCAAACAAACCACCAATGTAAATTGCCCATGTCTAAACCAATTGTCAAATGTCTTTGTGAAAACCATGTCAAAATGTTTATGTCAAAATGTAGTCCATGAAATGTGTATATCAATATCAAAAATGTCTATGTCAAATGTCAGTCAAGTAATGTGTAAATAAAATGTCATGTATGGCAAGTGAAATATGTATCAACTAAACCATAGGTAAGAATGCACAAACAATGTACTAAGTATGCGACAGATGGGCATACATAGCATGTGAAGTAAAATGTACTAAGTATGATGAACATACATAGCATGAAATGTTATGTAAAATGATGTACTAAGTATGCACACAATTGGTATACATAGCAAAAACATAATGAAATCATGTACTAATAGTGTACTAATGAAAATAGCAAGTATATGATATAAAACATGGAAAGCACGTAAGTAACAAGTAGGCACATGTGTTTCACCCCAAAACGTTTGAAAAACAATAAAAGAGGGGACTGTGTACTCACTTGAGATTGCTTAATAGACTTTAGATATCCACCAAGCAAGCTAGAAGATCACGGAAATCAAACGGCACCTAATATAGGTAACTACATTAATAACCGGACCTAACTCGGAAGATCGGATAGTATGAGGTTTCGTAAACCAAATGAGTATTGGAACTCATATGATATGGTTTAACAAAGCCCACATACTAAAATGAGACATAACCGAAGTGCTTACGACCCATTACGACCCGTTTAGGTAGCTTACGCTACTTTAACGCGTCGTTCGCGTAAAACGCGTTCGGACCGCCTAACTAGTCCTATGACAAGTAGAATATGCCTTAATAATGTCTAATATAGTTGCCTAATCAGTTTAGATGTCAAAATTTAGGTTACATATGTTTAAAATGAATTTATGCGTAAAAAGGGCATTTTGGTAATTTTTCTAAGGCATAAGAATTACTTATCATACAACTACTTAAACGACGTGACCGTAAGGTATAACTTCGGAAGGTTATTCCCTATACAACTTAAGGTCACCTAATGTGTTTGGTCGGATCCTAATGATCGACCAAATGAGTCTGGTTCGAAAGTATAAGCGATTGATTAGGTCGCTTACCTTTACGACCCTAAACAAGCACAAATCTAAAAGCGACGAGCTAAACATGCTAGAACATGTTTAGTAAGGTTAGAAAACAGGTTTGGTATCAAAACAAACGGTTTTGATACCCTAGAGTAGTTTGGTTACAAAATACGCGAGGAAACGCATTTTGGCCGAAACTACGACTCGTCATTGAGCCTAGATAACGTGGAAATTTGTAGGTATAGTCACAAGGGACTATAACCATCGTGATTACGCTCACGTTATGAAGTTCAAACGAACTTCGCATTGACCATAAACTGGTTAATGCAGAAAGTCAAACACAGTTTGACTTTAACGCTAAAACGAACGAAAAACGCGAAAGAATACTTACAGAAGGCCCCCGCAAGATTTGACCCGATTCGCTCTCAGGTAGGAAGCATAAACTTCCACTTAGAAAGCTTTGAATCAGATCAATTGTGAGGGATGAATGAAATGAAGGTGGGTATTTATAGGAATGGCACAACCGTTAGGATCGTTCATCGCGAAACGTGCTTCGATCTCGGCCATCCAAGTGGGCACATGGTATTTGGATACCATGGGCTCTTAAAAACCATCAAATTTGGCCCCTAGAATGCTTAAAAACCAGGTTCAAGGGTGTGGAACAGGTGGTAACAGCTGGAACAGAATTTTTGCTGATCTGGGACTCTCACGCGGCCCATGTAAGAGTTTAAGATAGCCTTACGTGGGCCGCCTGGCCAACTATTACAGAATTGCAGTTTCGGTCCCTGAACTTCAGAAACATGTGTTTTGATGCATTTTTTGCACGTTTAAGCCCCGTTAACCTCATTTCAAGGCTCTAAAATGATGTTAAAGTATAGGGGACATGAAATATGCTCAAAAATATCTCGGATGTCAGTTCGTTTGGTCGTACGGTTGCGTTATTCGCTTAATTACGACGGGAGTCGTAACGAACGCAAAAACGATCCAAATTAAGCGACGAATGGGTTTTTACCATGCCAAACACTAAAATAAAATATTTTAATGCTTACATAAATTTTTGGATGTCCGGAAGTATTCAGAAAGTAAAATACGCGTGAAAATGCAAACTTATGCACTTTTTGACGCTTTTAGTCCCTGAATGAGCATAAAGTTTATTTTAGCACACCGAACACCTCAAAGCCTATTTCTAAGCTATGTAAAGGATATTTAGGGTGTGTTTAACTTATGATCATGTTCCGGAAGGTTTGTTACAGTATAAATTGACATACTTTCGCAGTTTGTCGAATTTGGTCCCTGTAAGCGAATAATCTTGATTTCGGCATACCAACCCATCCAAAACTTATTTCTAAGTTATGTAAAGGTTATTTAAGTTATGTTAAGCCTATTTCACTATTCCGGAGTGTTTGTTGCATTAAACTGGTTATATTCACGCATCAGATCGCGTATAACCTTCCAGAAAGCGATTTAAAGCCCGAAATCGAACAATAATTGATATGTGCAAACGATACGCATATTTTTACAAAGTCCCAAGTATGAAACATAATATTTCATTGATTTGGTTTTTGTTTGATGGTCACAGAGGCACAAGTGTCACACCTGAGTTTTGCTATTGATCACGACATTGATGAGGATTCCGACACCGTCTTCCCACCTGGATTCGATCCAGACCAGGACATTGAGTTTATACACCTAGATCAGCCCATGGAGGACCCAGTTGATCCTGTTGACCCTGCGTTTGCTGACCCCGCAGATTTCAAGATGGAGTTTGACGACCCGGAGCCTGCTGTGGCCCCCGAGCCAGTAGTTGCTCCCGACCCCGTGTTCGAGCATGACCCTATTCATGCTGATGTACCCATTGTTGATCCTTTGATTGCTGATGTACCTATCGATGATCATCCTATTGTTGCTCCACTATTGGAGGATGAGTATGCCGTTGATGCTCAGGTTGTTGCCCCTCACATTTCTGATATACCCGCTGAGCCTGATGTTGTTGCTCCTTTTCCTGACCCGGTGCCTCTAGAGCCCGACCATGCACTCTTTGCGACTCATGTTAACCCTCAGTATGCGCACACCCGGAATGGGTGGATAGAGGACGATGATGATTTTCCACCTTTTGTGGTACCAGTCACACCTGTTCCAGCACCTGCTTCAGCTCCTTTTGATGCACCCTTGTTTCCCACCCACACTGCTGATGCTCACCGCACAGATCTGCCCATCACATTTCTCCAGGAGATCCCTCTGCCACATCCTGGAGAGGGCTCTTCTCGTCAGCCTTTCGGCCATGCACCTTTTCTGACTGGAGGAGATCAGTTTGCACCGCAGATCCCTCACCATACTGTTGTTCCCCCTGTTCCACCGTTTACTGTGCCACCTTTTACTCCAGGTAGTGAGCCTTTTCTTTGGACATCACCATCCATCATGCCACCATCGGATCCTTATCATCCTTTTGACATGGGTTATTCTGTAGAGGACATTCTCAGGTCATTTATGATCCAGCAGGAGGCACTTACGCATCGCGTACAGGAGCTCGAGAGAGCACAGCGACCCCCATGCCAGTGCCCTCCTCACCCTGCGATATCACATCCCCCTCGACCTTTATCTCCAGACTCTGCTGCACGTTTTTGGACTCAGGAGCAGCAGATAGCTTTCTTGTTGCGTTCTCACCGAGCCATGGAGGAGGATTGGCTTCACATGCACCGTTTGTTCTATTCTCATTTTCCCCCTCCTCCACCGCCATCAGCGTAGGGCTATTTTGTACAGCACGGGTGGACTTGTATTGAGAAGACGGCGATTGCACAGACTGCACAACTTTTGGAGACTGCATGTTGATCCTGACTTTTGTTGTTATGTATATGGGATATTGTTGACACTGATTTGATATTTTGGACTGGGGTGATGTAGCCCTTAGTCGTTGATGTTGTATGATACAGATATTTGTACACCTTACATTATGGTCTCGATTTATGGCAATGCAATCGTAGTATTCTCATCACATGTGATGTTTGATTGATTATTTATGTTCTATAACATGAGATGTTATGTGGTTGATTTATTTATAACATGGGATGTTGTGTGATTGATTTATTTATAACATGGGATGTTACATGTTTGGTTTATTTTAACATGAGATGTTATGTATTACTACTATCGTTATATACGTACACTTTACCTACTATGACCTGACCAACGTGAACCATCTTTTAGAAGATGCCACCGAGACGTCAGACACGCATGCCCACCAACGAGGCAGAACTTCAACAGGTCATCGCGGCCGCCATCGCGCAATACGACGCCTCTCAAGGAGGAACTAGCGGAAGTAATTCTGGCAATACCGGCAACAACAATCCGCCTCATGGTAATACTAAGTCATTAAGGCATACCATGATACAATCGGATATCTCTAGCAAGTTTGCTAATGCCATTTGTATATTCTAACGTATGTGCAGGGTGCACCTACAAGCAGTTCCTAGACTGCAAGCCTGTTAACTTTGATGGCACCGGAGGTGCTGTTGCTTTTGTTCGATTGGCCGAGAAGACAGAGTCAGTTCTCCGCATGAGCAAGTGCGCTCCAGATCAGCAAGTTACTTACATCTCTGGGCTATTCTTGGACGGAGCCCTGTCATGGTGGAATTTACAAGTCCAAACACTTGGTGAAGCCGCAGCCTACGCAATGACATGGAACGAGCTGAAAGAGCTCATGCGTAGAAAGTATTGCTCTCGCGCTGAAATTCAAAGGTTGGAAACTGAGTTTTGGCATCTGAAGATGGAAGGTCCGAAAATCGCAGAGTATGTTCAAAGGTTTCACGATCTGTCACATGTGGTACCTTATATGGTCACACCAGAATTCAAACGGATTGAGCACTTCATTTGGGGTTTAGCTCCTCAAATCATAAGTATGGTGACTTCTTCAAAGCCGGCAACAATTACTGAGGCAATTGATCTGGGCGTGGCTCTCACGGAGGAGGCTATCCGCCTAAACAAGTTTTCTGATGTTGAGCCAAAGAAGAAGGAGACTCACGTCGAGTCGTCCGAGGGTAACAAAAGAAAATTCTCGAATTTCAAACAAGGCACAAGCAGTGATGGCAGAAAAGGAGAGTCAAGCACGCCGGCTCAAGCTACAGCCGGTGGTGGAAGGAAAGGAAAGGGATACATGGGTACACATCCCAAGTGCAACACCTGCCAGCGTCACCATTCTGGCCGGTGTGGGTCAAAAGTATGTGAAGCATGTGGGAAGACTGGTCACTCAAAGGATACTTGCTGGGCCACTGTTGGCCGGGGAGGCCAAGGAGGATTTGGGAATAGAAACAATAGTCGTGGTGGTATTGGGAATCGCCCACAGGGAAATAATGGAGGGAATAGGAATCGAGGCAACAATGCGAATCAGGCTGGTAATGCGAACCGAAACAACAACAATCAAGCTGGAAATGGAGGTGGAAACGGGCAAAGACCAGGTTGCTTTAACTGTGCTGACATTGGGCACTATAAGAGGAACTGCCAAGAATTGAATCAAGCGTGTGGAAGGGTTTTCAATATCGAAGCGAGGGAAGCGCGCCTGGACCCCAATGTTGTTACTGGTACGTTCCCTATAAACCAACGCTTTGCATCTGTTTTATTTGATACTGGTGCCGATTATAGCTTCCTATCGTTAGAGTTTAAGAATATGCTTGGGTTAGCCGCTAGTAGATTGGATATTCCCTACTCAATTGAACTGGCTAATGGGAAGTTAGTCGAAGCAAATGAAGTTGTCAGAGGTTGTGTGATCGAGTTGGGAGAGCGTGAGTTTGCTTTGGATCTACTACCAATCGAGTTGGGAAGCTTCGATGTGGTAGTAGGAATGGATTGGTTATCAAGCAACAAGGCTGAGATAGTTTGTCACGAAAAGGTCGTTCGTATCCCAACCGAGGAATTTGAAACAATAATAGTTCATGGTGAAAAGCGAGATACGCCTTTAAGAATCATCAGTTGCCTGAAAGGCCGAAAGTGTTTACAGAAGGGATGTGCTGCCTTCCTGGCACATATTGGAAGATCAACAAAACCCGCCGGAGCAGTGTCAAACTCGTCAAGGTACGTTGGAACGCTAGACATGGTCCTGAATACACCTGGGAGCGTGAGGACCGGATGAACGAGAAATATGTCATTCCCTGACCACGTAAAACAACAAAACGTGGCGGAATCGTCGGGGAGTGTTGTAACAGAATCATTGTTTCATAACACATGGAAAATTGAAATGTTGTTTCATTGATTTAAAAGAGTTATAATGTCTTAACAAACAAGAAGTAAAACAAAATTTAACTAGTCTTGCATCTTTTATGGTCACTAAGGCCTTGGCCAATCCTATGTGAGCATGCGTCAATATTATCAACAAATATCATCAACTATCGTACCTGAAACACATGTGAAAATACATCAGCATAAAATGCCAGCGAGTACAAAGGTTTTGTGAAAATAGGATTCATGACTTAGGTTTAAGAAAATGTTTAATGAAAACTTGTCATGAATCCAGTTTAAGTGTTTGCTTTTATAAAACGTTTGAAAAGCGATAATAAAGTAGATGATATGTAAAAGAGTAATGTAAAGTTAAGTGAATAACCAAGTAAAAATAAGTTGTTTATAAAACAATGTCTTGTGAAAAATATGTTATTTGTGTAAAAATGTATAAATCCAAATTGAATGATTTAAATAACGCTACGACATGTAATATAATACAAGCACTTATATATATAGGAAGTACCAGCGGCGTATCTACCATGCTTGTATCACATTACACACGTCTCGCTACTTAAATCACTTACCCAAACAAACCACCAATGTAAATTGCCCATGTCTAAACCATTTGTCAAATGTCATTGTGAAAACCATGTCAAAGTGTTTATGTTAAAATGTAGCCCGCGAAATGTGTATATCAATATCAAAAAGTCAATGTCAAATGTCAATCAAGTAATGTGTAAACATAATGTCATGTATGGCAAGTGAAATATGTATCGACTAAACCATAGGTAAAAATGCACAGACAATGTACTAAGTATGCGACAAATGGACATACATAGCATGTGATGTAAAATGTACTAAGTATGATGAACATACATAGCATGAAATGTCATGTAAAACGATGTACTAAGTATGCACACAATGGACATACATAACATGTGATGTAGAATGTATTAAGTATGATGAACATACATAGCATGAAATGTCATGTAAAACGATGTACTAAGTATGCACACAATGGGCATACGTAGCAAAAACGTAATGAAATCATGTACTAATATTGTACTAGTGAATATAGCAAGTATATAATATAAAAGCATGAAATCATGAAAGTAACAAGTAGGCACATGTGTTTCACCCCAAAATGTTTGAAAAACAGTAAAAGAGGGGACTATGTACTCACTTGAGATTGCTTAGAAGATCACGGAATCAAACGGCACCTAGTATAGGTATCTATGTTAATAAACGGACCTAAATCGGGGGATTGGATAGTATGAGGTTTCGTAAACCAAATGAGTATTGGAACTCATATGACATGGTTAAACAAAGCCCACATACTGAAACGAAACTTATCCTAAGTGCTTTTGACCCGTTACGACCCGCTTAGGTAGCTTATGCTACTTTAACGTGTCGTTTGCGTAAAACGCGTTCGGTCCACTTAACTAGTCCTATGACAAGTGTTATATGCCTTAACATGTCTAATATTGTTTCTAAATCAGTTTAGATCTCAAAATTTAGGTTACATATGCTTAAAATGAATTTATGCGTAAAAAGGGTATTTTGGTAATTTACCTAAGGCATAAGAATTACTTATCATACAACTACTTAACGACGTGACCATAAGGTATAACCTTAAAAGGTTATTTCATATACAACTATGGTCACCTAAAGTGTTTGGTCGGATCCTAATGATCGACCAAATGGGTCGGGTTCGAAAGTATAAGCGATTGATTAGATCGCTTACCTTTACGACCCTAAACAACCACAAATCTAAAAGCGACGAGCTAAACATGCTAGAACATGTTTAGTAAAGTTAGAAAACAGGTTTTGATATCAAAACAAACGGTTTTGATATCCTAGAGTAGTTTGGTTACAAAATACGCGAGAAAACGCATTTTGGCCGAAACTACGACTCGTCACTGAGCCTAGATAACGTGGTAATCAGTTGGTATAGTCACTAGGGACTATGACCATCGTGATTACGCTCACGTTATGAAGTTCAAACGAACTTCGCATTGACCATAAACTGGTTAATGCAGAAAGTCAAACACAGCTTGACTTTAACGCTAAAACGAACGAAAAACGCGAAAGAATACTTACAGAAGGTCCCCGCAAGATTTGAACCCGATTCTCTCTCAGGTAGGAAGCATATACTTCCACTTAGAGAGCTTGAATCAGATTCAAATGTGAGGAAGAAATGAAATGGGTTGGGTTTATATAGGCATGGCACAACCTTTAGGATCGTTCATCGTGAAACGTGCTTCGATCTCGGCCGTGCACATGGGCCCATTGTTTTGGGAAACCTTGGGCACCCCTAGATTCAGCCCATGGATTGAAAATACCATTTGCAATTGGGTTTGGAGTGCATAACAACTGTTAACAGCTGTTAAAACTGATTTTTCAAATCTGGGGAGGCCACGCGGCCCGTGTAAGACCTACATAGGATCTTACGCACCCCGCCTGAGGGTCACAGTTCAGAAATTGCAGTTTTAGTCCCTTCACTTCAGAAACATGTATTTTGGCCCATTTTTGACACGTTTAAGCCCCGTTAACCTCATTTCAAGCCTCTAAAATGAAGTTAAAGTATAGGGAACTCAAAACATGCTCAAAAATATCTCGGATGTCGGTTCGTTTGGTCGTACGGTTGCGTTATTCGCTTAATTACGACAGGAGTCGTAACGAACGCAAAAACGATCCAAATTGTGCGACGAATGGATTTTTCTTATGCCAAACACTAAAATAAAATATTTTAATGCTTACATAAATTTTTGGAAGTCCGGAAGCATTCAGAACGTAAAATATGCGCGAAAATGCAAACTTATGCACTTTTTGACGCTTTTAGTCCCTGAATAAGCATAAAGTTTATTTTTGCGCACCAAACACCTCAAAGCCTATTTCTAAGCTATGTAAAGGATATTTAGGGCATATTTAACTTATGAACAAGTTCCGGAAGGTCTGTTACAGTACAAATTGACATACTTTCGCAGTTTGTCGAATTTAGTCCCTGTAAGCGAATAAACTTGATTTCGGCATACCAAACCATCCAAAACTTATTTCTAAGTTATGTAAGGGTTATTTAAGGTATGTTAAGCCTATTTCACTGTTCCAGAGTGTTTGTTGCATTAAACTGGTTATATTTACGCATCAGGTCGCGTATAACCTTCCAGAAAGCGATTTAAAGCCCGAAAGAATTAATATGTGCAAATGATACACATATTTATACAAATCCCAAGTATGAAATACAATATTTCATTGGTTTGGTATTTGTTTGATGGTTGAAGTGACACAGGTGTCACAAAATACCCCCACTTATTTCCCAAGAACCCTGCAACTAGAAACAGAACTTAAAATTTCGGGACGAAATTTTTTAAACGGGGGGAGAATGTGACAACCTTCACCAAATCAGGTATCCGTACGAATTAAGTACTATTTAATTATTGCTTAATTACTGTGCTTGCTTACATTATGAATAAACTGCTACTTGAATACTGATACATGCACATACTTGCATCATACTCTATTAACTGTCACTCCAAGATGTACATACAAAACTTTAGTGACAACCTTGATGCACAAAGGCATAGTAGCACAATGAACGGATAACCCATCAAACGTGCCGACAGGCAGACACTGCCTCTAAGGCCTGTATGAGCTGGGAATAGTTTACTACACTAGTAGAGAGTGTAGGGAAATGAGGTTGTAGAACTGCGTCACTAGGTGATAGTTATAGTGACCGGATGTGCCTAAAACGTACTTGAAGTACGAAATTCTGCACTTTAGTATAAAAATTCAGCATTTTAGCTAACTAGTAAAGTGCAAAAACGTGGAAAAATAATACTAGACACTTTCCAAAGTGTCGGGAATTCTTTGTGTCACTTAAAATAATATTAAAGACACTTTAAATGCTTATTAATCACTTTAACGGATCAATATCCAACCGAACAACCGGACTTAACCCGGGACATAAAAATATTGTCAGTGACATTGTTTTTCTTTTTCTAAGCCAGTTAGGGTCCCCGAGTACCCTAACACCCGTTACAATTTACAACAAACTAGTAACTAATATTAAATCTCTAACTAACTTAACTAATACTTAATCTTTTAGTTAGAATCCAACCCCAAACACCCCCCATGTTACCGATCGGTCACCACCAAAGGAGACACACCTTGTCCTTTTATTGATTATTATAATTACTTTGCTAAAAATCTTGAGAACATTGTATCCTAAGGATAAATAGGATGGATGGTCATTATATAAACATGTTGGTTCATCACATTCATTCCACAAACCACATAACAAAATTTCAACTTCCCTCCCTCCATTCTTGCTTGCGGCGGAGAACACTCACATTCCTCCACCCACTTTCAAATTTTATCTAGCCATTTTTCATACCAACATAGAAGCAAGGGATCACATAAGGAAGCTCGGTGCACTCGGGAACACAAGGACCTCACTACGTTGCTATTAACCACCCGTTTTTCGACTAGTTTCTTTCCTAGCCTCGAGCTAGTAGTAAGTGACTCTAAACGTCTTTTTGATCTATTCTAAAGTGGTTAATTAAAGATTTAATGGGCAAAAATCATAAACACTAGAGATCAAAGTTTAAAGTCTACAAAAAAAAGATAAACAAAGTGGTTAATAAGTAAATAATGGTGTAAAACTTATAAAACTAGTTTTGTTATGATTATTTATGGTTGTTGATTGCTAGTATGGGAATGGATCGTCATCAAACCCCGCTAGATCATGTTCACAAAACATGAACTAGCCTTATGTTTAGTCGTAAAGTTTCTAGATGACGAACCCTTTCCAACATAAACATGAACTTGTGTAAAAACAATTTTTCTTATGAAATGGAGTTCTAAACTAGTAGATCTAAAGAACTACAAGTGGTATTTTCGAAGAACCAAGTGTAAAATGAAATCATATTTTTAAAGCCGGATCTTTCCTCAACTAAATGTGTTTTTGTGAACAAACAAGTGTGTAGACACTTGTGTAACAAAAAGTTTTAACAAAGAATTATTTTTGTAATTTTTGACAAGAAGTTGTAAAAATGTATCTTCTTTAAAAACAAGATTCTCAAGGAACCGAGTTTATTTATGGAAAGATCAACTAAAAAGATGGGGAAAGTTACTACATATTTTACACAAGCCACAAGTTCATCTGTTTTGCGATTTATATCTATTTTGACTAGTTTGATGTTGAAACTTTGTTGATTGATGTTGGGAACATTGTTGATTTGAAATTTTAAAAGAAAATGATACGCTTGTAAGCGTGGCCACCTCCAGTTACAGAGGAAACTCTGGCGGAATTTTTACAAAAATATAACACTTGGAAATATTTTTGGTAACAAGTGTTATGAACACTTTTTTAACTTATTTTCCCAAATAAATTTCGCCATGATTTTTATTACGAGACTTCCAAGTGTCGGAGGTGGGATTTTCACAAAATAAAACTTGATAAATATAGATTTAGTATATATTTTCCATAACAACACTTGTGAGAATTTTATGGTTATTTTGTGAACTATATAAATATTATTTTAGGGTAAAAATGATATTACTAAATATTCACGACTCCAAAATAATACGAACACCTTCAATAAATATTTAAGTTACAACGGTACTATTAATACCACCCGAACCTTACAACGTAACTTACGCATTTTTTTTTTTGAAAATACTCATAAGTGTGTATTTTGACAAGTGTTATTTTGGGTAAAATTATGTGAAATAAAATATAATATTTTTGGGAAAAATATTTATATTTTGGAGTTAGAATTAAAATATATTGTAAGTGGGACTTAATAATATATTTCGAAGTTATACGAACGCACATGTATTAAAACCCCCATCCTTGGGAAGGAATGTATTTACCAAATAATTACGAAGTGTAAACAAGAAATAGTTGCCTAACTATTTCCCAAAGACATTAAACCTTAAACTAAGGGATCGTCCGTCTAATAGAAGTTAGTACGTGTAGGTCGTCGCACAGAAGATTTTCTGGGAGATACTTTTTAGAGACGCACTTCGGTGAGTTCATGTCCCCCTTTTCTCTTAACTGTTTTCAGTTTTCCAACCCGCGGGGGTGAAATACATGTTACTACGATTACGAGTACTTTTTACATGGTATGGTTAGCGTAAGGAGGGTTATTACTTAGATCATGTGAGTGGGTAGGCGTGAACTGAAGGCCATTAATCCTCAGAGTAGGACCGAGGGACAGTAGCGGTAGATCTATCTGGGTGTAGCGAGCCCAGCCCCAGGCCCATCACAATGGACCTCGGGGTGACTTTGTGCCCAACGCAAAATCCGCTAGGTTTGAGTCTTCCTACTGCACATCACACATATCAATGGCCTTGCAAACCATTGGTGATCTCTTTATTTCCTTATTTGCTACATACCAGGGTTTTTATACTTACAAAGGTTTTTACATACTCACTACACATGAACTCGCTCAACAATTTGTTGATTTTTCCAACTTACATGTATTTCAAGGAACTAAGGATTCTGGCACGGTATGCTACGTTTTCGCGCTGCGTTCGAGTTAATGGGATCATCCTCGTTTAGGGATTGCGACTTTTACCTGGACGAGTCGCAAGTCTTAAACGGTGTTTATTTTAAGTTTGTGGTTGTGTCTTTCAAACAATGCTTTTATGTTATTAGGTTGTAATTTCCGTTGCATGTGTCAACGCTTTAAGACAATGTTGTGTTATTTTGTTTTCAAGACAATATTTAATGGATGATCTGCATGGTTTTAAATTCATATAGCTTTGTTGTGATTAAGCTATGGTATTAAGAAGTCACACCAAATTAACCCACGCTTCCACAAAGCCAGGGTGTGACAGGAAGAAACTAGACGAAAAATGGGTGGTTAATAGCGTTGTGGTGAGGTCCTTGGCAATCCGTAAGCACTAAGCCTCCTTATGCGTGATCCTTCACCTTTGTGTAAGCTTGGAATTGCAAGATCGAAACTCAAAAATGGATGGATGGATGTGAAGGCTCTCGGCCGAGAATCAAAGAGAAGGGAGAGAAAGAGTGATCAAATTTTTATTAAGTGAATTGTGTGTAATGGTGTGGTTTAGTGGTGTTATATATAATCCATCTAATCCAAATAACCACTAGGTAAAATGCCCTCTAGATATGAGACCATAAGAAATAAAATAATCAAATGGTAAGAGGGTGTCCCCTCATAGGACCGAATTCGGTTGGAATGGGGGGGGGGGTTGGTTGATGTTGAACTAGTTAGCTAAGGTTTAGTTAGTTAAATCAGGAGGTTAAACCAATTTCTAGTGTGTTATGTTACATAGCGGGTGTTAGGGTATTCGGGGACCCTAACTGGCTCAGAAAAAGAAAAACAATGTCAATGACAATATGTTTATGTTCCGGGTTAAGTCCGGTTGTTCGGTTGGATACTGATCCGTTAAAGTGTCAAACAAAGCTTTAAAGTGTCTTTATTATTATTTTTAGTGACACAAACAATTCCCGACACTTTGGAAGGTGTCTAGTATTATTTTCCCATGTTTTTGCACTTTACTAGTTAGCTAAAATGCTGAAGTTTATATTAAAGTGTAGAATTTTGTGTTTAGCACATGTTTTAGGCACATCCGGTCATTATAACTATCACCTAGTGACGCAGTTCTACAACCCTCATTTCCCTACACTCTCTACTAGTGTAGTAAACTATTCCCGGCTCATACTGGCCTTAGAGGCAGTGTCTGCCTGGTGCTGGCTATGTCAGCACGTTTACTGGGTTATCCATTCATTGTGCTACTCTGTTTTTGTGCATCAAGTTTGTCACTAAAGTTCTGTATGTAAATAATGGAGTGACAGTTAATAAAGTATGATGCATGGTTATGTATATTTCAGAAATCATGTAGCAGTTTATTCACAATTGTAAGCAAGCACAGTAATTAAATATTAATTAATTCGTACGGATACCTGATTTGGTGAGGGTTGTCACATTCTCCCCCCGTTAGAAAAATTTCGTCCCGAAATTTTAAGTTCTGCTCCTAGTTGCAGGAGTCTTGGGAAATAAGTGGGGGTACTTTTCTTTCATTCGGTCCTCACGTTCCCAGGTGTATTCAGGACCATGTCTTGCATTCCAACGAACCTTGACGAGCTTGACATTGCTCCAGCGGGTTTTGTTTACCTTCCAATCTGTAACCTCAACCGGTTCTTCGACAAAATGGAGCGTGTCGTCAATATGAATCTCGTCTGCGGGAATGACAACAGTATCTTGCGTTGGACTTTTCTTCAAATTTGATACATGAAATGTATCGTGAACACCGTTCAGCTCGGTAGGTAAGTCCAGCTTGTAAGCTACTAAACCAATTCTTTCCAGAATCTGAAATGGACCAATATACCGCGGATTCAACTTTCCACGCTTCCCGAAGCATGCCACACCCTTCCAGGGTGATACTTTCAATAATACCATGTCACCTACCTCAAACTCTAGAGGTTTCCTTCTTCGGTCCGCATAGCATTTCTTTCGATCGCGAGCCGCCTTGATGCGATCTCGAATTTGTGCGATCTTATCTGTGGTTTCCTGGACCACATCAGGACCAACCAATTATTTATCACCTGCATCAGACCAACAAAGCGGTGATCTGCACTTGCGGCCATATAGAGCTTTAAATGGCGCAGCACCAATACTGGTGTGGTAGCTGTTGTTATATGAAAATTCGACCAAAGGTAAATGTTTATCCCAGCTACCGTCCAAATCCATAACACATGCTCTCAGCATATCTTCCAAAGTCTGCATCGTTCGTTCGCTTTGCCCATCGGTCTGTGGGTGAAACGAAGTGCTCAGATTCAATTGCGAGCCAAAAGCTTCTTGGAAAGATTGCCATATCCTTGACACAAACCTTCCTTCTCTATCAGAGATGATCGAGAGAGGCACTCCATGACGTGCAACGATTTCTCTCATGTAAATTTCAGCCAATTTGCTCGTGTTATCTTTCTCTCTGATAAGTAAGAAGTGCGCAGATTTTGTTAATCGGTCCACTATTACCCAAATAGTGTCATGACCTCTTGGCGTTCTTGGCAACTTCGTTATAAAATCCATTGAAATTTGTTCCCATTTCCACTTGGGAATCTCAGGTTGTTGCAGATATCCTGAAGGCTTTTGGTATTTAGCTTTAACCTTGGCGCACGTCAAACATTTGCTCATGTAAATAGCAACGTCGCCTTTCATCCTAGGCCACCAATAGTAATCTTTAAGATCCTAGTACATCTTATCCGCTCCTGGATGGATAGAGTACCGTGATTTGTGAGCTTCATCAAAAATAACTTTTCTCAAACCACCAAACAGAGGAACCCAAATCCTGTTCATAAAATATAACGTTCCTTCCTCGTTTGGTATTAACTGCTTCTCCATCCCACGGAGATATTCTTCTTCAAGGTTTCGTTCTTTCAGAGCCTCTTTCTGAGCGGCACGAATACGCAGAGAAAGATCGGTCTGAATAATCATCTCCAAAGCCCTAACCCTTATAGGCTTGATCCTCTCTTTTCGACTTAGGGCATCGACGACCACATTCGCCTTCCCTGGATGGTACTTTATCTCGCAGTCGTAATCGTTCAGCAACTTGACCCAACGTCTTTGTCTCATATTCAGCTCTTTCTGGTCGAATATGTGCTGCAGACTCTTATGGTCTGTGAAAATTGTACACTTCGTACCATATAGATAATGTCTCCAGATCATTAACGCAAATATCACTGCGCCGAGTTCCAAATCATGTGTGGTATAATTCTTTTCATGTACTTTCAACTGGCGCGAAGTGTAAGCTATAACTTTCTGGCGTTGCATCAACACGCAACCCAATCCTTGACGTGAGGCGTCACAATATACCACAAAATCATCTGTACCCTCTGGTAGTGCTAAGATTGGCGTATTGCAGAGCTTGTCTTTTAACAGCTTGACCGCTTCTTCCTGTTTGATTCCCCAATCAAACTTCTTATCCTTTTGCCTGAGGAGTGTCAGTGGTTGAGCGATTTTTGAAAAATCCTCGATGAACCTTCGATAATAACCAGCCAAACCCAAGAATTGTCGAAACTCGGTTGGCGTCTTTGGGGTTTCCCAATTCTTGACCGCCTCGATCTTTGTTGGATCCACATGAATCCCATCTCCATTTACCACATGTTCAAGGAATTGGACTTCCCGCAACCAAAATTCGCACTTTGAGAATTTGGCATACAACTGTTCCTTTTTCAGCAACTCCAAAATAGCTCTTAAGTGTTGTTCGTGTTCAGCCTTCGTCTTTGAATATATCAAAATATCGTCAATAAACACAAACACGAACTTATCCAAGTACGGCTTGCAAACTCTGTTCATTAGGTCCATAAAAACAGCTGGTGCGTTAGTCAACCTAAAAGACATAACTAGGAACTCGTAGTGTCCATAACGAGTCCTAAAGGCTGTGTTCGGGATACTTTCCTCTTGTATCCTTAACTGATGATACCCAGATCGAAGATCGATCTTTGAATAAAAGCTTGAACCTTGGAGCTGATCGAATAAATCATCGATTCTTGGCAGAGGGTATCTATTCTTGATCATCAGCTTATTCAACTCCCGGTAGTCGATACACATACGAAAGCTACCGTCCTTCTTCTTGACAAACAGGACCGGAGCTCCCCAAGGTGAGAAGCTTGGTCTGATAAATCCTTTGTCTAGCAACTCTTGAATTTGTGTTGACAATTTCTGCATCTCTGACGGTGCAAGTCTATAAGGTGCCTTAGCTACAGGCGCGGCGTCTGGAACTAAGTCTATATGGAACTCCACTTGCCTCTGGGGTGGCAATCCTGGCAAGTCCTCAGGAAAGACTTCAGGATATTCCCTCACGACAGGGATGTCTTCGATTTTCGGCTCAGCAGCTTTCTTATCCACAATGTGTGCCAGGAAGGCAGCACATCCCTTCTGTAAACACTTACGGGCTTTCAGGCAGCTGATGATTCTTAAAGGCGTATCTCGCTTGTGACACCTGTGTCACCACGACCATCAAACAAATACCAAACCAATGAAATATTGTATTTCATATTTGGGATTTGTATAAACATGTGTATCTTTTGCACATATCAATTCTTGTTCGATTTCGGGCTTTAAATCGCTTTCTGGAAGGTTATACGCGATCTGATGCGTAAATATAACCAGTTTAATGCAACAAACACTTCGGAACAGTGAAATAGGCTTAACATACCTTAAATAACCCTTACATAACTTAGAAATAAGTTTTGAATGGTTTGGTATGCCGAAATCAAGTTTATTCGCTTACAGGGACTAAATTCGACAAACTGCGAAAGTATGTCAATTTGTACTGTAACAGACCTTCTGGAACTTGATCATAAGTTAAATATGCCCTAAATATCCTTTACATAGCTTAGAAATAGGCTTTGAGGTGTTTGGTGCGCAAAAATAAACTTTATGCCCATTCAGGGACTAAAAGCGTCAAAAAGTGCATAAGTTTGCATTTTCGCGCATATTTTACGTTCTGAATACTTCCGGACATCCAAAAATTTATGTAAGCATTAAAATATTTTATTTTAGTGTTTGGTATGATAAATTCCATTCGTCCCTTAATTTGGATCGTTTTTGCGCTCGTTACGACTCCCGTCGTAATTAAGCGAATAACGCAACCGTACGACCAAACGAACCGACATCCGTGATGTATTTGAGCATATTTTAAGTTCCCTATACTTTAATATCATTTTAGAGCCTTGAAATGAGGTTAAAGGGGTTTAAAAGTGCCAAAAAAAATCAAGTTTTACAAGTGTAGGGACCATTTTTGAAATTTCTGGCAGATTCAATGAACCTAGTCCATTTTGAAGTGTTAATGGTTTTCACCCATGGTTTTGCAAAACCATGGGATGGTATTCAATGAACATAGTCCACATTAGGGGCTCCCATGGTTTTTGAAAACCATGTGCCCACATGTAAGGTCTAGATCAAATCACGTTTTTCGACGAACGATCTTAACGGTTCAAGGAAATCTATAAATACCCCTCACCCATTTCATTCTTCCTCACATTTGAATCTGATTCTACACTCTCTAAGTGGAAGTATATGCTTCCTACCTGAGAGTGAATCGGGTTCGAATCTTGCGGGGACCTTCTGTAAGTATTCTTTCGCGTTTTTTGTTCGTTTTAGCGTTAAAGTCAAACTGCGTTTGACTTTCTACATTAACCAGTTTATGGTCAATGCGAAGTTCGTTTGAACTTCATAACGTGAGCGTAATCATGATGGTTATAGTCCCTAGTAACTATACCTACTGATTACCACGTTATCTAGGCTCAGTGACGAGTCGTAGTTTCGGCCAAAATGCGTTTTCTCGCGTATTTTGTAACCAAACTACTCTAGGGTATTAAAACCGTTTGTTTTAATACCAAACCTGTTTTCTAACTTTACTAAACATGTTCTAGCATGTTTAGCTCGTCGCTTTTAGATTTGTGCTTGTTTAGGGTCGTAAAGGTAAGCGATCTAATCAATCGCTTATGCTTACGAACCCGACCCATTGGTCGATCTTTAGGATCCGACCAAACACATTAGGTGACCATAGTTGTATAGGGAATAACCTTCCGAGGTTATACCTTATGGTCACATCGTTTAAGTAGTTGTATGATAGGTAGTTTATGTGCCTTAGGTAAATTACCAAAATGCCCTTTTTACGCAAAAATTCATTTTAAGTCTATGTAACGAAATTTTTGACATCTAAACTGATTTAACAACAATATTAAACATGTTAAGGCATATCTTGCTTGTCATAGGACTAGTTAGGCATTCCAAACGCGTTTTATGCAAACGACGCGTTAAAGTGGCGTAAGCTACCTAAACGGGTCGTAATGGGTCAAAAGCACTTAGGATAGGTTTCGTTTTAGTACGTAGGCTTTGTTAAACCATATTACATAAGTTCCCATACTTATTTGGTTTACGAACCCTTGTACTACCCGATCCTCTGATAGGTCCGTTTATTAATGTAGATACCTATATAGGTGTCGTTTGATTCCGTGATCTTCTAGCTTTGCTTGGTGGTTATCCTAAGACTTCTAAGCACCCTCAAGTGAGTACATAGACCCCTCTTTTACTGTTTTTCAAACATTTTCGGGTGAAACACATGTGCCTACTTGTTACTTTCATGATTTCATGCTTTTATATCATATACTTGCTATGTTCATTAGTACACTATTAGTACATGATTTCATTATGTTTTTGCTATGTATGCCCATTGTGTGCATACTTAGTACATCGTTTTACATAACATTTCATGCTATGTATGTTCATCATACTTAGTACATTTTACATCACATGCTATGTATGCCCATTGTGTGCATACTTAGTACATCGTTTTACATAACATTTCATGCTATGTATGTTCATCATACTTAGTACATCGTTTTACAAGACATGTTATACTTGGTATCATGCTATGTATGTCCATCCGTCGCATACTTAGTACATTGTTTGTGCATTTTTACCTATGGTTTGGTTGTTACATATTTCACTTGCCATACATGACATTTTGTTTACACAATACTTGATTGACATTTGACAACGGTTTAGACATGGGCAATTTACATTGGTGGTTTATGTGGGTAAGTGATTTGAGTAACGAGACGTGTGTAATGTGATACAAGCATGGTGGATACGCCGCTGGTACTTCCTATATATAAGTGCTTGTATTATATTACATGGCATAGCGTTATTTAAATCATTCATTTGGATTTATACATTTTTACACAAATAACATATTTTTCACAAGACATTGTTTTACAAAACAGTTTGTTTTATACAAACTCATTTTTACTTGGTTATTCATTTAACCTTACATCATTCTTTTAACTATACATATCTATCATCGATTTTCAAACGTTTTATAAAAGCAAACACTTAAATTGGATTCATGACAAGTTTTTGGTTAAACATTTTCTTAAACCTAAGTCATGGATTCTATTTTTCATAAAACCTATGTACTCGCCGACATTTTTATGCTGACGTATTTTCAAATGTGTTTCAGGTACAATAGTTGATGATATTTGATGATGATATTGATGCATGCTCACATAGGATTGGACGAGACCTTAGTGACATTAAAAGATGCAAGACTAGTTAAATTTTGTTATGTTTCTTTATTGTTAAGACATTGTAACTCATTTAATTCAATAAAACGAAATTTGTTTAATACATGGTTGTGAAACAATGATTCTGCTACAACACTCCCCGACGTTTCCGCCACGTTTTGTTGTTTTACGTGGTCGAGGTGTGACAGAAAAGTTGGTATCAGAGCCAATGGTTATAGAGAATTAGGTTATTAGTAATGCTTCGACCTAGACTATAACCTTCCTAGGACCCTAACGCGAGTTTACTTGCGTTTAGTCATAAAACAATACCGTCACTTATCCTTAAGTGGCAACCACAATAAGAACATAAATTTGATCTGCTTTGAAAACTAATCATCTGTTCTAGGATGATTGATTACTAGGTTTTGAACCCTTAGTTATAAGGTTTCGAACCCTTTAAGTTTTCAAAATTCCGTCAAAGTTTGGGTCTAAATAATGTGAACACGTGCAAACTGGAAGAGTGGGTGCCTGTACCCTGAGTTTTCTATCTAAGGCTACAGTGTTCGTACAAATCCGCAGTATCGGACCAGTCACTCTTACCTGGGAACTCTTGGGGTGAGTGTCCACTTATAGGCGAACATGTCTTCGCGATACATTATGGGGACCTATTTACTTTGATTCAGCCTTTGTGTGTCGTTTGTTTGCTTCGTGGTTCAAACAAATGACCATCACCCATGCTTTTGGTCGGTAATTTCCTATTCTTACCCAATGCCATTTCACTTGTTTCTCTCTCTTGTTTCCCTTTTAGAATGCCTCCACGACGCGACAATCAGATACCTAATGAAGAACTGGCAGCTATCATTACGCAGCAAATGACTGCTGTAATCCCGAACAACGTTGCTCAATGCAACTAAGCTCTCAACAACAATAATGCCCCTTGCAACTTCAAGACGTTCAACTCAGCTAAGCCATCAAAGTTTTCTGGGACTCAAGGAGCGACTGCACTTCTGCAATGGTTCGAAAGTCTAGAGAGCACCTTCAGACATGTTCAATGCCCAAACGAGCGAAAGGTAGATTTCGCATCCAGTGTCTTTGAGAAAAGGGCTTTGACATGGTGGAACGGTGTGATGAGAGATAGGGGTGCCGAAGTGGCACTGGCTCAAACGTGGGAAGAGCTTCGAGCCCTAATGATGAAGGAATTCTGTCCTCGTCATGAGATCAGGGCCTTGGAAAGAGAATTCGATGATCTTAAGCAAGACAGCGGTGAACATTGAGCCTACACCGATCGATATGAGGAGCTGAGCCTGTTGTGTCCTTCCATGGTTACGCCTTTGGATAAGGCGATCGAGAAATACATTGATGGTCTCCCTGACTCAGTTCAGGACATAGTTACTGGTAGTAATCCTACCATAGTTAGACAGGCCATTGAATTATCTGCTACCCTAACCGAATCTCAGATCAGGAAACGTAAGCTTTTCCGAAAGGGTGACAAGAAACCGGTCGAGGAATCAAAACCAATCGAGGAATCAAAGACCATGGATGAACAGACTGGATCCCCTAAGAAGTCAAAGAAGCGAAAGGCTTCTCAGAACTTCGCCATGGTTACTCACAATAATCAAGCCGTCCCCAACCAACCAGCTCAACCCCCTGCTAGGAAGCTATACAATGGAAATTCACCCTTGTGCAACCAATGTAACCTTCATCATCATGCTAGGGTCAAGTGCCGCGAATGCCAAATTTGTGGACTTAAAGGTCACACCGCAAAGGTTTGCCGAGCTGCAGTTGCACCAAATCAAGCTAACAACAATCCTGCTCAAGCTCGCTTTCCACCAGGTCCTTGCTACAATTGTGGCGACGTGGGTCATTTCCGAAGAAATTGCCTAAAGCTTGCTAATGCTAATCCAGCACAGTGATGAGCATCTGACCGACTAGAAGACAACACCCTTTAGAAATAATCATGTCTTTTGTATTATTTTCTTTTGTTGTCAAGGTCCATGAAACAGTTGTTATCATTGTTTATAAATAAATCTTTTTATTTTACATTGCAATGTGCAAATGTGATGGCATGTATAAACAATGTATCCCCTTCAATACCGACAATCAAGGAGCCGTATTCCTTGAAAAACATACTACCCCCAAAATCCTTCCATCTTATGATCTATTGCGTTTTCTTGAAAACGAAATCGAATATTTGGTAGATCATTCTATCTTTATAGATAGATTCTTGAAAGTGATTAAAGTGCCAAATGAAATCCACGGATTGGATTCCTGGTGTGCTTTAAGTATCCGCGTCCAAAGATAACAAATTAATAACCAAGTTAAACAACTATGTGATTATGTGCTTACGTGTTCCCTTTTATGTTTTTGTGATCCAATTTTTATCCAAATCCTCGTAGAATCTTCCATATCTTCGTGTAAGGGATTCATAGTAGGATATCCAAAGGTACTATATTAAATCCTCAATGGGCTTTTACGTGATAGTAAGGACCCTTGAATTATATTGTACTATTCCATAATTAGACCCCTTGAGTGGTCTAGTTAAACAGATTGATCCAAAAATCTAGTTAGGAATATCATGTGATGATATAGCTGAAAGGACTCCATATGTGGTCTAATTAAAGAGATCACTTATTGATCTAATTAAAAGGACCCTGCGGTAGTCTAGTCACCCTCATCACAAGTTTGATATTTTTCCCCAAAACATTACAAAACAAACAGTGCGGACTGTGCAAGGAATTACGTAATTATGGATGCATACATAATTATGGAATTTAGTGCACAGAAACCATAGCAAGTTTTGTCGTGTATCTAGAGTTAACCCTGTTCATTTTCGAATCTGGAGAAATTGTGGAAAATGACTCATTCCGTTCATTTTCGTTTCTGAAGAAATTGTGGAAAATGACTCATTCCGTTCATTTTCGTATCTGAAGAAATTGTGGAAAATGACTCATTCCGTTCATTTTCGTTTGTGGAAAATGACTCATTCCGTTCATTTTCGTATCTGGAGAAATTGTGGAAAATGACTCATTCCGTGCATTTTCGTTTGTGGAAAATGACTCATTCCGTTCATTTTCGTTTGTGGAAAATGACTCATTCCGTTCATTTTCGTTTCTGAAGAAATTGTGGAAAATGACTCATTCCGTTCATTTTCGTTTCTGAAGAAATTGTGGAAAATGACTCATTCCGTTCATTTTCGTATCTGAAGAAATTGTGGAAAATGACTCATTCCGTTCATTTTCGTTCGTGGAAAATGACTCATTCCGTTCATTTTCGTATCTGAAGAAATTGTGGAAAATGACTCATTCCTTTCATTTTCGTTTCTGAAGAAATTGTGGAAAATGACTCATTCCGTTCATTTTAGTTTCTGAAGAAATTCTGGAAAATGACTCATTCCGTTCATTTTCGTTTCTGAAGAAATTGTGGAAAATGACTCATTCCGTTCATTTTCGTTTCTGAAGAAATTGTGGAAAATGACTCATTCCGTTCATTTTCGTATCTGAAGAAATTGTGGAAAATGACTCATTCCGTTCATTTTCGTTCGTGGAAAATGACTCATTCCATTCATTTTCGTATCTGAAGAAATTGTGGAAAATGACTCATTCCGTTCATTTTCGTTTCTGAAGAAATTGAGGAAAATGACTCATTCCGTGCATTTTCGTTTCTAAAGGATACCCATTAAGGAAAATGACTCATTCCGTGCATTTTTCGTTTCTGAAAATTTTCCATCGAAGGAAAATGAATATCCCTGATTTTTCCTTCATTTCCATTTCTGAAGAGTCTCCGTTAAGGAAATGACAGGATATTGCCTTGCATATCTTTGGTGGCTATTTGACACAAAGTCACAAAATAGACTCCTACGAATAAATTTCGGGACGAAATTTCCTAAAGTAGGGGAGACTGTGACACCTGTGTCACCACGACCATCAAACAAATACCAAACCAATGAAATATTGTATTTCATATTTGGGATTTGTATAAACATGTGTATCTTTTGCACATATCAATTCTTGTTCGATTTCGGGCTTTAAATCGCTTTCTGGAAGGTTATACGCGATCTGATGCGTAAATATAACCAGTTTAATGCAACAAACACTCCGAAACAGTGAAATAGGCTTAACATACCTTAAGTAACCCTTACATAACTTAGAAATAAGTTTTGAATGGTTTGGTATGCCGAAATCAAGTTTATTCGCTTACAGGGACTAAATTCGACAAACTGCGAAAGTATGTCAATTTGTACTGTAACAGACCTTCTGGAACTTGATCATAAGTTAAATATGCCCTAAATATCCTTTACATAGCTTAGAAATAGGCTTTGAGGTGTTTGGTGCGCAAAAATAAACTTTATGCTCATTCAGGGACTAAAAGCGTCAAAAAGTGCATAAGTTTGCATTTTCGCGCATATTTTACGTTCTGAATACTTCCGGACATCCAAAAATTTATGTAAGCATTAAAATATTTTATTTTAGTGTTTGGTATGATAAATTCCATTCGTCGCTTAATTTGGATCGTTTTTGCGTTCGTTACGACTCCCGTCGTAATTAAGCGAATAACGCAACCGTACGACCAAACGAACCGACATCCGTGATGTCTTTGAGCATATTTTAAGTTCCCTATACTTTAATATCATTTTAGAGCCTTGAAATGAGGTTAAAGGGGTTTAAAAGTGCCAAAAAAATCAAGTTTTACAAGTGTAGGGACCATTTTTGAAATTTCTTGCAGATTCAAAGAACCTAGTCCAATTTGAAGTGTTAATGGTTTTCACCCATGGTTTTGCAAAACCATGGGATGGTATTCAATGAACATAGTCCACATTAGGGGCTCCCATGGTTTTTGAAAACCATGTGCCCACATGTAAGGTCTAGATCAAATCACGTTTTTCGACGAACGATCTTAACGGTTCAAGGAAATCTATAAATACCCCTCACCCATTTCATTCTTCCTCACATTTGAATATGATTATACACTCTCTAAGTGGAAGTATATGCTTCCTACCTGAGAGTGAATCGGGTTCGAATCTTGCGGGGACCTTCTGTAAGTATTCTTTCGCGTTTTTTGTTCGTTTTAGCGTTAAAGTCAAACTGCGTTTGACTTTCTACATTAACCAGTTTATGGTCAATGCGAAGTTCGTTTGAACTTCATAACGTGAGCGTAATCACGATGGTTATAGTCCCTAGTAACTATACCTACTGATTACCACGTTATCTAGGCTCAGTGACGAGTCGTAGTTTCGGCCAAAATGCGTTTTCTCGCGTATTTTGTAACCAAACTACTCTAGGGTATTAAAACCGTTTGTTTTAATACCAAACCTGTTTTCTAACTTTCCTAAATATGTTCTAGCATATTTAGCTCGTCGCTTTTAGATTTGTGCTTGTTTAGGGTCGTAAAGGTAAGCGATCTAATCAATCGCTTATGCTTACGAACCCGACCCATTGGTCGATCTTTAGGATCCGACCAAACACATTAGGTGACCATAGTTGTATAGGGAATAACCTTCCGAGGTTATACCTTATGGTCACGTCGTTTAAGTAGTTGTATGATAGGTAGTTTATGTGCCTTAGGTAAATTACCAAAATGCCCTTTGTAAGCATAAATTCATTTTAAGTCTATGTAACGAAATTTTTGACATCTAAACTGATTTAACAACAATATTAAACATGTTAAGGCATATCTTGCTTGTCATAGGACTAGTTAGGCATTCCAAACGCGTTTTACGCAAACGACGCGTTAAAGTGGCGTAAGCTACCTAAACGGGTCGTAATGGGTCAAAAGCACTTAGGATAGGTTTCGTTTTAGTACGTAGGCTTTGTTAAACCATATTACATAAGTTCCCATACTTATTTGGTTTACGAACCCTTGTACTACCCGATCCTCCGATAGGTCCGTTTATTAATGTAGATACCTATATAGGTGCCGTTAGATTCCGTGATCTTCTAGCTTTCCTTGGTGGTTATCCTAAGACTTCTAAGCACCCTCAAGTGAGTACATAGACCCCTCTTTTACTATTTTTCAAACATTTTGGGGTGAAACACATGTGCCTACTTGTTACTTTCATGATTTCATGCTTTTATATCATATACTTGCTATGTTCATTAGTACATGATTTCATTATGTTTTTGCTATGTATGCCCATTGTGTGCATACTTAGTACATCGTTTTACATAACATTTCATGCTATGTATGTTCATCATTCTTAGTACATTTTACATCACATGCTATGTATGCCCATTGTGTGCATACTTAGTACATCGTTTTACATAACATTTCATGCTATGTATGTTCATCATACTTAGTACATCGTTTTACAAGACATCTTATACTTGGTATCATGCTATGTATGTCCATCCGTCGCATACTTAGTACATTGTTTGTGCATTCTTACCTATGGTTTGGTTGTTACATATTTCACTTGCCATACATGACATTTTGTTTACACAATACTTGATTGACATTTGACAACGGTTTAGACATGGGCAATTTACATTGGTGGTTTATGTGGGTAAGTGATTTGAGTAACGAGACGTGTGTAATGTGATACAAGCATGGTGGATACGCCGCTGGTATTTCCTATATATAAGTGCTTGTATTATATTACATGGCGTAGCATTATTTAAATCATTCATTTGGATTTATACATTTTTACACAAATAACATATTTTTCATAAGACATTGTTTTACAAAACAGTTTGTTTTATACAAACTCATTTTTACTTGGTTATTCATTTAACCTTACATCATTCTTTTAACTATACATATCTATCATCGATTTTCAACGTTTTGTAAAAGCAAACACTTAAATTGGATTCATGACAAGTTTTTGGTTAAACATTTTCTTAAACCTAAGTCATGGATCCTATTTTTCATAAAACCTATGTACTCGCCGGCATTTTTATGCTGACGTATTTTCACATGTGTTTCAGGTACAATAGTTGATGATATTTGATGATGATATTGATGAATGCTCACATAGGATTGGACGAGACCTTAGTGACATTAAAAGATGCAAGACTAGTTAATTTTTGTTATGTTTCTTTATTGTTAAGACATTGTAACTCATTTAATTCAATAAAACGAAATTTGTTTAATCCATGGTTGTGAAACAATGATTCTGTTACAACACTCCCCGACGTTTCCGCCACGTTTTGTTGTTTTACGTGGTCGGGGTGTGACATCGCTTTTCCCCATGAACTACTATCGTTTTTCCATCTTCTGTAGGGATGCGAACGATCTTTTCGTGACAAACAATTTCTGCCTTGTTGCTAGATAACCAATCCATTCCTACTGCCACGTCGAAGCTCCCCAGCTGGACTGGTAGTAGATCCAAAGCAAACTCACGCTCTCCCAACTCGATTACACAACCTCTGACAACTTCATTAGCTTCAACCAGCTTTCCATTAGCCAATTCGATTGAGTAGGGGATATCTAATTTACTAGCGGCTAACCCAAGCATATTCTTAAACTCTAACGACACGAAGCTATAATCGGCACCAGTATCAAATAAAACGGATGCAAAGCGTTGGTTTATAGGGAACGTACCAGTAACAACACTGGGATCCTGGCACGCTTCCCTCGCTTCAATACTAAAGACCCTTCCCCGTGCTTGATTCAATTCCAGGCAGTTCCTCTTATAATGCCCAATGTCACCACAGTTAAAGAAACCCGGTCTTTGCCCGTTTCCACCTCCATTCCCAGCTTGATTGTTGTTTTGATTTCGGTTCACCTCACCCGCTTGATTCGCGTTGTTGCCTCGGTTTCCATTTCCTCCATTATTTCCCTGTGGACGATTTCCATTTCCTCCACGATTATTGTTCCGATTACCAAAACCTCCTTGGCCACCCCGGCCAGCATTAGCCCAGCAGTTATCCTTCAAGTGTCCAGTTTTTCCAAAAGCTTCGCATACTCTTGACCCACACCGGCCAGAATGGTGACGCTGGCAGGTGTTACACTTGGGGTGTGTACCCATATACCCTTTTCCTTTCTTCCCAGCACCAGTTGTAGCTTGAACCGGCGTGCTTGACTCTCCTTTCTTACCAACACCGCTTGTTCCTTGTTTGAAATTCGAGAACTTCCTTTTATTACCCCCGGACGACTCTACGTGAGTCTCCTTCTTCTTTTGTTCAACCTCAGAAAACTTGTTTAAGCGGACGGATTCCTCAGTAAGAGCTACGCTTAGATCGATTGCCTCGGTGATTGTTGCAGGCTTTGAAGTAGTCACCATACTCATGATTTGAGTAGCTAAACCCCAAATGAAGCGCTCGATTCACTTGAATTCTGGTGTAACCATATAAGGTACCACATGAGACAAGTCGTGAAACCTTTGAACATATTCCGCAATTTTCGGACCTTCCATTTTCAGATGCCAAAACTCAGTTTCTAACTTTTGATTTCCAAGTCATCGCGTAAGCTGCGGCTTCACCAAGAGTCTGTACTTGTAAATTCCACCAGGACAGGGCTCCGTCCAAGAATAGCCCAGAAATGTAAGTAACTTGTTGGTCTGGAGCGCACTTGCTCATCTGGAGAACAGACTCTGTCTTTTCGGCCCATCGGACAAAAGCAACTGCACCTCCGGTGCCATCAAAGTTTACAGGCTTGCAGTCTAGGAACTGCTTGTAGGTGCACCCTGCACATACTTTAGAATATACAAATGGTGTTAGCAAACTTGCTAGAGATATCCAAATGTATCGTGGTATGTCTTAATGACTTAATATTACCATGAGGCTGATTGTTATTGCCATGGTTTTGGGAGATATTCGCACTGGTTTCCGCCTGCGAAGCAGCATATTGCGCAATGGCGGCAACAATGACTTGTTGGAGTTCTGCCTCGTTGGTAGGCATGCGTGTCTGGCGTCTTGGTGGCATCTTCTAAAAGATGTGTTTACGTTGGTCAGGTCGTAATAAATAGAAGGATCATATGTATATAGTAACAAGATCAACACATAACATCTCATGTTTTAAACAAATCAAACACATAACATCTCATGTTATGGAACATAAACAATAAATCAAACATCACATATGATGAGAATACTGCAATTGCACTATCATATATCAAGACCACAATGTAAAGTTTACAAGTACACAACTGTATCATACAACATCAATGACTAAGGGCTACATCACCCCAGTCCAAAATATCAAATCAGTGTCAACAATATCCAATATACATAACAACAAAAGTCAGGATCAATATGCAGTCTCCCAAAAGCTGTGCAATCTGTGCAATCGCCGTCTTCTCAACAAAAGTCTACCCGTGTCGTACAAGATGGCCCTAAGCTGATGGCGGTGGAGGAGGGGGCAAAAGAGAAAAGAGCAAACGTCGCATGTGAAGCCAATCCTCCTCCATGGCTCGATGAGAACGCAACAGATATGCTATCTGCTGCTCCTGAGTCCAAAAACGAGAAGTAGAGTCGGGAGATAACGGATGAGGAGGGTGTGATACTGCAGGGTGAGTCGGGCACTGGCATGGTGGTCGCTGAGCTCTCTCAAGCTCCTGCACGCGACGAGTCAGCGCCTCCTGCTGTATCATGAAAGACCTGAGAATATCCTCTATGGAATAACCCATGTGATAAGGATGATAAGGATCAGATGGCGGCATAATGGGTGGCGAAGTCCAGAGGAAGGCTCACTAAATGGAGCAAAGGATGGCATAGTAAATGGTGCAACAGGGGGAACTGCAGTGTGATGAGAGACCTGTGGTACAAACTGGTCTCCTCCAGTCATGAAAGGTGCATGGTCAAATGGCTGACGAGATGACCCCTCTCCAGGACATGGTGGGGGTATGTCCTTGAGAAATGTGATAGGAAGGTCTATGCGACGCGCATTAGTGACGTGTGCAGGAAACAAAGGTGCATCAATAGGAGATGAAGCAGGTGCTGAAACAGGTGTAACAAGTACCACAAAAGGCGGGTAGTCATCATCATCATCTATCCACCCATTTCGGGTGTGCGCGTATTGAGGGTCAACATGGGTCGCAAAGGGTGCATGATCGGGCTTCACAGGCACTGGGCCAGGAAGAGGGGCAATAACAGGATCAGCAGGAATGTCAGCAATGTGAGGGGCATCAATATGAGCATCAACGGCATGATCATCCTCCAACAGTGGAGCAACAATAGGATGATCATCGACAGGTATATGAGCAATCAAAGGATCAACAGCGGGTACATCAGCATGAATAGGGTCATGCTCGAATGCGGGGTCTGAAGCAACTACCGGCTCGGGGGCCACAGCAGGCTCCGGATCGTCAAACTCCATCTCAAAATCGGCGGGATCAGCAAACATAGGGTCAACAGGAGCCACGGGCTCCTCCATGGGCTGATCTAAATGAATAAACTCAATCTCCTGGTCTGGATCAAAACCAGGTGGGAAAACGGGGTCTGAATCATCATCAATGTCATGATCGATCGCAAAACTAGGGGCAGGGGCAGGTGCAGCGAATGACGATCTATCAGGGTCTGTATCATGCGAATAGTGCTGCACTCCCTGTGCGTGTGAAGGTGCAGATGCCACAGACTCAAAGGAGTCTGGGACTAGTGAATGAATGGGTGCCTCCTCTGTAGGAGCATCCGCAAGAAGTAAGAGATCGCCAGCAGCTATATGGGCCTCACCCTCAAAATCATCCTCGAGTGGATCCTCGTCAAACAAGTCAACGTCGTCGTCAGGGACTACGTCGAGTGGCATATCAATAACAGCGTACACGGAAAGGGGTACAAGGGCAGGGATCACTGCGAGCGGCAAATCCCCAGCGATAGGGCCATCAGCGGGCTCAGCAACGACATCGGGCGGCGCAAATGGCTGGAAATCATCGTCGTCCGTGCTGGTGGTGTCCGAAGTATACACCTCGTGCTCTGATGACACCATGTCGTCCGATACAATAGGCATGGGGTCTGTGGTGTCCGACTCTCCAGTGCCGGATGAAGGCATGTCGTCTATAATACAAACACACATATGCACAAATAATCAATCATATAGTCAAATAAACATGTTAGTCATCAATGAGCAATCAAATAGTCCTTCTAGTCCCACTAGCCTCCCAGCCTCCCAGACTGACTCCCTAGTCCCACTAGTCAACTCTCCCAGCCTCCCAGACTGACTCCCTAGTCCCACTAGACAATTCTAAATATATATTTAGCAAGTTCTATTTACGAAAACCCACCTCCGACACTTGGTAATCTTGTAACCAAAATCATGGCGAAATTTATTTGGAAAACAAGTTAAAAATATATTCATAACACTTGTTGTAAAAGTATTTCCAAGTGTTATATTTCTGGAAAAATTTCGCTAGAGTTTCCTCTGTAACTGGAGGTGGCCACGCTTACAAGCGTATCATTTTCTTTTCAAAACTCAATCAACAATTTTCTCAACAACAACAAACAATATTTCAACATCAAACTAGTCAAAAATGTACATAGATCGCAAACACATGAACTTGTGGGTTATGTAAAAGTGTGTAGTAACCTTCCAATATTTTAGTAGATCTTTCTATCTTTATAAATGAAGTCGGTTTCTTGAAAATCTTATTTTTAAAGAAAATGCATTTATACAACTTCTAGTCAAAAATCTCAAAAACATTCCTTTGTTAATTCCTTTTGTTACACAAGTGTCTACACACTTGTTTGTTCACAAAAAACACCTTTGTTTCAAGAAAGATCCGGTTTCTACACATGATTTCATTTTACACTTGGTTCTTCGAAAATACCACTTGTAGATCTTTAGATCTACTAGTTTAGAACTCCATTTTACAAGAAAAATCACTTTGACACAAGTTCATGTTCATAAGTGGTAATGTTCATCATCTAATCACTTTCATACTTTAACATACACTAGTTCATGTTCCATAAACATGACCTAGCCGGGTTAGATGACGATCCGCACTACTACTAGCATCAACCAACATAAAATAATCATAACAAAACAAGTTTCAAGAGTTTTACACTAATATTTACTCATTAACCACCATTTTCATCATTTTTACTAGTCTTTAAGTTTTGTTCTTGAGTGTTTATGATTTTTATCCGACAAGTCTCTTATTAACCACTTTAGACAAGATCAATAGGGTGTTTAGAGTCACTTACTACTAGCTCGTGGCTAGGGAAGAAACTAGATGAAAAATGGGTGGTTAATAGCATTGTGGTGAGGTCCTTGGCAATCCGTAAGCACCAAGCCTCCTTATGCGTGATCCTTCACCTTTATGTAAGCTTGGAATTGCAAGATCGAAACTCAAAAATGGATGGATGGATGTGAAGGCTCTCGGCCGAGAATCAAAGAGAAGGGAGAGAAACAGTGATCAAATTTTTGTTAAGTGAATTGTGTGTAATGGTGTGGTTTAGTGGTGTTATATATAATCCATCTAATCCAAATAACCACTAGGTAAAATGCCCTCTAGATATGAGACCACAAGAAATAAAATAATCAAATGGTAAGAGGGTGTCCCCTCATAGGACCGAATTCGGTTGGAATTGGGGGGGGGGTGTTTGGTTGATGTTGAACTAGTTAGTTAAGGTTTAGTTAGTTAAATCAGGAGGTTAAACCAATTTCTAGTGTGTTATGTTCCATAGCGGGTGTTAGGGTATTCGGGGACCCTAACTGGCTCAGAAAAAGAAAAACAATGTCAATGACAATATTTTTATGTTCCGGGTTAAGTCCGGTTGTTCGGTTGGATACTGATCCGTTAAAGTGTCAAACAAAGCTTTAAAGTGTCTTTATTATTATTTTTAGTGACACAAAGAATTCCCGACACTTTGGAAGGTGTCTAGTATTATTTTCCCATGTTTTTGCACTTTACTAGTTAGCTAAAATGCTGAAGTTTATATTAAAGTGCAGAATTTTGTGTTTAGCACATGTTTTAGGCACATCCGGTCATTATAACTATCACCTAGTGACGCAGTTCTACAACCCTCATTTCCCTACACTCTCTACTAGTGTAGTAAACTATTCCCGGCTCATACTAGCCTTAGAGGCAGTGTCTGCCTGGTGCTGGCTATGTCAGCACGTTTACTGGGTTATCCATTCGTTGTGCTACTGTGCTTTTGTGCATCAAGTTTGTCACTAAAGTTCTTTATGTAAATAATGGAGTGATAGTTAATATAGTATGATGCATGGTTATGTATATTTCAGAAATCATGTAGCAGTTTATTCACAATTGTAAGCAAGCACAGTAATTAAGCATTAATTAAATATTAATTAATTCGTACGGATACCTGATTTGGTGAGGGTTGTCACAGTGACTGTTACATCTGTTGCACAGAGGTGCATTTCCAGCATACTGCCTCTTGGCAGCAGGTTGTGCAGCCTGGTTAGTCTGAGCAGTAACAGCGAAATTCTTGGAAGCCTTACGCTTCCTCGATTTCTTGGAAGACTCAGCAGCCTTCTTGCCCTTACTCTCCTTGGTGCTATCAGACTGTTTCTGTTTCTTATCACCTTTTCTGTGGAGTTTACCCTTTTTGATTTGCGACTCAGTAAGGGTAGCAGCGAGCTCAATGGCCTGTCGGACGGTAGTAGGGTTGCTGCCCGTGACAATATCCTGAACAGGATCTGGGAAACCGTCTATGTACCTCTCGATTGCCTTATCCAAAGGCGTGACCATTGTAGGACAGAGCAAGCTTAACTCCTCATATCTGTCTGTATAAGCCCGGTGTTCACCACTGTCTTGTTTCAGGTCATGGAACTCATCTTAGAGTGCCCTCTGCTCGTGACGAGGACAAAATTCTCTCATCATGAGAGCTCTAAGTTCCTCCCAAGTCTGACCCAAAGCAATATCAGCACCTCTATCTCTCATTACCCCATTCCACCAGGTAAGAGCCCTCTTTTGGAATACACTAGAAGCAAACTCGACCTTACGATTGTTCGGACACTGAACATGGCGAAAGGTGCTCTCAAGACTCTCAAACCACTGTAGAAGCCCAGTTGCCCCTTCAGTACCACTAAACTTGAGCGGTTTAGCCGAGTTAAAACTTTTGAAGTTGCACGGAGCAGGTGCATTAACATTGTTATTAGTGGCTTGGTTTATTTGAGTTATGAGACCAGGTAGCATAGCAGCCATCTGCTGTGCTATAATAGCTGCCAGATCGGCATCAGGTTGAGGAACGTTACGTCGAGGAGGCATTCTAAAAGAGGAAACATGAGAGAAAACGAGTGAGATGATGTGATGAAAAATGAGATACCAATAAAATCGACAAAAAGCAAGGAAGGTGGTCATTTGTTTGTTACCACAAAGCAAACAAACAACACACGGTGACAAATGAAAGTAAATGAGTCATAATAATGTATCACTATAGACATGCTCGCCTATAAGTGAACACTCACCCTAAGAGTTCCCAGGTAAGAGTGACTGGTCCGATACTGCGGATTTGTACGAACACTCTAGCCTTAGACAGAAAACTCAGGGTACAGGCATTCACTCCTCCAGTTTGCACGTGTTCACATTATTTAGACCCAAACTTTGACGAGATTTTGAAAATCTCAGAAGGCATGAAGCCAAAAGAAATCATCCAAGGATAGATGATTGATTTCAAAATCATTTTTGAAATTGTGTTCAAGTTTTGGTAATCACCTAAGGATAGGTGACAGGTATTGTTTTAAGTTCTAAACACAAGTAAACTTGTGTTAAGGTCCTAAGAAATTATAGTCTAGGTCAAAGCATTGCTAATAACCTAATTCCCTATAACCATTGGCTCTGATACCAACTCTTCTGTCACACCCCGGCCGCGTCAAAACAACGAAACCGCGGCATAAACGCCGGGGAGTGAATTACGACAGAATTATTGTTTCAACAACCATGGTAATTAAAGTTGTGTATTATTAAGATTAAAGTTTACATTGTCTTTGAGTTCAAACTGAAACAACATAATAACTGTCTTTTAAGTCACTAAGGCCCAAGTCCACCTAAGTGAAGCACAAACATCATCATGCATTAGCACCTGAAACACATGTAAAAATAGGCACGTCAGCATAAAAATGCTTGTGAGATACATAGGTTTTGTTTGTGCAGGATTCATGACTTATGGTTTGAAAAGTGTTTAACAAAATGTAGTCATGAACCTTGTATAATGTTTTCCCTTATGAAATCATATGAAAATCGATATGAAAATCAATGATGATGAAAGGACAATGCATGGTTAAATGAATAACCAAGTAAAAGTGAATTTGTATAAAATATGTAATTTGTAAAACAATGTCATGTTCTTGTAAAAATGTTTCATGTCTTGCCCAAGTGGTTTAGATAACGCAACGATGTATAATACAATAAAAGCATTTATATATAGGAAGTACCAGCGGCGTATCCACCATGCTTTTATCATATAACACATAGCCCCGTTACATAAGTCACTTATCAATAATCAACCAAAATGTAATATTCAATGTCAAAATGTTCATGTGAAAACCATGTTTAATGTCATGTGTAACATGTATCATGTATATCAAAATGAAATGCATAGCAAGTAGCAAGTACCTACTTAAGCTATGTGATGATGCCAATGTGTAACAAACGTCATGTATGGTGAATAACAAGTAATTACTCAACCATAGGAAAAATGTACAAAACAAGGTTTTTGACTAAACCTAAGTTTAAATTAAATGTTATGTTTTGCAGAAAACAATGCTTTATGATTACAAACATTTATGCAGTAATGTTAATCACATACATTCAAGCCTTGCGACTGTGGCGACAAACCTTCAAACAAATTAAAGGAAGTCGGAAACGGGAGTTGTCAATTCCTATGGTACCATTACATACTACCGAGCGGCGTGATCAATGTTAATGAATGTATTATTGTCCCGATTAAACACACCAAATGTCATAACCAATGTAGCATGTGAAAACCATGTACTAGGAATGCTAAGTAAACATGCCTAGAAGAAATGTTCATGTAAAACAATGTGCTAACATGCTCAGTAAACATACATAGCAGAAATGTCATGTAAAACAATGTGTACATATGTTAAGTAAACATATGCAGCAAATGTGTAATAAATCAATGTGCTAGAATGCTTAACATACATAGCAAAACATAACTGAAATCATGTACTAGATATGTACTAGATGAAACTAGCATGTTTATGTCATAAAAGCATGAAATGCACGAAAGTAACACGTATGTACATGTGTATCACCCCAAAGTATTTGAAAGCGGTAAAAGAGGGGAACTATGTACTCACTTGGGATTGCCTAATAGTCTTGAGAATAAGACCAATTTAAGCTCCAAGTATCACGGAATCAAACGGCACCTAGTATAGGTAACTATGTTAATAAATCGGCTCCTAAATCGGGAGATAGGATAGAATGAGGTTCTATGAATCAAATGAGTAATTGAACTCATATGGTATGATTTAATAGGCCCTACATTTTGATTGGAAAGTCTAATCTAAGTGCTTTTGACCCGTTTCGACACATTATGGTAACATAAGCTACTATAAGGCGTCGTTAGCGCAAAACTATGTTCGGATGGTTAACTATGTGCTATGTCAAGTCTTACATGCCCAATTATGCCTAAACATGTTACTAAATCAGATTATATGTCAAAAATATGTTCACATAGGCAAAATACGGATTTATGGTTCAAAAGGGCATTTTGGTTATTTCCTATGGGCATACAAGCTAACTAGCATACGACTAACCAATCCTATGTGATCATAAGGTATAACCTCAGTGGTTATTCCCTATGCAACTATGATCACTAACTAAGCTTGGTCGGATCCTAATGATCGACCAAACGGGTCGGGTTCGAAAGTCTAAGCGGTTGTTTAGACTGCTTAACTTACGACCCGAAACAAGCACTAACTAATAGTGACGACTTAAACATGTCAAAACATGTTTAACCTACTGATTTGGTATCAAAACAAAGTGTTTTGATACCTAAAAGTAGTTCCGTTTCAAAATGCGTGCTAAAATGCATTTTGACCGAAACTTTGACTCGTCACTACACCTAGTTAACGTGGTAATCAGCGGGTATAATCACTAAGGATTATAACCATCGTGATTACAATCACGTTGCAAAGTTCAACCGAACTTTGCGTTGACCATAGACTGATCAAACTGAAAGTCAAACACTGTTTGACTTTTTAAACTAGTAGGCAATAAAAGAAATGAAAGAATGCTCACTAAAGTCCTTGCTATCTTTTCTACAAAGAAAAAGCTCCAAACCACTTGAGAATGCTCCCAATCAGATTAGAGAGGAGAAGAGAAGGAAAATGAGCAAAGAATGAATGAAAATGTTGGGCTACTTATAGTTGTAGCAAGAACACAAGATCATTCCAAGTGTTTGTGTGGCCAATAAGGAAGAAATCATGGCCTTACATGTGTTAGGAACTGATTGGGAGCCTTGGTGATCACACAAACTTGCCCATCACACAAAGAAGTTACCATAACAGCCCCTAAAGATCAAATAGATTGCAAAATATGAATTCTGGTCGCTGGGCATGCCTTACGGACCGTAAGGTCCAGGGCATATGGTCCGCAAGGACCTGCAGACCAGCAAGTTTCACATAATTACAGCTTTGGCCCCTGCATGTATTCGAGTCCATTTTTGGCAATTTTGACACCCGTTAAGCCATTTTCAAGGCTCTCCAAGGTCAATAAAGTTTAGAGGACTCAAAATATGCCCGGAAAATTCTCGGATGTCGGCTCGTTTGGTCGTACGGTCGCGTTGTTCGTTAAATTACGACGAAACTCAAACGGACACGAAAACGAACCAAATTGCGAAATGAATGAAGTTTTTGCATGCCGATCACTAATATAAAAATATTTTAGTGTGTATAAAAATTTTGGATATCCAGATGTGGTCAGAACGTAAGATATGCATGAAAATGCAAACTTACGCCATTTTTGACACTTTTAGCCCCTGTAAGATCATATAAGCATGTTTTCGCACACCGAACCTATCAAAGCTTATTTCTAAGCCATGTTTAGGTTATATATGGTATGTTTAACTTATGATCAGTTCCGGACTGAACGTCGCCTTACGAAACGGCAGACTTTTGCAAGTTGACGCAAATAGTCCCTGAGAGCGAATAAACTTGTTTTTGCCATACCAAAGCCTTCAAAACTTATTTCTAAGTTATGTAAAGGTTATTTAAGGTATGTTAAGTTTATGTTGCTGTTCTGGAGTGTTTGTCGTGTTAAAGTGATTACGTTTACGCACCAATTCGTGTATAACTTTCAAGAAAGCGATATAGGGTTTGAAATCAATCAAAAATCAACATGTGCATAAAATCAAACATAAATGACAAAAAATGGGATCAAAATGCATTTTTTTATTAATATTTTATTGTTCAGAGTTTGTAAAATGATATCACAAGCACAGATGTGACATTATTCCCTAAAAATGTACCAAAAAGCATTTACCAAGGTTTTCCCTAATTTTTGTGTTAAGAAAAGATGATTTCTTCAAGAATAAAATTGTTATTAAGTATGTATATTTTTGAGGAAAAATATATGTATTTATTGGTCACCAAACTTTGTGTTAAGTGTATGTAGTATGTATTATACGTGATAGTGTATTAGGACTTGAAAATACAGTAAATACTCTTGAGAAGTAAAAGCACAAAAATACACATACAACATGCAAGATACATAATTCGGGTGCAAAATACAAAAAAAAAACTTATATTTATTTTTGAGAAAATAATATAAGTAAGACACTTAGTTAAAAATATAAATTATTTTTAACACAAGAAAACTTGTACAAAAGATAGTGACTTGTACTTGTGCAATACAAGTCTAATGACTAATGTTAAGGAAACACGTATAGGTCACGAAGTTAACTAAGCAAATCCGGTGAAGTTTACGACGCATGAACGAAAAGTTGTGAGTTCATGCTCCCCCTTTTCTTTTAACTGTTTTCAGTTTTATAACTTCGGGGTTGAAATACATGTTACAAATGTTACAATGTTTACAAATGGTATGATGGAGTCCAAAAACATTCAAGTGAAACATTCTAGATCATGTCCCGAATAGGGTACCATAAGCACCATTAATCAACGTATACATTCAGACCGCGGAACAAAAGGTTAGATCTAATCGGTTTCAGGAAACCCCACTCTTGGCCTACTTCTACCGATGAGTGCTTCTTTGTCTCAGTCAAAGTCGACAAAAATGCCTAGGTTTGGTGACTTCCTATGTCGTGACACATGTTAGTGGCCTTGCAAACCACTAGCGATCTCAAACATTCATAGTTATAGATACATTCTACATGATACATTCAAACATTCATAGTACTAAGTTACAGATACGTTTTTCAAGTTACATTCAAACATTCATACATTCTACAAGTTGCATATCATGTTTTCATTCAAGTATTTAAACATTCAAAACAATCACTGCATGAATTCACACCAACATTATGTTGACGTTTTTCCAAAACTCACATGTATTTCAGGTAACTAAAAGTGGATGTGCGCGCTGTCTTACTCATGCTCGTGGATGTCGTTTATGTTTGTCTTAAATAAAGTTGTAACTTTCAAACAATATGTTGTTTCATAATGTAAACACTTAACTATGTTTTCTGTTATGTAATGGTGTTTGAAGTTATTTTTATGAGCATGTAGTATGTTTACCAATCGTATGCAATGAAAACCTTTCATGATCACACTTCGTGCTTCCGCCTTAGAAAGGGGTGTGACACTCATCATCCCACGCGCTCCCGAACCCGTACGAATTTCACGTTGACATTTAGAAGCGCGGTTCAAATCAACTTCGCGAATACCCGACCCCACTTTGCAACTCAAAAGATTTTACTTCACCAGATCCAACACATGTCGCAACCCATCTACTGTTTCTATAAATCTGCAGCCCATTAAGTTTCGTAGATGGCATCCTGACTTAGAATTTAGTGGCCAAAAGAAAAAAAATGCTAATGCTCCTCACAAACATATCACGACAACAGCATGTTGCATGTTTCAATTTGGGGCCCATGAAATTAAATCCTTAGAATCTGTGGGAAACATTTGCCCATTATGCAAATTTATGAGAAGCCCAGTGACAATTTCACAAAAGGCCCAAAAGTCCATAAAAGAAGTCTACGAAGACTTAAGTGGATCTGTTCCTAATTCTTTTGGAGCCCAATATTATACCCTAGCTGCAGACTACAATTTCAGTCGACATTTTCCTTTTACAGCCGTCAATTACTATCTGTCTGTCTTCTCCTTCTTCGATACCCAGCACCAGCTTCAAACCCACATACTAGCCGACATCAACTTGTATTCTCTCTCCTCAATCTCTTCGATACAACAACACAAGCCATCATCAGACATCCTCCATCTCTTCTAACTTCCACCTTGTTCTTCCAGCCATCATCTCATCGGACAACCGCGATCGAAAACCCGCCGACAACAACGAAAAACAGAACCGACGAAGACTAAAGATGGGCCGACGAAGAGTGATGTGGTCAACGAACAATCATGTGTTTGACGAAGATTTACTGGCCGACGAAGATTAAAGGGTTTGAAGAAGATTTAAGTTGACCGACCAAGACTTAGTGTTTTTGACGAAGACTCACTCGGTCGACGAACTCCCTGGTTGGACGAACAGTGAAGACATCGTGAGGGGCAGTCTTCGTCGCATCATGAGTCTTCGCCACATGAGGAGTCTTCGTGACTCATGGAGTGAACATTGAGGATCCTTCGTCGGTTGTTGATTGTTCGGCAAGGGAGACTCTTCGCCAGAGGAGTCTTCGCTGGTCACTTTTGGGTCCAGAAACCCTATCTTCTCTAATAGCCGCCAGACTCACCTCAAGAAAACAGCAACTGTTCATTCACAGATCTTAATGAAAAACCTTCAAAACATGATATTTGATGATGAAAACTTGAAATACTTGGTGTGAAACATAAAACCCAACACTCGGTTGTGATCCGTTTCAGCACAGACCCATCATTCGGGTTCAGATCTGGGTTTTTTTCTCTTTTACCCATTTTTTACATCTTGAACAAGAAATCACAATAAACACAGATCTAGAGCACATGTGATTTAGCAAACTGTTAGATTCACTAAATCGGGCACCATGGCTCTGATACCAATTGTAGGTCCACGTTTCGGGACCGAAACTATGATTAGTGAGTGATTATGTTCAAGACGGGAGAGATTAAAGACAAACAAACAACTTCTTTGTATTAATCCGGTAATACAACGTTACAAATCGGCCTGATTACAAGCTAACCGAACTAATACCAAAGGAGTATACATCCGGGGAGAGACCAAGTGGTGATCTCTCCCCCAAACCACACAACTCACTGTGAACTCTCTCAAATGAGCTCACCCTCTCTCTCTCTCTCTCTCTCTCTCAAGTGCAAATGAACCAAAGGGGTGGTATTTATAGCCACACCCATTTCACTTGCACACACACACGGTCAAACACATAACCCTCTCGTTTGACCACTTCAAACGAGCGGGTCAATACACATTCGTTTGACCGTTTCACTAACTATTACATTATCAGCATAAAAATAAAACTAATCTATTTGAACAACATCGGACACAAAATCTGCATCAACTTGGTTACTATTCTTAATTAGGAGGGATTTAACACTTCAACTTTAAGAGACATATGTAGTTTTCAAGCTTCGTATTCGAATTTGGTTGCGTGCTCCAATGATTTTAATATGAACGATCAGATTATAATGGCAAACCTCTTAAGTTCTGATGTGCATATTCTTGAAGGAACCGCTGCATCATCATTATACCACCCCTCCCAAAGTAATATTCCGAAGCCGAATAACACATTTCATCTTTCGATCTCTTGATTATTAAATAATAATCCAGAAAACGTACTTAAATCATCGGACTCTAAGATGTTGACACCTAGAACCAATGCTCTCATACCAGATGATGTTCCAAGCTCCAGCAGATTAACAACTAGCAACGGTGTTAATAGTAGCCATGGAAAGATGTTGGTGTTAGGCGAGAAGAATCGAACTGCTAGCATGAGTTACCCTACTACCAAGCATGTTAGAAGCAGCAAGAATACACATAGAGCTAGCATAAATAAAAATGGCAAGAAGAAGCTTCTAAGCGCAAAATCACCATCATCTAGGCCTAGGGTCACCAACGGTTCCGATTGTATCTTGGCTAGAAACTTTTCATCAGGCGGGATATATGGACATATCAAGGCTTGGGAGGTAACTGACATGACATTCTTGTACACTTTATATTGAGGCTTTATTTTTGCAAGCTTATGATGTACATAATATGTATGTTGGTTATCATACAGGGATCCTTTGCTTCAAGGGGATCTGGAGTCGAAATATTTGTGAGTAAACTCGTGGTAAGGTCATCTTAAGGTGTTACTTTTCTGAAAAAAAAGGAAAGAACTTCTAAAACCAAGATTCATGAATTTGCATTCTTCTTACAGGCATACAGGAATACAACAGTCCCTGAAAAGTAAGAATATAACGTTGGTAAGAATATAAATACATTGACATATATTAAATACTAAATATATATATACCTTTTCTCTAGGACCTTCAAAAACTGGCCAAAGATGATGCAACTTTACCATCTTGTACCTTGCACACAACCGCAAAGCAGGTTTCAGATCTATCAACGTACAATAATCAAATTTGGGTGTTGCTAAACGTACACCCTCTCTTGTAAACATTGGGAGAGGCCCATCATTAAAAAATATATGTGCGGGGGTGTTTACGTCTAGACACACCCTTAAATTTATATCAAATCTTTCCAGTAATGTTAATTGGTATATGTTGATTAGTCTAATTCAGGTAAACAAAATACCTCTTGTGTTCAGCATACTTGATTCATGCCCAATATGAGATCACATGAAAGAAAAGAATCTGGTAAGTATACAGATTGTTTAAACTTGCATTATTCTTTAGATCTACCAAGTGTTACCGCATTAAGACTTGAAATCTTGTGCTGCCAGTGTGGCTATGTCAGCTTACCGGGACAGATGCTCAAAGTTTGGATTTCCGAGGACAAGGGTATCCTTATGGGCACTTTATTTGAAGCGGTGAGTCATTGGTTTTTGTTTATAACACATTTTTTTCTGGTTTTTGTTTGTCTCTCAAACTAAAGGAGCTGTTTTGTTTCATTATTAGTGTGTTTAACATAAGACTAATTCAGACCATCAGGCATCAGTAGCTGATAGACGTCTTCAAAAGGATCTGGTTCAAACTTATGTGTGCTTTTAGTTAGTGCGATCGTCTACTGGCATTCCAGAATAAATGAAGGCTGCTACTCTTTCATGTCTTTCGTTTTTTGTTTCCGTTGTCATATGATGGTATACTTAAGCAGTAGCTTGTGATGAGTATGATAACTTGTTCTGGTAATTATCAAATGTGTGTGTAAACCTAATATTCCAACATACTTAAGGTTTAGATGAGTGATTAAGGCTGCAATCATTCTACAAATGTTCATTAAAACCGTATGTATGGCTTCTGTGCATCACAACCTCTCATTACAATTTTCAAAAGTGATGATATGTTTGGATTGGTTTGCATGATGTAATGAGAATGAATACAAGTCAGATAGATGAAAGAAGATGAATTTGATGAACAATTTGTATTATATTGAAATTGTCTTGGTGATCATAAAGTTTCTGATGATCTACTATATATACATTTACATTTGTGACGGTTATTGACGATTAGAGTTTTGCGGGGAGTAACTGTCAATGACAATTCATCGAAGCCGTTAGAAACCGTCGTAACCATTCACTATCATATAAAAGACTAAATAATAAGTATAATCATCCTAGTTAAATAATAATTTTGATAATTAAGTTTAATAATCCAATATACTTCCCTAAACTTAATTCAGTTTAAGAGAATGCTTGAGCACACTTTTGTTTGCCTCATCGAACGCCTTCGTTGCTTGCTTGAAATCAAAACGTCGTCTCTTCTGCCATTTCTTCATTCCATGCCAATCACCACCTGCAAATAGAGCATAGTGTTGGGCTGCTTGTTCATCATTCTCAGGTACATCTCCATCGCTTCTGCATCTTCCTCGTATTGCTGTGGATGGTCCTTCATCTTTCTTCATTGCATCTTTTGCTATAGCCTTGTAAATGCACCTAAGGATGATAAATGTAGAAAGCGACTTCTCAAAGACTCGATGAAGATTTTCAGATCCCGCATATATCAAGGGGGTCTGTAAATGAATCTAATGTTGATAAATGTTGGATGCTGAATCTTCAAGGACTGAAATTACATTTTGGTGAAAGTCATAGTTTAAATTCGGACATATGTTTGTTCCTATTGTCCGAATTTGTTATTCATGGTTTGTAGGAACTTATAAGTTCTCATAGGTGTCCGAATTTGTAAGACTTAGTATGTCAGAACTTATAAGTTCTCATTAGTGTCCGAATTTAGAGGATTAGCTTGTCAGTACTTGTAATTCTAGCCCAATAGTCTGAATTTGTAGTTCTTATTATGTGTCGGTACTTATTTGTTAAGTACTGACTAGGGTTTATTGTAAGGGTCCGTATTTAGGTGTGTATATATTCTTAGTGATTGTACGCACTCATAGAAAGATAATGAATTCAATGAAACAATGAATTTTTGGTGAATACTTCTTGTGCAAACAAACCCTAGCTTTGTGTGTTCTTCATTCAATCAGTGTGATTGTTGATTGTGAATACTCAGTGTATTCACTCTTCTCTCATCTTCTACACCTTCTGTACGAGCTATACGTTGGGTACGAGGCACACATTGGTTTCCGCACATCACGTGTGTGTTCGATCGGTCCGGTTCGTGTCTTCGTTGAAAGAAGACGACCTTACAAGCCTTCTCTGGCACACTTTTGAATATGTAATAGTATTCTAGTATATCCAGGTTCATGCATAAGCAATTCTCATTAGTTCACCATCATTGTAGTCAAAACCAAAGTCCTTAGTCACTACAGCCCAAGTGTTGTTAGACGTCATGATTCTATGGCCACCATCTCGCTTTACAACCATGTAAAAACCAAGTAGATCAATTTTCTTGTTATCCTCTGTGTAGAGAGGAACCGATCTACTAGTAATACCCAGATTGTTTATAAGAAACCACTTTACCATTTCTTGGAATTTGATTTCTAATTCATGTTTATATTTGAGAGAAAATTCAACAGTCAATGACAAAGCATGATGTCATGAATTAATTAATAATAGAAGAGTTATGCACGAATTCCACTAGTACAAGTTTGTTTGATGCAAGTATAATACATGTATAATATGATAATAATAGTATACCTAGGATATTTTTCAATGGGTTACACATTAATTAATATTGTCAACAAATGGTTCTACCAAGCACATGGGCCACAGACAAGTTTCACGTGACAATCTTGTTCGTTCATTATCAAATTCGGCCAATAACTATTAGTTGATTGGACCACTAATATTGTAAATGGACAACAACAATAATTTGTATTCAATTGATATTGGGCCTCCAGAGATATCTGGCCGACAACATTTAAATCAGATGAATTAATTGGGCCGCACCTTTATTGGGTCGCATGAGTAGCCGAGCGGATAGTCATCCGCTTCAAGTGTCACATGTGATTAATGAAGTGATCAGATGGTCATCCGACCACTTAGTTCGGAAGAGTTATAATATGGATCGAATTGCAACTAACAACAAACTATCGTAAGGACTTATGTCCGGATGGTCATCCGAACGGATGGCCATCCGGATGAACAAGAGACAGCAGCGAACATCATATTTTTCAAACAAAAAATCCTCAATTTCTCTCAAAATACTTGGAATTAATTTCTGAAAAATTGTAGGCTTATAAATTGATGTTTTTCGCACAATATATCAGAAACTCAGTAAATTTTATCCGTGAAAATCTCGTTAATTTTGCGTTTTTGTGACAAAAAGTGAAGAAAAGGAGTAGAAGAAGAGATTTGACAAATCTGAATCAAATCTGACTCTGAAACTGATGAAATCTCGTAGATTCTTGCGTATCTTCGAGCTCCTGCTCTGATACCACTTGTGGGACCGGTTTTGACTCCCGAACGATTGCAAAGAACACGACGACGTGCGGAATCCGTGCACGTGTGTGGACCGAACACAAGAACGTAATTAATAGTGATTCTATTCAATGATTTGACAAGGATTACACCACAAATCACCTTGAACACTAGTTTCTCTCTCTAGAAGCTCTAGTCTTCAAATGTTGCAAAAGTCCTTAAAATGAACCATAAGTCTCCTATTTATAAACAATGGCATAAGGAAGATCTCCTTATTTACAAGTTTGCCATTCCTCTTTTAAACTAGACTTATCCCTAAATTTAACAATACAAAACCTTATCTTTAATAGTTTTCGGCTACGATTCAGATTGATGGAGGCGATAGACATTCGTGCACTCACATAATTGAGTTTATAATTCTTGAGTCGGAGATCATTCGGTTCGACGTTGTGTGTATTACATAAAATACAGTTTTTAGGACTCAAACTTGTATCACTTTGGTAGAGATAAACATCTCGTGACATAAAGTCATGTCAAAGTGACAAATAAATTCAACAGTTGGTCACAAAGGATGATGTCATGAATTATGGGTGACAAAGGATGATGCATTAATTAATTAATATAAAATTAGTCATGCACGAATGCCACTTGTACAACTTTTTTTGATGCAAGTATAATACATGTATACTATGGAATAATAGTATATCTAAGATTTTTTTCAATGGGTTACTATTTTCTTGACGTTAAGATTTTTCACAATTGAATTTTAGAATTTTTAAGTCGGTCATCTTCGGATTTCGGATTGGGCGTTGTATGTATTACCTAATATCTGGTTATTAAGATTCAAACTTGTATCATTTGCTAGAGATATACATCTAGTAACATTAAGCCTTGTCAAAGTGACAAATAAAGTCAATAGTCGGTGATAAAGGTTGATGTCATTAATTTGTTAATATAAAAATAAGTCATGCACAAATGTCACTTGTACAACGTTGTTTGATGCAAGTATAATACATGTATAATATGGAATAATAGTATACGTAACACCCCAAAAATATAAAGTTATATATATATATATATATATAGAGAAACGGGTTCGAGAGAAAATGCTCAAAAGTGTGAGAACGCATCCTGGCCCAACACGTGTTCCGCGGCATAGAGAAGGGCGGAGGTGCTTTTTTTTATTCTTCTTTTATTTTCACAACACGGTATAATGTTTTCTGGCATCTTTGTTTTTTTTTTTTGGCGTTAATTGTATTTATTAAACTTTTTGGTGTTGAATTAATTGTTTTTGTGTCACATATATAATTTTTTGGCGTTATAGCGTTTTCTGGTTAATTTTTTGGCGTTTTTGGCGTTTTGTATAATAATTCACTACAAGTCATTAAAATTTGCATAAGATTACAATAAGACCAATTTTTTTTGGCGTTTAGTGAATTTTTTGGTTTTTAATACTCTTTTTACAAGGTGCTTTACCAGCAGCTGTTCTCCCAGTTTTCATACTACTAGCGTCTTGGTGTTTGTAGTTTTTGGCGTTTTATATAATAATCTATTTTATTTATAGAGAATTAGATAACAAAACAACATATAACTTGATATCAAAACAATATAAAATGAAAACAAAAATAATACAAAATGGTAATCTAATTTTTCTTCCGAATCTTCAATGTCATCAGCCTCTTCCTTCTTGAATTTGTTTTTGGCATTTTGAACCTTTTTTGAATACTTTAGCTAGATGCCAACTTTCCTTCATAAACCCTGTTTTTTTTAGAAGAAGCTGCTTAGTGGCAACCTGTTTTTTGGTGTGATATTCTTGTTTGGTGGCATGTCATTAAAGATCAACTCTTGCTTGATGCTATTTGTAATAATGGAGTCCAAAATAGCATTTTACACTTGTGTTGATCCCTTTATTCCATCCATATAATCATCAAGAACAAAGCTCTCATGATGGCATGTCACTGTCATCAGTCTCTTTTTCTTGAATATTTGTCCATCTCATTCAGCAAAACATTATTGAGTTAACCCACTCAGAAAAAGGATCCATTTTAGTGAAAGCTTTGCCATCTGTGGCGTTTTATAGGGAATGGTTTCTAAAGGATATGGCGTTTTTGTGTTTTTCTGGGTGTGATTAATTTCATTGTGTATAGACCCCTCTCTTATAGGAGTTTTTTGGCGCGTAGTTTAGGCGGGACTTTTTATTGTAATAAATGATAGTAATAAAGTAACTGTCTTTTCAATTACTGTTTTTTGTATTTACTGTGTTGATCAGCTTTTATCAATTTTATAGGTTATAGACGTCCCATCTTCTAAGTTTGGCGTTTTTTTTAAATGGCCTTATGCAGACCAACATGACAAAATACGATAACAGAGTAAATAAAATATTAAGCAGGAAAAATATTTTTTGTTATTTTCGGCGTTTTGTTAGGGTTAACCATTTTTAGTATTATTTTGGCGTTTTGCTAATAAAGATAGAAATATATCATTTAATAATCTTTTAAAAAAAAAGAAGATTACATAGAAGAAAAGAAAAAGAGGAAAAAAATTAAAATCCTTCGTCAGAAGGTACTTTATCTGAATAGTATCCATCGTACTTTATCTTTATCTGAATAGTATCCATCACTTGTGTCATCTTCTTCCTCCTCGGAGTCTTCATCTTGATCTTCATCCATGTCATCACATTCACCTTCATCAGCTTCTTGTTCCTTAAGATTCTGAAGCCTCCACCTGAACATGTCTTGCATTAACTCCAATTTTGAGTCTATTTCTGTGTTGGTACAAGTGGCGTTATGCAATTCTTCCATGAAACCCAGTCGCTGCTTTGTCATGATGTTCTCTAGCCAGTAGATTTCCTGCTCTCCGCTGTCGTATGTAATCGTCACCATGTCTCCATGTCTGTTTCATCATTAAAACGCCATGATGTCATAACAGGGTCTGGCTTCACATATCCTTTGATTGGTCCAAATTTGCTGGTTATTGCTTTCATAAGCATATGCGTTTCATGGAATTCGTTGTCTGGAGCGATGCCAATGGATAAGATTTGCCTCTGTATCTCTTCTTCCATTTTCAGAATTCCCTGACTGTCTTAACATACACCCTCCTTTTGTTGTCAAAATGGAGGACGTATCGCCTCATTCCCAGAGTGTATCTCCACGAAACGATTGTTGCCATTTTGGGCATTTTGTTTAAGTTGGCGTATTTGGTTAACGATTTCTTTTGCAGAAAATGGATAGATTGAAGTGATTATGGAAGCTATGTTTTACGTTTGTTTATATAATGATGTCTTTGGCACGTAATTTAGGAGGGAATTTCTTCTAATAAATGTTAATAACTGAAATTCAGTTATTTGTGTTGTTTCATCTTTCTGTAATATTCAACGCGTTTTATTTTTAATTTTTGGCGTTTTATTTTTAATTTTTGACGTTTTGTTTTTAATGGCGTTTTATTTTTTTGTATGCCGTTTTATCATTTGATGGCGTTTTGAATATGAGCGGTAAAAGACCCTTTTACCATTAATGAAGCGGGTCCCACATAATAATATTGATGTTATTTACGAAAACGCCACCGCGCAATCTAGTCCATGGATTGTTTTGATCGGACGATCCATAAGCGTTCTCACCGTTCTCACACTTTTCACCGATTTCTCTAAATCCTGACCCTATATATATTGGGAGAAGATCATGTGAGAACCACCTCTTATTGCAAGAACCGCGAGAACCAACGTGAACACACCAAAAATGCCTAAAAATAGCTAAAAATCACACAAAATTTTTTTTTTAATATTTTTTATATAAAAATCGCTACTTTTCGAAGCCAAAACAAAATTTTTTTTTAATTTTTTTTAAAAATTTTTTTTTGGCCACTAAAAGTAGCGATTTGAGCATAAAAAATATTAAAAAAAATTTAGATTTTTTTTGATTTTTTTAGATTTTTTTTAGGTTTTTTGGGGGTTTAGTTTTTAGTATTTTAGCTTGGAGGGGGGGGGGTGGGGGGGGGTTTAGGTTTTTGGGGGTTGGGGGAGGGGGGTTTAGGTTTTTTTTTTTGGGGGGGGGGTGGGGTTTAGGTTTTTTTTGGGGGTTTTAGTTTTTAGCATTTAGCTTTGGGGGGGGGGGGGGGAGTTTGCTTTGGGGGGGGGGTAGGTTTTTTTTTTGGGGGGGGGGATGGGGTTAGGTTTTTTTTAGCTATTTTAGGTTGTGTTCACATTGGTTCTCAAGGTTCTCACAATAAGGGTGGTTCTCGCATGAGCCCCTCCCTATATATATATATATAGGGGAGGGTTATCTTGAGAACGCTAAATATTGCAAGAACTGTGAGAACGAATGAGAACACAAATCAAAACAAGTTTTTTTTAATACAAACCTCATTGTAATTAAGATACAATATCAAAAAAAGAATTTACAACATCAAATAATTCATTTCTCCTTTCAAAATCACTCTTTTTAGATTTTTTACACATGTGTAAATCTGTTATGGCAAACTTACACATGTGTAAATTTTCTTTATTTACGATTTCACGTAAATTTAAACGTGTAAATTAAATTTCTAACATTGTATTCGAATAATAATCATAAGTGTAGCAATTTTTTTTGAATTTGATTCGTTTTTGACCAAGTTCTCATGGGTTTTTCATTTGTTCTCACGGTTCTCACAATATTTAGCATTCTCAATTAAACCCTCCCCTTTATATATATATATATATATATATATATATATATATATATATATATATATATATATATATATATATATATATATGAGTTGGTCATAACCAAAGGCAAAGTAACTAGGAATAATTCACCTAGTTAGTATTAAATGTTGTATGCAATAGGAAAATTGACTAAGCTAACTTTTTATCTATAAAATTGGAAATTGAGGGACTAAAATGGTCAAGTTTGAAAGTGATATTACTAGTAAGGAAAATTGACTCAAAACACACACTTTGTGTGTGTTCTGTTGGTGCACTGAATGTCTGTTAACTACGTCTGTATCGAGTCTTAGGTCTAGATAGGTTGTACGGAGTCGGAAAACAGGAATTGTAAGTTTAGAGGGAGATTTCGCTCCTAATGACCTTTATGTCATTCCGAGCGAAATCATATAGATATGTAGATTCCGCTCCTGAGTGCTTAGTATGTTAATTTCGCTCATAGGTGTAGATTGGAGATTTCGCCCGAAATCACTCATGGGGTTTCGCTCCTGGTTGTCTGGAGTGAAATCAGCTAACCTATAAATACCATGATGAGTGATTTCACTTGGTGTCGGTTGGAGCGAAATCTAAGCTGAGGTGCTGCCGGATTTTTGTCAGAATACATTGTAAAAGGTTGGATTTCAGTAATATAAAAGGAAATTAAGAGGAAAAGTTGTTGTTACTTTGTTTACACTAATTCCGCCTTTGTACACAAAGATGAACTGCCTTAACTGACTATTTAGGGTAATACAACGATCCAACAAGTGGTATCAGAGCTCAGGACGAGGAGTTCATACTACTACAGCTTGATTCTACCAAATTCTCTTACTTCTACTCACTTCTTCTCATACTTTTCTGATTTGAACTGGTTCCTACGGTTGTAATGGACTGAATTTCGAGTATAACGTGTAAAACATACAATTAACAAACCCTAGAAAGAATCAGGTTAAAATTCGGCCCAAAAATGGTAAAAATCCACTAAAAACCTGATTTCGCTCCTACGGTCATCGAAGATTCCGCTCGTAATAACCTAATTTCGCTCGAAAGTTACTTGGTCATTTGGAGCGAAATACCTAATTTCGCTCGTAGAGTCATACTTTGCTAATTTCGCTCTTGAGATACATTTCTAATTTCGCTCATAATCAGAATTTCTTTGATTTCGCTCCAAGCCTTTATCTGATTTCGCTCGAAATCAGAACATATCTGATTTCGCTCGAAATTGCTAATTTCGCTCGAAATCACTGTTTTTCAAAATTTCGAAATTTTTTCTAAGTGTTCACTGATTTTTAGGTACACTCAATATGGATGACATTTTCATGAACCCGTTTAGCGACATGTATGCATTTGCTGGAAATCCGGGAGATGATACATCTACAAGCAACAACAATGAGAACCCGCCAAATGCAAAGAAGAAATTATCGGATGCTTTGGAAGTTGAAAGTGCTTTCGGAACTTACAACAAACCACCGAAGTTGATGGCTATCGAGGAGTATAGATGGTGGGCAAAGAAATTCGAAGAATGGTTGATGGCTTTTGCGTTTCCTAGCTGGAAGAGTCTAAAAAATGGATACGATGCTGGAGGCAAAAAGGGTGAAACTTTATCAACATCTGATGAGATAGAATCATTTGTTGCTGAGCAGAAATGTGTGGCATTGCTGTTTCAATCTGTTCATGAAGATATAATTTCGTTGATTGATTACTCTAGTTCTAAAGATCTCTGGGAAAAGTTGAAAGAAAAATGTTTAGGGAGTGTAGAAATAGTGAAAAACAAGAAGAAACTACTTAAAAAGGAGTTTGATTTGTTTGGGTGTTTAAAGAATGAATCAGTCTGTAATTGAGAGGTTTGGGCATTTAAAGCTGGAACTAGCGAGACATGATATTACTTGTCCTAAAGATGAGCTAGTTGACAAATTGTTCGATTCATTGCCAGATGAAATGGATTGGCAGTATTATGCGTTGATGCTGAAGAATACGATCAAGCCTGCAGATCTTACTGTGGATTTGTTGATTGAGAGACTTGAAAGTCATGAGCTGGAGCTAAAGAAGACAAAAAAAGTTAATCACTCATCGTACCTGCAGAACTTGGATTTGTATTATCCAAAGAGCATGATTCCAAAGAACAATTCTCCCAAAACTGCGTTTTCTGCTGAGAATGTCTCCACAACGAACAAAGAAAGTCAAAGCAGTGGATATCACAGTGGTTATCACAGTGGATCTTCACCAAATTCAAACCAATCTGATGCAAAGAATTTGTTTCATTGCAACATCGCTGTAGACATGAAGAACGCTCAGAATTTCAGCGAAGAGTCGGCAAAACAGCAGATGGTTTTCCTTGCGTCGGTTTTGGAATCGTATGAAAGTCTTGTAGCAGGGAAGATTGGCAACACCAACTTAACAAAAGAAGATTATGATCAAATAGATCCTGAAGAAATGGAACTGTTCGACATAAGGTGGTGCATGGCCAGTGCTGTTCGTCGAGCACAACGTTTCACGGAAATAACCGGCAGAAAGTCAATTGGTGGACCATCTACCAAGTTGGGGTTTGACAAGTCCAAGGTGACATGCTTCAAGTGTAAGCAGAAAGGTCACTTCAAACGTGAATGTAGAAATGCATATGCTGATGAGTCTGAGAACCCGTTTAGGGAAGATTACTACAGGAAGGCGATATATCATCAAAACAAATTGGAGCCGCCAAGAATGAAGCAGATTGAAGAGAACAAAAAGAAATCTAGAGCTCTTGCGGTGATTTATGATGATGAGGGTTATGACTGGAGTGAACTGCTACCGGAGGAAGATGCGGTTGGTTACGCTTTCATGGCAAAGAATGAACCTGTTCCGTGGAAAGACAGCAGAATTGAAGAACAGAAGTATAATTACAGAAGGTTGTTGGCCACAAACAGAATGATCAGAATATCTGGTATCTTTTCGGAAGCAAAAAGAGCAAATAGATGGGATCCAGATAGGGAGTGTTATCTTGACCCATATGGAAACATTGCTATTGACCATAACACTCTTGATTTAGAGGCCATAATCAAAGAGCTAAAAGATGATGATGATTATTGGCAGAATAAATGGTGGGGAACTTGAGACGAGAAAGAGAAAGAGAAGAAGGAGGAAGAAGAGAAAGAGAAGTCAAAGAAAGTTGATACGACGCAGGAGTTGAATGCTGAAAATCTCGGAAAAATGGCTGACAAAGTGCTGGCAGCTAAAGCACTTGAGGTAGACTCTAACTCCGTGTCTGAGTCAAAAAGCCAGGTCAGTTCAAAAGCGTCAACGACTGAGTCAGGTAAGAAAGTCAATGGAGATGTTGATTGCAAAAATTGCATCAAAGAATGCAAATTTTGTAATACAGTCACGTATCTCAACGGAAAGAAGGTTGATGATCTGACAGCGAAAGTCAGAAACGTTGAAGATCAAATTCTTGATCGTGATAAGATGGTTAAAGCTTCAACTGAACGGATAAAAGAGTTAACTAACAAAATTGAAAATGATAAAACTGATCATGAAAGAATTAAACAAGAAAATGAAAAGTTAGTTCTTGAAAACCGTCAAATTACTGAAAAGTTTGAGAAGCTTAAAAGCACAATGAAAGATAATGATGATCGAAATGGTAAAACTTATAAAGAAAATGTTCAACTAAAAACTGTGCTTAGGTTAAAAGCAGAATCAATCAACCAACAACTGGATGAGATTGCTAAATTGAAACTTAAAGTTCAAGAGGCTGAAATTGAAAATGAGCGAATCCAGTTGAAGCTTAACAGTTACAACTCTGCAAGCTTTGTTTTGCAACATATTGTTCCCAAACCCATTGGGAAAAACAAAGCAGGCGAAGATGTTTACTCAGATGGAACTAGGGTGGGTTTTCATCAAGTTCCACCACCAATTCTTGACAATTATTCAAAAAAGCAATCTGGGTTGGTTGAAATTGAGGAAGATAATGAAGTTAAGCTTCCGGAGAACATTGATGTTACTTTTTCTTCATTATCTGATGATAGTGTTCAGACAGAGATTGTTAAGAGCACAGCTGAAAGTGTTTTGATGTCTGATTCAGCTGAAGATGATGGATGTTTTCTGGACAAATACATTCCGAAACAAAAATCCAAAAACAACTTAAATGATGAACCTACTCTTGTCATGTACAAGATGTCGGGATCTGATAAGTTGTATTCGGATTTTGAGTTTCCCATTGAGAATATGAATGTGAAAAAATTAACAAATGTTTTCAAGTTGGTCGAAGTTGAATTGTCAGAAGTGAACAGTTTGAGTCAAACAAAAAGACAAATGAACTTTGAAAAAGATAAATCATACTACAAGAAACCTGTTATTCCATCACGTTTTTATAATAACAAGAACTGAAACAATTGGTCTGGTGGTTATCAGGGTGGTAAGAATTATCAGAGAAGAAATGGTCAAAACAAGAGGTTTATTGAAAAGAAAAAGTTTGTGAACAGTTCGAATTCACTTGCTGATGAAGAAAAAGAGTTTTTTTTTCAAAATCGAATGAAGAGTTCTTTGAGAAGAGAGCTTCATAGTCTCAGTCTGAAGGCATAAGTCGAGTTGTTGACACTCGAACATGTTTTAGATGTAATCAAGTTGGTCACATTGCACGAAAGTGTACCAACGTGAAGCCTAAGACTGAAACTGTGAAGATTCAACAGAAGAAAGTTGAGGTGAAGGGTAAAACACAAGTGGTTGTTGAGAAAAAGAGTGTAAAAAATGACAACACCAAAGTAAAAAATGAACCCATAAAGAAAGTGGTAAATAAAAATGACATATTTTACAAACGGGTAGCATTATCTCAACAAGTTTGGAAACCTAAAACTTAGAAAAAGCTTTCACCTTCTGAGGATTCAATTCAGATTGAATATGATGCGAATTTTCCACCTCTGAAGGCTGAAAACTTTAATATTCAAATTGCGAGAGTTAAAAGTATCAAGGTTACACCCAAGACTGATGAGGCTTGGGTAGACACAATGTTTGACTAAGCAGTTTGAATTGCCGGAGCTTCCTTGATCGCGAAGCATGAATCCACATCTTTATTGAAGTGTTTGAATCATTCTTGTGATATGTGCAGGATCTTCCGAGATTAGTCTCACGCTGGATTATGGATAGTGGAGCGTCTCGACATATGACAGGGAAGACTGCATTGTTATATGATGTGAAGAATATCAATGGAGGTTATGTTGGTTTTGCGGGTAATCAAGGAGGAAGGATTATTGGTGAAGGAACGTTATCCAACGTGATTGTGACGTTTGAAAGAGTTAACTACATTGCTGAGCTGGAGAACAATCTGCTGAGTATCTCGTAGATTTGTGACAGGATGTATACCACTCACTTCACTGGTAAAGAATGTTTGATCTTGAAGCCAGGATTTGTTATCCCTGAGGAATGGATTATCATGAGGGCACCAAGATTTAATGATCTGTACGTGTTGGATATAAGCGTAGCTACTACAACCACGGGTCAGGCTCATTGTTTCGTGTCCAGAGCAACTGAGAAAGAATCGAGATTGTGGCACCGCAAGATGGGACATATTCATCTAAGAAAAATGAATCACTTGGTGCACAATGATTTGGTTACAGGAGTTCACGTCAAAGGTTTTCATCTGGAAGGGGAGTGCATTAGTTGTATTAAAGGCAAGCAGAAGAAAATGTCACACCCTACAAAGCAAGTCAATTCAGTCTCAAGACCCCTGGAGAGACTTCACATGGATTTGTTTGGTCCGGTGAATGTCAAGAGTATTACGGGAGACAAATATTGTCTTGTGGTTACTGATGATTATTCCAGATTTTCTTGGGTTTCTTTCTTGAAGACGAAAGATGAAACGTTTGACAGTTTGATGGCGTTGTTCAAGAAGATTAAGAATCTGTACCAAAGGCGTATCAAAAAAATTCGAAGTGATAATGGTACTGAATTCAAGAACAGCAAGATGGAAGAATTTTGTGATGAAAGAGGTATATTGCATGGGTTTAGTGCTCCGTATACTCCGCAGCAGAATGGAGTCGCAGAACGCAAAAACCGGACACTAATCGAGACGGCTAGAACTATGCTCGCAGATTCAAAGTTACCGATAAATTTTTGGGCTGAAGCTGTTTCTGCCGTATGCTATACGCTCAACAGAGTTCTCACTGTCAGGAAGTTCAAAACATGCTTTGAGTTAATCAATAACCGCAAACCTAACTTGAAGTATCTTGAACCGTTCGGGTCACCCTGTACTGTTCTAGAGCCTTATGGAAAGTTTGGTCCGAAGTGCATTGAGGGTATATTAGTTGGTTATGCAAGTCCTTCACGACATGTCTTCGTTCCAAGTGAGAAGCGGATTATTGAAGCAGCAAATGTTGAATGTCAAGGTTATACTATGCCGCCACAAAATCCAGGAGATTCATGGCGATATCATTATGACAAGTTGTGGGATTCGTTTGATATGAGAGAAGAAGAAGAAGAAGAAGAAGATTTCTTTGATGAGTTGGATATTTTGCGTGAATACGAGTCACAGCAAAGATTCCCAGCTGAGTATTCAAGGCGACCACGAGAAACTTCAAATGACGATGAAGCAGGTCCGAGTAATGCTGGTGAACACAATGATGTCCAACAGAATGAAGTTGCTCAAGATAATCAGACGGTTCAGAATGATAATCAAGAATCTGAGAACATGCCGATATTTGACCATAGAGATTCAGATTCAGATTCTGAGGGGGAGCAGATTCAGGATTTAAGTCAAACAAACCAAATGAGTGAACAAGGTGTAAATCAAAATGTTACTAATCTGGAAGGCGATGTGGATGTTCCTAGCGAAACAATGCCACGAACTCTTTCATATCATCCAGAGGAGTTGATCATAGGAGAATTGCAATCAGGTGTTCGCACGAGACGTCAAATTGACTAGGGCCTTACATGTTTTTACTCTACAGTAGCACCTTAACAAACTGAATTTTCATTGAGTTGTTTTATTTCGCAGATCGAACCAAGAACTTACAAAGAGGCGCTTACTGAAGACCCTTGGGTCATTGCGATGCAAGAAGAGTTAAGTCAGTTTGAAAAGTTGGGTGTGTGGAAGCTAGTGGATTTGTCGGATGGTCACAGGAAAATCAATACGAAATGGGTATTTAAGTGTAAGAGAGACGACAGAGGAGTTGTTATATGAAACAAAGCTCGACTCGTTGTTCAGGGCTTTAGTCAACAGGAGGGGATTGATTTTACAGAAGTCTATGCTCCTGTGGCACGACTAGAGGCTATCAGAATTTTCCTGGCATTTGAATCTTGGAAGAACTTCAAAGTATATCAATTAGATGTAAAATCAGCGTTTCTTTATGGGAAGGTTAAAGAGGAGGTTTATGTCGGTCAGCCGCCGGGCTTCACCGATCCAATCCACAAAAACAAAGTCTACTTATTGGACAAAGCGCTGTATGGTTTACACCAGGCCCCGAGAGCTTGATACGAGACTTTGTCTCAACACCTACTAGCCAACAGCTTCATACGTGGAAAAGTGGATGCCACTCTCTTCACTAAAGAGGTCGACGGACATCTTCTGATAGTTCAGATTTATGTGGACGATATAATTTTTGGGTCGACAAATGAAAATCTATGCAAAGATTTCGAACAGGTGATGAAGCAAAAATTCGAAATGTCATCAATGGGGGAGATGAAATTCTTTCTAGGACTATAAGTTGAACAACTACCTGAGGGAATTTTCATTCATCAGTCGAAGTATGTGCATGATATTCTAGAGAAATTTGGGTTGTCAAGTTCTACTCCAGCTGCTACCCCACTTGCAACAAATCATGGGATTCACCCAGATCTCACCGGAGACAGGGCTGATGAAACGTTCTATCGATCCATGATAGGTTCATTGATGTACTTAACTGCTTCACGTCCTGATATCATGTACCCAACGTGCCTCGCAGCAAGATATCAATCAAACCTGAGAGCTTCGCATATGATTATTGTGAAGAGGATATTACGCTACCTGAAGGGAACTCCTACATTGGGGTTGTGGTATCCTAGAACAGGCGATTTTACGCTCGAAGGGTATTCTTTGGACCTAGATTGGTTACCTGGCAGTGTAAGAAACAAACGTCTGTGGCGCTATCTACATGTGAAGGGGAGTACGTATCTGCTAGCAGTTGCTGCTCTCAGATCATGTGGATATAGCAACAGATGCGCGACTACGGTTTGCAGTTTCTTAACACACATCTTTTTGTTGATAATGAGGCCGCAATAAATATAACAAAGAATCCAGTACATCACGCTAAAACTAAACATATAGAAATTCGTCATCACTTTATTCGCGATTGTTTCGAGAAAAAGTTGATACGAATAGAGAAAATCCACACTGACGAACAGAAAGCTGATTTACATACCAAAGCTTTTGATAAAACACGGTTTAAATATCTGTTAAAACTGAACGGTATGAAGCTTCTTTCGGTGTTGGATGGCATTATTGTCGTTGATGAGAGTACTGTTGCGGATGAAGATGAGAAACAATCTGCAATGGTTTGTCGATTTTTTACTTGTTTTGGTATTTAGGGGGAGTAGATATTTTTTTCAGAAAAAATACAAAAACAGTAAAAAATGCAAAAATACAAAAACATGATAAAATTTCAAAATCCAAAAACAATAGAAAACTGAAAAAGAGCTTGTGTAAAAAGGGAAAATGATAGTACATCGGCTAGACAGTTACAGTATGCTAAAGAATTGAAAAGTTTAAATTGAGTTAAACAGTCTCACTGATGATGTGTCAATAGGTTTTTGCACATTTAGTAGATTTATTCGGGATATAAACCTAAAATTTCAAACTTGCATAATTCGTGGGGAACACTACTTGGATATATAGGTAACCCCTGAAATCTCGTTTAAAAGGTCCCTTATTCTGAGATACTAGGTCTTTATACTCAGTGATATCTGGGGTATTATTCTGGGACTTCTGCTGAATGGAAGTTCTGACCTAGTCCCCAAATAATACTTTCCGCATTGCTTGAAATATAGCACTACCCTCAGCATAAAAAACTATGAAACATTGCAAAATGCTAATCGTGTGCTGTTGTAACTAAAAGATCCTCTAAAGGGGACACACCGAAAAGTCGAAGCCGTCATCTCTCTGCGTATACGGAAGTATCGACCTGAGCTCTGACGACCCTCGCAATTTAACCCCTTACAGATATCATTTGTGGTATACTCACCTGTAAGACTGAATATTTGGGATTCTGGATACAGGAGTATATTCAAGAGGTGGGACACATGAATGAGCTAAGTTCATAAGACATCTAAATCGTATCCTGAGTAAATTGAAATTTGTGTGAGAATTTAAGATGGATCAGTATATCGACAATCGACGTGAATTGTTTAATTCTGAGTATGAAATGAAGCTTAACGGTACTTGTAATTTGTCTGAGAAGCTGATATGATTCCCTGACACGCTCACCAAAAATAAGTTTGTAAATAGTTTACTTTGTTTAAATTCTGCGATTTAAGCTTCTGTATTTCATTTTTTTTTAGTTTAGAACACTTTATTAAAATCCAATGCTTTATTTTGACAAACCAAAGTGGAGAGTTAATCGTTGGATTCTTGAAGATTGAAGCAGATGCAGGAAAAGTTCTGACCTAAAGATTGAGGAGAGCTTATCTTATTGGAGTTTGAATTGATGAAAAGTCAAAACAAGATCATTAATTTGATGCTTGTTATTTTCAGAAAATGTTTGAAAAAAATTAAACAAAATCAGTCTGTATTGACAAAAGATCAACCAAGGTCATTAAATTGGACTTGGTAGATTAATTGAGTAATCAGGGTCATTAACTTGGACCTGAATACTTGAGTGGATTTCTAGAACTGATAGACTGTGTTATTGTGAAAAGATAAGTTTGTAATGTTTGATGTTTGAGACACAGGTTTTGGACTTCATCATTCCCACGACAACTAAGTGTTAAAGATTGAACCAGATCAAGACCTCAGATTCCAGCATACTAAGAGGGGGAGTCTGTGAACGGGGGAGTCTGGATCAACAGTCAAAGGGAAAGTTTGAAGATAGAGTCAGGATAAGATCTGAACCTGTGAAGAAAGAGTTTTTACGATGAAAAGACAGAGTTGGAGAAAAGACCAAGACTGAAGACTCGGAGCCAAAGACTTCGTCAACATCCAAGGGGGGGAGTCTGTTGGTGCACTGAATGTCAGTTAACTACGTCTGTATCGAGTCTTAGGTCTAGATAGGTTGTACGGAGTCGGAAAATAGGAATTGTAAGTTTAGAGGGAGATTTCACTCCTAATGACATTTATGTCATTCCGAGCGAAATCAGATAGATATGTAGATTCTGCTCCTGAGTGCTTAGTATGTTAATTTCGCTCATAGGTGTAGATTGAAGATTTCGCCCGAAATTACTCATGGGGTTTCGCTCCTGGTTGTCTGGAGCGAAATCAGCTAACCTATAAATACCATGATGAGTGATTTCATTTGGTGTCGGTTGGAGCGAAATCTAAGCTGAGGTGCTACCGGATTTTTGTCAGAATACATTGTAAAAGCTTGGATTTCAGTAATATAAGAGGAAATTAAGAGGAAAAGTTGTTGTTACTTTGTTTACACTGATTCCGCCTTTGTACACAAAGATGAACTGCCTTAACTGACTATTTAGGGTCATACAACGGTCCAACATGTTCTAGTCGACATTTTCACAGAGCTAAGAAGGGGTTCTTCTTTCAAACCCAAAACTCACTAAATTGCTCAAAATTGAAGATGAATAAAGCTAAAAATTTGGGCTTTAACTAATTTCGTGATCACCCAAGCTAGGAGATCACAAGGTATGTTGAATTTTGTTATTTGCTAATAATTTGAAATTCTGATTAACATTCATGAACGAAATTCTGGTATGAATGATGAATGTTATAGTGAAATAGATATGAGTACAAGTCTAAGAACAAGCCCTAGAGGTAAACTTGTTGATTTAGTGCCATGAATTAGTGTTTCGGTTAACTAATCATGTAGGTGCTAAGTGGGTGTTATGATAATGAGATGAACACTTAAATTAGAGTGTTAAATTTATGAAATTTGAAGATATGATGCAAGTCCTAGATGTTGTTCATGAACACTAGACATAGAGATGTGATTATGATGTTGAAATTTGGTCAAAAGAATGACCATGAGCTATATAAAAGATACATAAGAATCTTGCCTGCAAGGTGTTTGTTAAAATGCCCGAATGAATGTTGATATGATGAAATTACGAAAGAAATGCGTAATTGGCTAATTTGACTAATTACGTGTGATATGGGATAATACGGGTTCTAAACATGATTTTGATTGAACTTAAATGTGCATTTCATATGATCAAAGGTAGTTGATTTTTTAAAGTCTGATGAAGTCGAATAATAATTTCAACATAAAATCCGTAAGATGGAATAGTCGTAAGTAATGATGACTAATCTAACCGTCTTATGAATTATGATGATAGTTTGACGCTTGACAAGCTACGTGAAAGCTTGGGAAGGAAGCGGGTCAAACAAATCAAGTACGAAGGAAAAACGTATTTAGGATGCAAGGTAAGTAAAGCTTACACCCTTTTGTAAGATACGTATTTATTTTATAGGTTATAAATACGACAAAAGTTATATCCAAAATATAGGTTCTGACACGAAATGATACGGGTCGGAACAAATAAAATGATAAAAACCATGTTTAATGGTAAAAGGGGCGAATTGGTAAATTGGTCATGAGATAACATATACAAAATGAGTTTTTGAATGGCTACTTTGTAAGGTAAGCCTAAATGAATAATAAGGGTAAAACGGTGATTTAATCACGTGTAGATGGATAAAAGTTGAAGTTTAAACGACACCATATGGCACAAGCCATGTCGGGTCAAACGTGTAAGGAACGGATTTAAGAGATATAACTATATGGCTAGAAATCCAAAATGGGTTAAATAATGAAATTGTAAAAAAAATACCATTCAGATATTAGCGTAAAATGTTTGGCCGTTTAGACCAAACGGGTCAAATTGTAATTTAACACTATTTGACAAATAACGACTTTATGTGTTTGTCGAGTCTTATGCTCACAGGGTATAACGGTTTATGGAATTTGTGTTGTTATGAATTAGCAAATTATTAAAGAAAAATATTAAAACGGGTCAATACGTTGACCCGAGCTAGATACGTGACTTTTCGTTTTGTCACATTTTTATAGACGAGTTAGTCCTAGTTATGTTTAATGTTTTGATATAGTGAAAATGGATGCGCTTGGTATGCCGATGAAGTGATAGATTCACTTAGACAACCAAACGGGTCAAAATAAAGTGATTAGTTAAATGTTGGTTTTAAGTGATTAGAAGGTCACGAAATGAATCCGGTGAATTGAATGCGTAAGCCGAGTAACGGAAACGCTAATCGAAGTGAAAGAGAATATGCTAGTGTATGAGGCCCGGGAATTGGGTAGAATGATCAAGGACCTATGAAGCCCGAGAATTGGGTAGAATGATCAAGGACTAACCTTGATCATAAAAAGTGAAAAACATGATAGAACATAACGGGTCAAATAATTTTATATTGGATTTGTAAGCCGTTAGTTTATAAAACAGGATTATTGTGAATCCAAGGTAATGAACATAGAGGTAAACGTATTACGGTCAAATAGAAACAAGAATCGTGTAAAGCGGATAAGCATAGTGAAAGTTATGCAAGTTTCTATATCTAACTTGAGAAATAACAAAGCTGGGCAAAATGCAGCAACAAAAAGGAAAAATTTCTATAGAAATGGTCCCTTGGCATCACGTGACGCCTGTCGCGGCATGCGACCACAAACACTCAATCACGTCGTGTATGTAGTAATATCATTGGCGGTAAAGTGTTAGAATGAATTGGGGGCTTGTAAAATTATTGATCTTCTATATGCAAATCTGAACATAAAAGTATGTATATGCAAATATTGAGTTGTTGTATGCAAATCAAAACATAAAAGCATGTATATGCAAATATTGAGCAGTTGTATGCAAATCTGTACATAAAAGTATGTATGTGCAAATATTGAGAGGTTGTATGGAATTCTGAATATAAAAGTATAATTGATTCAGCTAAGAACTTGTTCAAATGAATTTCAAAGCCTTCATAAATGTTGGTTTTGATCAAAGGTGAACGATAGTAAGCTTACGGATGAAGATCAAGCTCATTGAAGGACCGAACACAATCAGAAATTTAAGCTTTCGCAATACGCTTCGCCGTCACAATTTAAGCGTCACAATTTAAGTGATGACATATTTATATTAAGACGAAATGTTTTAAATTCTTAAAAGTTTTGAGAAACCCGTATTTTCAACGTATGTGTAACTGTAAATACACATTTATTTTCGAAACTTATATGAATATTGATAAATAGAGTTAAGGGTCTTAAAGTATACCTAGGATTATTTTTTTTCAATGAGTTAATATTTTCTTAATGTTAAGATTTTTCATAATTGAGTTTTATAATTTTTGAGTCGGTCATCATTCGGGTTCGGCTTTGTGTGTATTACCTAATATCCACTTTGTAAGATTCAAACTTGTATGAGTTGGAAGAGATAAACGTGTAGTGACACTAAGCCATGTCAAAGTGACAAATAAAGTCAACAGTTGGTGACAAAAGATGATGTCATGAATTAATTAATAAAAAATGGTTAGCACTTGTACAACTTTGTTTGATACAAGTATAATATATGTATAATATGTAATAATAGTATACCAAGAATTTTTTCAATGGGTTACTATTTTCTTGACGTTAAGATTTTTGATAATTGAATTTTATAATTTTTGAGTCGGTTATCATTCGGGTTCAGTGTGACAACTGTGCTCTTTAATCGATGAACAATGCAACACAATGTTAGTTATCAATAAACCAATGTGTTTTGGTGTTATTATATGTGTTTGATGATTTTACAATTCGATCCGATTCGATTTCAAGCTTTAAATCGCTTTCTAGAAAGTTATACGCAAACTGGTGCGTGAACGCAATCAGTTAAACGCGACAAACACTCCGGAACATCATCATAGGCTTAACATACCTTAAATAACCTTCACATAACTTAGAAATAAGTTTTGGATGGTTTGGTGTGTCGAAAACAAGTTTGTTCGATTGCGGGGACTATTTGTGTCAAACTGCGAAACTATACCGATTCGTATGATGTCGAACAGTCTGGAACTTGATCATAAGTTAAACATACCATATATAACCTAAACATGGCTTAGAAATAAGCTTTGATAGGTTCGGTGTGCGAAAACATGCTTACATGATCTTACAGGGACTAAAAGTGTCAAAAACGGCGTAAGTTTGCATTTTCGCGCATATCTTACGTTCTGACCACATCTGGACATCCAAAATTTTTGTACACACTAAAATATTTTTATTTTAGTGATTCGGATGCGAAAACGCCATTCGTCGCGCATTTTGGATCGTACACGCGTCCGTTTGAGTTCCGTCGTAATTAACCGAATAACGCGATCGTACGGCCAAATGAACCGACATCCGAGATGTTTTCGAGCATGTTTTGAGTCCCCTATACTTTAACTTCATTTTAGAGCCTTGAAATGAGGTTAACGGAGGTTAAAAACGTCAAAAACAAGCTTAAACACGTGCAGGGACCATTTCTGTCATTTTTGAAACTTTGCTGAATCTGACACATGGTAGCGTAGCGCGACCACCTCCTGCCTATGCCGTCGCGCTACGCGACGATCACATCTGGGAAGAAAGTTTGTTTTCAGCATCAGTTTGTAAATTCAGGGGCCAATCTTGCAATTTCTTTGTGTGGTAGCCAAGTTACCACCTCTCCAAGGCTTTGCACCTGCTCCTAACACTTGTATGGTTGTGATTCATTGCTTAATGGCTAAACAAACCACTTGTCATGATCTTGTTGATCACCAACAAGTATAAATAGGCCACTCCATTCACTTGTTCTTTGCTCATTCTCATTTCTTCTCCTCTACATCTGACTTGGGAGCTCTCTCAAGCATTGGGACTTTGTCTTCTTGTTGAAAAGATAGCAAGGACCCTTAGTGAGCTTCTTTCATATCTTTTTATTGCTTTTTCCTTATGTAGTGCAGAAAGTCAAACGTTTGGCCAACAGTTTGACTTTCGGTTTTGACCATCAATTGGTCAAGTCAAAGTTCAATTGAACTTTGAAACGTGATTGTAGTCACGATAGTTATAATCCTTCGTGATTATAGCTGCTGATTACCACGTTAGCTAGTTGTAGTGTCGAGTCAAAGTTTCGGTCAAAATGCGTTTTAGCACGCATTTTGCCTCGGAACTACTTTAGGGTATCAAAACACTTTGTTTTGATACCAAATCAGTAGGTTAGACATGTTTTGACATATCTAACTCGACACTATTAGTTTGTGCTTGTTTAGGGTCGTAAGGTAAGCGGTCTAAACAACCGCTTATACTTCCGAACCCGACCCATTTGGTCGATCTTTAGGATCCGACCAAGCTTAGTTAGTGATCATAGTTGCATAGGGAATAACCTCTGAGGTTATAACCTTATGATCACCTAGGATTGGTTAGTCATTTGCTAGTTAGCTTGTGTGCCCATAGAAAATGACCAAAATGCCCTTTTGAAGCTAAAATCCGTATTTTGATTATGTGAACATATTTTTGACATGTAATCTGATTTAGTAACATGTTTAGGGTTTATTGGGCATGTAAGACTTGACATAGCACATAGTTAACCATCCGAACATAGTTTTACGCTAACGACACATTATAGTGACTTATGTTACCGTAATGTGTCGAAACGGGTCAAAAGCACTTAGGTATGCTTTCTAATCAGAATGTTGGGACTATTAAATCATACCGTATGAGTTCAATTACTCATTTGATTTATAGAACCTCATTCTATCCTATCTCCCGATTTAGGAGCCGATTTATTAACATAGTTACTATACTAGGTGCCGGTTGATTCCGTGACCCTTGGAGCTTAAATTGGTCGTATTCTCAAGACTAATTAGCAATCCCAAGTGAGTACATAGTTCCCCTATTTTACTGTTTTCAATTGTTTTGGGGTGATTCATATGTACAAAACGAATTTCAAGGTTTAAACGATAATTTCAAAAACGATGGTTTATACTAAACTAATAACGATTTCAATAAGGTGAACAAGACTTGTTGGTTGTGATTACATAACGAATGACATTCATTAGCTTTGGCCGAGCCGACCAGTATTAGGTTATGGTACCATAGGATCTGACAAATCCCATTATCAGACTACACCCATGGTTATGTGTGGGGGTTATGTAGGTAACGACCGAACCTGATGATTGTTAACTTACCCTTTGGTGGTTTGTTAATACGAAACGAGAAACGAGTTAGACGAGTCACGAAGGTTTGAATGTTCTTAACGAGATGACCAAAAAGTAGTTTCACTATTAAAACGAATACGATTTTGGGACGAGTTAAACGATTTGAAACGAGATACACGATTTGAAATGAGTTAAACGAATTAAACGATTGGTTTTGGGTAGTGATTAGATAATGGGACGGGTGTAGTATGATAGAATCGTGGTAGATACGCCGCTGGTACATCTTATATATAAGTGCTTCTATCATGTTACATTGCGTGTCATTATTTAGTTCACTGGGGAAACGATTTTGAAACGATGTCACACCACGAGGTTTTCGAAACGATATAAACCATACGAGTTTTATTAACGAGTTTTTACGAGATGTTTACAAGTTGTTATACTAAAACAAATATTTTTGAGTTAAGAGTCATGGCTACGAGATTTTATAAACTATAACCAATTTGATTTTGTGTTGGTTATTTATGTTGCAATACACTTTTCAAAACAAGGTTTGTATTTTGACTCTTGTAGTCTAACGAGATACTGCAACATATAAACGAGCCATGAATCCGATACTCCCATAAAACCTATGTACTCGCCAGCATTTCTTTGCTGACTTTATATTTTTTTACATATGTTTCAGGTGGTATTGCTTGATGTTGCTTGCTAGGAAGCGAGTTCACTTAGGATCTGGACAAGGCCTTAGTGACTTAAAAACAATTATAAACAATATGTAGTTTGTTTGTTTGGTTTAATGACAATGAACATTTCCTAATATTTCAATAAAACAAAACTTTTAACTACCATGGTTGTGGAACAATAATTCTGTCGCCTCACTCCCCGGCGTTTCCGCCGCGGTTTGTTGTTTTAACGCGGCCGGGGTGTGACAGAAGAGTTGGTATCAGAGCCAATGGTTATAGGGAATTAGGTTATTAGCAATGCTTTGACCTAGACTATAACTTTCTAGGACCCCAACACAAGTTTACTTGTGTTTAGATTTTAAAACAATACCGTCACCTATCCTTAGGTGATAACCACAACGAGAACACAATAATGAATCCGCTTCGAAAATTAACCATCTATCCTTGGATGATTGATTACTAGGTTTTGAACCTTCTGTTATGAGGTTTGAACCCTTTGTTATATGGTTTTGAACCCTTCTGGTTTGATCCATCTTTGGCTTAGTGCCTTTTGAGTTTTCCAAATCCCGTCAAAGTTTGGGTCTAAATAATGTGAACATGTGCAAACTGGAAGAGTGAATGCCTGTACCCTGAGTTTTCTGTCTAAGGCTAGAGTGTTCGTACAAATCCGCATTATCGGACCAGTCACTCTTACCTGGGAACTCTTGGGGTGAGTGTTCACTTATAGGCAAGCATGTCTTCGGTGATACATTATTATGACCTATTTACTTTGATTTGTCACTGCGTGTCATTTGTTTGTTCGAGGTAACGAACGAATGATCGCCTTCCTTGTGTTTTGTCGGTGTTTTCATTGCCTCTTTTGTTCCTCCAATTGTCAACCTCACTCGTTTCCCATGTTTCCTTATTAGACAATGCCTCCTCGACGTGATGCTCAAACTTTTACTGCTGAGGAAGTCGCAGCCCTTGTCTCTCAGCAAATGGCTGCTGTACTTCCAGGCATTGTGACCCAAATCCACGAATTATACAACAATAACAATAATAACAACAACAATGCACCGTGTAATTTCAAGAATTTCAATTCTGCGAAGCCGCTTAAGTTTTCTGGGTCACAAGGAGCAACCGCGCTCCTGCAATGGTTTGAGAGTATCGAGAGCACATTCAGACATGTGCAATGTCCGAATGCGCGCAAAGTTGAGTTTGCTTCAAGTGTGTTCGAGAAGCGAGATCTTACATGGTGGAACGGAGTGATGCGTGATAGGGGTGCTGAAGTGGCATTAGCACAAACTTGGGAAGAGCTCCGAGCTCTCATGATGAGAGAGTTCTGTCCTCGACACGAGATTCGAGTGTTGGAACGAGAATTTGACGATTTGAAACAAGTCGGGGGAGAACACCGTGCTTATACGGATCGATTTGAGGAGCTTAGTTTGTTGTGTCCCACGATGGTTACCCCGCTGGATAAGGCAATCGAGAGGTATATCGATGGTTTACCCGACTCCATTCAGGACATCCTGACTGGCGTTAATCCTACTACAGTTCGTCAAGCAATCGAGTTGTCTGCTACCCTGACTGAGTCCCAAGTCAGGAAGAGTAAACTTACCCGCAAGGGTGATAAAAAGGAGTCAACTGATTCTAATAAGGAAAAGGGTAAGGGTAAGCAGCAGGGTGAGTCTTCGAAAAAGTCAAGGAAGCGCAAGGCTTCCCAAAACTTTGCTGTCACCAATCAAACTGCTCAGAACCCACCAACTCAACCTCCTGCGAAGAAAGCATATGCTGGTACTGCACCTCACTGCACTCGATGTAATGGTCACCATGTTGCCCAACAGGACTGTAAACAGTGTGCTACGTGTGGTAGGCTTGGGCATTTGGCCAATACTTGTCGTTTTGGTCAAAATCAGGCTGCCCAGGTTCCAGCTCAAGCTCAAGGGAATGTTGCGAGATTCCCACCTGGTTCGTGTTTCAATTGCGGAGAAATGGGTCATTTCCGCAACAATTGCCCGAGATTGGTAAATGCGAATGCGAATGCGAATGCGAATGTTAACCCAAATCCGAACGCGAACGTGAATCCCGCTCGTGGACGAGTGTTTAACATCAACGAGGCGATCGATGATGCAGCAATAAACAATTAGTATTTTGTATTTCTTTTGGTTGTTATCTTTTAACATTTAAAGACAATGCGGTTGTTATATAAATAAAATTTGTGATTTTATTTTAAACTACTACAATTGTATGAATGTTTGATGCAACCTTGTAATGTCAACACAAAGACAAACTGCTCGTGTGGTTCTATCATTTCCATGATCACTTGTGATCTTCCCTAAAAACCTTAACCGATCTTTTCGAATGTGTTTCGATTTTCGTGAGCTTGATAAGCTTACCATCAAGAATCGATAGTCCCTACCTCGAATCGATGATCTCTTTGATCAGCTGCAAGGTGCTACCTATTTTTCCAAGACCGACCTGCGTTCTGGGTATCATCAACTTCGTGTATACGAAGAAGATATTCCCAAAACTGCATTCCGTACGAGATATGGACACTATGAGTTTACTGTCATGCCTTTGGTTTGACAAATGCTCCAGCTATCTTTATGGACTTAATGAGTAGGGTCTGTAAACCTTATTTAGACAAGTTCATTATTGTGTTCAATGACGACATTCTCAATTATTCAAGTCTCGAGCCGACCACGAGCAACACCTTCGTTTGACTCTCGAACTCCTAAAGAAGTAACAACTTTTTGCTAAATTCTCCGAGTGTGAATTCTGGCTTAAAGAAGTTTAGTTCTTGGGACATATAGTCAACGAGCAGGGTATTCATCCAAAATTGCAACAATTAAGGATTGGAATACACCTACGACACCCACAGAAGTTCGTTCTTTTCTTGGTCTCGCTGGTTATTATCGTCGTTTCATTACGAACTTCTCTAGGATTGCGATTCATGAGAATCTATCTGCTGATAAACTTGTATATTTTCGACTTGTGTAATTTGCCAAGTATTGGTGGCGTATTTCGGTATGTATTTGTACGTACGAGAATACGTATTTTCTTGTATTTATTAAGTATTCTTATACTTAATTTTTGTATTTAAATTTCCTGAATATTATTTTTAACCAATAAAAATCACCACTTTATATTCTTAAAATATATTTATTTTATGAAAACTTTCATAGAAAAATATCCATACATCCTTCTTGGCAAAAATAATTATATTTTCATATAATCCTCAAAAATAATATACTTTCAAGATTAACTTAGAAAGTACTTTATATATCCATTTTTCACCCAAAGTAATATATTCTAAACTTGTTTAAGAAAAATATATATTTTCTTCAAAACAATATATCTTCTAATGATTCAAGAAAATATATACATCTTTTCTTTGTTCAAAAATAATGTATTTTCTACTTGACAAAGGTATGATATATTTTTGCGACACTTGTAAAAATTATAATTTCCGTTTCTTCGGCTTTCAAAATACCGTTTAACTTATTTGTCAAAATATATATGAACTTAATTCCGGAATATATATTTGTAATCCATATTCCTTGTTCGGTTTGTCCAATTTTTGGGTATAAATTCTATATTTATTTTCTTGGAATTTTGGTAATATTTTGTATTACAATTTTTGGTGTTTTGGTAAGTTATATTATTTCAAGTCCAAAAATAATATAACTAATACACATAATATACAAGTAATGATATAAACTGTGACTTCTAAATATATATTTTCCTAAATATATACTTAGTCACTTTTATTTCAAAAATCATCCTCCAAGATTTGTAATTTTTGTGACAAAATTATGGCAAGTTTTTATTTGAAAACCATAATCAAAAATTACTTATAAACACTTGTTTTAAAAATATTTTTCTAAGTGTTTAAATTATACAAAAATTTTGCCATAGTTTCCCCTTGGAGGTTTCCATGCTTTCAAAGCATATTATTTTCTTTTAAAATCATCACCAATCATTAACAAATTCAGTCAACACTTACCATGTGCCAAAATCATGTAATTTACACTACTTCATGAACTTGAAATTTTATAAAAACTTGTATTAACTTACCATGTTAATTAGTAGACTTAGTTATCCTTTAAAACACGGTCATTGGTTTATAAATCTCATTTTTGAATAATTTAGTCTTTCACAACTTATAAAATGATTTTTCTAAAAATAGTTCTTTTGTATTTTTCTTGTTACAAACATGGTTCTAGTCTTGATTTAACACTAAATATATGATTAGTTTCTTTAAAAATCATGGTTATGTAAATCTTGTACATAAACTTGGTTTCTTGAGAAAATCATCTTTGAAATCATCCATGTACAAGACTAATAACATGTATTCATCATCTTCTTACACAAAAACAACTTCATTCTTCAAGTTCATGTTCACATAAGGATGATCATTTGGTTTTTCACAAGATTCATCCTCTCACTTGCTAGATCATGTGTTTAATCAGAATCTAGTAAGTTTCTTATGATGATTAACATCATAAACACAAGAAATCAACCATCAAGCTTCATACATACACTAAATCAACTTAGATTATTATGTTTTTATGCTTTATCTTAGTGATCATCTTCTTGTTTCTTCATGATCTTTATTTTTAACCATTAACCTAATCTTTTAACCATCAATATAAGAAGTAAAATCAAGTTACAAGAGTCTTACTACTAGCACAAGGCTAGGGGAGAAACTTAAGATGAAGATGATGATGAACAAGGTGGATAAAAGCTTATGGTGAAGGTCCTTCAAGATCCAATGCCACCAAGCTTCTTAACTTAGCTCCTAGCACCCTTGAATCACCTTGGATTGTATGATAATGGAATGAAAATGGAGGTTGAAGTGTGGGTGATGTGAGCCGAGAACAAGGAAGGGAGGAAAGAGGGTGATGAAGTTGTTTAAGTGTTTGGATGAAAGAGTATGGTATTCTTCTGCTTATAAAGAATGTCTTACCAACATGCTAGGAAACTTCCGAGACTAAAGCATTCATTATGCACTCAAAAGTGAAGGTCTATATGCTTAACTTATGGTTAATATGTTTCAAAAGTTCCCAACAAATCAAATAAACTAATGAAAGAAACTCTAGGTTGTGGGACCACCTTGTGATCGTCACCATGAGGGGGGGTGGGTCTTGGATGGGTTGCAAAGATAAGTTAGTGATCTTGGTCAAAATCTAATGGAATTAGTTAGTGTTATATGTATTATGTGTTTATAGGAGGTGTTATGATGTTCGGTGACCATAACTAGCTTTGTAACACTAAAACAATGCTTCTAGTGAAAACTTAGTAGTATCTGGTTGTTCGGTTTGTTACCGGTACGTTAAGGTGCTAAATTACGCAGTTTAGTGTGCTTTATGTTGCCTTTTATGACAGTTTTGATTCCCGACACCTAAGAAGGTATTCTGGACCGTTAAAACAAAATTCTGCATTGTATATTGTTGTTAAAAAGCTGAAAATTGCTGAATTTTATTGTTTTCTGCAGAATTTTGCAGTTTTAGTGTGTTTCGGGCACTTTCCGACACTTTAATCATAACTAGGAAGGCAGTTTTGTAATCCCTACTTTCCTACACACTATTCTAGTGCAACTCTTAGTTTCGGGGCACATTCTGTGTCTTGACATCACTTCTGCCTGAGTACTGAACTCCCATCAGTACTTCTAGTTGTCTGATAAATGTGCTAACTTTGTTTGGTGCACTAATTCAACTATATAGTGTTGCATGCAATAATGATAAATAATCTTGCAACATGTAATGCTCTTGTATGTATATAACAGTATTCAGGAAGTCTTTCATGTCATAAATTATATGAGGCACAGTCGTTAATGCACAAATTACTGTTTAACATTGTACGGAATATATGGAAAAGTGCCGGTTGTCACATTCTCCCCCCGTTAAAAGAATTTCGTCCCGAAATTCAAGCTGTGTTATTGGTTGCAGGGGAGTTGTGAAACAAATGCAGATATTTTGATTTGTTTTGGTCTTTACGCTCCCAAGTAAACTCTGGGTCATGACTTGAATTCCAACGAACTTTGACAAGCTTAGTTCGACTTTTCCGAGTCTTGTGGACTTTCCAGTCCATAACCTCAACGGGTTCTATCAGTAAACTTAGATTTTGTCATTGGCGTGAATCTTATCTGCGGAAATAACTAATGTTTCTTGAGTAGGGCTCTTCTTGAGATTAGACACGTGGAACGTGTTATGAACATTACTAAGCTCTTTTGAAAGCTCTAGTTTGTATGCAACGGTTTCGGTCCTTTCCAGGATCTCAAAGGGCCCAATGTTCCGTGGGTTCAACTTTCCACGTTTACCAAACCGTACCACGCCTTTCCAAGGCAAGACTTCTAGTAAAGTCATATCACCAATCTCAAATTCCAACGGTTTCCGCCGCTTGTCGCCGTAACTCTTCTGTCTATCATGAACTGACTTGATACGATCATGTATCGGTGAAATCCTGTCTGTCGTTTCCTGAACCAACTCGGGGTCAATAGACCGTTCATCTCTGGTCTCCGCCCAATACAATGGGAACTGACACTTACGTTCATGGAGATTCAAACGGAGCGGCCTGTATACTGGTGTGATGGCTATTGTTGTAGGAAAACTCCACCAAGGGCAGGTGAGTATCCCAACTCCCACCAAAGTCCATCACACAAGTACATAGCATGTCTTCCAATGTCTGAATCGTCCGTTCACTCTGGCCGTCCGTTTGGGGATGAAGGGCTATGCTACGATTCAACTGTGAACCAAATGCGTGTTGAAACGTCTGCCAACTCCTTGACGCAACGCGACCATCCCGGTCGGATATGATGGATACAGGCACTCCATGACGTGCCACATTCTCTCTTAGATAAATCTCTGTCAACTTCTTGGCGCTATCTCTTTCACTGATAGGTAAGAAGTGCGCAGGCTCTGCGAGTCGGTCAATAATTACCCAAATCATTTCATGTCCTCTTTGGGGTTCTCGATAGCTTCGTAAAGAAATCCATTGAGATTCGTTCCTACTTCCAAACGGAAACCTCAGGTTGCTGCAGTAACCTTGACGGGTTCGGGTATTCTGCCTTAATTTTGGCGCAAGAAAGGTAGTTACCCACATATACATAAATGTCGGCTTTCATCTTGGGCCACCAATACCAATCTTTTAAGTCTGGGTACATCTTGTCGGCACCAGGACGGATAAAGTACCTCGAATTATGAGCTTCGACCAGGATAAGTGCTCGTAGATTGCCCAAGGATAGTGCCCAAATTCGTTCCATGAAGTATAATGTTCCGTTTTCCTTTTGAACCAACTTCACTTCCATACCACGCAGTGATCCGGCTCGTGAGTTCTCTAGTTTAAGTGCTTCCTGCTGGGCTTCATGAATCCGAACGGTGAGATCGGTTTGTATTCTCATCTCTAAGGCTCGCACCTTAGAGGCTTTGCGCGATATTCGCGACCCAAAGTAATTCGCTCAACCTGGGTGTTATCTGATCTCACACCCATAATCATTCAACAGCTCAAGCCCTCTACACTGTCTCATAGTCAAATCCTTCTGATCGAAAATGTGTTGCAACTTTGATGATCTTGTACCGCGCAACGAGCGCCATACGAGAAATGACGCCAGATCTTCAATGCGAAGATCACAACACCTAGTCCAAGGTTGTGAGTCGTTTAGTCCTTCTCATGCACCTTTAATTGATGTGACGCGTAAGGGATGACTTTGTCCTGGTGCATCAACGCGCAACCAAGACCTTGTCAAGAAGCATCACATTAGACGACAAATCCATCGGTACCATCAGGTAACGATAAGATAGGTGCATTGCAGAGTTTATCCTTCATCGTTTGCAAAACTGTTACTTGTTTTCTCTCCTCAGTCAAACTTCTTATCCTTTAGGGTTAGGGACGTTAACGGCTGAGTAATACTTGGAAAAACCCTCTATGAATCGACTTTAATGGCCTGCTAACCCCAGAAATTTCCGTATCTCGGTTGTGGTTGTTGGTGCTTCCCAATTCTTGATTGTCTCTATCTGGGAAAGGTCTAAATGGATTCCATCCTTTTTCACCATGCGACCTAGGAATTGCACCTCGCGAATCCAAAATTCGCACTTCGCCAACTCTGCATATAACTGTTCTTTCTTCAAAACCTCCAAGATAGCTCGCAGATGTTGCTCATGACCTTCTTTGGTCTTTGAGCAAATAAGAATGTCGTCAATAAATATAATCACGACCTTGTCCAGGTACGGCTTACGCACCCAATTCAAGAGGTCCATGAATACTACCCGTGCATTTGCTAAGCCAAACGGCATGATAAGGAACTTGTAATGCCCAAAGCAAGTCCTAAAGGTCGTTTTAGGGATACTCTCTTCTTGTGTCCTCAACTAGTGATATCATGTCCTTAAGTAGATCTTGGAATAGTAGCTGGAACCTTGTAGTTGGTCAAACAAGTCATCAATTCTCGGTAAGAGGTACCGATTCTTGCTGGTTAGTTCTTTAACTTCCTGTAACCTATGCATAATACTTTTTCCTCATTAATTCTTCTGAGTTCCTCTTAGATTAGGCTGAATGCACGTACGAAAACTGTCGTCCCTCTCCCTAACGAATAACACTGGGGCTCCCCAGGGTAAGAGGCTCGGACTGATAAGTTCCCTTATCTAACAGCTCTTGCAGTTGAGTCGAAAGCTCTTGCATCTCGGACGGAGCTAGTCGGTAAGGCGCCCTTACCACTGGTGCCACTCCTAGCACCAGATCTATCCGAAACTCCACTCACCGTTGTGGAGGTAGTCTAGTCAAGTCTTTGGGAACGACTTCTGAGAATTCCTTTATAATGGGGATGTCTTCTAATCTTAGTTCCTTGGTCTCCTTGTCGACAATATGAGCAAGGAAGGCTATGCAGCCTTTCTGGAGACACTTCTGCGCTCTCATAACCAATGTGAAAGGTCACAGTCTTTCGCCTCATGAGGTCCAGTGCCCTTGCATCATCTGTATGAAGGTCGTGTACTATAAGTGTTTCATCATTCGCAAGAAGGATGCGAACGACTTTCTCATGACAAACAACCTCAACTCCATTCTTGGATACCCAATCCAAGCTGATTATATCATCAAAACTTTCCAAACCAACTGGTAGCAGGTCAATAGAAAACCTTCGTTCTCCAAGTCCAAGTGTTCAGTCCTTGGTAACTTCATCTTCCTTGACTAATTTCCCACTCACTATTCCTATTGAATAGGGGGTGTCTAGCTTACTTGCCTCTAGACCAAGTAAGTTCTTAAGTTCCATAGCTACAAAGCTAAAGTCGGGGCCAGTATCAATCAAATTGGATGCATAGTGTTGGTTACTAGGGAAAGTACCTATCGCACTATTCAGGTCCTAGCGTGCTTCACGAGCTCCGTTCGTGAAACTCTTCCTTGTGCTTGGTCCTTCTTAGGGCAATCTTTCCTAAAGTGCCCCGTGTCACCACATCTGAAACAACCAGGAGCTCTATCATTGCCGTTTCCGCCTTGGTTGTCGTTGTTATCTCCTTGGTTGTAGTCACCATTTCCTCCTTGGTTGGGGTACCTTGCCCAACAGGTATCCTTGTTGTATCCCTTCTTTACATATCTATCACACTTAGGTTTCGAGCATCGACCTTCGTGGTGAAACTTGCATTTGTCACATCTCGGCTTAGTCCCCAAATAAACCTTTCCTCTGGCCTCATTGGTGGCCCCAAAAGCTTTCGGGCCACGAGGCGGGTTTGCTTCCATTCTTTTGATTGCGTTTGAGTTGTCATGACTTGCTTGGGTTCCTTCCTTCCGGCTTGAAAACTTTCTCTTAGTTCCACCCGAAGAAGACTCCACATGCATCTTCTTTTCCACTGGATTTTCATTAGATTTCTCCATCGTTACTCTGCCCTCGGTAGGACCTAGGGCAAGAGTTATCGCTTGAGCGATTCCCATTATGGTTCCGCTTAGTCTGTCGCTGTTTGCAATGTTGCTTGCTTCGTACTGGTCGATTGCTTTAGCGATTTGCTGGTTCACTAGAGCTTCAAACTCAGCTCTTGTGGCAGGTAAAGGTTCCGGTTGGGTCTGACCAATGTCCTTTTGTTGTGGTTCCATGAGCTTCACATGTATAAAATATATCGACGAAATTAGACATTTATTTCAGAATAAATATTGTCGTCGATAAGTGAAAGCAAAGCTCATTAGTCGTGCACTATAAGCATAAGGGTAAGGTAATTCCTAATGAGGCCTATGCAAATCTTCCCACCATAATCATCTTATCCTTTTAACGAGTCACGTCAGAATCTTGCTAAGGGTACATCGACCTTTTTATACACCATATCAACTTGTTGCAATTATTCTTGTGTAGAAATCCTCCTCGGAGTCACCTTACTCTGATTGATGCAAGTCATCCAGTGCTATACAAATTATGGTGAGGCCTTCCCTTCACCTTGTTCCTTGTTTATTCCTTAAGTTTCTGACTCTTCCATAGTCATTACTTTCACAAAAAACGGGCACACTCCCCAAAGGATGGGGTGGTCCATTTTTACCACGCGTAGGAGGGGATAGTTGCAACGCAGAGGTAAGGTTGTAAGGGTACGTGACTTCATCCTTGTGACCGAATTGTGTTTTGGAGCAAACGTAGAGCGGTTTCCAGGGGTGAATGCACTACCCTAACGATGAGGTGCACTACGGTTTAAAAGTGCGGAGGTACTGATAGAGGTGTAGATCGAGAAGAATCTTCTTGCATGTGTCTTCCATGTGCCTAAATGGAATGGGAATCTGCTAAAAATATCGAGTGATTACTTCCACCCTTATAATATGTGTTCTATACTTCATGGTTCTCGATTGTCCATTATAGGGATGATCCCTTTATCTCACTGGGTTGTGCGATGCACACATTGATTTGGCTTGGGCTCCCTGAGTCCCAATATGGTTGGCCTAGTCTTCCCGAATGCCGAATTAAAGTGCGGTAAATAAGTTACACTACAGCTCGCGCCATGCTACCTCCTAAGGGTAAAGAGGATGTCAAAGGTTGGGGTCTTATCATAGCATCTACAATGGACAAGTTTGGGGGTGTTGTAGGTATTGTACAACTTCATACATAAGAATCCTGCGGTGTTGAGGAAAAGTCTTTCCTGAGTGTTTACCATCTTGAATACCGGTTCCCAATGTCTTGTAGTACAGGTAGGGATGTAGGTGCGAAGTAGATAAAGGTAGACTTCCTACTTTGTGGAGTGCTATAGTAACCATCTCGGTTAATGACCCACTAGATGGGGGGTTTGAATAACTTAGGAATTCCAAATAGATGGTGATCATTTGCTTGACCCATAGAGTCCATCAAGATTTCCATGCACTACAAGTTATTATTACGTGGGCCCCCGTAATAATAAATCGTTATGCATGGTCACCCTAATTTTCCCTCGTTCAAAGCAGCTGATCAATCAGAAAGGGGGCATTACTGCCCTCATACCTTCAACATGGAGTTGACCTTTATGATGATCCACGCGCCAACGTCCATCGTTGTTACATGCGAAAAGGCACAATGCTTAGACAGAACAGGAATAAGGAGGGTTCCTAGCACTAGTAGTTGGAGGGGCACCTTTAATGTGAGTACTTCATTCTCTTTGTCTGGAAAAGAGTGTCGTCATTTAGGTTTCGTAAATGCCTTAGGGACCTCGTCCCACTGATAAGGTTGTTGTCCATGGTTGCCTCCTCCGCCTCGTCGTCGCTACCGTAGTCAGGCACCTTCGCATTCGAGAGGGAAGGACAACCATCTTCTACGGAATCAAGCTCAGGGTCTTGTTTAGCAGTTACCCCAACCATGAGATCCGCAATAAACGCGAGGTCGATAGCAGCATTGTGCGAGTCAATAACAGTAATAGGATTCGAAGTTAAAGGTATCTCGTTCCCGTCAATAATAATCCCATACATATATATACACATGTATCAATAGATAATAATGTTACTTAGTATATACAAGCAAATAAATGCAACATATCACATATAATTTTTGTTTGTTCTTTCGGGGGTCATTTTGTCTTTGGCAAGTCTATCCCACATGGACTGACTGTACCTCAATTGGCACATTAGTCAGGGTATTCCCTTCCCTACTAATGTCCTTACTTTGCCTTTGCTTTGCCTTTCCTTGGTCTTTCCGTTGTCCTTCCTTTGAAAAATGTTCGACTCATGGATCTTGGAGCTTTTCGTAAATGCAATGAAAAATATTTTGTGAAAATGTTTTTCGTGAGAGAGTCCTAGTGATTGTAGTCTAGACTCGAGAAGGAATCCTAGTTCACTACAATTGAAGCTCTGATACCAAACTGTCACACCTTGACTTTTGCGGAAACGTACGATGTGTGACTTGTTCAATACCATTGCATTCAATCATAATATACAACTATATGATAAAATCATGATGTTCATCCATTCATAGTTTTAAAATGTTACAAACACGGGTCATTAAGTTTCAACCAACAAATCCTCAAGTTATGTTTCAAATAAAAAACGGATGACATCAAAACTTGAAATTTATGTCTTGTAACAACACCTGCGCCCAAGATCCATCTTGTTTCCTGAAATACATGTAATTTTGAAAACATCAACAAAAGTTGAGTGATTTCATGTGATTCTGTATGAGTTCAAATAATCTTGTAAACATCTGTATGTATGCCTTTTGTAAATCGGTATGAAAGCGTTTATGAACATATCAATTAATGTGTAGCTAATACATTAATATGTGTGCAACGGTGTAGGAAGGCACAACCCTTTATACGTATTTCATACCGGGCAATCCACCAGGAACGACATAGTCACCACATGGTCCAACCCACGGGCTCATGGGTGAGGCTCGCAACACCCAATAGATCTATCACTCATGCCCCTCGGTCCTTATACAAGGATTAATGGTCTTAAGTTAACGCCTACCCAATCACATGATCTAACAGTTCATTCCTTAGCTAACCATACCATTTGTGCTCATTGAAACATTATAACATGTATTTTACCCCCGAAGTTGTAAAACTGAAACAGTTAAAAGAAAAGGGGGACATGAACTCACAGATTTGCGTCCTGTCTCCTGTATACCCAAAGTATGTATCCTTACGCCGTACTACAACCTACACACGTGTTATGGTTTATTAGACGGCTGGGTCGTGCCATGACTTTTAGTCTTGTTTGTTATGACTTAGTATCTTTGTGTTACATCTTTGATGTACTTGTATTATTCCAAAGTGTATAATTATTTGTGAAAATAATAATATTTTAACTTAAATTATATTCATGAATCATTTGGAATATTTGTTAAAATAATATATATTTTAACTTGGTATATCAAGTATTTATAAATATGTATCCTCCCAAGGGTGGGTATAATTATACTTGTGTATTTTGGACTTGTGTAATTTGCCAAGTATTGGTGGCGTATTCCGGTGTGTATTTGTACGTACGAGGGTACGTATTTTCTTGTATTTATTAAGTATTCTTATACTTAATTTTTGTATTTAAATTTCCGGAATATTATTTTTAACCAATAAAATTCACCAATTTATATTCTTAAAATATATTTATTTTATGAAAACTTTCATAGAAAACTATCCATAAATCCTTCTTGGCAAAAATAATTATATTTTCATATAAACCTCAAAAATAATATATTTTCAAGATTAACTTAGAAAATACTTTATATATCCATTTTTCACCCAAAATAATATATTCTAAACTTGTTTCAGAAAAATATATATTTTCTTCAAAACAATATATCTTCTAATGATTCAAGAAAATATATACATCTTTTCTTTGTTCAAAAATAATGTATTTTCTACTTGACAAAGGTATGATATATTTTTGTAACACTTGTAAAAATTATAATTTCCGTTTCTTCGGTTTCCAAAATACCGTTTAACTTATTTGTCAATATATATATGAACTTAATTCCGGAATATATATTTGTAATCCATATTCCTTGTTCGGTTTGTCCAATTTTTGGGTATAAATTCTATATTTATTTTCTTGGAATTTTGGTAATATTTTGTATTACAATTTTTGGTGTTTTGGTAAGTTATATTATTTCAAGTCCTAAAATAATATAACTAATACACATAATATACAAGTAATGATATAAATTGTGACTTCTAAATATATATTTTCCTAAATATGTACTTAGTCACTTTTATTTATCAAAAATCATCCTCCAACATTTCTAATTTTTTGTGACAAAATTATGGCAAGTTTTTATTTGAAAACCATAATCAAAATTTACTTATAAACACTTGCTTTAAAAACATTTTTTAAAGTGTTTAAATTCTACAAAAATTTTGCCATGGTTTCCCCTTAAAAATGGAGGTTTCCATGCTTTTAAAGCATATAATTTTCTTTTAGAATCATCACCAATCATTAACAAATTCAATCAACACTTACCATGTGCCAAAATCATGTAATTTCCACTACTTCATGAACTTGAAATTTTGTAAAAACTTGTAGTAACTTACCATGTTAATTAGTAGACTTAGTTATCCTTTAAAACATGGTCATTGGTTTATAAATCTCATTTTTGAAGAATTTAGTCTTTCACAATTTATAAAATGATTTTTCTAAAAATAGTTCTTTTGTATTTTTCTTGTTACAAACATGGTTCTAGTCTTGATTTTTGATTTAACACTAAATATATGATTAGCACGTGTTTAATCACAATCTAGCAAGTTTCTTATGATGATTAACCTCATAACACAAGAAATCAACAATCAAGCTTCATACATACACTAAATCAACTTAGATTATTATGTTTTTATGCTTTATGTTAGTGATCATCTTCTTGTTTCTTCATGATCTTTATGTTTAACCATTAACATAATCTTTTAACCATCAATATAAGAAGTAAAATCAAGTTACAAGAGTCTTACTACTAGCACAAGGCTAGGGAAGAAACTAAAGATGAAGATGATGATGAACAAGGTGGATAAAAGCTTATGGTGAAGGTCCTTCAAGTTCCAAGGCCACCAAGCTTCTTAACTTAGCTCCTAGCACGCTTGAATCACCTTGGATTGTATGATAATGGAATGAAAATGGAGGTTGAAGTGTGGGTGATGTGAACCGAGAACAAGGAAGGGAGGAAGGAGGGTGATGAAGTTGTTTAAGTGTTTGGATGAAAGAGTATGGTAATCTTGTGGTTATAAAGAATGTCTTACCAACATATGCTTAACTTATGGTTAATATGTTTCAAAAGTTCCCAACAAATCAATAAACTAATGAAAGAAAATCTAGGTGGTGGGACCACCTTGTGACCGTCACCATAGGGGGGGGGGGCTCTTGGTTGGGTTGCAAAGATAAGTTAAAGCTTCTTAATATAGGTCCTAGCACCCTTGAATCACCTTGGATTGTATGATAATGGAATGAAAATGGAGGTTGAAGTGTGGGTCATGTGAGCCGAGAACAAGGAAGGGAGGAAGGAGGGTGATGAAGTTGTTTAAGTGTTTGGATGAAAGAGTATGGTAATCTTGTGGTTATAAAGAATGTCTTACCAAAATATGCTTAACTTATGGTTAATATGTTTCAAAAGTTCCCAACAAATCAAATAAACTAATGAAAGAAAATCTAGGTGGTAGGACCACCTTGTGACCGTCACCATGAGGGGGGGGGGGGGTCTTGGTTGGGTTGCAAAGATAAGTTAAAGCTTCTTAACTTAGCTCCTAGCACCCTTGAATCACCTTGGATTGTATGATAATGGAATGAAAATGGAGGTTGAAGTGTGGGTGATGTGAGCCGAGAACAAGGAAGGGAGGAAGGAGGGTGATGAAGTTGTTTAAGTGTTTGGATGAAAGAGTATGGTAATCTTGTGGTTATAAAGAATGTCTTACCAACATATTGTTAACTTATGGTTAATATGTTTCAAAAGTTCCCAACAAATCAAATAAACTAATGAAAGAAAATCTAGGTGGTGGGACCACCTTGTGACCGTTACAATGAGGGGGGGGGGTCTTGGTTGGGTTGCAAAGATAAGTTAGTGATCTTGGTCAAAATCTAATGGAATTAGTTAGTGTTATATGTATTATGTGTTTATAGGAGGTGTTATGATGTTCGGTGACCATAACTAGCTTTGTAACACTAAAACAATGCTTCTAGTGAAAATTTGGTGTTTCGGGTAGTATCTGGTTGTTCGGTTGGTTACCGGTTCGTTAAGGTGCTAAATTACGCATTTTAGTGTGCTTTATGTTCCTTCTTATGACAGTTTTGATTCCCGACACCTAAGAAGGTATTCTGGACCATTAAAACAAAATTTTGCATTGTATATTGTTGTTAAAAAGCTGAAAATTGCTGAATTTTATTGTTTTCTGTAGAATTCTACCGTTTTAGTGTGTTTCGGGCACTTTCCGGCACTTTAATCATTACTAGGAAGGCAGTTTTGTAATCCCTACTTTCCTACACACTATTCTAGTGTAACTCTTAATTTTGGGGCACATTCTGTGTCTTGACATCACTTCCGCCTTCAGTACCTTCTAGTTGTCTGATAACTGTGTGTGCTAACTTTGTTTCGTGCATTAATTGAACTATATAGTGTTGCATGCAATAATGATAAATAATCTTGCAACATGTAATGCTCTTGTATGTATATGTCAGTATTCAGGAAATCTTTCATGTCATAAATTATATCAGGCACAGTCATTAATGCACAAATTACTGTTTAACATTGTACGGAATATATGGAAAAGTGCCGGTTGTCACATTCTTGACTTTAAGATTTTTCATAATTGAAATTTTAGAATTTTTTTAGTCAGTCATCATTCATGTTCGACGTGGTGTGTATGATCTAATACCCACTTTGTAGGACTCAAACTTGGAGAACATTGGTAGAGATCAACATCTAGTGACATTAAGCCTTGTCAAAGTGACAAATAAAGTCAACTATCTATAACAAAGGATGATATCATGAATTAATTAATTAAAGATGAGTCATGCACGGATGCCACTTTTACAACTTTGTTTGATGCAAGTATAATGTGACAACCGTCAATTTTGCATGCATCCGTACAATTAATTAATTTTAATTATGAGCTTAATGACTGTGCTTGATTACATCTGACGCTTTAAACTGCTTACTGATTTATGTTATATACATACATGTGCATTCTTTACATACAGTCACTTCAATTATTTCATACCGACTCTTAGTGACAAACTTGATGCACAAAGCACAGTTAGTACAGTGAGCGAATAACTCAGACACATGCTGACAATGCCAGCACTTAGACAGATACTATTTTTAGGCCAGTGTGGGCCAGAGATAAAACACTACACCAGTATGGAGTGTAGGGAAGTGAGGACCATCTATGTCACTAGGTGATAGTTTGAGTGCCGGAAAGTGCCTAAAACGCAATTTAATTACAGAATTCCACATTTTTGTAACAATTCAGCTTTTAACACACTCATATTATACAGAGTATTGACTAAATGGTCATGGACACTTTCCTAAGTGTTGGAATTAATTTCGTTACAAAAAGATGCACAAAGGACGCTATACGGGACAATTAAACGCTTTAACGGAACGATACGAAACCGAACAACCAGACATTTCCCGAGACACGAAAATATTGTCAAAAGTATTATTTTATCATTTTTAATTATTTATGGTCACAAAAATCCCCATGCACCATGTAAACATGACATACACCCACTATACTTGTAAATACCCTTAATCTTCTAATAATTACCTACTAATTACCAAAAATTTACATTTAACCCCCCCCCCAACCGAAAATCTGCCCTAATGATGTGAGAATATTTTGTTTAGATATTTGATATTACCACCTTCACTCTTATTGGCTATTAGATAGGCAATGATGATCTTAGGGTGGAGAGTGCAAGTTTTCAAGGAAATTCCATCATTACAAAAACTACAACCAATCTCCTCCTTCCTCTCTCTAAAATTTCGGCTCATATACCCCCCCCCTCTCTCCATAACCGAAATCACCACCATCATTCTTCACCATCTCCACTTTCTTCTCCAAAAGACTCTCATTCAAAGATTTAGGATTCATCCATAGAAGTGCTAGGTTGAAGGTTTTCAAGGAAGTTTGATTCAAGTTTTGTCACCAACATTTCACCATCATCTCATCCTAAGATTACTACCCTAGCCTTGTGCTAGTAGTAAGTCCCTTCATACTCTTGTTCCACCTTGATTCTTGTTACGATTTGTTGAATGTTCATCACACACAAAAGCTTAAACACTAAAATGTGAACTTAATTTTCTGCCTAAAAACCATATATAAAAAGGTTGTGTGAGGTTGAAATCTGAATGGTTTAGGGTTGGTTAAAGCATGATTGAAGTTTTAACAATTGTTCATCAATAAACCATGGTTAGGATCTTCGTTTATGCACTTTTAGTCACTTCTACAATGTAAACAGCTTGCTGAGTTGGATTTCCAGCCAACTTCAACAGGCTGTAACAGGATCATTTTAAATCGAAAAATGGATTTTCTGAAGCCTAAAATGAGTATTTTGGAATAACTAAACAAATGGCACTAGAATCGTAATTTTTCGAGACCGTTTACTATTTTTAAAAGACTATCTTTGGACAGCAGCTCAGGCTGCATTTTTACTGCAGAAAAAGTGTGTTGTTTTCGAAGTCATAACCTGAAACCTGAGTAAAATCAACTCATGAAATTTTTACAGTAGATAGACACCATTGTCAGGACAACCCTCCAACTGGAATTTCGTCAAACGGACTTACAGTTAATTTTTAGTGAATATTTCCGTAAACTGCAATCAGAAGGTAACAAATCTGATTGCTGTCGAGAAAATGATTTTCTATAAAATATGGGTAACGAACTGGACTTTGATATTTTTACACAATAAACTTTGGAACATATGTGACATTCTGAAAAATTTGGTAATTTTTAGAAAAGGTTAACTATTTTATAAAAATCCTCGAAAACAGTCCGGTTTTGAGTACTAAAGCTGAAATAAAGTATGTAATGTTTTGTTTGTCGATATGTTGGTTTGATTATTGAAAATGAATTACGGGATATGTGTAAAAGACAATGATATGCTAATTAAGCATGGACACCTCCGTTTACAAAGGAGACTATGACGAAATTTTCCGAAAATCCCAACACTTAATAAATATTTTTAACACGGGTGTTTACTAGTATACTTTAGATTTTGTTTTCAAAAATAAAACTCGTCATAATATTTATCACAAAATACAAAGTATCGGAGGTTGGTTTCATACATGAATATGGTTAAATATATATTTCCGGCATCCCATCCTTGGGAAGGAAACGCGTATATAAGATACTTTAGAAGTATTGATACTAGAATATGGAAGAAACAAATATTCCAACACGACATATGATTAAGTTGAAATACTAATTATTTTGACAAATAATTATCACACGAAATAATATAAGAAACGTAACCCAAAGACATAAATACTAAGACAAGGCACGACCCGTTCGTCTAATAGACGTTAGACCATTGTAGGTAGTCGTGTTTGCTGAGGAGAATTGGGTTACGAGTACCGAAGACGCAATACAGTGAGTTCATGTCCCCCTTTTCTCTTAACTATTTTCAGTTTTTACACCTCGGGGGTGAAATACATGTTACAGACATTTACAGACATTTACAGACATTTATTTACATGGTATGGTTAGCTTAAGGAGGGTTTTTATTACGCGAACATGTGAGTGGTGGGCATGACACTTAAGGCCATTAATCCTCGTTGTAGGACCGAGGGACATTAGTGATAGATCTATTTGGGTGTAGCGAGCCCCACTCCTGAGTCCGCTGAGTGGACCATGAGTTGACTAAGTGCCCGACGCACAAATCCGCTAGGGTTGAGTCTTCCTGCATCACTTCACACTTATCATTGGCTTTGCAACCCAATGGTGGTTTCTTTTTCCTTATTGCTACATACCAGGGATTTTCATACATACAGACACATTACAAGGTTTATACATACTCACTTACACATGAACTCGCTCAACTTTTGTTGATTTTCAAACTACATGTATTTCAGGGATTTAGTAAATGGATCTGGCTGGCATTGGAGTTTTTAAGCTGCATTGTGAATAAAGATGTCATCCAAGTCATTAGGGCTTAGGAGGCGTATCTTAATCCTGGACGAGATACGTGGTCCTAAACTCGGGGTTGTTTTAAAATCTTTTGTTGAGTCTTTTTGAACTCCTTAAAACATGTTATGGTTTGTAACTTGAATTTGGTCTCGTCATTTCAGACAATTATGTTGTACTACTTTTAAACTTAAATTAATGGATGCACATCTACTGGTTTTATCATATAGTGTTGTTATGATCATATGCAATGATATTAAGATGTCACACCAATAATCACGCTTCCGCAAAAGTCAGGGTGTGACAGCTTGGTATCAGAGCTTCGATCGTAGCGAACTAGGATTCATTCTCGAGTCTAGACAACGATCAATAGGGCTCTCACGAAAACGCTTTTACAAACATGTTTTTCATTGCATACACAAAACACCCAGATCCAGGGAACAAACATTTTTACAAACAAAAGGCACAAATACACATTCCAAAATATATGTTTATAATTCAGCCTTAGAGGCTGAGGGAGGTTCAGTCTTAGAGACTGAGGGATTCAATCTTAGAGATTGAGGGAGGTTCAGCCTTAGAGGCTGGGGAAAAAAAAATTTTAGTCTTAGAGACTGGGAGGTTTGGTCTTAGAGACCAAGGATTTAGTCCTAGAGACTGAGGAAGTTGGTCTTAGAGACCAGGGAATTGGTCTTAGAGACAAGGGAGTTAGTCTGAGAGACTAGGGAGTTCAGTCTAAGAGACTGGGTGGGATAGTCTAGGGAAGACTAGGATGATTACTTGCTTACATTGTTATCACATACATGCTTAATTGCTGATTATTAATAAACATGCATATGTGGAAACTGTTTGCATACGCTAGCTGATAGTGATTACTATGGAGATACATACTATGACTACCATGCACCGATACACATGACGCCTTGATCAAAAAGCGGGTTGTCAAATATTGATGACCCTATGGCCGCCGCCACAAATAATGAGACTGCACTTGCGCTGGAGATATTTACGTCAGATACTGAGAGTGATCCCGATACGCTGACCAAGGGCAAGGACGACTTACAACAGCCCGTGCTACCAGATTTTGGGATGATTTATCCTTGCTGAAGGCTTCTCCGACAAGAATCCTCCTATTACTCTTGTTTCAGTCCATGACCACTTCATCACTGGTCACCCCGATGGTGAACACACCATGGTTTCGAACCTCGACAATACGCCCCCTGTGGACATTCCTTCCGAAGGTAGGCTACTCGACGAATAGCCGATGACGTCGACATGACTATTGATGGTCCTCCTGACGACATCCATGGTGATGGAAAGTTAGACGAGAACGTTATTACAAATTTCACATTTGAGACCTCTGTTATCAGGCTATCCTCTGCGCCTGGAATACACACGATTTCAGACTCCTCTGAGTCTGTGACATTTACAGCCTTATAGATGGTCGGATTGCAAGCTTCTACTACTGACACAGACGACGACGCCGTTATGACTGCTGCACTATCACTTGCTCGAGGCGCCACACCATTACATGACCCGGAGACTGCCCCTGAGCTAGCTTCTGCACCTTTGTGGGACAACTTGATGTTGCACCGGCTGATCCTGCACTCTTGATTGATCATAACCCTATTTCCTTTTGGTTTACCAGACATTGCACCTCTTATATCTGACCCAGTACCTGCACCTGACGATCCCCTTATTGGTTGAGACGTTTGTATTTGCACCCACAACCGATGATGATTGCTCCTTCTCTCCTATGGAGACCGACGTCCATTGCATCAGCATGCCTATCGCTTCCTCTTAGGACTTACCCACACCACAGAAAGGTACTCCAGGACGGCACCCGCCTAACGATCCCTATTGCTGCTACAACATTTTCTATGACCTCACAGGCCGCGCTGTTGCTACTTTCAACCCTACAGCGCTGGACGAGCCATTTCGATGGTCCCTATAATACACTATGCTAATTTTAGACCCTCACACTAGGGAGACTACACAGCTACAGTTTGAGGATATGAGTCGCAGAACGTTGGAACTTGAGCTGACACCACGTCCTCCACCCCGTCTATTGCCAGTATACTTTGATCCTCCACATTCATCACTGTCTCCTTTGGCACACTCACCTGCTGCTATTACACCTTCTTGGTTATTGAGGCTCATTTCTTTACTGTCGAGCGGCAGATCGGTTAATTACTTCGACGTATATACAAGCTCGAGGAGGGGTTCACGCAAGTTAACAGTTTACTTTTCTTTCCTCCTCCACCTCAGTAACCAATATAATTGATTTCTGGATTTTGCGGATTGCAATACATTTGGGTGAAGACACTAATGATAAGCCGGGATTGTGGAGACTTTTAAAGACCACTTCAGACTACGTGATTTTGATACACTGATATACTTGTTGGGCAAGGGTAGGGTGACCCTGTTTCCCCCTTTGATGTGATACATTTTGAAAGACGATACAATTGTGGTCGGAGAATAATGAGAGCCCAATTATCATAAAACATGCGACAATACTTTGTGGCCAACGACCAGTGAAAGCTCAGACGCTATGTCTTCGCTAAGCACGTTATTGATCTATATGGGTGTACTATAATTATAACGCTACGTGCTTACTTGCTATGCTCTCATTAAATATAATTACCAAATTGCTTGGTTATGCTATGATTATGCTATTGCTTGATTGGTTGGTGTGATAACCTATTGTGTGTATGTACATATGACCACTAAACAACTAAACGCGTCCCCTGAACAAATATAACCTGACTTAACTAATCTTCTTCTGAGAAGATGTTGGCACAAGGGAACGTCAATGCCAACAACCTTCCGCCAGCGGCAGAACTACAAGAGCGCATCTCACAGGCCATTGCACAGCTCGAGGCCCTCCGCTCCGAACACGGCGAAGGCTGCACCTACAAGCAGTTCTTAGAGCACAAACCTCGGGAATTTGACGGCACTCGGGGTGCCTTAGCCTTCGTACGCTGGGTTGAGAAAACAGATTCTGTCATAAGATTGAGCAAATATGCCCCAGGGCACCAGGTCATGTACATAGCTGGGCTATTTGTAGATGGGGCTCTGTCATGGTGGAACCTTCAGGTTCAGACAATGGGCGAGACTGCTGTGAACACTTTGACGTGGGACGAACTGAAAGAACTGATGCGTAAGAGATATTGCTCAAGGGCAGAAGTGCAGAAGTTGGAGACTGAACTGTGGAACTTGAAAATGGAAGGTCCAAAGATAGCCGAATATGTGCAGAGATTTGGCGAATTATCACAAGTTGCTTCGCGTTTGGTGGAACCGGAACCTAGGAAGATTGAACGTTTCATAGGGGGATTGGCACCTCAGATTCTAAGCCTGGTAACAACATCTAAACCTTCAACGATTACCGAGGCTATCGACATAAGCGTGGCACTCACTGAAGAAGCGGTTAGACTAGGAAAATTTTCCACTACGGACGAGAGAAAGGAGACTCCTGTAGAGTCATCTAGGGATAATAAGAGAAAGATCGCAAATTTCAAGAAGATTACTCAAGCAAGTAACAAGAAAAAGGCCAAAAAGGGAAAGGACTACATGGGTATTCTCCTAAGTGCGACAATTGTCTACGCTATCATGTCGGGCGATGTAAATATGGGAAATGTGATAACTGTGGCAAGAGAGGGCATCCTAAGGAAACTTGTAGGCAAGTTACTGAAAGTAGGAATGGAGGCCAAGATGGAAGCAAGAATCACGGAGGGAGCAACGAAAGTGACGATTATCCAGGCAGGACAAGTGACAGACAAAAACGTGCTCAAGGTTGTCTTAACTGTGGGAGCAAGAAGCATTTTAGAAGATACTGCCCTAAGAAAAATCAGGCACGACGATAAAAGCTCAGTAGCAGAGCTAGGGGAGCACACCAGGAATCCAAGCATGGATATCAGTACGTCCAATATCACTCAACGTTATGCATCTGTGTTGCCAAATACTGTTGCAAATTTTTGGTTTCGCATCTCTAGAGTTCGAGAGTGTACTTGATAGGGTAGCACGTAAGTTAGATAACTTGCACTCGATGGGACTAGCTAGGTGAAGCTAGTGGAAGCCAACGCAGTGACTAGAAACGGCAAGATAGAACCTGGAGAGCGTGAATTTATGCATGATCTACTGCCAGTTGAGTTGGAAAGCTTCAACAAGGTAATTGGAATGGATCAACTGCCGAGTGTTCGAGCGGAGATTGATAACCGCATCACAATGGCAAACGAAGAAACGACCGTGGCTCATGAAGCAGAATACGCCCCTACAAATTACTAATTGCGGGGAGGCCCAAAAGTTATTGAGTAAAGGATGTGTTGTTTTCTTGGCTCATGTCGGGGACAAGGGAGCCGAAGAACCAAAACTCGACGATATTCCTGTGATAAGGAAATATCCGTAAGTCTACCTTGAAGACTTGCCAGAATTATCCCCTCAACGACAAGATGAATCTTCGCATCGATTTGATTCCAGGCG